>NC_138316.1:26135000-27390000 GCF_965601325.2 Salmo salar | reverse complement strand
AGCATATGGAACATATTCATGAAAACAGTTATATAAAGCACATTGTATAAGGATGACAGTACTTTGGGCCTGATCCAAATATTTATTCTCAATGATCTATTGAACATGAACTCTTCCACAACTAATTTAAGGACACAAGCTTAATCACTTTGGGCCCACAATATTTTCAAAAGTGAATTTACCATCAGTGTCTAATCTGATTCCAGTGGTATTAATTTTTATATGTTATTATTAGCAAACATCAACATTTCCTCTTTTAATACTTGTTCCATAAATTAATTAACAGGAAACTGTTACGCATTAGTTATTAAGTCATTCAACCATTTGGCAATCTTTCCTTTAGGCCTACTCATTGCAACAGATTTCGATAGCGTGCAAAGGTGTAGCCTATCCCAAGCGGGAGAACTTACAGCCCCGAAGTACTTTTAATCAAGACTCATCTTTGACAGTTTGATAAATCTCACTCAACCTGTCAACAGTATAACGGTGGTGCATATAAGTACAATGGGAAGACGTGTGCGTCTAATTAACTTATAGGACACAAATGTAGCCTACCTATCAAGTGTGTCATGGAGGATAAAACATTCGATTGTGATAAGAGATTATATTGTCTTGTCTGTAAGCTATCCAAAGTGTTTGACTTCGGATCCCTGTTTAATCAATATCCCAATTGGAACTTACTCAAAGGTAAGTTATATGTATTAAGACATAGAATAGACTCTTCTAGAACTCGGCATCTACTCGGCATCTACAACACACCATTCTGAGCGGAGTCTGTTTTGAAACAAGTCGTGATAAAAACTGTCAATGCCATCGCGTGCGTGTACCTGTTAGCACTCGAGTTAAAGATTGGCCAAATTGCGTGAGAGCGTTTTGGCCAAGCCCTCGCCTCCCCCAGCCTTTGGTTAAGGATGCTGGGGTGTGGGGGTGGGGGAGTATTCTGTCAGCACTGCAGGGGTGAAAGGGTAAATAAGTTCATTACCCTTACAGTCTCTCTTCTTTTAGGAAATGTACATTCTATTCCAGATAGCCTACTGACAGTGAATATATATCGACTCTGCACAGCAATACGAGGGATTTCCAACATAGTTGGACCATGGACTGAAACATTCTCAGCGGTAATGAGCCTATCGACTTAAAAGGACCTATATAGATTGCATATAAGCACCACTGATATAGAAAGCTTTATGGTTATGGACAACATGCACACAATCTGTTCCTCAGAATTAAATGATATTATTTCAACAACGTATTTTGGATGCATATACGACTTTCCTGTTAACCAGCATCATATTAGGCTGGCTGTTAGCATATATGCTTTGATTGATAAACAAAACTTGTTGCTGAGAAATCTCACTCGACTAAATCCTAACTTAATATCCACGTGGGTAATTAGACATTTAACCAAATCTCCTATGAGTGCAGGATGTACGCGCAGACATGCGTTATTATGCATGCTTATCTCTATCATTGGGGCCACAATGACCTGTCCATATACAAATAAACACGCTGAAATGGTTTACTATTGGCTTGTAGGCATAGGCCATAGAAAAGGCAATTATGGTTAATTAGGCTATATTTTAAGCATTCACTGATCTCTTTGTTGTTTTATTTTAGTTGTTCTCTATATCATAATTTTCAACAGGTAAATGGCTTTATATTAATTGTCTTTTGTCTACTTGACAATATGCCTCTATATTTTGTCTTGCCTGTATTTCAACTTCCAAGACCTAATGTGTTAAACATTCCGTTTTGGGTTAACTGTAGGACTGTATAATTCACAATGGGTTAACTTTATTGCTCAATTTAAATAATTAGCATAATTCAACTTGAAGATATCTCAAGACATTTAAGTGCACATTTCAGTGTATGAATGTGTGGCTATTAGACAGCGTCGCCATTAGTTTCCTAAATAGTTAAACATTTGGATGATCATTCCTGGAATCCTGGATAACAACTAGTAGGCAACCCAAAATGTGCAGACTTTGAGGAAAGTGAAATGTCACTCCAAAGCCAAGATAAAAGACGCCAACGTGTAATTGAAATTGTGAAAAACAATAGACTAATTTACCACTGTTTGAGGCATATGAACACTATAATAATATTGAGAGACGCTCTTAGTCGCTTATTTTTTCTACTCGGAGATAGGCCTACGAGAGAGTTGCCAAGCTCAATATGATGGATAATGCCAGTCGCTGGGCTTTCGCCCACTCGCCGCCCGCCCGTGCCCCTCAGCGCTACGTCCCTGCTCCTGCAGTTCGCGTGAGAAAGCGGAGCTCCCGCACGGAGGGGTGGGCTTGGTCTTCGGGACAATCCTAAATCTGCTTGGTCAGTCACGCGAAGGCAGCAGCCCCTGGAAAGACACAAGGGTCTTAAACGCTGCAGAACAAAGAGCACTGGACGTGAGACTTTTTCTTGGTCACGGAGGTGCACATATTCGCGCGCTATAGCTTCTGTAAACGCGAGGATCTTGGGCTTTGGAGACATGCAATCTACCACTCAGGCTTCACGCAGGCATGTAACTGGCTGGCTGAAGTCAACTGCCTAAATCCACCAAATACCAATTGACCTGCATAGTCACGGTAATGCCAACCATGGCAGGTACCTTCGCGTATGAACTTGGAAACCATTTTATGACATTTCAAAGAGCTGCTTAAAAACAAAGTAAAGTTCTACAAATGAGACTGTTCACTGGTACAGCATGACACAGTCAAAGGCTGATTTATTAAGCATAAACATAAAGTATTTAATCACACTAAGCATTACGCACAGCTTTGTGAGAGGAGAGGGAGCGTGACAGGCCATGGGACGGACATTCCATACAGGTCCAGCATTCAACGTAAACATCAGGATCGCACCCGTTTGAAATAGGCTTCTCTGTTTATATGGTTATGGTCTAACACGCCACTCCCTGCTCATCATTAGTGACTTGATCAATGACCTCCAACAGTTTGTTGCAACGCAGGTTCGGTTGTCTAACAATCACAAATACATGGAATTAAATTAAAATCACATTTTATTGGTCACATACACATATTTATGTTATTGTGGTTGTAGCGAAATGCTTGTGTTCCTAGCTCCAACAGTGCAGTAGTATCTAACAATTCACAGCAATATACACAAATCTAAAAGTAAAAGAATGGAATTAAGAAATATATAAATATTAGATCAAGCAATGTTGGAGTGGCATTGACTAAAATACAGTAGAATATAATACAGTATATACATATGAGATGAGTAAAGCAGTATGTAAACATTATTTAAACATTATTAAAGTGACTAATGTTTTATTATTAAACTGGCCAGTGATTCCAAGGCTATGTATATAGGGCAGCAATTGAGGACAATAATGTGACAAATATCAATAGGAAATGTTCAAGTAGTCTGTTATTTAGTCACGTTAGGGTCACACACATACATCGAGGATGTCCATTTACAGAGCTCACATCATAACCAAAACACTGTTTAGCCCACAGCAAATTGAAATTCTCTTGAAGAATCTCCCTTTCTGAGTAATGACTGTAAAGGCAGCTGAAATCTTCAGTCCTTTGGCACGCAACAACCAAACACCTGTCACACACCTTCAAACCAGGTATGTGTGTGTGAGTGTGAGGGAATGTTTCGTGAGTGGGTTTGCATCTGTGTGAGGGCGTGTTGTTGTGTGTGCATGAGGGCAGGAGTTTGTTATGGAGGAGGTCAACTAACCCCTTTACACAGACTGGTAGTTAGAGCAATTAACCACTTAGGTGACAGGTCAGATTGGTGCACTCATCTCTCAGTCTTTTATTCTAGTCTGACAGAACAGACAGAACATTCTGTGCTACCAGAGGATTGTCTTCTTCTTCTTTGAACTCTCAGGAAAATAAAACATGCATGAACAGAGTCAGGAGGGGAGAGAGAGACAATATCACCATTGTTCATACACGCAATGCCAAAGCACACAACACTTATTTATTAACATGTTATTTCTGTTTATACTATGTTATTACCATGTTATTACTGTGTTATTACCACTTGTTATTACCAATTCATGGAGTAATGTAAACCATTAGGGCAGTACTTTAAATGTATTTATAAAGCCCTTCTTACATCAGCTGATATCTCAAAGCGCTGTACAGAAACCCAGCCTAAAACCCCAAACAGCAAGCAATGCAGGTGTAGAAGCACGGTGGCTAGGAAAAACTCCCTAGAAAGGCCAGAACCTAGGAAGAAACCTAGAGAGGAACCAGGCTATGATGTTCAAATGTTCATAGATGACCAGCAGGGTCAAATAATAATAATCACAGTGGTTGTCGAGGGTGCAACGGGTCAGCACCTCAGGAGCAAATGTCAGTTGGCTTTTCATAGCCGATCATTCAGAGTATCTCTACCGCTCCTGCTGTCTCTAGAGAGTTGAAAACAGCAGGTCTGGGACAGGTAGCACGTCCGGTGAACCGGTCAGGGTTCCATAGCCGCAGGCAGAACAGTTGAAACTGGAGCAGCAGCACGGCCAGGTGGACTGGGGACAGTAAGGAGTCATCAGGCCAGGTAGTCCTGAGGCATGGTCCTAGGGCTCAGGTCCTCCAAGAGAGAGAAAGAATTAGAGAGAGCATACTTAAATTCACACAGGACACCGGATAAGACAGGAGAAATACTCCAGATATAACAGACTAGCCCCCCGACACATAAACTACTGCACCATAAATACTGGAGGCTGAGACAGGAGGGGTCGGGAGACACTGTGGCCCCGTCCGACGACGTCCGTACTTGTTACCCTGAAAAAGCTAACGACATCTCCTACTATGCAGATGTTTTAGGTTTTAGGGACGATCATCTGAGAGGGTTTGCCTCTGTCTTTTCTTTTGACTTGAAGATGGCCCAAACCCTAAGAAGGAAGAATGTGTAGTCTTTTTAAGTGCAGGGAGTGATGCATTGATCAGTGGGAAATCAGCCGTGTGGCTGAGTTGGTAGAACATGGCACTTGCAATGCAAGAGTTGTGGGTTCAATTCCCCTGGGGACCAATACAAAAAATTATAAACAAGTAGAAAAAATGTATGCACTCATTACTGTAAGTCACTCTCGTTAAACTAGGACAACCATCTCAGTAATGGGTGCAATAAGTACAAATACTAGCAGATTGGATTGGTTTATGAAAATGTATGTTATTAATCTTTGTGTAGCATATGATTAATCAACCAATAAATGTGCATGCCAAAACACAGACATTGAAACAAACAATTCTGAAAAATCAACCTGCAATAGAGCATGCTGGGAAATATGATAATGATGGGTGTGGTTTTGAGTGTTTTACTCCACACAGATAAAAATTACATAATCACACTTAACTCTGTTTATTCATAACAAAACAGGGTTATTTTACACCACTGAGTGTTGAATGTAACTCCTGAATCCACTAGAAATGTTACACTGAAAAATCAACACTAGGTTAAACTGGCCAATTTGCTGTGTACCATACTATACATTGCTGGTTCACTCATACTCCCTTCTATTCTCCTACTTTCTGCTCAATACATTCACAGAAAATACTCATTTGAAAAACAGAAATCATGGCAAAGATATCAACTATGTCAGTACTGTATATGTAAAATGATTAAGGGAATACCAGATACAGTACATGCATAAATATTCCCATATACAGTTAAAACAATTCTCACAGCTATCTTTTTAAATGAGGGAGATTACTCAAACTCCTGATGTTAAAGTTTAAACACTGAGGTAAACATTATTTCTCAGGCACAATTTAAAATAAAGAAACAATTAAATAAAATAGCTTATACAGATTCAGAAGGGTTCTATGTAGAACCCTTCTTGCTTTCCAAAGAATCACTAAAGAACCCTTTCTTCCAAAATCGGCTCTTAGGATGAAACATGTTCTAGGTTGAACTCTTTGCCTAACAAAGAACCCTTGTCTTCCAAAAAGGGTTCTTGGAAGAACCCTATCCATCTACAAAGAACCCCTTTGGAACCTTTTTTTCTAAGAATGTAGGTCATGACACTACTCATGAATGTGTGACTGTGACCTCAGACAAACCCCCTCTGGCTTGAGTAAGTCAACACGCAATCACTTACACTATACACAAACTGTAATTGAGCAACATTCTGTCTCGCTCGCTCCCGCGGCCGGCTCGAAGTGCACACACAGGAATGCTGGGGTTCGGAACAGGGAGAGGAGGGGTCCGGTCCCCATATTGTATCACCTTCCCCTCACGGATTGGAGTGAACATCACATTAGTAACTGAGCGAACAGTCCTGGTCTCTCTCTGTCCTTAAGCAAGCCAAAGTTAAAAATACTCACCGGGAAAAACAATAGTTGCGTGCGGAAATATTTCGGTCATCCATCTTTCTGTCACGCACGAAGCTGCCATGCGCTTTTTTTACGCTGACTCAAACTGTGGGAGCAAAAAAGAAATAGGACTGATCATAAAGAAAGGAAAATATGAAACGCGTGTACAAAGACAGACATACAACCACATAGTGAAAGAAGATATGGATATGCTTGACACGCAAAACGAGCAATGCGTGAAACAAATTAATCTCGTCTGCCCCCTCCGATTCTCTCAGCGGCCTTTGCAGGCTACGGAGCGGATTGACAGCACATTTACGGGTTAATCATTGTGCCACAGACCCGGCATTGCGTGCAGACTGTGTTTGCTCTGGCTGTGCCAAGGGTCGCGAGGTTGTGTACAGAGAGAGCAGGGGAGGCATCAGCCAACCTCGCGGGTCACCCCTTTTATCAAAACAGTAACCGACCGTTTTTTGGGAAGCACGCTACTGTTGAGTAAATAGAAATGTTTGCAGAGATTGGCCAGACTCAAATGTGGATTTCCTCTATAGAAACTAGTGCATAATAATGCATATTTCCATCAGTGTTTGGCCATAAAACAAACTGACATTAAATATTTACCAGAACATCGTAAGATATTGAAGTAAGCCTACAGAAATATCTCCCTACATTCTTCAATTGTGTTTCATTGTGTTTTTTGTATAAATAGCTAATAAAAAGGGATATTTCTAATAAACAAATAGATTAACTAATGTTAGAAGCACAAATGCTCAATATGCCTAATATTTGTAGTATTATGCCTACACTTTAAGTGTTGATATTTGTCAAGGTCTCTGACATGTGCAGATTTACTCTCACAAAAATGTACTAAATTACCTAGAATAATTTCAACATTCTTGCTTTGCCAAAAGAGTGATACTACAGAGACAGGATGGTCAAAACAATCTCTTGTCTGAGTTGTTTCATCTTGTGTGCATTCTGTCAGTCGGTGGGAAGGTGTGTGGAAGAGAGAGTGTTGTGTTGTGGCCAGGCATCTATCTGCACCATGCAGTGTTTTTCTTGGACAGCACATAAGACTTATCCCCAGGGCCCTGTTGAGTAATGGACTGAACCCGGTTCAAGTATAACAATACCTTTCACCCTACTGAGACAGGATGTCTGACACCACTGGCTACTGAATGGGTGGATGTGTGCGAGCAGCCAACACACTCATACACGTGTGTTATCACTGCTATGACTGTTGGGTGACTCGCCATGTTGTTGTAGATTAATCTCTGCACCCACAACCAAATAAGTCACGAGAGACTAGGTCTAGCTCTACTTGTCAAAGGGATCAATCCGTAATGATGTGTGCTATGGAACATTTCCTATAGCAAGAGTCAGCAGTATCAAAGTCACTAAGTCCATCATTAAGGCCATCATCACGCAGTCAGTCTTCTGAGTCATTGCATGTGGTTTAATAGTATTGTGTCAGAACCCCTGACATCCGTTATACTGTGGCAGGGGCTGCAGCTTTCCTCTATGGGTCCCCCAACACCAGCTCTGAGGATGTGACCCCAGGGTGAGCGGCTATAGATTGCAGTAACCTGACTGTTATCATCAGCAATATGAGTTTATTGTTTTGCCGATACTTTTCTAACTTCACACAAGCGTTTTGTGATAGTTTTTCCCTGCTTTCCGGTTACCGCTTGTAAAATTCAACACTCATCTTTGCCCCTCACTCACGACTCTCGGTTTCATATGTTTCTGATCCAAAGTTTTCTCTTAACCGCTGTGGTTTATGGTCCTTCGCCCGACTTACTCCGTTTAACTTGTTGTGAACAAACAAGGTATAACAGTACGCAATATGTTTCTAGGTTCAGCTTTAGCATTCATTGAACTTCTACATTTACCATTGTAACCCATGTAATTGTGACACACACACATCATGACATCACATTTTCTTTTCCACATTTAGCCTTTGTAGGAGGTGCAATGTGGGAGATCTGTGTGTGAGGATGCAAGAGGGAAATTAACTGAAAAGGTACATATCTTCCTTCCGTGAGGAGGCCTGGTCTCTCAGCCTCTCAGCCAAGGCTTTATCTTTTAATCAGTTGTGTTCACCACCAGTTAATTGTTTGTGCATGCCAAGACTCAGACACATTGGATTCATTACACGCAGAGGGAAAATAGAAGCTTGATGACCTGATAGGTGCTAATGCAGTGTGTGATTACTACAAAGCTACACAGGTCTGGACAATCATGTGGTTTACTTGGGAAGGGTTTCTGTGACAATATTCCTGATCTCAACTGATCACATGCATGTTGGGTCGGCACTTTCTTTTTTTCTTTCTGTGTATGCTCAGAAATCTTTTTTTTTGTGCATAATTGTGTGAGAGAAAAAAAGATTGGGAGAGAGACAAAGAGAGAGATAAAGACAGAGAGGTGTGTGAGAGAGAGTGATGTTGACTGCAGTGCAGTCGCTGTCCTGCCTGTGCTGTGTGAAGGAGAAGCTATAATCCGGTGGCCTGTGAGCCTCTACCGCCCCACACAGCAGGAGATTAAAGATGCTGGCTGTGATAAGGAACCACTAAGGAGACACAGCACCGCGGGTCACGACCTCTGAGGGTACCATGCCACAAGGCCAATGGTACACATGGCGATGGAGCAATATCCTGCCTTTACTGAGTGTTTGTGTGTGTTTGTGTGTGTGTGTTCCTGTGAGTGTGTTTATGTATGGTAGCTGATGTAGGTATGTGTATGCATGTGAGAGGGAGGGAGTGACAGTCAGGAAGTGAGAAACAGATAGATTCCCTGCTTTGCTGTGCTTGTATATGCCCATGGGTGTTACCTGTCCTGAATAAACAACCGTCCCCGCAGGGCCCTGGTGTTCCCCATCCACCCACCCCACCTCAGCTCTCTGACTCAGGGGCTACAAGGCAAGCATCCCAAACAGAAAAACAACCTCCACCTCCTCCTCCTCCAGTAGCTTATACAGTAACATATACAGGGAGGCAACGTTATGTTTGTCTGTCTAACTAACTGCTTGGCACCATCCCCTCACTTTACCCCCTGCAGGCCTCCTGCTCCTGAGAGGAGATGAATACACTCAATCAAACCAGTGCTCTCTGTCCTGGCCCTGTATCAACCCGCTGAAGAATGGCAGCAAATCAGTAGTTTGATTATGTAAAGTAAAAGTAAGTATTGATGTTATGTTTAGTTAGTTAACGACTGACTGAGGGATGGGCCGTGTGGAGGAACATGATAGGTGCAGGGCAGAGCGTACCCCTTTATAATGGTTACAGGGCAGAGTATACCCCCTTCAACTACACTGTAGTATAGAGATGGGATTAGGTATCTATTGTGATGGAGTAGAAAGCCCCTGGACTCTCAGGTCTCAGATGTTGCCTTCTAGTGTCCCATCAAACTGGGTTACAAATCAATCTGCCAACAGCCCTATTACTTTGTCTGTCAGGTGTGAACAGTTTATTCCCATTTGATTCTCAGCCGGCCAGCTCCCAACTGCCACCTACCAATTAAAAGCAGCTGTAATTATAACACTTGCAAAAAAATAAATGCCCATGTGCTACTGTTTAGCCTCAGCTTGCCTGGGGATATTGTGACATTTGTCTTTTCTTTCTTTCTTCTCTCTCTCTCTTCCCACCCTCTTTCCCTTTACCCCCCCCCCCCCCCCCTATCTCCAGCCACAGGAGGGGCATACATGGTACGTAGGCATGTAGTAGTGTTAAATCCTGCATACAGGACAAGATGGTACAGGAGATAAGGGCAGGAAATATCAGAGTGGCATGCACAGACAGTTCTCTGCTTGTTTTCACTTTTGTCAGATTTTATGAGGGTTGCCAGATTGGAGTAAAAAGCTGATTTGGCAGTTTTCTTTTGTGGTATTGATGAAGGTATTTGATTGGGGAATGGGGATACATTTTCATGATGGGAAATGAATTAATCAATAAATGTGGGGAAACAGACGACCTGCAAAAAAAATCTATTTGGTTTAAATTCCCCTGGTGCAACTGTATGGTATTTGCAACTATAATGAGTCTGGACTATGATCAATTAACCCATATTAATGCAGTTAAACAGGTTCATGTAAAATAATGAATTATGTTGCCTTACACTTATAGCACTTCCAAGGCCGTTTCATGAGGATTATTACGGTCGTGTTAATCATGTTATATACACTGCTCAAAAAAATAAAGGGAACACTAAAATAACACATCCTAGATCTGAATGAATGAAATAATCTTATTAAATACTTTTTTCTTTACATAGTTAAATGTGCTGACAACAAAATCACACAAAAATAATTAATGGAAATCCAATTTATCAACCCATGGAGGTCTGGATTTGGAGTCACACTCAAAATGAAAGTGGAAAACCACACTACAGGCTGATCCAACTTTGATGGAATGTCCTTAAAACAAGTCAAAATGAGGCTCAGTAGTGTGTGTGGCCTCCACGTGCCTGTATGACCTCCCTACAACGCCTGGGCATGCTCCTGATGAGGCGGCGGATGGTCTCCTGAGGGATCTCCTCCCAGACCTGGACTAAAGCATCCGCCAACTCCTGGACAGTCTGTGGTGCAACGTGGCGTTGGTGGATGAGCGAGACATGATGTCCCAGATGTGCTCAATTGGATTCAGGTCTGGGGAACGGGCGGGCCAGTCCATAGCATCAATGCCTTCCTCTTGCTGGAACTGCTGACACACTCCAGCCACATGAGGTCTAGCATTGTCTTGCATTAGGAGGAACCCAGGGCCAACCTCACCAGCATATGGTCTCACAAGGGGTCTGAGGATCTCATCTCGGTACCTAATGGCAGTCAGGCTACCTCTGGCGAGCACATGGAGGGCTGTGCGGCCCCCCAAAGAAATGCCACCCCACACCATGACTGACCCACCGCCAAACTGGTCATGCTGGAGGATGTTGCAGGCAGCAGAACGTTCTCCACGGTGTCTCCAGACTGTCACGTCTGTCACATGTGCTCAGTGTGAACCTGCTTTCATCTGTGAAGAGCACAGGGCGCCAGTGGCGAATTTGCCAATCTTGGTGTTCTCTGGCAAATGCCAAACGTCCTGCACGGTGTTGGGCTGTAAGCACAACCCCCACCTGTGGACGTCGGGCCCTCATACCACCCTCATGGAGTCTGTTTCTGACCATTTGAGCAGACACATGCACATTTGTGGCCTGCTGGAGGTCATTTTGCAACAGGCAACAGCCGTTAGAGCTCACTTTGCCACGTATGAGTGCTTGTTAGAGCCTGTTGCAGATTTCACTCTCTTCCGCTACATTGGTGGCAGCTTTGGGATCACATCCAGCTCTCATCTAGTTATGTGATCTAGTGGTGGGAAGCATTCTGTTTTTCAACATTGTGTTGGGTGTAATTACATTGATATATCTAGTGAACAATGAATAAGCAGCAATGGGCGTGACAGAAAGAATTAATCACTACAGGTGTGATCAAGCCTTACATCGAAGTTGCCTGAGGCGGAATGGAAAATGCTATGCCCTGACCAGTTATTCAGAAGAAAATCCTCTGTGACTGTCTAATTTACCAGTGTGGACCCAAAACAAACACATTCTACACATTTACAAAGGACCTGTTTAAAGTGTTATTACAACCATGGTGTTCTGTCGTTATTGAAGCATATTCATCTAATAACCTGACAATGACCCACATCATATGGGTAGACAAATAATGTAAGTGTGTTATCCTTTTTTTAGGATGCAAACCAATAATATGAATCACTGTTGATCCATCCTGTTCTGATCTAATGAGATGGATGTAGGATTTTCTAGGCCTAGAATCAAGACCTTTTCCAGTCATGAAGGACAAAGCTAGGCCCCTCTTGGTTCTCATTGGTGAAGACTGAAGTCAAGTTAGGGCAGTGGTGGAAAAAGTACCCAATTGTCATACTTGAGTAAAAGTAAAGAGTGGTGAAGGGAGAGAAGAGTGGTGGGGGGAGAAGAAAGGTGGAGAGGGAGAGAAGAGTGGTGGAGAGAGAGGAGAGGGATGGAAGGAGACGAGAGTGGTCAAGGGAGAGGAGAGTGCTGGAGGGAGAGCAGAGTGGTGGAGGGAAAGGAGAGTGATGGAGGGAGAGGAGAGGAGAGTGCTGGAGGGAGAGCAGAGTGGTGGAGGGAAAGGAGAGTGATGGAGGGAGAGGAGAGTGCTGGAGGGAGAGCAGAGTGGTGGAGGGAGAGGAGAGTGATGGAGGGAGAGGAGAGGAGAGTGGTGGAGGGAAAGGAGAGTGATGGAGGGAGAGGAGAGGAGAGTGCTGGAGGGAGAGCAGAGTGGTGGAGGGAAAGGAGAGTGATGGAGGGAGAGGAGAGGAGAGTGCTGGAGGGAGAGCAGAGTGGTGGAGGGAGAGGAGAGTGCTGGAGGGAGAGGAGAGGAGAGTGGTGGAGGATAACAGAGTGGTGGAGGGAGAGCAGAGTGGTGTAGGGAGAGGAGAGTGGTCAAGGGAGAGGATAGTGTTGGAAGGAGAGGAGAGTGGTCAAGGGAGAGGATAGTGGTGGAGGGAGAGGAAAGTGGTCAAGGGAGAGTAGAGTGGTCAAGGGAGAGGAGAGTGGTCAAGGGAGAGGAGAGGAGAGTGGTCAAGGGAGAGTAGAGTGGTCAAGGGAGAGTAGAGTGGTCAAGGGAGAGTAGAGTGGTCAAGGGAGAGGAGAGTGGTCAAGGGAGAGGATAGTGGTGGAGGGAGAGGAGAGTGGTCAAGGGAGAGGAGAGTGGTCAAGGGAGAGGAGAGTGGTCAAGGGAGAGGAGAGTGGTGAGAGGAGACAGGAGGAAGAAAGATAAGAAGATGAAACACATGCATTGGTGGGGAACTGACAATATCCATCTCTCCCCTTGTTAACTTCATGTGGACCAGCTTGTTTAGTGTATACAGGGAGGGAGAAAGAGAGAGAGAGAAAGAGAGAGAGAGAGAGAGAGAGAGAGCAGTGAGTAAATGAACAGGTATGCTACATTACATGATGATTCCTCTAGCATGAGTAATAGCCAGGACCATGACTAACACTGCCATTGAACAGTCCACAAAATAATTCTTAGCTGTGACTAATGCTAAGCTGTGGTATACGGTATCCCATAAAAGAGATGGAAGTGAGTTGAATTATAGTGATTATGATGATAATAATAATCAAGCGATTCCGATGTGATACAGCACTTGTGGATTTCCAGGTTAGGAGGAGGGATACAAGAGGCGAACAGTATTTCAGCTGATACCGCCTTCTTGTTATTTGTTTCTACTTTGAATATTACAGCATCAGGTGTAGTAGTAATGGGCGTAGTAGTAATCTCAGATTGTTTTGGCAATACTCACTTAGTAACTATTTGGGAGGACGGATGTTAAACATGTTTTCTGCATTTGTATCACAAACCATTTTTTGAAAATCATGATGAAATTGGCAATTTTAGGCCTCTAAGCTCAAGACCAAGATGTTGTCTGTATCATGTACAGTTCACAGATCATAGGGTCTTACATGAGGCATGTACAGGTCTAAAAAGGGCCTGAAATGGCCACTTTCATCATGATTTTCTAAAAATGGTTTGTGATACAAATGTAAAAAGAATTTCAAACATCCTTCCTCCCAAATAAGTTTATATGTGAGAATTGCCAGAACAATCTGAGAATAACCCAAAATATTTTCTGCTCCCGCTGGCATGGAATCACCCTAAATGGTTTTACAGGATGTAATGGAACACAATCCCCATTAAACGTACGGTTACTTGACTTATGTCAGTGTTTCGTACTGTCTCACTGTTCTCTGCAGAAACTCAATGATGTTTCATGCCTTCAGGCTTGTAAATCATACCTGACACATACCTGACACATAGTACAGAAATGCTCCTGATATGCACCATTTTCTCCGTGTACTTTATGCTCTTTTGTCAATGTAGTTACTCAGACTTGGAATGTGTGTGGTCTGTGTTCCAATTTACAAGTGCTTCAAAGTCAGTACTGACTAAACAACCTCAGGGAGACTCCCATTCACTGAAGAGGCAAACTCTTTTGTGAATGACAATGGCATCTCTTTTTCACTCTCTCTTTCCTCCCTCTAAGCACCTTAACCCAGGTGTAAGTCAGGTTGAGAAGTACTACAGTGGTTGGGTTCATCTCAGGGACGGTGAATTGTGTGAAGCTACAAGTTCATGTTCATGTCCAGCAGATAGGAGAGAAGAGAGAGGGAAGAGGCTGACAAGCTTTAGATAGTGTTTACTGGGTTCTGAAGTGCTCCACACGCCCCTCCCTACCTGCTTTCTCCCTACCTCCTTTCTCCGTACCTCTCTCTCTCTCTCTCTCTCTCTCTCTCTCTCTCTACCTCTCTCTCTGTCGCCCTCTCTCTCTCTCTCTCTCTCTCTCTCACACATACACACACACACACACACACACACACACACACGCACGCACGCACGCACGCACGCACACACAAACACGCACTCACAAACGTACCAACCCACACACACCTTTGCCTGCATTAAGCTTGCCTGCAACCCAGGAACGTGCTGTCTTGAGCAAGCATCTTGGAGCTGCTTCTTACACCACTGTATCACCTATCCATCATTACACGTACCTCAGAGGGCAGGAGAGTGCATGCGTGGGAGAGAGAGAAAGAGAGGGAAGAATTTTCAGGGGGAGGGAATGTGTTTAAGTCTGTGTGTTTCCAAGAAATATCAGATAAAGATCTCCTATATTGTGTGACGCTTCATTTATCTCAATGCAACCTGAGATAGCCTCCACATCAGGATGAAGTGGAAGTGCTCGGTGAATTCTGGAAATGTATCTCAGATGAAAGTCAACATGAAAGGATTACAGTCACTCACATAGAAGCTTCTGCCATTTTTTAAGACCACAGCCCACTGATTGAATCAATGTTGTTTCCACGTCATTTCAACCCAAAAAATATCTATCTGATGATGTTGAATCATCGTGGAAAACTGATTGAATTTGAAAAAAGTCAGCAAAGTAAGGGAATTTCATATTTTTATCACCCAACTTTTAACTTAAATCCAATGACCTGGTGAATTTGACAACTCAAAGTGAAGTTGACACACTAGACGTTGAACTGAAGTCTGTGCCCATTGGGAGGCTTGTTCTTTGGCTGGTCTACTGCCATCGGTCTACTGCCATCGGTCTACTGCCATCGGTCTACTGCCATCGGTCTACTGCCATCGGTCTACTGCCATCGGTCTACTGCCATCGGTCTATTGCCATCGGTCTATTGCCATCGGTCTACTGCCATCGGTCTACTGCCATCGGTCTACTGCCATCGGTCTATTGCCATCGGTCTATTGCCATAG
Organism: Salmo salar; assembly: GCF_965601325.2. Classification (NCBI taxonomy): domain Eukaryota; kingdom Metazoa; phylum Chordata; class Actinopteri; order Salmoniformes; family Salmonidae; genus Salmo; species Salmo salar. The sequence goes on along the minus strand of NC_138316.1, from coordinate 27,374,424 downwards.
TCTATAACATTTGAACATCTCTGCTTAACGAGCAGCTCTGAATAATATACTGTATATATTTTAGAAAGGTGTTATTTATTGCCCATGCTCGCCCATTTATAATTGGCATAGTGGATGACACCTTGATGTTTGATTGGACCTACATTATGGCTGGTTGTTTCATGGCATCTTAACAGATTTTCTGGCTGTGTTTGCAGGTGCTTGTGAAACCCCCATTCACCTGAGTCCCAGGTGTGCGTGTGATCCACCGCACAAAGTTATGTAACCTAGCTATGTGTACTGAGAGAGGAAGACTCAGTGAAAATACTTGGGAACGTAGCAGCAGCACTCACAGACTTTAATTACATCCTCTAGTGTCTTTGTCACTGGGCCTTTTATGAGCACAGCAGGTTTGTGTTGTCACTACTACTATTATTATTCAGGGTGGAGTAGTTGAGTTTGTTCTTTATGAGTGTACTGTATTTTCTTAGACTCCCTACTCCTCCTTCCCTCCTTCCCTCCCTCTCTCACAGGAGGTTGGTAGCACCTTAATTGGGGAGGACGGGCACTGGTAATGGCTGGATCGGAATGGGTGGAATTTTTGATGCTATTCCATCCGCTCCGTTCCAGACATTATTAGACTTTTATTTCCCCCTTTTATTTCCCTCGCCAACTTTAAACATCAGCTACCTGAGCTGCTAAGCGATCGCTGCAGCTGTACATAGTCCATCTGTAAATTGCCCACCCAATCTACCTACCTCATCCCCATACTGTTTTTATTTTATTTACTCTGTGTTGTTGTCTGTGTCACACTGCTTTGCTTTATCTTGGCCAGGTCGCAGTTGTAAATGAGAACTTGTTCTCAACTTGCCTACCTGGTTAAATAAAGGTGAAATAAAAAATGATGAGCCGTCCTCCCCTCAGCAGCCTCCACTGACCTCTGTCTATGTCAATCGTTATGTCAACCCCTTTATGAAATAGCTAAATGCCACAGATCACACCAACATCTTGAAACAAAATGTTTCTCTGTTGCTAAACCATTAAACATTTGACAGAGCTTCAGTTTGATGAGTGTGTATTTATTAACTTTTTTTGCCAGGAGGGAAGTGAAATTCCCAGATCAAAATAGTGAGGAAATGTCCCAATGTCCCCAGGGGGTTTAGTTATATCAAAGAGAGACTAGATGAAACGCCACCAGAGGCTGTTCTCCTGCCAACATTTCCATGATGGATAATAAATCAAAATGCCTTTCAACTGTCTCTCAATCATTTTTATGTGAGCTTTGCTGTCCTCCCTGGGCCCGATCCCCACCTCACAGAGCTCTGTACCTCCGGTCTCCATGCACCTGCTGATAGACGTCACACTCCAAACACACAGAAAGGAAAACAGATTTACCAACAAGCTTCAATAGAGGACCGAATACACACACTGTTGTTGGAGGCTCTGTTTTCCCCAGATCAAAATATCACCTCTAGCTTTTATCTGGCCGTTGTTTTCCTTCTCACTCACTGGTTCCTGTGCTCCATTGACATCACAGCAGCAACTTATGTGTTAGTTTTACCCCAACAATCTGCAAGTTGTGTTTTCTTTCAAGTATTAGAAACAATAAATGACTGATGTGTATCATGTGTGTCCTGATGGCAGCATCAGCAGGCTCTGTGTTAGGAAGGCCAGCGGTTGACATGTGTTTTGACTGCCTGAGTTTATCTGCTAGCTTGCCTGGGCTGCTGTGCTATTTGAACAGGGCGACTGAACAGAGAGACACTCAAAATGCCTGCCGCTCAGCCCTCGGCCATAATTCAATTACACTGAGCGGGGCCCGGCAGTGGGAGCCAAGGGGATAATACACACATCCAGCTCCACTTAAACACCCCTGGTCTGTACGACTCATTATGACCCAGTCTGCTGGAGCGTGAACGCACACAAACACACAGACGCCCGCGCCCACACACACACAGATGCCCGCGCCCACACACATAAAGACGCAAGCGCCCACACACACACACACACACACACACACACACACACACACACACACACACACACACACACACACACACACACACACACACACACACACACACACACGCAAGTGCCCCCACACACACACACACACACACACACACACACACACACACACACACACGCAAGTGCCCACACACACACACACACACACACACACACACACACACACACACACACACACACACACACACACACACACACACACACACACACACACACACACACACACACACACACACACACACACACACACACACACACACCCAGAGAGAGAGAGAGAGAGAGAACAGGGGCAACTATGAATGGCACCAGTTGCATCATAAATCTTATTCAGTATAAAGAGGGGCCCTGTGATAGTATGACTGCTCACAATCAAAGGCAGTGCCTGAACAGGGGCATATGGTTGATCTTTTTAAAATCTTTTCTAGGCCCTGGGCGGGCCCTCTCTCTCTCTCTGGCCTACTCCTGTCCTGTCAAAGCCAGACGTTTGTTTTGGTGGGAGTCATTAATAATCCCACTGCTCTCCTATCAACCTGTTGATTAACAGGCCCTAATTGTATTGTTGGTCAGATCGGCATACCAAGCCCTTGCAACTTGTGAGCATGACATTAGCTAATACAAGCCTCCCTGGCTGGCACAGTGGCATGCCAGGCAGGGGCACAACAGGCTTCTGGTGTCATCATTACTTTAAGACATGAAGGTCATTCAATCCGGAACATTTCAAGAACGGAAAGTTTCTTCAAGGGCAGTCGCAAAAACCATCAAGCGCTATGATGAAACTGGCTCTCATGAGGACCGCCACATGAAAGGAAGACCCAGAGTTCTTGATGGTGCAGCTATAGAACCTTTTAAGGATCTGAGTACCCATGCCACATCTTTTCAGTCTCCTGAGGGGGAATAGGTGTTGTCGTGCCCTCTTCACGACTGTCTTGATGTGTTTGGACCATGATGGTTTGTTGGTGATGTGGACACCAATAGTGTCTGCGGTGTGTGATAGAGCTTTCCTTTCTCAATTATATCACCGGATCAAGAGCCTGGACACACAATGAACTTGGCTAACCTCATTTAGAGGCATCACCTCAACTCTGCACTATACCCTCAAACAGCCTTCTCCACTTCTGTCTGATTGGTTGGATAAGGATTGGTTCGATAGTGGTTCTCAGGCATGTCACCACTGCCTGCCATTCTACTGACTGTGGCTTGACCCAAAAATATCTTCCATTTTATATGACAGGTGCTGGAATTGTGTGAGCTCTATTGACAGTACAGAAGAGTGGGGTAAATTGAGCAATTTTTGGCATTCAGCATCACTCTGTCAATGGAAATATTGTATTCTTTGGATGCTTTTACACAGGCAGCCCAATTATGATATTTTTCCACATTAGATATTTTCTCATCAGTTCTTTTTTAGGGCTTGTCTGCTTGGGAAAAATACCAATTACTGAAAAAAAGATCAGAATTGGCCTGCCTGTGTAAACGCAGCCATACTACCAAAGATATCTACATACACTGAACAAAAATATAAACACAACATGCAACAATTTCAAAGATTTTACTGAGTTCATATAAGGAAATCAGTCAATTCAAATAAATTCATTAGGAGCGTGGATCAGTCAGTATCTGGTGTGACCACCATTTGCCTCATGCAGCACATCTCCTTCGCATACAGTTGATCAGGCTGTTGATTGTGGCCTGTGGAATGTTGTCCCACTCCTCTTCAATGGCTGTGCGATGTTGCTGGATATTGGCGGGAACTGGAACATGCTTTGGTACATGTCAATCCAGAGCATCCCAAACACGCTCAATGGGTGACATGTCTGGTGAGTATGCATGCAATGGAAGAACTGGGACATTTTCAGTTTCCAGGAATTGTGTACAGATCCTTGCGACATGGGGCCGTGCATGATCATGCTGAAACATGAGGTGATGGCAGCGGATGAATGGGACAACAATGGGCCTCAGGACCTCGTCACGGTATCTCTGGCATTCAAATTGCCACCGATAAAATTAAATTGTGTTTGTTTCCATAGTTTATGTTTGCACACAGCATAACCCCACCGCCACCATGGGGCACTCTGTTCACAACGTTGACATCAGCAAACCGCTCGTCCACACGACACTATACACGCTGTCTGCCATCTGCCCAGTATAGTTGAAACCAGGATTCATCCGTGAAGAGTGGACATCAAAGGTGAGCATTTGCCCACTGAAGTCGGTTACGACTTCAAACTGCAGTCAGGCCAAGACCCAGAAGAGGACGCAGATGAGCTTCCCTGAGACGGTTTCTGACAGTTTGTGTAGAAATTCTTTGGTTGTACAAACCCACATTTTCAGCAGCTGTCCAGGTGGCTGTCCCTCAGATGATACCGCAGGTGAAGAAGCTGGATGTGGAGGTCCTGGGCTGGCATGGCTACAGGTGGTCTGCAGTTGTGAGGCTGGTTGGATGTAGTGCCAAATTCTCTAAAACAACGTTGGAGGCGGCTTATGGTAGAGAAATTAACATTACATTCTCTGGCATCAGCTCTAGTGGACATTATGTGACAAAACTGCACATTTTAGAGTGGCCTTTTATTGTCCCCAGCACAAGGTGCACCTGTGTAATGATCATGCTGTTTAATCAGCTTCTTGATATGCCACACCTGTCAGGTGGATGGATTATCTTGGCAAAGGAGAAATACTAACCGCGATTGAACAAATTTGTGCACAACATTTAAGAGAAATAAGCTTTTTGTGCATATGGAAAATTACTAGGATATCTTATATCATCTCATGAAACATGGGAGGAACACTTTACACGTTGCGTTTATATTTTTGTTCAGTGTATATCTGTGTCAGGAAGGCCAGCGGTTGACATGTGTTTTGACTGCCTGAGTTTATCTGCTAGCTTGCCTGGGCTGCTGTGCTCTTTGAACAGGGCGACTGAACAGAGAGACACTCAAAATGCCTGCCGCTCAGCCCTCGGCCATAATTCAATTACACTGAGCGGGGCCCGGCAGTGGGAGCCAAGGGGATAATACACACATCCAGCTCCACTTAAACACCCCTGGCCTGTACGACTCATTATGACCCAGTCTGCTGGAGTGTGAACGCACGCACGCACGCAAGCAAGCACGGGCACACACACACACACACACACACACACACACACACACACACACACACACACACACACACACACACACACACACACACACACACACACACACACACACACACACACACACACACACACACACACACACACACACACCCCTTCAGAGAACAGGGGTAACTATGAATGGCAAATGAGGTTAGCCAAGTTCATGGTGTTTCCAGGCTCATGATGCGGTCATACCGTCACAGGGCCCCTCTTTATACCGAATAAGCTTTATAATGCAACTATAAAGCTTATTCAGTATAAAGAGGGGCCCTGTGATGGTATGACTGCATCATGAGCCTGGAAACACTATGAACTTGGCTAACCTCATTTAGTGGCATAGACAGTGGCTCTCAGGCATGTCACAACTGCATGTCATTCACCTGACTGTGGCTTGGCCCAAAAATAACAACAATTTTATATGACAGGTGCTGGAATTGTGTGAGCTCTATTGACAGTTCGGGAGAGTGGGGTAAGTTGAATAATTTTTTACATTCAGCATCACTCTGTCAATGGAAATATAGTATTCTTTGGCTGCTTATACACAGACAGCCCAATTCTGATATTGGTCTTTTGACCAATCACATTAGATCTTTTCACATTGGATCTTTTTCAGAGCTTATCTGATTGGTCAAAAGACCAATTAGTGAAAAAATATCAGAATTGGCTAGTCTTTGTAAATGCAACGATACTAACAAAGATATCTACATATATTTCAGGATGTTGTGTATCCCTGGAAGTAATCAGAATTCATGTAAACATTACAATTTTGAAAACATAGCTTGTCCAAAAAAAAGTTGTCTCTTCACACAAATTTCTGTACTGAATGAAATATTACTGCTACCTTTTTAAAATCATGTATATCTTTATTTCCCAAACACAATTCATCACAATCACTTATTTGTCTTTGAATCATTTTAAGCATCTTATAACACCTAACAAACACTTAGTACTTTTTAAACACTTTTAACATAGGCCAGGTCCTGTTGTTGTCTCATATCCCAGTGATAATGTCTTGCATTATGACTGGGAAGAAAACACTTCAATTTACTCAACCTCCCATTGGCTCAACCATTAGCTCAACTTACCCCATGACCATCAGCCCAACTTATCCCAAGTCAAAGTTTTTTACTTTATTTGCCCACACAGCTACAAGGATGCTAGTTTTAGGACCTCATATATAAGCTGATAGAGAGCCAAGTTGATGCATAGAACAATATTAAATGATCTACTTTGGTCGAAATACAAGCATTGTGAAACCTCTAACACGATAAATTCATTTGACTTGGTGACAATCTGTTTTTTGGACCTAACTTTCTTACCATTTTTTGCATGTGGTTTCTTCCTTCACTGACTCCATGAAATGATGACCTCTTTCTAAATATTTGGTCAAACGTTTCCTAGAAACAAGGGTGGGTCGACTTCCCTCTTTGGCTCAACTTACCCCTCGCTCCCCTAAATGTTACAACTTGTGTTTGTTATATTGAATGTCTGGACAGTAAGGGGATACTCATCAAAGTGCTTATTTATATTAGACTACAGTACCACTATTTAACCCATGGAAGTTGTCCTATTATTTAGCCGACACAGGAAAACACTTGACTCAGTAGACAGAGCCATTGTGCAGATGGATGATTTTAAAGCTTAGTGTGAGAACACAATCAATTTTGAACTTGGCAAACGTCAAATTAGTGCATTCATGTAAAGGACGAAGTGTAGAGGCCTAGGCTACTGCAGATCAGCAACAGCTGTGTAATATAATATGAAATGGACAACTTGTGTGATGTTGACCTTTTGTTCGTGCAGGCTACTTGTTTGATATGTCAAGGCTAATTCTTTCACTAATACGGTGTGTTTGTTTTTCACAATTAGGCATAACCTGTCTACTTCATGACAGTGTTTAGTGTTACATAACCTGGGCTAGGCTATTCATAAAAAATACATTTATTCAAAAATATATCACAAGTAGGCCTATGCCTGTGCTTCAGAATCTAGGCCAGAGGCATATGGACCACAGCAGCATGTGTTCAACATGGTGACTGCACAAAGAGCAAAAACAGCGCAGTGAAGGACAGCCTATTATTGCCTGTCACGATCAATAGGTTGTTTGCGGGCCCATGAGAAGGTGGGAAGAAAAAAGAAAGTCATAAAAATGCTGCCGCCAAAGGCCAGGTTGAGAGGTCATAGGGAATGAAAAGATAAAGCAGTTGTCCTCACGCAAGCCAAGCAATTTCAGAACCAGAGGCAACACACTTTTCCTAAAAACTGAGATGCCCCAGACCTGTCTGGCCGGTTCCTGGTTCTTGGCTGCAAATGTGCATGCGAACAGCTTGTAAATGACAGAGGAAGCCGAGGTGTAGAGAAGAAGGGCCCGGGGCTAGGGGAGTTTACACAACGCCTTAACATTTATCCGCCCTCTCTGATTTTTCTATCCGACCTAACATAACGATGGCAATAAAGCGCAACCTTCCTGTGAAAATATTCAAAGGTTCTTGGCCCTGATCCCTCTTTCCCATAGCCTACACCCTTGACAGATGCATCATTTAGCATACATTGTATATAATGCATACTGTATAGGCCTACAATCATGTTTTTGCCACTCTATAATAATTATTTCTGATGAATTCTGATTACCTATGCTGTCAGTTTGTAAGGCCTGCTGCATGAGTATAGACATAGGCCCACAATGTCCTCAGTTTGGGGTCATACAGCAGTTTATTTAATGAAGTAATAAGTAGCCTACTGTGTTATAAAAAGGCAGACGTATAGGCAGACAAGGCCGATTCATTAACCAACTTCAACATCTGTCCCCATCCAACACAACCTACTTATCATGAGACATTGTCCTTATTCAAACTTTCAATTTTACTTCCTAGGTCATTGTCAAGTCAACCGTTGTGTAGCCATTCACAGACACCTAATGATGACAGACGACCAAGGTGACATAGACCTACATGTAGTGTGTACAGGTATAACAGACCCTTGACTCATTCACTAAACCTGTACAGGTAGGTCTCAGGCTTACAGTCCCTTCAATAGAGTGACAGTAGTACTATTGGAAGGGGTGTGGCAAGAGGAGGGATTTAGCTTCAGAGAGCGAGCTGTGCTGTTTTCAGCCGGAGGCATGTATCTCAGATTTAAGAATGAGTTAGCGTGTCAAGATAGCGTGTCTCACTACAGACCACGCCTGCACCTGTCAGGTGTTCAGTGGCATGCCGATGTTTCGTGCGGGAACTCTTGTGTGTACTGTGTGTGCGTGAGAGAGAGCATGTCTGTCTGTGTGTGCTTGTGTGTACTCTCTCTCATTTGCTGCACGCAGCTGCATACCCAAGCAGTGATGGACACCTGTGATTTACCTACAGATGTAGGATCTTAATTTGATCACCTTGATCAGTTAGTGAATTTGAGGTTCAGAAAGGCTTCTGAAGTTTGTAATTTCTACGAAAAATGTACCTGTAAGGCGTGAGTGTTGGTAGATGAGGAATCAAATGCAGGAGAACAGCGATTCGGTGTATGGGCTTTAATAGGCTTCCAAACAAAACGACAGCCAACCCAAACAACGCACAGAGCGCACAACAAAGCAAAGTGCCCCAAACACACGGGACAAAACACAGCTTGCGCAAACATACGCACCACTGAAGAATGTGCAACAAACTGCGTGTTATCACGCACAGCATACAATGGGAAAAATAATCCCGCACAAAGAGCAGGCAGGCCTGCTGGCTAATAAAGCCCGCTAATAGCCCAACTAATAACAGGTGCACCTAATAACGAAAAGGGGGGAAAACAAAAAGGGAATCAGTGGCAGCTAGTAGGCCGGTGACGACGACCGCCGAGCGCCACCCGAGCAGGAGCCACCTTCGGTAGGAGTCGTGACAGTACCCCCCCCCCGACGCGCGGCTCCCGCAGCACGCTGACACCGGCCTCGAGGGCGACCCGGAGGGCGAGGCGCAGGGCGCTCCGGGTGGAGGTAATGGAAATCCCTAACAGGGATGGGTCCAAGACGTCCTCCACCGGTACCCAGCACCTCTCCTCCGGGCCATACCCCTCCCAGTCCACGAGGTACTGCAGGCCCCTCACCCGGCGTCTCGAGTCCAGAATGGCCCTTATGCTGTACGCCGGGGCGCCCCCGATGTCCAGAGGGGGCGGAGGGACCTTCGGCACCTCACCTTCCTGCAGGGGACCAGCTACCACCGGCCTGAGGAGAGACACATGAAACGAGGGGTTAATACGGTAATGGGAAGGGAGTTGTAACCTATAACACACCTCGTTTATCCTCCTCAGGACTTTGAAGGGCCCCACACACTGCGGCCCCAGCTTCCGGCAGGGCAAGCGGAGGGGCAGGTTTCTGGTCGAGAGCCAGACCATGTCCCCCGGTATGAACACGGGAGCCTCACTGCGGTGGCGGTCAGCACTCCTCTTATGCCGTCCACTGGCTTGCTTCAGGGATTCCTGGACGGCACTCCAGGTCTCCTTGGAGCGCTGCAGTCCTCCACCGCAGGAGCCTCAGTCTGGCTCTGGTGCCATGGTGCCAGGACCGGCTGGTAACCCAACACACACTGAAAAGGTGACAGGTTAGTGGAGGAGTGACGAAGTGAGTTCTGGGCCAACTCAGCCCATGGAATGTACCTCGCCCACTCCCCTGGCCGGTCCTGGCAATACAACCGCAAAAACCTGCCCACCTCCTGGTTCACCCTCTCCGCCTGCCCATTACTCTCGGGGTGATAACCGGAGGTCAAGCTAACCGAGACCCCCAGACGCTCCATAAACGCCTTCCATACCCTGGACCTGAACTGGGGACCTTGATCAGAGACAAATTTCCTCTGGCACCCCGTAGTGCCGGAAGACGTGGGTAAATAGGGCCTCCGCAGTCTGCAGGGCCGTGGGGAGACCGGGCAACGGGAGGAGACGTCAGGACTTTGAAAACCGATCCACAACGACCAGAACCGTAGTGTTCCCCTGAGACGGAGGGAGATCGGTCAGGAAGTCCACTGACAGGTGAGACCATGGCCGTTGTGGAAGGGGGAGGGGCTGTAACTTCCCTCTCGGGAGATGCCTAGGAGCCTTACTCTGAGCGCACACCGAACAGGAAGAGACATAGAACCTCACGTCCTTAGTCAAGGTGGGCCACCAGTACTTCCCCCTGAGACCTCGCACTGTCCTAGCTACACCAGGATGACCCGAAGAGGGTAGAGTGTGGGCCCACCGAATCAATTGATCCCGAACACCAAGCGGCACGTACATGCGGCCCGCGGGACACTGTGATGGCGCGGGCTCCACCCTTAACGCCCGCTCGATGTCCGAGTCCAACTCCCATACCACCGGTGCCACTAGCCTAGACGCCAGAATGATGGGAGTAGGATCGATGGGCCTATCCTCCGTGTCATAAAGACGTGACAGCGCATCGGCCCTCGTGTTAAAGGAGCCTGGTCTATAGGAAATAGTGAACCTAAACCTGGTGAAGAACATGGCCCACCTTGCCTGACGCGGATTCAGTCTCCTAGCTGCCCGGATATACTCCAGATTCCGGTGGTCGGTCCAGATGAGAAAGGGGTGCTTAGCCCCCTCAAGCCAGTGTCGCCACACCCTCAAGGTTTTTACCACCGCTAGCAACTCCCTGTCCCCCACATCATAGTTACGCTCCGCCGAACTGAGCTTCTTCGAAAAGAAAGCGCAGGGGCGGAGTTTCAGCGGCACACCCGAGCGCTGTGATAGCACGGCACCCACCCCAGCCTCGGATGCGTCCACCTCCACTATGAATGCTAGAGAAGGGTCCGGGTGCGCCAAGACGGGTGCCTCAGTGAACAGCCCCTTCAACCTGTTGAAGGCGCTGTCCGCCTCCGGCGACCACCGCAAACGCACCGGCCCCCCCTTCAGCAGTGAGGTAATGGGAGCCGCCACCTGGCCAAAACCCTGGATAAACCTCCGGTAGTAATTGGCAAACCCTAAGAACCGCTGCACTTCCTTCATCTTGGTTGGAGTCGGCCAATTACGCACGGCCTTAACGCAGTCACACTCCAACCACACCCCTGTGGTGGAAATGCGATAACCCAGGAAGGAGACGGCTCGTTTGGAGAACACACACTTCTCAGCCTTGACGTATAGGTCATGCTCCTGCAATCTCCCAAGCACCTTGCGCACCAGGGACACATGCGCGGCACGGGTAGCGGAATATATCAGAATATCATCGATATAAACAACCACGCCCTGCCCGTGCAGGTCCCTGAGAATCTCGTCTACAAAGGACTGAAAGACGGCTGGAGCATTCTTTAACCCATACGGCATGACGAGGTACTCATAATGGCCCGATGTGGTACTAAATGCTGTCTTCCACTCGTCTCCATCCTTAATACGCACCAGGTTATACGCGCTCCTGAGGTCCAGTTTTGTGAAGAATTTTGCCCCGTGAAATGATTCCACCGCCGTAGCGATGAGAGGTAGGGGGTAACTAAACCCCACCGTGATAGAATTTAGACCTCTGTAATCAATGCACGGACGCAGACCTCCCTCCTTCTTCACAAAAAAGAAACTCGAGGAGGCGGGTGAAATGGAGGGCCAAATGTACCCCTGTCCCAGAGATCCCGTGACATATGTCTCCATAGCCAACGTCTCCTCCTGTGACAACGGGTACACGTGACTCTTAGGAAGCGCAGCATTTACCTGGAGATCTATCGCACAATCCCCCTGTCGATGAGGTGGTAATTTGGTCGCCCTCTTTTTACAGAAAGCGATCGCCAAATCGGCGTATTCAGGGGGAATGCGCAAGGTGGAAACCTGGTCTGAACTCTCCACCGACGTGGCACCTATGGAAACTCCTATACACCTCCCTGAACACTCCTCTGACCACCCCTGGAGAACCCCCTGTTTCCACGAAATCCGGGGATTGTGATCAGCCAGCCAGGGAACCCCCAGCACCACTGGAAACGCAGGCGAATCGATAAGAAAGAAACTAATCCGTTCCTTATGATTCCCCTGCATCACCATGTCCAGTGGAACCGTGGCCTCCCTGACCAACCCTGACCCTAATGGCCGGCTATCTATCGGCACCAGCGGAATGCCCAGCTTGATGGCGAGTCCGCGATCCATAAAATTCCCAGCTGCGCCTGAATCGACTAGCGCCTTAAGTTGGGAAGAGGGAGAAAAATCTGAAAAAAAATGAATACGAACATGTGACCAACAGGGGGTTCTGGGTGAGTTTGGTGCTGACTCACCTGGGGTGACCGAGAAGTGCTCTGCCTGCCCTCTCGACTCCCAGATTGACTCCTCCAGCACCGGTCGGCCGTGTGTCCTCTCCGACCACAGCTGGTGCAGGAGGAGCCACCTCCTCCGGTACCCCTTGGTACGGCCCCCCCTAACTCCATAGGGGTAGGGGCGGGAGTGAAACGGACAGGACCCTTTCCGAACGCCCGCGGGCAGCTAGCAGATTGTCCAGTCGGATCGACATGTCTACCAACTCATCAAGAGAGAGGGCGGTGTCCCGACACGCTAGCTCCCTGCGAACGTCCGCTCGGAGACTACTCCGGTAATGGTCTATCAGGGCCCTGTCGTTCCACCCCGATCCAGCAGCCAAGGTCCTGAACTCCAGCGCGAAGTCCTGCGCGCTCCTCGTCTCCGAGACCACTCCTCTACCATCGGTCCATCCTCTCCATCACTTGGTCCATCTCGGACCCAATCCGATGGAGGACCGAGGTGTGATGGAGCACACGTTCCTCCATCGAAGGAAGGGGGTTATCAGCTGCTCCTGCTGACTCCATCGTGGTGCGGGATTCTGTAAGGCGTGGGTGTTGGTAGATGAGGAATCAAATGCAGGAGAACAGCGATTCGGTGTATGGGCTTTAATAGGCTTCCAAACAAAACGACAGCCAACCCAAACAACGCACAGAGCGCACAACAAAGCAAAGTGCCCCAAACACACGGGACAAAACACAGCTTGCGCAAACATACGCACCACTGAAGAATGTGCAACAAACCGCGTGTAATCACGCACAGCATACGATGGGAAAAATAATCCCGCACAAAGAGCAGGCAGGCCTGCTGGCTAATAAAGCCCGCTAATAGCCCAACTAAAAACAGGTGCGCCTAATAACGAAAAAGGGGGAAAACAAAAAGGAAATCAGTGGCAGCTAATAGGCCGGTGACGACGACCGCCGAGCGCCACCTGAGCAGGAGGGAGAGCCACCTTCGGTAGGAGTCATGACAGTACCAACCCCTACAAAAATGTCCAAAATGTCCATTAATTCCTCCAAATGTCCATTAATGCCTCCAATGGCTGTGCAGCCCTGGAAACACCTAAATATTGACAGAGTCATGCAGCACTTCAGAGCCGCGCTGAGGAGCTCTCTTCTTCCTCTATACCTCTACACACAGGTTGGGGCTGGTTATGTAAACAACACATAGAGGAAGAGCAGGTTTAGTGTTTATTATCATCTCAGAGCATCTCCCTCCCCTACCTGAAACACACAGGGGAAGTGTTGATACACGGGGCAGACAGACCAAGACTAAGGTCATTATAACAGACTTTGACTTTGGACATTTCTCTTCCTCATCTCTAACCAGTCATTAGCAAGGGGTAGATCTGTGGACAGATGAAAGATGGCCAGTAATTGTATTTGCTCTCTGCCGCAACGGCTTTCATTCAGATTGGCAAAAGCAAAATACTCAGGGCCAGGGTTTTGTACTGACCAACCTGGTCTCGGAGCATTTCATATTATTCTGTACGTAAATCCGAGACACTCCTTTTAGTATGATATGTTACATTTTGCATGGTATGTATTAATTTGTGTATGTCCATCATCCATTTGTATGATATGTTATGAATTACGTTGTTGTGGCTAATGTTAGCTAGGTGGCTAATGTTAACGTTAGTTAGCTGGCTAACGTTAGCTAGGCTAGGGGTTAAGGTTTAGGATTAAGGTTAGGGGAAAGGTTAGCTAAAAGGGTTAGGGTTAGGGGAAAGGTTAGCTAACATGCTAAGTAGTTGAAAAGTAGCAAAAAAGTAGTAAGTAGTTGATAAGTTGCTAATTAGCTAAAATGCTAAAGTTGTCGGAGATGAGATTCGAACACGCAACCTTTGGGTTCCTAGATGTTCACGTAATAAGCCTACCCGTCCACCCTGACCAACCACACTCCTTTTGTTTTTACCTCCTTTCGTTTTTACATTAACCATACCAAATGTATCTTATCATACTAATTTGAATGTTCCGGATTTATGTTTACTATGGCAGCATGAACTGAACAGGGAAACTCTGGACTCTGAGTTGAGTTGAACTGGGCTGCTTAGTGTTATGACCACTGACATAACTTGCTGACATAAAAGCCGCTGGCATGCATTCAGTTAGCCCTTCTCCCTGGCTGAATACAGTTACTTTACCCATGGAGCACATCAAACAATGTCAGAAATCCAGACCTTTCAGGTAGCCAGCTCCACCTGCCAAGATAAAAAAAGTCCCTTGGATGATGTCAACGCAGAAATGACAGATGACAACAAGATAACCAGCATATTTGAGTTTCTCTTTTGAGGAATGAACAGAGAGGATGTTAGTTATGCTGTTGGAATGCCAGGTGCCGTGTCTATTCCTGACTACAAGTACGCTGTGGGAATATAATTAAATATAACACTTTCATAGATCTCTATCTATCTGGGTATGTCCAAACCTGCATCAGTAACCTCACTGCCTGGCCTGATGTCAGAGCCCTCTGCCTAGGAATGTGTTACGTGCCTTTGGTCACAGACACAAACACAAACACACACACACACACACATGTACTTGAACATGGACAAGACGTGTGTCTGGGTGGGCATGGCGTGTCAGAGAGAGAATAACTCTCCTATCTGAGGCTACCTGGAGAGCCTTTCTGGAACAGCTTTATCTGCCACATCTTGGTGCTCAACTGCAGCTGCCAGTGAATAGCTGAGTTAGGGTGGCAACAACCTCGCCCAGTAGTGCAACAATGGTGGAGGTGCCGTATTCAAATAAAACTTTCAACATATAATAAAAAGAAATGTTATCATTCTGAATACTTGGAATATACAATTTCTCTAAAAGTCATTGACATATGAGTGGTAGATGAAATGTATAGGAAAGAAAAGATAATTGTAGAGTTAGTATACTGCAGAACTATGGAGAGAGGTAAGTACAGATTGTGGTACATCTTTCCTTTCTGGTCAGTATAATGACATTGTGCACAGTAGAGAGAACTTCTAAAGCCTAGACACAATGTTCATTAAACATCTCCTGTATATGGCAGCGGTAGGGTAGATAAGGGTTAGTACGGTATGCACTGCACATCTGAAGTGCACTTTGTTTTCCCATTATAAACTCAGTTGAACTCCTCACTGCTGTCATCTACAGGCCAAAAGGGGAAAATACATTACAATTGCATGACAAGCAGTGAAGGAAATTAGATAATCTCTCACTCCCTCTCTCTTTTCTCTCTGACATTGTTCTTAAATTGTTTCATGTTGTTTTTCCTGATCTTGGTTGCCTAGCGACGTCTTTACTGTGAGCCATGGCTGCACGGCAGGGGGCGGAGCTGGTAGATGAGAGGCTTGGAGGTTTGTCACGCACGCACGCATGCTCACGCGCACACACACACACCTTTCCACCATGCACACACTCACACACATAGCCTTCCACCTGTGCTATCACCACCAGAGAGCTGACAAGTGTACAACGTGTCTGAATCAAAGAGACCAGAAAGGAGTCGGTGTTCTTCACCACAGAACAAACATGATATGCAGGGGATTTTCCCATGCTGAACAGAACATACTTTTAACTCATCCATGTGGACTCTCATCACAGGCTAAGTTAGGGAACGAGTTGAGACTTGATGACACAGGGGGTCTGTAATTACCCATCCAGCTGTCTTTGCCAAAGCATTTGAACCCTGACCTCCGGTACTTATGTAACAGTGTAGGTTCCGTCCCTCTCTTCGCCCCAACCTGGGCTCGAACCAGGGACCCTTGCACACATCAACAACTGACACCCACGAAGCATCGTTACCCATCGCGCCACAAAAGCCACGGCCCTTGCAACGCAAGGGGAAGAACCACTTCAGGTCTCAGAGCGAGTGACGTCACCGATTGAAACGTTATTAGCGAGCACCACCGCTAACTACCTAGCCATTTCACATCGGTTACACTTACACCACTCATAATTACACTGAACCTCACTATGGTTCACCATCTTTACCTGCCAAGCCAGAGACACATCATGTGTTACGTATTATGTACAAATGATTTACTCTGTGTCGTATAGTGGTGTTAGTAACATACAGCTTGTTAGGTGATGCTGAACCCCATCTGTGACTTAGCTCCCTCTGCTGGAGATGACACAGTACCTCTGGAGAGAGAATACCTGCAGAGACAACAAGTGCTAATAGACTGACTGAAAGGCAGGAAAGCAGACAGACAAACAAATAGTCTGGAGTTGTTCCCATGAGTGATTATAACTGGCTGTAGTGTGTAGACCCTGAGGAATAGAAACCTGCATCCTCAACCAGGGCCAAGCAGCTGGCCTTTTCCCTTTAATTCATAACATTTTTAATACATTTTTTGCTACTTTTGATTGTCTACAGTCCACACTCTTGGTATTTGTAATTTAATGGTGCATATCATTTGTGATTAGCAATGTTTACAAGCCCTGCAGTGCTCTAAAATCTTGACTTCATTAGGGAAAGTGCTGGTATGTACTATATACAGTTGAAGTCGGAAGTTTACATTCACCTCAGCCAAATATATTTAAACTCAGTTTCTCACAATTCTTGACATTTAATCCTAGTAAAAATGTCCTGTCTTAGGTCAGTTAGGATCACCACTTTATTTTAAGAATGTGAAATGTCAGAATAATAGTTGAGAGAATGATTTATTTCAGCTTTTATTTCTTTCATCACATTCCCAGTGGGTCAGATTTTGTTTTACATACCCTCAATTTTTATTTGGTAGCATTGCCTATAAATTGTTTAACTTGGGTAAAACGTTTCGGGTAGCCTTCCACAAGCTCCCACGATAAGTTGGGTGAATTTTGGCCCATTCCTCCTGACAGAGCTGGTGTAACTGAGTAAGGTTTGTAGGCCTCCTTGCTCGCACACGCTTTTTCAGTTTTGCCCACACATTTTCTATAGGATTGAGGTCAGGGCTTTGTGATGGCCACTCCAATACCTTGACTTTGTTGTCCTTAAGCCATTTTGCCACAACTTTGGAAGTATGCTTGGGGTCATTGTCCATTTGGAAGACCCATTTGCGACCAAGCTTTAACTTCCTGACTGATGTCTTGAGATGTTGCTTCAATATATCCACATAATTTTCCTTCCTTATGAAGCCATCTATTTTGTGAAGTGCACCAGTCCCCCCTGCAGCAAAGCACCGCCACAACATGATGCTGCCACCCCTGTGCGTCACGGTTGGGATGGTGATCTTCGGCTTGCAAGCCTCCCCTTTTTCCTCCAAACATAACGATGGTCATTATGGCCAAACAGTTCTATTTTTGTTTCATCAGACCAGAGGACATTTCTCCAAAAAGTACGATCTTTGTCCCCATGTGCAGTTGCAAACCGTAGTCAAACCGTAACCGTAGCGTTTTTATGGAGGTTTTCGAGCAGGCTGAGCTCCTTGCTGAGCGGCCTTTCAGGTTATGTTGATATAGGACTTGTTTTACTGTGGATATAGATGCTTTTGTACTGGTTTCCTCTAGCATCTTCACAACGTCCTTTGCTGTTGTTCTGGGATTGATTTGCACTTTTCGCACCAAAGTGCGCTCATCTCTAGGAGACAGAACGCGTCTCCTTCCTGAGCGGTATGACGGCTGCGTGGTCCCATGGTGTCTATACTTGCGTACTATTGTTTGTACAGATGAACGTGGTACCATCAGGCGTGTGGAAATTGCTCTCAAGGATGAACCAGACTTGTGGAGGTTTACCATTTTTTTTCTGAGGTCTTGGCTGATTTCTTTTGATTTTCCCATGATCTCAAGCAAAGAGGCACTGAGTTTGAAGGTAGGCCTTGAAATACATCCACAGGTACACCTCCAATTGACTCAAATGATGTCAATTAGCCTATCAGAAGCTTCTAATGCCATGACATCATTTTCTGGAATTTTCCAAGCTGTTTAAAGGCACAGTCAATTTAGTGTATGTAAACGTCTGACCCACTGGAATTGTGATACAGTGAATTATAAGTGAAATAATCTGTCTGTAAACAATTCTTGGAAAAATTATTTGTGTCATGCACAAAGTAGATGTCCTAACCAACTTGCCAAAACTATAGTTTGTTAACAAGAAATTTGTGGAGAGGTTGAAAAACTAGTTTTAATGACTCCAACCTAAGTGTATGTAAACTTCTGACTTCAACTGTACATACTTACACACAAGCAGAGGCACACATGATGCTTTAGAAGGTGATCTAAAGGTGTTGATCAATAGCTAGCATTAAGAGAGCCCACTCCACACCATATATGTACCTATCTTGAGTAGGGAAGTTCAACACTAACGACAACAAAAAATAGTATGTTTACCAACACTCATATCCAAAGAACTTTCTGAAACTTTCAAATGGTTCCTTTTTTATTTACACTAAATATACAAAAGTATGTGGACACCCCTTCAAATTAGTGGATTCTGCTATTTCAGCCATACCCGTTGCTGACAGGTGCAATCTCCATCGACAAACATTGGCAGTAGAATGGCCTTACTGAAGAGCTCAGTGACTTTCAACGTGGCACCGTCATAGAGTGCCACCTTTCCAACAAGTCAGTTCATAAAATTTCTGCCCTGCTAGAACTTCCCCAGTCAAATGTAAGTGCTGTTATTGTGAAGTGGAAACGTCTAGGAGCAACAACGGCTCCACCGCGAAGTGGTAGGCCACACAAGCTCACACCGCAGAGTGCTGAAGCACCTAGCGCGTAGAAACCGTCTGTCTTCGGTTGCAACACTCACTACTAAGTTCCAAACTTCCAGTGGAAACGCGTTCTCTGGAGTAATGAATCCCGCTTCACCATCAGGCAGTCTGAAGGACGAATCTGGGTTTGGCGGATGCCAGGAGAACGCCACCTGCCCAAATGCATAGTGCCAACTGTAAAGTTTGATGGAGGAGGAATAATGGTCTGGGGCTGTTTTTCATGGTTCGGGCTACAGCATACAATGACATTCTAGACGATGCTGTGCTTCCAACTTTGTGGCAACAGTTTAGGAAAGGCCCTTTCCTGTTTCAGCATGACAATGCCCCTGTGCACAAAGCGAGGTCCATACAGAAATGGTTTGTCGAGATCGGTGTGGAAGAACATGACCGTCCTGCACAGAGCCCTGACCTCAACCCCATTTAACACCTTTGGGATGAATTGGAACGCCGAATGCGAGCCAGGCCTAATCGCACGACCTCACTAATGCTCTTATGGCTGAATGGATGCAAGTTCCCGCAGCAATGTTCCAACATGTAGTGGAAAGCCTTTCCAGAAAATGGAGGCTGTTAAAACAGCAAAGGGGGACTAACCCCATATTAATGCCCATGATTTTGGAATGAGATGTTGGATGAGCAGGTATCCACATACTTTTGCTAATGTAGTATATGTACTGTATCTCTAAAGATGCTTCAGATAGTCTGTAGTGTAGTGGCAGCAGTATATAAGCTGTTGAGTTGGGTTGTTGTATGGACAGGTGCAGTCTGGGGCCTGAGTCTGGTCTGGTCTGGTTACCTGCAGGGCAGGTAAGTAATGTCAGGCAGCGACCGACCAGCGTCTCCTCTCCTCGAACTGTACAGATTTGACAGGAACAGGAAGAGATGCAGACGATAAAGCCCCTGCTGTGTTTGAAGCTGTTCAGCTCAGAGCGCACAAAGACACAGTCACACAGGGCTACAACCATCACCACCCTGTGCCTCGCAGCAAAGGCATACCCCCTCTCCTCAGTCAGACCAGACCAGGCACGAAGGAAACATCAAGGCGGCAAGGCAAAGCTTGCAGTGGTTTGGTTTGGAGGGTCAGTGGTTCCATTTTTGCCATTCTCTCTCTCTCTCTCTCTCTCTCTCTCTCTCTCTCTCTCTCTGTTTGTTTATAGTCTATGTCTCTGACAGGAGAGAGAGCTGATCAGAGGTCTCCTCACCTCATACAGTCCTATTTGGGTTTTAGAGACAAGTTTTCACTGGAGGAAAGGAGTCAGTTCAGTCAGTTCAATGTCTCTGCTTTACAAGAGCCAGTTGATTAATTAGTTCCCTTTGGCTTATCGTTTTGAGTGACAGTTACCGTGGGCAAGTCTATGGAGGTCAGGTATTGAGCATAAACTCTCCTTGTCCGGAGCCCCACTCTCCGAACCCTGTCTCTCCGCTGGAGTGGGGCGGGTTGTCTAAGGAGAGGCCCTGCCTCTTCCCAAACACTTGCTCCTGAAGCTCGATGATGTCAATGCGAATGTCGGCCATCATGACCAGGAGGAAGTCAAAGGAGCCGGGAGGTCCCTGGGGAAAGATACGGAGGCTTTAATATCTCTGTTCACACATCAGTAAATTAGATTTCAACCTGTAAGGCATGTTGCATGCTTTAGGGTGGATTTATTGTATGCTTGGAATCTGATACTACATAGAATAGATGAACAAGATGACAATGATGATAATGCATTTAAAAATACTTCAAAGCCTAGCTGGCAAATATAGAAAGCAGACTCACTGGTAGACCTCTGGGACCAGGAGTTCCCCTGTCACCCTAAAGAGAAAAAAACATCCAGAAACGTCCAGTTACATACTTCCAACGTTCTCACAGACTTCTATAAGAGTCCACATCGGCAGCTCAGAGCTCTCAGAGTGGGGTGAAAAGTGTTGCTGTTAGTGTTCCAGTTAACAGCTTTGAAAAGTTTACAGGATAGTTTAAACACATACAGTACACACACAAGCATGTACTAAACACCCATAGACACATGGATAGACTGTTATACTGACCTTCAGTCCATCTCTGCCTGGTGCGCCAGGAGGTCCCTGTTGGAAAAAGGAGAGACAGAAATATGGTTTTAAATGTTTTTAGCGGGAGCTACAGCTCCTCTCATGCAACATTTATTGTAATGATGTATCTCTGCAGCTATGGATGTGTTGAGGTCTGCTTGGACTAATAGGCCCAACAGCATGTTATCGGGGAAGCAATAATAAGATTACCACAGCTCCTCTGCGACCCCTCTTGATGTGCTCCAGGTCAGGCTCGGGGCCCATAGGGCCCATGTCTCCCCGTGGCCCCTGGGGGCCGGTCCGGCCTCTCTCTCCAGGCTCTCCCTTCTCCCCCGGCACTCCTGATTGGCCTGGGATCCAAGAATAAAGGGATGTAAGAGGAACCAAGGAGATAACCTGAATGTCAGACAACAGCTGACATAGGCAGTAAACAGAGAGAGAAAGATTGAGTTAGAAAGATTCAGAGAAAGAGCAGACAACTCTTACCTGGGACCCCACGGGATCCTGGAGAGCCTGGAGGACCAGGGAGGGCGGGGGTGTCAGGACCTTTCCCCAACCTCCCAGCAGACGGCTTATCACTGCTGTTAGCCAGGCCAGGAGACAACACCTACACACACACAGGTACACACACAGGTAGTATAGTACAACAACCTGTCTCACTGTAGTCTCAATTTGGCCAGACTTCCATTGTGAGACATCAAGTCTGGCGAGGCTAGTTTACGGTTAGTGTATCTCTGGTTAGTGTATCTCTGTGTTTGTATGGAACACCAGTGTAAGTAGGATGTGCAGTAGTTAGTGTTGTGATATAGATGTACCTGGTTAGGTGACTGAGTGCTGCCCAGCCTCAGTTTGAGCTGCAGCAGGCTGTTCCTCATGTTGACAAAGTCCTGACAGGTGAGGGAGCAGGAGCCAGCACTCATCAGGGTGTCAGACTTCCCTGACGAGCTCACTGACAGAAAGGCAAAGAGACTCTCAGCGAGACAGGCTTGTCACAGAGTAAGTAACACTACAGAATAAGTAACACAAAAACAAAGTCTATGTTCACCCTCTCAAACACATATACAGTACTGTACCCTCAGGCTGAAGACACACAGGAAGGTACTAGTGAGCTAAACCCAGAGGTAGTGTAGCTGTAGTAGCCAGCCTCATGTAGACAGTAGGAGTAAAGAATAGTAGTAAACTCAACACCCACGGTTGTGACTGGGTATACAGGACTGCTTGTCCGGTGCCAGGATGTAACCCCTGCGACAGCGACACAGGAAACTGCCCACGGTGTTCTCGCAGTCGTGATCACAGACACTGCCGTCGGACTCCACACACTCATCGATGTCTGTGGTGTGGGAGACACAACACCAGCTGTTACTTCACACCTGATTAAGGCTGCATTTAGGCTGCTCTAATCAGAGAGAGGGAGAGAGAGCGGTTGCTCTGATGCAGGATGTTAAATTAAGATTTATACAAAAGAAGACTGATTGGCTGATAAACAGGCTGATAAAAAGCTGATTGGCAGATAAACAGGTAGTGGACTTACCTAAACAGTAGGTCTGGTGGTTTCGATGCCTCTCTCGATCAAAGCGGTATCCGGGGTAACAGGTGCAGACAACCCGTCCAAAGTTGTCGGTGCACTGCTGTTCACAGGGGGAGCCAGAACACACATCCACATCTGGAGCAGAGAGAGGAGAGGGATTTGTTCCTCAATAGGGACATGCACAGATAGGATCTTACATGCAAAGCTAACAGCTCAATAATAACCCTGGATGGTCAATAATATTCCTCAAGGGTATTTCTGTGTAATGTTGCCCTCTATTGGTCATGGTGTATCATTGTACAGTATTGCCAATTTATGGAATGACATGCTATTTCACTTTTGAAACAATTTGCAGTTCAGTAATGGGTTAATTTGGCGTTGTAATGTGCATTCTGTCTGTGTACAGGTGCCCAGGTGTAATTACAGGCACTGAGTAAAGTATCTGACTTGGGGTGAGTAGAACTGCTGTATTTTTTTAACCTACTTTCAGGTATGCACTGGCCCATCACGAACCTGAAGCCCTCACAGCATTTCCTCCTGTGGATAAACACACAGACAGACAGTAGCATGAGCCAATAATTCATTTCCCAGCTGCTGTATCCTTCCCTTCACATACTGAACGGATCTACACAGCCACTAAATGTGAAACACCAGAGATACTGTATACAATGACGAGATGGTCTTGTCTCCACCCTAACAATGGGAGTCGTTGTCCCAAAGGCGGGAAGGCAGGCAGTCTGCTTTTCTCTCTGCTTATCAGTCTGCTAATTGTGGACAGATTTTGACAGGAGTAAACCCTCTCGTTTCGCCTCTTCCTCTCTGGTAACACCCAGCCTGTCAATTGTCTTAAGGACCAAAGCTCCTCATTAGCACCAGATCCCTTACCTCCATCCCCAGCAGCACTAGCCTAGATGGTCAAGAGACAGCTGAACAAAGAGCATCATCCTCACACACAGCAAACCAAAACACCACATGTTACAGGCATTAGGGATGGAACTGCGGAATAGGAAACGATGGAAAGGGATATTGGAACACTCCAAGAATCACAGAACCCAAATAACACAGACCCTAGACGAGGAGGGGGGAACACACAACTCCTGCCCCGAAAACTGCACGCCCTTGATGGAGGGAATTTAGCATGGTACCTCACTGAAGGTCCCTCAAGACGACAACTTGCTTTTATTCTTCTCCAACCTCCATGCAACATAACCCTAAATCACTCCTCTAAGACCCTCCCCCACTCCCTCTTCTGAATGATAAATAACTTACAAAACTATGGGCCTGGCCAGGGCCTGATTAAAGCCACATGACAGACTGGAGCTTTAATCTGTAGCTCATAGCTGTGTTGTGTTGTGATGGAGAGAGCTGGGGATGGGATGGGACAGTACTGGGGGGCCGCTAGGGGGCTCTGGCCAGGGGCCTGAAGGACATCTCTCTCCAGGCCTGCCACCTCCTGTCCCTCCAGTCAGTGTGCCAGCAGAGGAGAGGGCCAGGCTGGGCTAATGGACAGCAGATGTGGGCCCTGTCTGTCTGTCTGTCTGGGCTGAAGATGTACAGCCAGCAAGGGGAGGCTATGGCTGGCAGCCTCTGGTCTCTCTGAGTGTCCACTCATAACATCAACACACAACCTCTGCTCTCAGTGTCCACTGCTCCACTGCTCTACTCCAAACATCAACAGACAACCTGTCAGTCACACAGAGACCTGACTTCATACTGCCCCTGATCTGATCTGGGACCTGCAAAAAAAAGAAAGAAAGCCTTTTGTGAGCTAACTTGACTTCCCCTCCCCCCTTTTCTAGCTCTGACTTTATTGAGGAAAAATGTACTTACTATGACTGAGATATGTGGTTGTCCCACATAGCCATCTTAAGATGAATGTACTAACTGTAAGTCGCTCTGGATAAGAGCGTCTGTTAAATGACTAAAATGTCAAATGAAATGCTAGAGGTGTCTCTGATGATACATGCTCTTCAGTGGTCTGTATAAACTGCTCAGGTTATTAGTTACACAGTGTTATGACCTGTCTGTTGATGTTTGGGTATGTAGGGGTGTCTGTTGATTAACACTGTTCTCGGATCTTAAAGGGAAAAGACCAAATCGCTAAAGCCACATCACTGTCCTCCACAGTGAGATAACCTCTTCTCATGCTCCCCCGCGTGCGTGTGTGTGCGTGTGTGTGCGTGTGTGTGTGTGTGTCTGTGTGTGTGTGTCTGGGGCCCAGAGCAGTCAGTAATTGGGTGCATGTTGTTAATGTCAGGAAACAAGGGCAGGGGTTATTAGTGAGAGTGATGTGTGACACTGACAGGACTGTTAAACACAGCCTTGAGGAGGAGAGCTCCCAGACCAGGCTCTTCCTTCAGTTCTCTGCACTCTTCACAATACAGACAAACATCAATATCAGGTGACTAACAAGGTTAGGAGAGTACACTCTTAAAAAAAAAGGTGCTATCTAGAACCTTAAAGAGTTTTCTGCTGTCCCCATAGGATAATCCTTCGAAGAACCCTTTTTGGTTCCAGGTAGAGCACTTTTTGGTTCCAGGTAGAACCCTCTGTAGGAAGGAACCAAATAGTGCTCTACCTGGAACCAAAAAGGGTTATCCTATGGGGACTGCCGAAGAACCCTTTTGGAACACTTCTTTCTAAGAGAGTATCTTTCTCTACACCTAGATTATCAACACTGATGGTCGGATTCTATGGTATTTTTGCCCATTCGATTCTTCTGTGTTTCTACATTCTGCATCAACATTCCCTTTGCAAGCATGTTGTCTGATTAAGTTCCTTCAGAAGATGAGTGGAGTCCCTGTGTCACCCTGAGGGTATTCCTGCTCTTAGACACTGCTTCTCTTGATGCTCCACACTCTAACATAGTGTCTACAGACTCACCAGGTCTGTCTGACCATGCAAGTCACCCAGCTACGAGTCCGTCTTAGGAGCACCATTCCTGGACATCCCTGTCCCTGTGCTCCCCCTGGTCCTCCTTGGTGCTGGTGGTGACCCAGTGACTACCTGCAGAGAGAGGGACGTACCGAGGGCCCACACAGGCTCTACACTACACTGCTGCTGCCAAAAACAGCACAGAGACGCTGGAGGAATAGCAAGACAGGATCCAGAGTACAGGCCAGAGCAGGATCACTTTACACTCCAGATTGTGTACTTTAGCAAGGGTCTCCCTCCAGGGAGGAGAGCTCAATGTTATTGTTTTCCATCCAGGCTGGCGTGATTTATTTGTGCGTTCGCGGCAGGAATGCGCTACAAAGACTGGATATTCATTATAGACTACCCCAAAAAAGCACTACAAAGACTGGATATTCATTATAGACCCCCCCCCAACTGTCTGGAGCCTGGACAGACAGCACTGAGGTTACACAGAGACAGCAGAGCAGAGACCAATCTGGAATGATGCTTTCCATAAACCAGACTGAAGTCACAATGTATTAACAGTTCCACTCACTCAGTACAGGATTGCTCCCTGGACCTCAGATAGTGTTTCTGTTTCTAGATATGGGGGAGATAGCGAAGAGGGACAACAGTATCATTAGGTGTCTTGTGACGCAACGTTATGTATCATATTTACTCTATCAACTCCCAGACTCGTCAGAGAGAGAGGGGAGATGACGTAAGGGGGTTGTTATGGCGATGGAGGAGGAAACGTAGCGAGGAGGAAATGAGACAGGGAGATGTTGACAAGTCGAGGAGAGGAGGAGGATGGAGGGAGAGAGAGAAGGAGAGAAAGAGAGATGTAGCTTTTGTGTCAGTTGTGCTCAATGGTCCTTCTTGTGGTGCTCGGTGAGTCAGAAACACAGGATGTGGACCTTGGTGGTCACGGACCCCTCGACACTTCAGGACAGGAGAGACAGTGTCTGTGTGTGTTTCTGTTCTTACATATCTGTCATATTGATGTCTTTGTGTGTGTGTGCTGTGTGCTTTGAAGTTTTTTAATAAATGTTATCCTGTTTATAAGTCTGCCTCTCTGTGTATGGATGACAGTCTGTCGCCGTCTTTGTGTTTAAGTAAAAGCATCAGTCCTGTGTGTATAATCGATTAGGGTGTTAGTTTTAAGAGGGTCTGTTGTTTTCTCTGTGTTTCCTCATACAGCAGGGTGTTAGGCTATTATATAAAGGTGTGTGTGGTTATGTACGGGTGTTAGTGTCACGCCCTGACCAGTAAAGGGGTCATTTGTCATTGTAGTATGGTCAGGGCGTGGCAGGGGGTGTTGTTTTTGTGTGTTTTGGGGTTGGTTTATTTAGAGGGGATTTGTTCTAGTTTTCATTTTCTATGTTCGTTTTCTATGTGTGGCAGTGTATGGTTTCCAATCAGAGGCAGGTGTCTTTCATTGTCACTGATTGGAGGCCATACTTAGGCAGCTCTTTTTTCCTTTGGGTTTGTGGGTGGTTGTTTTCTGTATAGCCGTGTGCCTTACGGAACTGTTTGGTCGTTTGTTTATTTTGTTTGAGTGTTCTCTCTTAATAAAAAGAAAGAAGATGAGCACTATACCCTCTGCGCCTTGGTCTGTCCCTTACGACGCATATGACAGTTAGTGTATAAGTGTCTTGTTCTTGTGCCGTCTGAGTATACACGTGAAGGTGTTAGTGTGCTGAGATTTGAGCACGTCCTCTCTGTTTATTTATTCTGTCAGCACACTTCCAGCCTGCGGTCTCTCTGGGGACACATCAGAGTGGGGAAGGCTGTTAGTCAGACAGTGGACGCTTTCACTGAGAGCACAGGAGGTCTGCACCACTTCCACACGCACAGCCACGTTACAGTTCCCAAACAGCACCAACACTCCTCCGTCACCTCTAACCCACTGCCTACCGCTTCTGTCTTCACAGGTCCTCACTCCATCACCAATGCCTGTTCTAAAACAGCCTATCCCTATTCCCACGGCTGACCTGGTGACACATCAACCATAATGGCTGGAACCGTGCTAGGAAGGACAATGTGAAAATAATATATCAGAGCCAGCCCAGCACAGTTCGTGTCTGCACGGTAGTGTGAAAAGGGTAAAACACCCCTCATGAAGCCATAGCCAGTTAATGTTGGGCCAGAGAGTGACACAAATCCTCCCCTCTCTCGCCCCCTATCCCTCTCTGTCACTCTCCCTCTCTCCTTCTCTTTTATGACGCCTCTCATTATAGGCCCTAAAGCTCCCAGGTCTATTCCCAGTGCCAGTGCCTACCCTTGGTTCCCCCCAGGCAATATGAAGGGCCGCTGGCCTCTGTGACCCTGGGGTCAAGCCAGGGCTGTGTGTCACCCCAGGAATGTGCCATCTCTGACCCTTCTGAGCCTCTCACAACCTCTCAACAAAGACAGACAGACAGACAGACATGTGACCTGGCCTGGAGCCTTATCTGACGACAGAGAGAGAGGAAGAATGGGAGGGAGGGAGGGATGGGAAGGAGGGAGGGAGGGATGGGAAGGAAAGAGGGGGGAGGGAGAGGGTGTGGAGGAAGAGAGAGAGAGGGAAAGGGAGGGAAAGGAAGAGACAGGGGTAAAGGGAGATAGAGGGAGAGTGACAGCAAGAGAAAGAATGGACCCTGCGAAGACAATAAAGGGCCTAAGAGAGAGATGAGGTCCAGATTACAGGTAATGTAGTGAGAGCAGCCAGTAACTGAGAAAGGAGTCTAAAGTCAAACTAATGATCAAATCAAACTTTATTTGTCACATGCGCCGAATACAACAAGTGAATACAACAAGATACAACAAGATATAACAGACTTTACCATGAAATGCTTACTTAGAAGCCCTTAACCAACAGTGCAGTTCAAGAAGAAGAAAATATTTACCAAGTAGACTAAAATAAAAAGTAATAATAAAAAGTAACACAATGATGGATCTGTCTTAACGACATGTCTGTGAGTGCTCTACTGCCAGGGAAGGAAACCAGGCTACAGACTGGTCTTTTCTAAGGATTCTACACTGAGATCACCCCAAAGAACTTAACCAGGGCTTAAGTTAATGGACTGATAAGACATTAAAGTCTTCCAGAACCTTCCAGGAGTCCGAGGGAGACGGCCTGGAGGTGGGAGGGTTGAAATGGCCCCACTGCATGGAGAGATTATGTTTGTTGTGTCCGACTGTGACTCCTCATCTTTACCACTGCAAAGTTCCTTAATTTCATCTCTCACTTTTCATTCCTTCACCCCCCCCCCCCCTTTCCAATTCTGTGATATAAAAACATTTACTGTCTATACAGTACACAGCTGCTTCTCTGTGCTGTACTTCAAACAACATGCTGACGATGCCATTACAGACTTTAATCACCTAGTGGAACAGTAATGAATAACAGGCATTGTGTTTGTACAGAGCGCTGTTCAGGTGAATGTTAATTAGAAAAAGATGTACAATGATTACTTGATATTTACTGTGGTCCAACAATAATACCGATCTACACAAATTATTAGACTTTACCATTAAAGACAGGAAGTGAACCTCAGGCCTTGTAAAAAAAGCGTTTTGTGAGAAACAGAGAAATGGATAATATTTCCCTGTAATGAAACAGTATTACGGCAGTACTCAGAAGAGTATTGCATTGCAAAGAGAGACACTTATGTCAACTACAAGTGTGAGACAAATTAAACAGTTTCATTTTCCCACAGCTTGATTGCCATTCAAAACAAACTGAGGAAGAAATGCCAAATATGAAAAGTATACTAGTTAGAATAGGACACCACATGGAGTTCCTAGATGTAATGTAAACAATGTGTGATAGATCCCAGTTTCACTATGTGTTTTAGGGTGAATGAGCTGTCCTGATGTACTCTTGGCAAGAGAAGACATGTCTCTGTGAACCTTTTATAACCTAAGCTTGTACCATTGGGTGGAAGTGGTGAGATATTTCACTCCTCATTTCGTGGCTAACGTGCCGGTTGCTATGGTGTAGTGAGTCTGATGAGGCCTTGGCTGAAGATAGTAACCCTGTCAGAACCTTAGTGGAGCACAGTGTGGGGTTCAGATCTGACTGGATACACACACACACACACACACACACACACACACACACACACACACACACACACACACACACACACACACACACACACACACACACACACACACACACACACACACACACACACACACACACACACGCACACACACCTGGTCCTCGTTACTGCTTCGGAGCCTCCGGACCTAAATCCCTTCTTCTCTGCCCATTCTTCACTATGTGTTTCCTGACCCTGACATGACTCGTTTTAGCACCTAAACTCTCACTTGATTGTTGATCAATTTAGTGTCAGTGATTGACTGACAGACAAGGCTTACCAGGGTAGGTATGATGTATGTGTTATAGAGTCACATGTTTTATGGCTTGTAAGGGGAGACCTCTCAGTGCCCTGGACAGCGAATCACAGGGGGACTTAGTAGAGTTCAGCTCTGCACCCCAGCCACACACACGCACGCACGCACGCACGCACGCACTCACACACACACACTCACACACACACACACACACACACACACACACACACACACACACAATTTGTGGACATTGCAGGCCTGCTTCCTCTAACCTGCTTTAATGATAAAACCAGAGCACAAAAGAGAGACAGGCCTGTGAGAGCTTGGTTCAGTATGTTCTGATTCTCTCCGCCCCCCTCTCTCCTTTCTCATCCCTCGCTCCTGTGCTGCCTCCCTCTTTATTCTTCCACGGTGAGCTCAGGGGCCGTGGGATAGGATGGTTTCCAGACCTTACAGCAGGCAGCCACGTGTACTACAACTATGTTGAGAGAGAGAGAGAGAGAGAGAGAGAGAGAGAGAGAGAGAGAGAGAGAGAGAGAGAGAGGTACGGTTCCACCACATCAACTGGACTACGGGGCACCAATTGCAGCAGAATACAGAGGTTCATAAAAGCCAGAGATCTGACCTATAGAGCTTCCCTCCCTCCTGTGATTTCCCCTTCCTGGTCCTTTTTATACACCTTAATGTGGTTTTCCAGGCAAGCCTTGGAAAACCTTTTCCCCTCCCTCACTCTCCTCCTTCTCCCCTCCTGTTCCCCTTGCCATGCGTGTCACAGACATGTTTACAGCCGGCCCCACCATGGCCTGTCGACATGTAGGGACTGTAGGGGGGAGCAGAGCGGTGAGGGATTGAGTATGGAGCCCTCAGAGAGAACACTACAGAGGTGAGAACCAAGGCTAATGCAGTAAATCCACAAGGAAACAAATAAAGAGAGAGAGATGAGAGGGAGCGTAACACTCAGGAGGTAGTAGCTACGTAGTACATACGCTCTGGGCCTGCATGCACTCCAGGCATCTCCTGCACTATCAGCTGTCAGAGCCTAGGACATATGCATACACGCAAACTCAACTGACACACACATTATCACTCACTACGTACTCTTTAACACCAGGGAGGACACACACATTGCACTCAGAGAAAGAGGAGAGGAGAGGAGACGAGGGGAATGCAGCCAGTGTGAGTAGCCTGAGTGTTGTTCACCCTGGTCTGGAGGTCCCAGCCAGACTCTGCATCTCCCTGCTCAGTTATCTCAGGGTTTAATGGCTGAAACTCTACACATCTCTCTGAGGGACAATGACACCCGAGACCCTCTCCCTGGCATCATCATCAGCGTGTGTGAGGAGGCATTGTATCTGCAAGCTGTTGGCAAGAGCGTATGTGCCAAGACCAGAGTATGCACATTTGCTATTTAATGCAACAGTTTGTGACAAAACTATGGGTGAAGTTGAAAATGTGATGGAAACACATTGGACTTTTAGATTTTTATTTGGTATATGAAAACTTAACCTGACCACATGTTCTGACCTGTGGATGAATGTGTGTGTGTGTGTGTGTGTGTGTGTGTGTGTGTGTGTGTGTGTGTGTGTGTGTGTGTGTGTGTGTGTGTGTGTGTGTGTCTGTGTGTGTGTGTGTCTGTGTGTGTGTGTCTGTGTGATACCACATCCCCAAATATATTATTACAACAACAGTTTGGACTAGCAGGGAAGTGAAAACATACCCTTAACCTGCTATACCCGAATCCCAACATACAGTGCATTAGGAAAAGTATTCAGACCCCTTGACTTTTTCCACATTTTGTTACGTTACGCCTTATTCTAAAATAGATTAAATCGTTTTTTCCCCCTCATCAATCTACACAGAATACCCCATAATGACAAAGCAAAAACAGGTTTTTAGAAACATTTAGTACATTTATAAAAGATTCAAAGCGGAAATATCACATTTACATAAGTATTCAGACCCTTTACTCAGTACTTTGTTGAAGCACCTTTGGCAGCGATTACAGCCTCGAGTCTTCTTGGGTATGATGCTACAAGCTTGGCACACCTGAATTTGGGGAGTTCTCCCATTTTTCTCTGCAGACACTCTCAAGCTCTGTCAGGTTGGATGGGGAGCGTTGCTGCACAGCCATTTTCAGGTCTCTCCAGAGATATTAGATTGGGTAAAGTCCGGGCTCTGGCTGGGCCACTCAAGGACATTCAGAGACTCGAAGCCACTCCAGTGTTGTCTGGGCTGTGTGCTTAGGGACATTGTCCTGTTGGAAGGTGAACCTACACCCCAGTCTGAGGTCCAGAGCACTCTGGAGCAGGTTTTCTTCAAGGATTTCTCTGTACTTTGAATCGTTCATCTTTCCCACGATCCTGATTAGTCTCCCAGTCCCTGCCGCTGAAAACATTCCCACAGCATGATGCTGCCACCAACATGCTTCACCATAGGGATGTTGCCAGGTTTTGGCACCCTTCCCCAGATCTGTGCCTCGACACAATCCTGTCTCGGAGCTCTACGGACAATTCCTTCGACCTCATGGCTTGTTTTTTTGCTCTGACATGCACTGTCAACTGTGGGGTCTTATATAGACAGCCGTGTGCCTTTCCAAATCATGTCCAATCAATTGAATTTACCACAGGTGGAGTCCAATCAAGTTGTAGAAACATCTCAAGGATAATCAATGGAAACAGGATGCACCTGAGCTCAGTTTCAAGTCTCATAGCAAAGGGTCTGAATACTTGTGTCAATAAAACCTGTTTTCTCTTTGTCATTATGGGGTGTTGTATGTAGATTGAGGAAAAACATTTATTTAATCAATTTGTGGAGAGAGAGAGAGAGAGAGAGAGAGAGAGAGAGAGAGAGAGAGAGAGAGAGAGAGAGAGAGAAAATGCATCTCATTGGCTCTTTGTTTCTAGTGGCTGTGTGGGTTTGCTGCCTGACACCACAACAACCCAGTGTAATTGTGCTAACCCCAACCACAGAGACATGGGAAAGCCTGCAGACTGCCAGGACTCACTGAGCTATATGGTTTACTCACTCTGCTTGCACGTTTAGGCAGACCAGACAGAATCATTTTCATGCATGGCCATCATCAAAATGCTATTTTACAGCCTGAGGCAGTCCTTACCACGCTTCCCTGGGTGGCATGGCAGGAAAAACTAGAGAACTAGCTAAAACTCCACCACACACATCTCGTCTGGAGCCAAGAATCAAATGAGACAAATTCTATTGCTGTGGTATAACCTTGACAGTACACAGATCATATGCTTCGGACTTAAACCAGATCTGCAGACTGGGGGTTTCTCGTGTGTGTGTGTGTGTGTGTGTGTGTGTGTGTGTGTGTGTGTGTGTGTGTGTGTGTGTGTGTGTGTGTGTGTGTGTGTGTGTGTGTGTGTGTACATTCCGTATGGTAGATGGGCCATTTTTTTGGAATGAACCACCCTATTTAGTCTCTTCACTATATCGGCATCGAACACATTGCCCTCCCTAGGAGAGGGGGTGACCTTGACAATTTATTGTTAAAATGAGGGGCCATCTGGATCTTTCATTTAAAGGCCCTAGCTCCCTTCAGTCTCAACATAGAGTTTGATCTGAAGCCATTCCTGTGATTGTGTTTTTGTTGTCCACTGTAAATAAAGTGTTTGTAGGCCTATATGATATAGCCTAATTGTATCTATGATCATATGTTATCCATTCATGCTTTTCTATATGTTCTATTGATATTTGAAAAATCGACCAATGAAATCATGCCACACCCGGCCATGATTACAGACACCTGTGTGGGTTCTTTGAAACTATATCAATTAGTGACCCGCAGTGTTTGTCATTAAACCCTGATAAGACAGCTTGGCTGTCGAAACGTTGCTATTAAATGATTGCATCTGAGCTCCTAGAGCAGCGTTCCCCAAACGTGGTCCTCGGGTCCCCAAGGGGTGCACGTTTTGGTTTTTGCCATAACACTACACAGCTGATTCAAATGATCAAAGGTTGATGATTAGTTGATTATTTGAATCAGCTGTGTCGTGCTGAGCCAAAAACCAAAATGTGCATCCCTTGGGGTCCAGAGGACCGAGTTTGGGAAAGCCTGTCCTGGAGTGTAGGACACTTACCTGAGACAGGTGCCATCCGTGCCCCTTGCTGTAATACAGGGGTACTCCACTGTCACTACCTTGTTTTCCGGACACTCCTCCCTTTACAAAGCCACGAGAAAGGAGACGAGAGATAAGTGTATTGGTAACAATGTTGTTACTATAGTAATAGGAGTGGTATTAGAGAGAATGTCACTCAATTAAATTGCCAGTTATTTCATAGTGGAAATTCCCTTCAAAGCAGTTCCCAAGCATTATGGCTACTGTAGTACATAATGCTACAATACATAATCAAAATTATATGGCAGCAACTATTGTATGTGAAGCAGTAAGAATATTTCAAAATGAAAGTAATAAAGAAAACTGATTGTGCCATGCAGTGGCCAGCATATGATTGCATTCTTTGTAAGAGAAACGTTTGTTAAATAACCCTGCAAAGAGGTGCATTTATCATCATGCTTTGGATGATTTAAAGCAGGTGTGTAGTGCTAATGCAAAGCTAAAATGTGCACCCCCTCTGGGTCGCCAGGACCAGGATTAAGAAACACAATAACTTGTTTGAAAATACAGTGGTCTGTCACAAAGACATTTTATTGGAAAAGTAAAGTAAAATAATAATATCATGAAATCGTTTACAACTGGAATGCTGAAGTAAGAGGTAATAGCACAGAATTCAATGATCATTTCTGAGCTAAATTAGATGGTCCAAAGTTCTTCTGGTCTATACGTTGCCCACTTCATTCAAACTATTGTATGTAGGCTATGAACTCCCTCTCCCTGGTCCAGACCTCTCTATGCGCACATGAATAACCTATGTCACGTTATGGGCAGAATTTACAGTTGGCATTGCGTGATTCCGAGAACTACTCCTCTGTATTTGCGTGATCTCATTCACTATTCCAATCACATCGTAACCACCTTTTACTTGCGGACGCACGGATCATTGGGTAGGTGGGCTTGATGAGTAGAGCAACGTGGTGGTCTTTCTTTGACTGATTGTCGACGTTTTTCACTATCAAAGTATTGTTTTTATTGTATCCCACACATCACACATAAATATTAAATTCAGTTACTTTTCGGTCTAAATAGCACACTCATCACCATGTCCAACTGGATAGCAAGCTACCGGAGAGTTTTATTCATTCCCTACCAATCCTTCATTTGAATTTACATGCACTTTTCTTAAGCTTTGATCAGGTGTCCTATATTTTATTTAATTGTCTGATAGGAAATAACAGAGTGATATCTACAGCATTCCCTCACAAATGCGCGGACTACCAACTTACCCTGAAGTGAGCACTGCAAATCTTGTTTTTATTAAAGAACTTGCACCACAATCCCAAATAAAAACAACGCAGATGGCACCAAATGGTAAGAGTGTTGCAGCGCAAAGCTGACCCATGTCCCTGGCGAGGTCCGTGACAGCCTTGTTAATATTTTCTTGATGCCTCGAGAACGAAGACTGTGCACTACTGCAAAACAGCTATATGTTTTAATTTATCAATGTCGCACATGTACTGATTTAAAGCTAACAGAAATCATAATTATACTCAGATGTCAAACACGTGAGACCATGCACATTAATTACTATACTCAAAACGTTCTCGCGGCACTGTAGTGAGTCAGAGTCCTGTCCCAACTGTTGCGCACTGAATCAGAGCCCTCGAGCGATTCTGTGACGAGTTTATAGACATGCGCCGTGATGAGCGCGATTCCTCTCACGAATCCCCGGCGGAATTACATTCCTGTATTCCTGTTTTTTAAAAACTGACTTTGACGAAACGGAAACATTTAAGACACAGTAGAAAATACCTCTGTCGTCCTCATGTGGAGCGATCTCTCATCCAGAATAATTTTTCTAATTCCACATGCGTCTTTCTCTCATCCTCTCCTCCCTACATTAGTGCATTCATTTAATTTGATTTAGGAACTACATATGTGGGGGAAGAGGTCAATTTTCTATGTAAAGAGCAGAACCAATTTAGAGGAAATCGTTTGACTGATTGTTTCTTATTCTCCTCTCACCCTCTCTTTCACCAAGGACAAGCTGTAGCGTAACACATTTACTGTTTGCTGAAATTAACTTTCCCGTTTAAATTCACCCCATAAATTGTTGATATAGGCCCACTCTTTAATCAATGTCCAGAAGATTATTGTTTTGACTTTTTACTAATGTTCATCTGCATGTCATATGCACTATTGGCATACTGATGTTATATGAAGTCCAATAAAGTCTTAAAAACATAATATATTTTTAATCATAATCGGGAAAAATACAAGCCTGTATTTATAAAATATTTCTGTAATTCTAAATCAAAGCTGAATTAACACGATAACTCTTCAGTTGCTCAGTCCCTAAAGGTGCCACTGTTTTCCTAATTAGATTTTATTGCTTTAAATTCCATCTTCCTAAAACAGAGAAGCTGTTGTCACTGAAGGAACAACAGTAGGGGACATCTTTAATATGTTTACACAACACAAGCTACTTTATTATTTTCAGATTCAATGAGAAAAATATGATATAATTACACATTTAAATGACTAGTAGACACATTTGATTGCTCATTAAGTAAATCATCAACTGTTGACATTTCCTTGAAAAAATAATTTCGGAGATGCAATGCAATATTACCATATTTGTCTGTATGAGGGAAAATGTTGTGCTTCATCATTTTTTTTGTGCTGCAGTGCTAGGATTGTTCTGGAATCTGGACAGTTTGCAAGGAGAGTGACTTGCATAGTTGAGCTCTGTCTCTGAAGAGGGTAAGGGTTAACCACACTGACAGGGCAAACCAGTCACCCCAGTGGTCAGCCTAAAGTGCCAATGGTCAGTCAGTGTCAGTGGTGATGTTATGTAATGCTGTGTTCAGTTGTCTTCTGTCCAGCCTCTCTGTACCTTTTCCTCTAGTGGATTTGTTGGCCACCAGTCAATTGCAACAGATGGATTTATTCACCACAAACAAATCTGTCCTTCAGACTCCCCTCCCACTTGCCTAACGCACTGAATGAAACTGCTTCTCTAGTCTCCTTTTGTTACATTCCCACTAGAATCAAATAAATGTATAAAATACATAAAGAAGCATTATTAAAGAACCGCAGAGAAAAGCAATGGTATAAACTGCAGTCTAGTTCATTATAATGACCACAGAGCCCATGCCTACTCATGTTCCCATGGAATGGAGCTCCTCTCTTGGTTTACTTTGGTTTTTGGTTTTATTTGGTGTTTGTCTATCTGCGTATATTGAAACCAGTATAAATGTGTTTTTAATTTCAGGCTGGGGCCACATACACAGCAGTATTTTTAGCTTACTGTCATATCTTCTGGGTGAAACAGTCCAGTCCTAAAATGTACTGACTGCAGTAAGAGATAATACTTTGACAATATCCCAGCTAGACCCTCTGTTTCTTTAGTAATGGTCTTCTGACTGTTGTAAGGAATGTATGTCTTCCCTGGTCCTCTAGTCAATGGTTCCACATCACCAGAAAAAGAACACTGACGAACCCTCTCTGGATCAAGTGAGGAAATACATCATATTATTGAGATGGACCTCTTTCCACAGTCACTTTAGACAGCTATTTCACTAATCTATTTGATGTATACTTGTTTCTGCCATTTATACACAGCTGTAGCAACAGCTCCATCCAGAACTGTCATAGGATGAAAAACAGCAGTTGAGATGTGTGAAGCAAGCAGGGCCTGGGGGCTGGTCCCCCCTTTGTCTTCTATTGGTTGCAGTAACACATAGCAGTCTGTTTATCTATTTGTATTGTGTCAGTGTCACTTTAGAAACCCTGGAAGATAGTTTTCTCATGCCTCCATTACAGCAGTAAACGTCTGACAGATCCGACACAATATCAGAGGTGATTTATCACATCTGGACGTTAAAAATAAATAATGGAAATATGCTTTTCTCACATATTAAGAGTTCCTTATGTAAAATAATGGGGAATTATTTGTAGGCGTTGGCATTTTTTTTTTTACCTGGACAAACTTTGGACAAATGTTTTTCTTTTGGTTTCAGATAAATGTGTATTTTATAAGACTGTCTGTCTGTACTGTACAGAAGCAGTAAGAATGTCTCAACCTCTCAAACTGAGCTGACTGACAGCAGAAAGAATTTGTTCTTTATTGGGCCTCATTGTTACATTTATGCATGACCTGAGGTTGAGGTACCATACATGCTTTATTTCTCATGCGTCCTTTACAGCAGGGTTTTCCAAACTCAGTCCTGGGGCCCCCCCTTGGGTGCACGTTTTGGTTTTTGTCCTAGCACTACACAGCTGATTCAAATAATCAACTCATCATCAAGCTATGATTATTTGAATGAGTTGTGTAATGCTAGGCCAAAAAACAAAACGTGCACCCAGGGGGGCCCCAGGACTGAGTTTGGGAAACCCTGCTTTACAGCACTGGGACAAGGCAAGGACTTGTAAAAGAACAGGGGCATCAACTCCAGTTGTTTCATTAAATTCAAACAGCAAAACCTCTGATTCCTTATTGTGTTGATTTTCTGCTTCTAATAATGTCCAGAGGGTTGATCCTGCTGCCAGTGGAACTGATTTCTTTAGTACGATTTACCGATTTTGTCACATCTGCTCCTGCAACGCCCTCTACTGCTCATCCTGTGTCTCCTTGACTTGCCGCCACTCCCCTAGTACTCTCTCCCCTCCCTCTCTGTGTGTGTGTGTGATTGTGTGAGCGGAGACAGGTGTGCTGAGTCAGAGCAGATCCCCACCAGCTGCAACCTGTTCCATAATCAAGACCTCTACAAATACTCAGACCTGCCACTTCTAAATTGCCAGATCATAATCTCTGCACAGCCAGTCTACGCTTCTAGCCGTTTGTTACTATTCAGAGCCTGTTATGCCTGGATTCCTTGCCTGACACTGTTTTCCTCTCCGCTACAGTTCTGACCGCTCTGACTCTGGTCCCTGTCTCCAGTCCCACGTCTCCTCATCCTGCTACTCTGTCCTGGATTCCCCACTCTACTACTCCCTTGGATTTCCCTCCGGACCTGCATACCCTGTGTCAACCCCTCTCGCTCCAGCCTCAGCGTCAGCCTCCGCACCTGGTTTCCAGAAACCCACCCGAGCTTCCCCTGACCTGCACTCCATCTTCCCCTTGTGTTTCAATAAATATCTTGGTTACTTCATCCCAGTCTTCTCATCTGAGTCTGCTCTTGGGTTGCCCGGTTCCACTCCGCGTAACAGATTTACAGACTTTTCCTCCCTCGTCCTGCTGTTTTTCAGCCCCATGACTCCCAGCTGTGTCTCCAGGCCTTAGCTCCTAACAGTGATTTATTGACATGTCTCCTCTGCACGTATATGGAGCTTGATAGGGGTCCTAAGTTAATTTCCATGCAGCCAAAAATCTGTTCATGTGATGAAATGCATGTTATTCTTGGTGTACTAGAAGAGGGATGATACTAAGTCACTCTGCTGTTACGGTTTTGGGTACACTGTGATCTGGATGTGGTTATCTTCCAGAAACATCCAGGCTATCATAAAAAAGAGAGGGTCTAATGGTTCACTTAGACTACCCACACCATACCACCCTTTTGGTACGACTGGGGCTCCCCACCAGCTCTCGCTCTGTGTGTTTGTGCTTGCTTGCGCGCCATGTACCTCCATGTTCCTCTGATTTATTAGATGTTGGAAGCTTTCAACTTTTGAGGAGGCTGGAGAGGACAGTTCCCCTGCTCCCACAGGTGCAGCCAGCAGCCAGCCCAGAGACAGAATAGAACAGAGCCAAGCTTCCCAGCAGGTGGTGGAAGAGCTTTGACACAATTAAGACCTCATCTGGAACCCAAGCACCCTGCCTGGCCATCTGCTGATGTGGATCATGGTCGATCCTACATTCAGGCCCAGGCAGCAGGATGTAGAGAATGCACATACTGTAACAGACTGGAAGTGGTTAAGAGCAGGGAGTAGACTACACATCAAATGGAATGTGATTAAAACAAGCCACTCAGAGAAGAGTAGGGAGACTTGAGAGGGAGACTGGGAGAGGGACTGGTGCTGAACCTACAGTACAGTAGCAGCGTGGCCTGGCTGACTGCCTGGCCGGTTGGCTGGTTGGTGCTGAGGTCTCACTTTGTGTGTGTGCAGTGATCAGTGGGGTTTAATCGAGCAGTGAGGCGGCTATGTCTGGAATGCCTCTCGACACGGCCGTGACCCCCCAGGGACGGACCAGGAGATTACTGTTCTCTGCTTCTCCTCTGGTTCCTACCTCAGACTGGGAGAGCGAGAGAGAGCCTCAGAATTGGAGATGGACCAGCCACTGACTTCACACACTTACAGTAACTCACTGGTTACTATAGAGAGCGGCTGTGGAGCACTAAACCAGGAGTATGGGGATGGAGTATACTACGTTCTTATGTCCACACTAGCAAACCACTTAGAATGTATTGGGCATTCCTTCTAAGTAGTGTGGTAGTGTGGATATTGGGATGTGCAGTATGATGGGACACATTGCTCAGACACTGTAGATAAGACAGAAAACAATAGCAAGCAATTGAAACCAGATCTTAAAAATTCTCTCCCCAGAGTTTAAAGAGCGAAGTGAGAGCAGAACATAGGCAGGGAGGCAATACTGAACCCCCCCCTTCACTTAAAACTACTTCTGGCCTATTGATGTTCCACTGAAGAAGAGAGCCGAATGGAAAAATACAGACAAATGTCCCTAGTGGAGCTTAAGTTTTTAATTAAGTACCTCTGAAAAGATAATGTGAACCTCTTGCCAATGAATCAGTGTGATGTGCTGTACCTACCGCAGCTGAGCTGGGGCAAACATTCCCGTTCCCATAGTCACAGGGATGCTGGTGGGGGCGGAGCCGGACTTGAAGTAGTGGAACACTCACTATGACAGAGAAGGAGAGAATTCACATCATGTCATTTGCATTAAAGGAAATAGTTCAGCATCCTAACTCAGTTAGGAGGTAACATAGTCCCAGAGGGAATGGAAGTGTGTGTTAGTGTGTGTGTGGTGCAATTTCTCCTGAGACAGGCAGTTTAGCGGCTGGCCTGAAGCCAAGTCCTGCTCCGTTTTAATTCAATGGAGAGGAGCAGGGAGCGTCCTTCTCCCCAGAATCATAGCCATAAAATCTCTGCCCCTCCCCCACCCCTCTTTCTCTTGCTGCAACAGGAAGGACATATACAGATAATCAACCACTCTAGCTCTGTGATCGATGTTGACATTATCAAATGACCTTAATCAAACAAGCCCTGCAGCTACTTTTCCCTCTGCGATACTAGCTCAGAGGATCAGATATACCCTCTGTGCTCCTAACGTTGTTGAACCAGAGAAATATGTGGTCAGTAAAGTTAATTTCTTTATGTAGCTACTAAGGGCCCCAGTGGCCTACAGGTCATGTGTTGAAGGTCTGAAAGGGGCATGGAGGCCTTGACTTAGTTATGTGCTCAGTGATATAAATGAATACCAAACAAATTGGACCGTAGGCTACAAATAAACCCTACAGTCTTTAACAGCAGATTTATTATATAGGACTAGGAGGCAATCTTGAAATGGGTGAGAAGCGGTTGTTTTAAACTGTAAATGTACTGGTAAGCAGAAGCAGATGGTGACAGTGGGAAAAAAACCATCAGAGAGGAGGCCTAAAATCCCTCTGTGTAAATGTTTGGTTTTATTATTTCATTCTTGTAAAATACCCATTTGGAATTTCAGTAGGTCTTGATTGTGGAAGCAGTGGCAGTGTATAAGAAACCTATATCACAATGTGGGTTGTCGTTAGTTCAAAACTATCTGGCTAATAGTCCTGCACTTTAAGCATTATACCACGTTAGCATGGGACCAAATTACTTGGGATTCCACAATATGGTTTTCTCAATGACTGTGGGTTCTGTGTGTGTGGTTGAGTTGTAGGGGGTGCTGAAGCATTAAAGTCTCAGCAGTGAGAATTATTGCTGTAGAAGGACATTACCTAAGACATGACAGGTTCGTCTTTCTCCACCCCAGTGTATGACTGATCACAGTCCAGTGATAAGTGAAGCCGCCATTAACAATGTATACACTGTATTTCTGATCAATTTGATGTTATTTTAATGGACAAAAAAATAGCTTTTCTTTGTAAAACAAGGACATTTCTAAGTGACCCCAAACTTTTGAACGGTAGTGTACATCTCCATAGCCTTGGTCTCCGGACCTGACAGTGAATATAGCCTTCCCTGGGTGGTGTAGTGTCCTGGAGAAGGTCGATCCCGCAGTCATAGGGTTGATGTGGAGGAAGCGAAGTGGCCCGGGCCTTGCTGAAAACCTCCCAGAGGTCCTGGTACTCTGCAGGAATGGCGGAGAGGTCCGAGGCTTCTTCCGAGCCGACAGGAAGACGTCCCGGGCAGGCTGCGCCGACTTCAGGCAATGGGTGTAGCAGAACGGGCTGAAGTCCATGAAAGCACCAGCAGTCCAGTTGATAAGGGGATTGTGTTGCTGGACCCAAGAAAACCCCAATAAAGCGGGACCCTGAGGAGACTTGATGAGCATGAACTACATTGACTCACTGTGGTTCCCTGACACTCGCAGGTTGATAGTAGTATTGTGGGTGACTCTGCCTATTTAGCGCCCATCCAGCGCACTAACGTCCATGGGAATGGAAAGGGGCTGAGTGGGGATGCCCAACTCTGACACCAGGGTAGCGTCCTTGAAACTCTCATCGGCCCCAGAGTCAATGAGAACCCGGAGAGATTTCGACTGATCGCCCAACAGCAGGATGGCATGGAGAGGGGTGTGAGTAAGGGGAATAGAAAAATTCTCCATATGGCCAACAGAGTACTCGTACCTACTGATGAGCCTGGTCTTTTCATGGACAGATAGACACGTAATGACCAGTAGTCCCGCAATACAGACAACTCTTGGTGTTAAATCTGCGTAAATGTTCGGCTGGAGACAGCCTAGCTCTGCCGAGTTGTATCGGCTCCGGAAGAGGCGAGTCGGCAGACCTCAGAGACTCTCGGGGGAATTCGGGTAACCTCGGATTCTATCAGGAACGTAGACGCCGGGGACTTCCTGGATTCCTCGGAGGCAAGGTGGGAGCCTTGGGTGATCGAGTGGGACCGGAATCAGACCTCCTCTCCCTCCTACGTTCCCGTAGCCGCCCATCGATCCGGATGGTCAAGGCGATGAGCGAGTCGAAATCCGTAGGCAGCTCCCGGGCTGCAAGCTCGTATTTAACCTAATCCGATAATCCATGAAGGAACGTGTCGAACTGGGATTCCGGGTTCCAGACACTCTCGGCAGCCAACTTGCGGAAATCAACCGCATAGTCCTCCACACTGCGGGAGTCTTGACGAAGCTGGAGTAACTTCCGGGAAGCCTCTCTCCTGGACAACGGAGAATCCAAACCTTTTTTCTCTTCAGCCACAAACTCCTCCAGACTGAAGCACACGGCAGATTGTTGTTCCCACACCGCTGTAGACAGGCTAGAGCCCTTCCGGACATCAGCGTTGTGAGATACGCCATCTTCGAACGGTCCGAGGGGAAGGACGAGGGCTGCAGCTCAAAAATGAGGGAACACTGGGAGAGAAACGCCTGACAGGTTCCTGACTCTCCAGCGAAGCATTTCAGAGTAGGTGTGGGGTTCTCGGGAAGCCGGGGTGGCCTGGAGAGACGTGCTGCTAACAGCAGAGTTACTGAGGGGCTGGGAGGTTACTGTCATGGCCAGCTGCCTAACAGATAATCCTCAAAATTGCACGGTCATGGCGTTCCGCCAATGTCTGGAATCCTTCCATAAGACCTCAAAGTAACTCCTCGTGCCTCTCAATGGTGGCTACACTGGGAGGAGACGACGTTGCGGAGCTGGTCCGAGTCTGCTCGGTCAGTCATGGCCAGTTCGTACTGTCAGAATTCAGGGTAAAATCCAGATGCAGACAGTTCGAATCACAGATGTTTATTTACAAAACAGGGGACATACAGGCTCAGGGCAGGCAGAGGTCAGTAATCCAGGGCAGTGTCAGACAGGTACAGAACGGCAGGCAGGCAGGCAGGCTCAGGGTCAAGGCAGGCAGAGTGGTCAAAACCGGAAAAACTACAAAAACAGGGGCTAGAGAGAAACAGGAGTACGGTGAAACACACTGGTAGGCTTGACGAGACAAGACGAACTGGCAACAGACAAACAGAAAACACAGGTATAAATGCACAGGTGATAATGGGGAAATGGGCGACACCTGGAGGGGGTGGAGACAAGCAAAAGACAGGTGAAAAAGATCAGGGTGTGACAGTTTCAGGTGTTTGAAAAACACAACATTCTTCAACTTCCGTATGAAATCACCCCCAGCCATCCTCGGGTACTTTGTGCCCCCTCAGATTCTTGGGGGTGTATGACGCCCCTGAGAGACACTGTCCTGACTTCCAGGGAGCCCCAATTGATTGTATTACTGACTTTCAGTCAGA
This sequence comes from Salmo salar, assembly GCF_965601325.2. Lineage (NCBI taxonomy): Eukaryota > Metazoa > Chordata > Actinopteri > Salmoniformes > Salmonidae > Salmo > Salmo salar. The sequence continues at coordinate 27,330,120 of NC_138316.1, read as the reverse complement.
TTTTATAAGAACATGGTATAAGTCATGGCAAAATGTGTGGGGGGGGGTCCAAACCAAATCTTGCTTAGGGTCCCCAAAAGGCTAGGGCTGGCCCTGACTAGCTCATGTGGGTGGCCAAATGTATGCATGTCACACTCTTTACAAACACTTTCCTTTAAAGTGGATGCAGCATAAATGTAATTAACAGTTTAATTCAACTGTTCCCACACCTCGTGTACCTGTTCATCACCGGTCTTCACTCCCCTTCCTGTTATGTCACAAGAATGATCTGGGTCAATTAGTTACTTTTCACACAGGGGTAATTGGCTCAGGGAAAGATGCAGATTGAAGAGCAGATTGAAAACCCTTAACCAATTTATTTGTGGTTCTTTCATTGAGGAAAATGGAGAGGGAGGAGAGCAAACTGTAGATAGAGAGACTAAGGAACTTCTTGTGGTGGAAGAAGAGAGAGAGAAGGGAAAGGGGGGATGAGGAGGAGGAGTGAGATGGGAGGAGAAGGAGGAGGACAATGGGTGGCAGATGAGAGAGACTAAGTTATTGGGGAGGAGGAGAGGAAAGAAGAAGAGGAGAGAAAGGGAAGTAGAAGAGAGGGAGGAGGAGTGGCACTGGGCCATTTGTCAGAGCTAGTAAACAGGAAGCGGTGGATGGAATGCTCAGTGTTGAGGGTTGTGGCTTAAGAGTTGGCAGACACCCTTATTGACAGTGTTACTCAGGACAATCCAGGACACCAAGAAACGACCTTCCAGGATTTTAAGTCATTCCTGTTAAAATTCCTCCTTTAACAGTTCTCAAAAGCCTCATTCTCAACTCATATAATTCTCCTCCTCAAAGACAAAACACGTATTTAATTTGACAGAGAGTAACACCTAACTGTACGTGGATGTGGATAATAGCGTCTGCTAAATGTTTAAAGTTGTCACGCCCTGACCTTAGAGATCCTTTAATGTCTCTATTTTGGTTGGTCAGGGCGTGAGTTGGGGTGGGCATTCTATGTCCTTTTTTCTATGTTTGGTATTTCTTTGTTTTGGCCGGGTATGGCTCTCAATCAGGGACAGCTGTATATTGTTGTTGCTGATTGGGAGCCATACTTAGGCAGCCTGTTTTCCTTTGGGTTTTGTGGGTGGTTATATTTCTGTTTAGTCTTTTGCACCTGACGGAACTGTTGGTCGTTTTGTTATTTTGTCTAAAGTGTTCTCAGTAAATACATTTCATGATGAGCACGAACCACGCTGCATCTTGGTCCCCTCTTTCAGACGGCCGTTACAAAAATGTAAATGGAGTATGAGTCAAACTGGTTCTTTTCATACCTCAACCAACCTTCTACTGGTAGACTGTAGGTGAGGTCTGGAGCCTGGTGTTCTCAGGTCTCAGAGTCTGAAGTCTGTCAGTGAGGATGGAAGTCACTTCACATACCTGCAAAACAGCAGATTTCTCCACGATGAAATAAAACAGTTGAACGGAAAAATATATATTCAGCACAGAAAAAAGGCTGGAAAGCCCAATTACTGGAGCAACAACAAGAGAGATAGCTACAATTGAATCACATATGTCTCATGTGTTTTTGTTTAAGCCTGCCCAGCTCTTTGTTTACATGGAGAGGCACTCTGAACTGGGTTGGTCTTTGACGGATTGTGTTGCTTCAGCTATGCTTACTTGTATTTCTGTTCTTCAAAGGGCTTAGTTATACTAAGATGTTTAATCCTTGAGTCTTTCCTGAAGAGAAGAACACGCCTAAAGGGAGAAATCATGTTTTATGAAAATGATTTACTATGTTTATCATGCTGCAGCATGGCTGTCGTGACAGTGTGATGGGGTTGTTGTGATGTTTACATGTTTGCTTGGCGTGTTTCTCCATCCTGACAGACAGGCCTGTGGTTCCACACTCCAAGTGGTCAGGTCTCCTGTCTCCTCCCATCGACATGGCTTTGATCTGCAGCCGCCCAGGCCGAGCTCTCTGACCAGACCGCTCTGTGAAGTCAGCTCACTGCGCAACCCGAGCAGGGTGGACGAGAGTGCGGGTCCGGGCATGAGGGGGTGTGCCCGTGCTGTAGCATTTATTAATCATCATAATTGTTTGTCCAAGCTCTCATAAAGGAAAAGGGCTGGTAGAAGTCTGCACAGATCTCCTCATACTCCAACTTAGTCACGACTGACTGTTGTTCTACAAGGTCCTAGACCTACAGTAGTGAGCTCCAGATGTGAGAACATGCTCGCGAGCGAGAGACATACACGCACGCACGCACGCACGCACGCACGCACGCACGCACGCACGCACGCACGCACGCACGCACGCACGCACGCACGCACGCACGCACGCACGCACGCACGCACGCACACACACACACACACACACACACACACACACACACACACACACACACACACACACACACACACACACACACACGACTTAGCAAATCAAAAGCAGGACTTGGCCCCAAAAAAACAGAAAATCAGATTGTATTTGTTTCCACATGACACAAAGTAGGACGTTATTGTAATGAAAACCACAGGTTTATGAATGAGGTGGGATGTCACTATCAGTCTCACATGGTTGGGGTGGTTTGGTCAGGCTGGCTCAGAGAGAGAGCTGGACCTCAGCCTGCCAGGAGAGATTCAGACAGACAGACAGATGGCCAAGCCAGCTCTTTGAAGCTATGCAGAACATCCATTACAGAAATCTGCAGCGCTAGGCTGAGATGTAGTGGAGAGTGGAATTAAGCAGGACCTAGGGCCCCAAGAGAGAGAGAATGGATCCCAGTCCAGGGTCCTGGTTCCCCCAGAGAGAATAGAACCCAGCTCAGAGTCTGGAGAGAAACACTAGATCCCAGCAGTTCCATCCCTGCAGTCAGATCTCATGAGTTCTCACTGCACCAACATTCATTATTACACACATGAGCACAGAGGTCAGCTCACACTTGCATATGTTTGGTTAAATGTAACTTTACCTGACTACAATACAAGGGGAACTATAGCTATGGACTCAAGCAGTACTAGGTATCTACAGTAACTCCCAGCCCACCACAGTATAATATTACTGTGAGTTACAGCAGAGCCGTAAACAGATGCTTTAACTCATGAAACCACAAGAGGGCATCGGCCAAGTCTTTCATAGGAATATTACTGAAGGTTCCACAGTTCCCACAGGCAAACCAGGAAATAACATTTTAAATGGTTATATTGAAAAAAAAATGTTGAATGAAATGTATCAAATATATAAATCAAGGCTGAGCATATCTAACCCAGAGTCATATTGTAATGCTTTTCGTAGGAGAAGTATCGGAGTCAGGCGCAGGACACAGGGATGAGTGCAAACAAAACGTTTTACTCAAAAAACAATAATCCAACTTCTCCCACAGCAATAAAACATGACTGGGAGAAACATCTCCAACAACTACAAAACAGGAAACATTCACGGACAAGACAAACATGAAAGCCAGAGGGTTAAATAATGAACATAATCAGGGAATATGAAACAGGTGTGTATAATTAAGACAAAACCAAACGAACAGGGAAACATAGATCGGTGGTAACTAGTAAGCCGGTGACGTCGATCGCCGAACGCCGCCCGAACAAGGAGAGGAGCCGACTTCGGCGGAAGTCGTGACACATATATACATGCCATATTTATTTTGTGGATATAGTATATCTAACCTACCCCCGTTCACTACTCGCCTATTCTAACACATATAATTCTCACATCCCTCATCCAATAAAACAGACAGAAACAGTATAAAGAAATGTCTTTAAATATATTTTATAAGATACACAACTTATGCGTTGGCATTTTAAATAAAAAACATCTTATTACTTTTATCTTATTACTTTAATCTTATTACTTTCTCATGACATTATTTTCCAAAAAAAGTTTTACATATTATTCACTGAATATCTACAGCTCTATTTCCTGGTTAAAGACTTATCAGACCACAGAATGGTGAAACACTTGGAATGTCAAAGCATTGGCACATTAGTAGGGTTGCAAAATTCCAGATATCCGGGTTAGAAGATTCACAGAATTAGGAGAAAATAAGCAGGAAATCCAGAATCCAGCAATCAGGATTTCTGGAAAGCCTGGACATTTTGGAAAAGTTTCAGGAATTTTGCAACCGTACACATTAGTTAATTCTCAACAACAATAAGACAACAGTATCCTGATGCTACACGATCACAGTAAGATGTCTGGACCATCAGGTAAGAAGCACCATCTCTAGTCTACTGGGCTGACTGGTTGTGGTTCTTCCTCTCCTGCCAGGACTTCTTCCTCAGGTCCAGCTCAGTGTCTGTGAAGGCTGCTGGGCCCCAGTTAGTCATCCTCTGTGGTCCTTTATCGCCTTCACAGACAGAAGGAGAAAGAAAACATCACAGACTGTATTAAAACAATAGATCAATAGAACAAAGACATCAATAGCATTGTAATATGAGTATGGAGAGGAGAACAGAACAGAACATGAACATGCAGTGGAGGACATTCTACTATGGTGATGTTGGCCTCTCTCATTCTTACTTACCTGGCTGGATGAGACGGACCAGTCCCTCATGCTTGGCCACCTTGTCCTTCCAGCTCTTGGTCTTATTAGCTGCCTGCTCCAGTTTCATTCTCACCTCCTGTAACACAAACACACACACATAGTTTATCCATATATCTCAATGATTGCCAGTACCAGTCCCTTTAAGTAATAAATAAGTTATGCTGTTGTTCTTGAAGTAGAGACAGTTCTCAGTAAAATCACCACTAGATGGCAACAGAGTGCAAAGAGAGACCTCTATGATGGTTTTGTGTTGTGTCAACAGTTGACAGAGGAGTAATACGAGAAGAAGCCAAGTTTGGTGCCAGGGACAGACTGTCTGTTTCAGGCAGCCTTCCACTGACTCAACACTATCTTCAGCTGAATAAAGACCAGTAGTTGCTCACAGACATATAGGTCTAAAGGAAGTACTTCCTGCCAAATTTGTTTTAATCTTGTTTATGAAATGGCCCGGCAACACCTTACTTTAAGTGAAGTGTTAGTAGGGGACATGGTCCCTACTAACAGCCATATTGAAACACAGACAGGGTGTTGTTCTCTGACCTCGTACTGCTCCAGCGCTCCGTGCCTCTCTTTCTCAAGACTCTCCAGCTGCAACATGGCTGCCTGCAGGGCCATCTCCTTGGCCAGCCGCTCGCTCTCCAGCTCCTGCTTCTCAGCTTGGGTCTGGGAGATGGCCCTCTGCTGCTGCAGGTGGATTTGCTCCAGCTCCGCCCGCTTGGCTGACTCCTCCTCCAGAAGCCTGTGTACATGCAGAAACAGACACTCAAACAAATGCTGGGTCAAATGCTGGGTGCAGAAGCCTGAGAATGTGAACATTAACATCTATACACAGCCTACTGATACACAACTGTTTTTGTGCGATAATGTACACTACATCTGTGTGTGTTGTGTGAAGTTGTGTACCACATGGCACCCTTTTCCCTATATAGTGTACTACCTTTAACCAGTGGACGTACACTGAGTGTACAAAACATTAGAAACACCTGCTCTTTCCATGACATAGACTGACCGGGTGAATCCAGGTGAAAGCTAGGATCCCTTTGTCATGACTGACCACGAGAATCCAAATAGGTCAGATCAGGTTTGCAATGAATAACTTCAATCAGACCCCATTTCACCCGTAGTGGGGGGAGGAAAGAACTAGTGGGGATTGACACTCTTGTCCTGTTGTAAATCAAGGGAGAAGATCCAGGCTTGCGCTCTCCAAATTCACCAAAGAAATGTGCTTTGTCTCAACAGACCTTTTCCCACTGAAACTCTAACACGTTAAAAAGTGAATACTGGAACAATATTTCTAACGTAGAACATGTCATTTTGTTTGTTGTTTTGTGATGTCATTAAAATGTTATAAAGGAAATACTGTAACTTGGAAAGTATACACACCACATGGATGAAGTTTCCATACTATGGGTTGTGCATGTAATATGGAAAATTATTTGTGTTTTTTTGTTAAGAGAGGGGTGTGATTTGAGAAGTTATAAGAGATAATTGTTTTCCAAAACATTGCACAGTGAGGTCAGGGAGCGTGCCTGCCTGTCGGAACCGCCCCTTTCGAGCAAAAGGTATAAATGATGGGTTAAGAAAAAAACACATTGAACCAGAAAAAGTGTGAAGCGGCAACTACATGTTTAAAATGGTTTGAACTTTGAATCTCAACACGAGGTGGAGACGATAAACTCACCTCCAGGACAATCAATAGGTAAAGTATCTTCAAAAGCGAATTTAAGTAGGACCATCCTGTTACTCTGCTCAAACCATCATATTACTTTACTCTCATCACCCCACTGGGAAACCATTGATACGGCTGGCTAGCCTATCTTCAAAGAAGTATCTTCAAGAGTGAATGGAAGGAAAATCAACTCTGTAGTTCTGTTCAGGACTACACGACAAGTCCCCGGATACCGGACAACTACGAAGAAGGACAACAGTAGAAGAGTTGTTGGAATCATTTTGGACAATCAGAGCCTTACAAGCGTGCCGTGAAAAGGCCCAACACCCTTTCCATGGCTGCCCCGTTCACCGAGAGATCCCCGGCGAACCCAGGCATTTCACGTAAATACATTCATGATGTCATGCTCAAAGCGGGCGGCAGTTCGTGTGCAAAGTATATGGTTATTGTAGGTGAGAGTAGTTTCTGAATGTGGCAGTGTTAAGTGTCTCTGTCCCTCTCTATCTCTTCTTTAACAAGCATCCATGTTGTTGTCATTCCGCTAGGGACCTGTTTTCAGCGTATTACGTCTCCAGTAAAAACCGGTGCAGAGTGTGTGTGTTTATCCTGTGTTCCCATTTAATTAGCTAGTAAATAAATAATTAAACCAATTTGTGTAGTACTGAATCATAATTAAGGCTCGGGTTTTTGCAAATGCAAGGAGGTTATGACTGTTCAGAATGATGATATGATACGAGGTTATGATTAATAAGTTGACTGTTTATAGATGTGATAGGTAAAGACTTTTTTTAGTTTAATTCGGGAGATGGTAACGCTTTAAAGAACCACTCTCGTGGTGCCCCAGATCCTAATTAGTTAATTGTTACATGATTAATTTAGTTGTGTAATAATTAAACATAGTTAATTAGATAAATATGAGGGCAAAAGTGGAAGCAATTCAATATTAGAAAGGTGTTCCTAATGTCTTTTACACTCAGTGTAAGGCTACTGTCTACGAGTGTGTCAAGTGTGTGTTGCGTCTAACCTGGTCTGTAGTTTGCGCATGGTCTCCTCATCCTGCCTGGCCTGTCTCTCATCCTCTAGTGCATCCTCCAGGCGGTGGTACATGTCCTCCAGCTCCCTGACACGCTGCAGGTACTGCTCCAACTCACTGGACTTCTGGGCCACCTGCTCCTCCATCTGCTGACGAACCTGACAGGGGACAATGGACACACAGTTTGATATGATAATCTGGACACAGACATGAATGCACACACGCAAGTGCACACACACCACCACAGTACAAAGTAGCATGTGCTGTGCATATGACAATCAATTCTGTTTAGTGTAGATTTTCCCAGATAACTCCATAAATAATACTCATACTGTAAGTAATAGTAATACTAATAGTAATAATACTTTGTTATTCATCAAACGCAATGATTCAAAGTTATGAGAGAAGTCTTGCTGAGCAATACGTTGTTGCAGTAATTGTGAGTATGCACTTCCTGGAACAGAGCTAGAGTGTAGCTTTGTGGTTGGTTACCATTTTCTCTCTCTCCAGGTCCGTTCTGTAGCGGTCCTGCAGGTCAGTCTGGGTCTGTTTTCTCCTCTGCTCCTCCAGAGTCGCTGTGGCCGCTGCCTCCTCCAGTTTCTGTCAGGAGCCAAGGGAGAGGAAGCCTTAACACTAGAAAAGCCTGCCCCCCTTCGAGGCAATGACGAGAATTTTGGACATCAACATTCTAATTGTCTAATAAATACATTTAATATATTCTATCACAAAAATAATCCTTTGGTTGTGTTTACAAAGGTATTAGGTAACATTATAATATGAAAGGAAATGTATTTCAAAGAGTAAAATAGCATTTTTATTCATTTATGTAACTGTAGTCTACCAACAAAAAGCCACTAAAACACATTATTAATTCACTAAGGGCAGGTCTTAAAGGGACAGTGCAGTCAAAAACGTGATTTTCTATTTTTATTTTTTTTATGATACTTCCACACTATGAGGTTGAAAGCATTTCAATGGCAAAAGGAGGCCCAAGGAAATAAATTATAAAAAATATATTTGGAGTTATTTTCATGAAATAAACACAGTAGCTGTTTTCGAATACTCATACCTACCGCACTAACCTACCGCACTATAATTGACGTAAATTGAGTATATATTATGCTTATTGGTCATAGTTAGGATTTAGTTAGTATGCAGAAAGTTCCCGGATGTCGTACTAAATTCGCCAAAATACGAAGTATACAATCAGTGGACACTATTTCCGTGCTTTTAGGGCCCATAACGCAATTCTTCAGGAAATGGGCGTGGCTTCACAACGTTTCAGATTTGAAGAAAAATGTGGAAAATATGCAGCAGAAGTCCAACGAGAGCGGATACAAATTCATTGCTTTAACTAATTATGACAAATGTTAAGAAAATGTTGAGCAATGTAGTAAAGTAATTACTTTTCAAATAAGTTGCACGTTATGTTGGTCTACAATTTGTTAGCTACGCTTTCCTTATGAATCGCATAGCATTACAGCAGTAAGTACCGGTATGTTAGCTAGTTACCTAACGTTAGTTGACTACTAATACATCGAACTTGCCAGGCAGTTTATTAACTATCTAAATAACTACCTAACATTTATTGACTTGATTATTCAAATAATTCTTAGCTAAGTAGTATAGTCGTTGTGCGTTAATTCTGGCTATCTACTCCGATTTCAGAGCACTGAGTGTGCCAGAGTACAGAATAACTGATGAATTTACAAACACTCAACACCCGTTGAATATGGTCGGTGTCAGTAAACGTCGTAATTTAATTTTTTGTTGTTGTTGCCAGCAGCACAGTTACATTCACCAATGCTCTGGACAACATAAAAACAGCCTAACCAGCTCTGCTAGGGTGAGTAAAATGGTCAGAGTGAGGTGTTCTCTTATGTCTGGAAGTAGCTAGCCAACGTTAGCTTGGGTGCCATTGGTGTTGAATGCTCGATTAACCCTACTCATTGGCCAGAATGTCCAGTGTGCGCTCTGAATTTACGAACAGACAAACTGACAACGCTCTGGATTTACGAACGCCCAGAGCACACTCTGACACTCCAGATTGAGTTTACGAACACACCCAAAATCGCAAAATGTCTAGCTAGTCATCTGCTATGCTAACAAGCTAGCAAGAGGTTGCATAGCAACAGCATCAACTTCCGGTAGACAGGAGAAGCGCTTGTACTCAACTGAAACGATACCGTTTGTTTACAGTATACTAAAATGATATGTAATATATATGTAGTATGTGGTATATACTCATTAATTATGTATAGAGTATGTTAGTATGGGTATTCGAACACAGATAGTGATTTATTAGACATACAGTCATGATTTAAAAAATAACATTAAAAAGAATGCATGGGGGCTTTAAGGAACATTATGAATTCAAGAAAATGCACTTCAAAAGAACAGAATGGCATATTTTGAGTTTAAATATATTACTGTGGTTTGAGTGTTGAGCATGTAATCGCAGTAAATCTGCCACAAAATTATATTTTGAAATCGAGCTCAAGGGGTCATTTTTAAGAGTTGTTTAACAAGGCTATGTGATTTAGAAACTGCAGAATCTGCTCTTTCTGATACAATAATACATATATAGACATCAAAACGTCTTACCTGCTTGTGACTCTGTAGGAGAATTTGAATAAGTCACTTTTTGTCTCTCCTTCCCCTGCCTCTGTGTAAATATGTATTACTACCACTATGCTGCTGTTCATTGATTATTGATTTTTCCATTACCATAAGTATTTATCCATTTATGCTGCTACTGGTCATTATTACTCCTGTTTACATGAATATATTACCATTAGTATATTACCATCAGTATTTATATATTCCTGCTACTTTTCAGCACTTTTTAGCCCTGCCATACTTCCCCTGAGTGGCACAGCGGTCTCTGAGGCACTGCATCTCAGTGCAAGAGGAGTCACTACAGTCCCTGGTTCAAATCCAGGCTGTATAACATCTGGCCGTGATTGGGAATCCCATATGGTGGCGCCCAATTGGCCCGGGTTTGACCTGGCTAGGCTGTCATTGGAAATAAGAATTTGTTCTTAACTGACTTGCCTAGTTATATAAAGGTTTAAAACATCATGTACAGTACTGTGCAAAAGTTTTAGGCAAGTGTGAAAAAATGCTGTGAAGTAAAAATGCTTTCAAAAATAGACATGTTAATCAATTATATTTATCAATTAACAAAATGCAAAGTGAGTGAACAGAAGAAAATCTACATCAAATCAATATTTGGTGTGAACACCCTTTGCCTTCAAAACAGCATCAATTCTTCTACGTACACTTGCACACAGTTTTTGAAGGATCTCGGCTGGTAGGTTGGGCCAAACATCTTGGAGAACTAACCACAGTTCTTCTGTGGATTTAGGCAGCCTCAGGTTCTTCTCTCTCTTCATGTAATCCCAGACAGACTTGATGGTGTTGAGATCAGGGCTCTGGCGGGGCCATTCCATCACTTCCAGGACTCCTTGTTCTTCTTTACGCTGAGATAGTTCTTAATGACTTTCGCTGTATGTTTGGGGTCGTTGTCATGCTGCAGAATAAATTTATAGAATTTAAATTTATAAATTTAAATTTATAGAATATATAGTTTAGGTGTAGTTTCGAGGGGCCATCATCTGCCTCGCTGTCACGACTTCAGCCGAAGTCGGTTCCTCTCCTTGTTCGGGCGGCGCTCCGCGGTCGGCGTAGCCGGTCTACTAGCCATCGCCGATCCACTTTTCATTTTCCATTTGTTTTGTCTTTGTTTCTACACACCTGTTTTTCATTCCCCTAATTATTGTTCATGTATTTAACCCTCTGTTTCCCCCATGGTGTTGAGCGGGATTGTTTTATGTCATGTTCGGTAATGTTGGTGACTGGTTATTTCGACGGGTGCTGTTTTTTGCCCGTGCGTAAAAGTTGATGTTCGTGTGTTTGGGCAAGTGTAGTGTTTTACCTTGCACCATTCATGATTCTGAGTAAAGTTACGTTGCTCCCAATTCTCTGCTCTCCTGCGCCTGACTGCATACACCAGCTACACCAACCATTATGACACTCACAGGCTGACTGCCAGTGAATAACTGGCGGTGAATGAGGGGCAGGGGGGAATGTCCTCTTAAAATTGCTTATAACACAAATTATGTTTGTGATAATAAGATTCTAACAACAACAGTGTGTTATATAGACTTATTTAGGAAAAATCAAGGACGGGGTGGACATGGCTTTAAAAATGGCAGAGTCTTAAAAAAGTACATTCGCTTTGAGTCAACGTGACAGTGTTAATTCATCCTTTACACTCTCAACTAAAGGTTACTTTGAAAAGGAACTTGCCTTTAAGTTTGGTCTAATGGAGAAAAAACTGATATTGCTTTTCAGTGGGACAAGCTACACTCATTAGACTTATCGGACCCCTTTATCATATGTTTATCCTTTATAATTGTGACAATACAGCAACAAAATCATATTTAAACAATTGGACAGTGGTAGTTGATCTGATTTTGTTTGACATTTGAGTCATTTAGCAGACGCTCTTATCCAGAGCGGCTTACAGTAGTGAGAGTATACATTTTCATACTCCCCCACCCCCTTGGGAATCAAACCCTCAACCCTGGTGCAAGCACCATGCTCTAAAAACCGAGCTATACAGGATTTGAGTTGAGAACTTGAGTAGAAAAGAATGATGCATAAGAAGAAAAGCTGGGCCTCCAGATGCTGGTGCAAAGGGGGAAGTGGGTAGTCTGAGACAGATCTAAATAACCAGCAGACCAGCACCGGAATACAGGCATCAGCTCTTTCACAGGTGTCCCTGAGCCAGCTACGTTTGCATAGGTGCTTTTTTCCCCTTCTCAGATCTAATGAAAAACAAGGCAACATTAAACATGTCGTCCCCCAGGAATGATGCAGCACCCCCCTTGGGCTAATCAGTGTAATTTTGTAAATTATGGATCTCTATGGCAAGATGAATCATTCACCCAAGTTTAGTCAAAATCGGGCCAGTGGTGTCTGAGATATTGCTTGGGTTAGCTGGACTCATATCCCTGAGCATGTGGGCCAAAATTCATCACTCTGAGTCAAACAGATTAACCCCCTAAAGTTGATGTCCGCGCCCCGTGGAAATCTAATTAGCATAATACATTGCATTGGATGCGTCTCAATCCACCGCATCCGCCTACAGTGGGGGGAAAAAGTATTTGATCCCCTGCTGATTTTGTACGTTTGCCCACTGATAAAGAAAGGATCAGTCTATAATTTTAATGGTAGGTTTATTTGAACAGTGAGAGACAGAATAACAACAAAAATATCCAAAAAAACGCATGTCAAAAATGTTATAAATTGATTTGCATTTTAATGAGGGAAATAACTATGTTTATTGGTCAATAGAGGCCATGTTGTTTTAGGTACTAGTCTGGAAAATATTGTATTGAGAGACCTTTGTCCATAGACGCCACATAGCAAGTTTCGTTCAGATCGGTCATTCGTTACCAGAAGAGTGGTATTTTAAGTGTTTTTCACAAAATTCATAATGGCAGAAAATCCATCATGGCGAACCTTATGTGTCCTTAAGGCAAAATTGTTCCTTGTGAGGAAAGGGACCTATGTAGCGAATTTTATGACTTTAGGTCAAACGGGGTGAGGGGCGTGACCTTCCAAAATTAGCATTTTCAATCTGTTGTTATAGAGCCACCATCTGGCCAATCAGTGTACTTTTGTAAATGCCGGATCTCTATAGCAAGACACATCGTTCAACCAAGTTGACAAAATCGGGCCAATGCGGTCTGAGATATCGCATCTGACTAACGTATGAACATAGAAACGTAGTAACGGACGGAGACAGATCCACAGTCCCCTCCCTGATTTCATCGTGGGGGACAATGGTCTGTTTCTGAAATTCATAAACATTTCTAACATAATATGCTTGATTCACTGCATTTGGGAATTAAGGTAAGTTCTCTACAAATTTTACACTAGTTAAGCATGGTTAAACATTAAGCATGAGAATTCACGGTATGGTGTTCATTAATGAGGAACTGAAACTCCTCTGGGAATAACAGAACCCCCCCCCCCCCAGGCAATACTATGAGAGCATCTGAGCCATGTGAAAAATAACAAATAAACCTACACTAAATAAAGTGTTCATCAAAACAGCAATACTTAACTGTAAACTTAAAATGTCTATTTGTATACATGTACAAAAATATATAATAAAAGGGTATGGGAGAAAGCAAGTAGGGAGAGAGGGAGGGGGAGGGGGAGAGAGAGATATAGGGGTTTTCCTTGACTCAGGAAAGGGAGGGTGGGTAAGCTCTGACCTTTCATTCTGTCCATTATAATTGAATGCTGTAAAGAGTAGAGACAGAATTCCACCATATAATCAGCCTATTGTCTTTAACAGTCACACCTCCTTCACACAGCCACTGGACTTTTCCATCAAGTGCTTTCACCACAGACTTAAGAAATAGTGAAGCATTTTACAAATACTGTAACAGGCTCATTATAATATATGTTGTACCTTCAGGAGTAGGCTACATGTAAAATGACATCAATGATCATGTTTACTGAGGTCAGCCGACAACTGGTAGTATAATTCCAAAACTACTATAATAACCCTACAATGTAACTACTACAATCAGCCCTGATGGGCCATGAATGTGTCCGATTTACTCTGGGTTGTCTCAGCTGAGAGAGTGGAAGAATGTGTGACAGGTCTGTGTAAAATGCTTGGAAACAGGCCTGGATGAGGACAGAACCTGTAGCTTTGACCATAGAATACAATCAACATTCTTAGTGTTAATTCTTAAGGGGCTACAGCCCTAAGGCAGAAAAGTTAACTGTCATTTACAGCAGACAAACAGAGGACAATAAAAGTGTGATTAGTAACAGGGAGAGGTGTGAGGATTCCCTGTCCTGAGAGAGCAGGTCAGTTTCTGTGGGGGTCATAGTTCTGAATGAAAGGGGGTTTGTTAACTCTGAATAAAATGTTGATGACAAGTGGTGTGAAGCTACATAGCAATTATGTGAGAGAGCGATCGAGAAAGAGACCGCGCGAGAGAAAGCGAGAGAGACAGAGGGTCTGCAATATAAATGGATGGAAAGTGGTGTTTGGGGAAAAACACACAACATTGTAAAATCCATGCACACAAACAACAAGTGTGCGGTTAAAATTGGCAAAAAACGCACAGACTTCTTTCCACAGGGCCGTGGAATGAGACAGGGATGCAGCTTGAGGCCCACATTCTTCAACATATACTGTATATCAACGAATTGCCGAGGGCACTAGAACATTCTGCAGCACCCGACCTCACCTACTATAATTTGAGTCAAATGTCTACTGTTTGCTGATGATCTGGTTCTTCTGTCCCCAACCAAAGAGGGCCTACAGCAGCACATTGATCCTCTGCACAGATTCTGTCAGACCAGGGCCCTGACAGTGAATCTCATTAAGACAAAATAATGGTGTTCCAAAAATGGTCCAGTTGCGCGGATCACAAATCCAAATTCCATTTAGACACCATTGCCCTAGAGCACAGAAAAAAACTATACCTACCTCAGGCTAAACATCAGCACCACAGGTAACTTCCACAAAGCTGTGAACGATCTGAGAGCCAAGGCAAGAAGGGCCTTTATGCCATCAAAAGGAACATACAATTAAATATCCCAATTAGAATCTGGCGAAAAATTCTTCAATCAGTTATAGAACACATTGTCCTTTATAGTTGTGAGGTCTTGGGTCTGCACACCAACCAATAATTCACAAAATGGGACAAACACCAAATGTACAAATTCAAACACTAAATAATGCATGCAGAGCAGAATTAGGACAATACCTGCTAATTATCAAGATCCAGAATAGAGCCGTTAAATTCTAGGACCACCTAAAAGGAAGCGATTCCAAAACCTTTCATAACAAAGCCATCATCTACAGAGAGATGAACCTAGAGAAGAGTCCCCTCTAGGGATTGGCATGAGAAATAAAGTACTTGAACTGACATCAATAATTGATCTTTAACCAAAGATCAAATTTTTTCTAATACTGTAAAACTATTTGGTCAAAAAAGACCATGTTAATTTGTCTTGACTCTAGTGTTCCATTTGTACATGTGCATTTGCAGGACACAAAAAAATAAATAAACCAAACCAAGCATTGCACAGTTCTGCTCCTGAAATTTCCTTTGCCCTCCTTGTCCCACAAATTCTCAATGGACTGGTTGACTTAAGTAGGAAAATACGTGTTCAACAATGAGCTGCAGTTTTGGAATAATTGCGTCATTTTCCATTTAGGCTACTTTGGGGTTGGCACTAGTTACTATGCTATATTGTAAAAATTCATGAAACCCAATATTATCTTTTTGCTCTTCATCTTTACAATTTTACCACTTTTTCGTGATATCCAATTGGTAGTTACAGTCTTGTCCCATCGCTGCAACTCCTGTACGGACTCAGGAGAGGCAAAGGTCGAGAGCCATGCATCCTCCAAAACACAACCCTGTCAAGCTGCACTGCTTCTTGACACACTGCTCGCTTAACCCGGAAGCCAGCCTCACCAATGTGTCGGAGGAAACACGTGCATGCGCCCGGCACGCCACAGGAGTCGCTAGAGCACAATAGGACAAGGACATCCCGGCCGGCCAAACCCTACCCTAACCCGGATGACGCTGGGCCAATTGTGTGCTGCCTGTGGTGGAAATTACAACATTATGTTATTCACATTGCTCTATATTAGAATGTATTCTTATATTAGCACTTTCACACTCTGTCTGTTCTTCTGAGAGGACGCCTCTGAGGCTTAATGCTGACAGTTGATTTACAATGCCTTGATGATAAAACCTAAAGACTGCATTCCATGATTAGTGTCTGTGTGAAATGTTGGCCTGTCTGCCAGGGACAGGCAAAACCACCCTCCAGTTTATTTCTCCCACATCGCAGATGAACACTGGACTTCATAATTTTAGGGAAGGACCTAGTGTCCTATGTTGCATTAGTATTTCTGTATAATATCAGTTATCAAGGTAAGACCCAGTACTAGAAACCCCTGTCCAGACCCTCAGGAGGCATCTCACCGTGTACGCCGGATGGCCATCGACGACACGGGGAGGAGGGGTGGGCCTGGAAATAGAAGACAAAGGGCTATGAGACACGGGCTTAATTCTAGACACATGGAATGTAGGATGAATACGAAGGGTATGGGGCAATAGAAGGCGGACAGCAGAGGGGCTAATGATCTTGGAGATGGGGAAAGGGCCGATAAACCGGGGGAACAGTTTGCGAGACTCCACCCGGAGGGGCAGATCACGGGTGGACAGCCATACCTACTGCCCGAGACGATACCGGGGAGCTGGGTTCCGATGGTGATCCGCTTGTTGTCGATACCTGGAGGTGGTCTTGAGGAGGGCCGACCGGGCTCTCTTCCAGGTACGACAACAGCGGCGGACAAACATCTGGGCAGAACGTATGCCGACCTCCTCTTCCTGCTCAGGGAAGAGCGGGGGCTGATATCCCAGGGAACACTCAAAGGAAGATAGGCCTGTGGCAGAGCAGGGAAGGGTGTTGCGGGCGTATTCGACCCACACAAGCTGCTGGCTCCAGGTGGTGGGGTTGGCAGAGACCAGGCAGCGCAGGTTAGTTTTGAGGTCCTGGTTGGCTCGCTCCGACTGGCCGTTGGACTCGGGGTGGAACCCGGAGGACAGGATGGCTGACGACCCATTGAGGGTGCAGAACATCTTCCAGAACTGGGACGAGAACTGAGGACCCCGATCAGAGACCATGTCCACGGGCAGTCCATGGATCCGGAAGACGTGCTGCACCATGAGCTGGGCCGTGTCATTGGCAGAGGGTAGTTTGGGGAGAGAAATGAAGTGGGCAGCTTTGGAAAACCGATCCACCACGGTCAGGATGGCGGTGTTGCCATCAGACAGGGGAAGACCCGTGACAAAGTCCAGGGAGAGTGAGTGAGACCAGGGACGGTGGGGGACAGGCAGAGGTTGGAGGTGACCAGCCGGTGCTTGCCAAGGAGTTTTGTTCTGTGCACACACCGTGCAAGCGGCGACGAATGCGGACACGTCAGGAACCATAGTAGGCCACCAAAAGCTCTGTCGCACAAAGGACAGGGTCCGACACGAGTGTAATAAGGGTTCTGGAAATAAGAGCATCTTGTCTGCTAAATTAACAAAACAAGGATATGCCATTGCACAGCCATACCTTTTTGAAGATTGTGTTCAACGATATAATATAACCAGTTGTTATTACAGTGTCAATAAATTAATCTTAAATGGCACTTGTTTTTTTTATTGACTGAATATACACTATATGAGGCAATTTAGCAATTAGGATTCGTTATCTGTAACATTCTGATAAATTAGGCATTGTTGCTCACTGTTGGCATATACTGTAGATAAATACGCACACATTTTTTCCAGTGCCACCCTTGTTCTTAAAATAGCTTATTTTGTTTTTGAGTACTCCAAAAAAAATCATGAGAGTACTCGAACAGTCAAAGAAGGACAAATTCCCATCCCTGGTCCCCTCAGCAAGCTGGTCCTGGGGTTTTGTTCACAAACACCAACAGACCCCACAGAACCCCAGGACAGAAACACAACCGGAGAAAACAAAAATATAATTACTTGACACACTGAAAAGAACTAAACAAAAAACAAAGCAAACTTGAATGCTATTTGGCCCTAAACAGACAGTACACAGTGGCAGAATACCTGACCACTGTGACTGAACCAAAATTAAGGAAAGCTTTGACTTCCGACTCAGTGAGCATAGCCTTGCTATTGAGAGGCCGGCGTAGGCAGACCTGGCTCTCGAGAGAAGACAGGCTATGTGCACAATGCCCACAAAAAGAGATGGAAAGTGAGCTGCACTTTCTGACCTTTAGCCAAATGCCATATTAGAGACACATATTTCCCTCAGATTACACAGACCCACAAAGAATTCGAAAACAAATGAAATTTTTATCAACTCCCATATATATTAGGTGAAATACTACTGTGTGCCATCACAGCAGCATTATTTGTGTCCTGTTGCCACAAGAAAATGACAACCAGTGAAGCACAAAAACCATTGTAAATACAACCCGTATTTATATTTATTTTTTTCCCTTTTGTACTTCAACTATTTGTACATTGTTATAACACTGTACATAGCCAACATTTGAAATGTATCTATTATTTTACTGTTCATTTCTGATTTTTTATTTCACTTTTGTTAATTATCTATTTCACTTGTTTTGGCAATGTAAACATATGTTTCCCATGCCAATAAATCCCTTTGAATTGAATTGACAGAGAGAGGAGAGAGGGACAAAGGAAGCGAAACACACAGAGAGAGAGAGAGAGAGAGGGGGAGGGACAGAGAAATAGACAGTACCTTCTTCATGGACTCCAGTTGTCTATGCTTGTTTTCATTGGCTATCTGCAGCAGCCTCATCCTCTCCTCCAGCTCCCCCTGCTCGGCCTGCTGTTTCTGCCTGAGCTCCCTGCGCCGCAGCCTGGCCTCAAGGTGCGGAGAGGGTAGGCCCAACCTCAGCAGCTGGATGCATGTTTGGATGGCTGGGAGGGGATGTGAGGAGAGGAGAGTCAGATAAAGAAAGGCTGGCTACTTTATCTACTGCAGCACCCCTACACCCTGATATACACACAGCTGGGACAGAGCGATGTGAGAACAAGTTCCTCTGAGATTTAAAAATAAACCCTAATGTGGTGAGATAAAAGCTGTGCTGTTTACAGAATCTGTTAAGATTGTGTTGAGGGATTGGTCACTTTACCTTGAATCCATTCTTGTTTCCTCTTCTTATCCGATGCACTGATCTCAAAGCTTTTGTCTCTGCACTTGACTATAAAGAGGCATTTCTTCCCCTCCTTGTCTGGTAGAGACTGCAGAGAGAACAAGACGTCACACACTCACTGCACACTTCCTTGTGTTGACCCCATTAACCCTCTAGAGTTTGATGAAACATTGAATTTGTGACTCATTTCAGGAAACTAGGCGTATGTTGCATGTCGCTACTTCACAGGTGAGCCATTTGAACGTAAACTTTTTTTTTTAAATCAAAATGCGTTTTTTTGTCAGAAATGCCTTCTGGAACATGTGAACTTTCATGTGCCTTAATAAGAAACTTGTGGGCCTCCCGAGTGGCGCAGTGGTCTAAGGCACTGCATCGCAGTGCTAGCTGTGCCACTAGAGATTCTGGGTTCGAGTCTTGGCTCTGTCGCAGCCGGCTGCGACCGGGAGACCCGTGGGGTGGAACACAATTGGCCCAGCGTCGTACGGGTTCGGGGAGGGTTTGGCCGGCAGGGGTATCGTTGTCCAATCGCGCACTAGCGACTCCTGTGGCGGGCCGGGCGCAGTGCACGCTGACATGGTCGCCAGGGGTATGGCGTTTCCTTCGAAACATTGGTGCGGCTAGCTTCCGGGTTAAGTGGGCATTGTGTCAAGAAGCAGTGGGTTGTGTTTCGGAGGACGCACGGCTCTCGACCTTCGCCTTTCCCGAGTCCGTAAGGGAGTTGCAGCAATGAGACAAGACTGTAACTACCAATTGGATACCACAATATTGGGGAGAAAAAGAGGTAACATTTTTTTTTAAATAATAACATTATAAAAATAAAAAATAAACTTGTATGCCATCTGTAAATTCTAATAAAATTGTTAAATTACGAGCCTAGTTGGTTTAGCCACAGAAAAAGACAGAAACGTTCCCGCTAGCCATGATTGGCTAAGATAATGGATGGGCTGGACATGCTGAGAGATGAGTTCGGATTGGTCTGCCATGTAGCACGATTCTGTCTATAACATGAGCTGGTCAGTATGTGTAGGTAATCCTTTCTAACGCGGCTTTTTTGAAAGATATCATGTCGTCGAACTGCAAAGGTGTTGCTCTCCACTTTCTGGAGGACCAAGTTTTGAAATCAGTGGAATGCGGACGCTACAGACGTTTTCGTGAAAATGTTTTTTCGGCATGTCTCATGGCCTGACAAACACCGCTCTAGCCCTGCCACCTTTCAACACAGATGCGGAAGAGCGATATCGGTGGATGCGGTGGATTGAGACGCAGCCCATGCAAAAAAACAGATATCTCTAACTTAAACAGATAGATTTTGTTGAGGATTGTTTTATTATTTTAATGACATTTACGTGGGGCCGCGGAAATTGTAGGCTATGGGTTAACAATGGCAAAGGAAGCTGGTTAACAAAAGTGGGCTAACATGCATTCTAACGCTCCACACAATTATTTATTTATTTATTAATGATAGCATTAAGAGTGACCAATGGAATAATACATTGTTATTACCTCCACACAACAGTTGCGGTCCAGCAAAATTTCCCCCTTCTTGTCAGTGAGGTCCTCACTCACATAGTATGACATAGAGTTTGGTCCAAGCACAAACCAGCGCTCTGTCCAATTTTTCCTTTTGTGGCCTTTTTTCATCATGTAGCCCTTCAGGAAAAAGTACATGAATCTGTCACACTCAAGATTGTAATATCTTATCTATATCTATTTTATTGTTACCACCAGCAGAGGTCTGACAGAGGTCAGTGTAGAGTAGACAGTCACTGTGTCCTAAATGGCACCCTATTCCCTATTTAGTGCAGTACTTTTGAACAGAGCCCTATGAGTTCTGGTTAAAAGTATTGCACTACACAGGGAATATGGTCCCATTTGGGATGCATAAAGTGTAGTGAGAGAGGGTACCGCAGGCAAACCTGTCTGAGAACATCCAGTATGAGCTCCTGGAAGACCTCAGAGATGCCCATGGACAGAGTCTGGCGGTTCATGCCCTTACTGAAGTGGCCCATGCCAACCAGCTCTATCAGCTCCCAGGCACTCAGGCATTGCTGCTTCCTGTTCAACGTGAGCTTGTAATCATCAAACCTCTCCTGATTCCAAATGCCTCCCATGGCCTCCATCAGCTTCCGCAGGAAGTACTCAATCTGGAGGGGGAGGAGAGGACACAGTGAGTCAGTCCTGTGGTATGAATGGGTATCATTTTAACTGGAAGAGCATAATTACAGCTGAACAAATAAGATATGTATGTGTATTAAAGGTGTTGTCTTGTCTCTCACTTCCTCTGTGATGATGACCAGTGGGTACCTGTCTTCAGACAGGAAGTTGAAGATGCACCAGACCTTGAAGGCATCATCATTGGAGATGAGAAGATGGCTCATGTTGATGTTTTTCTTGAAACACAGTGTCCAGCACACATTGTTGAACTCCAGTATGTCAAAGTTATCCCTAACCTGTAATTAACATAAACAAAGCCAACATTTACACAAAACAAAGCAAAATAACTTCCCCTATTTTTCTTCAACATACTGTAAGTAAGAGCAATAAGATTAGAAAGGGTCAGTAGTAGCCTAATATTTCTCTGCCCTACGTTTTAGCCCACAGGATGTGAAGTACAAACATAATGTTCTTCGTCTCTTCATTTTAATTCAAGTCAGATTCCGGAGAAGAAAGGCAAGGAAATAGCCCCCAAGTACAAATAGCGCTAGGACTAAAGCAGTTTACTAATTGACATCAGTGTTAGTGTTATTGCTATGGAAACAGTTGGCAAGCCTTCAAGTCTACAGATGTGGGCTATATCTGATGGTCTGCCAACTAGAGAACTGAGGACAAAAACTTTGAAGATCACTTCTTGCTTTATCACTGGTGTTTACAAAGTCAGTGCATTCATTACCAATGGCTGACTGCTTGAATATTAAAAAGGACATAAGTAATTATTATCTCTCCCAATGCCAATAGATGGGCCTTTGAAATCTCCTTCCCATGCACTACAAAAGTCATAATAAAACTCCTTGTATGCTATTTTTTTTTATCTCACTCGAGTCGTGTTCTGATTATGAGTCAGCCTCTATAAATTTGCTATCACAAAAAGGGTCCCCGGCCACAAAAAGTTTGAGAACCCCTGCAATACGTGTAACAACAAGGTGTTTACCAATCAGATTGTGAAGCTTTTCTAGAAAACAGACTCAGCGAAAACCAAAGACTCTGCATATGCAATCATCATTTTCTGGAATAGATCTACAGTAGTGTGCGTGTTAACTCTTCACTTCTAAATGCAATGTATGACACAGGAGGAAATGGGAGTAGCTGATGTAAGCTGAATGGACGTTTGTTTTGAAACGAAGGCTATATTTTCTTGCACTCATTGCAGTAATTTTCAGCACACATGGTTTTTTTCTTTCGATAACTCACAATGGTGGGTCTCACACCTCCTTGATGGCTGTGAAACAGAAAGATTCTGCCATTCACACAGTAGACCTACCATAACAATGGCAGCCTTGTTCAAGGTCAAACAGATCCTGCTTGCTCCATTTATTTCTCAAAAACCAATACATTTTAATATGGGTGGCATGCATATCTTAGAAACTAAGATAAATACTGAAAATAGCAATAACACTCATCATATTATGAGCAAGGAAAGTTATATACAGAAAAGCATTTCCTTAAACAATGTTTCTAAAGGCGCACATAAAACACTTCCCATTAAGTCTTATCATCCACTATGGGGATACGGCACTGCAGAGTTACACCTCATTCTGAGGGATCTGTCGACCTAGGGGCTATGTACATTCTAGTGGTTCTATTTCTATGGACCCAACATCCCAGAGCCCTCCACTAACAGACCCACTGAGGTGAGGAGACAGGATGACGCAGGTCCTCAGAAGCCTGAGTGCAATGTCGGTTTGACATTTTACTGCATTGTTAGGAGCTCGTAACATTCACATTTCGCTGCACTCGCTACAACATCTTTTAAACTATGATCAGATCAAATCAACTTTGATTTGAAGTCTGCCAACTCTTTGTGACTTTATTTATTTTATTTAAGTCAGTTAAGAACAAATTCTTATTTTACAATGATGGCCTACCGCGGCCAAACCCTCCCCGGTTGTGATACAGCCCAGGATCAAACCAGGATCTGTAGTGACGCCTCTAGCACTGACTTGCAGTGCCTTAGACCGCTGCGCTACTCGGGAGCCCACTTAGACAGCTGAGCCACTTGGCATGACAATGAGCAATGTAGTTGGAAAGAGCACAAACAAATCTGTGCTCTTACTGCTCACCTTGTCCAGTATGAATCTATTGAGGTAGGGCATGTATCCCTGGTTGGACACAGGGCCCTCATCGTCATCCTTAAAGTGCTGCTCCAGGGCCACTGGGTCATGGGGTATCTTCATCACAGTGCACAGGTTATGAGAGAGCACCTGTAGGGCCACAGTCAGATCATGCAGTCAGGGAAACCATTGCCGTCATAGTAATATCATTCACCAGGTACTTCCCCCCAATGCTCAGAAGCATTTTATACAGGCTATGCACAATGAGTCTGGGGGTGAGGTTACTGTCATACTGTTGGTATTCACTGGGCATAGTATAGAGATGATGTTACAGTAATATTGGGGTGTTCAAGGGATATCAAAAAGATTCCTCATACAAGTGGGCATCATGCTCCCATTAACACAATTACATGGTGATTTTTCAAAAGGACCTCTGTTTAGTCTAAGATCACATTGACATGCATGACTAAGCATGTGTTGCTGTCAGTTCAAGCATCACTGCCCAAGCATTAGTTCTGTTCCTTCCTGGAAACATTTACAAAAAGTGTGTTGAAAAGGTCCCTGTTGAGATGTAGAGCGAAGTAAATATATCAAAATAAAATCTTATGATATTTATAAACAAGCCACTCATGAACATCTATAATCTAGACAAACGGAACAGACTGGACTGTCTGAAAAATAATATTAACAATGGATGGTTGACAACATTTCCCAGCCAGTCAGGATGTTCACTATGCAGTGTTGTGATAGCTCAGGTGGAATTTAGGTGCTGAATGAAAGGTGAAGACATATTTTCCAGACATCGAAAATACTTATTTTCTGGATGTCTAAAGTATGTATATGTCTATGATTGGTTCAGATTTGGTCCGGGCAGGACCAAAAATCAACGTCCTTCGAAGTTGAAATCAAGAACGGTCTAGACTGCACCAAAAAAAACACCAACAAAATACAGTAAATCCAGACAGCACCAAAAAACGGACCAAAAAAGAAATCCAAAAGACGTTGAGGTCGGTAAATGCTGAGTGTAGCGTCTTCATCAGAGCCTGGCTGGTACACAGACCACCAGACTGACCCAGACAGGAAAACAATACCTACCCTTCCAAAGCAGTGCCCCTTGCCTTTTACAATCTCAACACTCTTACTGTAGATTCTGTCCAAATGACAAAATATCCTGTGTAAAGCAAGATTATCATCAAGGCATGCATGTCCCACATTCATGGGTATCTGTCAATCAACAACGGTTATTTCCATAGAACCATTGTTATTCCTGTTTTTGTGAGAAAAAGTTAGACACAGAAATGAGTAAGAGAAAATACTACTGATATAAGCAGAAACTGAGTAGCCTGTGAGTTGAGGGACAGCAGAAATGTGTCTTTACTTTGCTGTCGATGTTTCCGACCGAATTATCACTTGGCAGTTGACACAAAATTCACTAATGTGAGGGAAGCGAAGCAGCACATAAAAGTATAGTGTATACTGAATTAAAATTAATATCTCACATACACGGTCAAATCTTTTTTTATCCAACTGATCTGAACTTTTTGTTTGTGTCTGATATTCAGATCAGCAACATGAGAAAATATTCCAATGTTAGAATTAATCTAAGTTTCGGTTTTTGATCAAACATTTTTTTTTTTTACTTCATTATGGAATAATACTGTAGGCCTACTAGCTACGATTTAAAGCCTACCTTAAGCTGTGATTTGGACACTTTCCCACTTTGATCCACGTCCAAGGCTGTGAATGCGTGCCATATTGACTTCAGAAGTTCATCCCGTAGTAGTCCCATGTTCGTAGTCCCTGGTGCGCTCGATGTCAAAGAAAAACTGCAATTTTTTTCCCAGACACTGATACATACAGTCACGTGATAGTGTCGCAGCAGGAAAATGACACTGTATCACCCAATGACTGTATGGTAGCACAAGACAGCGCATAGTTGTCAAACGCGTTGCGCTTTCATCAGTATTCAATTGTGAAGAGAAAACGGTTAATAGACCACAAACAGCTTAATAAAAACATGTCCCAACAATGAGCAAACCTATGTTCCATAGTGGTACAGACTCTCAACTTTATTATAAACTACATTAAAAAAAAGCTTGTATAATCTGAAAGACCACCATCTCTCATTTACCTGTTTTCATTTGATAACTAGTCCATCCCATGGACTATCATGTGTAGTCCCAGTTTTTTGTTCTTTTAGAGCAACATTCATCCACAAACATTTGACAGTTCCAAGGCATCCATATTATCGGGAGTGATTTTATTGAACTTGGAACAAGTAACATGAAACCAATAGCTGTCAAAATTATCTACATGCATAATATACATCATTGTAAAACATGAGAAGATGTAAATTAGTCAATAATGCTACAGTTCTGATGGGTTTTGAACAGAAGAAAATACGTACTTTACAAAAACAAATTGTTCAGTGGTTCCTTGCATCATATATAAAATGACACCGGGGCTTGACACAATGATCCACTTTCACCAACTGCATCACACACGATTGGATGACTCATCATACAAAATGTACATGAGTAAAACGTCTTAAACAGTGTACACAACTCAATACATAATGAGCTTCAGATAGGAAATGTATTACAGATGCAACACATTGAAATTCCATGTTTTACAGAAACTATTCTAAACATCTGAATGGAATTTACAAATTCACTGAACTCCACTAAAGTTCAAGACAAACCAACAAATATAGCAGCAGTATGCATTTTTACATTTAGCAGACGCTCTTACCCAGAGCGACTTACAGTAATGAGTGCATACATTTTCATACTTTTTTCGTACTGGTCACCCGTGGGAATCGAACCCACAACCCTGGCATTGCAAGCGCCATGCACTACCAACAGAGCCAAATAGTTTACATAAGGCAAGTTCAAAGTGCTCATTGAATCATTCCTAGTCAATGATCCAGTTCCACTACCTGGAAATCAGGTATAAGACTGTAAAGTGCAAATTTGTATCACACCATTCCAAACCCTCACACTGGCAACAGAATGTTCTAGCATGCTCCCACATCCCATTAAAAACAAAAATCGGCTATGTTATTTAATACCAATTGCCAGAACATGCCAAGAGCTTGGGAAGGTAACAACCCTTTCACTCTTTAGAATCAAATAAATTTGGTCCATTGTCTTACTAACCCTTTCCAAGTACCAAACAGTAAGAACTATAATAGTCGGTTGTACACTCTGAAGCCCATCTCTCCATGTCTGCCTAGGGAGGCCTTCCCAGGTCACTGTCGAGTGCAACCAAGGTTGTTTTCATTAGCGCACACGGTAGCAAGAAATTTTGCAACAGAAAACAAGCATTTCTAATTGGACAATTTCAGGTAGTCCCTCTCTGTTTTGGCCCGTTTCTTTTCTTTCCCCATGTCGTGCCTAGTGAATATGACCCAGTCTGATACCCATTTGGGTTGACAGTTGGCCTGCTCAGTAGATGGTCAGGCTGACTGAGCGGTTCATCTTCCTGCCAATGAGCCTGGAGCTCCTGCTGGACCGGAGGGTGGAGCGCGTCAGGACCCTATCTGAGATCAGAAACTTCTCTTCTGCAGCTACTTTGGCCTGCTGGGCCTTTTTCAGCTCCCTGCACGAGGACAATCACATTGTTAGAGAAGCCATTCATAAATACCAAGAAAATAGTAATTACATCTGAAATGGATTCCTGAATCATTAGAGTAAGTAGCATCATGTCATTTTTCACACAACAAACACTAAGTTGTAGTATTCTCCCTAACATTCATACTTACGATATGATAAGTGAAAAAGGAATGAAAGCCTTGAGCCATGACATATGAAGAGGGTACGTACTTCTGCAGTAGCGCATTTTTGAACTTCTCTGCGTTCAGTTCCACACGGAGCTGGTCAGCGCTCATGCGGGAGGCAGTGAGGAGGACGGGGTGCTTGGTGAGGGAAGATGCAGACGGCCTACTGGCAGGGTCAGGGTGGATCATCAACTGCAGCACACAGAATTCATTAATACCACTAATTAAACATTATTACTACCGCCTGTCCTGCACACAAACCACCATTACAGAATGAAGCACTGCATCCAACATGGCACCCTAAACCCATTATAGTGCACTACTTTTGACCAGGTCAAATATGCGCATTATGTAAGGAAAGTGTACCATTTGGGAAGCACCCCTGGTCGTTTCTAGTCATACCTTCAGTAAACTTAGGAATTCCTGTGAGAGCACTTGAGGTATCGCAGGTAGTTTTCCTTGTCTGATGTCATGCCACTTGTCACCATTAGTTTGGAGTGGTTCAGCTCCTGAGGCACTGATCACAGTCAGTGCTAGGGCAAAAATATCTGCCCTGGTGAGGTTTCTGTAGTCCTGAAAAACACATTGGTCCAATACATGATTTTGGATAATTGAACAAATTAGGTGGTATGGGGGAGGATTTATCCAATTACCTCTTGTAAGACTTCATTGACCAGGTACCTGCTGTCCCCTTCTTCAACTTGAGGATTGTCCATTCTGGTCACATGGCCAAGATCACCTGGGGGAAAAAAATACAAAAACTGAATCCAGCTGCCTGGTCAACAAGTACACTCAATTATTAGCTTGTTCCATTTGCATGATATATATTTTTTTAATAGTACCTATTTTGTAAACAACATTTCTATTTGGTCCTTCCTCATCGTCAAATTCATCGACACACACCACAGTCTTCCGGGATAAGAAGATGTTGCCTGAGAAAAGTAAAGCACAGCAAGCGTTAAATCATAAATATTCTAAATGATTTCAATAGCTTAGCTGTATCCAAAACTCTGCAGCTACTTACTTGGCTTGATGTCCATGTGAACCAAAGAGGTAGAGTGAATGTACTTCAGTCCACGGGCCACCTGAAGGAGAAGGTCCTTGAGGTCCAGCTCAGAGAAGAAGTGCATGGTTCTGTAGTTCTCTGTGACCACGTCTGACAGTGTGCCGCCGTTACAGTACTCATTCTGTATGAGCATGTGGTCGTCCTCTGACCAGGCAGAGTAGTACCTCACCACATGGGGGTGCTGTCCCAAGACCGCGTGGGCATACACCTCCCGGAGTGCATTCTGTCTGTGGAAAACAGAACACAATATTAGCACAAAAATGGCATGGCATTAAGGTCAATGAGTCGTTTAAATTTACACTTGGATTGTCAGCTTTTCAAAATCCATGGGATTCTCTTACTCATCTACAGATCCAGCGAGGGGATTCTTTGAGCGTTTGATGGCATAGATGCAGCCATCGAGTCTTTTCACACATTTGAAGACGGAGCCAAACTCCCCAGATCCTATCTTCTCCAGCTCATGAAACTCTGTGGCATATCTTGATATCATGTTGCTATCCATAAGAGTCATTCTCTGCAAGTAAAGGACAGAGTTGCTTAGAAACTTATCTTAAGTAAAATTTCAGTGTGTGTGTGTGTGGGGGGGAAATAAAAGTATATTTGTGATTACAAAAATATACCTTTGATGGTGGAATGATGTCCTCTTCACACTCTGCATCACTGGCTTCCATGTCCTCTCCACATGAGCTTTAGAGATAAAGGAAAGTAAACAAAATGTGTTATATAACATTCCAACCACTGGAGGGCAGACAATCCCTACAAGTGTACATTGTGAGTGTAACCATGTGGCTTTGGGTTGCTACCAACAAGCATGCAATAGTCAACAGATTTAATGCACACTAGAT
Organism: Salmo salar; assembly: GCF_965601325.2. Lineage (NCBI taxonomy): Eukaryota > Metazoa > Chordata > Actinopteri > Salmoniformes > Salmonidae > Salmo > Salmo salar. The sequence goes on along the minus strand of NC_138316.1, from coordinate 27,301,162 downwards.
CTAGAAGCAGGTCTGAATCTATTGTAAACTAAGAATAGGCCATGCTCCATTTACACCGACAGGAATACAAATCTCCCAATTCTAAGATGCTTCTTTTTTTGTATAACAGTCATAAAAGGAACTTGATTTGTGACACTGTAGTAAAATGTGATCTAATTTACAACACTAACTGCAACTACTTTTGATTTTTATAAAATGATTCTGACAAACAAGAGTTCCACAACTACCTTAGGATAGGGGAGAGTATAAAGAGAAAATGGAGTTTGTTTGAGGTTAGTAGATACTGAATTGACTGTCCCACAAAATCCCAATGTAACACATGGTAAATAATGACATCAGTACAAGGTGCTTCTCTTACTCATTCCTGTGTGATCTCTTTCTGTTGTTCCTTTGTAACATTGCTGTCTGGATCAGTAATGAGTCAGGGGTGAATGGATTGATGTTGATCATGGGTGCCTGTCTACTCCTGCTGTCTGTGTGTGGTCTTCCTGTTGAGTCCCCATTCATGTAGACACCTACTCCTACCCGGCAGACTGTGGATCCTGTGGCCACCGCCCTGGCTCTGGACAACAGACTCTGAAAGAGAAAACAAAACATTACATTAGATAAGAATAACATGTATGGTTGGTGAGGGTCATTGAACACAAATATGGATAACAAGTCACAAGGAAATCAATGATTCAGGGAAAACTATGCCATTGCCTGTAACAAATGGTAAAATAATCAAACTATTCTTCAGTCTTCTCATGTTCAAACATGTTGAAGACAGAAATAGTCATCTTGCACAGTGGCTGGTTATCTCTAGCTGAAAACATTACATTCTGGATTTGATAGATTAATTTGAGAACAATAACATGTTACTGTAGTTAACCCACCTTAGGTGTGTGGGGGACATCAAATAGTCGGAGTTTTCTGAAGGTTTTATGGGGCGGTGTGTCGGGACAATCGGGAATGGGAGAGCTTCCATCCTCCTGATTGTCGGAAAACTCCGGGGACGAGCTGTTGTAGTAGGGCCGGGCCCCTTTTCTCGGAGAAGGGGACCCACTCATCAAGTCAGTCCCTGTTGATTTTTGGGGAAAAAGACATCCAAATCCCTCATCCCAATGTTCAACGCGATCCTCCGCGGTAGCTGTCTTCATGGTGCCGTTACAGACGTCTTGGTTAAAGTTGGAGTTGTGTCTCGGCGATTGCACTGGGGAGTCCATTTCGGCGAGACTCGACTCGGCTCCAATGCTGTTGTTGCCATCGTCCTCTCCATCACTCTGGTTGAAGTCTAGTCTCTGTCGAATAAGTCCCATCTTTTGGGACGTACCGACGAACATTCGGCAACTGAAACTCATCACTTCCCAGACGCAGTAACGTTGGCTATAGCGTAAAAGTGGCTAGCTAACTAAACACCGCTAGCCAAATCGTTTATAAATTATCCCGAGTAGCTTGACATCAGTGTGCCCATGGCGCTACAATCTTGAGTCAATTTGTAATCCAAAATGACGTGGCTAAATAAATTAGCTAACTTTCGCTCACTGGCCTTGCAAATATGTTAAAGCGGTTAGCTAGCTACAGTGGCATGGTAACGCGTTAGCTTCGTTCAATGAGGAGCAGAACACCGTACTGGCAAATTAACAATATATTATGCTGAGCGCTTATTTACTACAAAAAAACAATCATTAATTTAGTACTTGTGTTTAGCTGTCAAAATACTCCAGTCGACTGTTTGTTTACCTGAAATATTGTCACAATCTGTCCTGCTCCGCTTCCCGCGACCGTTGGCAGAATTATTCCAACCTAAATTTCTTCCACTCTTCAGCCAATGAGAACACATTCCTGAATTTTGAAACGTGGGCGTTACTTCCTTCGAAGCAAATTTTACGTCACTAAATGGATATTTGACAGACGTCACTTTGGCGCGAATTACATGTACATTTACATTTAAGTCACTTAGCAGACGCTCTTATCCAGAGCGACTTACAAAATGGTGCATTCACCTTATGATATCCAGTGGAACAACCACTTTACAATAGTGCATCTAAATATTTTAAGGGGGGGGGTTAGAAGGATTACTTTATCCTATCCTAGGTATTCCTTAAAGAGGTGGGGTCTCAGGTGTCTCCGGAAGGTGGTGATTGACTCCGCTGTCCTGGCGTCGTGAGGGAGCTTGTTCCACCATTGGGGTGCCAGAGCAGCTAACAGTTTTGACTGGGCTGAGCGGGAACTGTGCTTCCTCAGAGGTAGGGGGGCCAGCAGGCCAGTGGTGGATGAACGCAGTGCCCTTGTTTGGGTGTAGGGCCTGATCAGAGCCTGAAGGTATGGAGGTGCCGTTCCCTTCACAGCTCCGTAGGCAATCACCATGGTCTTGTAGCGGATGCGAGCTTCAACTGGAAGCCAGTGGAGAGAGCGGAGGAGCGGGGTGACTTGAGAGAACTTGGGAAGGTTGAACACCAGACGGGCTGCGGCGTTCTGGATGAGTTGTAGGGGTTTAATGGCACAGGCAGGGAGCCCAGCCAACAGCGAGTTGGAGTAATCCAGACGGGAGATGACAAGTGCCTGGATTAGGACCTGCGCCGCTTCCTGTGTGAGGCAGGGTCGTACTCTGCGAATGTTGTAGAGCATGAACCTACAGGATCGGGTCACCGCCTTGATGAATTGAATCCTTGGATCTTTTTTTTAGCCTTTGAGGCTTTTAATTCATTTGTCCGCATCATTAGTCCTCATTGTACTGTAATTTTTTATTTCACCTTTATTTATTTAACCAGGTAAGCTAGTTGAGAACAAGTTCTCATTTACTACTGCGACCTGGCCAAGATAAAGCAAAGCAGTGCGACACAAACAACAACACAGAGTTACACATGGAATAAACAAGCATACAGTCAATAACACAAAATAAAAAAATTAAGTCTATATACAGTGTGTGCAAATGGCGTGAGGAGATAAGGCAATAAATAGGCCATAGTAGCAAAGTAATTACAATTTAGCAGATTAACACTGGAGTGATAGATGAGCAGATCATGATGTGCAAGTAGAGATACTGGTGTGCAAAAGAGCAGAAAAGTAAATTAAAACAATATGGGGATGAGGTAGGTAGTTGGGTGGGCTATTTACAGATGGACTATGTACAGCTGCAGCAATCGGTTAGCTGCTCAGATAGCTGATGTTTAAAGTTAGTGAGGGAAATATAAGTCTCCAGCTTCAGCGATTTTTGCAGTTCGTTCCAGTCACTGGCAGCAGAGAACTGGAAGGAAAGGCGGCCAAAGGAGATGTTGGCTTTGGGGATGACAGTGGGATATACCCACTGGAGTGCGTGCTACGGGTGGGTGTTGTTATCATGACCAGTGAGCTGAGATAAGGCAGAGCTTTACCTAGCATAGACTTATAGATGATGTGGAGCCAGTGGGCGACGAATATGTAGCGGGGCCAGCCGACTAGAGCATACAGGTCGCAGTGGTGGGTGGTATAAGGGGCTTTGGTAACAAAACGGATGGCACTGTGATAGACTGCATCCAATTTGCTGAGTAGAGTATTGGAAGCTATTTTGTAGATGACATCGCCAAAGTCGAGGATCGGTAGGATAGTCAGTTTTACTAGGGTAAGTTTGGCGGCGTGAGTGAAGGAGGCATTGTTGCAAAATAGAAAGCCGATTATAGATTTGATTTTGGATTGGAGATGCTTAATGTTAGTCTGGAAGGAGAGTTTACAGTCTAGCCAGACACCTAGGTATTTGTAGTTGTCCACATATTCTAGGTCAGAACCGTCCAGAGTAGTGATGTTAGTCGGCAGGCGGGTGCGGGCAGCGAACGGTTGAAAAGCATGCATTTGGTTTTACTAGCATTTAAGAGCAGTTGGAGGCCACGGAAGGAGTGTTGTATGGCATTGAAGCTCGTTTGGAGGTTAGTTAACGCAGTGTCCAAAGAAAGGCCAGATGTATACAGAATGGTGTCGTCTGCGTAGAGGTGGATCAGGGAATCACCCGCAGCAAGAGCGACATCGTTGATATATACAGAGAAAAGAGTCGGCCCGAGAATTGAACCCTGTGGTACCCCCAGAGAGACTGCCAGAGGTCCGGACAACTCTGTCTGCGAAGTAGTTGGTGAACCAGGCGAGGCAGTCATTTGAGAAGCCAAGGCTATTGAGTCTGCCGATAAGAATACGGTGATTGACAGAGTCAAAAGCCTTGGCCAGGTCGTTGAAGACGGCTACACGGTACTGTCTTTTATCCATGGCGGTTATGATATCGTTTAGTACCTTGAGCGTGGCTGAGGTGCACCCGTGACCAGCTCGGAAACCGGATTGCACAGCGGAGAAGGTACGGTGGGATTCGAAATGGTTAGTGATCTGTTTATTAACTTGGCTTTCGAAAACTTTAGAACGGCAGGGCAGGATGGATATAGGTCTATAACAGTTTGGGTCTAGAGTGTCACCCCCTTTGAAGAGGGAGATGACCGCGGCAGCTTTCCAATCTTTGGGGATCTCGGATGATACGAAAGAGAGGTTGAACAGACTGGTAATAGGGGTTGCAACAATGGCGGCGGATAATTTTAGAAAGAGAGGGTCCAGATTGTCTAGCCCAGCTGATTTGTACGAGTCCAGGTTTTGCAGCTCTTTCAGAACATCTGCTATCTGGATTTGGGTGAAAGAGAAGCTGGGTAGGCTCGGGCAAGTAGCTGTGGGGGGTGCGGAGCTGTTGGCCGGGGTAGGGGTAGCCAGGAGGAAAGCATGGCCAGCCATTGAGAAATGCTTATTGAAATTTTCGATAATCATGGATTAATCGGTGGTGACCGTGTTACCTAGCCTCAGTGCAGTGGGCAGCTGGGAGGAGGTGCTCTTGTTCTCTATGGACTTTACAGTGTCCCAAAACTTTTTGGAGTTAGAGCTACAGGATGCAAATTTCTGTTTGAAAAAGCTAGCCTTTGCTTTCCTGACTGACTGCGTGTATTGGTTCCTGACTTCCTGAACAGTTGCATATCGCGGGGACTTTTCGATGCTATTGCTGTCCGCCACAGGATGTTTTTGTGCTGGTCAAGGGCAGTCAGGTCTGGAGTGAACTAAGGGCTATATCTGTTCTTAGTTCTACATTTTTTGAAAGGGGCATGCTTATTTAAGATGGTGAGGAAATTACTTTTAAAGAACGACCAGGCATCCTCGACTGACGGGATGAGGTCAATATCCTTCCAGGATACCCGGGCCAGGTCGATTAGAAAGGCCTGCTCGCAGAAGTGTTTGAGAGCGTTTGACAGTGATGAGGGGTGGTCGTTTGACCGCGGACCCATAGCGGATGCAGGCAATGAGGCAGTGATTGCTGAGATCCTGATTGAAAACAGCAGAGGTGTATTTGGAGGGCAAGTTGGTCAGGATAATATCTATGAGGGTGCCCATGTTTACGGATTTAGGGTTATACCTGGTGGGTTCCTTGATAATTTGTGTGAGATTGAGGGAATTCTAGCTTAATTCATTGCCCTTGATCATATCAAATCAACGTTTATTTGTCACGTGCGCTGAATACAACAGGTGTAGACCTTACAGTGAAATGCTAACTTACAGGCTCTAACCAATAGTGCAAAAAAGCTATTAGGTGAACAATAGGTAGGTAAAGAAATAAAACAACAGTAAAAAGACAGGCTATATACAGTAGCGAGGCTACATACAGACACCAGTTAGTCAGGCTGATTGAGGTAGTATGTACATGTAGATATGGTTAAAGTGACTATGCATATACAGTGGGGGAAAAAAGTATTTGATCCCCTGCTGATTTTGTACGTTTGCCCACTGATAAAGAAAGGATCAGTCTATAATTTTAATGGTAGGTTTATTTGAACAGTGAGAGACAGAATAACAACAGAAATATCCAGAAAAACGCATGTCAAAAATGTTATAATTTGATTTGCATTTTAATGAGGGAAATAAGTATTTGACCCCCTCTCAATCAGCAAGATTTCTGGCTCCCAGGTGTCTTTTATACAGGTAACGAGCTGAGATTAGGAGCACACTCTTAAAGGGAGTGCTCCTAACCGCAGCTTGTTACCTGTAAAAAAGACACCTGTCCACAGAAGCAATCAATCAATCAGATTCCAAACTCTCCACCATGGCCAAGACCAAAGAGCTCTCCAAGGATGTCAGGGACAAGATTGTAGACCTACACAAGGCTGGAATGGGCTACAAGACTATCGCCAAGCAGCTTGGTGAGAAGGTGACAACATTTGGTGCGATTATTCGCAAATGGAAGAAACACGAAAGAACTGTCAATATCCCTCGGCCTGGGGCTCCATGCAAGATCTCACCTCGTGGGGTTGCAATGATCATGAGAACGGTGAGGAATCAGCCTAGAACTACACGGGAGGATCTTGTCAATGATCTCAAGGCAGCTGGGACCATAGTCACCAAGAAAACAATTGGTAACACACTACGCCGTGAAGGACTGAAATCCTGCAGCGCCCGCAAGGTCCCCCTGCTCAAGAATACATATACATGCCCGTCTGAAGTTTGCCAATGAACATCTTAATGATTCAGAGGACAACTGGTGAAAGTGTTGTGGTCAGATGAGACCAAAATGGAGCTCTTTGGCATCAACTCAACTCGCCGTGTTTGAAGGAGGAATGCTGCCTATGACCCCAAGAACACCATCCCCACCGTCAAACATGGAGGTGGAAACATTATGCTTTGGGGGTGTTTTTCTGCTAAGGGGACAGGACAACTTCACCGCATCAAAGGGACGATGGACGGGGCCATGTACCGTCAAATCTTGGGTGAGAACATCCTTCCCTCAGCCAGGGCATTGAAAATGGGTCGTGGATGGGTATTCCAGCATGACAATGACCCAAAACACACGGCCAAGGCAACAAAGGAGTGGCTCAAGAAGAAGAACATTAAGGTCCTGGAGTGGCCTAGCCAGTCTCCAGACCTTAATCCCATAGAAAATCTGTGGAGGGAGCTGAAGGTTCGAGTTGCCAAACGTCAGCCTCGAAACCTTAATGACTTGGAGAAGATCTGCAAAGAGGAGTGGGACAAAATCCATCCTGAGATGTGTGCAAACCTGGTGGCCAACTACAAGAAATGTCTGACCTCTGTGATTGCCAACAAGGGTTTTGCCACTAAGTACTAAGTCATGTTTTGCAGAGGGGTCAAATACTTATTTCCCTCATTAAAATACAAATCATTTTATAACATTTTTGACATGTGTTATTCTGTCTCTCACTGTTCAAATAAACCTACCATTAAAATTATAGACTGATCATTTCTTTGTAAGTGGGCAAAGGTACAAAATCAGCAGGGGTTCAAATACTTTTTTCCCCCACTGTATGATGAACAGAGAGTAGCAGTAGCGTAAAAGAGGGGTTGGCGGGTGGTGGGTGGCGGGACACAATACAGATAGCCCGGTTAGCCAATGTGCGGGAGCACTGGTTGGTCGGCCCAATTGAGGTAGTATGTACATGAATGTATAGTTAAAGTGACTATGCATATATGATTAACAGAGAGTAGCAGCAGCGTAAAAAGAGGGTTTGGGGGGGCGCACAATGCAAATAGTCCAGGTAGCCATTTGATTACCTGTTCAGGAGTCTTATGGCTTGGGGGTAAAAACTGTTGAGGCCTTTTTGTCCTAGACTTGGCACTCCGGTACTGCTTGCCATGCGGTAGTAGAGAGAACAGTCTATGACTGGGGTCTTTGCCAATTTTTAGGGCCTTCCACTGACACCACCTGGTGTAGAGGTCCTGGATGGCAGGCAGCACAGCCCCAGTGATGTACTGGGCCCGTACGCACTACCCTCTGTAGTGCCTTGCGGTCAGATGCCGAGCAATTGCCGTACCAGACAGTGATGCAACCAGTGAGGATGCTCTCGATGTTGCAGCTGTAGAACCTTTTGAGGATCTCAGGACCCATGCCAAATCCTTTTTAGTTTCCTGAGGGGGAATAGGCTTTGTCGTGCCCTCTTCACGACTGTCTTGGTGTGTTTGGACCATTCTAGTTTGTTGTTGATGTGGACACCGAGGAACTTGAAGCTCTCAACCTGCTCCACTACAGCCCCGTCGATGAGAATGGGGGTGTGCTCGGTCCTCCTTTTCCTGTAGTCCACAATCATCTCCTTAGTCTTGGTTACGTTGAGGGATAGGTTGTTATTCTGGCACCACACGGCCAGGACTCTGACCTCCTTCCTATAGGCTGTCTCGTTGTTGTCTGTGATCAGGCCTACCACTTTTGTGTCGTCTGCAAACTTAATGATGGTGTTGGAGTCGTGCCTGGCCATGCAGTCGTGGGTGAACAGGGAGTACAGGAGGGGACTGTGCACGCACCCCTGTGGAGCTCCAGTGTTGAGGATCAGCGTGGCAGATATGTTGCTACCTACCCTCACCACCTGGGGGCGGCCCATCAGGAAGTCCAGGATCCAGTTGCAGAGGGAGGTGTTTAGTCCCAGGATCCTTAGCTTAGTGATGAGCTTTGAGGGTACTATGGTGTTGAACGCTGAGTTGTAGTCGATGAATAGCATTCTCACATAAGTGTTCCTTTTGTCCAGGTGGGAAAGGGCAGTGTGGAGTGCAATAGAGATTGCATCATCTGTGGATCTGTTTTGCGGGTATGCAAATTGGAGTGGGTCTAGGGTTTCTGGGATAATGGTGTTGATGTGAGCCATTACCAACCTTTCAAAGCACGTCATGGCTACGGACGTGAGTGCTACGGGTCTGTAGTCATTTAGGCAGGTTGCCTTTATGATCTTGGGCACAGGGACTATGGTGGTCTGTTTGAAACATGCTGATATTACAGACTCAATCAAGGACATGTTGAAAATGTCAGTGAAGACACCTGCCAGTTGGTCAGCACATGCCCGGAGCACACGTTCTGGTAATCCGTCTGGCCACGCAGCCTTGTGTATGTTGACCTGTTTAAAGGTCTTACTCATGTTGGCTACGGAGAGCGTGATCACACAGTCATTCAGAACAGCTGATGCTCTCATGCATGCCTCAGTGTTGCTTGCCTCGAAGCGAGCATAGAAGTGATTTAGCTCGTCTGGTAGGCTCATGTCACTGGGCAGCTCGCAGCTGTGCTTCCCTTTGTAGTCTGTAATAGTTTGCAAGCCCTGCCACATAAGAAGAGCGTCGGAGCCGGTGTAGTTTGATTCAATCTTAGCCCTGTGTTGACGCTTTGCCTGTTTGATGGTTCGTCGCAGGGCATAGCAGGATTTCTTGTAAGCTTCCGGGTTAGAGTCCCGTACCTTGAAAGCGGGAGCTCTACCCTTTAGCTCAGTGCGAATGTTGCCTGTAATCCATGGCTTCTGGTTGGGGTATGTACGTACAGTCACTGTGGGGACGACGTCCTCGATGCACTTATTGATAAAGGCAGTGACTGATGTGGTGTACTCCTCAATGCCATCGGAAGAATCCCGGAACATATTCCAGTCTGTGATAGCAAAACAGTCCTGTAGTTTAGCATCTGCTTCATCTGACCACTTTTTTATAGACCGAGTCACTGGTGCTTCCTGCTTTAATTTTTGCTTGTAAGCAGGAATCAGGAGGATAGAGTTGTGGTCGGATTTACCAAATGGAGGGCGAGAGAGAGGTTTGTACGCGTCTCTGTGTGTGGAGTACAGGCGATCTAGAATTTTTTTCCCTCTGGTTGCACATTTAACATGTTGATAGAAATTTGGTAGAACCGATTTAAGTTTCCCTGCATTAAAGTCTCCGGCCACTAGGAACGCCGCCTCTGGGTGAGTGGTTTCCTGTTTGCTTATTTCCTTATACAGCTGACTGAGTGCGGTCTTAGTGCCAGCATGTCTGTGGTGGTAAATAAACAGCCACGAAACGTATAGCTGCAAACTCTCTACGCAGGTAGTGTGGCCTGCAATTTATCACAATATACTCTACTTCAGGCGAGGAAAATCTTGAGACTTCCTTAGATTGTGTATCAGCTGTTGTTTACAAATATGCACAGACCACCCCCGCCTTACCAGAGTGTGCTGTTCCATCTTGCCGGCGCAGCGTATATCCCGCTAGCTATATCCATGACGTCATTCAGCCATGATTCCGTGAAACATAGGATATTTCTGATGTCCCGTTGGTAGGATATTTGTGATCGTACCTCGTCTAATTTATTGTCCAATGATTGCACGTTGGCGAGTAGTATTGACGGTAACGGCAGCTTTCCCAGTCGCCTTCTCCGGGTCCTGGCCAGGCATCTGGCTCTGTCCATGCGTCACTTCCTCTTGCAAATAATGGGGATGTCGGTCCTGTGGGGTGTTTGGAGAATGTCTTGTGCGTCGTCTTTGTTGTAGAAAAAATCTTTGTCTAATCCGAGGTGAGTGATAGCTGTCCTGATATCCAGAAGCTCTTTTTTTGCCGTAAGATACAGTTGCAGAAACATTATGTACAAAATAAGGTACAAATAACGCAAAAAAAACCCCATAACACAATTGGTTGGGCGGCGTAAAACTGCTGCCATTTCTTCCGGCGCCATTTTATAACCTCAGCTAATTTTAAAGCATTCACAATAGACATTGATCATTTCTGAAATTGTTTCTTGGTAGATCATTAATTTACACATAAAGCCAATATGCCCAAAAATCTTAAGTTGATAAGAATTGTCTAACTGCTCATATAATAGTATGAGTTGACGTAAAGATGTGGTAGACATTTTAAGCACTTGCTATAAACAAATATCATACTGGGTCTTACACAAACAAATAAATTCAATACAAATACTAAACAATATCCTGTTTCAATAGTAATCAAGTAGATTTCAGATGATGAATCTACAAAATTATCACAAAAACAATTAGTGCAAATATATAGAATTGTACTGCTTTATTTAACAACCAATGCGTATCCATTATTTGTACATATTCAAAGTTAAAATATATGCTGGATTCAAAACATTGGTTATTTACTGTATATACACAGAATACAATATTCACACATGGAAAAATGGTACCAAAAGTCCAAAAACACATTACATTTCTTAATCTCATTCATGCAGCAACACACATCTTACTCAACAAAGTAATGGATGCTTCAGCATTTCAGACTCTTTGTGCAGCCATATCAAAATGTCTATTTACAAATCTTAATAAAGAATTCCATGTTTGATTTAAGAACAATACCCTTAAGTCAGAAAACTGTAGAATTTGTATAGATCAGTTGTTCTCGTCAAATCAAATATTTCAATAGAAGTCATAGTACTGAAAGGCTTATCTTATCTAGTCATCCAATCCCATCTCTCCTTGTTGTATTCTTGATGCTATCCTGATGGCTTCTTCGAGTGAAGGTTGTTCACTGAGCTAAGAAACAGAAAGGTTGAAATCACACACTGAGAAAACATAATATTATTTATGCAAAATTGATGGTCTGATCAGGTGTAAGTAACATAATACAAAATCTCTTGTCATTAGTGTGAGAGCAAAATACTTTTATTGTATCAAATATTTTTTTTTTATGCGACAGAATAGAGGATTCTTATAACTATTGTCTGTGTGAACTGAAAGTGGGCCTCTGGGAGATAACACTGACAGGAGATTTACGATGTCTTTTGGGTGATAAAACCTAAAGAGATCACAATCTGGAGCATGAGTTAATGTTTCTGTTCTATATGGAACCAGGTAGAGCTGACCCCAGGGCAAGACCTTGGTCTCTACACAAAGATAACTGTTTTTACAGCAGATACTGTCTGCTGTGAATTCTAAGTATCTTTCATACAAATCTTTACCTTGTGACCCATTCCATACATTGGTTGTTCGTCATGTAGACTGAAAGGGGTGTACCTTGGCTATAAAATAGCTTTGTACTTTTGTCTCGGGGCTCTCAACGAATTCATCGACCAGCCATCATTATCGTAGAGCACTCAATCAATTCACTTTATATACAGTATCATGAGTACACCCCTCACATTTTTGTAAATATGAGTATATCTTTTCATGTGACAACACTGAAGAAATGACACTTTGCTACAATGTAAAGTAGTGAGTGTACAGCTTGTATAACAGTGTAAATTTGCTGTCCCCTCAAAATAACTCAACACAGCCATTAATGTCTAAACTGCTGGCAACAAAAGTGAGTACACCCCAAAGTGAAAATGTCCAAATTGGGCCCAAAGTGTCAATATTTTGTGTGGCCACCATCATTTTCCAGCACTGCCTTAACCCTCTTGGGCATGGAGTTCACCAGAGCTTCACAGGTTGCCACTGGAGTCCTCTTCCACTCCTCCATGACGACATCACAGAGCTGGTGGATGTTAGAGACCATGCACTCCTCCACCTTCCGTTTGAGGATGCCCCACAGATGCTCAATAGGGTTTAGGTCTGGAGACATGCTTGGCCAGTCCATCACCTTTACCCTCAGCTTCTTTAGCAAGGCAGTGGTCGTCTTGGAGGTGTGTTTGGGGTCGTTATCATGTTGGAATACTGCCCTGTGGCCCAGTCTCTGAAGGGAGGGGATCATGCTCTGCTTCAGTATGTCACAGTACATGTTGTCATTCATGGTTCCCACAATGAATTGTAGCTCCCCCGTGACCCGGCAGCACTCATGCAGCCCCAGACCATGACACTCCCACCACCATGCTTGACTGTAGGGAAGACACACTTGTCTTTGTACTCCTCACCTGGTTCCGCCACACACGCTTGACACCATCTGAACCAAATAAGTTTATCTTGGTCTCATCAGACCACAGGACATGGTTCCAGTAATCCATGTTCTTAGTCTGCTTGTCTTCAGCAAACTGTTTGCAGGCTTTCTTGTGCATCATCTTTAGAAGAGGCTTCCTTCTGGGACGATAGCCATGCAGACCAATTTGATGCAGTATGCGGCGTATGGTCTGAGCACTGACAGGCTGACCCCCCACCCCTTCAACCTCTGCAGCAATGCTGGCAGCACTCATACGTCTATTTCCCAAAGACAACCTCTGGATATGACGCTGAGCAGGTGCACTCAACTTCTTTGGTCGACCATGGCGAGGCCTGTTCTGAGTGAAACCTGTCCTGTTAAACCGCTGTATGGTCTTGGCCATCGTGCTGCAGCTCAGTTTCAGGGTCTTGGCAATCTTCTTATAGCCCAGGCCATCTATGTAGAGCAACAATTCTATTTTTCAGATCCTCAGAGAGTTCTTTGCCATGAGGTGCCATGTTGAACTTCCAGTGACCAGTCAGTATGAGGGAGTGTGAGAGCGATGACACCAACTTTAACACAGCTGCTCCCCATTCACACCTGAGGCCTTGTAACACTAACGAGTCACATGACACCGGGGAGGGAAAATGGCTAATTGGGCCCAATTTGGACATTTTCACTTAGAGGTGTACTCACTTTTGTTGCCAGTGGTTTAGACATTAATGGCTGTGTGTTGAGTTATTTTGAGGGGACAGCAAATTTACACTGTTATACAAGCTGTACACTCACTACTTTACATTGTAGCAAAGTGTCATTTCTTCAGTGTTGTCACATGAAAAGATATACTCAAATATTTACAAAAATGTGAGGGGTGTACTTACTTTTGTATTGACCTGCTCCCTTATTAATAAGTGAATAAAGATTTAGTTTAAGTATAACTGACTTGTGATAAGTTTGTCTCTCCCCATTTGATAGTAAAGAAATTAACCACCACATTAGATACTTTAGTTCAGTTTAAAAATTAAGGCTCCTCCCATTGCAGTAAACAGTAGCTCATATAGACGTCAGAGGGAAGCCAACCTACATATCCCTGTAGACTCCAGTCAGTCTGCTGAGTCAAGACTAACCTTATTTACTTAAAACACCTTGTATTAACATCACAATGGAAGGACTGATGTGATCATTGAAAAAAAAATACCAACACACTGAATGTTTTTGTTTTTATTTAGCAATGGATTTGTCTGGAATAGACAGGAAAGGTGCAGAGTTTCTAAAACACGTGTACCTCAAGACTGAATAGGACCCTTAAAGATGGTCAATACAAAAAAAAGGCCTAATCTCAAATTCACACTGCTGTAGGCCAGCTCAGTGACTAGAATACAATGCACTGTACTTCTTTGTAAGGCTGTGAGTTAGGCTAACAAACAGCTGTTTGTTAAAGCTACTGCAATGTCATTTGAACTTGCTATGCTTCTCAGCATCCAATGGAAATATATTGTGTGGCCTGCTTGTCTCTATATGTTGCAATATTTGGTGTTTTGTGTCAGAGGGAGTCCCCTACCTGGACAGCGATCTGTGTGCCGTTTGAGGTGGCTAACAGAGTGACAGGGTGAACCCCCTCCTCTGTCTGCATGCCCTGAAAGGAGGCCAAATCAATGGCCACCTGGGGGGGAAAGGTCCAACATGTATTAAGACCTAAAGTCCAAAACGCATCACAAGTGAGAATGATTAGTAAGTCTGAAAAGGGGGTTGTGCCCATTAAGTGGAAAGTAGACAGTTCTATTGGTGTTGGCTGCGGGTGTGTTGATAGAAATAGAATCACTAGTCATCATTCTAGTTCTGTCACTGTTAAGGTATCGAACAGAACTCAACACAGGGACACATTTGGGGATTTCAGATCATGGTGGTAAAGTTTAAGTAAAACTCACCTGCTCTTCTGTACCATCTGCTGCTACCATGGTGACTGAATGTGTTCCATCTGCATTAAGCATTTCATGGGAAGGAACCGTGAAGGTGGTGCCATCACTGGTTACCATGGTAATTGTGTTTCCCAATGCCTGCATGTCAGCCTGGGAGATACTGACCTGGGAATGAAAAGCATGTAACATTTTATCATACATTATATAACTTATCATTTGCCCTCTATAAAATATTGTACAGCTAAACAAAGCGGTCTTCTGTGGGATGCATTGGAGTAAACATGGGCCAGTATCCTTGTGGAACGCTTTCGACACCTTGTACAGTCCATGCCAGACGAATTTAGGGTGTTCTGGGGGTGGGGGGGGGACTCAATATTAGGAAGGTGTTCTTCATGTTGTGTACACTCATGTTGTGTACACTCATGTTGTGTTTTAATCGGCATATGCTTTGTATGTGAAAACTATTTAAGACGCATACTTTCAGTTTTTCCAAACTCACTTCACTCGCGCATAAGAGGGAGGCTTGCAGTACTGGCACATGCACAGACCAAATACAATGCTGGAACGCCGATTGAACTGTTTACATGTCCTTATAACTGGAAAGATTGCTCAGAAAACCAGGTGTTTTAATCGGCATATGCTTACTTCGATTATGACCATACACCGATTAAGATAAGCATAGTTAGGGGTTTACACGACTAATGCCATAGTTGGCCCTCTGTCATAATTAGTTTCATATTTAATTATTAGTGTGCATGTAAAACATCCTCAGTGTATGGTGCCATGGGTAACGAGGTGTGAAGATGTAGGGGAATAAATGGGGTTGTTGAGACATTATTAATTAAGAGAGGTAACATAGAAATAGAATGAATATGCTCATTCTAGTTTAGTATTTGCTAACCTGTTGGGTAGAGAAGTGTGTTCAAACGCACATCCTTTAGTGGGGTGCAGGGCCGAAAAAACTAGGTAGAAGATAAATAGAGCCTGCACCTGCATAAGCTCCACCACACACCTTTATTCACAAACAGCGTTTCCATCCTTTAAGCCATTTCCTGTGAATGCCATCTGATTCATTTATTATTATGACAACTACTGTTTGGTATCAACATACATTTTGTCTACCTGATATAAATGTCTACACAGTTATAATATTCAATCAATAAAGAAATACAGTGCCTTTGTGAAGTATTCAGACACCATGATTTTTTCCCACTGTTATGTTATAGCCTTAATCTAAAATGGATTTAAAAAGAATCCTCAGCAATCTATACACAATTCCCCATAATGACAAAGCGAAAACGGGTTTAGAAATGTTTGCACATTTATAAAAAATAACAGAAATACCTTATTTACATAAGTATTTAGACCCTTTGCTAGGAGAGTCGAAATTGAGCTCAGGTGCATCATGTTTCCATTGATCATTCTTGAGACGTTTCTACAACTTTATTGGAGTCCACCTGTGGAATATTCAATTGATTGGACATGATTTAGAAAGGCACACACCTGTCTGTATAAGGTTCCACAGTTGACAGTGCATGTAAGAGCAAAAACCAAGGCAGGAGGTCAAAGGAATTGTCCGTAGAGCTCCGAGACAGGATTGTGTCGAGGCACAGATCTGGGGAAGGGTACCTAAACATTTCTGCAGCATTGAAGGTCCCAAAGAACACAGCGTTCTCCATCATGCTTAAATGGATTAAGTTTGGAACCACCAAGACTCTTCCTGAGCAATCGAGGGAGAAGGGCCTCAGTCAGGGAGGTCACCAATAACCCGATGGTCACTCTGACAGAGCTCTAGAGTTCCTCTGTGGAGATGGGAGAAACTTCCAGAAGGACAACCATCTCTGCAGCACTCCACCAATCAGGCCTTTATGGTAAAGTGGCCAGACGGAAGCCACACCTCATTAAAAGGTACAAGACAGCCTGCTTGGAGTTTGCCAAAAGGCACCTAAAGGACTCTCAGTTTCTCTGGTCTGATAAAAATCAAGATTTAACTCTTAGACCTGAATGCCAAGCATCACATCTGGAGTAAACCTGGCACAATCCCTATGGTGAAGGCAGCATCATGCTGTGGGGATGTTTTTCAGCGGCAGGGACTGGAAAACTAGTCAGGATCGAGGCAAAGGTGTACAAAGCAAAGTACAGAGATCCTTGATGAAAACATGCTCCAGGGCTTCCGAGTGGCGCACTGTATCTCAGTGCTAGAGGCGTCATTACAGACCCTGGTTCGTTTCCAGGCTATATCACAACCGGCCGTGATTGGGAGTCGCATAGGGTGGCTCACAATTGGCCCAGTATCATCCGGGTTAGGGTTTGGCCGGGGTAGGCTGTCATTGTAAATAAGAATTTGTTCTTAACTGACAAACCTAGTTAAATAAAGATAAATAAAATAAAATAAAGAGTTCACCTTCCAACAGGACAACAACCTTAAGCACACAGCCAAGACAACTCAGGAGGGGCTTCGGGACAAGTCTCTGAATGTCCTTGAGTGGCCCAGCCAAAGCCTGGACTTGAACCCGCCCAATCGAACATCTCTGGGGAGACCTGAAAATAGCTGTGCAGCAACGCACCTCATCCAACCTGACAGAGCTTGAGAGGATCTGCAGAGAAGAATGAGAGAAACTCCCCAAATACAGGTGTGCCAAGCTTGTAGCATCATACTTAAGACTCAAGGCTGTAATCGCTGCCAAAGGTGCTTCAACAAAGTACTGAGTAAAGGGTCTGAATACTTATGTAAACGTATATTTCAGTTTTTTTTTAAACTAGTATTTGCTTTGTCATTATGTGTGTAGATTGATGAAAATAACCTATAATCGATTTTAGAATAAGGCTGTAATGTAACAAAATGTGGAAAAATTGAAGGGGTCTGAATATTTTCTGCATTTCACCTTTATTTAACCAGGTAGGCCAGTTGAGAACAAGTTCTCATTTACAACTGCGACCTGGCCAAGATAAAGCAAAGCAGTGCGACACAAACAACAACACAGAGTTACACATGGAATAAACAAGCATACAGTCAATAACACAATAGAAAAATCTATGTACAGTGTGTGCAAATGAAGTAAGATTAGGGAGGTAAGGCAACAAATAGGCCATAGAGGCAAAATAATTACAATTTAGCATTAACACTGGAGTGATAGATGTGCAAGTAGAGACACTGGGGTGCAAAAGAGCAACAACAACAAAAATAATGGGGATGAGGTAGTTACCTTCCTTCAAACTCAGTGCCTCTTTGCTTGACAACATGGGAAAATCAAAAGAAATCAGACAAGACCTCAGATAATAAAAATGGTAGACCTCCACAAGTCTGGTTCATCCTTGGGAGCAGTTTCCAAATGCCTAAGGTACCACGTTTATCTGTACAAACAATACTACGCAAGTTTAAACACCATTGGGACCACGTAGCCGTCATACCACTCAGGAAGGAGACACGTTCTGTCTTCTAGAAATGAACGTACTTTGGTGCGAAAAGTGAAAATCAATCCCAGAACAGCAGCAAAGGACCTTGTGAAGATGCTGGAGGAAACAGGTACAAAAGTATCTATATCCACAGTAAAACGAGTCCTATATCGACATAACCTGAAAGGCCGCTCAGCAAGGAAGACGCCACTGCTCCAAAACCCCCATAACAAAGCCAGACTAAGGTTTGCAACTGCAGATGGGGACAAAGATCATACTTTTTGGAGAAATGTCCTCTGGTCTGATGAAACAAAAATAGAACTGTTTGGTCATAATGACCATCGTTATGTTTGGAGGAAAAAGGGGAAAGCTTGCAAGCCGAAGAACACCATCCTAACCGTGAATTATGGAGGTGGCAGCATCATGTTGTGGGGGTGCTTTGCTGCATGAGGGACTGGTGCACTTCACAAAACAGATGGCATCATGAGGATATATTGAAGCAACGTCTCAAGACATCAGTCGGGAAGCTAAAGCGTGGTCGCAAATGGGTCTTCCAAATGGACAATACTTCCAAAGTTGTGGCAAAATGGCTTAAGGACAATCAAAGTCAAGGTATTGGAGTGGAAATCACAAAGCCCTGACCTCAATCCTATAGAAAATTTGTGGGCAGAACTGAAAAGGCGTGTGCGAGCAAGGAGGCCTACAAACCTGACTCAGTTACACCAGTTGTGTCAGGAGGAATGGGCCAAAATTCACCCAACTTATTGTGGGAAGCTTGTGGAAGGCTACCCGAAACATTTGACCCAAGTTAAACAATTTAAAGGCAATGCTACCAAATACTAATTGAGTGTATGTAAACTTCTGACCCACTGGGAATGTGATGAAATAAATAATTCTCTCTACTATTATTCTGACATCTCACATTCTTAAAATAAAGTAGTGATCCGAACAGACCTAAGACAGGGAATTTTTACTAGGATTAAATGTCAGGGATTGTGAAAAACTGGGTTTAAATGTATTTGGCTAAGGTGTATGTAAACTTCTGACTTCAACTGTATATGGGGCTTTGGTGACAAAACGGATGGCACTGTGATAGACTGCATCCAGTTTGCTGAGTAGAGCATTGGAGGCTGTTTTGTAAATGACGTTGCCAAAGTCAAGGATGGTTAGGATAGTCAGTTTTACGAGGGTATGTTGGACAGCATGAGTGAAGGAGGCTTTGTTGCGAAATAGGAAGCCGATTCTAGATTTAATTTTGGATTTGAGATGCTTAATATGAGTCTGGAAGGAGAGTTTACAGTCAAACCAGACACCTAGGTATTTGTAGTTGTCCACATATTCTAAGTCAGAACCATCCAGAGTAGTAATGCTGGACAGGTGGGCGGGTGCGGGCAGCAATCGGTTGAAGAGCATGCAATTGGTTTTACTAGCATTTAAAAGCAGTTGGAAGCCGCGGAAGGAGTGTTGTATGGCATTAAACTCATTTGGAGGTTTGTTAACACAGTGTCCAAAGAAGGGCCAGATGTATACAGAATGCTGTATATATACCCACACACATACATCATATATAAAATCGACTTTCAACTTATATGTATAGACTGCTCTAATTGATGCTTGTCCTATGTATATAAATATGGGTGTGGTGCACTTCAGGTGAAATTATTAAATGAATGTGCAGACACCATTTCTTTTAAACTAACCTGTTGGGTTCCATCTGGGTGTGTTATGAGCTGCACATGCTGCTGACCAATGGCCTCAGTCATCTGTTCCGAACAGGACTCCTCCTCCTCCTCCTCAACCGGTGCAAAATTCACTGAGGGATCATCGATGGCCTCTGAATCACATGGAATAACAATTACATTTCTCAATAATTGTCTCGTGACTCAGTCATTACTCTGGTTGCAGTCCTGATAAGGGCATAACAGCAGTCAGTGATTCACCATGAGTCAACCTTTAAACACTGAGGTATACGTCAGCGTCAGACTTTAGAGGTAATCTACAGGTAACTGCCAAAATAAAGCAAATGCTTGAGTAAATTAGGGGTACAAAGTATATTGAAAGCAGGTTCTTCCACACAGGTGTGGTTCCTGAGTTAATTAAGCAATTCAAAAACATCCCATCATTCTTAGGGTCATGTATAAAATGCCCAGTTACCCATTATTTTGGCTACCATGGCTAGAAGAAGAGATCTCAGTTTATCTGAAAGAGGGGTCTCAAAGGAGCATAGGGGTTTTAAAAGGGTGTGTGATTGATCTCAACTCAATTGAACACTTATGGGAGATTCTGGAGTGGGCCTGAGACAGCGTTTTCCACTACCTTCAACAAAACACAAAATTATGGAATTTCTCATGGAAGAAAGGTGTCACATCCCTCAAATAGAGTTCCAGACACTTGTATGCCAAGGCGCATTGAAGCGGTTCTGGCGGCCCAACGTCCTATTACGACATTATGTTGGCGTTTCCTTTGTTTTGGCAGTTACCTGTATGTTTTATGGTTATTAGGTCACCACTAGTTACACCTTCGTACACATAGGTTGGGTTCTTTTTTTTCTCCTCCCCAAAAAACAGAGGAGAGGAAAGACAAATAAGATGAAGTCATCCATTGATGACTAATACATATGTGTAAGGTGGTGTTGACTTCCAAGCCTGACCTGTAGGGGGTTCGTAGTAGGCCTCCTGCTCTTCCTCAATGGGCTCTGTGACGTTATGCGCTGTGCGTTTGTGCATGGCCAGGGTGGAGATCTGCTTGTAGGTCTTCCCACAGTGGTTGCAGTTGTAGGGCTTGCATGGTGTGTGGACAACGTGGTGTTTGTAAAGGCTGGAGTACTCTGTGAACCGCTTGTCACAGCCTGGGACTGTGCAAACGTAAGGCTTCTCTCCTGTAAATACATCCCATTCATTAATCACACTGTAAAAGGCCACACTACAAAAAGGATTGAATAATGTTGTTGTGTGACTTTTGACAAAGAGAAACAGAAGGACTACATACCTGTGTGGATCCTCACGTGGTTCTTATAGTTGGTGGCACTGGCGAAGGCTCGCCCACAGCCAGGCTCTGCACAATAGTAAGGCCGCTCCCCTGTGTGCGTGCGAATGTGCACCTTCCTGATGTTAGAGGTAGTAAACGATCTCCCGCACCCCTCAAACGGGCACATGAATGGCTTCTCTCCTACAGTAGAGGGGATGATGAGCTTGTTCAAGACTTCTTCAAGTTCATGGATGAGATCATTTATAAACAGGATGATCAAATGATTTCTAATCCAAATCCGTGGGCAAAAATAAAAACTAGTTGTACACTGTAGATTGCATATGTAGGGATAAGACTAGGTATAAGTCTGACTCTGGACAAGTTTTGTACCTGTGTGGGTTCTGATGTGCTTTTGGAGGTCACCTGACGTCTTGAACGACTTTGCACAGTGCACTTCCTGGCAGCGATAAGGCTTCTCACCAGTGTGTGTCCTGATGTGGCTTTTCAGGCCATACCCTTTTGGGAAAAAAACACATTTTGCTGAATTGGAAACACGTGCTGTACATTTAATGGATCACAGTCACACTGACCGACATTGAAGAATTTCTCACTCATTATCTGAACAAACTGATATCTCCTTAGTCATTTCAACAACAAGGTTACTATGACATATGCCTAGAGCACCTCAGCTTCATATCGCAAAGGTTTTATGACCTTTCCATTAGTCTGAAGGTCGTTTATTACCTGTAGCAAACTTCTTTCCACACCCCAGGTGATCACACAGATATGGCCGGTCACCTGTGTGGTACCTCTCATGTACCTGCAGAGGGCAGAAAAGAGCAAATCACACAAGATTAACGGATGTCATTTGGAGCAGTTGAATCTGACTCATTCTACATTCAAGAACCCAAGTCATTTTCAGGGAGTGAGTGTGCTTTACCTTCAGATGGTGTGCTGTTGTGTAGAGTTTCCCACAGCCCTCATAGTCACAGCGGAAAGATTTCTCTGTAGGCTGCTCCCTAGAACTACGACCACTCTGCCTTTGAAGCACAATCTGAAAGAAATATGTATCCAATGTAAGCTGCTGGTAAATATGATATGACATAGATAAACATGAGAAGTATAGTACCTGCATCTGCACACCACAATCTTGCTCAGCTCTCATCAGTACGGAGTTGACATCATCAGCTTCCACCTGAGAAAACAAAAAGGGGGAAATAACCAGTGACCATTTTACCTCAAACAGATAAAGGTATTTGAAAATTGCATATAATGCTGAGTTGATGAGCTGTTAAGATACAATGTCAAAAGCAAACTACCTTAGCGGTGTATTGTTCCAGCACGTTGATGGTCTCTTGGTCGAGGGTTCCATCAGCGTTCAGGTCTGACACGGTTCCATCTGCCTGGATGGCCAGGATGGTGTTGGTCTGAGGCATCTGTACTGTGTGCTGGATGTAAGCTGTGGTGCCATCCTCCAGCTGAACAGCCTGCAGGGTATTCTGGTCATAGGTATCTGTGAGGGAGTTTCAGTGAAGTTTAATACCCTACGGCAAAAAGTTGTTTTATTTTATTTACCCATCCAAATTTCTCCTGAAAAAAAATGAAACACTGGGTAAAAACACATTTACAAAAGGATTACAACAATCTTAAAAATATGCAGAAATCACTCTGCCATTTCCTAGTTGCTAATTATATATTTTTTAATGTTTGTTTAATTTCAGTTTATGTGACAAAACAAGCAATGTAGAGAATCATTGTACCATCTAAATCTCTGAAATATATTTTCAGTAACCAAAAGTATTATATTTTTGGCTGTTTGAAGCATGTGTACAAAACCGAAAGTAAAAGATGCAAAAACTAAACTTAAGATCGGGAAGCATAGAAATAGCGTACATAGAACAGATTTACCACTTATTAGACTTGCTTTCAATGAGAATGACAGATATATGACTCACATTTCTATGTGAATTTGGTCAGGTTGCCCAAAAGGTTACATGTCGCAGCTTTAAGATTGAGACAAACCTTTTGGTGTGTGGATGTAAGCTGTTGTGCCATCTTCCAGCTGCACAGCCTGACCATCCTCAAGTCTCAGACCATCTCCTCCAATTACATCACACAAAGGGGATCCTGTCCACCTGTTGGCCTCCTCTGATAAGTAGAATTGGGAAATAATGATAATTACATTAATCTTCCCATTACAATACAGTTTAATCTTAAAGTGAATAGTGACATGAATAAGCAAAATATGAATAAGCAAAATAAGCTATGAATCATTAAAACACAGCAATAATTAACATTGCTAAGAGGAAAACAGACCTGCTCTTGGCATTGATACATGTTGGACATATGCAGTAGATCCATCCTCCAGCTGGATGACCTGTCCATCCATGAACTTGCCATCTGAAATGGAGACTGCACTCTTCAATCAGACTGCTCTCATCAAATAATGGACTAAATTAGGCTAATAATCAATAGAAAGAAGAAATCTGTCATGACTTGGCCAAGCAAGGTTATCAACTCTTTCTACATGGTCAGACCGTTTGGGGGGGTTACTTTATGGGGCAGTGTTCACTGTTAGTCAAGCCAATACCTTCATGGCCACTTTCCACTACTGTATGTTTGGAGATGATTGACATTTGAGTTACCTTTAGGGTTGTGCTGTATGTAAGCTGTAGAGCCATCTGCAAGGGTCACAGCCTGCAAACTCACAGTGTCCATGTCCATCTGATCGCCATCTATTGAACAAAAATGACAAGGGGGAAAAAAATGGCTCTAGATGTACAACAGCACGTGTAAGTAACTTTTTCCTTTGCTGGAAACTTGGCAGAATCCCCACCAATAAATGGAAAGTGAACTTACCTGAAACAGCCTCTGCCAAACACAGAGTGACCTGCTGAGTGTCTCCACCTGCATTTTGGAACTCTGCAATGCCCTGGGAGTCCCGGTTAATCTGAGCCAAAAGCATTGTTGCTTTGTCCAGACGAACACACACACACACACACATTATATTCACTGTATGTGTGGCTGCAGTCAGTCACTTTCCATACAATTATTGTAGTCTGATGCACAATGGTAATTTATGGATGCGACTAGACCCAGTTTAAACAATTATGTAGCAGTGTCTGTTGCATTACTAGATCTGATATGTACACTAATAAAAATCAAACTTCCAGCTGACATGTTGTACAACAGCTGATAGATTCAACAGTTCATGTTGTTGCCAAGTTGGACGGAACTTGATAGGAAAGTCAACAGTGCAGCTTCAGCGAGCTATGTCAGACAACGTTACCGTGTCAAATATGAATGTGATATTTGTTACCTATGCCTAGGTAGCTATAGGTAACGAACTCAATTTCACAGAAACGTTAGTTGAGAACAGTTTTTGTTCGATTAACGTTAACTGACACTGTGATAATTTCACTAACGTCAGCTAAGTTAGCTAGCTAGTTTGTCATTCGTGTATCTACTAGCTAACAATGTGGAGAAAATGCAAGTTATTTAGTTAAGAAACAGTCAATGGGGAAATCCAAGTTTATAAATTAGCCTCAAACGAACTGCTAACATTAACTACTTAGTAGTGTGAAGAGCGCGGACAAATAATTTGCTAGTGCTAATTAGCATGTGGACTAGCGAATAATACATTTTTTTTAGACAATACATGATTTATACTATGGTTTAATTGAGTATATTTCTCATAGCAAACGCCGAGCACAGCTATCCCCTTCCGTCTCCCAAACTGGATATGGCTGTAGAAAGGCACACTGGGTAAAACCACATTTATACGAACCTCTAAAATTTCCAACAATCCCTTCGGTTCGACCACCATGCATCAGGGCAGGAAATGTTATCCTGTGCGAGCACCCCGGAACATGTAAAACGATAGCATTTGCCCCGACATGATCTGTATGATTGGCAAATATTTCAGTCGCGCAAGCTACTAGTAATCTCATTGGTTCAAAGTCCTTTCAATCATTGGTTCAATCACCTCCCCTTTCCACTTATTTTTCTCATTCTGCTTTTGGGGTATGTTCCATACGCCATTCTGGATCACAATTGCGTCAACTTAACTTTGCACGTAAATTCCAGCGGTTTCCAACAAAATATTTCACTTCACCTATGTTATTATACTTCTTATTTTTGCTGTTCGTTCTGCACAAGAAACAAATATAGAATCCTAAAAAACGTTTTCGAAGTTGGACACAGCCATTTTGGAACCGCAAAGCCTCATGGTAGCCTAACGTTGAGCGAGGTAATGTGGGCAATGCAGTTGAATCAAACTCAAGGGTATTTGTAATGCATTTTATATACATTGACATTAGCCAGCAGTGTCTGTTAATTGAAACTACCCAGATCCAGGAAAACGGTATGCAGTTTGAAGCAAGTTTATGGCCACGTTCAATCGTCTATATCGTGCTGCGCAGTATGCAGTTATAACGGTCACTGATAATTTAGACACTTTAAAGCTCTGGGAGTGATCAACGCTAGCCAAGGAGGACATGACACCCTTCGAACCCGTAGTAGCAAATGAACTAGAATTATAATTAGCTGGCAGCATAGTTCTAAATAGATTACATATCACCTGATCTGACAGAGTATACAGACATTCACTCAAATATAGGCTCCAAATCAAATGACCGAGTGCACAACTGTGTAGCTGTTAGTAAACAGTCAAATGCATGCAATCCAACTGAACTTTTTTTAATATATTGGTGTGTGTATATATATATATATATATGGTTCATCCATACACCAACCAAATGCTTGAGACCTTCACGATCAAGTCCAATTGTACATGCTTCAAGGAAGTATCCAATTGACTTTCAGTGCTCACAACACGTCTTGTATCGAAACTGAACACCAAGAGCATTCTTTTTTAGGAATCAAGAATGTTTCCACTTTAGCAGCAAAGTGATGCCACTCATTATTCTACACCGTAACCAAAGTTACAGCAGTTTGTGTTTTAAATGGTCTTAATTGATTTAAAAATTGCAGTCTGATACAGAAGGCTAGGAGACCTGAACAATATGAAAGTGCTAGTCATTAATTTACAGAGATCAGGCATCACATAGTGCTATGAAGTATCCAATATGCTACATATGAATACACTTGACACCTTACAAATGCCTCTGGTTGTTTTTGCAAGGCTACTTAAAAATCAAGAACCTTGGCTTGTATATACACATAACAAACATGAGAATTTGTTAATGCAGAAAATAATGTAGACAACACTACTGCCAGAGGTATAATCTTATCACGCACAGCCTTTTGGCCAAAACAGTGAAAATGATGAAACATTTAGTCCCGTTATCAATTTCAAATTGTTAAGCCCTCCCGTTTTGTTTAAGTGGGAAGAAAAAAAAGGAAGTCCCCGTCCTAGTATCCTCCACATTGGATCCCAGAAGACAATGTTGTTTAGAGCTTCTTTTTCTCTTGCTTCCAGCTCAAGTTCTTGGTTTGTTTTCCCAGCCATTTGTTGCATTTGGTTGCCTTCCCACTTCTTCTGGTGCTATTTCCAATTTGATAGTCAGATTGAAGAGTCAGTGAGAAGAACCAGTTCTGGAACCACTAGTTAAGGGAACAACACAAGCTTTTTTCACTTCACTACAATCAGTCAGAGTAATAAAAGGGAGAAGGGATGACTCAATTCATTCCTGGAGCGTTGCCTCCAAAGTTGAAATTAGTTGGCACCACTTCTGGCACTGTGAACTTGTATCCGCCGTGCTTCTCGATCATTTTGGATTCTAGAATGAAGAAAATAGGGCAATTATACAACAGGCCAAACATGGAAAGTTTTTATTTCCTATGAAATTAAAACGATTAAATAAAAATTAACAGCTGTCTAATTGTATGACGGGGATACATTTACTTACCATGTGCTGCCCGTCTCTGGTCTGCAAGTGTGCCAATGTCATGAAGGTGTTTTCCTTGTTCCTCATCAAGGGTTTGTGTGAGTGCCTGGTACCATGCTGGGTCACGGGTCTGGATATCTGAGTTGGAGAAAAACAGTTGTTTTTTCCCCCTCCCCTTTTAGGTAGGAATTACACTTAAGCATAAAAAAAATGCAACATATTGCATTCATATCTTCAATACCGAGATCTCGTTTGTATTGTGTTTTTAAACAAATGCCTCAATGTCTTCAACTGAAGAACACGCTGCTGTGGGGAACTGAACCCAGAGACACAGAACGTGACCCTGACCCAGTGTCCCGTTCCGACTCATCGTATCATCACTGAAGAGCTTGTACTAATAATGCACTGTAAATAACAGGCCTCACAAATATGTTTCGTAATATTATTGATTGAGTGTAAACACTTATTCACTGTTTATATCAAATTTGTGTCCTTAACTTGACGACCCATCACTAGCTTTGTGTGTCTGAAAGGTGGTCTCCTTACTCTGTAGTATGGCCTTGAAGATCTGGTATTCATCCACCAGGTTGTCTTCATCATCTACAGCTGTAGTGTAGCCCTCCAGTGCAGTCTCCTCTGCGTCATCCTCATCCCAGTCCTCATCATCCCCATCCTCTCCTGCATGCTTGGCCAGCATCTCCAAGTACTCCTGGCCCTCCTCATCAATGTCATCCTCATCACTGCCCAGCTCGACTGAGGAAAGGCACAATGGATTAATTTATTACTGATCAAATCGACTAACATAACTCAAAATATCTACCAATGAAGTGCTCCTTGCCGCTGTATCTTAGCTATTTACTATAGTAGGAAGATTAAATAAGGGCGTGACAATGGGACAGCACAAATTCCAGAGGATAGCACAAATTTGGGGTGGCAGGTAGCCTAGTGGTTAGTGTTGGGCCAGTAACCGATCGAATCCCCGAGCTGACAAGGTAAAAATCCGTCGTTCCGCTGCTGAACAAGGCAGTTAACCCACCGTTCCTTGTAAATAAGAATTTGTTTTTAACTGACTTGCCTAGTTAAATAAAAAAAATAAAAAATGCTGTACCATTCTCCTCATCCTCCTCTCCATCTTCATCATCATCTTCATCCTCATTCTCATTCTCTGCTTGACAGGCGTAGGCCCTCTTGAGGCCGTTGAAGAGCAGGATGGCTGCGGGAAGCAGTTGGCTGGCCACCTGGTTGACAGCCTGAGGCCTCTGCTCCAAGTCAATGAGAGCACACAGGCCAAGCACACAGATCTTCCTATCGTGGAGCCTGGGGAATAACATTAAATATATCTTACTGCACATGTTTTTTTCTCTATTTGATATCAAACTACATGGGGGACCATAGAAACCAGACGAGCTGTAAATATATTAAACGTGAGCATCTTTCATGGTCTTACCCCAGGAAGCAGTCAACGTCTTTGAGCCACTGGGAGATGAAGTGGTTGGTGATGGGCTCAGTGTTGTTTGGGAAGCGCAGGTTCTCCAGGGTGTTGAGCAGCAGAGGGGGGCTGTAGTACAGGGCTGCGATGGCCACTTGCAGACACATGGTCCTCAGCTCACTGGTCTTCACCTCCCTCGTCAGCCTCTCCAGCGCAGCCGCCACAAACAAAGGAACAACCTGCAGGAGCGGCAAAGGAAGTCAAAGGTGAATGTATAGTACAGTGCTTCTCAAAAGCAGTTACTTTGATATTCAACACACTTAAATAAGATTGAATACTGTCGTAGCCATACAAGATTTAGTGTAGAAGCCAGACGCTTACCTGATCAATTCCGCGTCCTTTGCACTGCAGAATAACCACCTCCAACAGCTTGGCTGCATGACACTCTGGATCCTCACCTGGATCACCAGTCAGAACCTGCATGGACAACAGATTATCAACCTGTTCACACCAGCAAAAATACACACAACCAATGTGTGAACACATTGCACAGCGGCTGTAAGTTACTGTACCTTCTTGCACATGCTGTAGATTATCTCCAGGTATTTAGTGTCAGACAGGAGAGTGTCTGTGTCAACCGTGACGTAGTTGTGAAGGAGAGGCATCATGTCTGAAATAGAGTCACATTCCCCATTTAATATAGTGTGTGTGTGTCTATATAATAGTCCAATCACCATAACAGGCAACGTTGAGACTAGCAGGTTGGTGAGCAGTATACCTGTGAAGTAGTCAAAGCCATCCTGCTGGAAGACCTCGAACACCAAGGGGAGGAGCTGCCACATCTGTGGGGACACCTGCTGGCAGGTCAGGCTGTGGGCCAGAGACAGGATCTCCTCGTAGAACTCTGAAAATCAACACACACACACAGGCTGGGTGTCAGAGAGGTAAATATAGGACAACCCCCAGAGTGAGCTAGTCACGTAAATGACTCTAGGCACCTCACCCACTTGCGCGTGTCAGAGAGACGGGAGGACCCGGTTGGAATGTGGTGGGACAGGAAGAGCAAGGGAGACTTACCCAGGACGTGCTGCTGCAGGACGGTGCCAATCACCTGCAGACATATACCCTCCAGCTGCTGGGTGATCTAAAACAGAAACCCCATTCATTTAGTTAGAGCACTGGAACACACACGCACAGAGATTCACCATGAACATACATGTGGTGCTGCAAGAGTAGATTTGATCACTTCATTGTGCAAGTCATTTCCAGAAAACCAAATACCTGTGGGTAGGCACACTGATAAAAACACAAGTCAACAGCTGATCGCTTTACTTTACACAGCCAACGACCATGAGTAGTATACCAAGAAGACATATCTAACTGTTGACCAACATTTGCTGGTTTGGCTGGTTCCAAGCGCCACGGTCCTGTGCGTCAGCGGACGTACGGGCAGAGCGCTACAGTGCTATTTCTAGAGGCATTAGCCTGCAAGGCACTTTGAAGAGAGAACAGCGTGTTTCCAGGAGCGGGTGGGCAGCTGGAAGTGTGTTGGCAGGCAGCACTATGACTGTAGCTGGGAGGGAAGCTGCTGTACTGAGTGGGTGTTTGGTTGAATGGCTGTAAGTAAATATGCCTTGTCCGAACCAGAATGGCCAATAGGGCAGGAGCCCACATCCTGTTTCTGTAGCGTGAGGCAGCTTAATGTACAAGTACACCCCCTGGACAGGACACCATGGCTGTACTCACCTCTTTGTGGTCCTCCACCACACTGAGCAGTGTGTCGATAGTGTTGAGGATGCCCATGGCTGTCACCGCCTTGTCGTCCCCTCCCTCCTCGTCAGGCCCCGTCTGGATGACCTGGTTGAAGGTCATCGCCTGAGGAGAGACGGGAATAACAGCCATAAGTGGGTTTCCCTGAGAGCAGGGTCTTTAAAACCAGACCAACATGGAACTAGGAGAGATGGTAATTGGACCTTATTTCCTCTCTCCATGGCTGACAAACGGAACCATAAACTGATCAAAGGAAGACGACTTCCTGCGCAGGGCCTTTTTATGAGTCAGGTACTGAGCACACACACTCCTCACCAAGTGCTGTGTCATCTCCACAGCGATGGGCGTGACCTCTTCGCTGTACTCGCAGATCATCTTCTGGATGACGTTAGTGAGGTCATCGTTCTCCGTTTCACGCACAATGTGCAGGAGGGCCTGCATCACAGGCCGGATGAAGGGAGTGATATACTCTTTGGCTAGGAAAGAGGAAAAACATGACAGAGGAGCACTTAGTGATAATCAGCTATATCATTTGGATTCAAGAAGAACATAACTATTAATGTTATACAGCAAAGACTCCATATACACCTATGGTGTGTTTCTGAGTCTGACAGTGGAGAGACAGCTAGCTACCTTTCTCCTGGTTGCTGATGAGAACCTGCAGGGCGATGGCTGCCTCCACTTTAACAGGCATCTCGTTGTCGTTGATCAGGCAGAGGCGGGTCAGCTCCAGAGCTGTCTGCAGGTTCTGGTCACTCTTAAACTTGACCTCACAGAAGTAATGCAGGACCCAACAGGCCTATGGGGAAACACCAGAACAAACGGGCTATACTTTTGCCGAATTCTCCTAAACCTAGAATTTCCATCTAGAACAATCAAGATGTGAAGAGTTGAAAAGCCACTGCAATGAGGGAAAGCAGAACTTGCAGAAAGCACTGGTGTTTTACCAAATCATTGTCATTAATATTCTTGATACACATGCTCTCCCCTTCTCCCCACGTGAGCCCTGGGCCAGAATGATCTGGCAACGTGACACTTACTCTGGCTCTCATATAGCCCAGCTCACTGCGGAACAGAGTAAAGACGTGGTTCTGCAGCATGAACTCCATCTGGTCTTTATAGACCTTTTTCTGTTTGGGGGGGGAGAGGAAGAAAAATGCATTTTTGATAACCATGAATTTCATTAATATATTTGACTGCCAAGTGGGATCCATAAAGTAAAACTTAAGTAATAAAACAAATTGGCAAAATAGTTACATGCCGAGTCAGCTACCTCATCTGATGAGTACCTGGTCAGACCAAAGGTTAACTAGAAAAGAGGAGATAGCAGATGATGTTTGGTTAATCACCTTGAGCAGAATTTCAGCCAGAGAGCCAATCATGTGCAGCGCTCCATCCTTCTTCCTGGGGTCAGAGGTGGGCTCAGTGAGGATCTGATAACAGAAGCCCATGGTCTTCTGAAGAACCTAGAGAATAAAGAAATGCATAGGGTCAAATGTGCTGCTTCTCTGTGTATCCTGGCTAACTGCTTAACATTAACATCAAGCACCTTTGATATGTCCCAAATGGCACCCTAATCCATGTATATTGCACTACTTTTGACCAGGGCCCATGGGGTAGTGCACTATGTAGAGAAAAGGGTGCCATTTGAGATGCAGACCAGGAGACTTTGTGGGAGAGTATGGAGGCTGGCCCGTGGTGAGGAGTCAGAGACGTCACAGGTCAGTACTATGATCTCCAGTGGCTCTATGGCTGCAGCTGTGGAGTGAGCACTGCCGCACAGACTAAGACACAGCCAGACGGCAGCACGTAACATGGACAGGCACCACACACCCCGTTCACCCACAGCCAAAACGAAATAGAACTACCTCCATGCTAAAACAACACCTTACATTTAGAACAGAAAGAAAGCCGTAATACATAACACATCTGACTAAGGAGCTACAGCAACTAAAGTAGTGCTTTCTTCCAGCTATGCTCCTTTGTTTTCCAGTGTTCTCCTGGCTCGACGCGTCCACAGACCGGTTCCAACAGCTCTGTACCGTTGTTGGAGCAACAGGGCGCTAATGAGAACCACAGCAGGGCCGGGCAGGAAGGAGGAGTGGGCCAGGCCATACATAAGGGCAGGAGTGAGGCCAGTTTAAAAAAAATATATATATATTTTTTTTAATACAGGCACTTGGCCATAGAGGGAATGCATCCCAAATGGCACCCCATTCCCAATATAGTGCACTACTTTTGACCAGGGCTCTGGGTGAAAAAAAAATGAAAAAAGTAGTGCACTATATTGGGAATAGGGTGCCATTTGGGATGGAACCAGGATCACATCATGGCTGGCTGTTGACCGTGCCAGGACCAGGAGGACTCAGCTTGCAAATCAGAACCACAACTCACTTCTTTCCTCTTGTTGCAGGAGGTGAAGAGCAGCGTCTGGGCAGCCGTGGTGGGAGAGATGAAATCCTCGAACACATCTGAGACAGGACAGAGAGTCAGCAGATCAGATGGCACATTGCATTGGTTTGTTAGAATAGCTTTACACAGTTAAATATTTTAACTGATCACTTCCAGGCAGTCTCTCTGATTCCAGGACATTCCTTCTGGATGACAAACACCACGGAATATTTCTCTGATTGCCAAAAACAAGAATGGTGCTTACCAAACTTCATGCGAATGTACTCGTATGGGTCCTCCTCCCACAACTCCTGGTCACTGTCCGTGTAGCACATGAGGGGGAAAACCACGTCCTGAATGATACCCTGGATATGTGGCTTCAGGTTCTTCCAGGTGACAGCGTGTGCGATTCCCTGGTTAATATAGTTGAGTGTCTGCTGGAGGACTCTGGGAGCCACGTATTGCTTCTCCTTGTACTGATATAAGACCTTCAGCAGCACCTACAGACAGATCAGTTCCCTCGGGTTGAGATCAGACTCCAATGCAGACAGACACAGCTGAAAGGCAACCTTCTGTCCCTCAGTCAATCACAGTCACGCATCACACATCTTTCAGCTCAGACAAAGCCAAGAGCGGCCTTGGCCTCTCACCTGTTGTGCTGCCACTGCGTATCCCTTGAGGAAGAGATCGGCAAACTCTGTGTACTCTTTGGTAGTGTTGCCTGGGCTGCCATACCTGAGAGGGGTTTAAAGATGCTTTCACAGGTTAATATACACTGAACCAAAAAATAAACACAACATGTATAGTCTTGGTCCCATGTTTCATGAGCTGAAATTAAAGATCCCAGACATTTTCCATATGCACAAAAAGTTTATCCAATTTTGTGCACACATTTGTTTACATCCCTGTTAGCGAGCATTTCTCCTTTGCCAAGAGAATCCATCCAGACAGGTAATGATAAGTGACATCATTAAGGGATTATCACTTCCACCTGGTCAGTCTCATGGAAAGAGCAGGTGTTCCTAATGTTTTGTACACTCAGTGTAGAATCAGTGACAGTGTGCTGGGGTGGGTTGTGTAGGCTTACCTCTCAAAGAGCCTGGCCAGGATGTGGAGGGCCCATTTCTTACACTTCCACCAGGGCAGCTCAGGTCTCTCGTCCTCATCCACCTGCAAGGTCTCCTGTGAGGCACAGACAGGGGAAAAAAAATAATATATATATAAAAATAAATAAGCTTTGTTTCAACTAGCAGCAATAAAATAAAGCAAACAAACTACAGCTAATCTGTTTGGGAGCTACTTGATTTGCATAGTCAACCTATGTGCTCCCTCCTTGCCCTACCACAGTAAATCTGCCCTCACCGGAGGCACGTCTCTGTCCACCACTGTCTTCAGGATCTCCATCCACTCCGTCAGGTTCTGTCGGTTGATCAGCTCCAGGGGGAGGTTATACTGTGGACAGAGAAAAGGAGAAACCCCGTCTATTCAATTCAAAAAGCTTTGTCGTCGTTCCAATGGACATTAGACAGCAGAGCAGTCTGGCATGCTGATGGGGTACAGGTCTTGCCCAGTGGCCCACATGACAGTGACATCACAGCCAGCAGAAGAAGCAGCCCACATGGACCAGATGGTCCTCAGCCCTCCCACAGGACAATCATAATCGACCATCTCCAAAACCAGTATTATGGAAGGAGTAGCTAAATAACTGGACACTATTGCTATACATCCACATTTAGACAAGTACACTACACTCCCTATACAATCAACACAGACTAATATATACAGTTAACTTCTAAGAAGGTGAGAGTGAAGGATGTGGTCAGTAGTACCTGGAAGAGGGCGTAGAGGATCTTGAAGATCTGTTTTTGCACCAGGACAGATTCACTGGAGGGGTCAGGGAGCAGCTGGATGAAGCGGTCCTTCAGCATGGGCATGAAGATCTGCATGGCCGCCACCAGAGGACTGCGCTCATCCGGCTTCTTGTACCTGTCAAACACACAGAAACATCAGCCACCCGAAGACAAAGCAAACAGCTCTATAATACGGTCTCTGTCCCAAATGGCACCCCATTCCCTAAATGGTTGTGACACAAACATGGTCACTCTAAAACAACGAGTCCTTACTCGTAGTTTTTAACCAGCTGGTAGAGGCAGAGCAGGATGCCCAGCCAGCCGGCGCTGTTATCTGACTGCAGGTAGAAGCCAATCTTGTCCACGATGGCCGTCCACTTGCCGGGGTAGTCGTGTTTAATCATGTGGTGGATGCATGTTGTCAGCTGCACTCTGAAGGGTTAGAGAGAGCGGAGAATGGTTGGAAGACAATTTGGTTGATCCGAGCTACCTCTACCCCATACCCCCCCCCCCCCTGCCGGCGCTGTGCAGTGAGCTGAGCAGCCACAGGGCGGTCGGTTACCTGATGCGCTCGGGGGAGTGGATGATGGCCTCCACGATGTTGTCACGAATGAACTGCCTGTCCTCCTCTGGGATGTTATTGACAGGCGTCTCCGTGCTGGTGCCGTCCCCCTCGCTCCAGTGCTGGGTCACCATGTTCTTCAGGTAGATCACCCCTAGGGAAGGGAGAGGGGGACCATCAACTGACTGAATATAAAACAGGCTTCTTAGAGATCCTATTAAAAATGGATTACATACAGTGCATTCAGGAAGTATTCAGACCCTTTAACTTTTCCCACTGTTACATCACAGCCTTATTCCAAAATTGATTAATATAGTACCCCCTTCAAAGTAATGACAAAAAATAAAATAAAACAAAAAAAAGTATAGAAATTTTGGCACATTTATTACAAATAAACTCAAATATCCCATTTACATTAGTATTCAGACCCTTTACTCAGTACTTTGTTGATGCACCTTTGGCAGCGATTACAGCCTGGAGTCTTATTTGGTATGACAAGCTTGGCACACATGTATTTGGGGAGTTTCTCCCATTCTTCTCTGCAGATCCTCTCAAGCTGTCAGTTTGGATGGGGAGCGTCGCTGCACAGCTATTGTCTGGTATCAAAGAGTTCAATCTTGGTTTCATCAGAGCAGAGAATCTTATGTTTCTCATGGTCTGGGAGTCCTTTAGGTCCTTTTTGGCAAACTCCAAGCGGGCGGCCATGTGCCTTTTACTGACGAGTGGCTTCCGTCAGGCCAAGCTACCATAAAGGAGTGCTGCAGAGATGGTTGTCCTTCTGGAAGTTTCTCCCATCTCCACAGAGGAACTCTAGGGCTCTGTCAGAGTGACCAACGGGTTTGACCAAGGCCCTTCTCCCCCGATTGTTCAGTTTGGCCGGGCGGCCAGCTCTACAGACTGTCTCGCAGCTCTACAGACAATTCCTTCAACCTCATGGCTTAGTTTTTGCTCTGACATGCACTGTCAACTGTGGAACCTTATATAGACAGGTGTGTGCCTTTCCAAATCATGTCCAATCAATTGAATTTACCACAGGTGGACTCCAATCAAGTTGTAGAAACATCAAGGATGAGCAATGGAAACCGGATGCACCTGAGCTCAATTTTGAGTCTCCTAGCAAAGGGTTCGAATATTTATGTAAATAAGTTTTATGAAATTGCATACATTTCTAAAAACCTGTTTTCGCTTTGTCATTATGGGGCATTGTGTGTAGATTGCTGAGGAAATGTTTTTATTTAATGCATTTTAGAATAAGGCTGTTAGATAACAAAATGTGGAAACGGGAGGGGTCTGAATACTTCCGAATACACTGTATGTAATTCTAAGGCAGGCTTAATGTACAGCTGGTATTCCACCCACTTAGATTTAATTAATGCAAATGTTATGGTATTGAAGTAAAATCTTCTTTGATCATTAGGTTTAAATTTAACACTTTCAATTCCTAAGGAATTGCAGCTGGTTAAAGTGGCACAATATTCTCCACGTCTCTTTAAAATCCCTTTACATCAGGGAGATCTCTAAATTGTTAGAGTGAGACAGTGTGACATTGGGCGGTGTGAAAGGGTCCATCAGCCTAGATAGCAGCAGCAGATCTCCTGACCAGCACATTCACTGTGACTCCTCTCATGTGCTCAGGCTGAGAGGGAGTAGCAGTCGGCCGGGGGAGTAAGAGGAGTGCTTTTAGGCCCCTTTAAGAGTCCACACCTCTCCTCTCAGTCCCAACACACTAGCATGGTCCTGTTCATTAGCACTCCCCATCCAAGCAAGGAGTCACTCAAATATTCATCCATCTGCCCCCTGAAATTACAGCTCACATCTCTGCCTCCATCTTCAACTGATAAAATCAGAGCAGAGCAGCAGAAAGAGGCCTAATTCCTTGAGTGAGTCATAGAACAGAGGTGTAAAAGTGTAATTTAGTTAGGGGTTTGCAATAGTTCCCCCTCTCGTGTTGTAGCTCAGTGAGTCTGAATTTGGAGTACGGGTGTGAATTGGTCTACAGAGCCACAATGGAGCATCTGAGGTCAGTGGCTTGCAGGCAGGGTGAGGCGGTGGATAGGGGGCAGGCGAGGCGGTGGACGGTGGACGGGGGGGGGGGGGTCAGACAGACTGCTGACACAGATGTGATCGCCGTGCTGCTGGCTGGGGAGTCATAATCCTGCCAGTCAGTGCTGACACAACAAGACTCAACATCCCCCTAGCCCACACATGGAGGCAGGGAATAGATGATTCCTGAAATTGCAAATAATGCAATTGCCTATAATATCAATGTGACAGGTTTGAAAAAAACAAACCATGACAAAAGAAATGCTATTATCTGTCATAAGCAGGAGGGCATTTGTCCTCAATAGGAGAGGGACCTGGGTCTGATCTCACTGCCTTTATGGGAATCCCAGGCATGTGCCTGCTAGCTGGTGACGGAATTGCTTAGCTCCTCCCTTTGCGTGTCAGATTACAGCAAATGAGCCTCATTACCACGGCACTTCGGGCCAAAGTGCTGACTGTGAAGTTCCTTTGGCTCTCCTGGGGAGAGGTGCCAAGCCAACTTTTAAGCATATGTTACCCAATGGCATGCCAGATATGATCTAGCCCATTCCACCACTGCAGCTGCATTAACTTAATGCAATCGGTCTGAATCGGAGTCAGGTGCAGCAGGACAAATAGCACAGTCACAAGGAGGATAGCATTCCTGCTCAACACACCAGTTCCTGGAGGTTTGTCTAGAAATATCCAGGTCATCTATTTGACAAAAGGCACACAGATTAGCACCCAATGCATAAGGCAGGATGGGCTGCTGCCACGTAAGACCTTCCTCCAGGCAGTCACATTACTATTGTGTTGTTGAAGCAAACTACAATGTATAAGAACTGACAAAGTTGCAAGATAGTATCATGTTCTATGGGTGAACACAATTTAATATGCTCCTGTAGAGGTTAGCAGCAGGTTGAAAATGACAGGCTCTGTCTGGCAGCCACCTGAGGACTGCACACTTTTTAAATGTAATAAAAGTCAAATATGCCACTGATCAAGAGCAGATCGTCCTACCATATAATTGCACATCATTACCATAGAGGCATGTGTGACACATGGACAAGCTATGAACTAGAGGTCGACCGATTATGATTTTTCAACGCCGATACCGATTATTGGAGGACAAAAAAAAAGCCGATACCGATTAATCAGACTATTTTTTTTCTTTCTTTGTAATAATGACAATTACAACAATACTGAATGAACACTTATTTAACTTAATATTATACATCAAAATCAATTTAGCCTCAAATAAATAATGAAACATGTTAAATTTGATTTAAATAATGCAAAACAAAGTGTTGAAGTACAATATGTGCCATGAAAGAAAACTAACGTTTAAGTTCCTTGCTCAGAATATATGAAAGCTGGTGGTTCCTTTGAACATGAGTCTTCAATATTCCCAGGTAAGAAGTTTTAGGTTGTAGTTATTATAGGACTATTTCTCTCTATACAATTTGTATTTCATATACCTTTGACTATTGGATGTTCATATAGGCACTTTAGCATTGCCAGTGTAACAGTATAGCTTCCGTCCCTCTCCTCGCTCCTACCTGGGCTTGAACCAGGAACACGTCGACAACAGCCACCCTCGAAGCAGCGTTACCCATGCAGAGCAAGGGGAACAACTACTCCAAGTCTCAGAGCGAGTGACGTTTGAAACGCTATTAGCGCGCACCCCACTAACTAGCTAGCCATTTCACATGTTACATCAGCCTAATCTCGGGAGTTGACAGGCTTGAAGTCATAAACAGCGCAATGCTTGAAGCATTGCGAAGAGCTGCTGGCAAAACGCACGAAAGTGCTGTTTGAATGAATGCTTACGAGCCTGCTGGTGCCTACCACTGCTCAGTCAGACTGCTCTATCAAATCATAGACTTAATTATAACATAACAAACAAAATGACGAGCCATAGGTCATTAATATGGTCGAATCCGGAAACTATCATCTCAAAAACAAAACGTTTATTCTTTCAGTGAAATACGGAACCGTTCCGTATTTTATCTAACGGGTGGCATTCCTAAGTCTAAATATTCCTGTTACATTGCACAACCTCCAATGTTATGTCATAATTACGTAAAATTCTGGCAAATTAGTTCGCAACGAGCCAGGCGGCCCAAACGGTTGCATATACCCTGACTCTGCGTGCAATGAACGCAAGAGAAGTGAAACAATTTCACCTGGTTAATATTGCCTGCTAACCTGGATTTCTTTTAGGTAAATATGCAGGTTTAAAAATATATACTTTGTGTATTGATTTTAAGAAAGGCATTGATGTTTATGGTTAGGTACAGTCGTGCAACGATTATGCTGTTTTCGCAAATGTGCCTTTGTTAAATCATCCCCCATTTGGCAAAGTTGGCTGTCTTTGTTAGGAAGAAATAGTCTTCACACAGTTCGCAACGAGCCAGGCGGCCCAAACTGCTGCATATACGCTGACTCTGTTGCAAGAGAAGTGACACAATTTTCCTAGTTAAAAGAAATTCATGTTAGCAGGCAATATTAACTAAATATGCAGGTTTAAAAATATATACTTGTGTATTGATATTAAGAAAGGCATTGATGTTTATGGTTAGGTACACGATGGAGCAACGCCAGTCCTTTTTCGCGAATGCGCACCGCATCCATTATATGTCATGCAGGACACGCTAGATAAACTAGTAATATCATCAACCATGTGTAGTTAACTAGTGTTTATGATTGAATGATTGTTTTTTATAAAATAAGTTTAATGCTAGCTAGCAACTTACCTTGGCTTCTTACTGCATTCGCGTAACAGGCAGGCTCCTCGTGGAGTGCAATGTAAGGCAGGTGGTTAGAGTGTTGGACTAGTTAACTGTAAGGCTGCAAGACTGAATCCCGAGCTGACAAGGTAAAAAAAATCTGTCGTTCTGCCCCTGAACAAGGCAGTTAACCCACCGTTTCTAGGCCGTCATTGAAAATAAGAATGTGTTCTTAACCGACTTGGATAGTTAAATAAAAGGTGTAATTTTTGGGGCAAAATAATAAATTAAAATCGGCCAAATCGGTGTCCAAAAATACCGATGTCCGATTGTTATGACAACTTGAAATCGGCCATTCCGATTAAATCGGTCGACCTCTACTATGAACGGTCCCTCACACAGAGCATCTCAAACGTGTGGAATGTTATTTTATAATAAAGGCAGCTGTATCAATGACTAAACAGACTGTCCAGACCAAGCAATTATAGATTTCACTAGAGCTCCCTAGCAGACTAAAAGAAGTGTGAAATCTCAATGCCGTAGGACAGGATAAAATAACCTGCAATGGTAGCATAATAAAGATTGCATCTATCATGTGTGTATCTTGATGAACAAATGTAGAAGTTCATGGGAAATTGGTCAGTCTTCACAATATGACTGGTGTCATCAGTGTGGGAGCTGTGGCAGTCAGGGCAGGGGTCATCTTTGAGAAAGCGTGCTCAGTTCATTTGAGCTACAGTTGTAGATACTCTTCTCACCTTTCAGTTCTGGTGAATTTCCATCTGCAAGAGAGCCCAGAACCCCGCCCCACAGCATCATAATAATAACATCTACCCATCCTCTGAAACTCACCTGCTTGTCTGACGGGCAAATCTAACTGATCAGACATGGTGACTTGCAGCAGAGCTGACACAAAATTCACCTGGGTGTGACCCTGTAAATGAAAGCAGGAAAGGATGCATGAATATCAAACACTGATGTGTATTTGACCTACATATCATCAAAACAATCAGTGTATAACATACATCTTTAGCCATTTAACAAGAACCATGTGTTTGTCTTACCAACTGCAGCCAAAAAAACAAAATTAAAAGCAAGAGAATTTTTCCATTTTACCTGGGTATGATCACTGTGCCTGCCTTGTTTATTTGGATGTATATGCTTTATTCATTTGGATGTATAGGCTTAAATGACTGAACTTAAACTATTCGCAATGAGGGATAATACAGACAGTGCCCGTTTTTTAGGGAATTGCTATAAGTCTACCATGTACTATTTGCAAGTAAGCAAAAGTGTGGCATGGCATTCCTCTTGATTCCTTGACAAGCAAATTACATGACAATGCTGCAAAAGTTTGTTTCGGTGTGCTATATCTGGAGTGATGACTCCTTGCTGTCCCCAGTACACCTGGTCATGCTGCTGCTCCAGTTTCAACTGTTCTGCCTGCGGCTACGGAACCCTGACCTGTTCACCGGATGTGCTACCTTGTCCCAGAACAGGTGTTTCCAACTCTCTCTACCACACCTGCTGTCTCTAACTCTGTATGACCGGCTATGAAAAGCCAACTGACATTTACTCCTGAAGTGCTGACTTGTTGTACACTGTACAACCACTGTGATTATTATTATTTGACCCTACTGGTCATCTATGAACGTTTGATCATCTCGGCCATGTACTGTTATAATCTCCACCTGGCACAGCCAGAAGAGGACTGGCCACCCCTCAGAGCCTGGTTCCTCTCTAGGTTTCTTCCTTTTTAGGGAGTTTTTCCTAGCCACCATGCTTCTTTGTCTGCATTGCATGCTGTTTGGGGTTGTAGCCTTTGTTTCTGTATAGCACTTTGTGACATTGGCTGATGTAAAAAGGGCTTTATAAATATACTGCTCAAAAAAATAAAGGGAACACTTAAACAACACAATGTAACTCCAAGTCAATCACACTTCTGTGAAATCAAACTGTCCACTTAGGAAGCAACACTGATTGACAATAAATTTCACATGCTGTTGTGCAAATGGAATAGACAACAGGTGGAAATTATAGGCAATTAGCAAGACACCCCCAATAAAGATGTGGTTCTGCAGGTGGTAACCACAGACCACTTCTCAGTTCCTATGCTTCCTGGCTGATGTTTTGGTCAGATTTGAATGCTGGCGGTGCTTTCACTCTAGTGGTAGCATGAGACGGAGTCTACAACCCACACAAGTGGCTCAGGTAGTGCAGCTCATCCAGGATGGCACATCAATGCGAGCTGTGGCAAGAAGGTTTGCTGTGTCTGTCAGCGTAGTGTCCAGAGCATGGAGGCGCTACCAGGAGATAGGCCAGTACATCAGGAGATGTGGAGGAGGCCGTAGGAGGGCAACAACCCAGCAGCAGGACCGCTACCTCCGCCTTTGTGCAAGGAGGAGCAGGAGGAGCACTGCCAGAGCCCTGCAAAATGACCTCCAGCAGGCCACAAATGTGCATGTGTCTGCTCAAATGGTCAGAAACAGACTCCATGAGGGTGGTATGAGGGCCCGACGTCCACAGGTGGGGGTTGTGCTTACAGCCCAACACCGTGCAGGACGTTTGGCATTTGCCAGAGAACACCAAGATTGGCAAATTCGCCACTGGCGCCCTGTGCTCTTCACAGATGAAAGCAGGTTCACACTGAGCACATGTGACAGACGTGACAGTCTGGAGACACCGTGGAGAACGTTCTGCTGCCTGCAACATCCTCCAGCATGACCAGTTTGGCGGTGGGTCAGTCATGGTGTGGGGTGGCATTTCTTTGGGGGGCCGCACAGCCCTCCATGTGCTCGCCAGAGGTAGCCTGACTGCCATTAGGTACCGAGATGAGATCCTCAGACCCCTTGTGAGACCATATGCTGGTGAGGTTGGCCCTGGGTTCCTCCT
This sequence comes from Salmo salar, assembly GCF_965601325.2. Lineage (NCBI taxonomy): Eukaryota > Metazoa > Chordata > Actinopteri > Salmoniformes > Salmonidae > Salmo > Salmo salar. The sequence continues at coordinate 27,258,813 of NC_138316.1, read as the reverse complement.
AATGCAAGACAATGCTAGACCTCATGTGGCTGGAGTGTGTCAGCAGTTCCTGCAAGAGGAAGGCATTGATGCTATGGACTGGCCCGCCCGTTCCCCAGACCTGAATCCAATTGAGCACATCTGGGACATCATGTCTCGCTCCATCCACCAACGCCACGTTGCACCACAGACTGTCCAGGAGTTGGCGGATGCTTTAGTCCAGGTCTGGGAGGAGATCCCTCAGGACACCATCCGCCACCTCATCAGGAGCATGCCCAGGCGTTGTAGGGAGGTCATACAGGCACGTGGAGGCCACACACACTACTGAGCCTCATTTTGACTTGTTTTAAGGACATTACATCAAAGTTGGATCAGCCTGTAGTGTGGTTTTCCACTTTAATTTTGAGTGTGACTCCAAATCCAGACCTCCATGGGTTGATAAATTGGATTTCCATTGATTATTTTTGTGTGATTCTGTTGTCAGCACATTCAACTATGTAAAGAAAAAAGTATTTAATAAGATTATTTATTTCATTCAGATCTAGGATGTGTTATTTTAGCGTTCCCTTTATTTTTTGGAGCAGTGTACATTTGATTGATTGAATGACGACAGTAATGCCATATAACCATTATATTGAGGCATGGAGCTCCATTAGCTGTAGCTAATACACATACAGCTACTCAAGGATGCCAAACCCATGATGCAACAGGTACATTATATAATGTAACCCCCCCCCCCCATAAAACACACTTCAAAGGAATGCAGACCTCCACATGGCCTGTCCAGGCTCTGGACAACATCCAGGCTGTCATTTGAGACTGCAGCATCTGCATCAAACAGTGAGTGTTCACCTCTCCCTATTCTCTAGACACTAACTAATAATGATACAACTTAAGATATCCAGTATACACAAGAGTGCAGCATACTTTTTCCAGAATCATTGATCACATAAAAGTGAATGAAAATGGGTCTCAATGCTTTGCCCCACCCATCCTTACATCACTTGCTATATTAAGTGAATACTGTTCAGGCTTAACTGCTTCAGATGAGTCAAACGTAAGCAAGGAAAAATAGCCTCCTCCCCCTATAGATAATGCACTACGAGACCTCTCCCTGGATACCACACATGACTCAGATCTAACAACCCAACTGCACATTCTTGTTCTGTGGATAGAAATTCTTTACTTCGTATATTCTGATGTCACGAAAAACAAAACAACTACCTCAGATTGTTGAGTGAAGTTGTACATTTTATTTTTGAGCCTTGCTAGGCCTACTCTTAGAAAACTAAAGTTAGCTAACAATACGTCCGAGCTGATTATACACAATATGTACATATCACAGACATAACTCGACTTAAAGTTCACTCAAACCCCAGTTACATGACAACACCGTATATATATTGTTCTAAGGATAGCATAGTCGATAACAGACCAGAGTATACTTGACAATTACCCAAGAGAGACTTCTTCCTAATAGCTAGCTTTTCACGTCGCGAGCGAAACATGGCTAACTATGTGACCGTGACAGAATTCACGCCGTCCGTATATGTTAGTTATCTATGGCACGTCTACATTTTACATTTAAAGTCGACATCTAGACAATGATAATAGGCCATGTTGCACATAACCTTACCAAATAAAATATCTAGCTAACATTACCGAAAGAACCTGCGCACGCGGACAGCTCATCGAATGACTCAATATAATTGATGTTACGCTAGCCGCAAAAGGTTGCTAGCGTAGCGCTAGCCAGCGAACATTCACTTTTCCCTTTGGCTTTCACAAATGACGTACAAACAAAACGTTTGCCCCGTTACTACACCCTTTATTAAATGCGTAGCTATTATTAATAATTATTGCTTGCAAGTTAATTAGCGTTCGATAAAGCAAACCTACCTAGCTAGTTAGCAAATATCCGTTAGCTTGCTAGTTAGCTACGTTCATGAAAGGCAACGCCAGCAAGCTAAATAATAATCTAACATTAGCTACTCCCATATTAGACATGCATTTATATTGATAATCAAGTTTTTATCACCATACTTTCCTAACTAACGTTACACCTGTCAATTCGTCCGATTGGTGACATTTTGGCTGACCAACTAGTTTAGTTAGCTATCTAAATTTAACGGGCTAGCTAGTTAGCACTACTGCTGTGCAGGGCAATGTCAGCAGTAAAATTAAAAAAAAACACCTGACACGTGAGCCACTTAGCAAACTTGCTATCACAGATTTTAAAACTTTTAGCCCACGCTAGCTACATTCGTATACTAGATCGCACGATTTAGTTAGTTTAGACAAAACTGATATTAAATGGCATAATTTGTCTTTCCAACGATTCAAACATGATACATCAACTAGGCCAAAAGCAAGCATCGTCCTGCAAGCCTTTTTACTGCGTAGCTAGCAGCTAATTATCAAGGAAGCTAATGCTAACTTCCCGCACGTTTTTAAAGAACCAGCTGCGGGTATACGGGGTGGATTCGCTTGGAGTTGCCGATCTTAACGTTAAAATATAATTCGAAACTTTGACATTACACCCGTAAAGTCAAAAGTCTGATACGTTTCGGTGAATACATATGTCGAAGAGAATATCTGATCTGTCAAAGTTCTGGACTGACTCTGGTCTCCCATAGCCACAAGCTAGGAGGACTCCATTCCATCTTTGATGTGTGACACAACAGAAGAGGCCCGACCCGCGGCACAACCACCACCATCACAAGTCTTTACCTCGTTCAGCTGTCTCTCCGCGGCCTCACGCAAGTTTGGGTCCATGGTACCCCGAAGGGCCTCGATCAATACGTTAGGATCCATAGCTAAATCTGATATTGCTCGGATTCAGTATTTCTGTGGTCTATGAATTCCCAGTCAATGCGCACATGGACGCACGGCTCTTCAGTTACCGGCGCGAAAGGAAGAAGTGAATGAAGTACCCGGATAGATCAGCGCCAAATTTCTCCAACACGAACATCCGCTTCGAACTATTGCACTCTAGGAGTTGTAGTTTTACATGTGTGATATCTCTCTCACGCTGTCTTACAGCCAGTAAATAAAGACACTGCTGATAATGAGAACAAAATATTATGAAAATGGAAAGCATGTCATTGCAGTTGGCTAGTAGATTTGAAGTTTTCAGCACCATCTTTCATGATGATTTGGATGACATCATAACATCAGAGAACAACATCTAGATGTTGTACTCAAAACCTAGTCACATAAAAGAAAGCTACTAATATTACTGCTACTGTAAAAACGACAATAATATACTATATAAACACTCAACTCTGTGCTGCTGTAACATTGCTTTGGAAATACAGGGTGCCCCATGGTGGCACTGTGGGGAAAAGGTAGAGAAACAAACTCAAAAAAGGTGAAAGGTTGTGGGAATGTGTCAATTTGCTGGTCGCCGGTTGGCAAAGTGGTCTCTCGTCTCTTACTTTCAACTTTGACAGAAGCCCGGTGTAGCTAGATCGATATCTTAATTTAATAAGCGGACATGGCCAAGAAACGAAGAGAAAGACGAGAGGCCGATAGTGTTTCGTCAGTAACGTTACACGAGGAACCGAAGACAAAATTTAACGAGGCACAAACCCTCAAAGGTATGTATAGCTAACGAAGTTGCTATTCCGGCTAACTGGCTAGTATAGCTTGCTATTCCGGCTAACTGGCTAGTATAGCTAGCTAATTTACTTCTGTTCTTCTAATTGATTAGCTAACGTTAAGATACATTACTGTTTATATGATGTGGTAAACGTCTCGCTAGCCGGCTTGATGACCAGCCAGATGATTGTGAAATGCGGATATGCTGTTGTCAGTCAGCGTTAGCTAACTCACAGCTGATTATCAAGAATTAGAAGTTGCTTGCTTTCAAGGCTGGTGGCGGTATGACGGAGTTGAAGCACAGACAAAATGGGTTAGTTACCAGTATCTTTGGTTGAAATTCACATGATCAGGTTAGTAACTTAGTAGCTTGCTATCTATCCAACCACTGTCAGGGGCCATACCCAGTTTGACGTTAAGTTACTAATGTTAATCAGTGTCAATGACAGAACTACTTGGATGAAGTCAGGAAAATATTAGTAGGCTAACCATGTAATGTTATTATTATATAGATGGAGCAACACAATTCTCATAACAGGATGTTACACAATACACACTTTATTTATACTTTTTTTTTAAATTGAACCTTTTTATTTAAATAAACAGATAAGCTTGGAGTCATGTGATAACATAGGCAGATGTATTCTAACTTTGATGAGGAACATATTTGGTCAGTTTCAAGGATTATATATCTTGAGTGGTTTGACTAAATAACATGCTTCATATACTCTGGGGAAATCAACCAGGAACTAGAACAACAAGTGATGCAAAGTGAAGCAAGACATTACATGAGGCTTACTGCTGTTGTTACAGAAGAATAGAGGCTTATCAAGATATCTTTAATTTGCTGACTGTGTGTGCTATATAACTTAGCTACTCCCCTCTCCACAGAGACTCAATACACTGGAGGAGGCTCAGCTCGCATGTCTCTCCTCATCCTGCTGTCTATCTTCACCTGCGCTGCTTCTGTCATGTACCTAGTGTACAGGAATTTCCCAGAGCTCAACGAGTAATTGTTCTTTTCATTTATCTTTCCAGCAAGCCGACCCATGTACAAAGAGTTACTTTTGTACAACATTTGTTACTTTTGTGAAACAGCCTACCAAATGGCATTCACCAGCCAAGTTAAATAATTTCATTCAAATGGTTCTCATCATTAGCTGTGATAAACGTTGATGGATTATTTTATGGAGCAAAAATGGATATGATTTTATAACGGAGCATTTTACAATTCAAACATTCCCCTGCAACGAGCCATCAGAGTTTAGAAGATACCTGGGACCTCCGAATAGAGAACAAAGAAAGTATCACCATGTAAAGGCTTTTCGGAAATTTGACTATTACAGATATATAAGAGCCTGTTATCAATGATTATCACAGCTAATGATGAGAACCATTTGATTTAAATTGTCTACAGCCTAGTATGTCACACTCCAATAGAGACGGTCACGTTTTAATTTCTCTGTTTCTGTAAGTGTCAAAGCCCTTGCACACAGATTCAGACACATTTTTATTTATCCACAACATTGTATGATGGTGAATTCATATCCACGTTTTTTCATTTCAGTGATGAGATGGCTACTATTAAAATCCCCAAAGATATGGATGATGCCAAAGCCTTGGGCACTGTACTTTCCAAATATAAGGATGCCTACTACACCCAAGTGTTAGTAGCCTACTTTACCACCTATATCTTGTATCCTTTTGGGTAGTAAATGTATTGCAAAGTTGTCAACTTTTGGAGGCTTGAGTTACATACTTATTAGCTGTTTCAACATGCATCATATCTGCGAGGCCCCCTATGTAATCCAGTGGGTCAGCAGAGGAGAGCGATGTTACTCTGTGATGGGCATGTTGATTGCATCATCCCTAATCTCCCCTACCTGGCTCTCGCCTGCTCGGTCTCCCTCTCTCATTCATTATTTCCTTTGAACAAAGCAGCCAGCCAAACAAAGGCCAAAGTAAAGGCATGGGCTTGCCTCTGGATAATGAATGGAGAAGTAGGAGGTGGGGGTATAGTGGGCTTTGATCCTTGAGTATTAATTCAGGCAATTCTTGTGTGTTCACAGCAACCACAGAGTGCTGTACATTTTCCTTCATTTTATGACAGGAGAAGACAGATTAATGCAGACATGGACATGCAGTTAAACTTACAGTTAAACTTTATCAGTACAGTAGGTTCTAAGGACTTCCTTTCCACCCACAGGTATTTGCAATATAAACTCTGTTCCAGCTTTGTCAATTGTACTTCAGACAGACATTACGGGCAGATAGAATTATCCGCTATAAAAGAGGAGAAAAACATGGTCCGATGCATGTTATGGTACCACCTCATATGTAAACATTATCCATCTTCAGAGCACATTTATTTTGATTAATAAACACTACACACTATGAACTATGAATACAAATGCAGTATCATGCCTGATGTTTTCTACCCTGCTTCCTCTGCTAGTTTGCCTAATCTCTTTCCCCTCCACTGCACATATTAATGTATAGTGTCTGTGCGCTGGCCAGCATGTGCTAACAGCACAAGGACTGGACCAGGCCCCAGCCACTGTCTGGGATGTGTTGCCTTGTAGTTTTTTAGGTAAATACATGTTTGGTATCCTGTCTGAGAAATTATTTGCCCACACCATGCTAAAGGTCAGCAACATGACCAGTAAAACTATAAGACAACACATCCCAGACAGTGTCTGGGGCTTGGTCAGCTGGTCCAGTCCTTGTGCTGTTAGCACATACTGGCCAGAGCACAGACACTATGCATTAACATGTTCCTAGACAGTGGAGGGGAAAGAGATTACGTAAACTAGCGGAAGAAGACATCAGACATGATACCGCATTTGTATTCATAGTTCATACTGTGTAGTGTTTATTCATCAAAATAAATGTGCTCTAAAGATGGATGATGTTTACATATGAGGTGGTACCATAACATGCATCGGACCATGTTTTTCTCCTCTTTTATAGCGGATACTTCTGCACAAATTAGTTCTGCAGCCAGATCTATAATAAACTGGCACTGTATACTACTACAGTGGAGTATGTTTTAACAATACTGAACAAAAATAGAAACGCAACATTTAAAGTGTGGGTTTCATGAGCTGAAATAAAAGATCCCAGAAATGTTCCATATCCACAAAAATTGTATTTTTCTCATTTTGTGCACAAATTTGTTTACATCCCTGTAAGTGAGCATTTCTCCTTTGCCAAGATAATCCATCCACCTGACAGGTGTGGCATCAAGAATCTGATTAAACAGCACGATCAATACACAGGTGGACCTTGTGCTGGGGACAATAAAAGGTCGCTCTAAAATGTGTAGTTTTGTCACACAACCCAATGCCACAGATGTCTCAAGTTGAGGGAGCATGCAATTGGCATGCTGACTGCAGCAATGTCCACCAGAGCTGTTGCCAGAGAATTTAATGTTAATTTCTCTACCATAAGCTGCCTCCAACCACAGACCACATGTAACCACGCCAGCCCAGGACCTCCACACCCGGCTTCTTCACCTGCGGTATCATCTGAGACCAGCCACCCGGATAGCTGATGAAACAGTGGCTTTGCACAACAGAATAATTTCTGCACAAACTGTCCGAAACCGTCTCAGGGAAGCTCATCTGTGTGCTTGTCGTTCTCACCAGGCTTTTGACCTGACTGCAGTTCGGTGTTGTAACCGATTTCAGTGGACAAATGCTCACATTCGAGGGCCACTGGCATGCTGACTCCCGGTTTCAACTGTATTGGGCAGATGGCAGACAGCATGTATGGCGTCGTGTGGCCGAGTGGTTTCCTGATGTCAACGTTGTGAACAGAGTGCCCCATGGTAGCGGTGGGGTTATGATATGGGCAGGCATAAACTACGGAAAATGAAAACAATTACGTTTTATTGATGGCAATTTGAATGCACAGAGATAGATACCGTGACGAGATCCTGAGACCCGTTGTCGTGCCATTCATCTGCCGCCATCACCTCATGTTTCAGCATGATAATGCACGGTCTCAAGGATCTGTACACAATTCCTGGAATTTGAAAATGTGCCAGTTCTTCAATGGTCTGCATACTCACCAGATATGTCACCCATTGAGCATGTTTGGGATGCTCTGGATTTGTGTACGACAGCGTGTTCCAGTTCCTGCCAATATCCAGCAACTTCACACAGTCATTGAAGAGGAGTGGGACAGCATTCCTCAGGCCACAAAATATTAGAAATTGTTGCATCTTGCGTTTTTATATTTTTGTTTTGTGTATTTTTGTGACTGCATCCACAAGTGTGTGTGCACATACTGCTGTGTGTTCAGCCCTTGTGCTGTATTCCTTGACGCTACTGACTCAGCCTCCAGACATTTGCGATCCCTGGATCCATCTTCCTCAGTATCCTGTCTGGTTATCTCTACCCCTTCCCCCTGGCTCTTTTCCTCGTCTGCCTGGTGAGTATACTATGGACACAAGGAGAACTATGACTAATAATAGTGGTGACATTTACAAAATGTACTTTGACTCTGTAAACCAGACTCGGTTTACAAAATATACTGCCTCTGTCACTGTGTTTTCCAGTGCTCTGGCCTGGGGGCTTCCTTCTGCTACATGCTGTCTTATCTAGTGGGGCGACCAGTGGTCTACAGATACCTGACAGAGAGAGTCCAGAAATGGTCCCAGCAGGTAAGACCTTTTTGGAAGGAAAAACAGGTTGATTTGGTACGTGAACAGTGTAGGAAGTTGTTGATATGAGAGTACAAGCAAACTTTTAGCAGTTTAGTAACAGCCACATGTCTATCTGCACCCACAGAACAGTGGAGTCTTAGTAGGGGGCTAGTAGCCTCCAAGCCTTTCTGTGAATGACAGGTTCTGCTATCTGTTTTCAATTGCAGGTTGACAAGCACAGAGATCATCTCATCAATTACATCATATTTCTGAGGATCACTCCCTTTCTCCCCAACTGGTTCATCAACATCACCTCACCCATCATCAATGTGCCTTTGGGGTTCTTCTTCCTTGGTACTTTCTTTGGTAAGGCTAAGATATATCAAACTCCAGTATTTCCTTCTCAGTAGAAAACAGTGTTGATAGTGCTGCATTGTCTTTATTGCTGAGCTATTTTTGAATCTCTCATACCATTTAATACAGTGGTCACCAAACTTTTCTGAGTCAAGATCACTTTCGCAGTCAAAAAGCTAGCTGAGATCTACTGCTCAGATTTTTTTTGTTTTACATTAAACTCACACAAACAGTTTTGTAGGAATGAGGTTTGGGCAGTAGGCCTAATACATTATCACAGCATATTGGCTATATGTTTGGCCTGCCAATATTGTTAATCTCAGACCATATTATATTTCAAAACTCGAGCTTTGATAACAAAACATTTTAGTTGGTTTAGCACTTGTGAGGCACTGTGGAGCATGAATTTAAATAATTCGCTTTTTGATTTTACTGGACTGATGGTACCTGCGTCTGATGGTCAACGAGGTCAAATCACGACGTCAGTGATCTTCAGCTCGACTTCGAATTCCGAGTTGGATGACCGGTCAAAACGATTTTTTCCCCAACCGCCTCTCACGGTCCCTGCTCTCTCCTTCCTTTCCTCCGGTGAGACCGACCAGAGAGAGGGGACACAGTCTTCCACTTAAGGGCGAAACTCGAGTCACACCGCATCTGCCTCATGCACAAATTCATGTTGCTCCTATGACCAGAGAATGTGAAATATTCCTTGACATTAAAATCGACACGACGAGCTGCTAATAAAAATAAAACGCAGGGCTATCAATACTTGGCTACTCATTCATTGCAGCTGCAGCCCGAGCGGAAATACGGAGAAGCGAGTTTTGTAATAGTGTGGAATAAAAGCAGTGACAGTGCTGAATATAAACTTAAACATGAACCCACTCATAAAAACAGCAGCTCTTTTCTGTATTCGCTGACAGTCTCTCTGTGGTCATGGTTTTAAAAGTTATTAAATCTTACGTAGGCTATTAGCCTATTAAACTTGGCTGTAGCCAGGGTTATGGAACTCTGCAGCCACGGTGATTTGAGCTATCCGATTGGGCAGCGCTGTAGGTGCACTCGATTTTGTCTCATATTTGCCGGTCGGCCGGGTAGGCGGAGTTTGTCTCTTCAGACAAAATGGTTAAAAAGGAACACTTTGCTTACCCGGTGCAATCAAGTGCATCTGCGGTCAACAGCTCAACACGATATAAAAAAAGGAGAGCAAGCCTTTATCGTTCGCTGGCTTTTCGACAGAAATATTTGGTGATTGACTAGGAATGCCTTAGCTATGTGTTGTGTGTCTTACAGTACTGACTTCCTCCCTTTTCTCTGACTGTCAGGAGTGGCCCCACCGTCCTTTGTAGCGATCAACGCTGGTACAACACTGTACAAACTGACGACAGCTGGGGAGGCAGTGTCCTGGAACTCTCTGATTGTGCTAGGTGTCCTGGCCATACTCTCAATCCTGCCTGTCTGCTTCCAGAAGAAACTGCAGCAGAAGATGGAGTAGGCACGAGACAACTCATCTGCCTGCCTGATCCCCCAGCCCATCCCTTGGCTCAGGAATGGTACACCCCGCTGTCACTCACATAGTCCTGCCTGTTGCTGTCCCACACACCTGCTGAGGTTGCTGTGGAAACATTGCTATTGGCCCAACCCTGACTCCTGTGTCCAAAAAAAACATGTGGTTGTTGCCACCTCAACTTTGTGCTCTACAAAGCACTAACTGGCCTCTGCTCATCCTCGGGTTTGTTCTCCCATTTTTGTTAAATGTTGCTTGCCTGTAAAACGATTTTAAAAAGGATACAGAAAACATCAGGCATCTGTCTTTAATATTGTTTTAATCACAATGGTTCTCACAAGTTCCAGCTACGCTTCCCTCCTTTGTATTTCTTGAACCATGTTTTGAATTAATTTAATCTCTTAACCTGTGTGATATGGGTGGCGTCAAAGCAATACTGATCAGAGTTGCAGTTCAGTGTTTTTGATTTTCACAAAATTTTAGGACTATTGTTATGACTGTTTTATACACTGGTTAGAATGTGAGCATATTAAATAATTTAGAATGTTCTATCATTTGAAGATATTGTTAACACACCACCCTAAAATGATATGTGTGCCATCAATGTTGACATGAAAAATATGCATTTGATCACATAGTAAGATAAATATGAAACTCTTGATGCTTTTGTTGGGCCTATCAGTAAAACATATGAAACGGCATATCAAGTATTGAAAACTAGTGTTTTGTATACTATTCATTTATATTTGTTCTACTAATGGTGCTGAGACTCCCTCTCTGCCTGTGTGCTCTCCCTCGTGTGTGTCACCAGTCCAAATGCTCTGCCAGTTGAGAAATGCAGTAGTGGATGACCCAGCAGTGCCCTTTGCAAAGCTACCAATTAGATTTTTGGTTGTTCATGCTTTTCCCAGGTGTTAGTGATTTCACACTGCTACTTCATGTACAGTGCCTTCAGAAAGTAGTCACAACCCTTGACTTTTTCAAAATTTTGTTGTGTTACAAAGTGGGATTAAAATGGATTTAATTATAATATTTTTGTCAATGATCTACACAAAATACACTGTCAAAGTGGAAGAACAATTCTAACAGCATTGTCATGCTGAAACAAGAAAGGACCTTCCCCACACTGTTGCCACAAAGTTGGAAGCATCGAATCGTCTAGAATGGCATTGTATGCTGTAGTGTTAAGATTTCCCTTCACTGGAACTAAGGGACCTAGCCTGAACCATGGAAAACAGCCCCAGACCATTATTCCTCCTCCACCAAACTTACAGTTGCATTGGGGCAGGTAACGTTCTCCTGGCATCCGCCAAACCCATCCGTCGGACTGTCAGATGTTGAAGCGTGATTGATCACTTCAGAGTATGCGTTTCCAGTGCTCCAGAGTCCAATGGCGGCGAGCTTTAAGTGAAAACTAACTAGGCCACTCAGAAACATTAAATGTTGTCTTGGTTAGCAACTCCAGTGTATATTTGGCCTTGTGTTTTAGGTTATTGTCCTGCTGAAAGGTGAATGTTGGAAAACAGACTGAACAAGGATTTCCTGTAGGATTTTACCTATGCTTTGCTCTATTCTGTTTCTTTTGATCATAAACTCCCTAGTCCTTGCTAATGACAAGCATACCCATAACATGATGCAGCCACCACCATGCTTGAAAATATGAAGTGGTACTCAGCGATGACATTGGATTTGTCCCAAACATAATGCTTTGTATCCAGGACATTACGTTAGTTTCTTTGCCACATTATTTTGTAGTTTTATGTTTGTGCCTTATTGCAAACAGGATACATGTTTTGGAATATTTTATTCTGTATAGGTTGCCCTCTTTTCGCTCTGTCAATTAGGTTAGTATTGTGGAGTAACTACAATGTTGTTGACCCATCCCAGTTTTCTCTTATCATAGCCATTAAACCCATGGTGAAATCCCTGAGCGTTTTCCTTCCTTCCTTTACACCATCCAAAGTGTAAGAACTTCACCATGCTCAAAGGGATATTCAACATCTTAATTCCATTTTTTTTTAACACATCTACCTACCAATAGATACCCTTTGCGAGGCATTGGAAAACCTCCCTGGGCTTTGTGGTTGAATCTGCGTTTGAAATTCACTCCTCGATTCAGGGACCTTACAATTATATGTATGTGGGGTACAGAGTTGAGGTAGTCATAAAAAAAATCATGTTAAACCCTATTATTGCACACAGAGTGAGTCCATGCAACTTATTGTGACTTGTTGAGCACATTTGTACTCCTGAACTTATTTAGGCTTGTCATAACAAAGGTGTTGAATACTTATTGACTCAAGACTATTCAGCTTTTCATTTTTTATTAGTTTGTAAACATTTCTAAAAACATAATTCCACTTTGACATGATGGGGTATTTTATGAAGGGCAGTGAAAAAAAAATCTAAATTGAATACATTTTAAATTCAGGCTGAAACACAAGAAAATGTGAAAAAGAGTCAAGGGGTGTGAATACTTTCTTAAGGCACTATATATTTCTTAGACTCCAACCTGTATGTATCTGTTGATGTGATGCCTAATTTGTACTATAGTTTGGGTGCTTTGATGTGATTTTTATTTAGCCTTACCTGATGTCATTATATGAATTCTCTGCTGTTGTGAAACCTTCTGGTTGTATCTAGAGGTTGATGCAGTGAATGTGCACTTGGGCAGTCGTACTGTTGATGTTTCTTCAAAGTCCATGTCTCAAGCACTGTCCACTCTTCTGCATCTGAGATCACTCATTATTTATGAAAATTGATTTGATTTTAAAAAGTGAGAAATCATTTTTTATATTTGGATTATTAACGGTCTTACTTGGATCAGCGTTTTAATCCACTGTAGAAACCCTTTCTGAGCATGAGAAAATAAATCTCATTTGTTAGTATTTAATTACCTGAATTAATTTGTGTGGCCACTTAGCATATCTAAGGCTGTGTTTACACAGGCAGCCTAATTCATATATATTTTTCCACTAATTGGTCTTTTGACCAGTCACATCAGATCTTTTCTCGAAGCTAATCTGATTGGTCAAAATACCAATTAGTTAAAAAATTTATCAGAATTAGGCTGCCTGTATAAAAGCAGGCTAAGTGCTTCATATTTTTATGTAATGGCCACTTTGGCTGTGTTGACACAGGCAGTCCAATTCTGATCTCTTTTTTTTTTTTTACCACTAATTGGTGTTTTGACCGATCAGCTCTTTTGCCAATAATTGGTCAAAAGATCATAACTGTTCTGCCTGTGTAAACACAGCCCTACTGTATCCCAATCCCGCTGTAACCCAGCAATTTCATGACCTGTTTCATGTGATTTAGTTGTGTTATTGTTCTTGTTGTTTGAAATTTGGGCTCCACCTTTTTGTAGTTCATAGAGGTTGCATCATTACCTCATCTTGATTGCACTACAGTAGTTTTCAGAGGGATCATGCCCGATGGGAGATCCTGTAGCTGTTCAGTCAATACAAAGTGTGTGCTCTTATGAAAGCTGTTTTGGGGTTTAATAAATAAGAATATTTTGTTCCTTAGCCCATATTACTATCACATTATTATTTGTTCACCCAATTTGATATCAGAAGTAATTTTTGGAAATTCATTGACACATATTTGCACTAACTGTTTAAAAGTCCCCAGTAGTTTTATCCCATTTTTAAAGATCACTGCAATATTAGGGTGTTACACATGTTTCTTATTACAACTTTCCAACATTTGTTGATTTCATGCAGAGAATATTGAGAATATCTGCGCTGGCTTGGATGATTCTTGCTGTGTTTCCATTCATTACACTTGTGATCTTTACAGTATTAAGTTGTGCAAACTGATAATGTATTGCAATATGACCTGTGTTTGTAAATTATATTAATTCTTGTACATCCTTTTTGTCCAAGCTAATGAATGTTGGTTTATTATTAACATATTTATTTTGTAATCACAAAAAATATTCTGTACTTTTTTTCTCACTGTCTGGTAAATGATTGGAATATGAGAATGTGAATCTAATGGCAAAGTTCTGCATGTTTTTACTGTCACCTTTTACCACATGGTGGAGCTCTTTGTACATGTCTACAGATTTCAGCCCCACAGTTGCTTTGACTTATTTGACTTTAACTTTTTATCAAGTAGGACAACATTTTTCTTATGATTTAATGAAATATATTCAAAATTGTGTATCAGATAACGTTTATTTACATGTTTTTCCTGTTTCTGACACCTACTTATCCTTATCCGTGCCTTGAATACTCAAATAGAATACCTATTACTGTATGGGTATTACAACTATGGTATTACATGTGTATTACATTAATACAATTGTTCAGGCTAAATTGGTGAAATTAAAGTTTGCATTCAGTTGTACACTGGATGGTCTTGGCTACAGTGGAGTAAGAATACTATGGCTCAGGTTCATTATGTGCAATAAGGCCTATTTAATGCTTCATTACTATATCAAGAGAAATACTTAAGAGAAATACTTAACTCAGGAACTGAAGGGTTAAGTGCATAACGTAATCTGTAAGGAGTTCGCACATGCTCAGTGTGTTCCCTCTACGCAGAGGTAATGCAAGGGTTTGAGAAGATCTGAGACCGATGAAAACAGCTGTACTTGAAGACCCATAATGCATTTCGGCTGGCATTCTGTTCTGATTTTCAGGCTTTGCAGTACATCCACGATGGCTGCGCGAAATCACTACGCGATCCTTTAATATGCACCCAACTGAAAAAACAGAGGAAAAGGGTACCACGGGACCAGTCTCAAAATGACCACCGGCTTCAGCTCGAATTCATGTAGATTCGCAGATTATTTTGTTATCTGCGGACTTGACACTGAAAGCGGGCTTGAACCAGATGAACTGTCCGGTAAGTGTCGGGCACGGGCTGGTGAACCAATAAGAATAATTCTGCATGGTTTATAATGTCTTCCCTAGTTTATGTTTCTTTTATATAGATTTTAGAGTACAATATTATATTAATGTTTAAATAATAAAAACATGACAGTTTATTTATAATGAGGTTGGAAACTGGTAATACTGTGTACATCAATAAGTAGGACGGCACATTAGTGTTGTTCATACAAGTTACTATAGTCTACTTTTCCATTTTATGTTTATAACGTTACGTTTAGTCGTTTAGAATGGATTATTCCAATAAATGTTGTTAACCTGAAATGCTCGAGAACTGTAGGCCGTCGATGTTCCAGCTGTAATTAAAAACAACGAAAAACTGTTGATGGATTAATCTCCTCCTGAGTATAGCAGCACTCATTAAGTGGTCAAAAGCAGGACAGACACACATTTACAAACGTAGATCACTGACCTTGATTGGCTGTTTCAGACCTCACCAGAATAAGACATGTTTCTATTTCTACAAGTTGTAAATAATAGGGATGTTTCCCCTATCAGTAGTATGTTGATATTACCATACTGTCAATGGTAATTACACATGTATAAACAAGCATATATATACACAAGCAGGTTAGGCCAAAAATAGCTACATCATAGAAGCACATATGATTTCTTAGTTGTTTATGACATCTGAACGATTTGATTGATTCTCCACTGCCTTCTTACACACTTACCCTCAGTGATAGATTGAAATTAATTGATCAATGCATGGCAGAGTGCAGAAAACAGAGTGAAACTGGGGGTATCAAGGACCATAAGGTTCTCCCTGGGGGGGGGGGGGGGCAGAACGCTGAATATGAAAGGATGATGTCATTATTAGACTGAGAGGGCCTGCTGTTTCTTGGGAGTGCCATGGGTCTCTGCGGGAGATGAAGATGATATGATACATAAAGCAGTTGTGTGTGTGGGGGGGGAGAGAAAGTGAACTCTTCCTGAGCTCAGGGTGGTGGGTTAGTTGTGTATGAGTTTGAAAAGAAGTGAAACTGGTGTGGGTGTACCTGAAGATGCTGATCTTGGTTTTCTTGTCAACAACAATCATGTTTAGGGAAGGAACTTGTAGAATCTAGGACATTGTTTTCAAAGGACAAGTCAGGCTACATAATTTTTTTTGGTAGCCTAAGGTCTAAGGATATGTAAGTATGTGCATTTCCCTAAAGTCAACTGTTACTTTACTATCAAGCCCTAAAGGTTTCTTCTGTAAACATCACCTCCTGTTTATGAATATGTACAAATCAAAACAATAATTTATTATACTGCAGAGACATTTTTGTTAGTCTCGCAGGTGGTCTCAATCATGAATCAGCACAATTTATTTTGTGTGTCTGTGTCTCATGAGATGTCATTAGTTGCTCTCTACCTCTGTGACTTGTTTCTGGAGGCTCTCTGGAAAGAACAAACCCTTGTATAGTTCAACAAACACAATGAGCATGTATCCTGTTCCTTGACTGTACACTTTCCCCTCATAAAGTATCCTAATTTTACAATAATGAGGTATAATGTAGGCAAAGAGAAGACCGTGAACTGCAGTAATAAAAAACATACACAACTCACTGGTTTGTGAGTGGCACCACCCTAGCATGTCTCTCATTTCACTAAACATAGGCCTAAGGTTCTACTTATCATCAAGGGCCATTTTTTGCAGGAGGGATGGACACATCTTTAGATAACACACGCACAAGATCTCTCTTATGCAAATTTACTTAACACATCTGATGAGATAAATAATTAACAGTATTTGCATTAGTTTATTTTTTTAAGTTTGACGCAAAGACGGTTTCCTTCCTCTCAGTGTAAAAGTGGAAGTAGAATCTTTTACTGGAATCAGTCAAAGATGTGTTCACTTCTCTGTTGTTTATCTTGAGAGAATTATGCTATTCAGATTCTTATCATGATTGTCTCCTCTCCTCGAGTACCTGCCTCTCTAATGAGATTGAGACCAGATGGTGAAAGTAAAAGGTCACTGAGGTGTTCAGCAGGAGATTGCATGTCATTCAGTAATTCGTCAATCTAGGAAGAGTGAATTACACAAATAATGGTGGTCCTCTGACCAGAGATTAGACTGTAGAAGACTAGAGGTTATCCTGTAGGTTCCAAACTTGGCCTTCATGTTTTCTCCTGCAGTGACTCACTCAGACAATGGAAGGCCTTTTTGGGGGCTAAGGGTGCTGTTGGCTGAGTTGATATGGGATGAGGAATTTGTCCTCTTTGCCATTCCATGCATAGTTCCAGGGCCATGAGTGCACTGCTGAGACTTGTACCACGGTTTGGTGTAATGGTACAATAGGCTCTTATTAGACATGCTTGTTACAGACTGTTTCCTGAGTCTGTCAGCCACATCTAAAGGAATTAAAGCTGTTGGCCTGTCAGATATCTCAAGCTGTGTGTTTTATGTAGAATATGTTTTGAATGATATGCTTCCAGGATTCCTCCTCTTGTAAGATTGGATCAGCGAATAGGAAGTGACTGCATGCCTAGCGGGGATTCTGAATAGTGAAAACTGCCTAGGGCCAGACTCTAATGTAATCTTCCTCATTGTGGTCAAGGATCAACCGGGTAGGTTATAATGGTTAGGGAGCATCTTGTCTAATCAGAGAGGATTACAGTACATCACATTTTCCCTCCTGCTTTTTTAGCTAGATCTTACTAGCTGACAAAAAAAACGCTATTACAATGTTACTGCAATGTCGTAGCAGGCAGACAATACACTAGCAATGTTGTGAGTGTACAACTCTCTATGGGGTGTTGCCATGTCACTGAGACATTGTAGGAATGTCTGTGAAAAGTTCATCCCTGTGAGTATATTTGTGAATCTCCTCCAGCTGTACACACAGGGCTGTTAGCGTTGGCCTTCCTAAAGCTCTGATGTGGTGAGGTGTCGTGATTGACTAGTGAGTGAGAGTAGATAAGCAGGGTTAAGGTGTCTAAGCTTCTACAGCCTGGCCTCTGTTCTGCTGCTCACCGACTGACTGCAGAGACTGGCTCGTGACAGAGAGTGTGGACACGTACACTGCTGCCCCTCTGAAAGCTTTACAGTTTATTTCTGGATCAATTGCTCACCACAAATTGTGATTTTCAATCATGTCTCTGGCCCTTAAGTCACTCCCCCCATCTCCCCTAACCTCTACTTCCCGTCTTCTCTCCCTACTAGTCCACTGTCATGGTCTGCAAACAAATATACCATTCGCACATTTCACCTGAAGATTTATCCCACTGTTTTACCAAAAAGGCTCAGACTTTTCTGTTTCCATCTACGCAAGCCGGCCCCCGGGTCTCACTGGGCATAGCTCTTGCAGACCTGCTCTGACTTGGGGCCAAGCCCAGGGTACTTTTCATTTTAATTTACATAACAATGGCTACTGTGGACTTTTAACACCTTCTCACAAGGCAACTGTCTTGATGATGCAGAGGTTGTTGGTTCTGCTCGTTCCAAGTCTTTAGAGTCAAACTCCTGATGGAAACACATAAGTCTCATTGGAAAAGCACCTCTCCCTCTCTCTACAGTAGAGATCCATGGAGTATGTATCCTCTTAGGGAGTATGTATCCTCTTAGGGAGTATGTATCCTCTTAGGGAGTATGTATCCTCTTAGGGAGTATGTATCCTCTTAGGGAGTATGTATCCTCTTAGGGAGTATGTATCCTCTTCGAGAAACAAGGCCTTTGGATGGTTACATGAATGCTTTCTCATGCAGCTATTTTGGTATCTCTTGATAACACCCTCCACCACAACTATACTCTGTGGAGATACTGCAAGCAGTACGGTTCCTGCTGTGTGCAGGCTATGTGTTCTTGGTATGAACTTCCTGCTGCCCCTCTTGTTCTCAGGCTGCTGAGACCCAGTTAGCACTAGCAGAGCTAGCAGAGCTGCTTCATTAACAGTAGTAGCGGTGAGTGGAGGAGCTCTACTTCTCCCTGGCAGACTGAAGGACTCACGTGCACACAGCAAATAGACAGCCCAGCACAAGCTGCTCTCACTGACCAATCAGAGGAGATTATGGGTGTCATGTGTTTAGTGGACTGAGCAAGCTTCGAGCTGCAGTCTCTATGCAATTAGTCTGTGCTATGGTGAGTGTGTCGACTAAAGGTGTCCGCATGCTTTCCAGCCGAAACACCTCGGAAGAGTTTGTGCATATATCATGACAACATTTTGTGATGTTTTTGTTCGTATTTGACACCCGTAAGGCTTTTTTTGGCTGTTCGGGCATACAACATTTTTACTTGAGGGAAGCCGAAGTTGGTAGCCAAAGTCTACGCCCCTTCGTCGGTGATTGGTCAACAGTAGGGATTCTTCAATAAAGTCTTTGTTGTCATTCAATGAGAGATGACTTGTTTTCATGCACATTTTTCATTGAGAAATACTGCACCAAACATCTTAGTTGGATGTAAAATTGTGCGGCTAACATCTCCTTGGCAAAAACGTCAAAACTAATGACAGATTTCTTGAGTTATTTTAGATTAATTCGGACTATTTTGACGAATTGTAGTCTTGCTACAGCTTCTCAAAATGGACAAACTATTGCCACTTTTGTCTTGTTTTTCAAGGTTTTTTTTATGGGAGTATGCGAGCACACTCGTTCAGTTCGGCTAGCCAAGTTTGGCTATGCACTAGCCTAACTGAAGCATGCTGACACCTTAAGAAACATTAAGAAACACAATTAAGGTAGTGTGGTCCATGACGCAGGCTCAGTTATCACCCCTCAAAATCTGCTGGGATGTTTGTTGGAGAAAGAGGGGCTTGTCCATACGCTGATTTGGCAGTTTCACTTCAGGTGAGCAGAAGCCTTGTGAAATCATAAGAAACCCCACAATTCATGTCACTTGTGAACACAAGCTGATTTGTCAGTTTTACAGAGTGGTTTGAGTCACACTGGTCTTTCCATGGCTTGTGTTCTGACTCAAACGGTGAAGTCAGGCAGTCAGGATGGATGGGGCTTTCCAGATAGCCCTTTCTCTGATCACCACCAATGATAGGAGGAGGTTTTAGTGGTGAATTGAACAGCTGTGCCTAACTGACAGCTGTCACTCACCGTGTCCTTCTCAGGCAGTTTTCTGTAACGTGTAGAGGCTACACTGTACAGTATGTTTGTATTGGTTCACAGAGCCCATATATCTGTACAGGAAGCCTCCGTCATCTTTCTCCAAGACACTGTCCCGTATTGTGTAACACCACCACGACTTAAAACAGATGTGTCCTTTAGAGGGTTATTTGTCTTAAGAATCAGAACAGGAGTCCGCCTGGAGATATAGGCCTAGCAATGTTCTGTAACAGTTGGACCTCAACACTGTATCACTGTACTGACTATGTTCTCTTATAAGAGTTCAAGCCCCCATAATGAGCAGACATTGTGACTTGCCAAAGGACATCCATGTTAGAGGAGAATGATTCGAGTGTCTCTAGGGGAGGTCTAAAAAATAAGAAATGTCTTCCGATGTAGAAATTGAAAAAGCTGTCAGAAAAAAAGCATATTTCACTTCCATAATGGGGCTCTGACTGTTTGACGTGAGGAATATGGGGACTGAGGGTAGAAATTATAATGCTGAGGTGAATGAGGATGAGCTGTCTGTCTCAGAATGCCTCTGTGCTTTGACCAGTGCATGTTTAGCCCCTCCAGATTATGAGCTCTGACGGGGAACAGAAACCCACTCTCTCTCTATCCACTGCCTAAACATGGCCTGAAGCTTTCCTCTGTAGAGCACTGCATTTCCTTGTGTTCCCCCCACAAAGAGACAAGATAGTCATCGGCCCCCTCTCCCATTTTCTCTTAGATTTTTATGCACAAAGCCTCTTAAGATGGGACTCTTATTTTTTATTTTTTCATGTAACTCCTTTTGTCCTCTTCTTTTCAATTCAATATGCTGAAGTTATTATGGTCCAAAGCTGCGTGATCTCCAGTAAGTACTCTTCATATCCAATAAGACAGACTAGTAATTATTAAATGTGATCCGTTCCAAGGCAACATGGACAGAGGTCTCATCATTTTTTTCCATATCACGATCACAATGTATTTTTTTAGAAAAAACAATTTACCTAACCAGCTAATATCTCTCTCCCTCAGTATGCCATTCACATGCTATAATTTTTTCATGACACTGACTTTGCCATCAGGGGGCAGTTATATCACTGGCTGCAGCAGCCAAAACGTGTTAAACTTGATGACAAAACCCTCCTTTATGCGACAGTGTTGGGGTGCAGGGCGAGACTAGATTAGCATATGTATTAGGGGCCCTCCTGCTAGGCCGACGTGATTGGCTGACTACAACTTGGTCCTACTGAGTACATGGGGACAGGCAGCTGACACAACCCACCCACACACACTCACTTTGAGCCCCCCCCCCCTGCACTATTCAAATGCTAACATCCCTTGAGTTTCCCAGACACCCCCTCTCTTTAATCCCTCGGTGAATGACATCACTATAAAGCCCCCCCGCACATGCTCAGTGTGTGTCTGCACTCATATTCACTGCCTATTAATAATTCATAGGTGTGTTAAAGGAGCTCAAGTCCTAAGGAAGTTTCCTCGGGCATCTTACAGTGTCTAACTAAATAGTGTTTAAGCAAATCTGTAACCCTGTGGAATTGAATAATGACTGTTGAAGTGTGTTATACACATGGAAGTATAATTCAATAGGGGGAACAAGTGTGTGTGCCCTTAAAAAATCTAGCCCTCCGGTACTTGTTGGTTTTAGACATTTCGGATGGCCCAGCTGGATCTCTCCTTTCTGTACTTTTATGTAATTCAAAATCACTTTTCGACTCGAGAAGTTGATACTGAGAAGAAGCCAAGCCATCCTTTATTGAGCAATACACATAATACTTCTCTATATTCTGAGATTATAAAAGGCAGATTTCTACACTGAACAAAAATATTAACGCAATATGTAAAGTGTTGGTCCCATATTTCATGAGCTGAAATAAAGGATCCCAGAAATGTTCCATACACTCAAAAAGCTTATTTCTCTCAAATGTTGTGCACACATTTGTTTACATCCCTGATAGTGAGCATTTCTCATTTCCAAGATAATCCATCCACCTGACAGGAGTGGCATATCAAGAAGCTGATTAAACAGCATGATCATTACACAGGTGCACCTTGTGCTGGGGACAATAAATGGCACTCTAAAATGTGTAGTTTTGTCACACAACACAATGCCACAGATGTCTACATTTTTGAAGGAGCGTGCAATTGGCAAGCTGACTGCAGGAATGTCCACCAGAGCTGTTGCCAGAGAATTTAATGTTAATTTCTCTACCATGAGCCACCTCCAACGTCATTTTAGAAAATTTGTCAGTACATCCAATTGGCTTCACAATCGCAGACCATATGTATGGCGTTGTGTGGGCGAACGGTTTGCTGATGTCAATGTTGTGAACAGAGTGTCCCATGGTGGTGGGGTTATGGTATGGGCAGGCATAAGCTACGGACAACAAGCATTTTTTATCAATAGCAATTTGAATGCACAAAAATACTTTGACGAGATCCTGAGGCCCATTGCGAAGCCTGTTTTTATTTAAGGTATCTGTGTCCAACAGATGCATATCTGTATTCCCAGTCATGTGAAATTCATAGATTGGGGCCTAATGAATTTATTTCAATTGACTGATTTCTTCATATGAACTGTAACTCAGTAAAATCTTGGAAATTGTTGCATGTTGGGTTTATATTTTTGTTCAGAATACAGTATATATACATTCACTATGGGGTGTGCATGGTCCAAACATGCCTTGAGACCTCTCTGCAGTCCCTGACTCTGGATGTCAAAGCTCAAGTCATACAGAACTGAAATAAATGCTTCACATAAGGAAATCTGCCTTTAAATCCCAGGCAGAGTTCATGACTGGAGAAAAGCTTGTAGAATAAGCTAACTCTGCCCTCTCAGCACCCTGAGGCTCTCTCTATCTCCTCTGCTCCCCTCTGTGGAAACAGGAAGCCTTTCTTATAAAGGGGTTTAAGACGGCTGCACGGCAGAGGAGCAGATAGCGTTTTTACGAAAGCGATGATGCAGACTGACTCCCTCATTACCTCTTAGCCTGTCTGTCCATTTGATCTCAGCTCTGCTTCAGCTCTGCTGCTGAGGAGGCAGTCTGCCATGAAGAAAGGCTCACACTGCTTCTGTTGAAAGGAAATGGAGACAAATCATTTTCAACATTGGTCACAGCCAGAGGTAAGCTGTGGCCAGGCCATGTTGAGTCATATGATCTGGATACTCCTCTGTTTGACAGGGAAAAGCAATGATTGGCTGCCACTGGGGCGCTGCTTCCTCAATAGACTATACTGGAAAGAGTTCAGTCTTTTCATAAAGTTAGAGAAAACATGCTTTCAGTCCTACTCATCCTTTGGCATTTGGAATTGTCTCCCTTTGCCGTTAAGCAAGATTTTTATAGAGTGTGTGAGTTAGTTCAGTGAAAAAGAGCACATTACCCATGTCTCCTTTACGACTAGTCCTAGAAGGTCATTCTGTACATGTCACCCCTAGTTACAGTGTCCATACAGTACATCTCTCTGTGGAAGCTACAAACCCTGAAAGCACTACCAGCAGCTAGACTGGAAATGCCAGACGAGAATGACAGTCTTTTCTGTTCACCCCCAGATAATGTTACGAAAAAGCCTAACAAGACACAAGATAGTGTTTAGGGGCAGAGGATTCTTTCACGTTGCCACTAACTCTAACGGAATGCTACATTAATCTGTTCTTACACTAAACAAAAATATAAACGCAACATGTAAAGTGTTGGTCCCATGTTTCATGAGCTGAAATAAAAGATCCCATAAATGTCTCTCAAATTTTGTGCACAAATTTGTTTACATTCCTGTTAGTGAGCGTTTCTCCTTTGCCTACATTATCCATCCACCTGACAGGTGTGGAATATCAAGAAGCTGATTAAACAGCATTATCATTACACACCTTTAGCCGGGGACAATAAAAGGCCACTCTAAAATGAGCAGTTTTGTCACACAACACAATGCCACAGATATCTCAAGTTTTGAGGGGGGGGGGGGTGTAATTAGCATGCTGACTGCAGGAATGTCCACCAGAGCTGTTGCCAGAGAATTGAATGTTCATTTCTCTACCATAACCCCCTCCAATGTTGTTTTAGAGAATTTGGCAGTATATCCAACCGACCTCACAATTGCAGACCATGGCGTTGTGTGAGCGAGCGCTTTGCTAACGTCAACGTTGTGAACAGAGGGCCCCATGGTGGCAGTGGGGTTATGGAATGGGCAGGCGTAAACTATGGACAACGAACGCAATTGCATTTTATCGATGGCAATTTGAATGTACAGAGATACCATGATGAGATCCTGAGGCCCATTGTCGTGCCATTTACCTGCCGTCATCACCTCATGTTTCAGCATGATCATGCACGGCCCCATGTCGCAAGGATCTGTAAACAATTCCTGGAAGCTGAAAATGTCCCAGTTCTTCCATGGCCTGCATACTCACCAGACATGTCACCCATTGAGCGTGTTTGGGATGCTCTGGATTGACGTGTACCAAAGCGTGTTCCAGTTCCCGCAAATATCCAGAAACTTCGCACAGCCATTAAAGAGGAGTGGGACAACATTCCACAGGCCACAATCAACAGCCTGATCAACTGTATGCGAAGGAGATGTGCTGCATGAGGCAAATGGTGGTCACACCAGATACTGACTGGTTTTCAGATCCAAGACCCAACTTTTTTTTTTAAAGGTATCTGTGACCAACAGATGCATATCTGTATTCCCAGTCATGTAAAAATCCATAGATTACGGCCTCATTTATTTATTTAAATTGACTGATTTCCTTATATGATCTGTAGCTCAGTAAAATCATAGAAATTGTTGCGTGTTGCATTTATATTTTTGTTCAGTAAAATTAGTTACTTCTTCATTTTGCTTCATATTGTTGGCATACTCTCCCTCCCCTATTAGTGTGCATCGTTAGGGTCATTTTAACCTAATTTGCATATGACACACCCACACCATGTAACATGGACAACCATGACCCATGTTCCTATGTGTTATGTAGGCATGCCACCCTGATGCCATATTGAGGTAGGGAAAATTAGCTACTTTGGTATTTGGTTTCAATGATGTAGGAATCACCCTTTATGCTGTGAAATAATACATATTAATTTTGGCTGTGTCCAGTATTCCTAATACATATTCCTGCAACTCTGTGGTCTACTGTATAGAACAAGTCCCCCCCTCACACACATGTTTGAGAGCTGTCCCCTTTTCCAGATGTGATGCATTGTGGGTGTGAAATGGCTGCATTCATTATTACATTTCTGAATAGTGTACATCGAATTCCATGAAATACATTCAATGAAAAAATGTGTATGATATCCTTGAATGTGAACAATAGTACATTTTGATAACTTTTATATAGACAGCCAACATAGTAAATAGACTACCATGACCCATGTTCCTATGCCACCCTTTGTCACGGATGTCGTAGGGATTTGACCAAAACGCAGCGGGAACGTGTATACTCATCTTCTTTATTATAAAAGAAGGAAAAACAAACATATCACATATACAAAAACAAAGCACGACACTAACAGTCCTGTCAAGTGCACAGTCACTAAACATGGAAGCAACTACCCACAAACCCCCATTACAAAACACCCCTATACATAGGACCAATCAGAGGCAACGAGGAACAGCTGCCTCCAATTGAAGGCCAATCAACAACCCTAAACATAGAAAATAGAAAGACTAGACTAGACCATAGAAATATACTAACATAGAACATAAACCAAAAACCCCGGAACACTCTAAACAAACTCCCCTCTATATAAACACATAGCCCAACAAACCCCGAAACACTCTAAACGAACACCCCCCTGCCACGTCCTGACCAAACTACAATAACAAATAACCCCTTACTGGTCAGGACGTGACACCCTTAGTGCTATAATGAAGTAGTGTCAGTAAGGTACATACTTTCGTGATGTGAAGTAGCAGACCATAATGAAAGTTTGATGAGAAATTATTGTTCTCACCTGGTCTTCAGAGAAATGCAATGCTCTGAGGATGCTGTTCCGATTAACTGACAATGGAAGAATAATGAGTAGAGGGCATGAAGCTCTGAGCTTTCTCTTAAGGTCACAGTCAAAATGACGACCTCTTCGTTTTTGTCCAGATGTAGGAAGCCCCCTAGGCATTTTAAAAGAAATCAGAACAACAATTTGCATTATTCTGTATGAGATTCCTCCACTGATACAGTACATTGAGACAGCAGCCAGGTGTGCTGTATGAAAAGAGGACCACTGGTTTTCACCACGATTGTCTCAGATATTTGTAAACAAATGGTTCTCTGCTCTCACAAAGGGGACTCCTGCCCACAGCTGTGTGTCTCCAGGTGTTTGGCTGCGCATCCCATTCTCACAGGAAAGTGTCTCTGCCGCCTGCTTCCTGTCTGTCTCACTAATCACCTGCCGTTATGCTGCTGGAGTCAACATGGAGTGAACCCATCCATCTCAGTCCACTCAGTTATTCATGGCCAGTGACTGGTATAATATATAGGATTTTAAATCCCCATCCGTACAAGTGTCTTGGCTATTAGGGGTCCTGCCTTGTACAATATTCAGAGCTAACTACATAACAAGGAAAACCAGCCATAATTGATTTGATTTGATTGATTTGCACTTTTCGCACCAATGTATGTTCATCTCTAGGAGACAGAACGCGTCTCCTTCCTGAGCGGTATGATGGCTGCGTGGTCCCGTGGTGTTTATACTTGCGTACTATTGTTTGTACAGATGAACGTGGTACTTTCAGGTGTTAGGAAATTGCTCCCAAGGATGAGTCAGACTTGTGGAGGTCTACCATTTTTTTGTTGTTGAGGTCTTGGCTGATTTCATTTGATTTTCCAATGATGTCAAGCAAAGAGGCACTGAGTTTGAAGGTAGGCCTTGAAATACATCCACAGGTACACCTCCAATGGACTAAAATTATGTCAATTAGCCTATCAGAAGCTTCTAAAGCCATGACATCATTTTCTGGAATTTGCTAAGCTGTTTAATGGCACAGTCTACTTTGTGTATGTAAACTTCTGACCCACTGGAATTGTGATACAGTGAAATAATCTGTCTATAAACAATTGCTGGAAAAATTACTTGTGTCATGCACAAAGTAGATGTCCTAACCGACTTGCCAAAACTATAGTTTGTTAACAAGAAATTTGTGGAGTGGTTGAAAAATTGGTTTTAATGACTCCAACCTAAGTGTATGTAAACTTCCGACTTCAACTCTAAGACGCTTCTAGCCCCTTCTTATTAATAGTATCTGTTGCTTTTATACATGTCGTACTACTGGAAAGTCGTCTTAATTCTCACTCAAAAAACTCCTGTGGCTAATTTTTCAAATTGGCATGTTTTGTTTCTAAATGTCTGCGCAAGAGTGAAGGTTTGTGTTGTGAGATTGTACTTTCGCAGATATAACACACAGTGGCTTTTAAACACCCACAAATGCTTGTTAAACAAGTGTTAATTGATCACTTTTTTCATGGCTATTAGGGGCCCTACCTTGTACAGTATTCAGAGCTAACTACATAACAAGGAATACCAGCCATAACACTAACTTACATAGTGATTTCTTGGCCTAGTGTTTTGTGGTGAATTAGATAAGCTACTAATGTTCACACCATATTTTCAGTGTTTTTTCTTTAACATAGCTGTGGAGGGCTTCCTCACTGAGAAAACCTACTCGACAAATACTAAAAGAGCAAATTTTCCATGAGTTTTTTAGGAAATCATGATATGGACTCTCTTTGGCATGTACGTTTCTCGGTCATGGGTGGCATACACTGGGATATGGGGGAGGGGAGTGGGTGGGGTATTTGCATTGTCCTATTTCCCCCCCACATGATATCACCGACGAGACTCACACGAAGGTACAGACACATGCATACATTGTGATATTGTTGTATGGTGGTATTAAACATTTTGTATTGTAGATATGTATTGGTGTAATAATGTTATATGATGTACTTTTGTATCTTTTGTTGTATATGTAATGTAAGTGTTTTTATATAGTTTTGGACCCCAGGAAGAGGGATCCCTAATAAATAATACTGACCTGGCTGACACAGAAAGGAAGGGGCCAGTTCTTTCTGAACTGACCCTGACTCATTGTGACTTTGGCTGGTCCATGGATGAGACCAGTACTGTGTGTGAGTAGGCATGTGGACTAGGCCTACTGGCAGAGAAATAATGAATTCAGTGGCCCATGACAGTGGCTTTTAAACACACACAAATGCTTGTTAAACAAGTGTTAATTGATCACTTTTTCTTGGCTATTAGGGGCCCTGCCTTGTACAGTATTCAGAGCTAACTACATAACAAGGACAACCAGCCATAACACTAACTTACATAGTGATGTTTATGCCTAGTGTTTCGTGGTGCATTATATAGGCTACTAATGCTCACATCATATTTCCAGGGTTTTTTCTTTAATATAGCTCCTCACTGAGAAAACCTACTGGACAAATACTAAAAGAGCAAATTTTCCATGATTTTTTAAGGAAATCATGATATGGACTCTCTTTGGCATGAACGTTTCTCGGTCATGGGTGGCATACACTGGGAGATGGGGGAGGGGAGTGGGTGGGGTATATGCAAATAGAACATTAACATATACAGTGAGGGAAAAAAGTATTTTAACCCCTGCTGATTTTGTACGTTTGACCACTGACAAAGAAATTATCAGTCTATAATTTTAATGGTAGGTTTATTTGAACAATGAGAGACAGAATAACAACAACAAAAATCCAGAGAAACGCATGTCAAAAATGTTATAAATTGATTTGCATTTTAATGAGGGAAATAAGTATTTGACCCCCTCTCAATCAGAAAGATTTCTGGCTCCCAGGTGTCTTTTATACAGGTAACGAGCTGAGATTAGGAGCACACTCTTAAAGGGAGTGCTCCTAATCTCAGTTTGTTACCTGTATAAAAGACACCTGTTCACAGAAGCAATCAATCAATCAGATTCCAAACTCTCCACCATGGCCAAGACCAAAGAGCTCTCCAAGGATGTCAGGTACAAGATTGTTGACCTACACAAGGCTGGAATGGGCTACAAGAACATCGCCAAGCAGCTTGGTGAGAAGGTGACAACAGTTGGTGCGATTATTCGCAAATGGAAGAAACACAAAAGAACTGTCAATCTCCCTCGGCCTGGGGCTCCATGCAAGATCTCACCTCGTGGAGTTGCAATGATCATGAGAACGGTGAGGAATCAGCCCAGAACTACACGGGAGGATCTTGTCAATGATCTCAAGGCAGCTGGGACCATAGTCACCAAGAAAACAATTGGTAACACACTACGCCGTGAAGGACTGAAATCCTGCAGCGCCCGCAAAGTCCCCCTGCAAATCAAAGCAAATTTATTTATATAGCCCTTCGTACCTCAGCTGATATCTCAAAGTGCTGTTCCGAAACCCAGCCTAAAACCCCAAACAGCAAGCAATGCATGTGAAAGAAGCACGGTGGCTAGGAAAAACTCCCTAGGAAAAACTCCCTAGAAAGGCGAAAAACCTAGGAAGAAACCTAGAGAGGAACCATTCTATGAGGGGTGGCCAGTCCTCTTCTGGCTGTGCCGGGTGGATATTATAACAGAACATGGTCAAGATGTTAAAATGTTCATAAATGACCAGCATGGTCAAATAATAATAATCATAGTAGTTGTCGATGGTGCAACAAGCACGTCTGCTCAAGAAAGCACATATACATGCCCGTCTGAAGTTTGCCAATGAACATCTGAATGATTCAGAGGACAACTGGGTGAAAGTGTTGTGGTCAGATGAGACCAAAATGGAGCTCTTTGGCATCAACTCAACTCGCCGTGTTCGGAGGAGGAGGAATGCTGCGTATGACCCCAAGAACACCATCCCCACCGTCAAACATGGAGGTGGAAACATTATGCTTTGGGGTTGTTTTTCTGCTAAGGGGACAGGACAACTTCACCACATCAAAGGGACAATGGACGGGGCCATGTACCGTCAAATCTTGGGTGAGAACCTCCTTCCCTTAGCCAGGGCATTGAAAATGGGTCGTGGATGGGTATTCCAGCATGACAATGACCCAAAACACACGGCCAAGGCAACAAAGGAGTGGCTCAAGAAGAAGCACATTAAGGTCCTGGAGTGGCCTAGCCAGTCTCCAGACCTTAATCCCATAGAAAATCTGTGGAGGGAGCTGAAGGTTCGAGTTGCCCAACGTCAGCCTCGAAACCTTAATGACTTGGAGAAGATCTGCAAAGAGGAGTGGGACAAAATCCCTCCTGAGATGTGTGCAAACCTGGTGGCCAACTACAAGAAACGTCTGACCTCTGTGATTGCCAAAAAGGGTTTTGCCACCAAGTACTAAGTCATGTTTTGCAGAGGGGTCAAATACTTATTTCCCTCATTAAAATGCAAATCATTTTATAACATATTTGACATGCATTTTTCTGGATTTTTTTGTTGTTTTTCTGTCTTTCACTGTTCAAATAAACCTACCATTAAAATGATAGACTGATCATTTCTTTGTCAGTGGGCAAACGTACAAAATCAGCAGGGGATCAAATACTTTTTTCCCTCACTGTATCTAGACTTATAGTTGTACAGTAGCCAGGTTTTCATGACTGGATAGATAGCATGATGAATGCCGTGTTCTCTGTGCTCTCTGTTTGTCTCCTGTCTGATTGTGCCTAGTATTGTTGACATACCACTCCATTGTTTGGCTAGTCTAATTGTTCACATTCCTGGCCTAGTTTCCAGCCCAGGATTCTAGGCTATGTACGTGAAAGTAAACAGCAGATTAAGCAGTTAATTCCACGATTTTCTTGCCCAGGTACCCCCTCCCAGGCAAACCAGCGACCCAAGGACGCACATCATATGTTAGCAAAAAAATAAAAAATATCACGTCTTGCCTTATCATCAGGTGAATGACAATTGTCCCCCACAGTGAAATTGGGGAGGGGACTGTGGATCTGTCTCCGTCCATTTGTACGTTAGTCACACGATATCTCAGACAGCACTGGGCCGATTTTGACTAAACTTGGGTGAATGATGTGTCTTGCCATAGAGATCCGGAATTTACAAAATGACATTGATTGGCCAAAGGTGGGAGCTATAGTAATTAACTGAATTGTTAGTCACGCGCAATATCTCTATTGGCCCAAGGGGGGCACTGCATCATTTATCTGGGACGACTTGTTAACTGTTGCCTTGTTGCAAGAAGTAATCAACATTTTAAAATGAATATATTTGGTAAATCGTTTTTCATCATTTGTCTGCGCAAGAGTGAAGGTTTCATTGAGTTGTGAGATTGTACTTTTGCAGATATAACACACAGTGGCTTTTAAACACCCACAAATGCTTGTCAAACAAGTGTTAACTGAACACTTTTTTGGCTATTAGGGGCCCTGCATAATACAGTATTCAGAGCAAACAAGGAATACCAGCCATAACAGTAACTTACATAGTTATGTTTACGCCTAGGGTTTGTGGTGAATTAGATCAGCTACTAATGTTCACATCATATTTTCAGTGTTTTTTCTTTCACATAGGTGTGGGGGGCTTCCTCACTGAGAAAACCTACTGGACAAATACTAAAAGAGCAAATTTTCCATGATTTTTTTGAGGAAATCATGATATGGACTCTCTTTGGCATGAACGTTTCTCGGTCATGGGTGGCATACACTGGGATATGGGGGAGGGGAGTGGGTGGGGTATATGCAAATTGAACATTAACATATACAGTGAGGGAAAAAAGTATTTGATCCCCTGCTGATTTTGTACGTTTGACCACTGACAAAGAAATTATCAGTCTATAATTTTAATGGTAGGTTTATTTGAACAATGAGAGACAGAATAACAACAACAAAAATCCAGAGAAACGCATGTCAAAAATGTTATAAATTGATTTGCATTTTAATGAGGGAAATAAGTATTTGACCCCCTCTCAATCAGAAAGATTTCTGGCTCCCAGGTGTCTTTTATACAGGTAACGAGCTGAGATTAGGAGCACACTCTTAAAGGGAGTGCTCCTAATCTCAGTTTGTTACCTGTATAAAAGACACCTCTGTTCACAGAAGCAATCAATCAATCAGATTCCAAACTCTCCACCATGGCCAAGACCAAAGAGCTCTCCAAGGATGTCAGGTACAAGATTGTAGACCTACACAAGGCTGGAATGGGCTACAAGACCATCGCCAAGCAGCTTGGTGAGAAGGTGACAACAGTTGGTGCGATTATTCGCAAATGGAAGAAACACAAAAGAACTGTCAATCTCCCTCGGCCTGGGGCTCCCTGCAAGATCTCACCTCGTGGAGTTGCAATGATCATGAGAACGGTGAGGAATCAGCCCAGAACTACACGGGAGGATCTTGTCAATGATCTCAAGGCAGCTGGGACCATAGTCACCAAGAAAACAATTGGTAACACACTACGCCGTGAAGGACTGAAATCCTGCAGCGCCCGCAAAGTCCCCCTGCAAATCAAATCAAATGTATTTATATAGCCCTTCGTACATCAGCTGATATCTCAAAGTGCTGTTCCGAAACCCAGCCTAGAACCCCAAACAGCAAGCAATGCATGTGAAAGAATCACGGTGGCTAGGAAAAACTCCATAGGAAAAACTCCCTAGAAAGGCGAAAAACCTAGGAAGAAACCTAGAGAGGAACCATTCTATGAGGGGTGGCCAGTCCTCTTCTGGCTGTGCCGGGTGGATATTATAACAGAACATGGTCAAGATGTTAAAATGTTCATAAATGACCAGCATGGTCAAATAATAATAATCATAGTAGTTGTCGATGGTGCAACAAGCACGTCTGCTCAAGAAAGCACATATACATGCCCGTCTGAAGTTTGCCAATGAACATCTGAATGATTCAGAGGACAACTGGGTGAAAGTGTTGTGGTCAGATGAGACCAAAATGGAGCTCTTTGGCATCAACTCAACTCGCCGTGTTCGGAGGAGGAGGAATGCTGCGTATGACCCCAAGAACACCATCCCCACCGTCAAACATGGAGGTGGAAACATTATGCTTTGGGGTTGTTTTTCTGCTAAGGGGACAGGACAACTTCACCACATCAAAGGGACAATGGACGGGGCCATGTACCGTCAAATCTTGGGTGAGAACCTCCTTCCCTTAGCCAGGGCATTGAAAATGGGTCGTGGATGGGTATTCCAGCATGACAATGACCCAAAACACACGGCCAAGGCAACAAAGGAGTGGCTCAAGAAGAAGCACATTAAGGTCCTGGAGTGGCCTAACCAGTCTCCAGACCTTAATCCCATAGAAAATCTGTGGAGGGAGCTGAAGGTTCGAGTTGCCCAACGTCAGCCTCGAAACCTTAATGACTTGGAGAAGATCTGCAAAGAGGAGTGGGACAAAATCCCTCCTGAGATGTGTGCAAACCTGGTGGCCAACTACAAGAAACGTCTGACCTCTGTGATTGCCAAAAAGGGTTTTGCCACCAAGTACTAAGTCATGTTTTGCAGAGGGGTCAAATACTTATTTCCCTCATTAAAATGCAAATCATTTTATAACATTTTTGACATGCGTTTTTCTGGATTTTTTTGTTGTTATTCTGTCTTTCACTGTTCAAATAAACCTACCATTAAAATGATAGACTGATCATTTCTTTGTCAGTGGGCAAACATACAAAATCAGCAGGGGATCAAATACTTTTTCCCTCACTGTATCTAGACTTATAGTTGTACAGTAGCCAGGTTTTCATGACTGGATAGATAGCATGATGAATGCCGTGTTCTCTGTGCTCTCTGTTTGTCTCCTGTCTGATTGTGCCTAGTATTGTTGACATACCACTCCATTGTTTGGCTAGTCTAATTGTTCACATTCCTGGCCTAGTTTCCAGCCCAGGATTCTAGGCTATGGACGTGAAAGTAAACAGCAGATTAAGCAGTTAATTCCACGATTTTCTTGCCCAGGTACCCCCTCCCAGGCAAACCAGCGACCCAAGGACACACATCATATGTTAGCAAAAAAAATTAAAATATCACGTCTTGCCTTATCATCAGGTGAATGACAATTGTTCCCCACAGTGAAATTGGGGAGGGGACTGTGGATCTGTCTCCGTCCATTTGTACGTTAGTCACACGATATCTGACAGCACTGGGCCGATTTTGACTAAACTTGGGTGAATGATGTGTCTTGCCATAGAGATCCGGAATTTACAAAATTACATTGATTGGCCAAAGGTGGGAGCTATAGTAATTAACTGAATTGTTAGTCACGCGCAATAGCTCTATTGGCCCAAGGGGGGCACTGCATCATTTATCTGGGACGACTTGTTAACTGTTGCCTTGTTGCAAGAAGTAATCAACATTTTAAAATGAATAGATTTGGTACATCGTTTTTCATCATTTGTCTGCGCAAGAGTGAAGGTTTCATTGAGTTGTGAGATTGTACTTTTGCAGATATAACACACAGTGGCTTTTAAACACCCACAAATGCTTGTCAAACAAGTGTTAATTGATCACTTTTTTGGCTATTAGGGGCCCTGCCTAATACAGTATTCAGAGCAAACAAGGAATACCAGCCATAACAGTAACTTACATAGTGATGTTTAGGCCTAGTGTTTTGTGGTGAATTAGATCAGCTACTAATGTTCACATCATATTTTCAGTGTTTTTTCTTTAACATAGCTGTGGGGGGCTTCCTCACTGAGAAAACCTACTGGACAAATACTAAAAGAGCAAATTTTCCATGATTTTTTTGAGGAAATCATGATATGGACTCTCTTTGGCATGAACGTTTCTCGGTCATGGGTGGCATACACTGGGATATGGGGGAGGGGAGTGGGTGGGGTATATGCAAATTGAACATTAACATATACAGTGAGGGAAAAAAGTATTTGATCCCCTGCTGATTTTGTACGTTTGACCACTGACAAAGAAATTATCAGTCTATAATTTTAATGCTAGGTTTATTTGAACAATGAGAGACAGAATAACAACAACAAAAATCCAGAGAAACGCATGTCAAAAATGTTATAAATTGATTTGCATTTTAATGAGGGAAATAAGTATTTGACCCCCTCTCAATCAGAAAGATTTCTGGCTCCCAGGTGTCTTTTATACAGGTAACGAGCTGAGATTAGGAGCACACTCTTAAAGGAAGTGCTCCTAATCTCAGTTTGTTACCTGTATAAAAGACACCTGTTCACAGAAGCAATCAATCAATCAGATTCCAAACTCTCCACCATGGCCAAGACCAAAGAGCTCTCCAAGGATGTCAGGTACAAGATTGTAGACCTACACAAGGCTGGAATGGGCTACAAGACCATCGCCAAGCAGCTTGGTGAGAAGGTGACAACAGTTGGTGCGATTATTCGCAAATGGAAGAAACACAAAAGAACTGTCAATCTCCCTCGGCCTGGGGCTCCCTGCAAGATCTCACCTCGTGGAGTTGCAATGATCATGAGAACGGTGAGGAATCAGCCCAGAACTACACGGGAGGATCTTGTCAATGATCTCAAGGCAGCTGGGACCATAGTCACCAAGAAAACAATTGGTAACACACTACGCCGTGAAGGACTGAAATCCTGCAGCGCCCGCAAAGTCCCCCTGCAAATCAAATCAAATGTATTTATATAGCCCTTCGTACATCAGCTGATATCTCAAAGTGCTGTTCCGAAACCCAGCCTAGAACCCCAAACAGCAAGCAATGCATGTGAAAGAATCACGGTGGCTAGGAAAAACTCCATAGGAAAAACTCCCTAGAAAGGCGAAAAACCTAGGAAGAAACCTAGAGAGGAACCATTCTATGAGGGGTGGCCAGTCCTCTTCTGGCTGTGCCGGGTGGATATTATAACAGAACATGGTCAAGATGTTAAAATGTTCATAAATGACCAGCATGGTCAAATAATAATAATCATAGTAGTTGTCGATGGTGCAACAAGCACGTCTGCTCAAGAAAGCACATATACATGCCCGTCTTAAGTTTGCCAATGAACATCTGAATGATTCAGAGGACAACTGGGTGAAAGTGTTGTGGTCAGATGAGACCAAAATGGAGCTCTTTGGCATCAACTCAACTCGCCGTGTTCGGAGGAGGAGGAATGCTGCGTATGACCCCAAGAACACCATCCCCACCGTCAAACATGGAGGTGGAAACATTATGCTTTGGGGTTGTTTTTCTGCTAAGGGGACAGGACAACTTCACCACATCAAAGGGACAATGGACCGGGCCATGTACCGTCAAATCTTGGGTGAGAACCTCCTTCCCTTAGCCAGGGCATTGAAAATGGGTCGTGGATGGGTATTCCAGCATGACAATGACCCAAAACACACGGCCAAGGCAACAAAGGAGTGGCTCAAGAAGAAGCACATTAAGGTCCTGGAGTGGCCTAACCAGTCTCCAGACCTTAATCCCATAGAAAATCTGTGGAGGGAGCTGAAGGTTCGAGTTGCCCAACGTCAGCCTCGAAACCTTAATGACTTGGAGAAGATCTGCAAAGAGGAGTGGGACAAAATCCCTCCTGAGATGTGTGCAAACCTGGTGGCCAACTACAAGAAACGTCTGACCTCTGTGATTGCCAAAAATGGTTTTGCCACCAAGTACTAAGTCATGTTTTGCAGAGGGGTCAAATACTTATTTCCCTCATTAAAATGCAAATCATTTTATAACATTTTTGACATGCGTTTTTCTGGATTTTTTGGTTGTTATTCTGTCTTTCACTGTTCAAATAAACCTACCATTAAAATGATAGACTGATCATTTCTTTGCCAGTGGGCAAACGTACAAAATCAGCAGGGGATCAAATACTTTTTTCCCTCACTGTATCTAGACTTATAGTTGTACAGTAGCCAGGTTTTCATGACTGGATAGATAGCATGATGAATGCCGTGTTCTCTGTGCTCTCTGTTTGTCTCCTGTCTGATTGTGCCTAGTATTGTTGACATACCACTCCATTGTTTGGCTAGTCTAATTGTTCACATTCCTGGCCTAGTTTCCAGCCCAGGATTCTAGGCTATGGACGTGAAAGTAAACAGCAGATTAAGCAGTTAATTCCACGATTTTCTTGCCCAGGTACCCCCTCCCAGGCAAACCAGCGACCCAAGGACGCACATCATATGTTAGCAAAAAATTTTAAAATATCACGTCTTGCCTTATCATCAGGTGAATGACAATTGTTCCCCACAGTGAAATTGGGGAGGGGACTGTGGATCTGTCTCCGTCCATTTGTACGTTAGTCACACGATATCTGACAGCACTGGGCCGATTTTGACTAAACTTGGGTGAATGATGTGTCTTGCCATAGAGATCCGGAATTTACAAAATTACATTGATTGGCCAAAGGTGGGAGCTATAGTAATTAACTGAATTGTTAGTCACGCGCAATATCTCTATTGGCCCAAGGGGGGCACTGCATCATTTATCTGGGACGACTTGTTAACTGTTGCCTTGTTGCAAGAAGTAATCAACATTTTAAAATGAATAGATTTGGTACATCGTTTTTCATCATTTGTCTGCGCAAGAGTGAAGGTTTCATTGAGTTGTGAGATTGTACTTTTGCAGATATAACACACAGTGGCTTTTAAACACCCACAAATGCTTGTCAAACAAGTGTTAATTGATCACTTTTTTGGCTATTAGGGGCCCTACCTAATACAGTATTAAGAGCAAACAAGGAATACCAGCCATAACAGTAACTTACATAGTGATGTTTAGGCCTAGTGTTTTGTGGTGAATTAGATCAGCTACTAATGTTCACATCATATTTTCAGTGTTTTTTCTTTCACATAGCTGTGGGGGGGCTTCCTCACTGAGAAAACCTACTGGACAAATACTAAAAGAGCAAATTTTCCATGATTTTTTGAGGAAATCATGATATGGACTCTCTTTGGCATGAACGTTTCTCAGTCATGGGTGGCACACACTGGGATATGGGGGAGGGGAGTGGGTGGGGTATATTCAAATTGAACATGAACATATACAGTGAGGGAAAAAAGTATTTGATCCCCTGCTGATTTTGTACGTTTGACCATTGACAAAGAAATTATCAGTCTATAATTTTAATGGTAGGTTTATTTGAACAATGAGAGACAGAATAACAACAACAAAAATCCAGAGAAACGCATGTCAAAAATGTTATAAATTGATTTGCATTTTAATGAGGGAAATAAGTATTTGACCCCCTCTCAATCAGAAAGATTTCTGGCTCCCAGGAGTCTTTTATACAGGTAACGAGCTGAGATTAGGAGCACACTCTTAAAGGGAGTGCTCCTAATCTCAGTTTGTTACCTGTATAAAAGACACCTGTTCACAGAAGCAATCAATCAATCAGATTCCAAACTCTCCACCATGGCCAAGACCAAAGAGCTCTCCAAGGATGTCAGGTACAAGATTGTAGACCTACACAAGGCTGGAATGGGCTACAAGACCATCGCCAAGCAGCTTGGTGAGAAGGTGACAACAGTTGGTGCGATTATTCGCAAATGGAAGAAACACAAAAGAACTGTCAATCTCCCTCGGCCTGGGGCTCCATGCAAGATCTCACGTCGTGGAGTTGCAATGATCATGAGAACGGTGAGGAATCAGCCCAGAACTACACGGGAGGATCTTGTCAATGATCTCAAGGCAGCTGGGACCATAGTCACAAAGAAAACAATTGGTAACACACTACGCCGTGAAGGACTGAAATCCTGCAGCGCCCGCAAAGTCCCCCTGCAAATCAAATCAAATTTATTTATATAGCCCTTCGTACATCAGCTGATATCTCAAAGTGCTGTTCCGAAACCCAGCCTAAAACACCAAACAGCAAGCAATGCATGTGAAAGAAGCACGGTGGCTAGGAAAAACTCCCTAGAAAGGTGAAAAACCTAGGAAGAAACCTAGAGAGGAACCAGGCTATGAGGGGTGGCCAGTCCTCTTCTGGCTTTGCCGGGTGGATATTATAACAGAACATGGTCAAGATGTTAAAATGTTCATAAATGACCAGCATGGTCAAATAATAATAATCATAGTAGTTGTCAAGGGTGCAACAAGCACGTCTGCTCAAGAAAGCACATATACATGCCCGTCTGAAGTTTGCCAATGAACATCTGAATGATTCAGAGGACAACTGGGTGAAAGTGTTGTGGTCAGATGAGACCAAAATGGAGCTCTTTGGCATCAACTCTACTCGCCGTGTTCAGAGGAAGAGGAATGCTGCGTATGACCCCAAGAACACCATCCCCACCGTCAAACATGGAGGTGGAAACATTATGCTTTGGGGTTGTTTTTCTGCTAAGGGGACAGGACAACTTCACCACATCAAAGGGACAATGGACGGGGCCATGTACCGTCAAATCTTGGCTGAGAACCTCCTTCCCTTAGCCAGGGCATTGAAAATGGGTCGTGGATGGGTATTCCAGCATGACAATGACCCAAAACACACGGCCAAGGCAACAAAGGAGTGGCTCAAGAAGAAGCACATTAAGGTCCTGGAGTGGCCTAGCCAGTCTCCAGACCTTAATCCCATAGAAAATCTGTGGAGGGAGCTGAAGGTTCGAGTTGCCCAACGGCAGCCTCGAAACCTTAATGACTTGGAGAAGATCTGCAAAGAGGAGTGGGACAAAATCCCTCCTGAGATGTGTGCAGTATGGAAAAAAATTAAAACGTATGAAATGTATTCACTGTTGTAAGTCGCTCTGGATAAGAGCGTCGACTAAATTACTAAAATGTAAAAATGTAAAAAAATTTGCAAACCTGGTGGCCAACTACAAGAA
Organism: Salmo salar; assembly: GCF_965601325.2. Lineage (NCBI taxonomy): Eukaryota > Metazoa > Chordata > Actinopteri > Salmoniformes > Salmonidae > Salmo > Salmo salar. The sequence continues at coordinate 27,219,120 of NC_138316.1, read as the reverse complement.
ACGTCTGACCTCTGTGATTGCCAAAAAGGGTTTTGCCACCAAGTACTAAGTCATGTTTTGCAGAGGGGTCAAATACTTATTTCCCTCATTAAAATGCGAATCATTTTATAACATATTTGACATGCGTTTTTCTGGATTTTTTTGTTGTTATTCTGTCTTTCACTGTTCAAATAAACCTACCATTAAAATGATAGACTGATCATTTCTTTGTCAGTGGGCAAACGTACAAAATCAGCAGGGGATCAAATACTTTTTTCCCTCACTGTATCTAGACTTATAGTTGTACAGTAGCCAGGTTTTCATGACTGGATAGATAGCATGATGAATGCCGTGTTCTCTGTGCTCTCTGTTTGTCTCCTGTCTGATTGTGCCTAGTATTGTTGACATACCACTCCATTGTTTGGCTAGTCTAATTGTTCACATTCCTGGCCTAGTTTCCAGCCCAGGATTCTAGGCTATGTACGTGAAAGTAAACAGCAGATTAAGCAGTTAATTCCACGATTTTCTTGCCCAGGTACCCCCTCCCAGGCAAACCAGCGACCCAAGGACGCACATCATATGTTAGCAAAAAAATAAAAAATATCACGTCTTGCCTTATCATCAGGTGAATGACAATTGTCCCCCACAGTGAAATTGGGGAGGGGACTGTGGATCTGTCTCCGTCCATTTGTACGTTAGTCACACGATATCTCAGACAGCACTGGGCCGATTTTGACTAAACTTGGGTGAATGATGTGTCTTGCCATAGAGATCCGGAATTTACAAAATGACATTGATTGGCCAAAGGTGGGAGCTATAGTAATTAACTGAATTGTTAGTCACGCGCAATATCTCTATTGGCCCAAGGGGGGCACTGCATCATTTATCTGGGACGACTTGTTAACTGTTGCCTTGTTGCAAGAAGTAATCAACATTTTAAAATGAATATATTTGGTAAATCGTTTTTCATCATTTGTCTGCGCAAGAGTGAAGGTTTCATTGAGTTGTGAGATTGTACTTTTGCAGATATAACACACAGTGGCTTTTAAACACCCACAAATGCTTGTCAAACAAGTGTTAATTGATCACTTTTTTGGCTATTAGGAGCCCTGCCTAATACAGTATTCAGAGCAAACAAGGAATACCAGCCATAACAGTAACTTACATAGTGATGTTTAGGCCTAGTGTTTTGTGGTGAATTAGATCAGCTACTAATGTTCACATCATATTTTCAGTGTTTCTTCTTTAACATAGCTGTGGGGGGGCTTCTTCACTGAGAAAACCTACTGGACAAATACTAAAAGAGCAAATTTTCCATGATTTTTTGAGGAAATCATGATATGGACTCTCTTTGGCATGAACGTTTCTCAGTCATGGGTGGCATACACTGGGATATGGGGGAGGGGAGTGGGTGGGGTATATGCAAATTGAACATTAACATATACAGTGAGGGAAAAAAGTATTTGATCCCCTGCTGATTTTGTACGTTTGACCACTGACAAAGAAATTATCAGTCTATAATTTTAATGGTAGGTTTATTTGAACAATGAGAGACAGAATATCAATAACAAAAATCCAGAGAAACGCATGTCAAAAATGTTATAAATTGATTTGCATTTTAATGAGGGAAATAAGTATTTGACCCCCTCTCAATCAGAAAGATTTCTGGCTCCCAGGTGTCTTTTATACAGGTAACGAGCAGAGATTAGGAGCACACTCTTAAAGGGAGTGCTCCTAATCTCAGCTTGTTACCTGTATAAAAGACACCTGTTCACAGAAGCAATCAATCAATCAGATTCCAAACTCTCCACCATGGCCAAGACCAAAGAGCTCTCCAAGGATGTCAGGTACAAGATTGTAGACCTACACAAGGCTGGAATGGGCTACAAGACCATCGCCAAGCAGCTTGGTGAGAAGGTGACAACAGTTGGTGCGATTATTCGCAAATGGAAGAAACACAAAAGAACTGTCAATCTCCCTCGGCCTGGGGCTCCCTGCAAGATCTCACCTCGTGGAGTTGCAATGATCATGAGAACTGTGAGGAATCAGCCCAGAACTACACGGGAGGATCTTGTCAATGATCTCAAGGCAGCTGGGAGCATAGTCACAAAGAAAACAATTGGTAACACACTACGCCGTGAAGGACTGAAATCCTGCAGCGCCCGCAAAGTCCCCCTGCAAATCAAATCAAATTTATTTATATAGCCCTTTGTACATCAGCTGATATCTCAAAGTGCTGTTCCGAAACCCAGCCTAAAACCCCAAACAGCAAGCAATGCATGTGAAAGAAGCACGGTGGCTAGGAAAAACTCCCTGGGAAAAACTCCCTAGAAAGGCGAAAAACCTAGGAAGAAACCTAGAGAGGAACCAGGCTATGAGGGGTGGCCAGTCCTCTTCTGGCTGTGCCGGGTGGATATTATAACAGAACATGGTCAAGATGTTAAAATGTTCATAAATGACCAGCATGGTCAAATAATAATAATCATAGTAGTTGTCGATGGTGCAACAAGCACGTCTGCTCAAGAAAGCACATATACATGCCCGTCTGAAGTTTGCCAATGAACATCTGAATGATTCAGAGGACAACTGGGTGAAAGTGTTGTGGTCAGATGAGACCAAAATGGAGCTCTTTGGCATCAACTCTACTCGCCGTGTTCAGAGGAAGAGGAATGCTGCGTATGACCCCAAGAACACCATCCCCACCGTCAAACATGGAGGTGGAAACATTATGCTTTGGAGTTGTTTTTCTGCTAAGGGGACAGGACAACTTCACCACATCAAAGGGACAATGGACGGGGCCATGTACCGTCAAATCTTGGGTGAGAACCTCCTTCCCTTAGCCAGGGCATTGAAAATGGGTCGTGGATGGGTATTCCAGCATGACAATGACCCAAAACACACGGCCAAGGCAACAAAGCAGTGGCTCAAGAAGAAGCACATTAAGGTCCTGGAGTGGCCTAGCCAGTCTCCAGACCTTAATCCCATAGAAAATCTGTGGAGGGAGCTGAAGGTTCGAGTTGCCCAACATCAGCCTCGAAACCTTAATGACTTGGAGAAGATCTGCAAAGAGGAGTGGGACAAAATCCCTCCTGAGATGTGTGCAGTATGGAAAAAAATTTAAACGTATGAAATGTATTCACTGTTGTAAGTCGCTCTGGATAAGAGCGTCGACTAAATTACTAAAATGTAAAAATTTAAAAAAATGTGTAAACCTGGTGGCCAACTACAAGAAACGTCTGACCTCTGTGATTGCCAAAAAGGGTTTTGCCACCAAGTACTAAGTCATGTTTTGCAGAGGGGTCAAATACTTATTTCCCTCATTAAAATGCGAATCATTTTATAACATTTTTCACATGCGTTTTTCTGGATTTTTTTGTTGTTATTCTGTCTTTCACTGTTCAAATAAACCTACCATTAAAATGATAGACTGATCATTTCTTTGTCAGTGGGCAAATGTACAAAATCAGCAGGGGATCAAATACTTTTTCCCCTCACTGTATCTAGACTTATAGTTGTACAGTAGCCAGGTTTTCATGACTGGATAGATAGCATGATGAATGCCGTGTTCTCTGTGCTCTCTGTTTGTCTCCTGTCTGATTGTGCCTAGTATTGTTGACATACCACTCCATTGTTTGGCTAGTCTGTTCACATTCCTGGCCTAGTTTCCAGCCCAGGATTCTAGGCTATGGACGTGAAAGTAAACAGCAGATTAAGCAGTTAATTCCACGATTTTCTTGCCCAGGTACCCCCTCCCAGGCAAACCAGCGACCCAAGGACGCACATCATATGTTAGCAAAAAAATAAAAAATGTCTTGCCTTATCATCAGGTGAATGACAATTGTCCCCCACAATGAAATTGGGGAGGGGACTGTGGATCTGTCTCCGTCCATTTGTACGTTAGTCACACGATATCTCAGACAGCACTGGGCCGATTTTGACTAAACTTGGGTGAATGATGTGTCTTGCCATAGAGATCCGGAATTTACAAAATTACATTGATTGGCCAAAGGTGGGAGCTATAGTAATTAACTGAATTGTTAGTCACGCGCAATATCTCTATTGGCCCAAGGGGGGCACTGCATCATTTATCTGGGACGACTTGTTAACTGTTGCCTTGTTGCAAGAAGTAATCAACATTTTAAAATGAATAGATTTGGAACATCGTTTTTCATCATTTGTCTGCGCAAGAGTGAAGGTTTCATTGAGTTGTGAGATTGTACTTTTGCAGATATAACACACAGTTTCTTTTAAACACCCACAAATGCTTGTCAAACAAGTGTTAATTGATCACTTTTTTGGCTATTAGGAGCCCTGCCTAATACAGTATTCAGAGCAAACAAGGTATACCAGCCATAACAGTATAGTGATGTTTAGGCCTAGTGTTTTGTGGTGAATTAGATCAGCTACCAATGTTCACATCATATTTTCAGTGTTTTTTCTTTAACATAGCTGTGGGGGGCTTCCTCACTGAGAAAACCTACTGGACAAATACTAAAAGAGCAAATTTTCCATGATTTTTTGAGGAAATCATGATATGGACTCTCTTTGGCATGAACGTTTCTCAGTCATGGGTGGCATACACTGGGATATGGGGGAGGGGAGTGGGTGGGGTATATGCAAATTGAACATTAACATATACAGTGAGGGAAAAAAGTATTTGATCCCCTGCTGATTTTGTACGTTTGACCACTGACAAAGAAATTATCAGTCTATAATTTTAATGGTAGGTTTATTTGAACAATGAGAGACAGAATATCAATAACAAAAATCCAGAGAAACGCATGTCAAAAATGTTATAAATTGATTTGCATTTTAATGAGGGAAATAAGTATTTGACCCCCTCTCAATCAGAAAGATTTCTGGCTCCCAGGTGTCTTTTATACAGGTAACGAGCAGAGATTAGGAGCACACTCTTAAAGGGAGTGCTCCTAATCTCAGCTTGTTACCTGTATAAAAGACACCTGTTCACAGAAGCAATCAATCAATCAGATTCCAAACTCTCCACCATGGCCAAGACCAAAGAGCTCTCCAAGGATGTCAGGTACAAGATTGTAGACCTACACAAGGCTGGAATGGGCTACAAGACCATCGCCAAGCAGCTTGGTGAGAAGGTGACAACAGTTGGTGCGATTATTCGCAAATGGAAGAAACACAAAAGAACTGTCAATCTCCCTCGGCCTGGGGCTCCATGCAAGATCTCACCTCGTGGAGTTGCAATGATCATGAGAACTGTGAGGAATCAGCCCAGAACTACACGGGAGGATCTTGTCAATGATCTCAAGGCAGCTGGGACCATAGTCACCAAGAAAACAATTGGTAACACACTACGCCGTGAAGGACTGAAATCCTGCAGCGCCCGCAAAGTCCCCCTGCAAATCAAATCAAATGTATTTATATAGCCCTTCGTACATCAGCTGATATCTCAAAGTGCTGTTCCGAAACCCAGCCTAGAACCCCAAACAGCAAGCAATGCATGTGAAAGAATCACGGTGGCTAGGAAAAACTCCATAGGAAAAACTCCCTAGAAAGGCGAAAAACCTAGGAAGAAACCTAGAGAGGAACCATTCTATGAGGGGTGGCCAGTCCTCTTCTGGCTGTGCCGGGTGGATATTATAACAGAACATGGTCAAGATGTTAAAATGTTCATAAATGACCAGCATGGTCAAATAATAATAATCATAGTAGTTGTCGATGGTGCAACAAGCACGTCTGCTCAAGAAAGCACATATACATGCCCGTCTGAAGTTTGCCAATGAACATCTGAATGATTCAGAGGACAACTGGGTGAAAGTGTTGTGGTCAGATGAGACCAAAATGGAGCTCTTTGGCATCAACTCAACTCGCCGTGTTCGGAGGAGGAGGAATGCTGCGTATGACCCCAAGAACACCATCCCCACCGTCAAACATGGAGGTGGAAACATTATGCTTTGGGGTTGTTTTTCTGCTAAGGGGACAGGACAACTTCACCACATCAAAGGGACAATGGACGGGGCCATGTACCGTCAAATCTTGGGTGAGAACCTCCTTCCCTTAGCCAGGGCATTGAAAATGGGTCGTGGATGGGTATTCCAGCATGACAATGACCCAAAACACACGGCCAAGGCAACAAAAGAGTGGCTCAAGAAGAAGCACATTAAGGTCCTGGAGTGGCCTAACCAGTCTCCAGACCTTAATCCCATAGAAAATCTGTGGAGGGAGCTGAAGGTTCGAGTTGCCCAACGTCAGCCTCGAAACCTTAATGACTTGGAGAAGATCTGCAAAGAGGAGTGGGACAAAATCCCTCCTGAGATGTGTGCAAACCTGGTGGCCAACTACAAGAAACGTCTGACCTCTGTGATTGCCAAAAAGGGTTTTGCCACCAAGTACTAAGTCATGTTTTGCAGAGGGGTCAAATACTTATTTCCCTCATTAAAATGCAAATCATTTTATAACATTTTTGACATGCGTTTTTCTGGATTTTTTTGTTGTTATTCTGTCTTTCACTGTTCAAATAAACCTACCATTAAAATGATAGACTGATCATTTCTTTGTCAGTGGGCAAACATACAAAATCAGCAGGGGATCAAATACTTTTTCCCTCACTGTATCTAGACTTATAGTTGTACAGTAGCCAGGTTTTCATGACTGGATAGATAGCATGATGAATGCCGTGTTCTCTGTGCTCTCTGTTTGTCTCCTGTCTGATTGTGCCTAGTATTGTTGACATACCACTCCATTGTTTGGCTAGTCTAATTGTTCACATTCCTGGCCTAGTTTCCAGCCCAGGATTCTAGGCTATGGACGTGAAAGTAAACAGCAGATTAAGCAGTTAATTCCACGATTTTCTTGCCCAGGTACCCCCTCCCAGGCAAACCAGCGACCCAAGGACACACATCATATGTTAGCAAAAAAAATTAAAATATCACGTCTTGCCTTATCATCAGGTGAATGACAATTGTTCCCCACAGTGAAATTGGGGAGGGGACTGTGGATCTGTCTCCGTCCATTTGTACGTTAGTCACACGATATCTGACAGCACTGGGCCGATTTTGACTAAACTTGGGTGAATGATGTGCCTTGCCATAGAGATCCGGAATTTACAAAATTACATTGATTGGCCAAAGGTGGGAGCTATAGTAATTAACTGAATTGTTAGTCACGCGCAATATCTCTATTGGCCCAAGGGGGGCACTGCATCATTTATCTGGGACGACTTGTTAACTGTTGCCTTGTTGCAAGAAGTAATCAACATTTTAAAATGAATAGATTTGGTACATCGTTTTTCATCATTTGTCTGCGCAAGAGTGAAGGTTTCATTGAGTTGTGAGATTGTACTTTTGCAGATATAACACACAGTGGCTTTTAAACACCCACAAATGCTTGTCAAACAAGTGTTAATTGATCACTTTTTTGGCTATTAGGGGCCCTGCCTAATACAGTATTCAGAGCAAACAAGGAATACCAGCCATAACAGTAACTTACATAGTGATGTTTAGGCCTAGTGTTTTGTGGTGAATTAGATCAGCTACTAATGTTCACATCATATTTTCAGTGTTTTTTCTTTAACATAGCTGTGGGGGGCTTCCTCACTGAGAAAACCTACTGGACAAATACTAAAAGAGCAAATTTTCCATGATTTTTTTGAGGAAATCATGATATGGACTCTCTTTGGCATGAACGTTTCTCGGTCATGGGTGGCATACACTGGGATATGGGGGAGGGGAGTGGGTGGGGTATATGCAAATTGAACATTAACATATACAGTGAGGGAAAAAAGTATTTGATCCCCTGCTGATTTTGTACGTTTGACCACTGACAAAGAAATTATCAGTCTATAATTTTAATGCTAGGTTTATTTGAACAATGAGAGACAGAATAACAACAACAAAAATCCAGAGAAACGCATGTCAAAAATGTTATAAATTGATTTGCATTTTAATGAGGGAAATAAGTATTTGACCCCCTCTCAATCAGAAAGATTTCTGGCTCCCAGGTGTCTTTTATACAGGTAACGAGCTGAGATTAGGAGCACACTCTTAAAGGAAGTGCTCCTAATCTCAGTTTGTTACCTGTATAAAAGACACCTGTTCACAGAAGCAATCAATCAATCAGATTCCAAACTCTCCACCATGGCCAAGACCAAAGAGCTCTCCAAGGATGTCAGGTACAAGATTGTAGACCTACACAAGGCTGGAATGGGCTACAAGACCATCGCCAAGCAGCTTGGTGAGAAGGTGACAACAGTTGGTGCGATTATTCGCAAATGGAAGAAACACAAAAGAACTGTCAATCTCCCTCGGCCTGGGGCTCCCTGCAAGATCTCACCTCGTGGAGTTGCAATGATCATGAGAACGGTGAGGAATCAGCCCAGAACTACACGGGAGGATCTTGTCAATGATCTCAAGGCAGCTGGGACCATAGTCACCAAGAAAACAATTGGTAACACACTACGCCGTGAAGGACTGAAATCCTGCAGCGCCCGCAAAGTCCCCCTGCAAATCAAATCAAATGTATTTATATAGCCCTTCGTACATCAGCTGATATCTCAAAGTGCTGTTCCGAAACCCAGCCTAGAACCCCAAACAGCAAGCAATGCATGTGAAAGAATCACGGTGGCTAGGAAAAACTCCATAGGAAAAACTCCCTAGAAAGGCGAAAAACCTAGGAAGAAACCTAGAGAGGAACCATTCTATGAGGGGTGGCCAGTCCTCTTCTGGCTGTGCCGGGTGGATATTATAACAGAACATGGTCAAGATGTTAAAATGTTCATAAATGACCAGCATGGTCAAATAATAATAATCATAGTAGTTGTCGATGGTGCAACAAGCACGTCTGCTCAAGAAAGCACATATACATGCCCGTCTGAAGTTTGCCAATGAACATCTGAATGATTCAGAGGACAACTGGGTGAAAGTGTTGTGGTCAGATGAGACCAAAATGGAGCTCTTTGGCATCAACTCAACTCGCCGTGTTCGGAGGAGGAGGAATGCTGCGTATGACCCCAAGAACACCATCCCCACCGTCAAACATGGAGGTGGAAACATTATGCTTTGGGGTTGTTTTTCTGCTAAGGGGACAGGACAACTTCACCACATCAAAGGGACAATGGACGGGGCCATGTACCGTCAAATCTTGGGTGAGAACCTCCTTCCCTTAGCCAGGGCATTGAAAATGGGTCGTGGATGGGTATTCCAGCATGACAATGACCCAAAACACACGGCCAAGGCAACAAAGGAGTGGCTCAAGAAGAAGCACATTAAGGTCCTGGAGTGGCCTAACCAGTCTCCAGACCTTAATCCCATAGAAAATCTGTGGAGGGAGCTGAAGGTTCGAGTTGCCCAACGTCAGCCTCGAAACCTTAATGACTTGGAGAAGATCTGCAAAGAGGAGTGGGACAAAATCCCTCCTGAGATGTGTGCAAACCTGGTGGCCAACTACAAGAAACGTCTGACCTCTGTGATTGCCAAAAATGGTTTTGCCACCAAGTACTAAGTCATGTTTTGCAGAGGGGTCAAATACTTATTTCCCTCATTAAAATGCAAATCATTTTATAACATTTTTGACATGCGTTTTTCTGGATTTTTTGGTTGTTATTCTGTCTTTCACTGTTCAAATAAACCTACCATTAAAATGATAGACTGATCATTTCTTTGCCAGTGGGCAAACGTACAAAATCAGCAGGGGATCAAATACTTTTTTCCCTCACTGTATCTAGACTTATAGTTGTACAGTAGCCAGGTTTTCATGACTGGATAGATAGCATGATGAATGCCGTGTTCTCTGTGCTCTCTGTTTGTCTCCTGTCTGATTGTGCCTAGTATTGTTGACATACCACTCCATTGTTTGGCTAGTCTAATTGTTCACATTCCTGGCCTAGTTTCCAGCCCAGGATTCTAGGCTATGGACGTGAAAGTAAACAGCAGATTAAGCAGTTAATTCCACGATTTTCTTGCCCAGGTACCCCCTCCCAGGCAAACCAGCGACCCAAGGACGCACATCATATGTTAGCAAAAAAATAAAAAATATCATGTCTTGCCTTATCATCAGGTGAATGACAATTGTCCCCCACAATGAAATTGGGGAGGGGACTGTGGATCTGTCTCCGTCCATTTGTACGTTAGTCACACGATATCTCAGACAGCACTGGGCCGATTTTGACTAAACTTGGGTGAATGATGTGTCTTGCCATAGAGATCCGGAATTTACAAAATTACATTGATTGGCCAAAGGTGGGAGCTATAGTAATTAACTGAATTGTTAGTCACGCGCAATATCTCTATTGGCCCAAGGGGGGCACTGCATCATTTATCTGGGACGACTTGTTAACTGTTGCCTTGTTGCAAGAAGTAATCAACATTTTAAAATGAATAGATTTGGAACATCGTTTTTCATCATTTGTCTGCGCAAGAGTGAAGGTTTCATTGAGTTGTGAGATTGTACTTTTGCAGATATAACACACAGTGGCTTTTAAACACCCACAAATGCTTGTCAAACAAGTGTTAATTGATCACTTTTTTGGCTATTAGGAGCCCTGCCTAATACAGTATTCAGAGCAAACAAGGAATACCAGCCATAACAGTAACTTACATAGTGATGTTTAGGCCTAGTGTTTTGTGGTGAATTAGATCAGCTACTAATGTTCACATCATATTTTCAGTGTTTCTTCTTTAACATAGCTGTGGGGGGGCTTCTTCACTGAGAAAACCTACTGGACAAATACTAAAAGAGCAAATTTTCCATGATTTTTTGAGGAAATCATGATATGGACTCTCTTTGGCATGAACGTTTCTCAGTCATGGGTGGCATACACTGGGATATGGGGGAGGGGAGTGGGTGGGGTATATGCAAATTGAACATTAACATATACAGTGAGGGAAAAAAGTATTTGATCCCCTGCTGATTTTGTACGTTTGACCACTGACAAAGAAATTATCAGTCTATAATTTTAATGGTAGGTTTATTTGAACAATGAGAGACAGAATATCAATAACAAAAATCCAGAGAAACGCATGTCAAAAATGTTATAAATTGATTTGCATTTTAATGAGGGAAATAAGTATTTGACCCCCTCTCAATCAGAAAGATTTCTGGCTCCCAGGTGTCTTTTATACAGGTAACGAGCAGAGATTAGGAGCACACTCTTAAAGGGAGTGCTCCTAATCTCAGCTTGTTACCTGTATAAAAGACACCTGTTCACAGAAGCAATCAATCAATCAGATTCCAAACTCTCCACCATGGCCAAGACCAAAGAGCTCTCCAAGGATGTCAGGTACAAGATTGTAGACCTACACAAGGCTGGAATGGGCTACAAGACCATCGCCAAGCAGCTTGGTGAGAAGGTGACAACAGTTGGTGCGATTATTCGCAAATGGAAGAAACACAAAAGAACTGTCAATCTCCCTCGGCCTGGGGCTCCATGCAAGATCTCACCTCGTGGAGTTGCAATGATCATGAGAACTGTGAGGAATCAGCCCAGAACTACACGGGAGGATCTTGTCAATGATCTCAAGGCAGCTGGGAGCATAGTCACAAAGAAAACAATTGGTAACACACTACGCCGTGAAGGACTGAAATCCTGCAGCGCCCGCAAAGTCCCCCTGCAAATCAAATCAAATTTATTTATATAGCCCTTTGTACATCAGCTGATATCTCAAAGTGCTGTTCCGAAACCCAGCCTAAAACCCCAAACAGCAAGCAATGCATGTGAAAGAAGCACGGTGGCTAGGAAAAACTCCCTGGGAAAAACTCCCTAGAAAGGCGAAAAACCTAGGAAGAAACCTAGAGAGGAACCAGGCTATGAGGGGTGGCCAGTCCTCTTCTGGCTGTGCCGGGTGGATATTATAACAGAACATGGTCAAGATGTTAAAATGTTCATAAATGACCAGCATGGTCAAATAATAATAATCATAGTAGTTGTCGATGGTGCAACAAGCACGTCTGCTCAAGAAAGCACATATACATGCCCGTCTGAAGTTTGCCAATGAACATCTGAATGATTCAGAGGACAACTGGGTGAAAGTGTTGTGGTCAGATGAGACCAAAATGGAGCTCTTTGGCATCAACTCTACTCGCCGTGTTCAGAGGAAGAGGAATGCTGCGTATGACCCCAAGAACACCATCCCCACCGTCAAACATGGAGGTGGAAACATTATGCTTTGGAGTTGTTTTTCTGCTAAGGGGACAGGACAACTTCACCACATCAAAGGGACAATGGACGGGGCCATGTACCGTCAAATCTTGGGTGAGAACCTCCTTCCCTTAGCCAGGGCATTGAAAATGGGTCGTGGATGGGTATTCCAGCATGACAATGACCCAAAACACACGGCCAAGGCAACAAAGCAGTGGCTCAAGAAGAAGCACATTAAGGTCCTGGAGTGGCCTAGCCAGTCTCCAGACCTTAATCCCATAGAAAATCTGTGGAGGGAGCTGAAGGTTCGAGTTGCCCAACATCAGCCTCGAAACCTTAATGACTTGGAGAAGATCTGCAAAGAGGAGTGGGACAAAATCCCTCCTGAGATGTGTGCAGTATGGAAAAAAATTTAAACGTATGAAATGTATTCACTGTTGTAAGTCGCTCTGGATAAGAGCGTCGACTAAATTACTAAAATGTAAAAATGTAAAAAAATGTGTAAACCTGGTGGCCAACTACAAGAAACGTCTGACCTCTGTGATTGCCAAAAAGGGTTTTGCCACCAAGTACTAAGTCATGTTTTGCAGAGGGGTCAAATACTTATTTCCCTCATTAAAATGCGAATCATTTTATAACATTTTTCACATGCGTTTTTCTGGATTTTTTTGTTGTTATTCTGTCTTTCACTGTTCAAATAAACCTACCATTAAAATGATAGACTGATCATTTCTTTGTCAGTGGGCAAATGTACAAAATCAGCAGGGGATCAAATACTTTTTCCCCTCACTGTATCTAGACTTATAGTTGTACAGTAGCCAGGTTTTCATGACTGGATAGATAGCATGATGAATGCCGTGTTCTCTGTGCTCTCTGTTTGTCTCCTGTCTGATTGTGCCTAGTATTGTTGACATACCACTCCATTGTTTGGCTAGTCTGTTCACATTCCTGGCCTAGTTTCCAGCCCAGGATTCTAGGCTATGGACGTGAAAGTAAACAGCAGATTAAGCAGTTAATTCCACGATTTTCTTGCCCAGGTACCCCCTCCCAGGCAAACCAGCGACCCAAGGACGCACATCATATGTTAGCAAAAAAATAAAAAATGTCTTGCCTTATCATCAGGTGAATGACAATTGTCCCCCACAATGAAATTGGGGAGGGGACTGTGGATCTGTCTCCGTCCATTTGTACGTTAGTCACACGATATCTCAGACAGCACTGGGCCGATTTTGACTAAACTTGGGTGAATGATGTGTCTTGCCATAGAGATCCGGAATTTACAAAATTACATTGATTGGCCAAAGGTGGGAGCTATAGTAATTAACTGAATTGTTAGTCACGCGCAATATCTCTATTGGCCCAAGGGGGGCACTGCATCATTTATCTGGGACGACTTGTTAACTGTTGCCTTGTTGCAAGAAGTAATCAACATTTTAAAATGAATAGATTTGGAACATCGTTTTTCATCATTTGTCTGCGCAAGAGTGAAGGTTTCATTGAGTTGTGAGATTGTACTTTTGCAGATATAACACACAGTTTCTTTTAAACACCCACAAATGCTTGTCAAACAAGTGTTAATTGATCACTTTTTTGGCTATTAGGAGCCCTGCCTAATACAGTATTCAGAGCAAACAAGGTATACCAGCCATAACAGTATAGTGATGTTTAGGCCTAGTGTTTTGTGGTGAATTAGATCAGCTACCAATGTTCACATCATATTTTCAGTGTTTTTTCTTTAACATAGCTGTGGGGGGCTTCCTCACTGAGAAAACCTACTGGACAAATACTAAAAGAGCAAATTTTCCATGATTTTTTGAGGAAATCATGATATGGACTCTCTTTGGCATGAACGTTTCTCAGTCATGGGTGGCATACACTGGGATATGGGGGAGGGGAGTGGGTGGGGTATATGCAAATTGAACATTAACATATACAGTGAGGGAAAAAAGTATTTGATCCCCTGCTGATTTTGTACGTTTGACCACTGACAAAGAAATTATCAGTCTATAATTTTAATGGTAGGTTTATTTGAACAATGAGAGACAGAATATCAATAACAAAAATCCAGAGAAACGCATGTCAAAAATGTTATAAATTGATTTGCATTTTAATGAGGGAAATAAGTATTTGACCCCCTCTCAATCAGAAAGATTTCTGGCTCCCAGGTGTCTTTTATACAGGTAACGAGCAGAGATTAGGAGCACACTCTTAAAGGGAGTGCTCCTAATCTCAGCTTGTTACCTGTATAAAAGACACCTGTTCACAGAAGCAATCAATCAATCAGATTCCAAACTCTCCACCATGGCCAAGACCAAAGAGCTCTCCAAGGATGTCAGGTACAAGATTGTAGACCTACACAAGGCTGGAATGGGCTACAAGACCATCGCCAAGCAGCTTGGTGAGAAGGTGACAACAGTTGGTGCGATTATTCGCAAATGGAAGAAACACAAAAGAACTGTCAATCTCCCTCGGCCTGGGGCTCCATGCAAGATCTCACCTCGTGGAGTTGCAATGATCATGAGAACTGTGAGGAATCAGCCCAGAACTACACGGGAGGATCTTGTCAATGATCTCAAGGCAGCTGGGAGCATAGTCACAAAGAAAACAATTGGTAACACACTACGCCGTGAAGGACTGAAATCCTGCAGCGCCCGCAAAGTCCCCCTGCAAATCAAATCAAATTTATTTATATAGCCCTTTGTACATCAGCTGATATCTCAAAGTGCTGTTCCGAAACCCAGCCTAAAACCCCAAACAGCAAGCAATGCATGTGAAAGAAGCACGGTGGCTAGGAAAAACTCCCTGGGAAAAACTCCCTAGAAAGGCGAAAAACCTAGGAAGAAACCTAGAGAGGAACCAGGCTATGAGGGGTGGCCAGTCCTCTTCTGGCTGTGCCGGGTGGATATTATAACAGAACATGGTCAAGATGTTAAAATGTTCATAAATGACCAGCATGGTCAAATAATAATAATCATAGTAGTTGTCGATGGTGCAACAAGCACGTCTGCTCAAGAAAGCACATATACATGCCCGTCTGAAGTTTGCCAATGAACATCTGAATGATTCAGAGGACAACTGGGTGAAAGTGTTGTGGTCAGATGAGACCAAAATGGAGCTCTTTGGCATCAACTCTACTCGCCGTGTTCAGAGGAAGAGGAATGCTGCGTATGACCCCAAGAACACCATCCCCACCGTCAAACATGGAGGTGGAAACATTATGCTTTGGAGTTGTTTTTCTGCTAAGGGGACAGGACAACTTCACCACATCAAAGGGACAATGGACGGGGCCATGTACCGTCAAATCTTGGGTGAGAACCTCCTTCCCTTAGCCAGGGCATTGAAAATGGGTCGTGGATGGGTATTCCAGCATGACAATGACCCAAAACACACGGCCAAGGCAACAAAGCAGTGGCTCAAGAAGAAGCACATTAAGGTCCTGGAGTGGCCTAGCCAGTCTCCAGACCTTAATCCCATAGAAAATCTGTGGAGGGAGCTGAAGGTTCGAGTTGCCCAACATCAGCCTCGAAACCTTAATGACTTGGAGAAGATCTGCAAAGAGGAGTGGGACAAAATCCCTCCTGAGATGTGTGCAGTATGGAAAAAAATTTAAACGTATGAAATGTATTCACTGTTGTAAGTCGCTCTGGATAAGAGCGTCGACTAAATTACTAAAATGTAAAAATGTAAAAAAATGTGTAAACCTGGTGGCCAACTACAAGAAACGTCTGACCTCTGTGATTGCCAAAAAGGGTTTTGCCACCAAGTACTAAGTCATGTTTTGCAGAGGGGTCAAATACTTATTTCCCTCATTAAAATGCGAATCATTTTATAACATTTTTCACATGCGTTTTTCTGGATTTTTTTGTTGTTATTCTGTCTTTCACTGTTCAAATAAACCTACCATTAAAATGATAGACTGATCATTTCTTTGTCAGTGGGCAAATGTACAAAATCAGCAGGGGATCAAATACTTTTTCCCCTCACTGTATCTAGACTTATAGTTGTACAGTAGCCAGGTTTTCATGACTGGATAGATAGCATGATGAATGCCGTGTTCTCTGTGCTCTCTGTTTGTCTCCTGTCTGATTGTGCCTAGTATTGTTGACATACCACTCCATTGTTTGGCTAGTCTGTTCACATTCCTGGCCTAGTTTCCAGCCCAGGATTCTAGGCTATGGACGTGAAAGTAAACAGCAGATTAAGCAGTTAATTCCACGATTTTCTTGCCCAGGTACCCCCTCCCAGGCAAACCAGCGACCCAAGGACGCACATCATATGTTAGCAAAAAAATAAAAAATGTCTTGCCTTATCATCAGGTGAATGACAATTGTCCCCCACAATGAAATTGGGGAGGGGACTGTGGATCTGTCTCCGTCCATTTGTACGTTAGTCACACGATATCTCAGACAGCACTGGGCCGATTTTGACTAAACTTGGGTGAATGATGTGTCTTGCCATAGAGATCCGGAATTTACAAAATTACATTGATTGGCCAAAGGTGGGAGCTATAGTAATTAACTGAATTGTTAGTCACGCGCAATATCTCTATTGGCCCAAGGGGGGCACTGCATCATTTATCTGGGACGACTTGTTAACTGTTGCCTTGTTGCAAGAAGTAATCAACATTTTAAAATGAATAGATTTGGAACATCGTTTTTCATCATTTGTCTGCGCAAGAGTGAAGGTTTCATTGAGTTGTGAGATTGTACTTTTGCAGATATAACACACAGTTTCTTTTAAACACCCACAAATGCTTGTCAAACAAGTGTTAATTGATCACTTTTTTGGCTATTAGGAGCCCTGCCTAATACAGTATTCAGAGCAAACAAGGTATACCAGCCATAACAGTATAGTGATGTTTAGGCCTAGTGTTTTGTGGTGAATTAGATCAGCTACCAATGTTCACATCATATTTTCAGTGTTTTTTCTTTAACATAGCTGTGGGGGGCTTCCTCACTGAGAAAACCTACTGGACAAATACTAAAAGAGCAAATTTTCCATGATTTTTTGAGGAAATCATGATATGGACTCTCTTTGGCATGAACGTTTCTCAGTCATGGGTGGCATACACTGGGATATGGGGGAGGGGAGTGGGTGGGGTATATGCAAATTGAACATTAACATATACAGTGAGGGAAAAAAGTATTTGATCCCCTGCTGATTTTGTACGTTTGACCACTGACAAAGAAATTATCAGTCTATAATTTTAATGGTAGGTTTATTTGAACAATGAGAGACAGAATATCAATAACAAAAATCCAGAGAAACGCATGTCAAAAATGTTATAAATTGATTTGCATTTTAATGAGGGAAATAAGTATTTGACCCCCTCTCAATCAGAAAGATTTCTGGCTCCCAGGTGTCTTTTATACAGGTAACGAGCAGAGATTAGGAGCACACTCTTAAAGGGAGTGCTCCTAATCTCACCTTGTTACCTGTATAAAAGACACCTGTTCACAGAAGCAATCAATCAATCAGATTCCAAACTCTCCACCATGGCCAAGACCAAAGAGCTCTCCAAGGATGTCAGGTACAAGATTGTAGACCTACACAAGGCTGGAATGGGCTACAAGACCATCGCCAAGCAGCTTGGTGAGAAGGTGACAACAGTTGGTGCGATTATTCGCAAATGGAAGAAACACAAAAGAACTGTCAATCTCCCTCGGCCTGGGGCTCCATGCAAGATCTCACCTCATGGAGTTGCAATGATCATGAGAACTGTGAGGAATCAGCCCAGAACTACACGGGAGGATCTTGTCAATGATCTCAAGGCAGCTGGGACCATAGTCACAAAGAAAACAATTGGTAACACACTACGCCGTGAAGGACTGAAATCCTGCAGCGCCCGCAAAGTCCCCCTGCAAATCAAATCAAATTTATTTATATAGCCCTTTGTACATCAGCTGATATCTCAAAGTGCTGTTCCGAAACCCAGCCTAAAACCCCAAACAGCAAGCAATGCATGTGAAAGAAGCACGGTGGCTAGGAAAAACTCCCTGGGAAAAACTCCCTAGAAAGGCGAAAAACCTAGGAAGAAACCTAGAGAGGAACCAGGCTATGAGGGGTGGCCAGTCCTCTTCTGGCTGTGCCGGGTGGATATTATAACAGAACATGGTCAAGATGTTAAAATGTTCATAAATGACCAGCATGGTCAAATAATAATAATCATAGTAGTTGTCGATGGTGCAACAAGCACGTCTGCTCAAGAAAGCACATATACATGCCCGTCTGAAGTTTGCCAATGAACATCTGAATGATTCAGAGGACAACTGGGTGAAAGTGTTGTGGTCAGATGAGACCAAAATGGAGCTCTTTGGCATCAACTCTACTCGCCGTGTTCAGAGGAAGAGGAATGCTGCGTATGACCCCAAGAACACCATCCCCACCGTCAAACATGGAGGTGGAAACATTATGCTTTGGGGTTGTTTTTCTGCTAAGGGGACAGGACAACTTCACCACATCAAAGGGACAATGGACGGGGCCATGTACCGTCAAATCTTGGGTGAGAACCTCCTTCCCTTAGCCAGGGCATTGAAAATGGGTCGTGGATGGGTATTCCAGCATGACAATGACCCAAAACACACGGCCAAGGCAACAAAGGAGTGGCTCAAGAAGAAGCACATTAAGGTCCTGGAGTGGCCTAGCCAGTCTCCAGACCTTAATCCCATAGAAAATCTGTGGAGGGAGCTGAAGGTTCGAGTTGCCCAACGTCAGCCTCGAAACCTTAATGACTTGGAGAAGATCTGCAAAGAGGAGTGGGACAAAATCCCTCCTGAGATGTGTGCAGTATGGAAAAAAATGTAAACGTATGAAATGTATTCACTGTTGTAAGTCGCTCTGGATAAGAGCGTCTACTAAATTACTAAAATGTAAAAATGTAAAAAAAATGTGTAAACCTGGTGGCCAACTACAAGAAACGTCTGACCTCTGTGATTGCCAAAAAGGGTTTTGCCACCAAGTACTAAGTCATGTTTTGCAGAGGGGTCAAATACTTATTTCCCTCATTAAAATGCGAATCATTTTATAACATTTTTCACATGCGTTTTTCTGGATTTTTTTGTTGTTATTCTGTCTTTCACTGTTCAAATAAACCTACCATTAAAATGATAGACTGATCATTTCTTTGTCAGTGGGCAAATGTACAAAATCAGCAGGGGATCAAATACTTTTTCCCCTCACTGTATCTAGACTTATAGTTGTACAGTAGCCAGGTTTTCATGACTGGATAGATAGCATGATGAATGCCGTGTTCTCTGTGCTCTCTGTTTGTCTCCTGTCTGATTGTGCCTAGTATTGTTGACATACCACTCCATTGTTTGGCTAGTCTGTTCACATTCCTGGCCTAGTTTCCAGCCCAGGATTCTAGGCTATGGACGTGAAAGTAAACAGCAGATTAAGCAGTTAATTCCACGATTTTCTTGCCCAGGTACCCCCTCCCAGGCAAACCAGCGACCCAAGGACGCACATCATATGTTAGCAAAAAAATAAAAAATATCATGTCTTGCCTTATCATCAGGTGAATGACAATTGTCCCCCACAATGAAATTGGGGAGGGGACTGTGGATCTGTCTCCGTCCATTTGTACGTTAGTCACACGATATCTCAGACAGCACTGGGCCGATTTTGACTAAACTTGGGTGAATGATGTGTCTTGCCATAGAGATCCGGAATTTACAAAATTACATTGATTGGCCAAAGGTGAGAGCTATAGTAATTAACTGAATTGTTAGTCACGCGCAATATCTCTATTGGCCCAAGGGGGGCACTGCATCATTTATCTGGGACGACTTGTTAACTGTTGCCTTGTTGCAAGAAGTAATCAACATTTTAAAATGAATAGATTTGGAACATCGTTTTTCATCATTTGTCTGCGCAAGAGTGAAGGTTTCATTGAGTTGTGAGATTGTACTTTTGCAGATATAACACACAGTGGCTTTTAAACACCCACAAATGCTTGTCAAACAAGTGTTAATTGATCACTTTTTTGGCTATTAGGAGCCCTGCCTAATACAGTATTCAGAGCAAACAAGGTATACCAGCCATAACAGTATAGTGATGTTTAGGCCTAGTGTTTTGTGGTGAATTAGATCAGCTACTAATGTTCACATCATATTTTCAGTGTTTTTTCTTTAACATAGCTGTGGGGGGCTTCCTCACTGAGAAAACCTACTGGACAAATACTAAAAGAGCAAATTTTCCATGATTTTTGGAGGAAATCATGATATGGACTCTCTTTGGCATGAACGTTTCTCAGTCATGGGTGGCATACACTGGGATATGGGGGAGGGGAGTGGGTGGGGTATATGCAAATTGAACATTAACATATACAGTGAGGGAAAAAAGTATTTGATCCCCTGCTGATTTTGTACGTTTGACCACTGACAAAGAAATTATCAGTCTATAATTTTAATGGTAGGTTTATTTGAACAATGAGAGACAGAATATCAATAACAAAAATCCAGAGAAACGCATGTCAAAAATGTTATAAATTGATTTGCATTTTAATGAGGGAAATAAGTATTTGACCCCCTCTCAATCAGAAAGATTTCTGGCTCCCAGGTGTCTTTTATACAGGTAACGAGCAGAGATTAGGAGCACACTCTTAAAGGGAGTGCTCCTAATCTCACCTTGTTACCTGTATAAAAGACACCTGTTCACAGAAGCAATCAATCAATCAGATTCCAAACTCTCCACCATGGCCAAGACCAAAGAGCTCTCCAAGGATGTCAGGTACAAGATTGTAGACCTACACAAGGCTGGAATGGGCTACAAGACCATCGCCAAGCAGCTTGGTGAGAAGGTGACAACAGTTGGTGCGATTATTCGCAAATGGAAGAAACACAAAAGAACTGTCAATCTCCCTCGGCCTGGGGCTCCATGCAAGATCTCACCTCATGGAGTTGCAATGATCATGAGAACTGTGAGGAATCAGCCCAGAACTACACGGGAGGATCTTGTCAATGATCTCAAGGCAGCTGGGACCATAGTCACAAAGAAAACAATTGGTAACACACTACGCCGTGAAGGACTGAAATCCTGCAGCGCCCGCAAAGTCCCCCTGCAAATCAAATCAAATTTATTTATATAGCCCTTTGTACATCAGCTGATATCTCAAAGTGCTGTTCCGAAACCCAGCCTAAAACCCCAAACAGCAAGCAATGCATGTGAAAGAAGCACGGTGGCTAGGAAAAACTCCCTGGGAAAAACTCCCTAGAAAGGCGAAAAACCTAGGAAGAAACCTAGAGAGGAACCAGGCTATGAGGGGTGGCCAGTCCTCTTCTGGCTGTGCCGGGTGGATTTTATAACAGAACATGGTCAAGATGTTAAAATGTTCATAAATGACCAGCATGGTCAAATAATAATAATCATAGTAGTTGTCGATGGTGCAACAAGCACGTCTGCTCAAGAAAGCACATATACATGCCCGTCTGAAGTTTGCCAATGAACATCTGAATGATTCAGAGGACAACTGGGTGAAAGTGTTGTGGTCAGATGAGACCAAAATGGAGCTCTTTGGCATCAACTCTACTCGCCGTGTTCAGAGGAAGAGGAATGCTGCGTATGACCCCAAGAACACCATCCCCACCGTCAAACATGGAGGTGGAAACATTATGCTTTGGGGTTGTTTTTCTGCTAAGGGGACAGGACAACTTCACCACATCAAAGGGACAATGGACGGGGCCATGTACCGTCAAATCTTGGGTGAGAACCTCCTTCCCTTAGCCAGGGCATTGAAAATGGGTCGTGGATGGGTATTCCAGCATGACAATGACCCAAAACACACGGCCAAGGCAACAAAGGAGTGGCTCAAGAAGAAGCACATTAAGGTCCTGGAGTGGCCTAGCCAGTCTCCAGACCTTAATCCCATAGAAAATCTGTGGAGGGAGCTGAAGGTTCGAGTTGCCCAACGTCAGCCTCGAAACCTTAATGACTTGGAGAAGATCTGCAAAGAGGAGTGGGACAAAATCCCTCCTGAGATGTGTGCAGTATGGAAAAAAATGTAAACGTATGAAATGTATTCACTGTTGTAAGTCGCTCTGGATAAGAGCGTCTACTAAATTACTAAAATGTAAAAATGTAAAAAAATGTGTAAACCTGGTGGCCAACTACAAGAAACGTCTGACCTCTGTGATTGCCAAAAAGGGTTTTGCCACCAAGTACTAAGTCATGTTTTGCAGAGGGGTCAAATACTTATTTCCCTCATTAAAATGCGAATCATTTTATAACATTTTTCACATGCGTTTTTCTGGATTTTTTTGTTGTTATTCTGTCTTTCACTGTTCAAATAAACCTACCATTAAAATTATAGACTGATCATTTCTTTGTCAGTGGGCAAATGTACAAAATCAGCAGGGGATCAAATACTTTTTCCCCTCACTGTATCTAGACTTATAGTTGTACAGTAGCCAGGTTTTCATGACTGGATAGATAGCATGATGAATGCCGTGTTCTCTGTGCTCTCTGTTTGTCTCCTGTCTGATTGTGCCTAGTATTGTTGACATACCACTCCATTGTTTGGCTAGTCTGTTCACATTCCTGGCCTAGTTTCCAGCCCAGGATTCTAGGCTATGGACGTGAAAGTAAACAGCAGATTAAGCAGTTAATTCCACGATTTTCTTGCCCAGGTACCCCCTCCCAGGCAAACCAGCGACCCAAGGACGCACATCATATGTTAGCAAAAAAATAAAAAATATCATGTCTTGCCTTATCATCAGGTGAATGACAATTGTCCCCCACAATGAAATTGGGGAGGGGACTGTGGATCTGTCTCCGTCCATTTGTACGTTAGTCACACGATATCTCAGACAGCACTGGGCCGATTTTGACTAAACTTGGGTGAATGATGTGTCTTGCCATAGAGATCCGGAATTTACAAAATTACATTGATTGGCCAAAGGTGAGAGCTATAGTAATTAACTGAATTGTTAGTCACGCGCAATATCTCTATTGGCCCAAGGGGGGCACTGCATCATTTATCTGGGACGACTTGTTAACTGTTGCCTTGTTGCAAGAAGTAATCAACATTTTAAAATGAATAAATTTGGAACATCGTTTTTCATCATTTGTCTGCGCAAGAGTGAAGGTTTCATTGAGTTGTGAGATTGTACTTTTGCAGATATAACACACAGTGGCTTTTAAACACCCACAAATGCTTGTCAAACAAGTGTTAATTGATCACTTTTTTGGCTATTAGGAGCCCTGCCTAATACAGTATTCAGAGCAAACAAGGAATACCAGCCATAACAGTAACTTACATAGTGATGTTTAGGCCTAGTGTTTTGTGGTGAATTAGATCAGCTACTAATGTTCACATCATATTTTCAGTGGTTTTTTTTTAACATAGCTGTGGGGGGCTTCCTCACTGAGAAAACCTACTGGACAAATACTAAAAGAGCAAATTTTCCGTGATTTTTTTAGGAAATCATGATATGGACTCTCTTTGGCATGAACGTTTCTCAGTCATGGGTGGCATACACTGGGATATGGGGGAGGGGAGTGGGTGGGGTATATGCAAATTGAACATTAACATATACAGTGAGGGAAAAAAGTATTTGATCCCCTGCTGATTTTGTACGTTTGACCACTGACAAAGAAATTATCAGTCTATAATTTTAATGGTAGGTTTATTTGAACAATGAGAGACAGAATATCAATAACAAAAATCCAGAGAAACGCATGTCAAAAATGTTATAAATTGATTTGCATTTTAATGAGGGAAATAAGTATTTGACCCCCTCTCAATCAGAAAGATTTCTGGCTCCCAGGTGTCTTTTATACAGGTAACGAGCAGAGATTAGGAGCACACTCTTAAAGGGAGTGCTCCTAATCTCACCTTGTTACCTGTATAAAAGACACCTGTTCACAGAAGCAATCAATCAATCAGATTCCAAACTCTCCACCATGGCCAAGACCAAAGAGCTCTCCAAGGATGTCAGGTACAAGATTGTAGACCTACACAAGGCTGGAATGGGCTACAAGACCATCGCCAAGCAGCTTGGTGAGAAGGTGACAACAGTTGGTGCGATTATTCGCAAATGGAAGAAACACAAAAGAACTGTCAATCTCCCTCGGCCTGGGGCTCCATGCAAGATCTCACCTCATGGAGTTGCAATGATCATGAGAACTGTGAGGAATCAGCCCAGAACTACACGGGAGGATCTTGTCAATGATCTCAAGGCAGCTGGGACCATAGTCACAAAGAAAACAATTGGTAACACACTACGCCGTGAAGGACTGAAATCCTGCAGCGCCCGCAAAGTCCCCCTGCAAATCAAATCAAATTTATTTATATAGCCCTTTGTACATCAGCTGATATCTCAAAGTGCTGTTCCGAAACCCAGCCTAAAACCCCAAACAGCAAGCAATGCATGTGAAAGAAGCACGGTGGCTAGGAAAAACTCCCTGGGAAAAACTCCCTAGAAAGGCGAAAAACCTAGGAAGAAACCTAGAGAGGAACCAGGCTATGAGGGGTGGCCAGTCCTCTTCTGGCTGTGCCGGGTGGATTTTATAACAGAACATGGTCAAGATGTTAAAATGTTCATAAATGACCAGCATGGTCAAATAATAATAATCATAGTAGTTGTCGATGGTGCAACAAGCACGTCTGCTCAAGAAAGCACATATACATGCCCGTCTGAAGTTTGCCAATGAACATCTGAATGATTCAGAGGACAACTGGGTGAAAGTGTTGTGGTCAGATGAGACCAAAA
The DNA here is from genome assembly GCF_965601325.2 of Salmo salar. Taxonomy (NCBI): domain Eukaryota; kingdom Metazoa; phylum Chordata; class Actinopteri; order Salmoniformes; family Salmonidae; genus Salmo; species Salmo salar. The sequence goes on along the minus strand of NC_138316.1, from coordinate 27,194,325 downwards.
TGGAGCTCTTTGGCATCAACTCTACTCGCCGTGTTCAGAGGAAGAGGAATGCTGCGTATGACCCCAAGAACACCATCCCCACCGTCAAACATGGAGGTGGAAACATTATGCTTTGGGGTTGTTTTTCTGCTAAGGGGACAGGACAACTTCACCACATCAAAGGGACAATGGACGGGGCCATGTACCGTCAAATCTTGGGTGAGAACCTCCTTCCCTTAGCCAGGGCATTGAAAATGGGTCGTGGATGGGTATTCCAGCATGACAATGACCCAAAACACACGGCCAAGGCAACAAAGGAGTGGCTCAAGAAGAAGCACATTAAGGTCCTGGAGTGGCCTAGCCAGTCTCCAGACCTTAATCCCATAGAAAATCTGTGGAGGGAGCTGAAGGTTCGAGTTGCCCAACGTCAGCCTCGAAACCTTAATGACTTGGAGAAGATCTGCAAAGAGGAGTGGGACAAAATCCCTCCTGAGATGTGTGCAGTATGGAAAAAAATGTAAACGTATGAAATGTATTCACTGTTGTAAGTCGCTCTGGATAAGAGCGTCTACTAAATTACTAAAATGTAAAAATGTAAAAAAAATTGTAAACCTGGTGGCCAACTACAAGAAACGTCTGACCTCTGTGATTGCCAAAAAGGGTTTTGCCACCAAGTACTAAGTCATGTTTTGCAGAGGGGTCAAATACTTATTTCCCTCATTAAAATGCGAATCATTTTATAACATTTTTCACATGCGTTTTTCTGGATTTTTTTGTTGTTATTCTGTCTTTCACTGTTCAAATAAACCTACCATTAAAATTATAGACTGATCATTTCTTTGTCAGTGGGCAAATGTACAAAATCAGCAGGGGATCAAATACTTTTTCCCCTCACTGTATCTAGACTTATAGTTGTACAGTAGCCAGGTTTTCATGACTGGATAGATAGCATGATGAATGCCGTGTTCTCTGTGCTCTCTGTTTGTCTCCTGTCTGATTGTGCCTAGTATTGTTGACATACCACTCCATTGTTTGGCTAGTCTGTTCACATTCCTGGCCTAGTTTCCAGCCCAGGATTCTAGGCTATGGACGTGAAAGTAAACAGCAGATTAAGCAGTTAATTCCACGATTTTCTTGCCCAGGTACCCCCTCCCAGGCAAACCAGCGACCCAAGGACGCACATCATATGTTAGCAAAAAAATAAAAAATATCATGTCTTGCCTTATCATCAGGTGAATGACAATTGTCCCCCACAATGAAATTGGGGAGGGGACTGTGGATCTGTCTCCGTCCATTTGTACGTTAGTCACACGATATCTCAGACAGCACTGGGCCGATTTTGACTAAACTTGGGTGAATGATGTGTCTTGCCATAGAGATCCGGAATTTACAAAATTACATTGATTGGCCAAAGGTGAGAGCTATAGTAATTAACTGAATTGTTAGTCACGCGCAATATCTCTATTGGCCCAAGGGGGGCACTGCATCATTTATCTGGGACGACTTGTTAACTGTTGCCTTGTTGCAAGAAGTAATCAACATTTTAAAATGAATAGATTTGGAACATCGTTTTTCATCATTTGTCTGCGCAAGAGTGAAGGTTTCATTGAGTTGTGAGATTGTACTTTTGCAGATATAACACACAGTGGCTTTTAAACACCCACAAATGCTTGTCAAACAAGTGTTAATTGATCACTTTTTTGGCTATTAGGAGCCCTGCCTAATACAGTATTCAGAGCAAACAAGGTATACCAGCCATAACAGTATAGTGATGTTTAGGCCTAGTGTTTTGTGGTGAATTAGATCAGCTACTAATGTTCACATCATATTTTCAGTGTTTTTTCTTTAACATAGCTGTGGGGGGCTTCCTCACTGAGAAAACCTACTGGACAAATACTAAAAGAGCAAATTTTCCATGATTTTTTGAGGAAATCATGATATGGACTCTCTTTGGCATGAACGTTTCTCAGTCATGGGTGGCATACACTGGGATATGGGGGAGGGGAGTGGGTGGGGTATATGCAAATTGAACATTAACATATACAGTGAGGGAAAAAAGTATTTGATCCCCTGCTGATTTTGTACGTTTGACCACTGACAAAGAAATTATCAGTCTATAATTTTAATGGTAGGTTTATTTGAACAATGAGAGACAGAATATCAATAACAAAAATCCAGAGAAACGCATGTCAAAAATGTTATAAATTGATTTGCATTTTAATGAGGGAAATAAGTATTTGACCCCCTCTCAATCAGAAAGATTTCTGGCTCCCAGGTGTCTTTTATACAGGTAACGAGCAGAGATTAGGAGCACACTCTTAAAGGGAGTGCTCCTAATCTCACCTTGTTACCTGTATAAAAGACACCTGTTCACAGAAGCAATCAATCAATCAGATTCCAAACTCTCCACCATGGCCAAGACCAAAGAGCTCTCCAAGGATGTCAGGTACAAGATTGTAGACCTACACAAGGCTGGAATGGGCTACAAGACCATCGCCAAGCAGCTTGGTGAGAAGGTGACAACAGTTGGTGCGATTATTCGCAAATGGAAGAAACACAAAAGAACTGTCAATCTCCCTCGGCCTGGGGCTCCATGCAAGATCTCACCTCATGGAGTTGCAATGATCATGAGAACTGTGAGGAATCAGCCCAGAACTACACGGGAGGATCTTGTCAATGATCTCAAGGCAGCTGGGACCATAGTCACAAAGAAAACAATTGGTAACACACTACGCCGTGAAGGACTGAAATCCTGCAGCGCCCGCAAAGTCCCCCTGCAAATCAAATCAAATTTATTTATATAGCCCTTTGTACATCAGCTGATATCTCAAAGTGCTGTTCCGAAACCCAGCCTAAAACCCCAAACAGCAAGCAATGCATGTGAAAGAAGCACGGTGGCTAGGAAAAACTCCCTGGGAAAAACTCCCTAGAAAGGCGAAAAACCTAGGAAGAAACCTAGAGAGGAACCAGGCTATGAGGGGTGGCCAGTCCTCTTCTGGCTGTGCCGGGTGGATATTATAACAGAACATGGTCAAGATGTTAAAATGTTCATAAATGACCAGCATGGTCAAATAATAATAATCATAGTAGTTGTCGATGGTGCAACAAGCACGTCTGCTCAAGAAAGCACATATACATGCCCGTCTGAAGTTTGCCAATGAACATCTGAATGATTCAGAGGACAACTGGGTGAAAGTGTTGTGGTCAGATGAGACCAAAATGGAGCTCTTTGGCATCAACTCTACTCGCCGTGTTCAGAGGAAGAGGAATGCTGCGTATGACCCCAAGAACACCATCCCCACCGTCAAACATGGAGGTGGAAACATTATGCTTTGGGGTTGTTTTTCTGCTAAGGGGACAGGACAACTTCACCACATCAAAGGGACAATGGACGGGGCCATGTACCGTCAAATCTTGGGTGAGAACCTCCTTCCCTTAGCCAGGGCATTGAAAATGGGTCGTGGATGGGTATTCCAGCATGACAATGACCCAAAACACACGGCCAAGGCAACAAAGGAGTGGCTCAAGAAGAAGCACATTAAGGTCCTGGAGTGGCCTAGCCAGTCTCCAGACCTTAATCCCATAGAAAATCTGTGGAGGGAGCTGAAGGTTCGAGTTGCCCAACGTCAGCCTCGAAACCTTAATGACTTGGAGAAGATCTGCAAAGAGGAGTGGGACAAAATCCCTCCTGAGATGTGTGCAGTATGGAAAAAAATGTAAACGTATGAAATGTATTCACTGTTGTAAGTCGCTCTGGATAAGAGCGTCTACTAAATTACTAAAATGTAAAAATGTAAAAAAATGTGTAAACCTGGTGGCCAACTACAAGAAACGTCTGACCTCTGTGATTGCCAAAAAGGGTTTTGCCACCAAGTACTAAGTCATGTTTTGCAGAGGGGTCAAATACTTATTTCCCTCATTAAAATGCGAATCATTTTATAACATTTTTCACATGCGTTTTTCTGGATTTTTTTGTTGTTATTCTGTCTTTCACTGTTCAAATAAACCTACCATTAAAATTATAGACTGATCATTTCTTTGTCAGTGGGCAAATGTACAAAATCAGCAGGGGATCAAATACTTTTTCCCCTCACTGTATCTAGACTTATAGTTGTACAGTAGCCAGGTTTTCATGACTGGATAGATAGCATGATGAATGCCGTGTTCTCTGTGCTCTCTGTTTGTCTCCTGTCTGATTGTGCCTAGTATTGTTGACATACCACTCCATTGTTTGGCTAGTCTGTTCACATTCCTGGCCTAGTTTCCAGCCCAGGATTCTAGGCTATGGACGTGAAAGTAAACAGCAGATTAAGCAGTTAATTCCACGATTTTCTTGCCCAGGTACCCCCTCCCAGGCAAACCAGCGACCCAAGGACGCACATCATATGTTAGCAAAAAAATAAAAAATATCATGTCTTGCCTTATCATCAGGTGAATGACAATTGTCCCCCACAATGAAATTGGGGAGGGGACTGTGGATCTGTCTCCGTCCATTTGTACGTTAGTCACACGATATCTCAGACAGCACTGGGCCGATTTTGACTAAACTTGGGTGAATGATGTGTCTTGCCATAGAGATCCGGAATTTACAAAATTACATTGATTGGCCAAAGGTGAGAGCTATAGTAATTAACTGAATTGTTAGTCACGCGCAATATCTCTATTGGCCCAAGGGGGGCACTGCATCATTTATCTGGGACGACTTGTTAACTGTTGCCTTGTTGCAAGAAGTAATCAACATTTTAAAATGAATAAATTTGGAACATCGTTTTTCATCATTTGTCTGCGCAAGAGTGAAGGTTTCATTGAGTTGTGAGATTGTACTTTTGCAGATATAACACACAGTGGCTTTTAAACACCCACAAATGCTTGTCAAACAAGTGTTAATTGATCACTTTTTTGGCTATTAGGAGCCCTGCCTAATACAGTATTCAGAGCAAACAAGGAATACCAGCCATAACAGTAACTTACATAGTGATGTTTAGGCCTAGTGTTTTGTGGTGAATTAGATCAGCTACTAATGTTCACATCATATTTTCAGTGGTTTTTTTTTAACATAGCTGTGGGGGGCTTCCTCACTGAGAAAACCTACTGGACAAATACTAAAAGAGCAAATTTTCCGTGATTTTTTTAGGAAATCATGATATGGACTCTCTTTGGCATGAACGTTTCTCAGTCATGGGTGGCATACACTGGGATATGGGGGAGGGGAGTGGGTGGGGTATATGCAAATTGAACATTAACATATACAGTGAGGGAAAAAAGTATTTGATCCCCTGCTGATTTTGTACGTTTGACCACTGACAAAGAAATTATCAGTCTATAATTTTAATGGTAGGTTTATTTGAACAATGAGAGACAGAATATCAATAACAAAAATCCAGAGAAACGCATGTCAAAAATGTTATAAATTGATTTGCATTTTAATGAGGGAAATAAGTATTTGACCCCCTCTCAATCAGAAAGATTTCTGGCTCCCAGGTGTCTTTTATACAGGTAACGAGCAGAGATTAGGAGCACACTCTTAAAGGGAGTGCTCCTAATCTCACCTTGTTACCTGTATAAAAGACACCTGTTCACAGAAGCAATCAATCAATCAGATTCCAAACTCTCCACCATGGCCAAGACCAAAGAGCTCTCCAAGGATGTCAGGTACAAGATTGTAGACCTACACAAGGCTGGAATGGGCTACAAGACCATCGCCAAGCAGCTTGGTGAGAAGGTGACAACAGTTGGTGCGATTATTCGCAAATGGAAGAAACACAAAAGAACTGTCAATCTCCCTCGGCCTGGGGCTCCATGCAAGATCTCACCTCATGGAGTTGCAATGATCATGAGAACTGTGAGGAATCAGCCCAGAACTACACGGGAGGATCTTGTCAATGATCTCAAGGCAGCTGGGACCATAGTCACAAAGAAAACAATTGGTAACACACTACGCCGTGAAGGACTGAAATCCTGCAGCGCCCGCAAAGTCCCCCTGCAAATCAAATCAAATTTATTTATATAGCCCTTTGTACATCAGCTGATATCTCAAAGTGCTGTTCCGAAACCCAGCCTAAAACCCCAAACAGCAAGCAATGCATGTGAAAGAAGCACGGTGGCTAGGAAAAACTCCCTGGGAAAAACTCCCTAGAAAGGCGAAAAACCTAGGAAGAAACCTAGAGAGGAACCAGGCTATGAGGGGTGGCCAGTCCTCTTCTGGCTGTGCCGGGTGGATTTTATAACAGAACATGGTCAAGATGTTAAAATGTTCATAAATGACCAGCATGGTCAAATAATAATAATCATAGTAGTTGTCGATGGTGCAACAAGCACGTCTGCTCAAGAAAGCACATATACATGCCCGTCTGAAGTTTGCCAATGAACATCTGAATGATTCAGAGGACAACTGGGTGAAAGTGTTGTGGTCAGATGAGACCAAAATGGAGCTCTTTGGCATCAACTCTACTCGCCGTGTTCAGAGGAAGAGGAATGCTGCGTATGACCCCAAGAACACCATCCCCACCGTCAAACATGGAGGTGGAAACATTATGCTTTGGGGTTGTTTTTCTGCTAAGGGGACAGGACAACTTCACCACATCAAAGGGACAATGGACGGGGCCATGTACCGTCAAATCTTGGGTGAGAACCTCCTTCCCTTAGCCAGGGCATTGAAAATGGGTCGTGGATGGGTATTCCAGCATGACAATGACCCAAAACACACGGCCAAGGCAACAAAGGAGTGGCTCAAGAAGAAGCACATTAAGGTCCTGGAGTGGCCTAGCCAGTCTCCAGACCTTAATCCCATAGAAAATCTGTGGAGGGAGCTGAAGGTTCGAGTTGCCCAACGTCAGCCTCGAAACCTTAATGACTTGGAGAAGATCTGCAAAGAGGAGTGGGACAAAATCCCTCCTGAGATGTGTGCAGTATGGAAAAAAATTAAAACGTATGAAATGTATTCACTGTTGTAAGTCGCTCTGGATAAGAGCGTCGACTAAATTACTAAAATGTAAAAATGTAAATAAATGTGCAAACCTGGTGGCCAACTACAAGAAACGTCTGACCTCTGTGATTGCCAAAAAGGGTTTTGCCACCAAGTACTAAGTCATGTTTTGCAGAGGGGTCAAATACTTATTTCCCTCATTAAAATGCGAATCATTTTATAACATTTTTGACATGCGTTTTTCTGGATTTTTTTGTTGTTATTCTGTCTTTCACTGTTCAAATAAACCTACCATTAAAATGATAGACTGATCATTTCTTTGTCAGTGGGCAAATGTACAAAATCAGCAGGGGATCAAATACTTTTTCCCCTCACTGTATCTAGACTTATAGTTGTACAGTAGCCAGGTTTTCATGACTGGATAGATAGCATGATGAATGCCGTGTTCTCTGTGCTCTCTGTTTGTCTCCTGTCTGATTGTGCCTAGTATTGTTGACATACCACTCCATTGTTTGGCTAGTCTAATTGTTCACATTCCTGGCCTAGTTTCCAGCCCAGGATTCTAGGCTATGGACGTGAAAGTAAACAGCAGATTAAGCAGTTAATTCCACGATTTTTTTGCCCAGGTACCCCCTCCCAGGCAAACCAGCGACCCAAGGACGCACATCATATGTTAGCAAAAAAATAAAAAATATCATGTCTTGCCTTATCATCAGGTGAATGACAATTGTCCCCCACAATGAAATTGGGGAGGGGACTGTGGATCTGTCTCCGTCCATTTGTACGTTAGTCACACGATATCTCAGACAGCACTGGGCCGATTTTGACTAAACTTGGGTGAATGATGTGTCTTGCCATAGAGATCCGGAATTTACAAAATTACATTGATTGGCCAAAGGTGGGAGCTATAGTAATTAACTGAATTGTTAGTCACGCGCAATATCTCTATTGGCCCAAGGGGGGCACTGCATCATTTATCTGGGACGACTTGTTAACTGTTGCCTTGTTGCAAGAAGTAATCAACATTTTAAAATGAATAGATTTGGAACATCGTTTTTCATAATTTTTACCTCCCCACATTATAATTGGAAGAGGAAGCGTAATCTCTAACATAGCCTATTAGCTAGAAAGGTAATGGAAAACACATGTTTGCTAATCAATCAATCAATCAACAAGCAATCAATCAACTTAAGTTAATGAAATGAGAAACTAACAAAAGGCTAAAAAGAAATGCAGTCAATAAACAAAAACAGTTAACAATCAAACAGGTAACAATCATCAGGTTCTCAAACTTTTTATAATCAAATCAAAGCGAACTTTAATTGTTATTTTTTTGCCATCATTGTAAGCCTGCCACACACACACTAAAATATACATTTATTAAACATAAAAATGTGTGTGAGTTTTTGTCACAACCCAGCTCGTAGGAAGTGACAAAGAGCTCTTATAGAACCAGGGCACAAATATTAATATAATAATAATCAATAATTTTGCTCTTTATTTAGCCATCTTACATATTAAACCTTATTTGTTCATCAGAAATTGTGAATAACTCACCACAGGTTAATGAGAAGGCTGTGCTTGAAAGGATGCACATAACTCTGCAATGTTGGGTTGTATTGGAGAGTGTCTCAGTTTTAAATCATTTCCCACACACAGTCTGCCTGTATTTAGTTTTCATGCTGGTGAGGGCCGAGAATCCACTCTCACATAGGTACATGGTTGCATAGGACATCAGTGTCTTAACAGCGCAATTTGCCATGGCAAGAAACTTTCTTGCCATGGCAAGAAATCTGGCAGTGGCTTCTGATTAAATACCATTTTCAAAGAACCGCTTGTTGCAATTTAGATGAGGGTCTCTTGTTCAGATATCGGTAAGTGGACTGGAGGCAGGGCATGAAAGGGATAATGAATCCAGTTGTTTGTGTCATCCGTTTCGGGAAAGTATCTGCGTAATTGCGCACCCAACTCACTCAGGTGCTTTGCTATATCACATTTGACATTGTTCGTAAGCTTGAGTTAATTTGCACCCAAAAAATCATACAATGCTGGAAAGATCTGTGTGTTGTCCTTGTTAATCCAGACAGACAAGAGCGCCAACTTCTTAATTATAGCCTCAATTTTGTCCCGCGCATTGAATATAGTTGCGGAGAGTCCCTGTAATCCTAGATTCAGATCATTCAGGCGAGAAAAAACATCACCCAGATAGGCCAGTCGTGTGAGAAACTCGTCATCATGCAAGCGGTCAGACAAGTGAAAATTATGGTCAGTAAAGAAAACTTTAAGGTCGTCTCTCAATTCAAAAAAACATGTCAATACTTTGCCCCTTGATAACAAGTGCCCTTCTGTATGTTGTAAAATCGTTACATGGTCGCTGCCCATATCATTGCATAGTGTAGAAAATATACAAGAGCTCAGGGGCCTTGCTTTAACAAAGGTAACCATTTTCACTGTTGTGTCCAAAACGTCTTTCAAGCTGTCAGGCATTCCTTTGGCAGCAAGAGCCTCTCGGTGGATGCTGCAGTGTACCCAAGTGACGTCGGGAGCAACTCCTTGTACGCGTGTTACCACTCCACTATGTCTCCCTGTCATGACCTTTGCGCCAGCAGTACAGATACCAACATATCTTGACCACCAAAGTACATTTGATGTCACAAAGCTGTCCAGTCATTTAAAAATTGCCTCTCCAGTTGTCCTGGTTTACAGTGGTTTACAGAAGAGGATGACTTCCTAAATATACCCCCCATAAACGTAACGGACATATACCAGGAGCTGTGCCAGGCCCGCCACGTCTGTTGACTCATCCAGCTATAACACATAGAATTCACTGGCTTGTATGCAAAGCAGTAATTGTTTCAAAACATCTCCTGCCATGTCACTGATGCGTCATGAAATGGTGTTGTTTGATGAAGATATTGTCTGTATAGTTTTCTTGGCCTTTTCCCCCAGCATTGTCCCAGCCAAATCCGCGGCAGCAGGAACAATTAAGTCCTACACAATAGTATGGGGCTTGCCTGTCCTAACCACTCGGTAGCTCACCATATACAGTTGAAGTCGGAAGTTTACATTCACCTGAGCAAAATACATTTAAACTCTGTTTTTTTCACAATTCCTGACATTTAATCCAAGTAAAAATTCCCTGTCTCAGGTCAGTTAGGATCACCACTTTATTTTAAGAATGTGAAATGTCAGAATAATAGTAGAGAAAATGATTTATTTCAGCTTTTATTTCTTTCATCACATTCCCAGTGGGTCAGAAGTTTACATACACTCAATTAGTATTTGGTAGCATTGCCTTTAAATTGTTTAACTTGGGTCAAACATTTCGGGTAGCTTTCCACAAGCTTCCCACAATAGGTTTGGTGAATTCTGGCCCATTCCTCGTGACAGAGCTGGTGTAACTGAGTCAGGTTTGTAGGCCTCCTTGCTCGCACACACTTTTTCAATTCTGCCCACAAATTTTCTATAGGATTGAGGTCAGGGCTTTGTGATGGCCACTCCAATACCTTGACTTTGTTGTCCTTAAGCCATTTTGCCACAACTTTGGAAGTATGCTTGGGGTCATTGTCTATTTAGAAGACTCATTTGCGACCAAGCTTTAACTTCCTGACTGATGTCTTGAGATGTTACTTCAATATATCCACATAATTTTCCTGCCTCATGATGCCATCTATTTTGTGAAATGCACCAGTCCCTCCTGCAGCAAAGCACCCCAACAACATGATGCTGCCACCCCCGTAGGCTCTGCAACCTGCACAGCCTACCCACACTGTATCTGTGTGCTGTTGGATAGAGCGCACATGTCAAGACCAGAGTAGACACATTTGCTATTTAACGCAAAGAGTTGAAAATCGATGGAAACACATTGAACATCAGATTTTTATTCCGTACATGAAAACTTAAGCGAAAAAGTACATTTTGTGTGCACTACATCATCAAGGATTGATTTTGATCAGTTTGGTGGAAACACACAACTGGTGGGAAAATGTGCATATTTTATTTATGCAGATTTTAGAATATTCACATGAAAATCTGTCACCAATTGGATGGAAACCTAGGTAGTGATTCTTCAGCTTTGTTCAGTTGTCACTAAATTCCAGCTAAAATGATCAGAATAAAATGGTCAAGCAGACACATAATGAATCAATCACATTACTCAGTACTCAGGAAAGAGGACTTCTTTTCCACAGCATCATCAATAATCTGATGTACTGTGTGTCATCACTGGATCACCCCACTGTAGGTGAATGGGTGAGGAAAATTATGGGTTAGGCTAGACAGGTTTACCCGTCAGACCAATCAGAAATGGTCCTATTTGTGGGTTATCACAGAGAGGAAGTTAGAAATCTGATGGGTTAGAGAGGAAGGACTGGGAGAGGCTCTGGATTGGACCGGATCTCCTGACTCAGGGAAGACAAGAGAGGGCACGTCATACGTCCCACGCAGCCACAGGCTCCCTCAGCTCTAAAATGTGGTGTATAATGTGTGTGACAGCCGGACTGGAGGAGGGAGAGAGATGCAGACCTAGGTTTTCTCTCTCCTTCTCTGTGTCTAAATCAGGATAACACTGAATGAATCCACAGACTGACACCTGTGCGATAGCAAGTGTGCTATAAACTCCCCAGGGATGGAGAGCATTTACCTTCTCTTTGGCTGACTATCGGCCCTTGCTAAGATATCAGTATAATAATAATATAATCAAAACATATTTGCCATTATTAACAGCAGTCAGTATAATAATATATTGAAAACCTTTTGGCCCTTGCTAACAGCAGCAAGTTTAAGAATATAATCAAAACATATCAGTTAATTCTTTGATGAAACATACTAGACAAATACTAAAAGAAGCAAGCATTCCATATTTAATTTGAAGACAAGGTAAGCTCTATACTTGGCATGTAGGTTTTCTCAGTCATGGGTGGCAGACATTGGGTTGTATGGGGGAGGGGAGGGGAGGGGCGTGGTATATGTAATTGTACTGTACAATAACATCCATCCTCCAGGTTTATCTATCTTTGTGGACAGTGTAGGAAGGAACACAGGGACCAGTCTAGAGAGTCTTATTATGATCGCCCACTGACTGTCTTAGGATACACATGATCTACCGACTTCTACCTCAGGCAATCAAGAAGATGTTTGTTCATAGCTTTGACTAGAGAAAGACAAAGGCAACAGTATAGAATGGAGACTGTTTATTATTGATGTTTGAGCTGCCAGGCCTTTTTCAAGACAAGACTCAATGGGACAATGCACTGTTATGACCATACAGGGAAGAATGTGAGTCATTAATAACTTTAACTTACACACATATTTTTTAATACTTTCAGAATAACTTATTGTTTAACAAATACTTTCTTTGTTCAGTACCCTTGTCTCTTTTTTATAGCCCTGTGTCTGCCACATTCCACTTGTTCTGAAACACTACAGTTAATGTGTGTTTTTTTGGATCGCCCACAATCCTCTCAGGTGTTTTTAAATGATCTCATTCTCCATAAGTTACACTGTGTTGCTTCCTTCAGAACCAGCACAGGCCTGATCATATTCCCTCATGTATTATAACACACAGATACATCTCTTCAAGTGTGTTCACTGTAATACCATAATCTACAGCATAGCACTGACAACAGGGATTAATCATGGGCTTTGGAGAGGAGAGGAGAGCACTGCATTGCTACAGCAACACACATCATTCTCTGAAAACACACCCAGCTGGTTTAGACAGAATCTTGACAGAAACCTAAATCTGACAGAAACACTGTGCCTCCATACACACATGGAGAGGATGTGTTGTTCCCTCAGTGTTTCTCTCACCTATAGGAGAACACTGTCAGAACCCTTCTGTCCTGAGTAACTCCTGCTGTGTATGCACTTATTGAGAAGTGATGCGGTACTCAGCGGTAGCCATGTGATTAATTACTGTTGTTTTATCTGTTGTGTAGCTTTATGCCAGTATATAGAGGCTACTAAATTCAGAGATGGGGCCAGAGGATTGGCGAGTGCAGATGAAGGTAACCCCCACCAGCCCCCTCCTCAGAATGACCTCACCTCCGCTTGCTCCTTTAACCTGACACGCCCTTGTTTCACAGCACTCTCCTTTTGTTGATTTGCAATGTTTCTGAGAACTCAGTTCTGCACAGGTGAGGGGAACTCTGCAAGTACTTTTCCTTCTGTCCTTCCTCCCTCTTTCCACCCTTCCCGGTCCTCCCTCTCTCCTCCTCCTCCTTCTTCTTCCTCCTCCTCCTCCTCCTACTCTACCTTCACCTCCTCTTTTGGAAGCTAGCTATTGAACAACAAGCCAATCTGTTTGACAATCACTGCGTCTCTCACACACCCAGTTCTACCTACATGTACCAGCGCTGGTGTTGCTTGGCCAATGTGTACTCTCCCCCTCCACTCTGAATGACTTATCAATCATGTCTTGGTGTGTGCATCACTTCTGCTTTCACTGTGGATCTGAATCAATTTAATTTGTGTTGGTTTATTTGATTGATTGATTGTTTTGCGGGTTGCTTTGCCTGTATTGCCATAAAAGCTGTCACTTTACTGGTAATTCTATATGTAGAAGTTTGTTTTCTTATAAGCAACAAGCATTGTCTTTTTCTGAATAGATTTATACAAACAAAACCCAATACATAGTATTATTATCTGACTATTTGACCTCTTTGGCAGCGGTTACTTTCCTTCACTGGCCCAGTACAGGATGCTGTTGACAGCTTTACATGATGCAATACAGCCTTTCTCTCCAGACCACTGTGCTCACTTCCTATTTCCTGTGAGGAGGGTTGTCTTGTGCCTCAAGTCTGCTTCTGATTGGGCCTCTGCATCCTTTTGCGCTTCTGTTGCACTTTGAGCCCTGAGTCCTGAATTTTTTGCTCTCTCTTTTTTCTTCTGTCTTTTTCTCTGTCCCTCTATTTCTCCCTCTCTTTTAGGTGAGAATTTTGAGCAGAGTCCACTGCGGAGAACCTTTAAATCCAAAGTTCTAGCACACTACCCAGAGAATGTGGAGTGGAGTCCCTTTGACCAGGATGCCGTTGGCATGGTAAGGGAACTGCGGAATGTGTAACTAACACAAAGTGTATTTTATTTGAAGCTACACCCATTTCTGTTTCCAGGGTTTACATCTGTATGTCATTATGGATTAGAACCTGTATTGTTTAGCTGACTGACTAACCTGATCTATTATCTCCTCTCTCAGTTGTGTATGCCAAAGGGTCTGGCCTTCCGCACGCAGGCGGACACACGTGAGCCTCAGTTCCACTCCTTCATCATCACGCGGGAGGATGGCTCGAGGACGTACGGCTTCGCCCTCACTTTCTACGAGGAGGTGACCAGCAAGCAGATCTGCAGCGCCATGCAGACCCTGTACCACATGCACAATGCCGAACAATACGACATCCTGCACACCCCCACCACCCCGCGGTGCCCCGAGGACCAGCGCCACCTCCATCCCCACCCTCTCAACCCCCACCCCCAACACACGCTCCTCCCCATGCCCTCCATCTCCCGGCTGCAGCGCTTCAACTCCTACGACATCAGCCGTGACACGCTCTACGTGTCCAAGTGCATCTGCCTCATCGCTCCCATGGCCTTCCCCCAAGCCTGCAGGAAGGTGCTCCAGCAGCTCCACCAGGCCGTCTCCTCCCCACAGCCCCCACCCCTCCCCTTGGAGAGCTACGTCTACAACATCCTGTACGAGGTGCCCCTGCCTCCCGCTGGGCGCTCCCTAAAGTTCTCGGGGGTGTATGGGCCAGTGGTGTGCCAGAGGCCCAGCACGGCAGAGCTGCCTCTCTTTGACTTCCCTATCAGCCAGGTGTTTGAGCTGCTGGGGGTGGAGAACGTCCTCCAGCTGTTTACCTGCGCCCTGTTGGAGATCCAGATCCTGCTCTACTCACAGCGTAAGTCCTTACTTAGGCTCTTTCTCTCTGATCTGCAGAGCTTTCTGTGGTTTTCTGTCTATTGTCCCCATCGCTTTTAGAAAGGATTGGGATTTGTTATTTCAACAGAAATACTGACATTTTAGAAGAAATCAGAAATAACAGTTGTGGTTAGGATCTTCGGTATGTTCATTGGAACTATTATCCAGGCAGATTAAATAAACTATCGTGTGATTCCATTAAAGGCCCAGTGCAGTCAGAAACTCAATTTCCTAGTGTTTTATATATATTTCCATACTATGAGTTTGTATTAATACTGTGAAATGGTGAAAATGATAATGGACTTTTAGTGTGAGAGCTGTTTGAAAAGACCGCCTGAAATGTATGCATGTTTTGGTGGGATGGAGTTTTGGCCTTCCATGGTGACATCATCATGTACTAAATTTGTTAATAGACCAATATAATTTGAGTTCCAAACCTCTCTGCCAATAACAAATAACAGCTAGTTTCCCCCTCCCTATCCAGACAGTCCTAGCAAAATTCTTGCTTGAGACATTGCCCTTTGCTAAGAAGCTATTTTTATATATATATTTTTTTAACCTTTTTAATTTGAAACAATCACAGTAAGGTACAACATTGTTACCCAGGAGTTATTTGATATTTAGATAAAAACGGCTGCATTGTACCTTTAAGGAAAGCTGTGTTCTTCCCAGCTTGTGTAAATGTTAGTTTCTCCTCGTGTGTGTGTGTGTGTGTGTGTGTGTGTGTGTGTGTGTGTGTGTGTGTGTGTGTGTGTGTGTGTGTGTGTGTGTGTGTGTGTGTGTGTGTGTATCTGGTGTGTGTGTGTGTATCTGGTGTGTGTGTGCTGGTGTGAGTTGCTGGGGTAAACAGGCTGTTTTGCAGCAGCAGTGTGTGTGCTGTGAAGGGCTGTCTCTGGTGGCTGTGATCAGGCCTTCTTTGTTTCCCCCTGCTCATGTTCAACCCCAGGCCCACACTGAGAGCGATTGACAGTGAATAGGGGCACATTCAAGAGGACCTTTTTTGGGAGGAATGAGAAATATTTAGATATGACATAGTTCATTTAGCACATTTAAAAATGAGATCTACAGAATTGATAGAAACAGGTCTTCCACTATGTGTGAAAAGAAACAGCATTATACATAATAAATCAGCTCCAATCAGGAATTGTTTTGTTCAGGGACCAATGTTGGAGGTTTTGAAAAGAAAATGTGCTTTTCAGCATTATACAGAATGGCGCATTCCTCCTCCATGGAAGCACACTGGGATTGACTTTGATCAGAGTCAGTGGAGTGCAGCAGGAAGATTGTTTCAGGATTGGGGAGCTGGCGTGTTGATAGGATCCATTACGGAGACAGGGAAAAGGCAAATTGTTTATAAAACGCCAGGGGCTCGAGGAGCAATGCTGTGGTGTTGCTAGGCAACCCTTGCAGGAGGATAAGGAGGAGGACGCAGTCAGTGATGCAGGGTAAAGATGATTGGTTGGAGATGACATCATCCCTTTTTTTCTCCAGAAGGCTCATTGCAGAATGTGTGCTGAGGAGTGTTTTCTAGAGTGTGAACCTGTGAGCTTTCCACTGAGTAGGGACAGGGTGTCGTTAGTTAAAACTGCATAGGCTGAGGCAAGTTATGCCCCATACTAAAAATTAGCTGACTGGAGAGGGTCTGTTCTAAAAATAAAGGCATAATTCATAACTCAGATACATAGGCCCTGGCCTGGCCAGTGTCTTTCCCACATACAGTAAGTACATGAATCCTCTTTGAAACGAGCATCTGCTGCTGTTTTTCCCATCTCTCCAAGTAGATCAATGGAAGCTTGTCATTTCCCCTGCCTGGCCTGCATGTTAGTAGTCCGTATATAGAGCTCTCATTCTGTTAGCAAACCACTCAAATAGGCTCCGATGACCTTATTCGTCTTGGAAAGTCCTTGTGGAAAGCAGCGTAACAGAGGGGAGTACAAATGGAGGACTACGCCAACACTGAAGCTCATTAGATTAGCCCCAGTTGAATATCTGATGAATGACCCTATTAAAGAGTGTGTTTTCTCTTAGACTAGATTAGCTGTTGGCAAGGCCTGTGTGTGTGTGTTAATGTGGTGCGGTGTGTTTGTGTGTTTGTGTGTGTGCACGCATTTGTGTGTTTGTGTTTGTGTGTGTGTGTGTGTGTGTGTATACTATCATGTGCTTGATTGTGCGTGAGCGCACTTCCTTGCATTTGCATGTGTGTGTGTGTGTGTGTGTGTGTGTCTGTCTGTCTGTCTGTCTGTCTGTCTGTCTGTCTGTCTGTCTGTCTGTCTGTCTGTCTGTCTGTCTGTCTGTCTGTCTGTCTGTCTGTCTGTCTGTCTGTCTGTTTGTGGTTTTTCTCAGGAAGGTGGTATCATGCTCTGAAAAGGCCTGTTGTTCACCAGGCAAGGTCAGAGCACTAGCAGACAGGCTAGATTAGTATTCCTGTTTCTGAGTCCCTTGCCCAGGTCCTGGGAGAGGTGGCCCAACCAGGGGAAGACCCAGCCTGGGAGAGAGCCTGTTCTGGGGGGAGAGGGCCTGTTCTGGGGGGAGAGGGGAGAGGTTCTGTTCTGGGGGGAGAGAGGAGAGGGCCTGTTCTGGGGGGAGAGAGGAGAGGGGAGAGGGCCTGTTCTGGGGAGAGAGAGGAGAGGGGAGAGGGCCTGTTCTGGGGGGAGAGAGGAGAGGGGAGAGGGCCTGTTCTGGGGGGAGAGAGGAGAGGGGAGAGGGCCTGTTCTGGGGGGAGAGAGGAGAGGGGAGAGGGCCTGTTCTGGGGAGAGAGAGGAGAGGGGAGAGGGCCTGTTCTGGGGAGAGAGAGGAGAGGGGAGAGGGCCTGTTCTGGGGAGAGAGAGGAGAGGGGAGGGGGCCTGTTCTGGGGAGAGAGAGGAGAGGGGAGAGGGCCTGTTCTGGGGAGAGAGAGGAGAGGGGAGGGGGCCTGTTCTGGGGAGAGAGAGGAGAGGGGAGAGGGCCTGTTCTGGGGAGAGAGAGGAGAGGGGAGGGGGCCTGTTCTAGGGGAAGAGAGAAGAGGGCCTGTTCTGGGGGGAAAGAGGAGAGGGGAGGGGGCCTGTTCTGGGGGGAGAACAGGGGAGAACATAAGGCCAAATGAAGAACAAGTAGTTATTTTGGCAGTAGAAAGCAAAGACAGAGCTGCTACTGAATATAGACTTGTTGTGACTGATAGAGAAGGAATGTAAATAAACAGGACTGGATGGAAGTTTACATGGATGCCAAACACTTGATTTGGAGTGGACTGTTTAACCCTGTACATTAGAATACATTGCATACTGTAGGTGTCAAAACAATTAGCCTTTGTGACCATATAAAACCAGTCAGTTTGTGACTCTCTCCTCTGTTGTTTGTGTGACAGATTACCAGAGGCTGATGACTGTTGCGGAGAGCATCACAGCCTTAATGTTCCCTTTCCAGTGGCAGCATGTCTATGTGCCCATCCTGCCCGCCTCACTGCTGCACTTCCTGGATGCCCCAGTGCCCTACCTGATGGGCCTGCACTCCAACGGAGAGGGTGACCGCACCAAACTAGAGCTGCCCCAGGAGGTAACCTATACACTCATGCACCTATGCCTGCATGTTTGCACACACTCACGTACGCACAGCTACTCACATACACACACGCACACACACAAATCGAAATAGATTTTTGAGATTTATGCATGTCATTATTTCTCTAGGGTCGTTTACCTTTTTCATTTCTCTCCTTTCTCTCCTCTCCCATCCTCCCTGTTCCTTCTCTCCAAAAGGCATTTTTAATTGGAAACATTCAGCTCTAGCTGAAACCATTTAGTTGGATTCCCTCAGCCCAGCCCTCTTTAAATGCAGCCTGTCAGAGCGATAACAAGTCATTTCTAATCAGATTGCAATGCGTGAATGGTGTTTGTGCTGAGAATACTAACAATGACTTCCCTCTGGACACTCCTGCCAACCCCATCTCCAACTGCTGTCTGATACACCCAACAAAGTGACGGCATGAAATTGGCTAATCTGTAGAGAGAATCACAGGGCCTTACAACACAGATTACAAACCATCCCTCGTTCCCTAGCTCTCCAGGCTTGTTTTTGTCCTTCATTTTGATTAACAGTCGTTTTCCCACCAAATTTACACAAAGGAGGTGAATTTTTGATCAATTTACTTATATGATTGATTAATTACTTAGATAACCCATTCATAAATGCTAAATGGTTATCATTAAACATTATTCACGCTTAAAGATTTTTCTTAAATAAAATGGCTTTGTGTTTACTTCTTAATAATGTTCTCAGAGGGTAGAGTGTGTCCTTTGTGAGGACAAACAGCCCTCATTAACCATGTTGTAGCTTACCCATGCTTTTACAGTTGATCAAAACACGTTGCTTTGCTACTGTACACAGCAATTCTGCTAAGGGCCCTTCAACATAGAGCCTGGAGGAAGGGTGCTGTGTGTGCAACAAGCTTTTACACATCTGGAGCCGGTCCAATGGAAAGAGCTATGATGAATAAAAAGCCTGAGAATTTGTGAATTGATGACCTAAGTCAATCTCAATATTGCCTTATTCATCCATTTCTATATTTAAATCCTAATACTCTTAAGATGAAAAGCAGCAGATCAACAATGGAGTGCTGATCTTGTTCAAAAGAGTAATTTGTCCCATTCAGAATATCTGTTGATATTATATTACTGTCTTCAGTTAATGTCTTGAAGTCATCCACATCTTTTCTCACTATGCCTCAATTGGTACTTCTCTGCGTTAAGCCACCTAGTGGAGCAAAGTGGTAATGGTTCTGCTATAACAAGAACATAACTATCACTCAGTTTGCTTCTCTCTGGTGTCCTCTGTTTCACTGACATGTTTACAATGACAGCTAAACAAGACCACCTGTCATTCCAGGCCAACTTATGTTTCGTGGACATCGACAACCACTTCATTGAGCTGCCAGAGGACCTCCCTCTGTTCCCCAACAAGCTAGAGTTCATCCAGGAGATCTCCGAGGTGCTGTTGGCCTTCGGTGTGTCTGCGGAGGGGAACCCGCTCCACAGCCAGGGCCAGGCCAAACACCGGGGCTTCCGCTCCACCGACATGGTTACGGACAGACGCAACGGCAACCTGGCCAGCTCCCCCCTCAACTCCTACCTGCTGAGGGAGAACGAGACCATCGCTAGACTCCAGGCCCTGGTCAAGAGGACTGGGGTCAGCCTGGAGAAGGTGAGAGCAGGGCCATGGTCATCCGTTTGACTGGAACATATTATTCTAGATAGAGCGTCTGCATATACACTGAGTCCTAATGTTTGGTATACTCAGTGTAAATTCATGCAGAATAATACTGCCTGTCTGTCACACTCTTTTGAAAATGACTAAGGGTGGGAAAGGCAGTCTATGAGCTGCCCGTGTAAGCTGCTGCCGGCTAGCTTCAAGTGTGCTGTGCTCAGCCCTGGTGACGGAGGAAGTCTGCTACATTGCCATCAACAGAAAATTGGCGCCCATACAGAACCTAATTGCCATCTGGTTTGAACACGACACAGAGGGCCGTTGGTAATAGATGGTAATGTTTCAGCAGAATCACATTACAGACCAGTGAATGAATGAATTAGCTTTTAACTACAGAGAGGAGGTCTCTCCAACTCTCCATATCTGTAGGAGCCCATAGTAAGCAGCTTATGGACTAGTAGGGGCTAGCATTAGCTTTCTCTGAAGAGATTGCCTGCTCTGATAGTCTGCTTTTAGCTCCTCATTTTGTGGGTAAGGCTTCAGGTAGGGTCATTGCGGCCATGTCTCACATTAAGGTAACCACCTGATTTAGGATCAGTGGTGTAGAGCGATGAATTAGAGGAGGGCTCAGTGGGTCACATCCCTGCCATCTGATCTGGGCTTCGTAGCCATTAATCATCTTCAAGTCTATGCGGACATGTATAGGCGACTCACTCACTGTGTCCTTTTGTCAGGCTCCTGCATGTTGAGATCTGCAACTGTGTCACACTTTGATTGTAACAGAGGAATGCGTGTGTTTTCAGTTTTTTTTTGTCAATAAATCAAAACATCTCAGACTTCCTCCCCCATGCCCCTATCAGTGCTCCGCAGCCTGTGCTAACATGGAGATAAGAAACCCATACCCTCTATGGCAGGAGTAGGCAACTAGATTCAGTCGCGGGCTGATTTTTATCACAGCGGATGATCGGGGGCCGGAACATAATTCAAACAATTTGAACACTGCAAATCGACCACATCTAAGCCCAAAAATGTATTGGATTTGATAATAACAATAATTTCATACCTTGATTACACGATCACATATGTCTATATTTTTAATTCGTGGGAATATTGGTGATTTTACAGTTATTTTCTAACCAACCCACCCCCCGCCGGTCACCTGTTGTCGACCCCTGCTCTATGGCTTTCTTAACTTCTGTTGTCGACCCCTGCTCTATGGCTTTCTTAACTTCTGTTGTCGACCCCTGCTCTATGGCTTTCTTAACTTCTGTTGTCGACCCCTGCTCTATGGCTTTCTTAACTTCTGTTGTCGACCCCTGCTCTATGGCTTTCTTAACTTCTGTTGTCGACCCCTGCTCTATGGCTTTCTTAACTTCTGTCATCAAACCCCTCTTTTTCTTCTTTTTCATTCTCTCTATTTTTCTGTGCTGTATTTTCCTGACCCGCTGTGTTACCTCCCCCTCCCCCTCTTCCAGCTGGATGTGAGGGTGGATGCTAGCAGCAACAAGGACCTGAAGGTGCAGTGTGATGAGGAGGAGCTGAAGATGCACCAGCTCAACATCCAGGTGCGAGAGGTCTTCGCCAACCGCTTCACCCAGATGTTCGCAGACTACGAGGTGTTTGTCATCCAGCCCAGCCAGGACAAGGAGTCCTGGTTCAGCAACAGGGACCAGATGCAGAACTTTGACAAGGTGAGATCAGGGACTGGATTCCCTATATAGTCCACTACTTTTGATAAGGGGCCCTAGGGCTATGGTCAAAAGTAGTGCACTACATAGGGAATAGGGTGCCATTTGGGACGCTGTCCCACTCCAGACTCTGAAACATTAATTTGAGTGGAAGTCTTCAATGCTCTTTAAAGCTTTTCATATTAATTGGCCCCCAGGAGTCCTCCCTTCATTTTGTGATGTGATTCTTGTCGATTCCAGGCCTCCTTCCTCTCTGACCAGCCTGAGCCCTACCTGCCCTTCCTGTCCCGTTTCCTGGAGACTCAGATGTTCGCCTCCTTCATCGATAGTAAGATCCTTTGCCATGATGACGAGGACAAGGAACACACGTTGAGGGTGTTTGACTCCCGCGTGGACAAAATCCGCATGCTGAACGTGCGCACGCCCACCCTGCGCACCTCCATGTACCAGACGTGCACCAATATTGACGAGGCGGGTAAGAAAAGAGGAAACCCATTTTCACACCTATACTATTAAGATCATTGTCTCAGATGGTGCAAGATACTTGTATGTTTTCAAGACACACATGGGAACAGTCAGTAACACCTGGAATAATTCATGACAAAATGGATTTAGCTGTTTAATTTTTTCTTCTAACTATAAATTCTTTCAAATTCCTCTCTGTAATTGTATGATTCATTGCATGCATGTCAGTTATGTACTAACCTATACATTACACAGTTATCTACACAGTTGTAATAGTCAACTACGTATGTAGCTTGCTGTCATTGGTGCTGATGATGTTGAGTGTTGGGTCAGGTTAGGGATGCATAATTCCAATAACTTAGCAAAAATTCCCAGTTTTTCCAGAAATCCAGTTTGGAAGATTCCCGGAATCAGAAGGGAATAAGCAGGAAATCATGAATCCTCCAACCAGGATTTCTGGAAAACCTGGCAATTTTGATAAGATTAAAGGAATTTTGCAACCCTAGTTCAGGTGATGATAACTCACAGCATGGAGGTGTGGCGGTAAGGAGTCAGGGATGAGATGTGGTGAATCTATGTGACCCCTCAGTGCTATGACTCATAGGCACTCACAGAGTGGCTTAACAATGACATAAGACTGTTAAATCCTCCATGACGGTTGGTGCTAATAGATCTGCTGTGACAGTACCTCATCCTCCTCCCCTCTCTGTGTCACCCCAGAGAAGGCCATAGAGATGCGGGTGGTTAAGATCGACCACACGGCCCTGCATCCCCACCTGCTGGATATGAAGATTGGCCAGGGTCGCTACGAACACGGCTTCTTCCCTCGGCTGCAGTCTGACGTGCTCTCCACTGGACCCGTCAGCAACAAGTGAGGATCACACCTCCGCAAGAGAGACTGATTTACATACTTTGATTGATAATACTTTAAAAATATGTTTGTTTTGTCTCTATCTTTGCTATTTGGCTTTCGTGTCTTTCTAAGTGAAGTTGTTTTGTTTGTATGTTAGATGGGCGAAGAGGAGTGCTCCAGCACAGTGGAGGAGGAAGGACAGACAGAAACAACACGCTGAACACCTTTACCTGGACAACGACCAGAGAGAGGTGAGAGGACATCAAGCAGCCCTAGAAAAACGGGATTAACATTCCAAAACCATATTCACGTGGATTCTGTCTATTTGTTTTTGTGTTATCGTTAGTTTCTTGTTGTTTTCTTCCTCAGTCTTCTTCATGGCTTGCGGTATTCACTTCTAAATATCGAAAGTCTGGAACGATTGAATTAAAGTCTTGTTTGTCCATTTTTCTCTGTTACTCTCCCTCAATTATTTCCTCTTGACCTAACCTCTCTTTCTGTTTCTGTTTCTATCCCTCTGACACCTACTGTCTCCCTCACATCTATCTACTGTATTTCTCTCACACACTCTCTTTGGTCTCTCGGTCTCTCTCTCTCTCTCTCTCTCTCTCTCTCTCTCTCTCTCTCTCTCTCTTTCTCTCTTTCTCTCTCTCTCTCCGTCTCACACACACGCTCCCAGCATGTGGAGTGTCTGTTCCCGGAGCTGCAGCTCCTGCTGTTTCTAGACTACTACTGGCTCTCGCAGTCCTTCAGGCCCTGTCTAAAGTCTGTGGCTGTGGATGTGGTATGTGTTGGCAGTGGGTGGGGCCTGAGCCTCACACCACGTCCACATGGCCCTTCCCCCCATGTGGTCCTCACTCCCTCCTCCTCCTAGCATCACAGCTTTACCTGATACTCCAGATCACTTTCCAGGGTTTCTTCTCAGGTTTAGGGTTTCACTTTAGGGTGCACTTAACTCCACATTAAGAAAGTCATATTTAGATTGATTTGACAGAATCCCAGAAAACACATGGCACTCACACGCCTCCCAGGATGGATGTTGAGGTCAGAAAGGTAAAAGACAGAAACACATCGTCCATCATGAAATGACCTCAGTACAGGCAGCTCAGCTCATTATACAACTGACTCAGAGCTCCTCCCTCTCCTTCCTCTGGAATGATCAATCCCTCATTGTAGTAGTGACCAGAAATCTATCCACTGTATGCACTGTATACGTTCTGTGGTTGGTTGCCGAGTGGTGTGACTCTCTGTGTTTATGTGATGATGAACATTGAGCCAGATTGATTACTCTCCCTTGGTGTATAGCCTACTCTTAGGCCACTCCACGTGTGTCCTCTCTGACCCTGTCCTTCCATGACCCTGTCCTGTCTGACCCTGTCCTCTCTGTCTCATTACAGAAATACATCCAGGAGGCCAGAAACCTGGGCACTACCATCCGGCAGCCCAAGCTGTCCAACCTCTCCCCTTCCGTCATCGCTCAGACCAACTGGAAGTTTGTGGAGGGTCTGCTGAAGGAGTGCAGGAATAAGGTACAGTAAATACCAGTCTTCCTACATCTCACTCTTACGCAGACATATTACGATTGCAATAACCATTGCAGTAGACTGTTGCAGTAGACAATCCCATGGATATTGAGATACAACACCTTCAGTGAGTCTCCATTAGTTTCAATGTCACTCAGAAGTATTCTGATGTCAATGACCGTTGCAGTAGACTATTACTTGGATATTGAGATCCAGCACCTGTAGTGTCGACCATCTGGCCTCCAGAGATGGTAATCTCCCTGTACGGTGATGTGTGTGTCGCTCCAGACCAAGCGCATGCTGGTTGAGAAGATGGGCAGGGAGGCAGTGGAGCTGGGTCATGGGGAGGTCAGCATTACAGGTGTGGAGGAGAACACACTTATCGCCTCCCTCTGTGACCTGCTGGAGAGAATCTGGAGCCATGGGCTGCAGGTCAAACAGGTCAGCACACACACACAATCACACACAATCACACACACACACACACACACACACACACACACACACACACACACACACACACACACACACACACACACACACACACACACACACACACACACACACTCTCACACACACACACTCTCACACACACACAATCACACACACACACACACACACACACACACACACACACACACACACACACACACACACACACGCAAATGCAAGGAAGTATTATTTAAAAACAGTATATATACACACTAACACACATGTATGCATTTAGGTGCATTCAATGCGCATACATTCACACACACACACACACACACACACACACACACACACACACACACACACACACACACACTCTCACACACACACACTCTCACACACACACAATCACACACACACACACTCTCACACACACACACTCTCACACACACACAATCACACACACACACACACACACACACACACACACACACACACACACACACACACACACACACACACACACACACGCAAATGCAAGGAAGTATTATTTAAAAACAGTATATATACACACTAACACACATGTATGCATTTAGGTGCATTCAATGCGCATACATTCATTCCCGCATCTCCATCTTCATCTGCCAGGGTAAATCTGCCTTGTGGTCCCACCTGCTCCACTATCAGGAGAGCAAAGAGAAGACGGATGCAGCACCGGCCGGTTTGGGTCCCCCAGGTAAGCTACTCGTTGAATCCTGAAATGTGATAAATGGACGGTGATGTAAAGCCATAGCCACATCCCTCTCTCTCCTCCCCACATCAGGTCTCATCCACGACATAGAGAGACGCAAGTCTGACGCTGGCGCTGCCTTGGCCCCTCTCAAGGTATCCCTGATCAGGGATATGAGGTGAGTCTCCTCATCCATTCACCAGATCTACCACAGTATCACAGTATCAGTGTCTTCAGATGCTCTGCCTACCGTATATACACTATTTGTCAAGTATCCTCGTGAATATACATTTCAAGTCCTTTGGTCTTGAAATGATGGATGGTTGTAAGGGGAATGTTGCAAGTGATACTATACTATTCTGCCTGTGTTGATTATCCCTTCTGTAGTGGCAGAAGCGGTTCAAATGTATGCCTTCGTACCTCTACGTACTTCTTTGAAAATGACAATTTCGAATCAAGGTGAGATAATGATTGATTGATCATACCTCAGAATGTAATGATTTCAAAGTGTTTTCACTGCCATCTTGTGGCCCACTGACGAAAAACACTTTCAGTCAAGACAGAATATTATCAATGATTCAAGACCATATGTAGTGGAAAAATACTGACATCAGCCTCATAGCCATGCATCTCAAGCTTTGCAGCAGGCATAAACACTTGATTACCAGCTATGATTTAAAAAAATATATATAGTATATGTATATATCCACTGTACAGTGTAAACTGAAAGCTTAGCCTTCCATCTTTGTGTTCTATTTGATCAGACTTGACCTACAGTCCTCATGGTCTTCATGTCTGGTCCCTCATGTCTGGTCCAAATGCTATACCAACATGTAAATCTTGGTGGGGCAAACTCCCCCAAATGTATTTAGATGCATGCCAGCAAAACCACTACACAACACAACACTGAACAATACATGAATTACGCTATAAAACGGTGACAAACGGTGCCCACAAACTGTTAGGGCCAACATAAAGCTGTCCCAACAGCAGAGCTTTCTTTTCAGCACCATGAAGTGAATCCTTACCACTGCTACACCTGGCTATCAGCGGAGCCTTGTCTGGCAGCGACACAGTTCATTCAGCCACATTTACTGCCTTTAAAAACACCATAGCTGATATGGCTGACTTTCTTAAACAAATGTGGTTTTACTGACAATTGAGATGTACAAACTATGGCATAAGGTGACGACGAGCGGATAAGAGGCAATCTGTAATTTCGATTAAGACATTAATGAGTGAGCTAGGACGGATGTAGTCAATATAGCTATTTGTTCTGCACTTTTGAAATGTACAGCGACAGAATTTAGAACATGGGCTGTTCTTACAGTATTCTCCCTGTACACCAAGTCAGAACCGTAGGATAAATAAATGGGGCCTATAAGCAGACAATGAAAGCTCTTACAATATTCAATGATTATATTTCTCTTAAACAGGCTATAGGCTACATGTGCACCACCAAGTCAGAAGAGTAGGCTAAGTTATGAGGGGGAAAGTGACCAAATTATTAGGGTGAGGCACATGGGCTACTAACAGCATACTAAACAACATACACTTAGTATTACTTTCTTAGCTACAGTATACATATCTCCTGGCATATTACATCATTTATGCAGCAGCATACAATACATTTTTGGACTGACCTTGTTGTGCTGTGCTCACTTGATGACAAAATTTTGTCATCAAACTTTGTCATCAAAGTCTGTCATTCTCTGGATTTATGGTGCTTTCAAGACAACTGGGAATTCGGAAAAAAACTAGGTTGAATCATGACATCAGTGATCTTCAGGTCGGAGCTCTAAAAAGAAGCCAGAGTTCCCGACTTGGAATTCCAAGTTGGATAACCATTCAAAACGTATTTTCCCAGTCGGAGCTTGTTTTTTTTCTTCAGATTTCCCAGTCCCAAGTCTGAGATTTTCCAGTTCCGAGTTTCCAGTTGTTTTGAACGTGGCAGAAATCATGCTGGATTGACAGCATGAATGTTAATCCTTTTAAGCTTGGAAAAGAAACCCTTAAACCCATACTTGTACTACACACCCACTCCATTGAATAGCAGGCTAGAGATTGATTTGCAATGCTTGCAGTTAGCCAATGATTCCTTCCAAACCACTCATTGTTGAATTTGCGATTTCCAACTTGTCGTGTAATGTTTATGTCCAATGGCCGATGAGCACCGATACATTTAATCTATAATGTCTCTTCATATGACAAGGATTGAAATGGATTTGCCAGTAGATTGTCGATGCGGTTCATGATGATGACTGCTTGTCTAACTTCCTAGCTAAGATTTTGAAAGTATGATGTTGACATGATCAGTCCAATCAAAGCTACGGTAGATATAACGTGATTTGAAGTATTTTTATCTGTGGCCAATGACCTTGAGCCTTCTTGGATGGGCAATGTAACTCTCTAGCAGCACCCAAGGGACTTGCATTTTCAAGCTTTCCCCATAGATTTTGCGGCAATGTAGTGTCCCAATGAGTGACAGAACACTGAGCCAATCACGGCGCAACTAGAGAAGATTACCAACCCAATGCTCCGTATTTTCTGAGTTATGCTGAAACACCTGCATTTTGGAGTTGCCTTACTCAAGAAAACAAAAAAGAGACCATGTTTGTATGCGGCTTTATTAACTCAATGATTTTGTTTTTTTACATTGTTGCAAACTGATATGTGACACGTATTAATGCCAATATAACATGCAAAACAGGCAACAACAACAACAAAATATATACAGTTGAAGTCGGAAGTTTACAAACACTTAGGTTGGAGTCATTAAAACTCGTTTTTCAACCACTTCACAAATTTCTTGTTAACAAACTATAGTTTTGGGAAGTCGGTTAGGACATCTACTTTGTGCATGACACAAGTAATTTTCCCAACAATTGTTTACAGACAGATTATTTCACTTATAATTCACGGTATCACAATTCCAGTGAGTCAGAAGTTTACATACAGTTAGTTGATTGTGCCTTTAAACAGCTTGGAAAATTCCAGAAAATGATGTAATGGCTTTAGAAGCTTCTGATAGGCTAATTGACATCATTTGATTCAATTGGAGGTGTACCTGTGGATGTATTTCAAGGCCTTCCTTTAAACTCAGTGCCTCTTTGCTTGACATCATGGGAAAATCGAAAGAAATCAGCCAAGACCTCAGAAAAAAAATGTAGACCTCCACAAGTCTGGTTTATCCTTGGGAGCAATTTCCACACGCCTGAAGGTATCACATTCATCTGTACAAACAATAGTACGCAAGTATAATCACCATGGGACCACACAGCTGTCATACCGCTCAGGAAGGAGACTCGTTCTGTCTCCTAGAAATGAACGTACTTTGGTCCGAAAAGTGCAAATCAATCCCAGAACAACAACAAAGGACCTTATGAAGATGCTGGAGGAAACGGGTACAAAAGTATCTATATCCACAGTAAAACGAGTCCTATATCGACATAACCTGAAAGGCCGCTCAGCAAGGAAGAAGCCACTGCTCCAAAACCGCCATTAAAAAGCCAGACGCAAATGGGTCTTCCAAATGGACAATGACCCCATGCATACTTCCAAAGTTGTGGAAAATGGCTTAAGGACAACAAAGTCAAGGTATTGGAGTGGCCATCACAAAGCCCTGACCTCATCCTGTCGAAAATTTGTGGGCAGAACTGAAAAAGCGTGTGCGAGCAAGGAGGCCTACAAATCTGACTCAGTTACACCAGCTCTGTCAGGAGGAATGGGCCACAATTCACCCAACTTATTGTGAGAAGCTTGTGGAAGGCTACCTGAAACATTTGACCCAAGTAAAACAATTTAAAGGCAATGCTACCAAAAACTAATCGAGTGTATGAATACTTCTGACCCACTGGGAATGTGATGAAAGAAGTAAAAGCTGAAATAAATCATTCTCTCTACTATTATTCTGACATTTCACATTCTTAAAATAAAGTAGTGACCCTGACTGACCTAAGACAGGGAATTTTTACTAGGATTAAATGTCAGGAATTGTGAAAAACTGAGTTTAAATGTATTTGGTTAAGGTGTATGTAAACTTCCGACTTCAACTTTATATATACAGTACCAGTCAAAGTTCCAGGGTTTTTCTTTATTTTTACTATTTTCTACATTGTAGAATAATAGTAACCATCAAAACTATGAAATAACACATATGGAATCATGTAGTGAAAAAGTTACTACACTCTTGACATTCTCTTAACCAGCTTCATGAGGTAGTCACCTGGAAGGCATTTCAATGAACAGGTGAACAGTTCATTTGTGGAATTTCTTTCCTTCTTAATACGTTTTAGCCAATCAGTTGTGCTGTGACAAGGTAGGGGGGTATCCAGAAGATGGCCCTATTTTGTAAAAGACCAAGTCCATATTATGGCAAGAACAGCTCAAATAAGCAAAGAGAAACGACAGTCCATCATTACTTCAAGACATGAAGGTCAGTCAATCTGGAACATTTAAAGAACTTTGAACGTTTCTTCAAATGCAGTCGCAAAAACCATCAAGCGCTATGATGAAACTGGCTCTCATGAGGACCGCCACAGGAAAGGAAGATCCAGAGTTTCCTCTGCTGCAGAGGATTTGTTCATTAGAGATAACAGCCTCAGAAATTGCAGCCCAAATAAATGCTTCACAGAGTTCAAATAACAGACACATCTCAACATCAACTGTTCAGAGGAGATTGAGTGAATCAGGCCTTCATGGTCAAATTGCTGCAAAGAAACCACAACTAAAAGACACCAATAAGAAGAAGAGACTAGCTTGGGCCAAGAAACAAGAGCAATGGACATTAGACCGGTGGAAATCTGTCCTTTTTTCTGATGAGTCCAAATTTTAGATTTTTGGTTCCAACCACTGTGTCTTTGTGAGATGCAGAGTAGGTGAGCAGATGATCCCCGCATGTGTGGTTCCCACCGTGAAGCATGGAAGAGGAGGTGTGATGGGGTGTGGGGTGCTTTGCTAGTGACACAGTCTCTGATTTATTAGGAATTCAAGGCACACTTAACCAGCATTGCTACCACAGCATTCTGCAGCGTTACGCCATCCCATCTGGTTTGCGCTTAGTGGGACTATCATTTGCTTTTCAACAGGACAATTACCCAAAACACACCTCCAAATTTTGTAAGGGCTATTTGACCAATAAGGAGTGCTGCATCAGATGACCTGGCCTCCACGATCACCCGACCTCAAACCAATTGAGACGGTTTGGGATGAGTTGGACCGCAGAGTGAAGGAAAAGATGCCAACAAGTGCTCAGCATATGTGGGAACTCTTTCAAGATTGTTGGAAAAGCATTCCAGGTGAAGCTGGTTGAGAGAATGCCAAGAGTGTGTAAAGCTGTCATCAAGGCAAAGGGTGGCTACTTTGAAGAATCTAAAATGTAAAATATATTTTGATTTGTTTAACACTTTTTTGGTTACTACATGATTCCATATGTGTATTTCATAGTTTTGTCTTCACTATTATTCTACAATGTAAAAAAATTTAAAAATAAAGAAAACCCTTGAATGAGTAGGTGTGTCCAAACGTTTGACTGGTACTGTATATACAGTTGAAGTCGGAAGTTTACATACACCTTAGCCAAATACATTTAAACTCAGTTTTCCACAATTCCTGACATTTAATCATAGTAAAAATTCCCTGTCTTAGGTCAGTTAGGATCACCACTTTATTTTAAGAATGTGAAATGTCAGAATAATAGTAGAGAGAATGATTTATTTAAGCTTTCATTCTTTCATCACATTCCCAGTCGGTCAGAAGTTTACATACACTCGATTAGTTTTTGGTAGCATTGCCTTTAAATAGTTTTACTTGGGTCAAATGTTTCGGGTAGCCTTCCACAAGCTTCCCACAATAAGTTGGGGGAATTTTGGCCCATTCCTCCTGACAGAGCTGCTGTAACTGAGTCAGGTTTGTAGGCCTCCTTGCTCGCACACGCTTTTTCAGTTCTGCCCACAAATTTTCTATAGGATTGAGGTAAGAGCTTTGTGATGGCCACTCCAATACCTTGGCTTTGTTGTCCTTAAGCCATTTTGCCACAACTTTGGAAGTATGCTTGGGGTCTTTGTTCATTTGGAAGACCCATTTACGACCAAGCTTTAACTTCCAGACTGATGTCTTGAGATGTTGCTTCAACATATCCACATCATTTTCCTACCTCATGATGCCATCTATTTTTGAAGTGCACCAGTCCCTCCTGCAGCAAAGCACCCCCACAGCATGATGCTTTGCTATTGTTCTGGGATTGATTTGCACTTTTCGCACCAAAGTATGTTCATCTCTAGGAGACAGAACGCGTCTCCTTCCTGAGCGGTATGACGGCTGAGTTTTCTCATGGTGTTTATACTTGCGTACTATTGTTTGTACAGATGAACGGGGTACCTTCAGGCATTTAGAAATTGCTCCCAAGGATGAACCAGACTTGTGGAGGTCTACAATTTTTTTTCTGAAGTCTTGGCTGATTTCTTTCGATTTTCCCATGATGTCAAGCAAAGAGGCAATGAGTTTGAAGGTAGGCCTTGAAATACATCCACAGGTACACCTCTAATTGACAAAAATTATGTCACTTAGCCTATCAGAAGCTTCTAAAGCCATGACATAATTTTCTGGAATTTTCCAAGCTGTTTAATGGCACAGTCAACTTAGTGTATGTAAACTTCTGACCCACTGGAATTGTGATACCGTGAATTATAAGTGAAATACTGTCTGTAAACAATTGTTGGACAAATTACTTGTGTCATTGTCACGCCCTGACCATAGAGAGCCCTTGGTTCTCTATGGTATAGTAGGTCAGGGCGTGACTAGGGGGTGTTCTAGGTTTATTATTTTTATGTTGGTGTGCTTGGTATGGTTCCCAATCAGAGGCAGCTGTTTAGTCTCTGATTGGGGATCATATTTAGGCAGCCATTTGTGTAGTTGCCTTTGAGCACTCCAGAACGTCACGTTTCGTTTGTTCTTTATTGTGTTTTTTGTGCGGTTGTCTTCAAATAAAATGTCGAACCGATTTCACGTTGCGCTTTGATCTGAATGTTCTTACGACGATCGTGACAGAACATCCCACCAAAACAGGACCAAGCAGCATGCCCAGGAGGAGAAGGTATCCTGGGCTTGGGAGGAGACCAGGGAGGAGAAGACATCCTGGACTTGGGAGGAAATCTTGGCAGGACACGAAAGCCTGCCGTGGAAGCAGACTCAAGGAGAGAAGGGAGGACAGCGACGAGGCCGGGGTTCGCGGCCACAAGGAAAGCCCAAAGGACAGCCCCAAAAAAATGTTTTGGGGGGGGGGGCACACAGGGTTGTCGGCGGAGCCGGGGAGTGATCCAGTGACAGCCTGGGAGGAGATAGAGAGGTGGTCGGTTGACCCAAGGAGAGTACCAGAGCCCGCCTGGGAGTCAATGGAACAGTGCGAGTGGGGATACCGGAGAATGGAGTTGGCTAGGAGTATGCGGCAACGCAGACGTTTGGAGGAGCGTGTCACCAGTCCGGTGCAACTTGTGCCGGTCCCACGCATCAGGCCTTCAGTGCGCCTCCCCAGTCCGGTACGTCCTGTGTCCCCTCCTCGCACTCGCCCTGAAGTGCGTGTCCCCGGTCCGGTGTGTCCTGCGCCAGCTCCCCGCACTCGCCGTGCGAAGTGTGTCATCGTTCCGTTACAATTTGTGCCAGCTCTACGCACCAAGTCTCCAGTACGCCTTCACAGCCCAGTACGTCCTGTGCCAGCTCCTCGCTTTCGCCCTGAAGTGCGTGTGACCAGTCCGGTACTACCTGTACCGGCTCCACGCACTAGGCCTCCAGTGCGCATTCACAGTCCGGAGCTTCCGGCAACGGTTCACAGTCCAGAGCTTCCGGCGACGTTTCCCAGTCCGGAGCCTCCGGCGACGGTTCACAGTCCGGAGCCTCCGGCGACGGCCCACAGTCCGGAGCCTCCGGCGACGGCCCACAGTCCGGAGCCTCCGGCGACGAACCACAGTCCGGAGCCTCCTGCGACGGCCCACAGTCCGGAGCCTCCTGCGACGGTCCACAGGCCGGAGCCCTCCTCTGCGCCGATGCCCAGTCCAGGCACGGTGTCCAGTCCAGCTCCATGGCGGGAGCCTTCCTTTGCGCCGGTGCCCAGTCCAGGCACGGCGTCTAGTCCCGCTCCAAGGCCGGAGCCTTCCTCTGCGCCGGTGCCCAGTCCAGGCACAGCGTCCAACCCAGCTCCATGCCTGGAGCCCTCCTTTGCGCCGATGTCCAGGCACAGCGTTCAGCCCGGCACCGTGGCCGGATCCGGGGGCTGGGCGGGGGCTACGTCCTGCACCGGAGCCGCCACCGACACTAATCACCCCCCCCCCCCCCACCCTCCCCAGTTGATTTCAGGTTTTGTGGCCGGAGTCCGAACCTTTGGGTGGGGGGGGGTACTGTCACGCCCGGACCATAGAGAGACGTTGGTTCTCTATGGTATAGTAGGTCAGGGCGTGACTGGGGGTGTTCTAGGTTTATTATTTCTATGTTGGTGTGTTTGGTATGGTTCCCAATCAGAGGCAGCTGTTTAGCGTTGTCTCTGATTGGGGATCATATTTAGGCAGCCATTTCCCCACTGTGTTTTGTGGGATCTTGTTTTGTTTTTGTGTAGTTGCCTTTGAGCACTCCAGAACGTCACGTTTCCTTTGTTCTTTATTGTTTTTTGTGCGGTTCTCTTCAAATAAAATGTTGAACCGATTTCACGCTGCGCTTTGGTCTGAATGTTCTTACGACGATCGTGACAGTCATGCACAAAGTAGATGTCCTAACCGACTTGCCAAAACTATAGTTTGTTAACAAGAGATTTGTGGAGTGGTTGAAAAACGAGTTTTAATGACTCCAACCTAATTGCATGTAAACTTCTGACTTCAACTGTATATATTTGTTATTTTTTCTTTGTTTTATTTAGCTAAACAGGTGGGGCTCAAAACAGTGGGTCTCTGTTCTGAAACACTACCAGACTAGTTCATTTAGCAGACACTTTTATCCACACTAGTTAATTTAGTAGACACTTTTATCCACAGTAGTTCATTTAAAATACACTTTTATCTACACTAGTTCATTTAGCAGACACTGTTACCCACAGTAATGCTCAGCCAGGCTGAGAGGAATCCTGAAGTAGGCTATAGTTTATGGGATGCATTGTGTGTTAAGGCAGTCAGACCACTGTCATGTCTACGGTGCACCACAGACAGTGGTGTTGAGTCATGCAGGACGTCATTCCTGGTGTGGTGTGAAGGAGGTGGTAAAGAGAGCTGGGCCGATCTGTGTGACAGCATGTTACTTCCAGCCTGATTCCCCTGCAGACCCCCTGCAGACCAAGCCAGGGAGAGGGGGGTCTGGCTCAGGGCAATACCAGGCAGCTGTTTATTTCTTATTTAGGCAAGTCAGTTAAGAACAAATTCTTATTTACAATGACGGCATACCCATGGCTGTGCTGTAGTCTTGTAGAAGTCTACTCTGATCACACATCTGCACAGACAAACGTCATGTCTTCTTTCCAAGGATCCAGAATTTTTGAGGATCATTGGTGCTTTTTCATTTGTGCGTTGTCACATTGATATACGAGCACATTTTAATTGATAAATGTTTATATTTGGGTATCTTTACTTTAAATGGACAATAAAGGTTGACCAGGTTGCTTCATTCCACATATCAACATTTCATATTTACCTTGCTGTGCTCTTTATTATTTGACATTTTTCTCATTTCTATTCTACAGGAGGTGGATTCCTGTAGTTAGTCTGCAGATAACCATTGTTTTTCTTACAATATCATTCGTGCAATAACAATCTGCATTGTGAATGTTGATATTTTGCCATGGGGAACAGAGGCGAGTGGAGGAAATTGGATTCATTTGGGAGAGTGAGGGGAGGGGGGGGGGGCGAAGGAGGGATGAGAGAGGAGGAGGAGGGGTGCATGGGGAGCACTTATAGTGCAGACTTACTGGCAGAGGTGGAGTGGAAGGGAATGTGTCTGGACACGGAGGGCATGATAGTGGCTGGGAGCGATGACAGGAGGCTGGCTTAAACACCAGGGAGTCTGGGGCTGGCCAAGGTTTCTTCCGTGCTGGGCTGGCTACCCCCCTCTCAGCCCTGCATGCTCTGGAATCTAGAACCGTGGTGAAAACAACATACAGCAGAGGTCTATCACCTTGTTCAGAGGGACTGTCACTGCTCTTGCATCTTATCATATATTAGGTTTGTGGTTTTGTGCTCACCTTGGCCAAAGGATGCAAAACATGCTACAACATTATAGACCATCTCTGAAAGGATGACTGTTTGTATATGTGTGTATATGTGCATTTGTGTGTGTTTTTCTCCTCTGACCTCTGTGCTGTGTACTATATCCTCCGTAGACACATCCAGAACATTGGGGAGATCAAGACAGATGTGGGCAAGGCCAGGGCCTGGGTGAGGCTCTCCATGGAGAAGAAACTGCTGTCCAGGCACCTCAAAAAGCTTCTATCTGACCATGAACTTACAAAGTGAGCAAAACAACAAGGACCTAGTATACAACTGGCAAATCAAGCTAAACACAAAATGTGTGATTTATGTAAGAGTCTCTGCTTCAGTAATTGGGATAATACCCCAATCCCTTTAAGTCAGTCTCCTCATAAATCCTCACTAATTTATATTGGAATGTCCCACTCAGTCTCATACACATGAATCAACCTGATGTCTGAAAACTATGCATGTATAATATATGAGCTCTTTTGACAGATCCAAATGTCATAGTACAATCACCTATTAAACATTTACAATGTTTTTTATAATTGATGAGATGGTGGTGAAGTGGGTCACGTTCAGGCTGATTCATTATGGAGGTAGTGCATTGTGACCATTCCATTACCATTCTCCAGTTGTTTATCAAGGAAAACACATTCATCAGCTATTGATTCAGCCTTTTCGGCTCCAGACTGTTATTGTTCAGTCTATAATCATTACATCATATGAAACTGATTTTTTTTGTGATTTTTTTGTTGTTGCTTTTGTTTCTTTTGCAGGAAACTATACAAGCGTTATGCTTTTCTGCGCTGTGACGATGAGAAAGAGCAGTTCCTGTACCACCTCCTCTCCTTCAACGCTGTGGACTACTTCTGTTTCACCAATGTCTTCACCACCATCAGTGAGGGCCAGCAAATACCATACAACCTGGCCACGACACTGAACACTATGTAACCAGAAGCTGGGTAGACTTAATTAGATTAGAGTAATAGATGAATTAGACTTATTTCCTGGCTAAACCGTTTTCCTGGATTTGAGATGCTTACTGAGAAATATATTGAAGACAGAGGTAGCTCTTCTTGTGACCATACTGTACTTGACTGAGTGATTTCAGGTTTCCCTCTCTTCTCTGTCCCACAGTGATCCCATACCATGTGCTGGTGATTCCCAGTAAGAAACTAGGAGGCTCCATGTTCACAGCCAACCCCTGGGTGTGTGTGTCTGGGGAGCTGGCTGAGACCGGGGTGCTCCAGGTCCCCAAGCACACTCAGGAGATCACCTTTGAGGTTGGTGCGCCCCTCAAGATTGAATATTCTTGGTATTTTGATAATAATATCACTATATATTCACCTTAACATGACCTTTGCTCTTTGCCTTCTCTCTCTGTCACAGTGCCAGAACCTGGGCAAGCTGACTACAGTGCAGATGGGCCATGATAACTCAGGTCTTTACGCCAAGTGGCTTGTGGAGTATGTTATGGTCCGGAATGAGATCACAGGTCATGCTTACAAGTGAGTGAAATATTTGGTAGCAGCTGCCTTATGCTGGAGATTTCAGTGGCATCTACTCACAAGAAAGACCCTGTTGAAGCTTTGGCTAACTGTTATATTGCTATATTATATATATATATATATACGGGAACCTACACACACACACACACACACACACACACACACACACACACACACACACACACACACACACACACACACACACACACACACACACACACACACACACACAAAAAAAAAAATATATATATATATATATATTATTTTTTGTGTGTGTGTGTGTGTGTGTGTGTGTGTGTGTGTGTGTGTGTGTGTGTGTGTGTGTGTGTGTGTGTGTGTGTGTGTGTGTGTGTGTGTAGGTTCCCGTGTGGCCGGTGGCTGGGGAAAGGGGTGGACGATGGCAGTCTGGAGAGGGTCCTGGTGGGAGAGCTAGTGACACCGAACTCAGAGAATGAGGACAGAATGTGTCGCACACCCCCCATGCAGCAGTCCCCTGGAATGATGAGGAGGTTCGTCACCATCTCACCAAACAGCAAACCAAGTGAGTGACCATTCAAATACACTGCATCAATCATAACCAATAATCTTCACCAAGGGACTACACACACAGCCCCACATGTTGCTCTCCCATCCGTCTGCAGTTCTTTCACCGTGGTGTGTTTTAGGGACCACCCTCTCTGGCCGACATCGGCCTGAAAAAAATTCTGCGTGATTCTACATGTAGAATCAGTTTGCAAATTACGGCCGGCACTCTGTTAAGAGGTGCCAAGTACTCTCGGCTGGCAAACGCTACCGGTGTGTCACTTTTGAGGGTCTTGTGTCTGCTGGAATGGACTGATTTTGTCTGACTCTTTCCCATCATCCAGAGTTGAACACTAGTCAGATCCAAGAAGGAGTGGGAGAGGCCATCAATGGGATAGTGAAGCACTTCCACAAGCCAGAGAAGGAGGTGAGAGACACAACCCCCCACCACATTGTCTATTATTCATCACAGTGAAGGAGACAGTGGGTCCTCTGTCTGTACACTGTCTGTACACTGCATGCAACATTGATCATAGTTTCACTCACATGTGTTCTGAATGAACAGTTTCATATGGCCACAACTAATGTGTTGGACCAGGGTACTTTGAAAAGAGACAACATCAGTTACTCCTTTTCTTTCCCTGTCTGTTTTTCTATAGAGGGGCAGTCTGACCCTTCTGCTGTGTGGGGAGTATGGTCTAGTCTGGGCTTTAGAGCAGGTGTTCCAGCATGGCTTCAAATCCCCACGCCTCTTTAAGAATGTCTTCATCTGGGATTTCTTAGGTAAAGCCTCCAAAACACGACCATTACACCTGAATATACAGTATACAGTATCATCCGTGCCATGCTAATGGATGAGGTTGCTCTTATCAATGTCTTTTTTCTGTGATTTCTCCTTATAGAAAAGTCACAAGTGTACTTTGAGAGTGCTGAGCAGAGGGAGGTGACTCCAGATGAGAACTGGCAAACCAGAGTACGCCACTTCTGCCGCTTCATGCGGGCCATCAACAGCACATCTAGGAACATAGGCAAGGATGGGAAGTTCCAGATGCTGGTGTGTCTGGGTGCCAGGTAATGTCTCCTCTGTAGCCTCACAAACACACACAGAACAACAGCTATCATCAGGAACATTTGAATGGGAATTCATTGTATAGCACTAAATGTCCTAGTCAAAAGGGCAAATTAGATTTCTTGAGTCGTTTTACAAGACATCTTCAATTCAACTGAAAGGGAGGTGTTTTCATTATCTCTCTAATAGCAGCTAGGGTTGCAAAGGGTCGGAAACTTTCCGGTAAATTTCCGTCATTTTTCAGGACATTTTCCATGGGAAGTTAAGCCCGGGAATTTGAGGAATTTAGCTTAAATTCATCAAAAAAGTTAGCTTATAACAGTGAACCTGTTCTAGGTTAGCAATTCTAGGTCTTGGGGCATATTTTGGTTAAACTATCCCCAATTCAATGGAATTGCAACCCTCTGCATGCACAGTGCATTCTTCCATCACATGTGCAGTGCACTCTTCCATCACATGTACAGCTGATTCTCAAGATCTTGCACACTAATGAGATGCTATTGAGCCCACACTACTACACTTCCTTATCTGAGCCAAGGACTACATGTTTTCTGGTAAATTTTGATTACAATACTGGGTGGGATGAATATATTTTATATGACATCCATGATTTGTTGTTAACTAGTAAATAGTAGCCTACAGCAAAGTGTGTTTAAATCATTTCTAACTTGTTAACAATTTCTGCAAGTTAGTTTTTGCTACCATGTGGGTTTTAGCTTGCTTGAGCCTGCTAACTGAGGAGTGTTAATTCACCTGTTTCCATACATGTTTCATTTTAAAACATGTATCTTACAAAATAGTTGTTTAATCTAACTGCTTAACTAGTTATCTGTACATGGAATTGTATTCTGTTTTTTTTTTACAAAAAAATGTCTAATCTTTACAGGAAAATGCCACTGATGTGTGGAGACATTTCACTGCAGCAAATGTAGAAGGAAAGGCTGTGTACATGTGCAAATACTGTGCCAAATCAAATGTGAAGAATGCAACAAAGATGCAGAATCATCTGGCCAAGTGCATAAAGTTCCCTCAGCACTCACAACAAGCAACCTCTGACAAAAGTCCCTCCACTTCTATTTGAGGTGAAAATGATGAATCAGGCACCTTATCGAAAGCAACAGTTCGTGGTCCTCCTGGAATCAGAAGTTTTTTTGACTCATTGGAGGAACGTAGTCAGAGAAATGCCAAGGAAATGGTTAGGTATGTGAAGGGTCATCAAGTTATAGCAGCAATCTACCTCACCAATCAAAGTGAGAAGAGTAAGAGCACAACATTGAAGCTGCCCAGCAACACCCATTGGGGTGGTGTTGTCATCATGTTTGACAGTCTACTGGAGGGGAAGGAGTCTCCAAGAAATGGCTATATCACAGTCTGCCCATATGGACAGCCCCATCAAGAGGATCCTACTGGATGATGTATTTTGGGAGAGAGTGGTAAGCAGCCTGAAACTCCTGAAATCTATAGCTGTAGCCATTGCACGGATTGAGGGAGACAATGCCATCCTGTCTGATGTTCAGACTCTGCTTGCAGATGTAAGAGAAGAAATCCGTACTGCCCTGCCCATTTCACTGTTGCTCCAAGCAGAGGAAACTGCAGTTCTGAAATACATCAAAAAGCGTGAAGACTTCTGCCTGAAGCCCATACACACTGCAGCATACATGTTGGACCCCAAGTATCCTGGCAAGAGCATCCTGTCTGGTGCAGAGATCAACAAGGCTTATGGTGTCATCACTACCGTGTCTCGCCACCTTGGCCTGGATGAGGGCAAGGTTCTTGGCAGTCTGGCCAAGTACACTTCCAAGCAAGGGCTTTGGGATGGAGATGCAATATGGCAGTAGTGCCAACATATCTCATCAGCCACCTGGTGGAAGGGAATTTGTGGATCTGAGGCTCTTTCCCCTGTTGCCTCCATCATCCTCCAAATCCCACCAACATCAGCCGCCTCAGAGCGCAACTGGTCCTCGTTTGGGAACACACACACCAAAGCCCGCAACAGACTGACCAA
This sequence comes from Salmo salar, assembly GCF_965601325.2. Lineage (NCBI taxonomy): Eukaryota > Metazoa > Chordata > Actinopteri > Salmoniformes > Salmonidae > Salmo > Salmo salar. The sequence goes on along the minus strand of NC_138316.1, from coordinate 27,153,310 downwards.
TACAAGGGCTGAAAATTGGTTGGTCATCCGGGCAAATCTTTGGCTTTTTGATCCTGACAACGAGCCATCCTCAACAATGTAAAAAAGTGACAGTGAAGATGAGGCCTCGGAGCCTGATGTTCAAGAAGTGGAAATTGAGGAGGTCCTGGGAGAAGACATAGAAGCCTGAGAGGAAGACAACCAAAGCTTTCGTTTCTAGACTATAATTTTACAGATGTATGTTGAAAATGTTTTTGGGAGATGAGATGGATCATTGGGGATCATTCAATATTCCCTTTCTTTTGTTGTTCAGTGAAATCATCCCATGTGAAGAGTCAACTCATTTAATTGAAGTTAAATTCGTAACTATATTGTTTTTTTTATTTCTATTGGAAGGATTTAATCATTTGCAATTATGTCTACTTATGATAAGGTAAAAGGTTTATGTTTCTGTCTCCATATGATATGGTAAATATATCCAATGCAAAAAACATCTACATTTAAATTGTATTATTATTAATTTGCATATATTCCCGTTAATTCCAACGGAAAGTTTCCACCTCTGAATATTCCCAAAAATGTGCAACCCTAATAGCAGCACAGCATTTATCACTGTGATAACAGAGTGGGTGGCTTTGTCCTCTTTTGTAGTGCTAGAGTGATCCCTCCGCGCCTCCTGCTTCAGTTATTCTCCCTCATACTGTGTGTCTGCCTATCCTGTTGGGCATTGTATGAGTGTGTGTGTATTTGTGGAGGTTGTATACATAGAAATACAATTATATTTTTATGGTTGTATAGTTAAGCAATAAGGCACTAAGGGGGTGTGATATATGGCCAATATACCACAGCTAAGGGCTGTTCTTATGCATGACGCAAAGCGGAGTGCCTGGATATTTTATTTATTTAACCAGGCAAGTCAGTTAAGAACAAATTGTTATTTACAATGACAGCGTACCTCGGACAACACTGGGCCAATTGTGCACAACCCACATCACTCCCAATCACGGCCGGATGTGATACAGCCTGGATTCAAACCAGGGACTGTAGTGATGCCTCTTGCACTGAGATGCAGTGCCTTCGACCGCTGAGCCACTCGGGATACAGCCCTTAGCCGTGGTATATTAGCCATATACCACAAACTCCCGAGGTGCCTTATTGCTATTATAAACTGGTTGTCAACGTAATTAGAGCAATAAAAATAAATGTTTTGTCATACCCGTGGTATAGCATGGATGAGGTTAGCATTAGCATTCAGGGCTCAGCCAATTAGCATTCAGGGCTCGAACCACCCAGTTTATAATCCCACCTTAAGCTTCCACACACTAGTTCAAAACATACAGTATATATCCTACCTGTTATGACACCTCAGACTTCCTCTTTCTCTCTCTCAACCCTTTGTGGCAGAACAGGGCTTGGTACTGTAGCTCAAATGCACCTGCCACTTCAATGAAATACCTTCTCTTTGTTCTTTGTCAGAAATCTTTTTAAGTGGCACATAGCGAGACCAGACATGCCTAAATGCAACGTAAATAATACCTCAGTCATAACCAAGCTTGAGCCCTTCCTATCTTGTCTTTTAGCAGGTATGAGGATTTACTAAAAACGGTCCCTGAAGTCAGTCTGGTAAACTTCCTATTTCTCTCTGCTCTTCCTAGGGACCATTTGTTACACCACTGGATCGCTCTCCTCGCAGACTGTCCAATCACAGTGCAAATGTACGAGGACACAGCACTGATAAAGGACCGCTCATTGGTAAATTCTCTGATCAGAGTGCTACAGACTTTGCAGGAGTTCAACATTACCCTAGAAGCTTCACTTGTCAAAGGGATCGGTATCTAGGCCCTCTTTCGTTCACACCAATTGGACCTGACTAAGGAAGACTGTTAGGGACCACTAAAGAACAATTGAACCTTTTTATGCAGAAAAAGACTTGAACAATTAAGGGACGATTTCTGGCTTATATTAAAGCTACTGTTACATTTGCCATATATTAAGTGCAATGAGCCTTTCAAAATGTGTTGTTATTTTTATCCTCAACAATGTTGCTGTTAGATGTTAAGAATATGTTTTCTATTACGATCCATGATTTTCACATTGTTGAAGAAGATAACCCACCTGTTGTATACTACTTTATTGAAAGCTAAATATTTTCATTGTTATTGTGAACTGCTGACAATGGCTATATTCTAAAAAGGAAAACAAGGAACAAAAACTGTTAATATATTTTCAGAGAAGAACAGTATTATTTTGATATGTCTGTCAAGTTGCTTGCTCTGTTCTAATTCTAACTGTCATAATGCAGAGCTTGAAGCAAATGATGTAGAAGTATGCTTTATAAGTATGACTATGACATGGTATAGATGTTTGTGTAGGGTGGAAAACTGATTCATCTACATCAATATGACAGTGTGTAAATTTGGATAAGTCCCACTGGAAGTACCGTAGTATGCAACTATTTAATATGGAATAACTTGGCCTAGGAAGAGGCTCCTGGCTCCCCCTGTGAATAAGATAATGTAACGTATGCTAGTGATGCTAGTGATGCACAAAATGTATTCAGTTGGAGAAGTATCACTATATGGCCATGTCAATGCTTCACACTTGACACAAAACTCTTCAACAGTACAGTACTCATCATAACCATGGCTTGGTAGAAAGTGAGTCATTTATAAAATGACAGGCTTCGTGTAAATACCTCTAACCAGTGCATCCTTCTTTCCAACAACTTCTCATTATTCCTCACCTGTTCTGCCCATTCCTGGCAGGTTTACAACATCATGTCTGTTCAGTAGTGAAAATTGTATGAGCTGATTGCCACTTAAATTAATAATGAGTGGTTGCTATAAAAGGCCAGATTCAAAATAGAGCAAACAATCCTCCTCTGAACTGTTGGTGTTTCTGCTATGCAATATAATCCACCTCACACAAAAAAAATCTACCCAAGATCTAGATGAGAATCATTGGACCTGCTCTATTTTTCTTACTGTGCAGCATATGATGATGAATAACAACAGCAGTTTGATAGAAGTAGGTGTGAAGGATGTCTTTCCTGTGCCAACGTCTGAATTGTGTTGGTTGTACTATTCCATTTACAATTGACATGAGCATCTTGGGAGATATATTTTTGTTTTTCAATACTGTTGTACATTTATTGGCATAGCCTATAATGTAGTGTTTACTAAGTGAGGAAATGTGTACAGTGTAAAAAAATAAATAAAGAATACAATTACAGAAATGCATTAATATGGATATGTTTTTTGTATTTTTATTGAAGGATTATAACTGACTGGAATGGGTACACTATAAATTGCTATATGGTTATTGATGGTATTGTAAATGCTCCCATATATTCCCCATATGAACTGTAGAGCAATAATAACAGAACTTTAACTAGCAGAGAAATCAAACACTGATAGCAACGCTTGTAACAACAACAAATGCTGGTTTTAAAATGTAAACAAACTCATTCGCGCCATTTGAAATACTTTTTTTTAATTGTCCATTCATACGTTGATGATACGATGCTTGTTGGGACATGGAGTCTAATGAGGTGTTGATTACATAGGATTAGACGGAAAGCATTTCCACAATCACTACTACTCCCATAATCCCATATTGTTAAATACCATGCATAGTGTGCGCCAATTGGTTGAATTTGTGTTCAAACGGACACGTTACACTCCTAATATGGTGTTTCTACGATGGAACGCTTTATTTTCATGGGTTTTTTTTATGCTAATGTCATTCTAATACCCAGCTGTATGCAGCAGCAGTAGTAGTAAAGCATGCGCAGTGTGTAAAGAGACAACGGTGAAGATTCAAAGTTTTTGTTCGGTAAGTCCACTGTTATTTAGCCTTTACGCAATTTGCATTTAGAAATTAACGCAAATACTCATGTTTTACAGATCTTACATTTAATTTTAGTCTGTCGCGTGCGAACTATATCTGCAAGGGGGTCATTGTAACAATGGGAGAGCATGGATGTGGAGCGTGGCGTGGTAGCTAGCTAACGTTAGCAGGCTAGCTAACAACAATAGTCAGATTGCTATTTGGCGCTCTCAGCGGGCGAACGTTTGAATTTAAAGGGAAACGATATAAAGTATTGTGCGTGTTAAATCTTACAACATTTTCATTTAAAATTATAAAACGAGCCAGTTTCGCTCAAATCACTTTTTATGTCGCTTTTTAATTTTTTTTATATGACTTCGTCCGCTTTTTGTTTCTTCAGTGAAAGGAGTTCTCCTTCCCCGCTTTTTGTTTTGGATTCCCCAAGTAACTGATAATCACTTTCCCGACGAGAACACATCAGTTTTAAACACAGTTAATCAAAAGGGCAATAAGAAAAGCATAGTTAATGTATTACCAGCGACCCACTATTCTAATTTGTCGAGTATTTGCAGTAGCCAAGTTAGCTAGCGATGGCGTCATTACTAGCGGGGGTTGCCAGATGCTGCCATTCTATTTTGTTGGATTGCTTGCAAGTAACAATCATACAATGATAGTTTTGGCAATATACCCTTGGTGTATTGTAATCTACTAAATGGAATAGCTAGCTTGCAATGGTTGGCTAGATTTAGTTGTGAGTCTGTGCTTAAAAACCATTCAACCAATTTCATCATTTGGTTCCTGTCCCGCGAGCTTTGTTTAAAAATAGTCTCCTCCAGTCAGGAAACAAAAAAGCGAGATGGGAGTCGCAGCCTATAACGTTAATTGTGTGTATGCATAATAACGGGGATGTCTAGCAAATCTATCACCGGTGGCTAAGTGATTGTCATTAATTTGTATAGTAGCTTGCAAGATTGATAAATAGTTGTATCGAAATGCACACAAAAGTTTGTATTTATTTGCTCCGTATTGCTTTTTTGTGTAGTTAAAATGGGTCATTCGTCAATAAATATGAGAGCTGAAATTGTAGAATAAGACAGCTAAATGGAAATAACACAATGTTTTGACCAATGTGGGGACCCGCCCCTTTCCACCAGGGGAAAGCATTACAGCAGTAACGTTACAGTACTATTACTACTCTGCATTCAATGAATGGCATCCTTTCGTAATCTATTTGTTCTTTCTCTGTAGGTTTCCCATTGATCATCATGTTTGGTTTTCACAAGTCGAAAATATATCGCAGCCATGAAGGATGTTGCATTTGCAAAACCAAGTCCTCCAGTTCACGCTTTACTGACAGCAGCAGATATGAAGAAACCTTCAGGCTATGTTTTGGGTAAGCTTGAAGTGTTAACTACATGATAACATAGCATTCATCAAATACTTCCTTTTCAGGGAGTATTAAACACTACACACCTATTTCTGTATTGTATATTTAATTAATGTTAATGCAGAGTTTGCACCAGTTTATGTCCCAGTGATTGTATGCCATAAAAGGTCAAACGAGTGATGGTCAACAGATTGAATTGGGAAGATATTATTAACTAATCTATGACAGATTCTAGGATGGCTTACCTTATTTTTTTGCTGTCTGAAGAACAGTGATGCTAACTTTGCAGTGCTTCATATATGTTAATGTTATGTCTGTTATGTAATGATGTTTACTGATTTGCTTGAGGTTTATTGTGCTTGTTTTCATTTCCTTGATTATTTATCAAGGTTGTCAGAGGATCGTGTGGGAGACATCTGCAATGCCTGTGTGCTGTTAGTAAAAAGATGGAAAAAACTGCCAAAGGGCTCTAAGAAGAACTGGAACCATGTATGCACCATCTTTTTATTTTAGTTCAATGAGGATTCACTGTAAATTTTCCTGTAATTGATGCTGTGTGGAAGTTGAGTGATTGACATGTATTATATGACATTAGGTTGTGGATGCAAGAGCTGGGCCTGGCTTCAAGCTAACCAAACCCAAGAAGATGAAGAACAGTGATGGGAAGAAGAAAAACAAACTGAAGAGGCTTCACAAATTCAAAAGACAAAGTAGGTCACTTGTCTTGTATATATTCTATAATTTTTTTTTTTTTTTTAACACCTTCAACATTTTTAAACCACTGAGTTTTACTGCATAAGTCTTTGTTTCACTTTAGTCACTAGGCCCTGCTTGGAGGATCCAGGTAGAACATGCAGATGTTGCCTCTAAATCATTTACCATGAGAGAATGCCACCAAAATGGTCCTGTTTGTCCTTTCAGACTCTGATGCCCACAGCACGACCTCAAGCATGTCTCCATCCCAGTCCCCCAGCTACGAGTCAGATGACGGCTCAGACATTGAGTCCAAACAGAGGCGCCCCACTCCTTCTGTCTTTTCCTTCCTGGACCGTTCTTACTGGAAAAGGTATGTCAATGAAGTATATGAAATTGAAGTCTGTCTGGAAAATCTAAGTTTATAATTTAGTACTGTAGTTTATCTGGGACAATTCTGCAGAAATTGTTCGTTTTTAGGACAAACTATTGAATGTATACTTCATCTTCTTCCCTGTAGGCAAAAGGTGTGCTGTGGGATTGTCTACAAAGGGCGTTTTGGTGAGGTGATGATTGACCCACGTCTCTTCAAGCCCTGCTGCAGCTCCAAGAAGCAGGAGACGTTGGTTCCCATGCAGGACACGCACCTTCCCCTTCCCACCATTCACCCCCCGCCTCTCCTGCTACCTGAGGCCCTGAAAGAGGACTGGTGATGGCTCTTGAGCACCCCCTTGGGGTGTCAATGGCACCCTACAAGTTGTCTCCAGTGGCAGACTACCCCCAAAACCATTCCCTATTAGTTCACTGTGCATTTAGATGGCTAAATGATTTTCCTATTTTTGCTTTGATATGTGTTTTTGTTTTTTATACATTCATTTTCTTATCTTTTTTTAAGAAAACTAAAAATAACCACAAAAAAATGTTTTTATAAAGGCATTAGTTGTACTATTTATAGGATGAGGAGTCAGAATTCTATTTGGCCTTGAAGGGCACACTATCCAGGTCTGATTTAATTTGGTTTGCAACATTTAAAGCTTACGGTTACCAGCATTTGTGTATATATTATGTTCCTTTTGCCAGCATCCAGTCTTTTCAAAAAACAATTTTTACCGATGTCTAATTGGCAATGAAGTGTTCATGTGCTGATATGCAAGACTCCACCAGCTAGATTTCAAAAAAAAAAAAAACCATCTTATTTGCGTTGATGGAATGGACATTTTTAAGTGTTTTCATATACTTATGTTCCCTTGACATTCGAGTAGATTGATTTGATTTATAGCATCTTAATATATAAAGGGTTATGGGCTATGAGAGGTCCTCAGTGAGTTTATATGTTATGAATTGCCTTTTAAATGTATACATGCATGCGTTGTCTCACTCTTTCCCACACTTGCATGGTTTGGCAAGCACTGAGTAGTATTGTACATTGTCAGATTTGTAAACACTCCGTACCATGAGCTTATCCATTGCTTTTCCAGCAATTTCATGCAAGTGAGTCACGATAGATTGAGTTAGACCAAGCATGCAGAACTCATCTTTGTCTTGGAATGAAAACTAGGCAATTATTTATTTGTAATTTGTAGTCTTCCATGAGCTGAAAATGCACATTTTATAACCATATGTTGAAAGTGTTCTTGTATATACACTTGTGAGTGTTTTGGCTATGAGAACTATTTTAAATTACAGGATTGACAACTCATATTTTTAAATCACTAAGTGTGTACAGATGTGAAAATATTTAGATTGAGGCATTCTTTTATGGCATCACTTGTAACTTATTCATTGGCCGATAAGTGGCTAGCCTAATACCCAAGTTTGTCACAACACTTCAGGGGTTGTGTTTGGTAAGACACAATGCAGCAAAGATTTTGCAACCAATTATGAAAATTAGCATTGTGGTGTTGGACAACTTCCAGCAGTAATACAGTTTGTTCCTGCTGAATACCACCCATATATTTGTCCTATGAGATGAGTTGAAGGCCAAAGCAATACTTACACTATTAATGTTCTGTGTTTGTTGGCATCTTGATATTCTGTTATTGAACGTGTATTTTATATTTTTGGGTTTGTTTTGTTCATCTACAGAAAGCAAATCAAAGCTGAGACTATGCAGACATTTTGAATGTGAGAAATGACCTAAATGTTAAAGGAGCAACGTTTGTAAGTCCATCTCTGCCTCGTAGCAAATAGTTTTTTCAGCATTTCATTTTTTTTTAAGCGATATTTCATAATTAGAATGCAACTTTGCCTCAAGGGACAACATACGTTTATGGTTAGTGGTCGAGTCAAACCAATAAGATGTGTACCTCTGTTAAATAATGCACAGATTTGCAGTAAGTGGCATTAATTATTATCAGTTTGTTGTCAGACAGGTAGCCTGAGTGACAGTCTGTCTGTTCCGTCATGCCAACTTCTTGTTACTCTTTGTCATGCCAAACATTGTATGGCTTGACTATGATATCAATGGCGTTTGCAAGAGCACAAACAGATCTGGCACCTGGCTAGTAGACAGGGTATCTTGTTGTGCAAAGTTATTTGCTGTAACTGAACTTCATCACAGTAGAATGGTTTGTGTCAATATACTGTATAACCTTAGTTTTCAAAACAGTTACTTTTGTGTGGCAGGTTAGTTGAGTGTTGAAAATCTTTCTGTGATTCTTAAATAATGCCATTAAAAGGAGAGCTGCTGCTTCCTTTTATCAAGATGGAAATTCTAAACTGTTTTTGTATATAGGGAAATGCTTATTTTATTGGTGTTTGCATGGTACATTTGATCATATGAGGTGTGCCTTATAAGAATGAACGTTCCTTTTACATTATGACATTTAATATTTATTTATTTCAAATCCATTTGTAAAACTGATGCTGTTAATTGAACCATTAGGACCTTCAAGTCATTTTAATTTTGTGCACTTCTTTCGATTTTGTTATGTTTTTGTCTGTATTGTTATTCTGTATCTCAACAACTACATTAGTTCTGTCTTGTAATAAAACATTAAATATCCCTTTTGCGTCTGCGTGATCTCATTTCAACCGCTAGATGGTACTCAAACCGTAAGGTTATCTCTACGATAACCTTAGTCATCGTAGAGATTGGAGAGGGTTGGTTTAAATTAAAGCAACGAATAATGCATTTTATGAGTTGCACGACCGACTTTTTTTTACTAGTTCAGTATAATAGCTCACAACTATACTATTTTAATTTCGTCACCAGTACTCTTAGGAAGTGACATATCTGAGAAATGCCAACCCACCTTGTGAATGTACGGCTGGCGCCTCACACGGGAGACGTGCGCAGAATCAATGATCACAGGTAGGCCTACGAGGCAAAGAATGTCAGTTGCACAAACCTCTCATTTTCATTTGGATAATCGAATATTGAACGGGTAAGGCGCTCAATATTCGATTTTGCCCCTGATGTTGAACACTCAAAGGCGCCTGAAGTAGCTCGCATGAAGGCTTCTTCAATATAAAGCCGCATTCACGTCATGCTAACCTAGGCGGAAGGTACCAGAATCAATTAATCGGAAGCTCCACGCAAATCATTTACTTTCATTTTAACTCAGAGGTCCCGAGATTCCGACATGACATGACGCGGCATAAATCCGTGTTCCAATGTCGATTGCCTATTCAATGTCTTGTTCATCTCATGTCGGAAACTCGGAAAATATCCGACTTGCTTAAGCCACGTTCGGAACTCGGAAATGAAAGATTTGCCAACTCGTTGTATAAGGATGATCCAGACTTTCGCACTTGGTAAGTATCAGTATCAACCAATTGTAACCTCTAAGCAAATAATTTACGTTCATTTTAAATAACTTACGTTCATTTTAACTCGGAGGTTGCTAGTTCCGACAATACGTGAACGCGTCATACTCGTTGAAGAAAGATGATACCCTAGTTTCCCACATGAGAAGTATCTCATTATCAACCTATAGTAAGCTCTACGTAAATAACTTACATTGATTTTTAAGTCGGAGGTCCCGAGTTTCCGACAAGAGATGAACGCTGCAAAAACCAAGGCCTAGATTTTATGTGAAATTATATTCACTTGGATACAGAGGAGCGCGATTCAACGCAGCTTTGCGTGCACTCCTATTTCAACAAAACGAGTTTTAGACAACAGACGGATTTCAAAGGATGGCACTTTGATCGCCGACAAAGACTCTAGACAAGTCTAGAGCAGTCAAGTGTGAAATACAATGGGATAATTTATGGCCACCATTATTTCGAGGATTGGGCATTCAGAGATGGCCGCTTTATACAAGAGGAGGATGAAAAAGAACTTAGAATAGGGCACGGTGCAGATTTGCGGAGTTACATTTATTTTACAAAGTCAGGCTTTTAAGGAATATTTCGTTAACCACTCTTTTCGTCCAGCCAGGAGAGAGACACATTTACTAGGCCTACTTAAAATACTTCAGGCTATCATTTTATGGTTATAAAATCAGTTATACAGCCTTATCTAATATTCTCAATTGCTTCTGTTTTCAGTATCTCTCTCTCTCTCTCTCTCTCTCTCTCTCCCTCTCTCTCCCTCTCTCACTCTCTCTCTCTCTCCCTCTCTCTCCCTCTCTCTAAATTCAAGTAAAGGGCTTTATTGGCATAGGAAACATTTTTTCATTGCCAAACCAAGTGTAATAGATAATAAACAATCAGAACTCAATAGTAAGCGTTACACTCACAAAAGTAAAAAAAATCATAGAGACACTATCTCTCTCTCTCTCTCGCGCGCGCGCACACACACACACACACACACACACACACACACACACACACACACACACACACACTATTTTCTCTTTCCAAATCCACTTGTGAAGCCGACTGAAGGCTAGAATGAAAATGAGGCTGACACTTGGTCAAGACTTCAGAGCAAACGCGTCCTTTTAAGGACACCTCCAAAACTTGGATCATATCACCATGGGAGCTATTTGTATTGCAAGGGACTTTTGTTTGTTTTTGCTCTTGTTAAATACTCGCCAAATCGCCGCTCTTCTAGAGAATCCAGGTGCGTTGTATGAGTTTCAAAGGCTGTTTTTATGCACCTTTTATAAGAGTGTTTGCGCCCATGTTGTTGTTGTTTTCAAATGATGTATAGTTTCCAACTACTTGGAAGACTTTATTTTGTTTTACAGTACTATAGTTTGTTCACTCAGTTTTGGCTTCAATTGTAAAAATTGGGACTTGATGAATCTCTTTTGTCTGGTTGCTTTTTTAACGAAGTCCTACATTTGAACCTACCTACTAAGTTGTTTTCAGATAAAAATAATAACAAATGTACCAATGATAAGGAATGGGTTCATTTTAATTTCAATCGGATCAATGTTTTGTTAACTTTAGTACTCAGAACCTGGCGAATTAGACTTTTACCTATTTAACGGAAATTATTCAGTGTTGAATTGAATATTGAGGATTTAATAAGGAGCACATTAATCCCATAATCCTAATGTACATGACTAAAATACAGATTTTTGAGATTCATAACGAAATGTTGTTCTGGTAACATTTTATGCCATAATGTGGATTTCGAATCCAGATGCATGCGCAGAAGGAAGTGATGGATGTCACATTGATGCTATTTGTCAATATACCCAAGCCTCTTACAAGTGCACGTGTAAAGTAGGCTTTAAAGGCGACGGTAAACATTGTGAAGGTAATTATCTCCTCTGTAATTCCTTGTTCCTTTCATCACTCATGTTTGTATTGGGATCATATGAGACACATTTGAATTCTTTGGACCAAGAGTTCCATGGATTATCAAGACAAGTTTCAATGACATTGTGATTATATATCCTAAACCTTGGCATAATGCATGACTTTTTATTTAAATTGTTTGAAAGGACCCTTTTCCATTAAATGCTCAAATGGCAAACATTCTTCAATCTCGACTTGACTCCCTTTTAGACATTGATGAATGCGATATCGAGTACAATGGTGGCTGTGTACACGAATGTAACAACATACCAGGCAATTATCGTTGCACTTGCCATGATGGATTCAATTTAGCGCACGATGGACATAATTGTCTTGGTAAGATACATTTCAGACTACAAGGTAAACAACATTTGATGTATTGAATGTCTGACAATCATTTCGCAGACATAACTTTAGGCCTATACAGTGAATTAAGATGGCATTAAAAGTGTATGATTTTAATAGGGAATTCGTTTATATTCTGCTACCTGGCTGTCACACATTGAACAATGTGTGACAGCCAGGTAAATAGAGATTTGTTGTAATATTTCTTTATAGTTTTCATGAAGACTTAGCCTAGGAATTCATGAACATTCATCCAGTTATTTCATTGTTCTGAGAAGTCATGTCCTGGCTCTGCCTGCAGATGTGGACGAGTGTGTCTTCAACAATGGAGGGTGCCAGTATACATGTGTCAACACCATGGGGAGTTATGAGTGCTGCTGCAAAGATGGCTTCTTCCTCAGTGACAACCAGCACACATGTATCCACCGCTCTGTGGGTGAGTACCCCTGGAATACCTGCCCTGTGATGGCTTCCAACTCTCCTTCCCACCTTCAAATGTGTGTATGTTCAGTATGTGTCTCTCTGTGTCTGTCTGTGTGTGTGTGTGCGTGTGTGTGCATGCATGTCTGTTGTGTCTTAGTCCATGCATGTTTCTGTATGTTTGTGTCTCAGTCTATGTGTGTGTATGCGTCCTTGTGTGTGTGTGTGTGTGTGTGTGTGTGTGTGTGTGTGTGTGTGTGTGTGTGTGTGTGTGTGTGTGTGTGTGTGTGTGTGTGTGTGTGTGTGTGTGTGTGTGTGTGTGTGTGTGCATCCCTATGTGTGTGTGTATGTGTGTTTGTGTTAAGGTAGGCTACTAAGCCGTGTCAGGGGCACAGCAGAGAATTATTGAGCTAATTCTCGAATGTTCACATACGAGAGTGTGATTGACAGCACAATGATGGATGACAGCTGTTAAATCGGTCCCCTCTCTGTGGCATTATCAAGAGCAGTCGGGCTCCAAAGGACCCATGCTGTGGGAAAAGGATCCCTGTGTCCCAGAGAACAAAACAAGTTAATAACTGAAACACTTGGGCTTTTGTGGTCTGTTTCTTACATTAGAATAAAGCTCTCACAAGTATTGTTGTTTTATTCTCACTAAATTCAATGAAGAGATCCAAAGGCTTTTCACTTACATTGGGTTTGCTAATCCTACCAGCACATCCACTCAGCCGTTGCAGCATAAGTTTAAAGGAGCTACTCTCTACAGTGACCTGGGAGAAGGCCAATGATGGTATTAGGATAGAAGATAATAGTGTGAGTCTGACTCCCATACACACTGAGTGTACAAAACATTATGGATATCTGCTCTTTCCATGACATACCATGACATAGATTGACCAGGTGAATCCAGGTGAAAGCTATTATCCCTTATTGATGTCACTTGTTAAATCCACTTCAATCAGTGTAGATGAAGGGGAGGAGACAGGTTAAAGAAGGATTTTAAAGCCTTGAGACAATGTATACATGGATTGTATATGTGTGCCATTCAGAGGGTGAATGGGCAAGACAAGCTATTTAAACCAACTTGACACAACTGTGGGAAGCATTGGAGGCAACATGGGCCAGCATCGCTGTGGAACGCTTTCAAAACCATGTAGAGTCCATGCCCTGATTAATTGAATCTGTTGCAACTTAACATTAGGAAGGTGTCCTTAATGTTTTGAAAACTCAGTGTATAAAGTATATGAATATGTAGAATGACCAGGGTAAAATCTGATTAAATAAAGTACTTATCTGAGTGTCCACTCAAAGTGTAGGTTCTTAGCTTTGTTTCTGCTTGCCTTCAGGGAAAAGCTCTCTCTCTCTGCCTGTGGGCTTTACTCTTTGTCCTTTCCCAGCCACTTGCTTTTCTTTCCCCTCTCTTTTTGATATGGCTTGAAAAAGCTAGGCCAGCCCAGTCCATTTGGAGTTGCACATTTGATGGGTCCACTGCACTTGCATGTCAGCCCTCTCTAGGAAGTGTTATTGTTTGGCCATGCCCCAAAGGGTTGTGGCAGATTTCTAGTCAGGGGGCTTCAATAATCTATCTTCAGACATCATTGGTGTTGTGCAGTGTCAGTTGTTTTGCCTCCTCTGTATTTCATTACCATGTACTATATGTAGCAACATGTGAATACACTGTTGTTAGTAGTGTAATTACAGTGTTATTACACAGGTATAGGAGCAACCTAAAGTAAAGTGTTACCTCTCTTTCCCAGAGGGCCTTAGCTGTATGAATAAGGAGCATGGCTGTGCTCACATCTGCAAGGAGACACCCAAGGGAGGAGTGGCCTGCGAGTGCCGCCCAGGATTCGAGCTGGCCAAGAACCAAAGAGGCTGCATCTGTATGTGTGAATTTTTGTGATTGATCGTTTAGCCAGCTCAATCAAGAGTTTTGTTTAGATAACACATGAGTTGAACTTTGGAATTGACCCAAGTTTTGTGTCATTGGCCTAGTGACCTGTAACCATGGTAACGGGGGCTGCCAGCACACCTGTGAGGACATGGAGCAGGGGCCCATCTGCAGGTGTCATGTGAGGTACACCCTGCACTCTGACGGCAGGTCCTGTGTAGGTAAGAGCTGACCAACCACATCCAGGCCTACTTACATACCTGGTACTTACCTGTAAGCATCTCTACGTATAGCAAACCAGATTACCTAGTCAATAATGGTGAAATAGACTGGATCCTTCTAGATATTTCCATCTGTACACTTCTTCATTCTCCTCCTTTTTGTTACTCTCACCCACTGAACCTCACCCGTTTAAATGATCACATCTTGAGCCTGTGGATGAAATGGCAATCCTTTCGAGGAGCTTGCCTTCTCTCCTGATAGCGAGTGTGTATTTCTTCCATTTGCACATGGTGGATATGATAAGCATCAGCCGTCAGATAGGAAGGAGACGTACGGTAGGCCTGTGGGTAGTATCTGTTTCTCCCGCGGCGCTACTGTGTGTGTGGGGTCCAGGATTATCACTGAGTTGTCTCCAGCTCCATCTCACAGTTCCATCTCCTGCCTTATCTGCCACACGCATAGACAGCCAAACTGCATGTCTTAGGTGTAAACATGCTGCTGGTTACAGAGAGGAACACAGAAAAACATCCGGGGGAGGTAGACTACACTTACAGACCACCAAGGTGTCCACTGGGCAATTCAGCTACTGTGCATCAGCAGACAGAACAGAACAGGAGGCAACTTGGTGCAAACCATTTTCTTAAATGTTGACCTGTGTTTATTTTAGTTAGACTAAAATACCGTGTATGTATCTACGTGTATTCTGTTGGTTAGGTTACTGACTGTTACTCACGTCACCCACTGTCTGTATTACAGAGCGGGACGAGACAACTACTGAGAGCTCTGATCACAACGCCACGTCCTTCACTGAGGTGGACAAACGTGTCAAGCGCAGGCTGTTCATGGGTAATAATTGTATAATTGCACAAATTCCACTGTTATTACCCATTGTTACTTATACAGCACTAAAATAACAAAACCAAACAGACTCAGCTACTGACTGAGAGGATTCTGTCAGTTGGACTATTTGAATGACTTTAGTTACCATGGGTTATGCTGCCAGGAATCATCCATAGGTGTTTTTCAGAGGGGAGAAGAGCAAGGCCCAGTAAACCAAGACATTCCACAGGCTTTAGAGCAAACTGTGAAATGACTATGGACCCTGACTTTCTCACCGCCCGATTCCTCCCCTGAAAAATATGCTTTTGTGACAGTGTGGTACATTTCACGTTTTCCTTCCGTTTAGGATGGGGATGACGTTGGGTTTCCCAATGTATAGCACTGTCAGTCATGGTGTGCTGTGTCAATGTTCACACCTAGTAAACACTGTATGTATGTGACTGGGTTGCTAGCTCAGTGTCTAGGACTACTGCTGTTGTCTACTCAATGTCTGTTGGTAGGGTTAAAAACCAGACTTTGGCAATAGCACTATAACGACAGTACATGATGTATAGGCATTTTTATAACCCTTCATTCAGTATAGTACATAACAGCAGCATGTTGACATTGAATCTATTCACGCTGGCCTTTCAGAGAACTGTGCGGTAAATAACGGTGGGTGTGACTCCACGTGTAAGGACACATCCACGGGCGTACGCTGCAGCTGCCCTGTGGGCTTCACTCTGCAGCCTGACGGGAAGACGTGCACAGGTCAGACCAACCGTCCACCAAGAACCTCAACTCCATCTCTATGTCTGAGTTCCAAATGGCACTCTTTTCCCTATTTGGTGAACTACTTTTGACCTGGGCCCATAGGGCTCTGGTCAAAAGTAATGCATTTTATAGGGAATAGGTGCCATTTTGGAGGCAGGCCATCTTCATCTCCATCTCTTATTAATCAGGTCAATGTACTTTTATTTAACACGCTTCACATCTCCCTCCATAGGTATTTGGACAGTGAAGCTAACATTTTTCATTTGGCTCTATACTCCAGCATTTTAGATTTGAGATCAAATGTTTCATATGAGGCTACAGTGAATGGTAGCCTCCTGAATGGTTGAATGATGACTGGAGTAATTTTCTTTCTAAGTGAGTAGATAATATGTTTCTGAATACTAAATTAATCCTGATAATGTCAGGATTAAGAAAAATCATGAAAGAATTATGAATAATGATGAGTGAGATCGTTCTTTCTGCCTCTGTAACCTTCTCACTCATCATTATTCATGAATCATCCATAATCATGGTAGTATCCACATGAATGTAGAAGTGTTCAGAAATGTCTTCTATTCTTACTTACAATAAAAGTGACTCCAAAATGGCAGAAGACATTATTCACCATTCAGTTCCTATTGGGCAAAACATAACCCAAAACACAGCCAAAACAAACTGCAAAACTTGATGTAGTCATTGCGTGCAAGGAATATGGGATCAAATGCTAACCTTTTGACAACTTTAACACACTAAAAGTGATATACGTATGACTTCTTTAAATGGGGGGACTAGATACATAAAGTGCTTTCATTTCTAAATGGTTAAACAGATATGTATCGAAATACCCTCAAATAAAAGTCTAAGTATAGAGACACATTTAAAAAAAAAGCTTCTCTGTCCAAATATATATGGAGGGGAGTGTATGTCTGTCTGAATAATACCAGTTTTATAACTTGTCTCTCACAGACATTAATGAGTGTGAGCTGCACAACGGCGGTTGCGACCACTTCTGCAGGAACACCATCGGCAGCTTTGAGTGTAACTGCTGGAAGGGCTTCAAGCTGCTTACTGACGAGCGCTCCTGTCAGGGTAGGCCTCTTCTCTTCACTCTCCAGCCAGGGTAGACCTCTTCTTTTCACTCTCCTGTCTGGGTAGGCCTCTTCTCTTCACTCTCCGGCCAGGGTAGACCTCTTCTTTTCACTCTCTGGTCAGGGTAGGCCTCTTCTCTTCACTCTCCAGCCAGGGTAGACCTCTTCTTTTCACTCTCTTGTCAGGGTAGGCCTCTTCTCTTCACTCTCCAGCCAGGGTAGACCTCTTCTTTTCACTCTTTTGTCAGGGTAGGCCTCTTCTCTTCACTCTCCAGCCAGGGTAGACCTCTTCTTTTCACTCTCCGGTCAGGGTAGGCCTCTTCTCTTCACTCTCCATCCAGGGTAGACCTCTTCTTTTCACTCTCTTGTCTGGGTAGGCCTCTTCTCTTCACTCTCCAGCCAGGGTAGACCTCTTCTTTTCACTCTCTTGTCAGGGTAGGCCTCTTCTCTTCACTCTCCAGCCAGGGTAGACCTCTTCTTTTCACTCTCTTGTCTGGGTAGGCCTCTTCTCTTCACTCTCCAGCCAGGGTAGACCTCTTCTTTTCACTCTCCTGTCAGGGTAGGCCTCTTCTCTTCACTCTCCAGCCAGGGTAGACCTCTTCTTTTCACTCTCTGGTCAGGGTAGGCCTCTTCTCTTCACTCTCCAGCCAGGGTAGACCTCTTCTTTTCACTCTCTTCTCAGGGTAGGCCTCTTCTCTTCACTCTCCTGCCATGGTAGGCCTCTTCTCTTTACTCTCCTGCCTGTCAGCCCTACATCTGTGGAAGGGGCTGGGACTGCACAGTATACTGGGCTGTTGTTCTGTGTAGGTGCTGCTGGAAGATAGGACAAAGAGAGTGGGAGGCTGAACGGTTTGCCAGTATTGACTTGAAGGAGTCCTCTGAAGATCCTTAACATGTGCTAGTATAAATCTTAATGTTTAGTACAAACTGATTTCATCCTTCTGATACAACCCGTCATTAAGATGCTGCTGTCTTTAAAATGAACAATCAAAAGACAATGCCACAATTCATCACCTAGTGATACCATGCTGTACCATTTAAAACCCCAATTCTACTACCTTAAATTGAAAAAGAATATCCCTCTGCTTTTAATGACAGATATAGACGAGTGTTATTTCGAAAGGACATGTGGTCACACGTGTGTGAACTCCCCTGGTGGTTTTGAGTGTGTTTGCAACAAAGGGTACACCCTGTATGGACTGGCCCACTGTGGAGGTAAGACTATAAGATTAATGCTTATGGGGTATTATACTTATGGTATGGGGAAAGGGTTTTGACACCATTCTGAATAGTTAATGTTTGGATTTTCTATAAACTAATGTGTATAGGGTATTATGCTTATGGTGAAAGGGCTTTGATACCATCTACACCATTTCACACCATTCTGAATAGTTCATTGTGGTGTTTTTAGTCGTTTTTGCTGAAAAAATAATGGATGTTTTGTGAATGAAGTGAGGTGAGAATGCTGCGAATAACATATGGATGTTTTCTGCTTTCTTCTCAGACATAAATGAGTGCAGTGTGAACAACGGAGGTTGTGAGCAGGGTTGTGAGAACACCAGGGGTGGGTTTGAGTGCCACTGCCACCCTGGTTATAAGCTACACTGGAACAAAAAGGATTGTATTGGTAAGACAGTGCCCCTTCAGGCCTGGGGGGCTCTAGAAGGTTTGGGGTGTGTTGTGATAAACTGACGAGTTTTTGGTCAACTGTTTTTGACATAAAATCATATATGTGTACCACATGTATGTTTTGAAAGTTTTGGGGACTAAAAACAGGAGATACTTTGAGTTATTTTCTTCTCTTTCTCTTTACTGCTCTGTTTTTCTCTCTGGTCTTTGGTTTAAAACCTGGGACAAAAATAGAATAAAGGCAATTACTGCTGTTCCCATTTTCTTCTTCTCCTTGGATAGGTTTCACTCTGTTCCCACAACTTCTCACAACTTCTACCCTCCTCCGTCTGTCTGTCTTTCTACCACGGTCCAAGTCTGCACTTTACCTCTGAGTTTGTTATGGTTTCCATCTAGAGGCAGAGGGTTTCCCAGCAACAAGGCCCCCCTCGAAACCAACCTTAAACTGCAGCAGGCAGGAGGGAAGTGACCGCTGCTACCTGACCTGCCAGTCCCAGGTCCACATCACCAGTGGTGAGTTATCAGTTACTACTACTACTACTATTGGACTGCATCCCAAATGGCACACTATTCCCTTTATATTACACAACTTTTGTCCAGGGCCCACATGGCTCTGGTCAAGGGTAGTGCCCTATACAGGAAATAGGGTACCATTTGGGACACAAATTGAGTTACTACTACTATCAGTCTGCAGAGCAGCGCTGCCTCATGTTCCAGCACGCCGTCTGTTTGCTTTTGGTGACCAGGCCTTTTGTGGCTCTGCCTTTTGTCTTTGGTGGCCTGTCTCATGCCCCTGTGTGCGTTTACAGGGACGGAGGATTCTTATACAGTGACCTGTGGAATGCCTCTGCCCTGCTTGGCTGGAGCACAAAGGAATGGAAGTGGCTCGTATTGCTTGGGCAAGTACACACCATCACAGATCTGCATCAGCCTGTGTCACTCTAGCCTGACCTAAACAACCAGAAACACAACATTTAAAGGCAAAACAACTTCATACCAAATCAAGTTTTCAGTATTCGCATTTTGATTTATAGACATATGGAAGTCAAGGGATTTTTCCTTTTTATCAAAGGTTAACAATGTGCTATTATTTCCTTTGTACCGTAGGACCAGAAATGTCAAGTGTCCTGCGAATTAAGACCACAGCCACTTTTAAGTCTGGCACAGGAAAGTGCAACTTGAAACGTAGTCAAGAGAGACTGAAGGAGAGCCTGAACGCAGCTCACTCAGGTACAGAGGTTTCTAACACAAGTCCAACAGCACCTCATTCATTAAAACAATGCAGATTAACCTGGCACTGCCTACATTTCATGCAACAAACTTGATAACAGGAACCAGACCTTGAGGCTGCTGGATTGTAGTAAACTGAGAGTGAGCTAAATATGAAAGAAATACGTAGGGGGAAGTAGTGCTGTCTGAAATGTTTTGAATGTCTCAGCACTACACATTGGCTGGCAGTGACAGGGGAAAACGTAATTAGCCATAGCATGCCTTTCACTTGGCCCCTACCCAGCTATCAATCAAACGGACTTCTGATTGTTAAATCAAATATTTTCTACAATGGGTTCTGGCATGGTGTTCAAATAAAAAGGGAACTTTTCCCAGTCACCTCTCATTATCCCCCTGTCCAAAGGCAACACACCATCACAGATCTGCATCAGCCTGTGTCACTCTAGCCTGACCTAAACAACCAGAAACACAACATATAAAGGCAAAACAACTTCATACCAAATCAAGTCTTCAGTATTTGCATTTTGATTTATAGACATATGGAAGTCAAGGGATTTTTCCTTTTTATCAGGGGGAAAAGAGTGTATGTTTAACAGGATACACAGAGAAGTCACTGCTTTTTAAAGAATGATTAGAAACATCAGTACTTGAACAGTGCTAGAGGCATCACTACAGACCCTGGTTCGATCCCGGACTGTATCACAACCAGCCGTGATTGGGAGTCCAATAGGGCGTGCACAATTGGCCCAGCGTTGTCCGGGTTAGGGTTTGGCCGGTGTAGGCCGTCATTGTAAAATAATAATTTGTTCTTAACTAACTTGCCTAGTTAAATAAAGGTTAAATAAAAAATAAAAACACACAAAGGATATAATCTCCTTAGATTTAAGTGTTGTGACATTGCAATTAAGTTTTATCCTCACTCTACCTGCTATAGTTAACCAGTTATAGACCATATAGTTATTCAGTAACGTGTGTGTGTGTGTTTGTCTCCATGCATGCATGTGTGTGTGTGTTTATCTCCGTGCATGCATGTGGTTGTGTGTGTCCATGTCCTGTGTGGCTGGTCGTGTCCACAGACAGCAGGCCCCCCTTCACGGAGAACGTCCAGTTCAGCTATGTGCGCTTGCGCTGCAGCTCGTCTGGCCACCCGATGCGGAGCCGCCACGGCAGGAAGGCGGGTTATGAGGAGGAGGGCTCCACCATCACGGCTGAGTTTGAGTTGGATGTGAACCTAGAGGAGGTAACAGGTTGGTCTCTCTGCTCTGCCCTGCTGTGACCCCAGTCCTCTGGCTGACACTCTGCTTCCTGTTTCTCTCTCTGCTCTTGCTTTTCGTCACTTAACAAGCCAAACATGTTAAAGTATCTCCTGTTTTGACGTGGTGTTTTGAGGTGGTGGGATCTTTGGGGAAAGTGTAGGTTTGGAGGTTTCCCTTGTATACTGAGGGAGCAAGTGGTTGATCAAATGTTCTGGTGTCTGTGTGTTGGAATGGATATGTACACAAGTGTGTGTGTCTATCTATTTTAGTACCGGTATGTGTGTGTGGTTTTGTTTGCGTGTGTTTTGTGGTCTCATTGGGTTGCGAGGACAGTTTTGGTATCTGGTGTTTCTCTCAGCAGAGAGCTGTGACCTGGGCTGTGTGCGCCGGCGCTCAGAGAAGAGGCTGAGGAAGACTATCCGTACCCTGAGGAAGTCCATCCACCGAGATCAGTTCCACCTCCACTTCGCTGGCTCTAACTACGAGCTGGCCAAGAGGCTGGCCCGGCCGGTGGACCTGCCGGAACACTGTGGGAAAGGGCAGGTACTGGTGGACAGGAAGTGTGGTGAGTGAGCATCTTGAGTGTTCTGAGTATCATAAGATATAGGTATAAATGTATGTATAAAATGAGTAGCATCTTGAGCATCTACCTGTATCTGTTTCTGCCTGTATCTGAGCCACCCCTGGAGCCAAGCCCTGGCTCCCACACAGAGCAGCTCATAGTCATAGCCATGCCAGCAAGATATATTTAGACAGGTTTGTTTATTGATTGGATTTGGAGCAGGTGTTGGCCAGATGACTGCCATATTTGGGTGCCGACATGCTGTAATGAGCTGGTATGGAGAGTGCTTGCTCGGCTCGCACAGAGAAAAGAGAGCCTGTTGTTGGCTGGCTCGCAAAGCGAAGAGATCTTATAGCATCTCCGTGGGATAAAGTGCAACAGAAGGTGTGATGGCAGCCGCTAGCTTTTGCTGTTGTTGCCGCTGGTCATATTTCGTTTTACAGCCATAATGGGGGAAAAGTCCATTAGCTTTAATGAAACCCTGTCCAAATCAGCAGTAGAAAGGAGGCTGGCATGTGTTTTCTCTGGCGGAGGGGAGGGGAGCAGAGAGCTGCGTGCCCCCAGTTCAGGGCCTCACAGTAAGCATAGTAAGCCCACTGCCTGCTGCTGCATTCTGCCTGTCTGTCTCAGTGTGGTCAGTAGAGAGTCAGTTTTCTGTCCACCGTTAACTCTGTAATGATTGGTCGTCTACCTCTAGAGCCCCTGTCTGAATCTGATCCAAGCTACCATATTTAAGATTATTATAGACCGACCTCTCAAAGCTGTTCTAGCCTGCCTCTGTCTTGATCCAGAGTTCTCCTCTCTTACCCCCCATCCTTATTGAGGTTGAGTGGGTGAGGATGGAGGGAGTTGAGTGGGTGAGGATGGAGGGGGTTGAGTGGGTGAGGATGGAGGGGGTTGAGTGGGGGAAGGATGGTGTTTGATCCATTCTGGTTCATAGACTGCCCATAGCTGGTTAAATGTAATGATTTTCACACAACAGGGAAATAATCTAACAGTTTTACAAACCAAGCATCCCTTAATCCAAGGTATCCCCAGCGAAGCGAACTCTCGCTGGTGTCTGTTTCTTTCTGCCTCCAAATTACAGGAGACTAACATTTTGTGCTGGATTCAAATTACCCTTAGCTGTTGATTTTGCTTTGTAGCTTTGTTGCTTGTTGTTTTTGTGTTTCATATGAGTTACTTACCTCATAAGTAAATCTTAAGTCTTAAAACAAAACAAAACAAAACTCAGGAGAGTAAAGTTGCCAGTGTGTAGGATTCCCACACTGCAGTTAGTTTCAGATGATCATTAAGCAGACCAGTGGACAGGCAGGGGTGTAGACATGTAATTTCGAAGGGGGGCTGAAAGGGAGCCGTAACCCCCAGCTCTATAAAGGAGCTATATTTTTCCCTCCACCCCTGGCTAAGCTCAATTAGTGCAGTTTAACCCTTTCAGTTTGCCCACTCCATTGTAAATCCCATTGGGGCTTGTTCTCACTGCTTCAGTTGGGAGAGAAATCCTCCAAACAACATGGCCTCAGCCTCACTAGTGCTGAGAGAAAAGCAATGCCTTCTTATTCCTCACTCATAAAATATCTAGCACTCTTTCTCTCAAACCAAATTGTGAACGTTATGAATCTCATGATATAGTACCCGGCAGTATTCCAATAAACCAACTGGTGAAATATCTCATATGTTTAATCAGAGTTTTTTTTCATTCTAAACTCAGCAAAAAAAGAAACGTCACTCACTCACTGTCAACTGCGTTTATTTTCAGCAAACTTAACATGTGTAAATATTTGTATGAACGTAACAAGATTAAACAACTGAGACAAACTGAACAAGTTCCACAGACATGTGACTAACAGAAATTGAATAATGTGTCCCTGAACAAAGGGGGGGGGGGGGGGGGGGAGTAACAGAAGTAACTGAAAAGTAACAGTCAGTATCTGGTGTGACCACCAGCTGCATCTCCTCCTCATGGACTGCACCAGATTTGCCAGTTCTTGCTGTGAGATGTTACCCCACTCTTCTACCAAGACACCTGCAAGTTCCCGGACATGTCTGGGGGGAATGGCCCTAGCTCTCACCATCCCAACCAACAGGTCGCAGACGTGCTCAATGGGAATGAGATCCGGGCTCTTTGCTGGCCATGGCAGAACACTGACATTCCTGTCTTGCAGGAAATCACGCACAGAACGAGCAGTATGGCTGGTGGCATTGTGATGCTAGAGGGTCATGTTAGGATGAGCCTGCAGGAAGGGTACCACATGAGGGAGGAGGTTGTCTTCCCTGTTAGGCACAGCATTGAGATTGCCTGCAATGACAATAAGCTCAGTCCGATGATGCTGTGACACACCACCCCAGACCATGATGGATCCTCCACCTCCAAATCGATCCTAGGCGACGTTGTTGCCAGTGATGTCTGCTGAGGACCTGCCTTACAACAGGCCTACAAGCCCTCAGTCCAGCCTCTCTCAGCCTATTGCAGACAGTCTGAGCACTGATGGCGGGATTGTGCGTTCTTGATGTAACTCAGGCAGTTGTTGTTGCCACCCTGTACCTGTCCCGCAGGTGTGATGTTCGGATGTACCGATCCTGTGCAGGTGTTGTTACACGTGGTCTGCCATTGCGAGGACGATCAGCTTTCCGTCCTGTCTCCCTTTAGCGCTGTCTTAGGCGTCTCACAGTACGGACATTGCAATTAATTGCCCTGGCCACATCTGCAGTCCTCATGCCTCCTTGCAGCATGCCTAAGGCATGTTCACGCAGATGAGCAGGAACCCTGTGAATCTTTCTTTTGGTGTTTTTCAGAGTCAGTAGAAAGGCCTCTTTAGTGTCCTAAGTTTTCATAACTGTGACATTAATTGCCTATCGTATGTAAGCTGTTAGTGTCTTAATGACCGTTCCACAGGTGCATGTTCATTAATTGATTATTGTTCATTGAACAAGCATGGGAAACCGTGTTTAAACCCTTTACAATGAAGATCTGTGAAGTTATTTGGATTGTTACGAATTATCTTTGAAAGATAGGGTCCTGAAAAGGGACGTTTCTTTTTTTGCTGAGTTTAAATCATTCATGGTTGATCAACAACAACATTTGCATTTCCGTATGCCTCAACCCAGTATAAGTATGTTGGACTTTAGTTTCAGACCACTTAATGGGGCAGAATGACTGTATTACTATGAAAAACAACAATAGCCAACAGCAAAACTTGCCAGTGTGTAGTGTCTGAAACCCTGTGTACGAGTATTCTCCTGATCTCTTTTACATAAAATAGTGCATGTTCGTTTTAACATTGGAGATGATTAGGAAGTGCTGTTGATTTAAGCTGGGAGTTTGAGTGCTATATCCCCCCTCAGTCAGGGCCACTCTGCATGACCCCAGCCACTAAACTGCTGCGGAGAATTGACTTCAGCAACACCATGGGAATTAATTAGCATCAGCTGTTTGGGCCTCTGCTTGATAGGCGCAAGAAGTGATTGGGGCAGGCAGAATGGGTGGATTCAGAACTCTGACCCCTTTTATTGGGTTCAGCTCCTTACCATTGTGATACCATAGTGTTTGCCTATGTCATCAAATACTTGAATAGAGGTGAAAGGTCTTTTAAACCTCTTTGGGGCCATCAATTCGAGGACTCTATAGAATTGCCTCTGCATTTGAAAGGCTTCAAGTTTTTTTTCTCTCTCTCACTATTCTCTTCTCTCGCTCTCTGCATCAAATAAAAGCTGGTGGAGACAATGCGACGGTGGCTCCTCATGGTCATTCAGGATAAACAAAAGGCAGAAAAAATGAACTGCTCTTGAGAGAATGACATTTTTTTTCTCTTAAGGAAAATCAAGTTGCTGAGGCACACATAATGGATGTGCGTTAAAGGCTTTGTGTGTTCCTCATTAACTCATTATGGCTGGTTCTCTCCTGAAAAGCTCTTCTTACTTAGATTTTCCTGAGGGATATTTTTTTTATGAAAACGCAAAATTATTTCACTTCACTCCTCTCTGTTTGGAGAGATGATTAGATGTAATTTCCCCCTTTAAGAAGTTCACCAGACACACACAATAATTCAAACATAAATTAGAGACGTTGTTCTACAAAGTAAAACATGAAAAAGGGGGAAATGAAAGCTGATGGTGTGCATCCCTGTAATCAGGCTTTGCACGCTCTTGTGAGATAACAGACAAACACTCATTTTGACTGGCTCTGTATGTGCTTTGGTAGAGGTGAGGGTGCTTAGGATGGTATGTAGAGTTCTTTCCCCAATGCACACCGGTGTTATGTGAAGTGTAAGAACTTGTTTGATGTGGGACACAAAGGCATCTGGAGAGCAGCTCAGTGCTCTTATGTCTTTATTTGTGCATAGCTGCAGCAGGTCGATTTGCAATGCCTTTTTAACAGCTTAACACTGGACCTCTTGTGGGCTTGAATGCCAGTGTGTGTGTGTGTGTGTGTGTGTGTGTGTGTGTGTGTGTGTGTGTAGCGTCCCTATTATCTAGCCAATCTGCCTCATTCTTCTACCTTTTGCTAGTGAGCTGCACTATTGGAACGTACTATGACAGGGATCAGGGAAGGTGTGTTCTGTGTCCAGCTGGAATGTACCAAGATGAAGAGGGGAAGATTTCTTGCGAGGTCTGTCCAGGGCCAGAGGTGAGAGGAAGCCCCAGGTCGGTTGGGGCGCGGAATATCTCTGAGTGTGGAGGTAAGGCTCAAGAGTTGAGGATATGAGTAATCATGTATCTCCTAACGGTGTACAAGACATGAGACATGAGTCACCTTGGATACTTACTTACTCAACCATCATAATCATAAAGATAACTGCACCAAAATACACTGAGCTCCTTCAAAGACCTTGGCATAGTTTTCCATCATGGTTTGATCTTTTTTTAAAAGTGATCTTAAAACTAGTCTCCCAGTCAGAATCACATCCTGTTATGAGTATATATGAAATACACAGGAAGGAGTGATACCCTGATCAAAATCTCCCCACAGGCAGATGTTCTGCTTTGTATAAAGTCGTGTAAGCCTCGGAACATTCAAGCCCTGTTTGAATTAAACAGCCACACCCGGGCCCTGCCCACTCCTGAATAAAGAGAAGAAGGGGCCACCATGTTTTCACCCCCCCAAACACTGTTATCACAACCAATGTGTGGCTAAGCCACAGATCCCATCTCCTGCTTTCCCCACCAATAGACTAAACAAAAAAGAGCTATGGGAGAGACAGTTTGTTAAAGTCAGTCAGGAGATATGAGAGAGGTTGTTCCATGGTAGATAATGTCCTTGCATTACATCACTCCACTGACATCTGCTCTCCTGGCCTTAGACTTATTGTGGTAGAGTGCTCGTCTTTAAGTCGCTCTGGATAAGAGTGTCTGTCTGCTAAATGACCACATGTACGATGGGACTGTTCTGCCTGTGGCTATGGAACCCTGACCTGTTCACCGGACGTGCTACCTGTCCCAGACCTGCTGTCCCAGACCTGCTGGAACCCTGACCTGTTCACCGGACGTGCTACCTGTCCCAGACCTGCTGTTTTCAACTCTCTAGAGACAGCAGGAGTGGTAGAGATACTCTCAAAGATCGGCTATGAAAAAGCCAACTGACACTTACTCTTGTGTTACTGACTTGTTGCACCCTCGACAACTACTATGATTATTATTATTTGACCATGCTGGTCATTTATGAACATTTGAACATCTTGGCCATGTGCTGTTATAATCTCCACCCGGCACAGCCAGAAGAGGACTGGCCACCCCTCATAGCCTGGTTCCTCTCTAGGTTTCTTCCTAGGTTTTGGCCTTTCTAGGGAGTTTTTCCTAGCCACCGTGCTTCTACACCTGCATTGCTTGCTGTTTGGGGTTTTAGGCTGGGTTTCTGTACAGCACTTTGAGATATCAGCTGATGTAAGAAGGGCTATATAAATACATTTGATTTGATTTGCGCAGGCTGAGTGAAACAAGTGTCCCTCTGACCAGTCCTCTGTTGTTGTTTTCCCAGGTCAATGTCCCCCTGGTCAGTTCTCCCATGATGGATTCATCCCTTGCCTGCCCTGTCCCCTGGGTACCTACCAGCCAGAGGTGGGGCGCACTTCCTGTTTCCACTGTGGAGGAAACCTGGTCACAAAACACAATGGTGCCGTGTCCTTCCAGGAGTGTGAGACCAAAGGTGAGGGGTCAGCTTATCCATCCCATGTAGTTATGCCTATAAAGTCTGGGTGTGAGTCCCAAATGACACCCTATTCCCAATATAATGTATAACTTTGACCAGAGCCCTATGGACCCTGGTCAAAAGTAGTGCACTATATACGGAATAGGGTGCCATTTGGAAGACACTCTGGATCTTTAAGGGAACTCCCCTGCAGTTTCTGTTTTATGGAAATATACAACATTGGTTTATGTTGGTGTATGAGAGGTGCTAAACCGTGGTACACCCCATTCTGCTCCTGTAGTCCAGTGTTCACCGGGACATCACTACAACACCAGCACACACCGCTGTATCCGTTGTCCCATGGGGACGTATCAGATGGAGTTTGGTCAGAATTACTGCATCTCCTGCCCAGGAAATACCACCACCGACTTTGACGGCTCCACCAACATCATGCAGTGCAAAAGTATGTATGTTCACACAAGAGTTGTCTGTGTGTGCGTACGTTTGTGCGTGCATGTGTATGTATTTGTGTGTTAATGGCTTCACACTTTAGATGTACTTAATGGCTACACGTAGAGTAAACTAAAACTAGATGCAGGTTTCTCTACTGTGCTCAAATAAATATTGTTCCTGTCCTGCTTTGGGATGCTACTGTAGATAATTAGCGTCGCAGCACCAAGGCAGCGTAAACTATTTGACACTATCCTGTCACCTCACAGACAGACACTGTGGGGGAGAGATGGGAGATTTCACTGGCTACATCGAGTCTCCCAACTACCCAGGGAACTACCCAGCCAACATCGAGTGCACCTGGACCATCAACCCACCGCCTAAGCGCAGAATCCTCATCGTGGTCCCAGAGATCTTCCTCCCCATTGAGGATGAGTGTGGAGACTACCTGGTCATGAGAAAGAGCTGTGAGTGTTTTTTTTGTGTGTGTGCGTGCATGCATGCGTCTGTCTGTGTGTGTGTGTCGTGTTGGAGGTTAGGGCTTGTTAGGTGACTGGGTGTTATCAGGGTGCTACAGTATTAATGTGATTTCACTGCAGGTGACCAGATGTTGGTGATGAATGTCTTTAGAATTACAAGATGGTGGCAGTGTTGGTAGGAGGTTCTGCATAATAGGATAGCGCCTCTCAGAGATCATAGGGGTTACTATGGGCTTCTAATAGACCATTAGATCTTGCCACTTTCAGAGTAATGAATGGCACTAGTGTTTGATTTGTCATAATGTGACCATTTCCTCAATTCACAGCTCTCTCCAACTCTGTGACGACCTATGAGACCTGCCAGACCTATGAACGGCCTATTGCCTTCACCTCCCGCTCCAAGAGGCTGTGGATACAGTTTAAATCGAATGAAGGGAACAGTGGGAAGGGCTTCCAAGTCCCTTATGTGACCTATGATGGTAAGAGACATCCTTACTGGTTGAAATATTGACATTTAAATTACACATGCTTAAAAACAATGGATCAAGTGTCTGTGAAATGTAATTTAATTTGGAATTTTAAGTCTGGATAGGTCTACATAATACCACAAATGTATCACCTACTTCCAATTGCACAAATAAAATAGAAATATACTCTTGGGTATGTTTATATATGATATATGTTTCAGAGGACTACCAGGAACTCATCGAAGATATAGTCAGAGACGGAAGATTATATGCCTCTGAAAATCACCAAGAAATTCTCAAGGTAAAGATTTCATGTATTTCCTGTGGAAAAAGCTTTTGTCTGCCATATACTCCCCTCTTGTGGACACAATAAGAAATTCAGGATGCAAACTTCACTTGAGCACCAACGTAAAAATGTCAGATGATTGTTGGCTCTGTCTCAGATTGAACTCTAACCTGTACTATATTTTGGTTTACATTCTCTTCTCAGGACAAGAAGCTTATGAAGGCACTGTTTGATGTATTGGCCCACCCACAGAACTTCTTCAACTACACAGCACAGGAGTCAAGAGAAATGTTCCCCAAATCCTTCATCCGATTTCTACGTTCTAAAGTCTTGAGATTCCTTCGCCCTTAAGAAGGCACAATCATCAAGTTGCTTTGTGGATATCTCAGAAAACCAGTTACTCCCTAGAAAAGAGTCCTTTACTTCTCCTGCCTGTACAGAGACTGACTGAGTCTAGAGTTGACTAAGAGAGTTGAACTTGGACACTTTCCTCAAATGGACTTCAATTGGACCTTCTGGGAATAGGTGGGTAGTGGACTGTCATGCTGCAGACAAGTGGCAGCTCCCGCTATCACATCTGGTCTACATTCTAGAGCTAAGTTTTTTGTACTTCGATACCACATCCATCTCTGATACTTCCATACACTCCTGTGTGTGAGCATTGCAACATTTGTCTTTTCCTTTTGATTTTAAACTTTCAGTCTCAGGAATAAAGCTTGAAATGGTAAGCTGATTTGATTGTTAGCATTTAAATTCATGAAAGCTTCGATTTGTATACTGGTGTAACAACAACATCTTGAAAATAATTATGGTAAATGGAACTTTCACCAATAGCATAGAAGGCGGATGAGAAAAGACTCTTGATTATGTATAGAAAGTTAACTGAGGTTTATGTTAAATGTCAACCACATAGATAGTGTATACTTATAACATACATTATTAAAGTCATGTTTCACATTTAGATCAGAATTGTTGACAGAAATATGCCTGAATATGAGAAAATAATATAGCACAAATGTGACCTTATGGTGGGAACTTTAAAGCACTACAAAGAATGTAGTGATACCACAAAATAATTATCCTTATGAATGTATTGTATATTGTGTAAAAAGTATTAGATGAAAATGTTAACGTATTGTAGTTAACTGCATTCCTGACACGTGTGCAGTATCGACACATCCCTTCACAACCTGTATTTTTGCTGTCCTGAAAACATGGTTGTACTTTAAAAATGACTGGACAGTGAATACTCCATGCCACTGGGCTTTGAGCGAACAACAAATGCCCATGGATCAAGACTAGCTCTTCACGATGATCATTCAAACAGATACCAAAGACTACTTTTCACTACTCATAGAAGTGAGATTATTGAGCGGTGTGACTAGAAATGTAGAGCAATATGAGGGGGAGCAAGTGAGATTATACATTCCAAATATGGAATGAGAGGTTTGTAAAATAGAATCGCTCTATTCACTTATGACTTAGCAAATAAATGTATGTCTATATTTTTATGTTTGTACATATAATATGTTGTAAATAAAGCGAATAAACATAATATTGTGCTTTTGCTTTACTTCTTTTACTTTCTGATATGCTATTTTCAATATAAGCAACAACAATGTCCATATCAAAATAATACATTAATTATGTTTTTTTTTTTATATAGGCTCTATAACATGAGTTATTGCATTATATTAGTTATAATTGTTTTTGCTCTTGAATTAATCAAAAAATTGCCTGCCACACTATCACCTATTGTAATTACTTAAAATTCACATTGATTATATTTTCAGCACTGTATCAGAGACATTGGGAAATCAGAGACACTGTAAGAAAACAGTAGGGTTAATGCTATCAGGCGTCCTTGGGATGTCCCTACCCTAAACTTACCCTAGTCTCGCGTTGCCATACCTCCGAAATCACGTCGTTGTCACGGAAAGCCTGGTTCGCGACGAGGCGACCCTAACCAAAGATTTGCATAAACCAATACCACAGCCTGTCGTTTCCAATCGGAACAAATAAGTAACAGTGGGGAGAACAAGCAAGGACTTGGGCATAGCCAAGCACGAGTTAGGGAGATCCTATGGGCCTCTGCATATTTCCGTTAGGGAACGTGCGTGTGCAATAACTCAATTCGCCTTTGCACTCCTAAACGCGGTTTCTTACAACTTTGGCAATGGGTAAAGACTGCATAAAATATTTTTAGTTTGGGAACACAAAACTGTATTGAGATAAAATGTTTAATCGATGAGAAAATGTGCAGAATGCCGGCCAAAATCCATATTTTCCCACTGCCGGCCAGAGGGCTTCCATATTTGGTAGTGAGTGGAAACGCCAAGCGGATGCTTCACGTTTATACATCCGGTGAATCTTACCTTTATTTAACTAGGCAAGTCAGTAAAGAACAAATTCTTATTTTCAATGACGGCCTAGGAACAGTGGGTTAACTGCCTTGTATAACAGACCTTATTTTTCGGCGTTTATCCAAAAACCATACGACGAACCATGGCGGAGTTAGAGCCTACACAAAGACGCCATTACTATTTATCTTTATAAAGTTAACATTTTAAAAGGTTAGGGCAGGTTCAGGGCGACAGACGTTTACCTTGTCAGCTGGGACATTCGATCTTGCAATCTTTCGGTTGCTAGTCCAGCGCTCTAACCACTAGGCTACATGACTCCCTGGCTATCTGCCGTAACCTTTTAAAATGTTAACTTTATAAAGATAAATAGTAATGGCGTCTTTTTGTAGGCTCTAACTCCGCTATGGTTTGTCGTATGGTTTTTGGATAAACGACAAAAAATAAGGTATGTTGAAAACACAGGTTTAGGAGATTTTATACGCTTTGTTCTATGAGATAATCTAAGAGGGGTATGTACGTCCCAAGGATTCAGGATAGCAAGGACCCTCACAGAAAGGCCATCATTGCTATATGTTTTTGTTCCGACAAGCTGTTTACCTGGGGAATACTATTTACGCGCACAGGAAGAGATGTCATGCAGTTGTCAGCTGATCAGTCGAAGGAAATGTTTGATGCTAGCAGAGGAATTGTTGTCAGTTAAAAAAAACGTGTATCTGATTTCGGTATATCGTTTCTCCAGTTTCTTAGTAGCGTGTATTCTGGTACTTCAACATAGAAAAATGATGTCGAGCGTTGCCTTCAAGCTACTCTCTCTTGTTGGTTTGTTATTGATGTCAACACAGACGACGGATGCGAAGGTAGGGTCTGTTGTTCACATGACTGTCATCTGCTTGAAATACATAAAAACAATTTATATTGACATTGTTTAATGCTAGGTGTTGAGTCAGCTGGCTAGTTACTGTAGTTAGCTAGCTAGCCAGCCAAATATGGATCAGGCTAGTATGTCCTTTCTTGTGACGACAGTCAATGGATAAGTTAGCTAACTAGCTAGCTGGTAACCTGCTCTGTACAGTTACAGTAAATGTGATTATTCCACTGGCTGTGTAAGCTTATTTTAGAAGGCAGGTAGCTAGTTATATCACCATTTATGGCATTAAATGTTCTCTGATATCACAGGCTGAACATTTCCCCCTCCTTTTCCCATAGAATTCAGAGGATATCCGGTGTAAATGTACCTGCCCACCGTACAGAGACATCGATGGACAGATCTACAAACAAAATGTATCTCTAAAGGATTGGTATGTTGTGTTGTCATGGTGTCATTTAAATATGATTACATTCCGGTCGCGTTCCACTGCTTAGACGTTTCCAGATCTTACAACGCCTGGATGGGTATTTTACCTATCAGCTAACCACACCATATGTTATAACAATCTGTCAATCGATGACAGTCTATGATGTGGCATGCAACCATTTGGTTGATGCACGCAGTGGAATGTGACCACTGTCTGAGGTGTGGTGAATGTATGGGTTGTCTGATGGATTAGGCTAACTGTAATTTTACACTGTCATATGAATGATCTCAAATCATATTGGGAGAACTGTTACAGACTTCAACCTCACTGTGTTTTCAAAGACATATTTTGATTTAATTGTATATTTGTTTTCAGTAACTGCCTTCATGTTGTGGAGCCAATGCCAGTTGATGGAAAGGATGTGGAGGCGTACTGTCTGCGTTGTGAATGCAAATATGAGGAGAGGAGTTCTGGAACTATCAAGGTAAGTCTGGGAAATCTACCAACCAGTTAGCCGCACATGTGCCGTTGCTATCCTGCCATGTGGTAAAGCAGAGAGATGATTCTTCATACTTTCATGTGGATATTTTTGCTTAAATTGCCAACGGCAGAAGGACAACAGGCAAATTAGGTTGAAATATAATTTTATTCAACGTTCCTGACACACAGGAGACTTCGGGATGGGATATCACGCAACGATATTGCCCAAGTGGGATAGCATCTGCGCATGTGCTCTGCTACTAACCAGTCAACTCTGTCTATTATTGTGGAGCTGAAATGGAGTCAATGCGTTGCAGGCAGCCAAGGGTTAATGAGTTTGACTGCTGAACAACTAATCAAATGGCCACCCGGACTGTTTACATTGACCCAACCCTTTGTTTTTCCACTGCTGCTACTCACTGTTTATTATCTATGTGTAGTCATTTTACAAATTACCTCGACTAACCTGCCCCCCTGCACATTGCCCCCCTGTATATAGTCTCGTTATTGTCATGTACATGTTACTATTTGATTTAGTAAATATTTTATGAACTCTATTTCTTGAACTGCATTGTTGGTTAAGTGCTTGTAAGTAAGCATTTCACGGTGAGGTCTACCTGTTGTATTTGGCACACATGACAAATAAAATGTTAATTTGATTTGGGTCCACTGTGTTCCAGGTGACTATCATAATCTACCTGTCCATCCTGGGCCTGCTGTTCCTCTACATGGTGTACCTGACCCTGCTGGAGCCCATGCTAAAGAGGAGGCTCTTTGGACACTCACAGCTTCAGAATGATGATGATGTCGGGGTATGTGTGCATGTTGCCCATCTCAACTATAGTGGTGGCCTTTAAGTCAAAGCAGTTGTTGTAGCCGTGACATTTTTGTTTGATTGTGGATCTCGTATTGTGTGACTTGTTGGGGCAATGTATGTGGTGGTGATTTCAGATTTCTGATTTGATGAATAGCTCGTAGATAATTGTTTGGGAATGTTTCTAAAAAAAGGTCAACTCTAGCTTGTCACAATTTCACTGTCCTCCTCACTGTAATGTCGATCTCTCTTTGGGTTCAGGACCAGCAGCCTTTCGCCAACGCCCACAACGTATTGTCTCGTTCGGCCTCTCGCCCCAACATGCTGAACAAAGTGGAGCACGCTCAGCAGCGCTGGCGGAGGCAGGTCCAGGAACAGAGGAAGTCTGTGTTTGACCGCCACGTGGTGCTTAGCTAAACCCATCCCCAGGAAACAAAAACCCTGGGTGAAGCAAAAAATGTTACTGTGACTGGGTGTTCCCTCCTTTTTTTTTTTTTGTCTGATTCTTTCCCCAACTTCCGAGCTTCATCCTTATTTGTGTTTTGTTCCTCAACTGGACCTGTATTTCCTGAAATGTGATCATATAGCTCTATGTATTCAGGAGGTGATCATAAAGGGTCTCTACATCAGTAGGTTGAAGTGGGGTGTTGCATCTGAGACCTTTGGCTTAAGATAATGCTAGTGTCTGTATTACTTTTTATACTTTCTGATTTAATAATACTAATAGAAAGTTAGATGTTACAGAAAAAACAAAAAATCATACCAAAATGAATCACTCAAACTAATGAAAACGTCTACAATAAATGTAACATCTGCTACCTAAACTACAGAAGATGGGAATGAGTTGGAAACAGTAGAAATGTGTAACATCAGTCTCTTGTCAAAAAGCATGTTTTTTTAAGAAGTGATGTATAAACTTATTTACAACCTTTTACCCTAAACAACAGTTGATGTACAGACGTATGCATTTCATTGTGTGTTGACTGTGTTGTGAACACTCCTGTATCATGTTCTCCTGTAAGGCTAAGTATAATATAGCATTTGGGAGACATTTTGACTGTTAACCTATCATCCAATGGTACATTTAATGTAAACATTAGTCCTCTCCTTTGAATATATGTGTGTTACTGTAGTCAGAGCCCTCAGCTGTCACTGTCTAGAGTAGATATACACCATCTCTGCACCTTGCTTGTTTTGTTTTCAGTTTCTACTCCTCTCCATTTAGATACATTTGACATGAATCACACATTAATGAGATCCTCCTTTATTCAAACTTTAAATATCTGTCATTGTCTTATGTTAGACAGTATTGAGGCCACCATCTGTCTTTTACACTGACGTAGAACATTTTCTAATGATCATTTGGGATAGCTTGGGTGGTTGTAAAGTGGGTAGAAAATGCTACTGTTGGGTGACCTAATGAAAGTGTTAAATCTTATCTGTGATAACATCACATTTGAAATACATTCCTGTAATATTTATAATGCTTTTGTTTAATGCTGACAATGTCAAATTCCTGGACCATCCTCCAGGAGTCGTGCTTCAACATAAAGGGTAAAATACATTAGCCAAAATTGATCATTGCATTGATAGGCGCACAAAAACATATTGCACTAATGCAGACATTGATAGGCGCTGAAAATGGCAGGCATACTATACCTTCGGGGTTTAGGATAGGGCTTTGCTATGCATAGGGCGGTAAACAGCAATGCTACAACTGATGAGACATTTCAATAACCAATGGATTTAAATTGTATTAATGCATTAAAAATCCATCATTCATAATATAGCCCAGAGGAAACTAAATCTGAACGAAAATAATCAGTCTATTTCGCAAGTTCACCATTGAACAATAGAACACGGAGTAAAATTACAGGATACGTTTGCAAATAAAATTGATCTCTAATTACAGTATGTTGATATCATACAAGACAATAGTGATCATTTATTTACTTTTCAATGACTTTTGCAGAGCTGCCGTCATCGTTTCCTGTTCTCTCCCCTTTTATTTTTTTGTATGCATGCAGTCCGTTATCCAGAAAAAAAGTAGGCTACACTCGGTGCAGAAAATTCAGATTTAAGGATACTCGGCAAGAGAGCTACATTTACGTTGTCAAAGAATGGATTGTTGAAAAATACTCCAATAAGTGCATAAAGGATAAGGTAAGGAGCGTTTTCCTTTTAATTTGTTCATAAAGTAAACCCATATATTGTAGTTTTAACTTAATATAATGCATTAACTGTTTTATGAAACTGATTCTTGCATTTTCTGTTTTATGAAACTTGCGTGGGCAATAATGCAGAAAATCATAAGAAATTGCCACAAAAAGGTTGAGATTGTTTATGAGAGTGACTTGCTGGTTTGAATTAATAACCTACGACCAACAACAGTTTCCCCACAATTGTTTTATTCAATACAGTAACCTCAAAATCAAGTGCTGTACTGTGAACATAAACTAGGGGGCGCCTTAGGCCTTTTATAGGAACTACCCTAAGTACCCAATCTGGCATCTTAACTGAAATAATAATATATGAATCTTTTGTACCATTCTTACCTTTTTAAATATCAGTCAATATGGGAGGATTTGGGTGAATTTGTTATTATTATTTTTTTGCAGTATGCTTTTATTGAAGTATTAAAATGTTGCTTCATGCATGGGGGAATGCAGGCTTCTGGAAGAAAGTAAAAGTATTAGAACTACTCTTTCACCTGAAACTCTTTCAAACTGAATTATTGCATGTCAAAGCAAATACAATACTTCAAGGTACTTTCTTTTAATAGGACCCATCCTGTGTTTTAAGGGCCAGGCTCTTATCTGTCCCTCTTTGGTCAATGACAGACGGAGAGGGTCTGTCTCCTCAATCCCCTATTCAGTGCCTCAGTGTCAGACAGTGGGAATCGTTTCAAGGCTCATAGAGGCTGCATCCCTGCAGGAGAAGCTTCAGTCAGAACCTTCCCGAGGTCTGCCTGACCATGGTCAGACTAACATTATGGCTGCTGTCTGGAAAAACCTTTCAATGCCACTGAAATGCAAGATAATAGAGTGTATAGGTCCTTGCAGAGCAGTTGCTCCCTGTGCTTGAAATTGATGATGGGCTGTTTGGTATGATTTATTCCTGTCTATAACAGTACAATGATTTCCGATGTTTAGAATATGAATTATTAGACATCTCTTGAGTAAATACTGTGGTTAAGGAAGGGCACATTCTCAGAATAGAAATCTCTTTCATAAGGGAGAATAACTACTTCCATGCATGTGTTTATCCTGTAATTCTTAAAGGCCCAATGGAGCCGTTTTTATATCAGTATCAAATAATTTCCGAGTAACAATTAAGTACCTTACTGTAATATTTTTCCATTAAAATGGGCAAAAATAGTTATTAGCCAAAAAATTATCGAGCTAGAATTTTGCTTGGACTGTCTGGGAGTGGTCTGAGTGGGGAGGGGAAAACTTAAAACTAGCTGTTATTGGCAGAGAGGTTTGGAACTCTCTTTGTTATTGGACTATTAAGCAATTTACCACCTGGTGATGACACCAGGCAAGCCAAAACTCTCTCCCATGCAAACAGGCTGATTAGAAGGTCCTGTGTAGATTGTATTTTCAACCACCAATTATCAGGAAATAACACTGATCAAATGTTTTCACACTTTTGCAGTATTAGTTTCAACAGCTGTTATACAATATGATACAAAACACAGATTTAACAAAATGTTGACTGCACTGTGCCTTTAAGAAAGCATCTGGAGCAAGAATTAAGACAATGTGCAGGACATTCCTCTACTTTCAGTATGTGAGGCTGACAGCTATAATACCATTAACACATTGAACTAATCAGGATGAAGGCTAATGTGACTGGAGGCTGCCAATTTCCTCCCTGATAACAAATATGGCACAGGATCATGTCCTAAAGTGTTTGCCCAATTCCAACAGTGCTGCAAAACATAGGCGGGTGTTTATTAAAAATAAAAATGAAATCCCATGTGCGGTAGTGACTTTAGATCTGTGGAGATGTGTATTATTTGTACACGGGGACAGCAGTGGCAGATCTTTTAAAAGTCTCATGGCAGCCTTTGGTAACAGCATTCTCCATGGGTCACAGATTCCAAATGGACTCCATATGAAGAGAACAGTCAAAAGGGGCCATAGTGATGCCTGAGGCTGTAGCACCTATTACAAGTATGCATAACAAACACTCACACACACAGAATAGCTTACATGCCTCTAGTAGCTTTCCTTGTGACAACAAAAAGTTCAGCTTTTTGTCCATTTTGAGATATTTCTCAGCAACAGAATTAGATCGAATCATATTATTGCCCTATGATGTTTTAAGGGATAAAATAAGATGGATACGATTACATTATGATACTAGATGAACCACTGAAAACTCTACAGGCCCTGAAGATTATTTTGATGCAAATTGGTACTTTAGGTGGAGAGGAAGTATTTATAGTGTGAGTCTTGCCATCTCTCTCTTCATTGCTGTAGGCCTTAGGGCAGTAGTATTGGATAGACATCATCAACATGAGAGGACTCGACTGCTGGAGTTTAAAGGGTGCCTCATGACCTGTCTTGAAATTGAATATGTTGTTCCTAAAAAAACATCTTTATGTTAAAACAGAAGCAGTTTAGACTTGCGATTCAATCAGACCCTATGCTGTTAGGCTGCTTGGAGGCTTTCGTATGCGACTGGCCCATCCTCATTTCCATAGCTCCCTTGACCCACTGGCCCTTGGCTATTTAAAATCTCCAGATGCCGGAGGAGAGGCTCTCACAGGAATATTTTGTGGTAAGGGTGTGGTGAAAGCTCAACAGTGTACTGGAGAGGGTTACTGTCAAATTTCTGAGGCTTTTGTGGGTTCACTGAACATGACCGATGGATCCTACGCAAGGTACATTGGACCTGTAACGGGTCCAAAAAACACTGGCCTGGTCGTATGTTTTTTCCCTTTGCCTGAATGGCTTTAGCAGGTGTAAAAGGTGGAGACTTGTAGACCTCAGGGAAATGATTTTAAAACAGATTTATGCCATCAAAACTGTGTGGACAAATTCCTGAGACCTCGGATTGAAAAAGGTTGCACTATACAAACAATAACAGTCTCTCTTTAAGTAGTGCTTATTTAGGTTTGGACTGTATTTGATTTTCTCATGTTACACTCACAGAGAAGCAGCGTAATGTATTGCTTACATTGTACAGAAGAAACCTTGAAGACAAGACTTCTCGACACCACAGTGGATTCCAGGAGGTTGTTCTTCGTTGTGCATCCATGCTACTGGAGCCAGGGTTCCCAGTATGAAACAACACTAGTACCTCTGCTAATCTGAAGCACAAAGCTGTCAGCGTCCACTCAGTACTCTTTATACTTTGACATGTTTGAGAGACAACTGCACTGAACAAAAATATAAACACAACATGTAAAGTGTTGGTCCCATGTTTCATGAGCTGATATAAAAGATCCCAGAAATGTTCCATACACACAAAAATATGATTTCTCTCAAAAATGCACACTGTGAGTAAAATATATGATACATACTGTAGTTGGAGACTTGGTAGAACTGTGGTGTTTTACTGCAACTTTTGTTGAAATTATGTGGAAACAACGTTGATTCAAAATGGGGAGTCGATCTACCTGTCATGAATAGAATTATTCTACAGGTAGATCGACTCCCCATTTTGAATCAACGTTGTTTCCACATAATTTCAACAAAATTTGGATTTGAAAAAATGTATCAATGTAAGGGAATTTCATCTATTTTTTACCCAACTTTTACCTAAATCTAATGATATGGTGCCATGTTTTGTTGATTTCACGCAGAATTCACATTAGTTGACAACTCAACCAAATGTAAATCAAAACTAGTTATTGAACTGATGTCTGTGCCCAGTGGATGGCTTTAGATTTGATCTCTCCCCCATCTATGTTTCTACTGCCGATGCTCAGAGGGTTTGATGAGAGAATTGGTTTATGGGTAAGCTGTAAACTGACATTTGTTTGTGATGATTAGGCATTGCATTATAGAGTAAATATGAAAGACAGGCTTTATAATTACCATTTTCAGTCTTCTGCATCCTTTCCTGTGAAAGGGGACATTGATTCTTGATTGTAGACTTTGTGCCAATTGTTTTAGATAGAAATGTTCACTTCTTTTTCAAATTCTGCTGTGGCCCAATAGCTGTTCCCTTAACCAGAGCAAGGTTGAGTGGACTCGTGTGTTGACTCATGCATGTTTCCAATACTTGTGGCTTGTTTGTATTTTTTCAGGTTTTTCTTAAGTGCATCGAAAATGTTCCAGAAATCAGTAGCGTAAAGGTAGGGCACATATTGTTTACGGACCATACACATATTGTTTACCGACCAAATTTTTCTTTGATGTCAAAGAACGAAAATCTCTTAACAATTACAACAATGATTGTTAAAAAGGCTGTTTTGCTTGGAGGTAACCTACACTTAAGAAAGCGAAAAACAGACACAACTTTGGATATGGTGATCTTCACAGCAGGCATCCTCCCCTTGGGTATTGTTTAGTCTGGACTCAGACTGCAGTGTTGTTTCTCAACATGCATGTGTGCTCTGGGAGGCTTAATGTTGGGAGAGCAGAGCATGAGGTTTAAGCCTGTCTAGAGCCCTCTTATATAAAACCAACCAGAGAGCGACAGGATCCACACTGCAGTCCAACAACAAGGAATCACATCTGCTAATATGTACATGGATTCTGGTAACTGTCCTCATAGGGGTTTACATGTGTTCACTGTTTTGAATATCTGAATTATTACTTTGGGATATGTCTCCAACCAGTATAATGTCCTAGTATAATTACATATAATGTCAACAAAAACATTTAATGGATCTTGTTAATAGTTTTGTAAAATAAGTATTTTGTTAACTTGTTTTTTGTTAAGTATTATGTTAATTGGTAACAGTCTATACTCCTAATTTTAAAGATATGTATGACTGTTGGGACTAATCATGGCAACTGTCTTCCAACTCATTAGCTGTGTGTTCGTCATTCAGTTTGACCTGAAATGATGTCTTTGACAAACTCTTCTCTCTGGAGATAGCCTCATCATCAAGCCCTTGAGGCTGTTCATCATTTCACCATTTCACTAATTGACACAGGCCTTTAAAGGTTCAACCTTGACTTTATCTTCTGAGATGTGTTTTGACATCTTATCTATCTCCTGGATGAATAGCGGATTCATTCTGCATCTCTGAGTACAATTCTGTAGTTGAAACGTGTGTGTAGGCCTATTAATTATGTTCTTGTTACATTGTGATTTTGCTAGTTTGTGTTATAAATAGTT
The DNA here is from genome assembly GCF_965601325.2 of Salmo salar. NCBI lineage: Eukaryota > Metazoa > Chordata > Actinopteri > Salmoniformes > Salmonidae > Salmo > Salmo salar. The sequence goes on along the minus strand of NC_138316.1, from coordinate 27,111,430 downwards.
GGATACACCAAACGCATACAATTACACAGAAATCTTCTCTAATTGTTTCCCTGAGAGAATATCCACGCTGAGTTGAGTAGTTATTCATTCCAGAACTAAACATAGTGTTCTCTCGTAGCTGTTATTGATGAATAAATCTCTCTCTCCAAATGTGGGAATATACTGTACTGGCTCATCATGCTGTCCACTTTATATGTTGTAATAGTCACTTGTTGACTTTAGTTTCCAACTCCAAGACTTTCTTACCCCTCTGGCATGTGTGTATTTGAGAGCACTCTAGTGTTGTCATGTGCACTCCCAACTGTCACTCTCTTTATATGCTGTTAGAAGGCTAGGAAGAGAGTGTCAAAAAGATACAAATGGAATGTGGACCACATGATAATGATGTCCTGAGGATAATTCCAGAGCCTATCTGACTCTCTTGGTCATTCCTATGCAATATACTGTTTAATAGACAAAGAACTGCAGCAAGCTTATGTGTGGGATAGAGGAAAGGTGCCAGATCCATTGAAGTGGGGGGCAAACAACCCATCTCCATGGAAACTAGTCCAGCCCTCGCCTCTCCAGAGGTCTCAAAGTGGGAGGGATTTGGTTGGAAAGACATGACTCGTAGTTCAGTGGGAAAGCTGCAGCTATCCGGCAAAACGAAACGTTTTATTTTTTTGCTACAATTTATCTAACGGGATTGATATTTGCTGGCATTTTTTTGGGGAAAAATGGCTGTGGAAATGAGGCGCTACTCTGAGGTAAAGCCGGTCGCCATTTGAATTTTTATTTTTTTTACATTATTGGGGATAGTTTATAAAGGGTTAACGAGGATCTAGCTAGTTGCAGCAAAAGTATCCGAATGCCGTACAGACAGAGTTCAGAAAGCGCAAATTCATCTCGTGGTTATATGCGACTGTATCAATTGACAAACCTAAAGTATAGCCTACAATAAATATTTCGCTGAAGGGATTTTTGTGATTTTACCGTATTTGGTAACAGAACAGTTTTGGGGATGTAACGCTATTCTTGTTGTTAGCGTTACATCCCCATTTAGGCTCTTTCAAGTTGATAATGTGAATGACAAAACAATTAAATTAAATCGGACTGAGTGAGTTGAGGCTAAATAAATTATGCCAAACTAAAGTTTACATTGTGGAGCACGAGATAATTTATTCAATTCAAAAGAGGGTCAACTGTAAACTCCCTTGGGCCTCCTTGGGTTCTTGAGAGCTACGGATAATTTAGCTACAAACGTTCTGAGATTGCATCCGCCTCAGATTTACTAATGCTGTTGAGTGAGAATATCCACAATCATACATAGCCTATTATGTCCTCTAATGTGGATTCTATTGTTTCTCTCTGAGGGGCATCTCTCTGTTAGATGAAGTTTAGCCAGATCTTTTTCCCCCCCAGGGGTACCTCCTGCTATCACTATCACTGCAACTAGGCAGACCCTGCAGCTGCAAGCTCTTTTTCTTGAACTTTTCACGAACAGACTGTCTATTGTGCATATCTAACAATGACCTTTCCTTCTCACTGGACTGGATTGTCAGCAGCAAGATTGGGAGGCCCCTCTGTTCTCTGGCCAGGGCTTGCATAACAGGGGCGAGGGTGGGATGTCACCAGATGCCTTTTAGGCTGGCATTGTCAGACAATGTGTATGATATCATACACACACCCAGTTATTGGGTAAGACTGGTAGGCTATATGTATGCTGCTATGCCCAGTGTCCACACATCACCCATAATAGAAACCCAATGTCTAGTGCAGCCACACAGCTTTAGGGTGCCTTTTCACCATTTTATTTACTGGCATCTAAATGGCATACTGGGCATACTATTAGCCTATAAGCCATATAATGATCACTATCCTGTTGAAGCTGTTGGAATTCAATGTCAGCTTGCCAACCTTGATGATGAGTTGTAGATCTGTGTTGATCCCTCAGTGGTTTAAGATTCATGGGGAAACCATGTGATACACTGTGAACAGGATTTTAGTGGAATATAGCCCACAGAGAATGACTGTATTGGATGTCACAGTTAAACCTCATCATTTGACTGGGTCTAGGCTATACATGCAGCAGTGGATAATCCAGCCACAAGTCTGCCCCACAAGTGTCAAAAGTTATGTTTTTTTTTTTCTTAGCCTTGTTAAAGGTTAATGGTGCATCGCTTTTATGCAGTGCCTTCAATGTGCCGCATCTTCCTCCCGGTCCTCCCTTTTCTACTCCATTTCATCTCAGCCATTTGCATTTTAGGCCCATAGCAAGAATAAAGATGGCAAGACATAGGGCCATCTATGGTTTTGGAATGGAAGCATGGTAGTTCAACCAGTGTATGGATCCTAGGTAGTCATGTGGCTAAGCTTAGCTCATAACTTGGCATAAATTGTCGCACAATACACATTATGGAGTGATTCAAGTTTAACATTTTTATTGTCAAGTGCACAAGTACAGTGAAAAGTATTTTCTTGCAAGCTTTTTCCCAACAATGCAGTAATTAATATCAGTAGTACTATAACAAAGTTTAGTATTGACACTGATTCACAGGTATTCTGTGTTATCCTTTCTGCTCACCACCCAGCCTTTGCAACTAAGATCCTGTACAGTAGGCTGTCACTTCCTGTTTTTGTTTTGAATCACGGAGACCTTTGATTTACTTTTGGGTGTAGTGCAATCTACTCCCTCTGTTCAAGCAGATGGGGAATGCTGTCCCTTTTCAAATATCACCAATCCCATTCTCTCTTTGGAGTTTGGCATTACAAATACTGAGTGTTTGCACAACCTTTCATAGGTATTCTTAAACCTGTCCAAGGCATATTCAAAATGGTTTGGGCATGGCATTCTTTCAGGCTCACTTGCCATGTAAAGGCTATTGGTAAGGTAAACTGCCTGTGACCAGAAGTAAGTGCTGGGAGGCTGGCATTCAGGCTCCACCTTGACGTGTAGTCACTAGCTCACCCTGGATTACATACCATTTTCTTTACTATACATTATATCTTCCTGTTTTGATCATGCAAAGGTGCCTTAAAAGGAATGATATTCAAATGTATTTTCTCTGCTTCTCCTTTGATAGCTCACCTTACACATTTCTGTAATCCATCTATCTTTTACATAGGATATACACTCAGTGGTCAGTTTATTAGGTATCTAGTTCTGGGTCGGACCCCCTTTGCCTCCAGAACAGCCGGAATTCTTCAGGGCATAGAACCATTGATATGAAGGGCCCTAACGTGTGTCAGGAAAACATTCACCACACCATTACACCACCACCACCAGCCTGTACTGTTGGCACCAGGCAGGATGGGGTCATGGACTCATGCTGCTTACGCCAAATCCTGACTCTGCCATCAGCATGACACAACAGGAACCAGGATTCGTCGGACCAGACAATGTTTTTCCACTCCTCAGTTGTCCAGTGTTGGTGATGGCGTGCCCACTGGAGCCACTTCTTCTTGTTTTTAGCTGATAGGAGTGGGACCTGGTGTGGTCGTCTGCTGCAATAGCCCATCCGTGACAAGGACTGACGAGTTGTTCATTCCGAGAAGCCGTTCAGCACACCACTGTTGTACTGCGCCGTTATTTGCCCGTTTGTAGCGTGCCTGTTAGCTTGCACGATTCTTGCCATTCCCCTTCGACCTCTCATCAACAAGTTGTTATCGCCCACAGGACTGCCGCTGACTGGATGTTTTTGGTTTGTTGCACCATTCTCGGTAACCCCTAGACACTGTCATGCGTGAAAAGACCAGGAGGCAGGCCATTTCTGAGATACTGGAGCCGACGCACCTGGCACCGAAGATCATACCACGCACAAAGTTGCTTAGGTCATCCGTTTTTCCCATTCTAACGTTCAATCGATCGGTAACTGAATGCCTCGATTCCTGTCTGCCTGCTTTGTATAGCAAGCCATGGCCACGTGACTCACTGTCAGTAGGAGTGAACTGTTTTCATGAATGGGGTGGTGTACTTAATAAACTGGCCACGGACTGTAGGCAGTCATAAGGGTTCAGTCAGATCCCCTCTCATCCCTCAGATTCATGATCCATAAATGAACCCTCTTCCATATCAGAGTAAGGGAGAACAGTCGTAAGACAGTGGAGGCACACAAAATGTCTTGTCCTCCTTTCCTTCTTTCATTGGAAGTTAAAGCCTTTGTGTCAGAAGTCAGCCCAGTGACATATATCCTACATCCCAGCTCCCTGCAGCAGCTCAAATGGAGATTAGCCTATTTTCCACATGGCAGCTCCGACAGCTGTGCATGCTCATATCCAGTTTGCCCAGAACACTTTTCTCCAACTTTCCAAAAAGGGCATATCTGCCATTAGTATTGCCTTGAAGATAAAAGGGAACTGTAAACAGCTGAAAGATGGAGAGAAAAGAGGAATGAAAAAGACCGAAAGAATTGGTTCCATCTGGCGCATTGAGTCAGAGAGCTACGGTGGCAGGGACTTGTGGTTATTGTGTAGGGAGTGTGCAGCTGCCATGAACAGTGTCAACCTGGGGTGCCCCTGCCCATAAAGAGGCGAATGGAGCTTTGTGGGATGGATATTTAAGGGGCCCGACAGTGCTCAGCAAACAGCCGCCCACTCGACGAAAAGATGTCCACTGGACCATTCTTTAGAAAATCTGGCACTGAAAGTCAAAAGGAGACAAAAGCCAGCCTCTTGCGGCCTATGTGTTAGAGCGAGGCAGAGAGGAGATTTGTATGGACTGTTAATTAGGAACGGAGTTCTCATCCAGGTGGAAGGCCTTTTATAATGCTTTCATGTTAACGGAGACGTTATTCATAGTCGTTCTCCTCAACCTAAACACATGCTTGGTCCATGACGACAGGCTGTATGTACATACACCACATGAACAGTTCCAATGCGTCTCCTCCATGTAAAAGGTTTATGAGGACCATATGATGTTATGCTAGGGACTGAGTCTGGAGTGGCTCCTCCTTACCCTCTACCATGGTATTTATCCAGTAATTCAACCTCCAGACTCACGTCTGATGTCGGGTTTCCAACAGCAGTCCCAAAACCTCTTTCCTCGATGAGAACGCACGGAAGAAAAATGAAATGGTCTTTTGAAGACGAAAAAGAATGCCTGTGGATACATGGGTCCATACACTCCTCATGTCCTCTGGTGAGTTGTGACGTCTGGAAAGAGTTTTCAGAGGTTTTACTCTGCTTTCCCTGGCTGGCTCATGGCTGTAAGTGAGCTCAGCTCAACAGTAGTTTGAAAACCTTGGAGTATGCTGATCAGCAGAAATGGTCGGGAGGACATGTCTGCCAGAGAGGCTGAGACAGAGGTGTAGTAGCAGACTGGAGAACAAAATTAGAACAATGCTTCTATTTCTGGAAGCCATTGTGTCTGTTGTTATTACTTGATTTCCACCAGAGATGTGGTGGTGCTGGATGGAAATGACATCAAGCCAAGGCTACTCCTCAGGAGGTTCATAGAAGTTCATCCATTGTGATGACAAACACTAAATAACAACTTACTGTTATCATCACAGCTCAAACCATGAAAAGTGCTGTGTTCACCAAATCACATTGACATCTCATATTCGGTATGTAACTGCCAGGTGTTGATGAGCAAAGATGCATAGTTGAGTGTCTGAGAATCTTTGTTGGATGATAAAGAAGCTCTTATCATTGAAGCCAGGTGCTCCGAGCTCCCGCCCCTCTCCTGTCTAATGTGTTGAATACCAGGCCTGATGGACAGGACAAATATTAGCACATTCCTCTATGTGATGGGCTGGCCTGTGGGCTTGTTGACCTGTCAAGGCCATAGACCTAATGGCTTCACTATGAGATGAAACATTCCACAGCCCATGCACGTCACACACACGCACATCCACACGCGCGCACACACACACAAACTAGCGGGAGTAGCTTTGTATAGTATTTGTGTGTTTCGGTCACCCGATAAAGGGCTTACTTTTTAACCATGAGTTTTCCCATTCAAGGACATGTTGAAAACAAAGAGCTCTTCTGTTCCACCCCAAACTGTCTCAGGAACACACACAGACTTGCCTCCTCAACAAGCAAGCATAGTTTGTGATCTAATGGTATAGTAAGGACATAGTAACTGGACATGTAGTAACTGATATTATCTAGCCTCATGATTTCCCCCCATAATGGATATGCCTTTTGCTGTAGAATATGGTATAGCTAAGACACAACAGGACAGTTATGAGTTAGTGGTTTGGATGGCAGATACTGTAAGTCATGTAGACAGTTAGGGAAAGAGTAAATGTCTTAGATCCCCAGACAGAAGGCAAAATTTTTTCTAACTGTAACTGGTTCTGAGGAACCTGACGAGAATAAACATATACCTTGAACATTGTTGTTGATAGATAGGCCTGTTTATTTTTTACTCATGATTCAGAGAGATCATATCACAGGATAGTTGTTTGTATTCCTTGTAACTACTGTGGAACAACATTACTTGCTCAATCAGTGTTTATCCAGTGCGCAGCCCAAATGTAGGTAAGACGAGGAACTAATCTCCTTTGATGTGGAGTGTTTTCCATCAATCCATCTGTTTTTCCACCTTGTGTCCTGTAGTTCAACAGAATACTGTATGTATTATGTATGAGCCTCAGTCATGCAGGTCACGGTTAACCTGCAGTTCACTTCTGGTTGTCTGTGGAACCCTGGGTGGGGGTCAGAGTGGGTGTAAATCTGCCTGCTGTCATCCTGCCTGCTGTCATTTCCCATATGGCACCCTATTTCCTATAGTGAACTACTTTAGACCAGGACCCATAAGGCTCTGGTCAAAAGTAGTGCACTATGTAGGGAATAGGGTGCTATTTGGGATTTAGACCATGTAAATGCAGCATGACTCGACTAGAATTCAGAGGTGGGAGGACAGACAGCCTGTTGAAATGACAGGTGTTAGCTCCCTTTTGTCATAATTCCAGGCTGTGTCTTGTTCATAACGTTTTCTGAATGTTAAGTCAATACTCAAATTACATGTCAATATCTGACAGGTAGGTGCATTCCTGCATAGGTAGTTAACCCTTGTGAGTCAAACAAAGCTGACGTCACACCCAGTGATGCAGTGGTGAGAAAATAGGTGGATAAACTCTGATCGCCGGTCTGTGAAAAAAGTAACGCCTACTTTCAATGCATTTTTCTGCTAAAGGTGGGTGAACTGTCAAGCAAAAATAAAGTGTGTTTACTTGTGTTTACCCTCCACTACACAACTGGTCTCATCTGAGCATCTCTTCCTTGACATTTATAAATTACTGAAAATATAAGTTTAGTATGCAGTGTTCTTAAATCTCATATACCAAGTGCCAGCAGTCAGTATCTTGATAATGTGTCTGCAATGCTTGATAATGTGTCTGCAATGCTTGATAATGTGTGTGCAATGCTTGATAATGTGTGTGCAATGCTTGATAATGTGTCTGCAATGCTTGATAATGTGTGTGCAATGCTTGATAATGTGTGTGCAATGCTTGATAATGTGTGTGCAATGCTTGATAGTATGTCTGCAATGCTTGATAATGAGTGTGCAATGCTTGATAATGTGTGTGATGTTAACAGAGAGGTCTATTTTTTTGGTTGACCTGAACATTGACTGGTTAGCATCTAGCTGTCCTCTCAAGAGGAATCTTCTAACTGTGACTAATGCCTGTAATATGACCCAGGTTATCACTCAACCAGCTAGAGTGCATACCAAAAGTGTTGGATCTGTGACATCCACTTGTATTGATCATATCTTTACTAATGCTGCAGAGCTTTGCTCCAAAGCAAAATCAGATTCCATTTGCTGTAGTGACCATAACATTGTGGTAATAACAAGGAAAGACAAAGTGCCAAAGGTTGGGCCTAAAGTAATTCATAAGAGATCATACAAAATGTTTTCTCAGGACTCTTGCTGAAGATGTTAAAAATGAATGTTGGTCTGATGTTTTGAACAGAGGCCCATAGGCCTCTTTTCAAAAGTAGTAGCCATTTAAGACATTGCCGTACTCTAGCCCTAGACACGAACCATGACCACCTCTTACTGAACATGGTTTGACAGTTTGCTGCTGCTTTGACATCCCAGGAGAGAAAATGTATTTTACCCCGTTTTTCTCCCCAATTTTGTGATATCCAATTACGATCTTGTCTCATCACTGCAACTCCCCAACGGGCTCGGGAGAGGCGAAGGTCGAGTCATACATCTTCCGAAACATGACCCGCCAAACCACGCTCCTTAAAACCCGGCCACTTAATCCGGAAGCCAGCCGCACTAATGTGTCAGAGGAAACACTGTTCAACTGATGACCGTAAGTCAGTCTGCAGGTGCCCGGCCCACCACAAGGAGTCGCTAGAGCGCGATGAGCCAAGTAAAGCCCCCCCCCCGGCCAAACCCTCCAATAACCCCGACGAAGCTGGGCCAATTGTGCACCGCCCTATGGTGCTCCCGGTAACGGCCAGTTGTGACACAGCCTGGGATCGAAACGGGAGGCCTATAACTTGTAAATGTGAAGAGATGGTATCAGTCTCCACGAAGTCAGCTGGTTAATGCCTTGCTGTTTACTCCCCAAAGCTCCATCTTGGACTTCGCTGACCCAAATCTCTCCATTGTTGTGAACTTGTGAAGTAGGTTGTGCATATAACCTATATCACTACACTTTTAGAAAAAAGGGTTCCAAAAGGGCTCTTTGACTGTCCCCATAGGAGAACTCTTTTTGGTTCCAGGTAAAACTCTTTTGGGTTCCATGTAGAACCTTCTGTGGAAAGGGTCCTTCATAAAGGGTTATTCAAAGGGTTCTCTTATGGGGACAGATAGCACCTTTTTCTCTAAGAGTGTAGCCACGGGTGCCACATAGTAAATATTGTCCGTTTGCACATAGATTATGAGAAAGATGCCGAAACATTGCTACAGTGAAAGTTGAGACACAACACTCAAAACTATGAATCACCTACTCACTTGTTGCCCTCAACTTGGCTTCTTTGTAATTACATGCTGAAACCTGCCTACTGTTCTTGCATTGCACAAGTAGCCTGTTAAAGGGCCTTTATTTAACAATCACTGACATTTTCTTGTCATTACAAAGTGTTCCAGATACACTGAGTGTACAAAACATTAGGAAAACCTTCCTAATATTGACCTGCACCCCTTTTTGCCCTCAAAACAGCCTCAGTTCACTGGGGCATGGACTTTACAAGGTGTTGAAAGTGTTCCACAGGGATGCTAGCCCGTTTTCACTTCAATGCTTCCCACTGTTGTGTCAAGTTGGCTGGATGTCCTTTGGGTGGTGGACCATTCTTCATACACACGGGAAACGGTTGAGCGTTAAAAACCCAGCAGCGTTGCAGTTCTTGACACACTCAGACCACCTACTACCTTACCCCGTTCAATGGCACTTAAATCTTTTGTCTTGCCCATTCACCCTCTGAATGGCACACATATACAATCCATGTATACATTGTCTCAAGGCTTTAAAATCCTTCTTTAACCTGTCTCATCCCCTTCATCTACACTGATTTAAGTGGATTTAACAGGTGACATCAATAAGGGATCATAGCTTTCACCTGGATTCACCTGGTCAGTCTATGTCATGGAAAGAGCAGGTGTTACTAATGTGTTGTACACTCAGTGTAGGTATAGGCAGTAAGCCTCATATTTGGAAACTGTACTGATCTGAAGTACTTCCAAAATTGATACATAGGCCTATAAAGAATCCTGGGGTACTCCACATTTGTTTTGATAGAACCATTAAGATTAACTGAGACACTTTTCAAATGTGTTTTTAATTGCAGTATGCCTGTCTTGATAAGTTCTCCTTTTTTCTAAGCGTACTGTATTTGCTTTCCAGATGTTATAATTAAAAGTGTTTTTACGCGCAGCCAACAGTATTTTTATAGCTGTGCATCTTTCAATATGTCAATGAAAAAAACGTATTTCATCAACCTGTAGCAGGTATTTAAAAGAAATAGCATAATTTTCAGACATCTGATATTCTGTCCAAATTTCATCTAATATTTAATGTGCTTCAGTGGTGGTTGGTGAAGTTTAAAATGAGGGAAGTGGATTATAATTTTTTATGAGCATGGCCATATTTCTATTACAGCGTATTGGATAACTGTCATTCATATTCCATTCACCCAGCTCAATGTACCATTGATAGGTTTAGGCTACTAAATGATACTCAAATGCTCTCTATTCCCATCATGAGGTTGCTACAACCTAGCCTATGAATTAAAGTTTACAACATAAGTCACAGGTCGAGAGAAAAATGTGAGTGATTAAGGTGACAGTGACACATTTAATAACGCCTTGCTTGCATCTCGCTGATCTAGGGTGTAATCATTAGTCCAACAGTTGTAAACGAGAGTTTCTATTGGACAAATTCATGTATGTTTATCCCCGTTTCGTTTGCTTCAGTTTTAAGAAAATATTTTCTACAGAATCAGCTGTCTGTGACCATGCAAAAAAAACTTCATATCATAACCGCTAACTACTACACACAGCCTATATCATTGTCACCATATTAGTTAACGTCTCATAGTCAACATAGCTACTAAAACTAAGGCGTTTAGTAAACCCGCTACAATCATGCAGTACAGTGTACAGTCAGCAAGTGACGTGAATATGTTTAGTATAGTTTTATCTAAAAAGGATAACTTTTTAAATGTTTCACTATTTTTATTTTTATGAAATTCACTGAAGATGATGGTCCTCCCCTTTCTCCTCTGAGGAGCCTCCACGGATGTGCTTTCATGTTCTGTTTTTCTCACATGCCTTTTAATGTTGGTGACGTTGATGACTGTAGTAAGGGAAAGCATGTACAGGTGAAACTCCAAGTATACCTTTGGGTACTTATGGTTGTGTGCACAGAAATAAATACAGACCAGAGCCTATGGCTATGTGTTTGAGTGTAGCCTAATCACCATCACTGTACTCCAAGGCTCACATTCTGAATACCTTGGATTTCCCTGCCTGCACAAGATCCGAATGAACGAAAACAACTGCAGTTGTTAGGATCTATCAGGATATTCTGGCAATTCCCTGTGCAGCTGGATCAAAATGAAGATGTATGCTCTGTCCTCTCAGTCCACTAAAACAGGAAATAGATGACAGCAGGAATGCCGTCTCTCTCCTCATCTGTCTCTATAGGGCCCAGTGCTGTCTCTCTCCTCATCTGTCTATATAGGACTCAGTGCCGTCTCTCTCCTCATCTGTCTCTATAGGGCTCAGTGCCGTCTCTCTCCTCATCTGTCTCTATAGGGCTCAGTGCTCTCTCTCCTCATCTGTCTCTATAGGGCTCAGTGCTCTCTCTCCTCATCTGTCTCTATAGGGCTCAGTGCTCTCTCCTCATCTGTCTCTATAGGGCTCAGTGCCTTCTCTCTCCTCATCTGTCTCTATAGGGCTCAGTGCTCTCTCTCCTCATCTGTCTCTATAGGGCTCAGTGCTCTCTCTCCTCATCTGTCTCTATAGGGCTCAGTGCTCTCTCTCCTCATCTGTCTCTATAGGACTCAGTGCTCTCTCTCTTCATCTGTCTCTATAGGGCTCAGTGCCGTCTCTCTCCTCATCTGTCTCTATAGGACTCAGTGCCGTCTCTCTCCTCATCTGTCTCTATAGGGCTCAGTGCTGTCTCTCTCTTCATCTGTCTCTATAGGGCTCAGTGCTCTCTCTCCTCATCTGTCTCTATAGGGCTCAGTGCTCTCTCTCCTCATCTGTCTCTATAGAGCTCAGTGCCGTCTCTCTCCTCATCTGTCTCTATAGGGCTCAGTGCTCTCTCTCCTCATCTGTCTCTATAGGGCTCAGTGCTCTCTCTCCTCATCTGTCTCTATAGGGCTCAGTGCCGTCTCTCTCCTCATCTGTCTCTATAGGACTCAGTGCCTTCTCTCTCCTCATCTGTCTCTATAGGGCTCAGTGCTCTCTCTCTCCTCATCTGTCTCTATAGGGCTCAGTGCTCTCTCTCCTCATCTGTCTCTATAGGGCTCAGTGCTCTCTCTCCTCATCTGTCTCTATAGGGCTCAGTGCTCTCTCTCCTCATCTGTCTCTATAGGGCTCAGTGCTCTCTCTCCTCATCTGTCTCTATAGGACTCAGTGCGTCTCTCTCCTCATCTGTCTCTATAGGGCTCAGTGCTCTCTCTCTCCTCATCTGTCTCTATAGGGCTCAGTGCTCTCTCTCCTCATCTGTCTTTATAGGGCTCAGTGCTCTCTCTCTCCTCATCTGTCTCTATAGGGCTCAGTGCTCTCTCTCCTCATCTGTCTTTATAGGGCTCAGTGCCGTCTCTCTCCTCATCTGTCTCTATAGGACTCAGTGCTCTCTCTCCTCATCTGTCTCTATAGGGCTCAGTGCCGTCTCTCTCCTCATCTGTCTCTATAGGGCTCAGTGCTCTCTCTCCTCATCTGTCTCTATAGGGCTCAGTGCTCTCTCTCCTCATCTGTGTCTATAGGGCTCAGTGCTCTCTCTCCTCATCTGTCTCTATAGGACTCAGTGCCGTCTCTCTCCTCATCTGTCTCTATAGAGCTCAGTGCTCTCTCTCCTCATCTGTCTCTATAGGGCTCAGTGTCGTCTCTCTCCTCATCTGTCTCTATAGGGCTCAGTGCCGTCTCTCTCCTCATCTGTCTCTATAGGGCTCAGTGTCGTCTCTCTCCTCATCTGTCTCTATAGGGCTCAGTGCTCTCTCTCTCCTCATCTGTCTCTATAGGGCTCAGTGCTCTCTCTCTCCTCATCTGTCTCTATAGGGCTCAGTGCTCTCTCTCTCCTCATCTGTCTCTATAGGGCTCAGTGCCGTCTCTCTCCTCATCTGTCTCTATAGGGCTCAGTGCTCTCTCTCCTCATCTGTCTCTATAGGGCTCAGTGCCGTCTCTCTCCTCATCTGTCTCTATAGGGCTCAGTGCGTCTCTCTCCTCATCTGTCTCTATAGGGCCCAGTGCTCTCTCTCCTCATCTGTCTCTATAGGGCTCAGTGCTCTCTCTCCTCATCTGTCTCTATAGGGCTCAGTGCTCTCTCTCCTCATCTGTCTCTATAGGGCCCAGTGCTCTCTCTCCTCATCTGTCTCTATAGGGCTCAGTGCTCTCTCTCCTCATCTGTCTCTATAGGGCTCAGTGCCGTCTCTCTCCTCATCTGTCTCTATAGGGCTCAGTGCTCTCTCTCCTCATCTGTCTCTATAGGGCTCAGTGCTGTCTCTCTCCTCATCTGTCTCTATAGGGCTCAGTGCTCTCTCTCCTCATCTGTCTCTATAGGGCTCAGTGCTCTCTCTCCTCATCTGTCTCTATAGGGCCCAGTGCTCTCTCTCCTCATCTGTCTCTATAGGGCTCAGTGCCGTCTCTCTCCTCATCTGTCTCTATAGGGCTCAGTGCCTCTCTCTCCTCATCTGTCTCTATAGGGCTCAGTGCTCTCTCTCCCTCATCTGTCTCTATAGGGCCCAGTGCTCTCTCTCCTCATCTGTCTCTATAGGGCTCAGTGCCGTCTCTCTCCTCATCTGTCTCTATAGGGCTCAGTGCTCTCTCTCCTCATCTGTCTCTATAGGGCTCAGTGCCGTCTCTCTCCTCATCTGTCTCTATAGGGCTCAGTGCTGTCTCTCTCCTCATCTGTCTCTATAGGGCTCAGTGCCGTCTCTCTCCTCATCTGTCTCTATAGGGCTCAGTGCCTCTCTCTCCTCATCTGTCTCTATAGGGCTCAGTGCTCTCTCTCCTCATCTGTCTCTATAGGGCTCAGTGCCGTCTCTCTCCTCATCTGTCTCTATAGGGCTCAGTGCTCTCTCTCCTCATCTGTCTCTATAGGGCTCAGTGCTCTCTCTCCTCATCTGTCTCTATAGGGCTCAGTGCCGTCTCTCTCCTCATCTGTCTCTATAGGGCTCAGTGCTCTCTCTCCTCATCTGTCTCTATAGGGCTCAGTGCTCTCTCTCCTCATCTGTCTCTATAGGGCTCAGTGCCGTCTCTCTCCTCATCTGTCTCTATAGGGCTCAGTGCGTCTCTCTCCTCATCTGTCTCTATAGGGCTCAGTGCTCTCTCTCCTCATCTGTCTCTATAGGGCTCAGTGTCTCTCTCTCCTCATCTGTCTCTATAGGGCTCAGTGCTCTCTCTCCTCATCTGTCTCTATAGGGCTCAGTGCTCTCTCTCCTCATCTGTCTCTATAGGGCTCAGTGCTCTCTCTCCTCATCTGTCTCTATAGGGCTCAGTGCCGTCTCTCTCCTCATCTGTCTCTATAGGGCTCAGTGCTCTCTCTCCTCATCTGTCTCTATAGGGCTCAGTGCTCTCTCTCCTCATCTGTCTCTATAGGGCTCAGTGCTGTCTCTCTCCTCATCTGTCTCTATAGGGCTCAGTGCTGTCTCTCTCCTCATCTGTCTCTATAGGGCTCAGTGCTCTCTCTCCTCATCTGTCTCTATAGGGCTCAGTGCTCTCTCTCCTCATCTGTCTCTATAGGGCTCAGTGCTCTCTCTCCTCATCTGTCTCTATAGGGCTCAGTGCCGTCTCTCTCCTCATCTGTCTCTATAGGGCTCAGTGCCGTCTCTCTCCTCATCTGTCTCTATAGGGCTCAGTGCTCTCTCTCCTCATCTGTCTCTATAGGGCTCAGTGCCGTCTCTCTCCTCATCTGTCTCTATAGGGCTCAGTGCCGTCTCTCTCCTCATCTGTCTCTATAGGGCTCAGTGCTCTCTCTCCTCATCTGTCTCTATAGGGCTCAGTGCTCTCTCTCCTCATCTGTCTCTATAGGGCTCAGTGCCGTCTCTCTCCTCATCTGTCTCTATAGGGCTCAGTGCTCTCTCTCCTCATCTGTCTCTATAGGGCTCAGTGCTCTCTCTCCTCATCTGTCTCTATAGGGCTCAGTGCCTTCTCTCTCCTCATCTGTCTCTATAGGGCTCAGTGCTCTCTCCTCATCTGTCTCTATAGGGCTCAGTGCTCTCTCTCCTCATCTGTCTCTATAGGGCTCAGTGCCGTCTCTCTCCTCATCTGTCTCTATAGGGCTCAGTGCTCTCTCTCCTCATCTGTCTCTATAGGGCTCAGTGCTCTCTCTCCTCATCTGTCTCTATAGGGCTCAGTGCTCTCTCTCCTCATCTGTCTCTATAGGGCTCAGTGCGTCTCTCTCCTCATCTGTCTCTATAGGGCTCAGTGCTCTCTCTCCTCATCTGTCTCTATAGGGCTCAGTGCCTCTCTCTCCTCATCTGTCTCTATAGGGCTCAGTGCTCTCTCTCCTCATCTGTCTCTATAGGGCTCAGTGCTCTCTCTCCTCATCTGTCTCTATAGGGCTCAGTGCCGTCTCTCTCCTCATCTGTCTCTATAGGGCTCAGTGCTCTCTCTCCTCATCTGTCTCTATAGGGCTCAGTGCTCTCTCTCCTCATCTGTCTCTATAGGGCTCAGTGCCGTCTCTCTCCTCATCTGTCTCTATAGGGCTCAGTGCTCTCTCTCCTCATCTGTCTCTATAGGGCTCAGTGCTGTCTCTCTCCTCATCTGTCTCTATAGGGCTCAGTGCTCTCTCTCCTCATCTGTCTCTATAGGGCTCAGTGCTCTCTCTCCTCATCTGTCTCTATAGGGCTCAGTGCTCTCTCTCCTCATCTGTCTCTATAGGGCTCAGTGCTCTCTCTCCTCATCTGTCTCTATAGGGCTCAGTGCTCTCTCTCCTCATCTGTCTCTATAGGGCTCAGTGCCGTCTCTCTCCTCATCTGTCTCTATAGGGCTCAGTGCCGTCTCTCTCCTCATCTGTCTCTATAGGGCTCAGTGCTGTCTCTCTCCTCATCTGTCTCTATAGGGCTCAGTGCTCTCTCTCCTCATCTGTCTCTATAGGGCTCAGTGCTCTCTCTCCTCATCTGTCTCTATAGGGCTCAGTGCTCTCTCTCCTCATCTGTCTCTATAGGGCTCAGTGCCGTCTCTCTCCTCATCTGTCTCTATAGGGCTCAGTGCTCTCTCTCTCCTCATCTGTCTCTATAGGGCTCAGTGCTCTCTCTCTCCTCATCTGTCTCTATAGGGCCCAGTGCTCTCTCTCCTCATCTGTCTCTATAGGGCTCAGTGCCGTCTCTCTCCTCATCTGTCTCTATAGGGCTCAGTGCTCTCTCTCCTCATCTGTCTCTATAGGGCTCAGTGCCTCTCTCTCCTCATCTGTCTCTATAGGGCTCAGTGTCGTCTCTCTCCTCATCTGTCTCTATAGGGCTCAGTGCTCTCTCTCCTCATCTGTCTCTATAGGGCTCAGTGCTCTCTCTCTCCTCATCTGTCTCTATAGGGCTCAGTGCCTCTCTCTCCTCATCTGTCTCTATAGGGCTCAGTGCCGTCTCTCTCCTCATCTGTCTCTATAGGGCTCAGTGCTCTCTCTCCTCATCTGTCTCTATAGGGCTCAGTGCCGTCTCTCTCCTCATCTGTCTCTATAGGGCTCAGTGCTCTCTCTCCTCATCTGTCTCTATAGGGCTCAGTGCTCTCTCTCCTCATCTGTCTCTATAGGACTCAGTGCTCTCTCTCCTCATCTGTCTCTATAGGGCTCAGTGCTCTCTCTCCTCATCTGTCTCTATAGGGCTCAGTGCTCTCTCTCTCCTCATCTGTCTCTATAGGGCTCAGTGCTCTCTCTTCATCTGTCTCTATAGGGCTCAGTGCCGTCTCTCTCCTCATCTGTCTCTATAGGACTCAGTGCTCTCTCTCCTCATCTGTCTCTATAGGGCTCAGTGCTCTCTCTCCTCATCTGTCTCTATAGGGCTCAGTGCTCTCTCTCCTCATCTGTCTCTATAGGGCTCAGTGCTCTCTCTCCTCATCTGTCTCTATAGGGCTCAGTGCTCTCTCTCCTCATCTGTCTCTATAGGGCTCAGTGCCGTCTCTCTCCTCATCTGTCTCTATAGGGCTCAGTGCTCTCTCTCTCCTCATCTGTCTCTATAGGGCTCAGTGCTCTCTCTCTCCTCATCTGTCTCTATAGGGCCCAGTGCTCTCTCTCCTCATCTGTCTCTATAGGGCTCAGTGCCGTCTCTCTCCTCATCTGTCTCTATAGGGCTCAGTGCTCTCTCTCCTCATCTGTCTCTATAGGGCTCAGTGCCGTCTCTCTCCTCATCTGTCTCTATAGGGCTCAGTGCTCTCTCTCCTCATCTGTCTCTATAGGGCTCAGTGCTCTCTCTCCTCATCTGTCTCTATAGGGCTCAGTGCTCTCTCTCCTCATCTGTCTCTATAGGGCTCAGTGCTCTCTCTCCTCATCTGTCTCTATAGGGCTCAGTGCCTCTCTCTCCTCATCTGTCTCTATAGGGCTCAGTGCTCTCTCTCCTCATCTGTCTCTATAGGGCTCAGTGCCTTCTCTCTCCTCATCTGTCTCTATAGGGCTCAGTGCTCTCTCTCCTCATCTGTCTCTATAGGGCTCAGTGCTCTCTCTCCTCATCTGTCTCTATAGGGCTCAGTGCCGTCTCTCTCCTCATCTGTCTCTATAGGGCTCAGTGCTCTCTCTCCTCATCTGTCTCTATAGGGCTCAGTGCTCTCTCTCCTCATCTGTCTCTATAGGGCTCAGTGCCTCTCTCTCCTCATCTGTCTCTATAGGGCTCAGTGCTCTCTCTCCTCATCTGTCTCTATAGGGCTCAGTGCCGTCTCTCTCCTCATCTGTCTCTATAGGGCTCAGTGCTCTCTCTCCTCATCTGTCTCTATAGGGCTCAGTGCCGTCTCTCTCCTCATCTGTCTCTATAGGGCTCAGTGCTCTCTCTCCTCATCTGTCTCTATAGGGCTCAGTGCTCTCTCTCCTCATCTGTCTCTATAGGGCTCAGTGCTCTCTCTCCTCATCTGTCTCTATAGGGCTCAGTGCTGTCTCTCTCTTCATCTGTCTCTATAGGGCTCAGTGCTCTCTCTCCTCATCTGTCTCTATAGGGCTCAGTGCTCTCTCTCCTCATCTGTCTCTATAGGGCTCAGTGCTCTCTCTCCTCATCTGTCTCTATAGGGCTCAGTGCCGTCTCTCTCCTCATCTGTCTCTATAGGGCTCAGTGCCGTCTCTCTCCTCATCTGTCTCTATAGGGCTCAGTGCTCTCTCTCCTCATCTGTCTCTATAGGGCTCAGTGCTCTCTCTCCTCATCTGTCTCTATAGGGCTCAGTGCTCTCTCTCCTCATCTGTCTCTATAGGGCTCAGTGCTCTCTCTCCTCATCTGTCTCTATAGGGCTCAGTGCTCTCTCTCCTCATCTGTCTCTATAGGGCTCAGTGCTCTCTCTCCTCATCTGTCTCTATAGGGCTCAGTGCTCTCTCTCCTCATCTGTCTCTATAGGGCTCAGTGCCGTCTCTCTCCTCATCTGTCTCTATAGGGCTCAGTGCCTTCTCTCTCCTCATCTGTCTCTATAGGGCTCAGTGCTCTCTCTCCTCATCTGTCTCTATAGGGCTCAGTGCTCTCTCTCCTCATCTGTCTCTATAGGGCTCAGTGCTCTCTCTCCTCATCTGTCTCTATAGGGCTCAGTGCTCTCTCTCCTCATCTGTCTCTATAGGGCTCAGTGCCTCTCTCTCCTCATCTGTCTCTATAGGGCTCAGTGCTCTCTCTCCTCATCTGTCTCTATAGGGCTCAGTGCTCTCTCTCCTCATCTGTCTCTATAGGGCTCAGTGCCTTCTCTCTCCTCATCTGTCTCTATAGGGCTCAGTGCTCTCTCTCCTCATCTGTCTCTATAGGGCTCAGTGCTCTCTCTCCTCATCTGTCTCTATAGGGCTCAGTGCCGTCTCTCTCCTCATCTGTCTCTATAGGGCTCAGTGCCGTCTCTCTCCTCATCTGTCTCTATAGGGCTCAGTGCTCTCTCTCCTCATCTGTCTCTATAGGGCTCAGTGCTCTCTCTCTCCTCATCTGTCTCTATAGGGCTCAGTGCTCTCTCTCCTCATCTGTCTCTATAGGGCTCAGTGCTCTCTCTCCTCATCTGTCTCTATAGGGCTCAGTGCTCTCTCTCCTCATCTGTCTCTATAGGGCTCAGTGCCTTCTCTCTCCTCATCTGTCTCTATAGGGCTCAGTGCTCTCTCTCCTCATCTGTCTCTATAGGGCTCAGTGCTCTCTCTCCTCATCTGTCTCTATAGGGCTCAGTGCTGTCTCTCTCCTCATCTGTCTCTATAGGGCTCAGTGCTGTCTCTCTCCTCATCTGTCTCTATAGGGCTCAGTGCTCTCTCTCCTCATCTGTCTCTATAGGGCTCAGTGCTCTCTCTCCTCATCTGTCTCTATAGGGCTCAGTGCTCTCTCTCCTCATCTGTCTCTATAGGGCTCAGTGCCGTCTCTCTCCTCATCTGTCTCTATAGGGCTCAGTGCCGTCTCTCTCCTCATCTGTCTCTATAGGGCTCAGTGCTCTCTCTCCTCATCTGTCTCTATAGGGCTCAGTGCCGTCTCTCTCCTCATCTGTCTCTATAGGGCTCAGTGCCGTCTCTCTCCTCATCTGTCTCTATAGGGCTCAGTGCTCTCTCTCCTCATCTGTCTCTATAGGGCTCAGTGCTCTCTCTCCTCATCTGTCTCTATAGGGCCCAGTGTCGTCTCTCTCCTCATCTGTCTCTATAGGGCTCAGTGCTCTCTCTCCTCATCTGTCTCTATAGGGCTCAGTGCTCTCTCTCCTCATCTGTCTCTATAGGGCTCAGTGCCTTCTCTCTCCTCATCTGTCTCTATAGGGCTCAGTGCTCTCTCTCCTCATCTGTCTCTATAGGGCTCAGTGCTCTCTCTCCTCATCTGTCTCTATAGGGCTCAGTGCTCTCTCTCCTCATCTGTCTCTATAGGGCTCAGTGCTCTCTCTCCTCATCTGTCTCTATAGGGCTCAGTGCTCTCTCTCCTCATCTGTCTCTATAGGGCTCAGTGCTGTCTCTCTCCTCATCTGTCTCTATAGGGCTCAGTGCCTTCTCTCTCCTCATCTGTCTCTATAGGGCTCAGTGCTCTCTCTCCTCATCTGTCTCTATAGGGCTCAGTGCTCTCTCTCCTCATCTGTCTCTATAGGGCTCAGTGCTCTCTCTCCTCATCTGTCTCTATAGGGCTCAGTGCTCTCTCTCCTCATCTGTCTCTATAGGGCTCAGTGCTCTCTCTCTCCTCATCTGTCTCTATAGGGCTCAGTGCTCTCTCTCCTCATCTGTCTCTATAGGGCTCAGTGCTCTCTCTCCTCATCTGTCTCTATAGGGCTCAGTGCCTCTCTCTCCTCATCTGTCTCTATAGGGCTCAGTGCTCTCTCTCCTCATCTGTCTCTATAGGGCTCAGTGCTCTCTCTCCTCATCTGTCTCTATAGGGCTCAGTGCCGTCTCTCTCCTCATCTGTCTCTATAGGGCTCAGTGCTCTCTCTCCTCATCTGTCTCTATAGGGCTCAGTGCTGCTCTCTCCTCATCTGTCTCTATAGGGCTCAGTGCTCTCTCTCCTCATCTGTCTCTATAGGGCTCAGTGCTCTCTCTCCTCATCTGTCTCTATAGGGCTCAGTGCCTTCTCTCTCCTCATCTGTCTCTATAGGGCTCAGTGCTCTCTCTCCTCATCTGTCTCTATAGGGCTCAGTGCTCTCTCTCCTCATCTGTCTCTATAGGGCTCAGTGCCGTCTCTCTCCTCATCTGTCTCTATAGGGCTCAGTGCCGTCTCTCTCCTCATCTGTCTCTATAGGGCTCAGTGCTCTCTCTCCTCATCTGTCTCTATAGGGCTCAGTGCTGTCTCTCTCCTCATCTGTCTCTATAGGGCTCAGTGCTCTCTCTCCTCATCTGTCTCTATAGGGCTCAGTGCTCTCTCTCCTCATCTGTCTCTATAGGGCTCAGTGCCTTCTCTCTCCTCATCTGTCTCTATAGGGCTCAGTGCTCTCTCTCCTCATCTGTCTCTATAGGGCTCAGTGCTCTCTCTCCTCATCTGTCTCTATAGGGCTCAGTGCCGTCTCTCTCCTCATCTGTCTCTATAGGGCTCAGTGCCGTCTCTCTCCTCATCTGTCTCTATAGGGCTCAGTGCTCTCTCTCCTCATCTGTCTCTATAGGGCTCAGTGCTCTCTCTCCTCATCTGTCTCTATAGGGCTCAGTGCTCTCTCTCCTCATCTGTCTCTATAGGGCTCAGTGCTCTCTCTCCTCATCTGTCTCTATAGGGCTCAGTGCTCTCTCTCCTCATCTGTCTCTATAGGGCTCAGTGCTCTCTCTCCTCATCTGTCTCTATAGGGCTCAGTGCTCTCTCTCCTCATCTGTCTCTATAGGGCTCAGTGCTCTCTCTCCTCATCTGTCTCTATAGGGCTCAGTGCTCTCTCTCCTCATCTGTCTCTATAGGGCTCAGTGCGTCTCTCTCCTCATCTGTCTCTATAGGGCTCAGTGCCGTCTCTCTCCTCATCTGTCTCTATAGGGCTCAGTGCTCTCTCTCCTCATCTGTCTCTATAGGGCTCAGTGCTGTCTCTCCATCTGTCTCTATAGGGCTCAGTGCCGTCTCTCTCCTCATCTGTCTCTATAGGGCTCAGTGCTCTCTCTCCTCATCTGTCTCTATAGGGCTCAGTGCGTCTCTCTCCTCATCTGTCTCTATAGGGCTCAGTGCTCTCTCTCCTCATCTGTCTCTATAGGGCTCAGTGCTCTCTCTCCTCATCTGTCTCTATAGGGCTCAGTGCGTCTCTCTCCTCATCTGTCTCTATAGGGCTCAGTGCTCTCTCTCCTCATCTGTCTCTATAGGGCTCAGTGCTCTCTCTCCTCATCTGTCTCTATAGGGCTCAGTGCTCTCTCTCTCCTCATCTGTCTCTATAGGGCTCAGTGCTCTCTCTCCTCATCTGTCTCTATAGGGCTCAGTGCTCTCTCTCCTCATCTGTCTCTATAGGGCTCAGTGCTCTCTCTCCTCATCTGTCTCTATAGGGCTCAGTGCTCTCTCTCCTCATCTGTCTCTATAGGGCTCAGTGCTCTCTCTCCTCATCTGTCTCTATAGGGCTCAGTGCCTCTCTCTCCTCATCTGTCTCTATAGGGCTCAGTGCTCTCTCTCCTCATCTGTCTCTATAGGGCTCAGTGCTCTCTCTCCTCATCTGTCTCTATAGGGCTCAGTGCGTCTCTCTCCTCATCTGTCTCTATAGGGCTCAGTGCGTCTCTCTCCTCATCTGTCTCTATAGGGCTCAGTGCTCTCTCTCCTCATCTGTCTCTATAGGGCTCAGTGCTCTCTCTCCTCATCTGTCTCTATAGGGCTCAGTGCTCTCTCTCCTCATCTGTCTCTATAGGGCTCAGTGCTCTCTCTCCTCATCTGTCTCTATTCTCTCTCCTCATCTGTCTCTATAGGGCTCAGTGCCGTCTCTCTCCTCATCTGTCTCTATAGGGCTCAGTGCTCTCTCTCCTCATCTGTCTCTATAGGGCTCAGTGCTCTCTCTCCTCATCTGTCTCTATAGGGCTCAGTGCGTCTCTCTCCTCATCTGTCTCTATAGGGCTCAGTGCTCTCTCTCCTCATCTGTCTCTATAGGGCTCAGTGCTCTCTCTCCTCATCTGTCTCTATAGGGCTCAGTGCTCTCTCTCCTCATCTGTCTCTATAGGGCTCAGTGCTCTCTCTCCTCATCTGTCTCTATAGGGCTCAGTGCTCTCTCTCCTCATCTGTCTCTATAGGGCTCAGTGCTCTCTCTCCTCATCTGTCTCTATAGGGCTCAGTGCTCTCTCTCCTCATCTGTCTCTATAGGGCTCAGTGCTCTCTCTCCTCATCTGTCTCTATAGGGCTCAGTGCTCTCTCTCCTCATCTGTCTCTATAGGGCTCAGTGCTCTCTCTCCTCATCTGTCTCTATAGGGCTCAGTGCTCTCTCTCCTCATCTGTCTCTATAGGGCTCAGTGCTCTCTCTCCTCATCTGTCTCTATAGGGCTCAGTGCTCTCTCTCCTCATCTGTCTCTATAGGGCTCAGTGCCTTCTCTCTCCTCATCTGTCTCTATAGGGCTCAGTGCTCTCTCTCCTCATCTGTCTCTATAGGGCTCAGTGCTCTCTCTCCTCATCTGTCTCTATAGGGCTCAGTGCTCTCTCTCCTCATCTGTCTCTATAGGGCTCAGTGCTCTCTCTCCTCATCTGTCTCTATAGGGCTCAGTGCCGTCTCTCTCCTCATCTGTCTCTATAGGGCTCAGTGCTCTCTCTCCTCATCTGTCTCTATAGGGCTCAGTGCTGTCTCTCTCCTCATCTGTCTCTATAGGGCTCAGTGCCGTCTCTCTCCTCATCTGTCTCTATAGGGCTCAGTGCTCTCTCTCCTCATCTGTCTCTATAGGGCTCAGTGCTCTCTCTCCTCATCTGTCTCTATAGGGCTCAGTGTCGTCTCTCTCCTCATCTGTCTCTATAGGGCTCAGTGCTCTCTCTCCTCATCTGTCTCTATAGGGCTCAGTGCTCTCTCTCCCTCATCTGTCTCTATAGGGCTCAGTGCTCTCTCTCCTCATCTGTCTCTATAGGGCTCAGTGCCTTCTCTCTCCTCATCTGTCTCTATAGGGCTCAGTGCTCTCTCCTCCTCATCTGTCTCTATAGGACTCAGTGCTCTCTCTCCTCATCTGTCTCTATAGGGCTCAGTGCTCTCCTCTCCTCATCTGTCTCTATAGGGCTCAGTGCCGTCTCTCTCCTCATCTGTCTCTATAGGGCTCAGTGCTCTCTCTCCTCATCTGTCTCTATAGGGCTCAGTGCTCTCTCTCCTCATCTGTCTCTATAGGGCTCAGTGCTCTCTCTCCTCATCTGTCTCTATAGGGCTCAGTGCCGTCTCTCTCCTCATCTGTCTCTATAGGGCTCAGTGCTCTCTCTCTCCTCATCTGTCTCTATAGGGCTCAGTGCTCTCTCTCCTCATCTGTCTCTATAGGGCTCAGTGCTCTCTCTCCTCATCTGTCTCTATAGGGCTCAGTGCTCTCTCTCCTCATCTGTCTCTATAGGGCTCAGTGCTCTCTCTCCTCATCTGTCTCTATAGGACTCAGTGCTCTCTCTCCTCATCTGTCTCTATAGGGCTCAGTGCTCTCTCTCTCCTCATCTGTCTCTATAGGGCTCAGTGCTCTCTCTCCTCATCTGTCTTTATAGGGCTCAGTGCTCTCTCTCTCCTCATCTGTCTCTATAGGGCTCAGTGCTCTCTCTCCTCATCTGTCTTTATAGGGCTCAGTGCCGTCTCTCTCCTCATCTGTCTCTATAGGACTCAGTGCTCTCTCTCCTCATCTGTCTCTATAGGGCTCAGTGCTCTCTCTCCTCATCTGTCTCTATAGGACTCAGTGCTCTCTCTCCTCATCTGTCTCTATAGGACTCAGTGCTCTCTCTCCTCATCTGTCTCTATAGGACTCAGTGCTCTCTCTCCTCATCTGTCTCTATAGGACTCAGTGCCGTCTCTCTCCTCATCTGTCTCTATAGGACTCAGTGCCGTCTCTCTCCTCATCTGTCTCTATAGGGCTCAGTGCTCTCTCTCCTCATCTGTCTCTATAGGGCTCAGTGCTCTCTCTCCTCATCTGTGTCTATAGGGCTCAGTGCTCTCTCTCCTCATCTGTCTCTATAGGACTCAGTGCCGTCTCTCTCCTCATCTGTCTCTATAGGGCTCAGTGCCGTCTCTCTCCTCATCTGTCTCTATAGGGCTCAGTGTCGTCTCTCTCCTCATCTGTCTCTATAGGGCTCAGTGCTCTCTCTCTCCTCATCTGTCTCTATAGGGCTCAGTGCTCTCTCTCTCCTCATCTGTCTCTATAGGGCTCAGTGCTCTCTCTCTCCTCATCTGTCTCTATAGGGCTCAGTGCCGTCTCTCTCCTCATCTGTCTCTATAGGGCTCAGTGCTCTCTCTCCTCATCTGTCTCTATAGGGCTCAGTGCTCTCTCTCCTCATCTGTCTCTATAGGGCTCAGTGCTCTCTCTCTCCTCATCTGTCTCTATAGGGCTCAGTGCTGTCTCGCTCCTCATCTGTCTCTATAGGGCTCAGTGCCGTCTCTCTCCTCAATTGTCTCTATAGGGCTCAGTGCTCTCTCTCCTCATCTGTCTCTATAGGGCCCAGTGTCGTCTCTCTCCTCATCTGTCTCTATAGGGCTCAGTGCTCTCTCTCCTCATCTGTCTCTATAGGGCTCAGTGCCGTCTCTCTCCTCAACTGTCTCTATAGGGCTCAGTGCTCTCTCTCCTCATCTGTCTCTATAGGGCCCAGTGTCGTCTCTCTCCTCATCTGTCTCTATAGGGCTCAGTGCTCTCTCTCCTCATCTGTCTCTATAGGGCTCAGTGCCTTCTCTCTCCTCATCTGTCTCTATAGGGCTCAGTGCTCTCTCTCCTCATCTGTCTCTATAGGGCTCAGTGCCGTCTCTCTCCTCATCTGTCTCTATAGGGCTCAGTGCTCTCTCTCCTCATCTGTCTCTATAGGGCTCAGTGCTCTCTCTCCTCATCTGTCTCTATAGGACTCAGTGCTCTCTCTCCTCATCTGTCTCTATAGGGCTCAGTGCTGTCTCTCTCCTCATCTGTCTCTATAGGACTCAGTGCTCTCTCTCCTCATCTGTCTCTATAGGGCTCAGTGCTCTCTCTCCTCATCTGTCTCTATAGGGCTCAGTGTCGTCTCTCTCCTCATCTGTCTCTATAGGGCTCAGTGCTGTCTCTCTCCTCATCTGTCTCTATAGGGCTCAGTGCTGTCTCTCTCCTCATCTGTCTCTATAGGGCTCAGTGCTGTCTCTCTCCTCATCTGTCTCTATAGGGCTCAGTGCTGTCTCTCTCCTCATCTGTCTCTATAGGGCTCAGTGCTCTCTCTCCTCATCTGTCTCTATAGGGCTCAGTGCCGTCTCTCTCCTCATCTGTCTCTATAGGGCTCAGTGTCGTCTCTCTCCTCATCTGTCTCTATAGGGCTCAGTGCCGTCTCTCTCCTCATCTGTCTCTATAGGACTCAGTGCTCTCTCTCCTCATCTGTCTCTATAGGGCTCAGTGCTCTCTCTCCTCATCTGTCTCTATAGGGCTCAGTGCTCTCTCTCTCCTCATCTGTCTCTATAGGGCTCAGTGCTCTCTCTCTCCTCATCTGTCTCTATAGGGCTCAGTGCTCTCTCTCCTCATCTGTCTCTATAGGGCTCAGTGCTCTCTCTCTCCTCATCTGTCTCTATAGGGCTCAGTGCTCTCTCTCCTCATCTGTCTCTATAGGGCTCAGTGCTCTCTCTCTCCTCATCTGTCTCTATAGGGCTCAGTGCTCTCTCTCCTCATCTGTCTCTATAGGGCTCAGTGCCGTCTCTCTCCTCATCTGTCTCTATAGGGCTCAGTGCCGTCTCTCCTCATCTGTCTCTATAGGGCTCAGTGCCCTCTCTCCTCATCTGTCTCTATAGGGCTCAGTGCTCTCTCTCCTCATCTGTGTCTATAGGGCTCAGTGCTCTCTCTCTCCTCATCTGTCTCTATAGGGCTCAGTGCTCTCTCTCCTCATCTGTCTCTATAGGGCTCAGTGCTCTCTCTCCTCATCTGTCTCTATAGGGCTCAGTGCCGTCTCTCTCCTCATCTGTCTCTATAGGGCTCAGTGCTCTCTCTCCTCATCTGTCTCTATAGGGCTCAGTGTCGTCTCTCTCCTCATCTGTCTCTATAGGGCTCAGTGCTCTCTCTCCTCATCTGTCTCTATAGGGCTCAGTGCTCTCTCTCCTCATCTGTCTCTATAGGGCGCAGTGCTCTCTCTCCTCATCTGTCTCTATAGGGCTCAGTGCCGTCTCTCTCCTCATCTGTCTCTATAGGACTCAGTGCTCTCTCTCCTCATCTGTCTCTATAGGGCCCAGTGCTGTCTCTCTCCTCATCTGTCTCTATAGGGCTCAGTGCTCTCTCTCCTCATCTGTCTCTATAGGGCTCAGTGCTCTCTCTCCTCATCTGTCTCTATAGGGCTCAGTGCTGTCTCTCTCCTCATCTGTCTCTATAGGGCTCAGTGCTGTCTCTCTCCTCATCTGTCTCTATAGGGCTCAGTGCTGTCTCTCTCCTCATCTGTCTCTATAGGGCTCAGTGCTGTCTCTCTCCTCATCTGTCTCTATAGGGCTCAGTGCTCTCTCTCCTCATCTGTCTCTATAGGGCTCAGTGCTGTCTCTCTCCTCATCTGTCTCTATAGGGCTCAGTGCTCTCTCTCTTCATCTGTCTCTATAGGGCTCAGTGCTCTCTCTCCTCATCTGTCTCTATAGGGCTCAGTGCCGTCTCTCTCCTCATCTGTCTCTATAGGGCTCAGTGCTCTCTCTCCTCATCTGTCTCTATAGGGCTCAGTGCTCTCTCTCCTCATCTGTCTCTATAGGGCTCAGTGCCGTCTCTCTCCTCATCTGTCTCTATAGGGCTCAGTGCTCTCTCTCCTCATCTGTCTCTATAGGGCTCAGTGCCGTCTCTCTCCTCATCTGTCTCTATAGGGCTCAGTGCTCTCTCTCCTCATCTGTCTCTATAGGGCTCAGTGCTCTCTCTCCTCATCTGTCTCTATAGGGCTCAGTGCTCTCTCTCTCCTCATCTGTCTCTATAGGGCTCAGTGCTCTCTCTCCTCATCTGTCTCTATAGGGCTCAGTGCCTTCTCTCTCCTCATCTGTCTCTATAGGGCTCAGTGCTCTCTCTCCTCATCTGTCTCTATAGGGCTCAGTGCTCTCTCTCTCCTCATCTGTCTCTATAGGACTCAGTGCTCTCTCTCCTCATCTGTCTCTATAGGGCTCAGTGCTGTCTCTCTCCTCATCTGTCTCTATAGGGCTCAGTGTCTTCTCTCTCCTCATCTGTCTCTATAGGACTCAGTGCTCTCTCTCCTCATCTGTCTCTATAGGGCTCAGTGCTCTCTCTCCTCATCTGTCTCTATAGGGCTCAGTGTCGTCTCTCTCCTCATCTGTCTCTATAGGGCTCAGTGCTGTCTCTCTCCTCATCTGTCTCTATAGGGCTCAGTGCTGTCTCTCTCCTCATCTGTCTCTATAGGGCTCAGTGCTGTCTCTCTCCTCATCTGTCTCTATAGGGCTCAGTGCTGTCTCTCTCCTCATCTGTCTCTATAGGGCTCAGTGCTCTCTCTCCTCATCTGTCTCTATAGGGCTCAGTGCCGTCTCTCTCCTCATCTGTCTCTATAGGGCTCAGTGTCGTCTCTCTCCTCATCTGTCTCTATAGGGCTCAGTGCCGTCTCTCTCCTCATCTGTCTCTATAGGACTCAGTGCTCTCTCTCCTCATCTGTCTCTATAGGGCTCAGTGCTCTCTCTCCTCATCTGTCTCTATAGGGCTCAGTGCTCTCTCTCTCCTCATCTGTCTCTATAGGGCTCAGTGCTCTCTCTCTCCTCATCTGTCTCTATAGGGCTCAGTGCTCTCTCTCCTCATCTGTCTCTATAGGGCTCAGTGCTCTCTCTCTCCTCATCTGTCTCTATAGGGCTCAGTGCTCTCTCTCCTCATCTGTCTCTATAGGGCTCAGTGCTCTCTCTCTCCTCATCTGTCTCTATAGGGCTCAGTGCTCTCTCTCCTCATCTGTCTCTATAGGGCTCAGTGCCGTCTCTCTCCTCATCTGTCTCTATAGGGCTCAGTGCCGTCTCTCCTCATCTGTCTCTATAGGGCTCAGTGCTCTCTCTCCTCATCTGTCTCTATAGGGCTCAGTGCTCTCTCTCCTCATCTGTCTCTATAGGGCTCAGTGCTCTCTCTCTCCTCATCTGTCTCTATAGGGCTCAGTGCTCTCTCTCCTCATCTGTCTCTATAGGGCTCAGTGCTCTCTCTCCTCATCTGTCTCTATAGGGCTCAGTGCCGTCTCTCTCCTCATCTGTCTCTATAGGGCTCAGTGCTCTCTCTCCTCATCTGTCTCTATAGGGCTCAGTGTCGTCTCTCTCCTCATCTGTCTCTATAGGGCTCAGTGCTCTCTCTCCTCATCTGTCTCTATAGGGCTCAGTGCTCTCTCTCCTCATCTGTCTCTATAGGGCGCAGTGCTCTCTCTCCTCATCTGTCTCTATAGGGCTCAGTGCCGTCTCTCTCCTCATCTGTCTCTATAGGACTCAGTGCTCTCTCTCCTCATCTGTCTCTATAGGGCCCAGTGCTGTCTCTCTCCTCATCTGTCTCTATAGGGCTCAGTGCTCTCTCTCCTCATCTGTCTCTATAGGGCTCAGTGCTCTCTCTCCTCATCTGTCTCTATAGGGCTCAGTGCTGTCTCTCTCCTCATCTGTCTCTATAGGGCTCAGTGCTGTCTCTCTCCTCATCTGTCTCTATAGGGCTCAGTGCTGTCTCTCTCCTCATCTGTCTCTATAGGGCTCAGTGCTGTCTCTCTCCTCATCTGTCTCTATAGGGCTCAGTGCTCTCTCTCCTCATCTGTCTCTATAGGGCTCAGTGCTGTCTCTCTCCTCATCTGTCTCTATAGGGCTCAGTGCGTCTCTCTCCTCATCTGTCTCTATAGGGCTCAGTGCTGTCTCTCTCCTCATCTGTCTCTATAGGGCTCAGTGCTCTCTCTCCTCATCTGTCTCTATAGGGCTCAGTGCTCTCTCTCCTCATCTGTCTCTATAGGGCTCAGTGCCGTCTCTCTCCTCATCTGTCTCTATAGGGCTCAGTGCTCTCTCTCCTCATCTGTCTCTATAGGGCTCAGTGCTCTCTCTCCTCATCTGTCTCTATAGGGCTCAGTGCCGTCTCTCTCCTCATCTGTCTCTATAGGGCTCAGTGCTCTCTCTCCTCATCTGTCTCTATAGGGCTCAGTGCCGTCTCTCTCCTCATCTGTCTCTATAGGGCTCAGTGCTCTCTCTCCTCATCTGTCTCTATAGGGCTCAGTGCTCTCTCTCCTCATCTGTCTCTATAGGGCTCAGTGCTCTCTCTCTCCTCATCTGTCTCTATAGGGCTCAGTGCTCTCTCTCCTCATCTGTCTCTATAGGGCTCAGTGCCGTCTCTCTCCTCATCTGTCTCTATAGGGCTCAGTGCTCTCTCTCCTCATCTGTCTCTATAGGGCTCAGTGCTCTCTCTCCTCATCTGTCTCTATAGGGCTCAGTGCTCTCTCTCTCCTCATCTGTCTCTATAGGGCTCAGTGCTGTCTCTCTCCTCATCTGTCTCTATAGGGCTCAGTGCCGTCTCTCTCCTCATCTGTCTCTATAGGGCTCAGTGCTCTCTCTCCTCATCTGTCTCTATAGGGCTCAGTGTCGTCTCTCTCCTCATCTGTCTCTATAGGGCTCAGTGCTCTCTCTCCTCATCTGTCTCTATAGGGCTCAGTGCTGTCTCTCTCCTCATCTGTCTCTATAGGGCTCAGTGCCTTCTCTCTCCTCATCTGTCTCTATAGGGCTCAGTGCTCTCTCTCCTCATCTGTCTCTATAGGGCTCAGTGCTGTCTCTCTCCTCATCTGTCTCTATAGGGCTCAGTGCTGTCTCTCTCCTCATCTGTCTCTATAGGGCTCAGTGCTGTCTCTCTCCTCATCTGTCTCTATAGGGCTCAGTGCTCTCTCTCCTCATCTGTCTCTATAGGGCTCAGTGCTCTCTCTCCTCATCTGTCTCTATAGGGCTCAGTGCCGTCTCTCTCCTCATCTGTCTCTATAGGGCTCAGTGCTCTCTCTCCTCATCTGTCTCTATAGGGCTCAGTGCTCTCTCTCCTCATCTGTCTCTATAGGGCTCAGTGCCGTCTCTCTCCTCATCTGTCTCTATAGGGCTCAGTGCGTCTCTCTCCTCATCTGTCTCTATAGGGCTCAGTGCCGTCTCTCTCCTCATCTGTCTCTATAGGGCTCAGTGCTCTCTCTCCTCATCTGTCTCTATAGGGCTCAGTGCTCTCTCTCCTCATCTGTCTCTATAGGGCTCAGTGCTCTCTCTCTCCTCATCTGTCTCTATAGGGCTCAGTGCTCTCTCTCCTCATCTGTCTCTATAGGGCTCAGTGCCGTCTCTCTCCTCATCTGTCTCTATAGGGCTCAGTGCTCTCTCTCCTCATCTGTCTCTATAGGGCTCAGTGCTCTATCTCCTCATCTGTCTCTATAGGGCTCAGTGCTCTCTCTCTCCTCATCTGTCTCTATAGGGCTCAGTGCTGTCTCGCTCCTCATCTGTCTCTATAGGGCTCAGTGCCGTCTCTCTCCTCATCTGTATAGGGCTCAGTGCTCTCTCTCCTCATCTGTCTCTATAGGGCCCAGTGTCGTCTCTCTCCTCATCTGTCTCTATAGGGCTCAGTGCTCTCTCTCCTCATCTGTCTCTATAGGGCTCAGTGCTCTCTCTCTCCTCATCTGTCTCTATAGGGCTCAGTGCTCTCTCTCCTCATCTGTCTCTATAGGGCTCAGTGCTCTCTCTCTCCTCATCTGTCTCTATAGGGCTCAGTGCTCTCTCTCCTCATCTGTCTCTATAGGGCTCAGTGCTCTCTCTCTCCTCATCTGTCTCTATAGGGCTCAGTGCTCTCTCTCCTCATCTGTCTCTATAGGGCTCAGTGCCGTCTCTCTCCTCATCTGTCTCTATAGGGCTCAGTGCCGTCTCTCCTCATCTGTCTCTATAGGGCTCAGTGCTCTCTCTCCTCATCTGTCTCTATAGGGCTCAGTGCTCTCTCTCCTCATCTGTGTCTATAGGGCTCAGTGCTCTCTCTCTCCTCATCTGTCTCTATAGGGCTCAGTGCTCTCTCTCCTCATCTGTCTCTATAGGGCTCAGTGCTCTCTCTCCTCATCTGTCTCTATAGGGCTCAGTGCTGTCTCTCTCCTCATCTGTCTCTATAGGACTCAGTGCTCTCTCTCCTCATCTGTCTCTATAGGGCTCAGTGCTGTCTCTCTCCTCATCTGTCTCTATAGGGCTCAGTGCCTTCTCTCTCCTCATCTGTTTCTATATATTACTCAGTGCTCTCTCTCCTCATCTGTCTCTATAGGGCTCAGTGCTCTCTCTCCTCATCTGTCTCTATAGGGCTCAGTGCCGTCTCTCTCCTCATCTGTCTCTATAGGGCTCAGTGCTCTCTCTCCTCATCTGTCTCTATAGGGCTCAGTGCTCTCTCTCCTCATCTGTCTCTATAGGGCTCAGTGCCGTCTCTCTCCTCATCTGTCTCTATAGGGCTCAGTGCTCTCTCTCCTCATCTGTCTCTATAGGGCTCAGTGCCGTCTCTCTCCTCATCTGTCTCTATAGGGCTCAGTGCTCTCTCTCCTCATCTGTCTCTATAGGGCTCAGTGCTCTCTCTCCTCATCTGTCTCTATAGGGCTCAGTGCTCTCTCTCTCCTCATCTGTCTCTATAGGGCTCAGTGCTGTCTCGCTCCTCATCTGTCTCTATAGGGCTCAGTGCCGTCTCTCTCCTCATCTGTATAGGGCTCAGTGCTCTCTCTCCTCATCTGTCTCTATAGGGCCCAGTGTCGTCTCTCTCCTCATCTGTCTCTATAGGGCTCAGTGCTCTCTCTCCTCATCTGTCTCTATAGGGCTCAGTGCCTTCTCTCTCCTCATCTGTCTCTATAGGGCTCAGTGCTCTCTCTCCTCATCTGTCTCTATAGGGCTCAGTGCCGTCTCTCTCCTCATCTGTCTCTATAGGGCTCAGTGCTCTCTCTCCTCATCTGTCTCTATAGGGCTCAGTGCTCTCTCTCCTCATCTGTCTCTATAGGGCTCAGTGCTCTCTCTCCTCATCTGTCTCTATAGGGCTCAGTGCCGTCTCTCTCCTCATCTGTCTCTATAGGGCTCAGTGCTGTCTCTCTCCTCATCTGTCTCTATAGGACTCAGTGCTCTCTCTCCTCATCTGTCTCTATAGGGCTCAGTGCTGTCTCTCTCCTCATCTGTCTCTATAGGGCTCAGTGCCTTCTCTCTCCTCATCTGTCTCTATATATTACTCAGTGCTCTCTCTCCTCATCTGTCTCTATAGGGCTCAGTGCTCTCTCTCCTCATCTGTCTCTATAGGGCTCAGTGTCGTCTCTCTCCTCATCTGTCTCTATAGGGCTCAGTGCTGTCTCTCTCCTCATCTGTCTCTATAGGGCTCAGTGCTGTCTCTCTCCTCATCTGTCTCTATAGGGCTCAGTGCTGTCTCTCTCCTCATCTGTCTCTATAGGGCTCAGTGCTGTCTCTCTCCTCATCTGTCTCTATAGGGCTCAGTGCTCTCTCTCCTCATCTGTCTCTATAGGGCTCAGTGCCGTCTCTCTCCTCATCTGTCTCTATAGGGCTCAGTGTCGTCTCTCTCCTCATCTGTCTCTATAGGGCTCAGTGCCGTCTCTCTCCTCATCTGTCTCTATAGGACTCAGTGCTCTCTCTCCTCATCTGTCTCTATAGGGCTCAGTGCTCTCTCTCCTCATCTGTCTCTATAGGGCTCAGTGCTCTCTCTCTCCTCATCTGTCTCTATAGGGCTCAGTGCTCTCTCTCTCCTCATCTGTCTCTATAGGGCTCAGTGCTCTCTCTCCTCATCTGTCTCTATAGGGCTCAGTGCTCTCTCTCTCCTCATCTGTCTCTATAGGGCTCAGTGCTCTCTCTCCTCATCTGTCTCTATAGGGCTCAGTGCTCTCTCTCTCCTCATCTGTCTCTATAGGGCTCAGTGCTCTCTCTCCTCATCTGTCTCTATAGGGCTCAGTGCCGTCTCTCTCCTCATCTGTCTCTATAGGGCTCAGTGCCGTCTCTCCTCATCTGTCTCTATAGGGCTCAGTGCTCTCTCTCCTCATCTGTCTCTATAGGGCTCAGTGCTCTCTCTCCTCATCTGTGTCTATAGGGCTCAGTGCTCTCTCTCTCCTCATCTGTCTCTATAGGGCTCAGTGCTCTCTCTCCTCATCTGTCTCTATAGGGCTCAGTGCTCTCTCTCCTCATCTGTCTCTATAGGGCTCAGTGCCGTCTCTCTCCTCATCTGTCTCTATAGGGCTCAGTGCTCTCTCTCCTCATCTGTCTCTATAGGGCTCAGTGTCGTCTCTCTCCTCATCTGTCTCTATAGGGCTCAGTGCTCTCTCTCCTCATCTGTCTCTGTAGGACTCAGTGCCGTCTCTCTCCTCATCTGTCTCTATAGGACTCAGTGCCGTCTCTCTCCTCATCTGTCTCTATAGGGCTCAGTGTCGTCTCTCTCCTCATCTGTCTCTATAGGGCTCAGTGCCGTCTCTCTCCTCATCTGTCTCTATAGGGCTCAGTGCCGTCTCTCTCCTCATCTGTCTCTATAGGACTCAGCTCAGCTCCACTAAGGCTACTGCTGCTTCATATAACTACTTCCTGTAAACAAACAGCTTCTGACCAGAGCCCAGCACCCTCCCTCCTATCCACCTCTGATCTCTCTGGGTTTTCTATTGACCTCCATAGAAACCAAAACACTTTGGAAGAGGGGTTGTTTCAGTGCTGAGACTGTATTTTAGATGAGAGTTGCATTTGAAGGGGGGAAATTGTGCATGGACATGTGGGCATCCAGGGACTGTTAATGGTGAAATGACGGCGTGGTCATTTACATTTACGTCATTTAGCAGACGTTCTTATCCAGAGTGACTTACAGTAGGGAGTGCACACATTTTCATACTTTCTTGGTACTGGTCCCCTGTGGGAATCAAAATCCCAACCCCGGCGTTACAAGTACCATGCTCTACTAACTGAGCCACACGTGATCACGGGTTACTAACACAGGTTCCTCTGGGTGCTGATGTCTGCGATGTCATGGACACCACAGAATGTGTGGCGTTATAGAGAGAAGCGTTGAAGAAACAACACATTTGATCTGAACATCCATTTCAACACAATAAGACATGAATATATAATGAAGATGTTTTGGTGAAATGATGATAATGGCAATGATATGAACTACATTATCAGGCAGAGAAATATGCAAGACTGTCATTACCCTTTGATTGAATATAATGTTGATCAGAGTAGTGTAAATGTGATGGCCCGTTTGGCTCACATGCAGACTAGACCAAGCATGCACGTGCGTCCGCCATCAAAATATCAGGTTGAAATATCAACATGAAATCTGAACCAGCTATATTAATTTGGGGACAGGTCGAAACACATGAAACGTTCATGGACATTTAGCTCGCTAGCTTGATGTTGCTAGCTAATTTGTCCTCGGATATAAACATTGGGTTTTATTTTACCTGAAATGCACAATGTACTTTTTTTCTGGATCTTTGTAGAATTTTGACCCATTTTGAGTCTCTACTCCGACAGTTAATCCACAGATGAAAGGGGAAAAATGGTTCGTTTCTAGTAATCTCTCCTCTCTTCTTCTTTTTCTGTCGACTTTATATGGGGGTTGGCAACCAACTTTAAGGTGCATTAACACCACCAACTGCAATGGAGTGTGGACCTCAGTTCATCTTTCAATCACCCACGTGGGTATATGTTCCTAAAAACCAATGAGGAGATGGGAGTTCTATTTTAGCGCCTGGCTACGCAGACGCTGGTTGAAGCACGCGAGCAGTTTGAATGAAATGATTGAATAACATGTATGTGTAAATGTATTTTGCAACGCTTGCGCACGTAGCGCGGGCGATGTTGTCATCATGTCAGTCAGATCAGAGAAACATGTCTCTCTCCCTGTTTAGCCTGAGTCCTCAGAGCCTTCAGCAGCACACAAACTACAAGCCCCTAAAACTAAAATCTGCAGTAAAACACAGCCAGGCTTTTTTTTTCTAGCCCTCTTGGTGAACACGTTCATGGGAAGAGAGCAAGTCTGTTAGTCTTGGCTGCTCTAGTCAAGCAGAGACGGAGACAAACACACATTCCAATCAGAAGGGGATGGAGTGTCTCCTCTCTTTAGTTGGCTCTGTGCTTTGTTTACCATTACTGGCTATTCTTTCCCACTTCAATCTCAAACAGCGATTTTAAGGGTGCACCGTAATTACAATCTAGAGACCGTGCTCTGTAATTTCTTTAATTCTACCTTTTAAAGTTTTGTGCTCTAAATTGATGGGAAAACAATGGAGTGAGATTGAAGGTTTCTTTTAAACGAGCCCAGAACTCCTGTCCAACTGGCCTGAATGATTCAGAAATATTTCTGCCGTTTCTGTGACAATCAAAGTCATTTGTCTTCTGTTGTGAGACTTCAGGGACCATTCTCGTTTGGAGCGGTGACCTCATGATTACTGTATTCCCATGAATTTGTATGAGAAGAGAGAGAGAGGGGTGCTGGATTAACAGCAGAGCCTAGAGCACAGATGAGTCCCTCACACAGCACAGCCCTTTCTCTCCTTGGTTGTTGTACTTTATGCTCTGGTGTTTACTCACACTGTTAGGAATCCAGTGAAGTCATCCATCTGATATCTGATATGGCACTTCCATGGCTGAGGTTAAGCTCCATATTTGTCATGTTTTTGGCCAAATATGCACAGAGCACATTGACCCACTTACACTCTCAAGGTCTCAAATTCAAGCGTGAGTGTTTTGGGTAACGCTTTATTTCACATAACAAATGTTCTTATTACCGCAATATATTAACAGTAAGTAATGAATTGTTGTGATTTATAAACAACATGTACACGGCTACAAGTATACCCTCACCCAAACAATCACAAAGACTTCAGTCTGTTGGATGTATTGTCCATGTTACGGCTGGGGAGTTTCATGTGTTGTATCCTGTCTGTCTATCAGGCGTGTGGGCGGTCCGAGGGTGACGATGACTGCCAACAAAAGTTCCAAGGCTGCACCCCGAGCAAGAGGGGCTAATGTGCCCCGGGACATCCCCGACAGGTCAGTGACATCACCACCAACCTCTAGGCCAGGGGGAGGGGGAGGGACAGGGTGGATGGGAAGGAGATGGCTCTCAACATGCACTATGATGTCAGTAATAACCAGTGCAGGTGCTCATATCCTTTATTGCCTCAGTCAGGACATTTTCTTCAGGGAGGAAAGCTATTTTTGTAAATCTGTACCGTGGGATCCCACTATGTGTCTGTGTTGAGTGATACACTGCATACAGTAGGTGACATGGCTCATCAACCCACAGTTGTTAGCGTTACGCAATTATTAATAAGGAAGTACTGATTGTATTCTGCAGTATTCTGTCTGCCTTTTCTGTAGAGCTACAGGGATAGGACTAGTAGTATCTGCTTTTGTAAGCCATCCTCTACATTCTGGAATAGGGCCCCATTCAACAATAAACTCTTTGTGGTCTGAGGAGAGGCTTGTTTGAGTTACCATGTTGAGAGATGACATCTTCCTCCTGGAACAGAGAAACAAACAGGGCTCGTAATGAAAGTGCTGGCAATAGACTGTTCTGTTTTGTGATCAGTCTTTCCCTTCAACACTATATATACACACACTGTGTCCACTGAAACTAGGCTTAGAGTGAAGATTTAAGATCTACAGGAACTGGCATCAACAGGCATGGAATGCTTACATCGGACTCACAGGGGTGCAACTGCAAGCCTTCACCATCTGCTACTTGGTGTGTAGTCTGTCAGGATGTTAGTTTACCAAGTGGTACATGTCCTTGTATAACACAGCAGTCAGTGGCTATGGCTCTGACATGTTTTAGTTGGATCTCTTATGTGAATAACTTTGAGAAAGACTGCCAGTTGGAAGCTAGCTACAGCCCTGACTGGTACATTGACCCAGTGTGAAAACACCATAGCCTGTGAGGAGTTTAAACATGACTACCACTGACAGATATATTTTTTAAGATAAATAGATTTTGTGCTGAGTAGTTGTTTTTCTGTTACCTCACCACGTCTCCTGAGTTAGCGCCTTTTTTTCTAAGAGTGTATCTATCTAGAACCTAAAAAGGTTATTCTGCTGTCGCTATAGGAGAACCCTTTGAAGAACCCTTTTTGGTTCCAGGTAAAACCTTTTTGGGTTCCATGTAGGACCCTTTCCACAGAGTGTTCTACATGGAACCCAAAAGGGTTCTACTTGGAAACAAAAAGTGTTCTCCCTGGAACCAGAAAGGGTTCTCCCATGGGGATACCCGAAGAACCCTTTTGGAACCCTTTATTTTAAGAGTGTAGTTAGCCCTGGTCTCCTTACGATAATCTACTCAGGTTACATCAAGCGTTTGAATCTAATAATTGTACCCCATCGCTCATCTAACAACCCCATTCGAGATAAAGACAGTTCTCTAGAAACAATAACACTCCCTATCTCTGTTACCATCAACACTCTACACAGTTCATTATGTTTCTATCGTTTTTTACAAATAAAAAATTGCACAAAATTAAGATGGATTTAAGAGAAGAAACTATCATTTATGCACAGAGAGAGCACCGTTATATACTTGCCCCCACCTTCCCACAAGTCTCTCTACCCCCCCCCCCCCCCCCCAAAAAAAAATTATGATTATGTCGGTAAATCACTTGGCAGGAAAGAATTCTGAGAAGACAACTTCTCAAAAGATCTGGGAGGGGTGCAGCAGGGCTTTGATGGGCACTTCTTTTAATAGAAAAGATTATTGCTGAGAAAATAAATTAAGTCACTGGAAAGCTGGATATAAATCTATAAAAAGGTAAAAGGAAATGAAATAAAACACATTTATGAGAGGTAGAGGGAGTGTGTCTTGAGGGTGAAGCTCAAAGTGAAATGGAGCGGATGTAAATGTCTTCTCTCTTTTTTTCTTTTTGAAAATCTATTTATTTATCTGGGTTACTGGAAGCCCTCCTGTTGTGGCCCGGTCTATCAACAGAACAGGAAGTGACCTGTGGTTGATATGATGTGCCCTGGCTGGAGGACAGTGGGTCCAGGACCCAGAAGCCAGGCCCTAATTGGCACCCAGCTCAGTACATGTGTGGCCGCCACAGTTGAAGCTGCCCAGCGCCAGAGCCAGGCTTGTTTTAACTGGCCCAGTCCTGACCACCAGAACACCCCCACAGACCCCAACCACAACGCAGCTATCCATACTGGAGAATTCTGCACTTGATGTTTTCCTTTTGTGTGAAAAGGAACTTACAGGGGCTTAATACTGCAGTCAAACCAGCTTTTTATGACTCCTGGAGTAATCTTGGCCAAGGCGTGCCTAAGGGGGTATTTTTGAATGTGCGCTGTTATTCTACCGGCTGATTGCATATGGGGTGTTTGAATCGATATATTACATAGGGTCTGTTGCTATTTGAAATACATCTACAGTGATTTTACACTGGGGCAGTTTTGACTATCACAATGTTATGGCTGCTGCTAGGTCAAACAAGAACCAGACTAAATTTAGACTAAACTAAAATATAAACACAACATGCAACAATCAACTATTTTACTGAGTTACAGTTCATATAAGGAAATCAGTCAATTGAAATTATTTTTTTAGGTCCTAATCTATGGATTTCATCTATGGGCAGGGGCACAGCCATGGTTGGGCCTGGGAGGGTATAGGCCTGCCCACTTGGGAGCCATGTGTAACGCAGGTCAACTAATGTTGAATACTTGTTATCACATTTCAGGTAAGACCCAAATGCAGACTGTGTTGAAGTAACAATGTTTATTACAGCAACAGGGGCAGGCAAATGACAGGTCAAGGCAGGCAGGGGTCGATAATCCAGAGTAGTGGCAAAGGACGACAGGCAAGCTCAGGCAGCGTAGTCGGGCAGGCGGGCTCAGAGACAGGACAAGCAAGGGTCAAAACCAGGGGGACGAGGAAAAAGCGAGACTGGGGAAAAGCAGGAGCTGAGAAAACCGCTGGTTGACTTGACAAACAAGACGAACTGGCAACGGACAAACAGAGAACACAGGTATATATGCACAGGGGATAATGGGGAAGATGGGCGACACCTGGAGGGGGGTGGAGACAATCACAAGGACAGGTGAAACAGATCAGGGCTTGACAATTGTTACCAGTGAGATCCAGCAACCAATCATATTATATTGTGATATGTTTAAGTTTACAGCTATTTTTTTTTTTTTTTTTTTTTTCACCTTTATTTAACCAGGTAGGCAAGTTGAGAACAAGTTCTCATTTACAATTGCGACCTGGCCAAGATAAAGCAAAGCAGTTCGACAACATACAAAAACACAGAGTTACACATGGAGTAAAACAACATACAATCAATGATGCAGTAGAAAAAAATAAGACTATATACAATGTCAGCAAATGATGTGAGATAAGGGAGGTAAAGGCAAAAAATGCCATGGTGGCAAAGTAAATAAAGTATAGCAAGAAAAACACTGGAATGGTAGATTTGTAGTTTGAAGAAAGTTCAGAGATAAAATATAAATAATATGGTGCAAAGGAGCAAAATAAATAAAATAAATAAATACAGTAGGGGAAGAGGTAGTAGTTTGGGCTAAATTATAGATGGGCTATGTACAGGTGCAGTGATCTGTGAGCTGCTCTGACAACTGGTGCTTAAAGCTAGTGAGGGAGATAAGTGTTTCCAGTTTCAGAGATTTTTGTAGTTCGTTCCAGTCATTGGCAGCAGAGAACTGGAAGGAGAGACGACCAAAGGAGGAGTTGGCTTTAGGGGTGACCAGAGAGATATACCTGCTGGAGCGCGTGCTACAGGTGGGTGCTGCTATGGTGACCAGTGAGCGGAGATAAGGGGGGACTTTACCTAGCAGGGTCTTGTAGATGACCTGGAGCCAATGTGTTTGGCGACGATTATGAAGCGAAGGCCAGCCGACGAGAGCGTACAGGTCGCAGTGGTGGGTAGTATATGGGGCTTTGGTGACAAAACGGATGGCACTGTGATAGACTGCATCCAGCTTGTTGAGTAGGGTATTGGAAGCTATTTTGTAAATGACATCGCCGAAGTCGAGGATTGGTAGGATGGTCAGTTTTACGAGGGTATGTTTGGCAGCATGAGTGAAGGATGCTTTGTTGCGAAATAGGAAGCCAATTCGAGATTTCACTTTGGATTGGAGATGATTGATGTGAGTCTGGAAGGAGAGTTTACAGTCTAACCAGACACCTAGGTATTTGTAGTTGTCCACAAATTCTAAGTTAGAACCGTCCAGAGAAGTGATGCTGGACAGGCGGGCAGGTGCAGGCAGCGATCGGTTGAAGAGCATGCATTTAGTTTTACTTGTGTTTAGGAGCAGTTGGAGACCACGGAAGGAGAGTTGAATGGCATTGAAGCTCGTCTGGAGGGTTGTTAACACAGTGTCCAAAGAAGGGCCAGAAGTGTACAGAATGGTGTCGTCTGCGTAGAGGTGGATCAGAGATTCACCAGCAGCAAGAGCGACATCATTTATGTATACAGAGAAAAGAGTTGGCCCAAGAATTGAACCCTGTGGTACCCCCATAGAGACTGCCAGAGGTCCAGACAGTAGGCCCTCCAATTTGACACACTGAACTCTGTCAGAGAAGTAGTTGGTGAACCAGGCGACGCAATCGTTTGAGAAACCAAGGCTACTGAGTCTGCCGATGAGGATGTGGTGATTAACAGAGTCAAAAGCTTTGGCCAGGTCAATGAATACGGCAGCACAGTATTGTTTCTTATCGATGGCGGTTACGATGTCGTTTAGGACCTTGAGCGTGGCTGAGGTGCACCCATGACCAGCTCTGAAACCAGATTGCATAGCAGAGAGGGTGCGGTGGGATTCGAAATGGTCGGTAATCTGTTTGTTAACTTGGCTTTCGAAGACCTTAGAAAGGCAGGGTAGGATGGATATAGGTCTGTAGCAATTTGGGTCAAGAGTGTCACCTCCTTTGAAGAGGGGGATGACAGCAGCTGCTTTCCAATCTATGGGAATCTCAGACGACACGAAAGAGAGGTTGAACAGGCTAGTAATAGGGGTTGCAATAATTTCGGCAGATAATTTTAGAAAGAAAGGGTCCAGATTGTCAAGCCCATCTGATTTGTAGGGGTCCAGATTTTGCAGCTCTTTCAGAACATCAGCTGAATGGATTTGGGAGAAGGAGAAATGGGGGAGGCTTGGGCGAGTAGCTGTGGGGGGTGCAGTGCTGTTGAATGCAGTAGGGGTAGTTAGGTGGAAAGCATGGCCAGCCGTAGAAAAATGCTTGTTGAAATTCTCAATTATAGTGGGCTTATCGGTGGTGACAGAGTTTCCTATCCTCAGTGCAGTGGGCAGTTGGGAGGAGGTGTTCTTATTCTCCATGGACTTTACAATGTCCCAGAACTTTTTAGAGTTGGAGTTGCACGAAGCGAATTTCTGTTTGAAAAAGGTAGCCTTGGCGTTTCTAACTGCCTGTGTGTATTGGTTTCTAACTTCCCTAAAAAGTTGCATATCGCGGGGGCAGTTCGATGCTAATGCAGAACGCCACAGGATATTTTTGTGTTGGTTAAGGGCAGTCAGGTCTGGGGAGAACCAAGGGCTATATCTGTTCCTGGTTCTAAATTTCTTGAAAGGGGCATGCTTATTTAAGATGGAGAGGAAGGCATTTAAAAAAAATAACCAGGCATCCTCTACTGACGGGATGAGGTTATTACAAATCTATTACAAATCATCTGTCAGAAGCTGCATGACGAGCAGTTTATTTTGAGCCAATCAAACTCAATA
Source organism: Salmo salar (assembly GCF_965601325.2). NCBI lineage: Eukaryota > Metazoa > Chordata > Actinopteri > Salmoniformes > Salmonidae > Salmo > Salmo salar. Next base: position 27,069,507 of record NC_138316.1, on the reverse strand, counting down.
TTCTCTCTTAGTCCCTCTCCTAACCTCACGCTCTACACCAGTGGGCTCCAACATGTTGAAAAAGGAGCTAGAATGGAACGTGAAGAGCTACCGCCATTCTATGGAAGAAAAACTACGTTTCAAATCGAAGTGAGAAGTTGAACAAAACTGAACTAAAAAGACAAAACCAGATATTAACACTTATCTATCCGAACGTACTGTGAAGGAGTTGGAGGAAAGATTGACCCCGGGATTTGGTTAGGTTTAATAAGGAGAACGAGTGTCAGTATTGTGGAGGTGAGGATAGAGTCAAGCGCAGGACACAGAACTGAGTAAAATAACGTACTTCACTCTAGGAAAACTCATAAGTCAAAATCCACGCAGGGATAAACAATCCTGACAAAAAACAACTAACACGTCGACAAGAAAACAATCATGCACAAAACATAATGAGAACCAGAGGGTTAAATAGGGAAATAATCATAACGAGATGGGAACCAGGTGTGAACAATCAAGACATAACAAATGGAAAAAGAAACGTGGATCGGTGGTAGCTAGAAAGCCGGTGACGATGACCGCCGAACGCCGCCCGAACAAGGAGTGACAACGAGCTGCTAGCGATTAGACTAGCTAAGCTATTGCTAGCGTTTTGTGCGTGTTCATACAGAACCTAGCATACGCACAAGCCGTTAACATTTAGGCTACCTCAGCTATCGATCAATTGAAGTAGCAAACATTAGTGATCATGCTAATCCTGCATGGCGAACTATTTTAGTTTTCATACTTTTATAAAATGTGATTAGCTATTATCATAATCCATGTTGGTACACAGTTATGTTTTAGATTACTTTATAAGAAATGGTGTATAGGTGTAAGCACTAATACTTTCCATTTGCCCAGGCTAGTCTATTGTTCAGTCCACGTGAGCCTGGTTCTGTAGTGTAAAGTCCTTTGCATATCCCCGGCTAGATTGTTTAGTTCACGTGAGCCTGGTGCTGTAGTTAAAGTGTAAAGCATTTTGACTACGTTTTATTTTCTTATTCCTGTAAGAGATTAAAGCTAAGACCTATATTAATGTTTATATGGAAGGTGCTCATGTTATATATAGTGTGTGATCCTGTTTGTAAAACAGGTCAGATTTTTTTTGAGTGGATTCAGTTCCACCAAGGATGGCGAGCCGCCCGAACCCAGGACATCCATGAGAAAATTTGCATGCAAAGAGGTATTTTTCCTTTTCCTTGGAGGACATTGAATTTGCACTGCCATACAAACGGTCTGGTAGGACTCTTTGTTGCAAGACATCATTGCACCATACACTGCAGTGGGGCTGTCATAAGCATATGCCACATTTAAACACCTTACGGTGTTTTTTGATATGCAGTCACTCAAATTTGATTCCATCTCATAGTGGTTTATAAGTCAGTATTTGTGAATTGGGTTGTGTTTTTCTGTGGATTCGGATGTGGAGGTTCTGGGCTGGCATGGTTGCACGTGGTCTGCAGTTGTGAGGTTGGTTGGACTTACTACAAAATTCTCTAAAATGATGTTGGAGGTGGCTTATGGTAGAGAAATTAACATTACATTATCTGGCAACAGCTCTTGTGGACACTCCTGCAGTCAGCATGCCAAATGCACACTCCCTCAAAACATCTGTGGCATTGTGTTGTGTGACCCCACCACAAGGTGCACCTATGTAATGATCATGCTGTTTAATCAGCTTCTTGATATGCTACATCTGTCAGGTGGATGGATTAAATTGGCAAAGTAGAAGTGGTCACTAACAGGGATGTAAACAAATTTGTACACAAAATGTGAGCGAAATAAGCTTTTGGTGCATATGGAACATTTCTGGGATCTTTTATTTCTGCTCATGAAACATGGGACCAACACTTTACATGTTGCGTTTATATTTTTGTTCAGTATACAATGTGCATTTAGAGCAATACTGTGTATATAAACCGTACAGTTTGATTTAAAGGTCATTAGCAATAATGTTTCCCCAGCAGGAGCTTATTGTTTAACATTGATCCATCAAAATGCTTTCTAGATATATTCTTATAAATTAATGTGGCAAATCAAAACTACATGTACATTTAATTACAGAACTGATCAATGGGGTTCAACCTTGAGAATGTTGGCTACTAAAACTCATCTGTCCTCTTGCTATTTTCACCCTTGTTTGGTCTTTATCCATTTGCTTTCCATTGAAACCATATCGCATATGTTTCCATTTTAGACACACTGGATAATTGGACATAACTTTGGACTTTTACCACAGTCAACTGGAACGTGATCTAGCTAGCACTATTCTGCAAAATGATGATGTATGAATAACTTCATCCAGGACACTGCTCATTATGGTCCTGGACTAGACTTAAACCGTGTCCAGGAAACTGAACCTATGAGTCCAGCCTCTGGACTGGGTTTAATGAGAGCGAACCCTGAGTCCAAAGCAGGCATGCGGGGCCAGTTTCACTCCCCTCTGCCTCATTATGAGAAACCAAGCAGTTTCAACTGGAGAAGTTAGATACAGTAGTCCCTCAGAGATAATCTGTAGTGATCTGGTTCTCATACATATACTGTACATCCCTATGGCATTGTTCCTACATGCTGATTGATGGTATGGGTTAATCTATCAAGTTCCACTGGTTAACTCACTTACCAGGAGCCATTTTAGTGGAGTATCATACACTGCCTTCAGAAAGTATTCACACCCCTTGACTTTTTCCAAATGTTGGTGTGTTACTGCCTGATTTTAAAATGTATTAAATGTAAATAGTTTTTGTCACTGGCCTACACACAATACTCCATAATGTCAAAGTGGATTGATCTTTTCAGAAATGTTTACAAATTAATTAAAAATGAAAATCTGAAATGTCTTGAGTCAATATGTATTCAACCCCTTTGTTATGGCAAGCTTTATAGTAATACATTCAGGAGTAAAAATGCACTTAATAAGTTGCATGAACTCACTCTGTGTGCAATAATAGTGTTTAACATGATTTTTTAATGACTACCTCATCTCTGTACCCCACATACAATTATTTGAGGTCCCTCAGTCAAGCAGTGAATTTCAAACAGATTCAACCACAAAAACCAGGGAGGTTTTCCAATGCTTCGCAAAATAAGGGCACCTATTGGTACTTGGGGACAAATAAAAAAGGCAGACATTGGATATCCTTTTGCGCATGGTAAAGTTATTAATTAGACCTTCGATGGTGTATCATTACACCCAGTCACTACAAAGATACAGGCGTCCTTCCTAAACTCTATTACCGGAGAGGAAGGAAACCGCACAGGGATTTCACTTTAAAACAGTTAGAGTTTAATGGCTGTGATAGGAGAAAACTGAGGATGGATCAACAACATTGAAGTTACTCCACAAAACAAACCTAATTAACAGAGTGAAAAGAAGGAAGCCTGTACAGAATAAACATATTCCAAAACATGCATCATGTTTGCAACAAGGCACTAAAGTAATACTGCAAAAAATGTGGCAAAGCAATTACCTTTTTGCCCTGAATACGTATTATGTTTGGGTCAAATCCAACACAACACATTGCTGAGTACCACTCTCCATATTTTCAAGCATAGTGGTGGCAGCATCATGTTATGGGTATGCTTGTAATCGTTCCGGACATGGAAGTTTTTCAGGATAAAAAAGAAACAGAGTGGAGCTTAAGTACAAGCAAAATCCTAGAGGCAAACCTGGTTTAGTCTGCTTTCCATCAGACACTGGGAGATTAATTCACCTTTCAGCAGGACAACAACCTAAAACACAAGGCCAAATCGACACCTGACTTGCTTACCAAGAAGACCGTGACTGTTCCTGACTGGCCAAGTTACAGTTTTGACTTAAATTTACTTGAAAATCTATGGCAACACCTGAAAATGGTTGTCTAGCAATGATCAACAACCAGTTTGACAGAGCTTGAAGACGTTTTGAAATAATAATGTGCAAATGTGGAATTAATTTGGAATTCAGGCTGTAACACAACAAAATGTGGAATAAGTCAAGGGGTATGAACACTTTCTGAAGGCACTGTAAGTGAAAGACTTATTGTCCCTCATATTGTTATTTGTTCAATAATAGGCCTACCCTACACTCTTAGAACTCTTACCAGGTAAAACCCAAAAAGGTTTTACCTGGAACCAAAAAGGTTCTACCTGGCACCGAAAAGGGTTCTCCTATGGGACAGCTGAAGAACCCCATTTTCTAAGAGTGTATGTTGAGTATGGGAAATTGACCTTCATATGTGTACAGTTCAGTAATGCTATTGAACTGGCTCCATTTAATTTATTATATTTACATTATGGCTTAATCAAGCTTTAAAGGGCGTTCTTTAGTTAATACCTAACTTTTCCTATCTTGCTGCTTTCTTCAGTTCTTTGGGCTGTTACTATAATGACAAAACCTTTCCTGCTTTCCAAACAGACTGTAGGGGCCTAAGTATAGGTGTGTTCTCTCAACTCTACTGGATTTGAACCCGTAATGCTTGTTTAGAATTTAGAATGTACAATTTGAATTGTTTGAGAATGAGGCAGGCCACTTGGACATAGCAGTTTGTCAGGAGGAGTTACGTCACTGACACAGTGAGTCAGAGACAGCTCTCTCCCCAGTAGTCCCCACCCCCGTGTGAAAGACAGAGCCCAGAGTTGTGAAGAGATCTGTCCCAACCTGCACCTCGGATCACAGCCATCACTTCCTCCTCCCAGCCCAGCCCAGCTCAGCTCACACTTGTTATTCTAACCGTTGCTAGCTGTGACATCAGATCCCCACCACCGCCTTGGGTTTCGCAAGCCTCAGTCAGGAGCCAAGTCCAGAAAGTTCCCAAAGTCTTCTGAGTGGGGTAGAAACGGAAGAGTCAGAGATGGGTGAGAAAGAGTGTGTTTCTCTCTGTGAAAAGCCCAAATGAGGTCAGCAGCAGGGTGTTTTATCCACATTGCTCAGGATTGAGCAGCAGCAGCGTTGCGTTAGCGGTGGTGTGAGGTGAACAATGACCAGTCTGTAATGAGCCAGGGGGCGGCCCTGTGTCCACTCTGTGAGGCTGTTAGCATCAGGAAACACAGACAACTCTCCCAGGACTAGTGTGGTAAGCTGCTGATGAAGGTAAGACCTAAGAGCATCTCATCTGTCTCTCAGCGTGCTGTGTTCCCATGGCTTTGTGTGTGGCGTCTACATACATTCTACCCAAATCATTTTAATAATGTGGAAAAATCCACGCATGCATTTTTACTGTTGATATGTATTTGCTTTGGCGTCGAACAGGGATCCCATACTGCCAAAGTTATGTCACATTACTGGGTATTTTCCATTGGTTATTTTACATGAGTGGTCAAAGTTTTCATGTTGCCTATTATCTTAGAAATACATTCTGGCGTTGAAGGGCTTTCCTTTCTTTTCTTTCTTCTCTAAAGAGAGTTTTTTCCCCCTCTGTTGCCCTGTAAACTTTAGCTGCTATGATTAATCTTCCACTGGTAAGCTGAACACACCTGAGGTAACCACTGGTATTCCACGCCTAGTTTCTCTCAATGTGTAGTCAACAGTGTTGAGAGGAATTCACAGCAGCTCTCAGCGCCAGACTCTTCCGAGCTGTTTAATGAGCTAAATTATTATTTTGGTATTTGGGAGCAAATAAAGTAACGTTGTAAGGAATGGTATCATGATGTTTCTGAACCCCCCCCCTACTCTCGTTCCAGGTGCCAGTCTGCGTCCCCACCCCCCATTCTCTCTGCCACACAGGGGCGGTGCCACGCCCCGCTCAGCGACAGCGAGGACAACAGGCAGCACGTCAGATACGTCAAAACAGACGGCAGACTCTTGGGCCGGGCCGGCTGGAGCAGCAAGACCGCTAGCCTCTGCAGCGGAGCCTCCCTCTCCTGTGACTTACCGTCCCAGAGCCGACTTACCAAGTCCAAGAGCATTAGCTGCCTGGACAACAAGCTCTCCATCTACAAGCCCTCTGGTGGGGCTCAGGTGGGTCAGGAGGCCCAGGGGGGCCAGGAGGAGCAGAAAGAGAACCAGAAACAGGAGGACCTTCCAGGGGGAGTTGGACTGAGTGGTGGTCCCCTGAGCTGGAGCACCCTCTCCCTGGGACCTTCAACCAACCACAGCCACAAGCGCACCCTCTCTCTCAGCCGCCCCGTGTCAGGGGCATCCTCTGTGGCCATCCGTAAGAAGATCTCAGAATGGGAGTGCAGGAGGGTGGCTCTGCCTAGGATGAGCCTGTGTCTGGAGAAGAGGCCTGTAGGTGAGCGTGTTGGCGGCAGCGAGGGCTGCCCCAGCCTCCTCCCCTCACCTTGCAGTGAGAAGACCTTTGACTTCAAGAGCATCCGGAGGATGAGTACGGCTTTCTCAGAGTGCTCCTACCCAGAGACGGAGGAAGAGGAGGCAGCCTCAGACAGGGAGTGTCTGGGCCGCTTTCAGAAGAGGCCAGGAAAGACAGACTCCTCTGCGTTATTCCTGAGCTCCCTGTCTGCTCGGAAGGAAACGTCTGCTGTACTCAATCGGATACAAAAGATTGAGAAGGTGCTGAAGGAGAGCCCCAGCCAGCCACCGCGGTATCTTAGTAACTGCTATGCACCAGACAAAACGAGACAGAAGTTTTTTCTGATAGGTGGGGTCGAGGACTTGGACAGTAGGGGCACCAGTAAACGCAGCAGTATATGTTCCGTGGCCACAGAACCAGACGCCCTGCCGGCCTATGATAAACTCTCCAGACAGAGGTTCAGTGTGAGCTCAACCCGGTCAGAGACCGAGAGCCCAGAGCCCCCCTGTCAACAGACCCCAGGGGGCATGCCAGTCAACCCCCTGCCCAAACCTAAGCGCACCTTTGAGTACGACGCCAACCGCAACCACAAGGGAATGTCGCCAGTCAACGGACTACCTCCTGGCAGTGCCTCTGAGGAGTCACCACCCCTGCTGCCCACCACCCCAGCCCCCAACATGACGCGAAATCTGACAAAGGACGGGAGCTCCCCCAAGAGACTCCAGGACAGGTGAGAAGAGTCACATCACCTCTAGACGTGTACGCTCTTAGAAAAAAGGGTTCCTAATAGGTTTTTCGACTGTCCCCATAGGAGAACCCGTTTTGGTTCCAGTTAGAACCCTGTTTGGTTCCAGTTAGAACCCTTTTAGGTTCCGTCTAGAACCCTCTGTAGAAAGGGTTCTTTCTACCTGGAACCAAAAGTGTTCTACCTGCAACCAAAAAGGGTTATTCAAAGTGTTCTCCTATGAGGACAGCCAAAGAACTCTTTAAGGTTCTAAATAGCACATTCTGTTCTAAGTGTAGTCTTTTGTTGTTATGGCATGTGTCAGTAAGTCCACGGTTCAGTGAACTGATGTTTTTGTGTTGTGCTTAGTGCATTCTCAGACAGTAAAAACATGTGTATCTTATCCCCCGGGCCCTCCTTCCCCCTCAGAATCAGCCATGCTGATCAAACAACATGGCGAACAGGAGATGCTGATTTATGTAGCTGCAAAACAAAACATGGGTCCTGCAGGCTGCAGTAAAAACAGAGAGGCAGTGAGTTTGTTGAGTTCCTTTCTGAGAGTTGCACTTGGACGGCTAGAACATTTATTTGTCTTGGATTTGTAAATGTCTTTAACATGTCCTGAGAATGTTTTTTAGGGAGGTAAGGATCATAGACCAAGCGTTTACTTTGTTGGTGTTCAAGTGTATTAAATGATTGGCCTTTTGTCTGGCTCTGGCTGTAGTCAGATGGACAGTAGAGAGGCCTCGCTCACTTCGTAGTGATGCTGCTAACTGAAATGGTTCCACCAAGTCTGCCTCTGTTCAGCGTTTGATAATAAGCAGATAAACATTGAGTCTGCTGTTCATTTTCTCAAGGCCTCAATGTTTTCCTGCATTAGAAAGACAGTATTTTTTGGCTTCATATGAAGAGGATCGCATTGTTCTATTGATATTGTTCATGGCTTTTGTTTTTTCTAATTTGATTTGTCTAGAATGTTGCCATTGAAATGGAATATGTTAAATTCAGTTTCTGCTGTTTTTCCAGTGTTATTTTGTAAGAATGCCAGGCTTTCATTGAACAAACATCAAGTAGCCTAATTGCAACACAAACTAATTGCAAATGTCAACTACATTAGACAGGGCATTGTGTATCTTAGTATAAGGCCAGGTAACAAAAGTCTGCTGTCTGTAAGAAACAATCAAAGTATTACTGTAAATAGGTCTATAACACAGTGCACTGTAATAATGGTTGATATAGCACACCCTTAAATATCACTACTCAGCTCCAGCCAAACTGTTCATGTCCAAGACCATCAATTGTTCTATCCTTGAAATCCAACAGATTTTCAACAACGTTCCAAGTAACATCAAAACAGGACTGTATTCTTCTTATATCATGCCTGTTATTTAGCAAAGGCCTACAGTATAGTGTCTTGCCAGTGGACATCCCAAGGTTCCCAGTGTGCCTCCTCATCCTTCTTCATTATGTTGCTATAGAGCTGTGCAGTACAGGCAGCTATTAGCCTGTTATGTCTTTCTGGAACACTTGATATTGTTTATTACCCTCGTTCTTTATCCCCCTTTAAATTGCCTTCAGAGCACAACTTGTTTAGGCCAATGACTGAGGGCAGGGCCTTGCCAGATCCTCTTGATGAGCGGGGAGGAAGAGATCCTTTAATGTCCCTGACTTGGAGTCAGTGTTTAACATTCCTGCGGCAGAGGCAATTTCAGAGCATGTTTAAAAGCCATGAGCCGTCAATGGAGCAGGACAGCAGGATAGCAGGCGTGATCTCACTGATCTAATGGAGGGACACTTCCCCTGTCCTGTCCTGAGCATTCAGAGTCCAGACACACACAAGCTGTCATGCTGTGTACATACGTACAGTACACAGAACTCCAGAAAATGTTTGGGTTGGTGGGAAATAAACAGGAAATGACTTTGTGATTGGAGCACATGTTGCTGTCAGCGTAATTAGATTAGGGGTGCTCTGAACCAGTGTTCCAGGTCTCTCTCTCTCTCTCTCTCTCTCTCTCTCTCTCTCTCTCTCTCTCTCTCTCTCTCCTCTCTCTCTCTGTTTAATTGGCAGCTTCATAGAGGGCTGTTGAGGGATGAGGCATATTTGGGTCTCATTGGAGCAGTGGCTTTCATCCTCTCAGGTGGTCCTCGTTGATTGTAATCGGCCAGTAGAGGATGTCAGGATGGAATGAACCAGACCCTCTAGACTGCAGCTCTCCTCTCCACTGTCTCAGCACACAGCCATGCATGATTAAATGCCATATTCTTTTCAGCTTTTTTCATCCTTCCTCCCTGTTTCTTGTTTCTTCCCATCTTTCCCTCCCCCTCGTTCGCTGTCCACGCTCTTTTCCTCTGTGATTCTCCCTCCATCAATCCCCTCGCTTTCTCTTTCTGACTCGCTCTCTTTCTGACTCTCTCTTTCTGACTCTCTCTCTCTTTCTGACTCTCTCTTTCTGACTCTCTCTTTCTCTCTCTCTCTCTCTCTCTCTCTCTCTCTCTCTCTCTCTCTCACTCTCTCTCTGAATCTCTTTTTTTCTGACTCTCTCTCACTCTCTCTCTCTCTCTCTCACTCTCTCTCTCTCTCTCTCTCTCTCACTCTCTCTCTCTCTGAATCTCTTTTTTTCTCTCTCTCACTCTCACTCTCTTTCTCTCTCTCTCTCTCTCTCTCTCTCTCTCTCTCTCTCTCACTCTCTCTCTCTGAATCTATTTTTTTCTGACTCTCTCTCTCTCTCTCTCTCTCTCTCACTCTCTCTGAATCTCTTTTTTTCTGACTCTCTCTCTCTCTCTCTCTCTCTCTCCCTCTCTCTCTCTTTCTGACTCTCTCTCTCTCTCTCTCTCTCTCTCCAGGGAGTCATGTGAGTTGGAGAATGCTGCCAGCCTGGCCTCCTCGTACCCGTCCTCTCACACAGAGAATGGCACTGTTTCCACAGAGACCCGCAGCAGCAGCCGGCCCAGCTCCAAAAGCACTTTAGAGGAGAACGCCTATGAGGACATAGTGGGTAAGCATGGTGCTGTGTCTGGATACCTGAGGATAACTCAGCCTGACCTGCAACACTTACTGATGCATTGTAATTCAATGAATAACCAGGATTTTGAAAGCCAAACTCTGTTAGTGACTGCTGATGCAAGCAGTAATTCCAAAATCCTATCACACACTTTGTAGATTTCTAGAGAGGTCTGATTGTTGGCCACTCTCTCATATCCTCACACTCTCAGCTGCCACGTAGACTGGATTGTCTTTATTCTGAAGGATGGCATGAAGATGTGTGCTGGTTTCACCATCAACTCCTAATTGTTATGGACTGATAACAAGTATTTCTTTATATGCTATAAGCTCTGTTTGTCTGTCTCCAGACAATGGTTATGTGGGAGCCAGCAACAACAGATGGGTTATATAATGCTAGCTGGCTTTCCCCTGGTTAAAAGGAATTTGACAGTCATGGTGTACATTTATACCCCATCTGCTTTCTATTGGACAATCCCAAATAGTTGACTGAAAAACTCTCAGGGCTTTTCAAAAATCAATGCTAGATTTATACTTCATATTCCTGCTTTATGTTTATTCAGCTCTGTATGGTTATGTAAAGAAAATCTGATCATCACTCACTCTTCATTATCAGGCCATTCCTTGAGACAAAGAATGGCACTCCTCCGTTTACTGGATTCAATTGTAAGATTACTCTGTGGCTTGGGAAAATGTCAACTTGATATGCCTCAGCTAAAGCCTAGACCTAGCACTAAAGCTAATTTCACATAAATCAAGTGTTCGACAGTCTCACAAGGAATTGTTTTCACAAAATTGGGGGAATATCTATCCTCTAACAAGGACTTTTGACCTCCTGATAGTTTTAGTAACATGGAAAACTACAATATCACAGTATAAGCAAGACCAACTCTAATTTCTCTGTATTGAGGGTGACAAAGTACAAATGTATGCCAAATTCCTTTCCAGTAATAAACGTCCTGAGGACTGTGGACAGTGAAAAGGCTGGTTCTCCTGAGGTGTTTCATGTGGCAGCGATGTCTGTCACGTCTCACCCGGCCCTTCTCGGCCCCTCCACTATAAATCTCCTTCCTGATCATCAGGCTTGAATGTGAGACCCAGTAAAAGAATGGGGGCTGACATGTTTTTAGTTGGAAATTAGAGATTGAGTGTTGGTTGACATATGTTTGTAGCCTTTGAGCATTTTTTTTTGCAAGCAAATGGGTCAAATTAAGACTGTAATGGCCACATTTCTCCCTCATACATGGTTGACTCTCTTCCTCTATTCGTCCTCTATGGCGTTTTATTCAGTCTCTGAAGATGACCAATGGTTCCAGGCAGAGCATGAATCGGTGGCCGCGAGGGGACCCGGGGGACTTTCATGCGTACCCCAACAAAGAGTCCATTGTTCGCCGGTCAAACACCTCTAGTATGGGATCGGCGATGCGGTCGAAGGCATTTTGGCTGAATGATGATTAGTTACAGAGAAATACATTGCCTCTGTGAGCTGTCCCTCCCCAGTGATCCTGGCTGCTCCAGTCTAAAGTAGGCCTAGCTGGCTCTGATCACGGCATGGAATGGCGGTCTCCACCACCGCTAAGCAGCGGTTTACAGGTCAGATGTTCCGTTGGAGGCAGCAGCCACAGCAGTGGGAGATAAGCCATGTTCTAGTCCCTCTCCGCTCGTATTTCAACGTGTAGCAGCCCAGACACTTTGGACTCAGACACACACAGCCCTTCTCGAAGCATTTAATCAACTATGTGAGGAGATCATAGCTGTCTGAGGCAGTAGCACACTGACAATGAGTACATTAAATAAAGACTCTTCTCAAAATCAAATCAAATTTAATTTGCCATATGCGCTGGATACAACTGGTGTAGACTTTACTGTGGAATGCTTGCTTACGAGCCCTTCCCATCATTACAGAATTAAAAAATAATAATACAAATAGTAACATAAGAGGAATAAAATAAAATACACAAGAATGGAGCTGTATACAGGAAGTACCAGTACCAGATCAATGTGCAGAGGTATGTGGTATTTGAGGTAGATATGTACCTGAATGCAGGGTAAAGTGACTAGGAATCATGATAGATAATAATAAGACTAAAATATAGAACAGAGTAGCAGCAGCATATTGTGTGTGTGTGTGTGTGTGTGTGTGGGGGTTTTGTGTTGGAGTGTATATGAGTGAGTGTGTGTGTGTATATGATCTGCGTATATTTAGTCCTAGTGAGTGTGAATATGGTGTCTTTATATAGTCTAGTGAGTGTGAATATGGTGTCTATATATAGTCTAGTGAGTGTGAATATGGTGTCTATATATAGTCTAGTGAGTGTGAATATGGTGTCTATATATAGTCTAGTGAATGTGAATATGGTGTCTATATATAGTCTAGTGAGTGTGAATATGGTGTCTATATGTAGTCTAGTGAGTGTGAATATGGTGTCTATATATAGTCTAGTGAGTGTGAATATGGTGTCTATATATAGTCTAGTGAGTGTGAATATGGTGTCTATATATAGTCTAGTGAGTGTGAATATGGTGTCTATATATAGTCTAGTGAGTGTGAATATGGTGTCTATATGTAGTCTAGTGAGTGTGAATATGGTGTCTATATATAGTCTAGTGAGTGTGAATATGGTGTCTATATATAGTCTAGTGAATGTGAATATGGTGTCTATATATAGTCTAGTGAGTGTGAATATGGTGTCTATATATAGTCTAGTGAGTGTGAATATGGTGTCTATATATAGTCTAGTGAGTGTGAATATGGTGTCTATATGTAGTCTAGTGAGTGTGAATATGGTGTCTATTTATAGTCTAGTGAGTGTGAATATGGTGTCTATATATAGTCTAGTGAATGTGAATATGGTGTCTATATATAGTCTAGTGAGTGTGAATATGGTGTCTATATGTAGTCTAGTGAGTGTGAATATGGTGTCTATATATAGTCTAGTGAGTGTGAATATGGTGTCTATATATAGTCTAGTGAGTGTGAATATGGTGTCTAGATATAGTCTAGTGAATGTGAATATGGTGTCTATATATAGTCTAGTGAGTGTGAATATGGTGTCTATATATAGTCTAGTGAGTGTGAATATGGTGTCTATATATAGTCTAGTGAGTGTATTTTTTATTTGTTTATTTCACCTTTATTTAATCAGGTAGGCCAGTTGAGAGCAAGTTCTCATTTACAACTATGACCTGGCCATATACATGGTGTGTATATATAGTCTAGTGAGTGTGTATATGGTGTGTATATATAGTCTAGTGAGTGTGTATATGGTGTGTATATATAGTCTAGTGAGTGTGTATATATAGTCTAGTGAGTGTGTATATGATGTGTATATATAGTCTAGTGAGTGTGTATATGGTGTGTATATATAGTCTAGTGAGTGTGTATATATAGTCTAGTGAGTGTGTATATGGTGTGTATATATAGTCTAGTGAGTGTGTATATGGTGTGTATATATAGTCTAGTGAGTGTGAATATGGTGTCTATATATAGTCTAGTGAGTGTGTATATGGTGTGTATATATAGTCTAGTGAGTGTGTATATGGTGTATATATAGTCTAGTGAGTGTGAATATGGTGTCTATATATAGTCTAGTGAGTGTGTATATGGTGTCTATATATAGTCTAGTGAGGGTGTATATGGTGTATATATAGTCTAGTGAGTGTACGTAGGGTCAGTGCAAGTGTACGTAGGGCCTTCCTCTGACGCCACCTGATATAGAGGTCCTGGATGGCAGGGAGCTCGGCCCCTGTGATGTACTGGGCTGTCCACACCCCCCTCTGTAGCGCTTTGAGGTCAAGGGCAATGCATTTGCCATACCAAACGGTGATGCAGCCAGTCAAGATGCTCTCAATATTACATTTGTAGAACATTTTGAGGATTTGAGGGACAATGCCAAATCTTTTCAGCCTCCTGAGGGGGAAGAGTTGCTGCCATGCCCTCTTCACGACTGTGCGGGTGTGTGGCAACCATGTTAAGTCCTTAGTGGACGCCAAGGAACTAGAAGCTCTCGACCCGCTCCACAACAGCCCAGTCAAAATGGATAGGGGCGGGCTCTCCCCTATTTCCCCTATAGTCCACGATCAGCTCCTTGGTCTTACTGATGTTGTTGTCCTGGCACCATTATATTTACATTTTACATTTACGTCATTTAGCAGACGCTCTTATCCAGAGCGACTTACAAATTGGTGCATTCATCTTATGATATTTACAATGCTACATCTATATATTTTTTAAAATTAATTAATTAATACAAAAAATTTTTTGGGGGGGTTAGAAGGATTACTTTATCCTATCTCAGGTATTGCTTAAAGAGGTGGTGTTTCAGGTGTCTCCGGAAGGTGGTGATTGACTCCGCTGTCCTGGCCTCGTGAGGGAGCTTGTTCCACCATTGGGGTGCCAGAGCAGCGAACAGTTTTGACTGGGCTGAGCGGGAACTGTGCTTCCGCAGAGGTAGGGGGGCCAGCAGGCCAGAGGTGGATGAACGCAGTGCCCTTGTTTGGGTGTAGGGACTGATCAGAGCCTGAAGGTACGGAGGTGCCGTTCCCCTCACAGCTCCGTAGGCAAGCACCATGGTCTTGTAGCAGATGCGAGCTTCAACTGGAAGCCAGTGGAGTGTGCGGAGGAGCGGGGTGACGTGAGAGAACTTGGGAAGGTTGAACACCAGATGGGCTGCGGCGTTCTGGATGAGTTGTAGGGGTTTAATGGCACAGGCAGGGAGCCCAGCCAACAGCGAGTTGCAGTAATCCAGATGGGAGATGACAAGTGCCTGGATTAGGACCTGCGCCGCTTCCTGCGTAAGGCAGGGTCATACTCTGCGAATGTTGTAGAGCATGAACCTACAGGATCGGGTCACCGCCTTGATGTTAACGGAGAACGACAGGGTGTTGTCCAAGGTCACGCCAAGGCTCTTAGCACTCTGGGAGGAGGACACAATGGAGTTGTCAACCGTGATGGCAAGATCATGGAACGGGCAGTCCTTCCCCGGGAGGAAGAGCAGCTCCGTCTTGCCGAGGTTCAGCTTGAGGTGGTGATCCGTCATCCACACTGATATATCTGCCAGACATGCAGAGATGCGATTCGCCACCTGGTTATCAGAAGGGGGAAAGGAGAAGATCGATTGTGTGTCGTCTGCGTAGCAATGATAGGAGAGACCATGTGAGGATATGACAGAGCCAAGTGACTTGATGTATAGCGAGAATAGGAGAGGGCCTAGACCTGAGCCCTGGGGGACACCAGTGGTGAGAGCACGTGGTGCGGAGACAGATTCTCGCCACGCCACCTGGTAGGAGTGACCTGTCAGGTAGGACGCAATCCAAGAGTGAGCCGCGCTGGAGATGCCCAACTCGGAGAGGGTGGAGAGGAGGATCTGATGGTTCACAGTATCAAAGGCAGCAGATAGTTCTAGAAGGATGAAAGCAGAGGAGAGAGAGTTAGCTTTAGCAGTGCGGAGAGCCTCCGTGACACAGAGAAGAGCAGTCTCAGTTGAATGACCAGTCTTCAAACCTGACTGATTTGGATCAAGAAGGTCATTCTGAGAGAGATAGCAAGAGAGCTGGCCAAGGACGGCACGCTCAAGAGTTTTGTAGAGAAAAGAAAGAAGGGATACTGGTCTGTAGTTGTTGACATCGGAGGGATCGAGTGTAGGTTTTTTGAGAAGGGGTGCAACTCTCGCTCTCTTGAAGACGGAAGGGACGTAGCCAGCGGTCAAGGATGAGTTGATGAGCGAGGTGAGGTAAGGGAGAAGGTCTCCGGAAATGGTCTGGAGAAGAGAGGAGGGGATAGGGTCAAGCGGGCAGGTTGTTGGGCGGCCGGCCGTCACAAGTCGCAAGATTTCATCTGGAGAGAGAGGGGAGAAAGAGGTCAAAGCATAGGGTAGGGCAATGTGAGCAGGACCAGCGGTGTCGTTTGACTTAACAAACAAGGATCGGATGTCATCAACCTTCTTTTCAAAATGGTTGACGAAGTCATCCGCAGAGAGGGAGGAGGGGGGTGGGGGGGAGGATTCAGGAGGGAGGAGAAGGTGGCAAAGAGCTTCCTAGGGTTAGAGGCAGATGCTTGGAATTTAGAGTGGTAGAGAGTGGCTTTAGCAGCAGAAACAGAGGAAGAAAATGTAGAGAGGAGGGAGTGAAAATATGCCAGGTCCGCAGGGAGGCTTGTTTTCCTCCATTTCCGCTCGGCTGCCCGGAGCCCTGTTTTGTGATCTCGCAATGAGTCGTCAAGCCACGGAGCAGGAGGGTCGACCGAGCTGGCCGGAAGGATAGGGGACATAGAGAGTCAAAGGATGCAGAAAGGGAGGAGAGGAGGGTTGAGGAGGCAGAATCAGGAGATTGGTTGGAGAAGGATTAAGCAGAGGGAAGAGATGATAGGATGGAAGAGGAGAGAGTAGCGGGAGAGAGAGAGAGCGAAGGTTGCGACAGCGCAATTCCATCTGAGTAGGGGCAGAGTGAGTAGTGTTGGAGGAGAGCGAAAGGGAAAAGGATACAAGGTAGTGGTCGGAGACTTGGAGGGGAGTTGCAGTGAGATTAGTAGAAGAACAGAATCTAGTAAAGATGAGGTCAAGCGTATTGCCTGCCTTGTGAGTAGGGGTTGACGGTGAGAGGGTGAGGTCAAAAGAGGAGAGGAGTGGAAAGAAGGAGGCAGAGAGAAATGAGTCCACTTGGGAGAGATGAGGATTTCAGTGCCACCACCCCGCTGACCAGATGCTCTCGGGGTATGCGAGAACACGTGATCAGACGAGGAGAGAGCAGTAGGAGTAGAAGTGTTTTCTGTGGTAATCCATGTTTCCGTCAGCGCCAAGAAGTCGAGGGACTGGAGGGTAGCATAGGCTGAGATGAACTCTGCCTTGTTGGCCGCAGACCTGGAACTCCACGTGGGTCATGCGCGCTGGGACCACCTGGTTAGAGTGGCAGCAGCCACGTGGTGTGAAGCGTTTGTATGGCCTGTGCAGAGAGGAGAGAACAGGGATAGACAGACACAGTTGACAGGCTACAGAAGAGGCTACGCTAATGCAAAGGAGATTGGAATGAAAATTAACTAAACAACTGGGGAAGCGAGAGAGCAGGGCCTCCCTCACTAACCTTTCACTGAAACACTCAAATATAACTCTTCCAACTTCCACTTTAGGAATTATAATGGATGTAAACTACAGTGGTTCAATGTTTCCAGGAATAGGCTCAAACTTAGTTTATTCAGCTAGATAACTTGGTACAGTATTCTTCCATGAAACCCACCCAGTGCACCGTATCCTATGACACCGTAGCTAACTAGCATGCTAGCATCCAATAACACACGGTTAGCACCAATACTTGGTTACAACAAACTACCAATGGATCATTTGTGTCCGTGTCTAGTTCCTTTCATAACGCAGAAGTAATTAAACGTTGGCTAGCTAACACAAAGTCAGTCCTGCTAGCTACACAAGTGGACTACACATCTCGAATGTTCAGAAAGTTAAGCTTACGTTGCAAAAATCTTATTGACTAAAATGATACAGTACAGCTAGCTGGTAAAGTTGGCTAGCTAGCAGTGGCTACGTTGTTGACTTTGTTTGAAAATGTAGCTGGCTAGCTAACCTCGATAGTTTCTCTGTACTACACCTTTATCTTTGATACAAAGACAACTATGTAGCTAGCTAACATTACACTAATCAAATCGTTCCGTTGTAATGTATTTAGTTTCTACAGTTCTGCTAGTTGGTAAAGTTGGCTAGCTAGCAGTGGCTGTGGTGTTGACTTTGTTTGGAAAACGGCGTCGCTGCGAACAAATATAGCTGGCTAGCTAACCTTGTTAGTTTCTCTAAACTACACCTTTATCTTTGATACAAAGACAGCAAAGACAACTATGTAGCTAGCTAACATTACACTAATCACATCGTTCCGTTGTAATGTATTAAGTTTCTACAGTTCTGCTAGTTGGTAAAGTTGGCTAGCTGGCAGTGGAAGTGGTGTTGACTTTGTTTGGAAAACGGCGTCGCTGCGAACGAATATAGCTGGCTAGCTAACCTTGTTAGTTTCTCTAAACTACACCTTTATCTTTGATACGAAGACGGCAAAGACAACTATGTAGCTAGCTAACATTATAGTAATCAAATCGTTCCGTTGTAATGTAATGTAATGTAATGAAATGTAATATTACCTGCGGAGCGAAGTACAGCACGACTACTCACTCCAGCTCCAGAGACACTGCTAAGTCTCTGACCTCCTTCCTGTAGGCTGTCTCATCATCGTCCATGATCAGGCCTACCATTGTCATGTCATCAGCAAACTTGGTGATGGTGTTGGAGTTGTGCGTGACCACGCAGTCATGGGTGAACAGGGAGTACAGGAGGGAACTAAGCACACACCCCTGAGGGGCCCCGGGGTTGAGGGTCAGCCTCAACCCCAGTTGCAGAGGGAGGGGTTCAGTCCCAGGGTCCCTTGCTTGGTGATGAGCTTGGAGAGGACTATGGTGTTGGACGCTGAGCTGTAGTCTATGAACAGCATTCTCACATAGTTGTTTTCCCTCCTGTCCAGGTGGAAGAGGGCAGTGTGAAGTGCAATTGTGATTGCTTCATGTGTGGATCTGTCAGGGGGGTATGCAAATTGGAGTGGGTGTAGTGAGTCTGGGATGATGGTGTTGATGTTTGTCATGGCCAGCCTTTCAAAGCACTTCATAATTACAGGTCTGAGTGCCACAGGGCAATAGTCATTTAGGCAGATTACATTGGAGCGCTTGGGAATAGGGACAATGGTGGCAGTTTGAAACATTTGGGGATTACAGACTGGGACAAGGAGAGATTGAAAATGTCTGTGAAGACACTTGCCAGCTGGTCTGCACATGCTTTGAGAACACGCCCTGGTATTCCAGCCTTGTGATTGCATTTCACCTTCCTCCTATATTGTCCTTTTGCATGTTTGATGTCTTGTCGGAGGTCGGAGAGGCTTTCTTTGTTGTGTCCATGTCCGTGTCCTGTCCCTTGTAAGCAGTAGCTCTAGCCTTTAGACCAGCGTGGATATTGCCTGTAATCCATGGTTTTTGGTTTTGATACATTCTTATAGTCTATGTACTTATTGATGAAGCCTGTGACTGTTGTGGTAAACTCCTCAATGCTATCGGTTAAATCCCGGAACATATTCCAGTCTGTACTAGAAAAATAGTCTTATAGCCTCCCGTCTTCTTCATCCAACAACTTCCATATTCAGTGCATCACTGGTACTTCCTGTTTGAGCTTTTGTTTGTAAACATGAAGCAGGATAATGTAGTCATGGTCAGATTTGCCAAAGGGAGGACGAGGGAGGGCCTTGTATGCATTTCTGTAGGTAGCAAAAAAGTGGTCCATAGTTTTAGTGCCTTTAGTGGCACAGGAGACGTGTTGGTAGAAGTGAGGTAGGATGGTTTTAATTCTCCACCCAGCCACTTGTTTGTTTATGGCCCCATACAGTTAGTTGAGTGCCAGAGTGGTGTTGGCTTGTGGATGGATGTAGACAGCTGTGATAATTACAGATGAGAACTCTCTTGGTAGATAAAAGGGTCTGTAGCTAACCATGAGTTATTCTATATCAGGTGAGCAAAAGCTAGATATTTCCTTCATACTGGAAGCAGCACACCAGTTGTTATTTATGAAAAAAACACACTCCTCCTTTTGACTTCCCCGAAGCTGCCGTCCGATCCTGCCACTGCATGGAGAATCCACTGAGTACTACGTGCATAGCGTCATCATCCAGCCACGTTTCAGTAAAACATAATATTGCAGCTTTTCAAGTCTCTCTGATAGGAGACTCTCAAATGAATTCTTGAGTGACTGGACATTTGCCAATATTCACTGGTTTCTAATTCTGAAGCCAGTGAAGTCACGCTTTTTCAATTCTGCCCACAAATTTTCTATAGGTTTGAGGTCAGGGCTTTGTGATGGCCACTCCAATACCTTGACTTTGTTATCCTTAAGCCATTTTGCCACAACTTTGGAGGTATGCTTGGGGTCATTGTCTATTTAGAAGACTCATTTGCGACCAAGCTTTAACTTCCTGACTGATGTCTTGAGATGTTGCTTCAATATATCAACATAATTTTCCTTTCTCATGATGCCATCTATTTTGTGAAATGCACCAGTCCCTCCTGCAGCAAAGCACCCCAACAACATGATGCTGCCACCCCGTGCTTCACGGTTGGGATGGTGTTCTTTGGCTTGCAAGCCTCTCCCTTTTTCTTCCAAACATAACAATGGTAATTATGGCCAAACAGTTATATTTTAGTTTCATCAGACCAGAGGACATTTCTCCAAAAAGTGCGATCTTTGTCCCCATGTGCCGTTGCAAACTGTAGTCTGGCTTTTTTATAGCGGTTTTGGAGCAGTGGCTTCTTCCTTGCTGAGCAGCCTTTCAGGTTATGTCGATATAGGACTCGTTTTACTGTGGATATAGATACTTTTGTACTGGTTTCCTACAGCATCTTCACAAGGTCCTTTTCTGTTGTTCTGGGATTGATTTGCACTTGCCACACCAAAGTACGTTCATCTCTAGGAGACAGAATGTATCTCCTTCCTGAGCGGTATGATGGCTGCGTGGTCCCATGGTGTTTATACTTGCACACTATTGTTTGTACAGATGAATGTGGTACCTTCAGGCATTTGGAAACTGCTCCCAAGGATGAACCAGACTTGTGGAGGTCTACAATTTTTTTTCTGAGGTCTTGGCTGATTTCTTTTGATTTTCCCATGATATCAAGCAAAGAGGCACTGAGTTTGAAGGTAGGCCTTGAAATACATCCATAGGTACACCTGCAATTGACTCAAATTATGTCAATTAGCCTATCAGAAGCTTCTAAAGCCATTGCATCATTTTCCGGAATTTTCCAAGCTGTTTAAAGGCACAGTCAACTTAGTGTATGTAAACTTCTGACCCACTGGAATTGTGATACAGTGAATTATAGGTGAAATAATCTGTCTGTAAGCAATTGTTGGAAAAATTACTTGTGTCATGTACAAAGTAGATGTCCTAACCGACTTGCCAAAACTATAGTTTGTTAACAAGAAATTTGTGGAGTGGTTGAAAAACAAGTATTAATGACTCCAACCTAAGTGTATGTAAACTTCCGACTTCAACTGTATGTCCTGGGAAATTTTCTTGTTACTTACAACCTCATGCTAATCGCATTAGCTTACGTTAGATCAACCGTCCCGTGGATGGGACACCGTTCCCGAAGAAGATTTATGGTATAAGTGGTTATATTATGTCAAGCTATAGTTTGATTAGCGTAGTGCCACTGGGAATCGGTTTCCCGTCTGGTGAATCAGGTTCTGTACACAACAGTGACTCAACAGTAATGGATTATGTCTGCGTCATCAACCCCAAGCTGAACTGAGTCTCTCTAACATCATTATGTCAACAGTGGTGGTGGTGAGGTAAAATGGCCTCCCTGGCCTGTCTGTCTGAGCCAGATTATCTCCGCTCTTAACACTGCATGGGAATCTGCTGACTGGAATAATGATGCTTTGTTTTGTCTATGTAATCATACATTTCACATAGATTTATGAATTGCTGATGAATACAGTATGGCATTTCTCTTTAATTTACAGTTGAATGTATACTGTAGTTTTGAGCATTTTTGAGGTATGAGTGTTAAACAATTTAGATCCAAAAATACTATATATATCTCCCAACAAATTTGGCCCATGTGGTCACAAGCCTTCTCTGAAGGATGTACACTGTACAGTTACAGCATGGTTTGTGGTGCCACCAAATGTTTAGACGGATCTCAAGCCCGTTTTGGTCCCGTGAACATCTCTGTTTATTACATGAATGACTGGTGCCACTGTAGCAGCCACTCGATGGCGAGGGACATTCTGTCCATAGCCCTTTTATGGGGTAATCCCATCCTGACATTGTGTAGATAGTCTGTCCTCTGTCTCGCTCTAGAGAGAGCCTATTGTGTAAACAGATGCCGAGTCAGTGTGGGTGCAGCCAGGTCAGGAGAGGTGTGCCCAGTGTGTGTGTGTGTGTGTGTGTGTGTGTGTGTGTGTGTGTGTGTGTGTGTGTGTGTGTGTGTGTGTGTGTGTGTGTGTGTGTTTGGATGTGAGTAACCACAGCAGTTGATTAGTACCCTCCAGTGCGTCAGAAGCCAGGGAGACATATCATCATCCCGGCAGGCTGTCATTACTCTGCTTCAGTGGAATGGGGTCCAGAGCACTGAGACGTCAGTCCAGCCCTAGAGCTGGGCCATACAGACAAACATCCATATCGCGATAAATTGCCTGAATTGATGTGATAATTATAAATATAACAATAGTTTATAACAATGTGCATGTGCCACCGTATATTGTTTTTATATTACCCTTAAAACTACTACTACTAGTGTGATGCTTGTAGCCATCAATTGTCCCATTAACAATCACACATATTAGTAAACTTATTTCATTTCAAACTTCATATTTCTCTAGTATAGGCTACTTATCGTAATGAACAATATCAGCAAAATGCCTGCGATAAGTGATCGGTATGGTCAGTCTCAATTTTCGGTTTATGGTCCCAGCTATACCCAGGCCTGTTATTGTATTCATCAGCTCTGATAATACATAGGGAGGGAAGAGGGAAGAGCCCAGTCTGACTGGACTTTCATTTTTAGTATGACATGGCAGAATGCACTGATGATCTCACTAAGATGGATCATAAATAGGCAATAAATGATGAACCCCTTTTAACAAAACAGATACCTTTAACAGATACATTTAGCACAGTTTAATGTTGGCCTTCAAGGTGTTCCTCCAGTTTATAGGATTCTCTTCCATCATTGAGATGCTGAAGTGTAGATTTAGTGTAGTCTCTTTTAACAGACACTAGCTCTGTTGTAAGACTCTTGCTCGTCTTTCACTGCAAGTCTTTTCCCTCATGCCTTTCCACACCATCTGGCTCTGTTTTCCTTTTTAGTGCAGTTCCTTCGTTTTCTCACAACCTTTTCAGACCCAGCTGAAATGTTATTCTCAGAGCACGTCTGGATGGACATGGGCAGGGGTGTTATACAAGTTTTTATACTCGCTGGCTGGCCCTTTTCCAAGTGACATCAGTGAAAGCAGTGCTGTGTGAGATTCCCGTCAGTGTGGAGTGGGAAAACCCAAAACTCTTTGTGCAACACCTCTGAAATGTTGAGTGATAATTTCTACATCAACAGTCTCATTGAAAGGATGTAAGAATGAAGTTCAGTGATACCTGAGAGGAGGAGGAAGAGGAGGAGGATGTCCCGCTCCTCTCCTCCCCTTCGCCTCCCGCAGCAGACAGCCTGCATACTCCGGCCATGACTCACCCCTAGCAGCCCAGTGTCCGGGAGTCTCGGCACAGTGCAGTCGATCAGGGGCCAGCGGGGCCGCCGGGGCCCTGGGCCAACAGTAACTGTTTAAAGAGACAGTACATTTGGGCATTGTAGCAGCCAACTGAGATTGACCTTTAACCTGGGCCCTGCATGACTTATCTGATCTGAGCTACACCACAGGGAGCCTCTCTCCTGCCCCCCAACTCCCTCTCCTGCCCCCCGTCATCTCACACAGACTCTGGCCTGAAGCCCCTCTGGCTTTGTCTTGTCTAGTCAAATACCTTCCTTCTCCCTGAACCTCAACAGATCCTTCTGAACAGCTGCTGCTGTTATCTTAGACCTTAATCTGTTTTCTTAATGTCGTCACACAGAGAAGGAGAACCCGTACGAGGACGTGGACCTGAAGAGGAGGAGTTTGGGTCGGAAGAACCGATTGGTACCGGAAAGCAACCGGACCTGGACCTCCCAGAAACTCAACTCACCTCCTCAGGTAACCCAGCTAGCTAGCAGAACTGAGATATTTTCCTCCCTCAGACTGGAGTTAGATCTCTGAAACCTGGACAGGATCCTCCAATAATCTTATTTCACAGCCTGATTTCTCATTATTTGCGCTACAGAAGCCTTTTGATGTGTTGAATCCTGGTGGAGTTCCAGTAAAATACTGTCAGTCTGCCTGGAAATGTAGGTTTGGCTCTGCTGCTTTAATATGGAAGGGCACTGTCTCGTCGTAGGAAAGATTTTTCCTTGTGTTCAACTGGGAATGAGGTCACTGTGCGATGAGGAAAATATATTGTGTTATTGGGTACGATTACTTATTGTCATGACAAAAACCTCAGTCAATCCCAGACCAAACCAAGATCCATTGCGTCATCCTATAGGCCCTGGTCAGAAATAGTGCACTATAAAGTGAATAGGTTGCCATCTGGGACACAGCCTCAGTATTGTCCTCTCTCTCCCCCTCCACAGCTGCCCTCTCAGCCCAGTAGCCAGTCCCTGCGCCTCTCTGGTCCCACAGACAAGAAGAGTCACCGGGCATCCCGCCTGTCCAAGCGACACAGCCATGATGACATGCTGCTGCTGCCGCCCCAGCTGGGGGTCTCTCCCTCCCCCTGCTGCCTGCTGGATGACAGCCTGAGCAGCGCCAGCGACACCCTGGCCTCCCGTAGGCACCGGAGGATCCCCAAGGTACAATATAAAACACTCCAGGCTGTAGGAATGAACCTGTTCTCTCCATGAGGATCTCCTCAAGGACTATTCTATTCTTGCAAGCCATGTATCTACGGGGCCATGCATCTATCTGGAAGGCAAAATGAAGATGGATTTGCTATAGACTATACAAATGTCATTCTTTTGAATAATTCTTAAATGCACTGTGTTCGAAACGCTTTGCTGATTCTGTTCATACTTTGTTTTAAACACAAGCCATATCCCAGGGATAGTTCTGGACATGCAGAGAGAGAGGGCACTGAGAAGGATTTTATGTCTCTCTCTTCCTCCTCCCACACACTGAATGGAGCCAACTTTGAAGAGCTTCACCACAGGAGATCAGATAGTCCTCTACTGTAGGTTGTACACACACTGAGCTTCCCCTTTCCTCTCACTGTTTACAGATTGTCCAGAGAATCAACTCCATTTACTCTACCAAGAGAGGGAAGAAGAGGCTGAAGAAGCTGTCCTTGTCTAATATTGAGACGGCATCTCTGAGAGGTACATAGGGGCTCCTCCCTTCCTTCTCTCCATCCACTGTCTGGATCAGGGAGTAAATATTTGTGTCTCCCCCACCCACATAGTGTCCCAGTCATCTCATCTCTATGGCATAAACATAATTGTAGAGTTGACCCCTGACCCTAAACAAACCTTTTTTCTCTCTCCGATCTGTTTACAGATGACAACAGCGAGAGCGAGAGCGACTCTGATGACAGGTTCAAAGGTGAGAGGTCACAGTATGCAGTTGATGCTCAGTCCCTGGAGAACAATGGTGCACTTGGTCTATAGCTGTCTGTTTCTGCACAGACAGAGGATTTGTCCCAGTCACAGCAGATACAACAAGCGCATGTCTCTGTTGTGACAAGTCGGTGTTTGGAACGAGACATCGATCAAGTGACTTGTGACCAAAGGGACCACAGAAATGTAACTGAAAGGCAAAATGAAGACGTAATGGATGTGATATAGACTATACAACTGTCATTCTTTTGAATAAATACTAAATGCACTGTGTCCGAACTTGTTGCTGATTCTGTTCATACTCTGTTTTAAACACAAGCCATCTGTGATGACAGTTATGGTGAACTATAAGGTTTGTATTTCTCTCTAATCTGTGTTTAGGTTGTTATGTGTTGGACTGTGTGAGGATAAACATGTGTGAGTATAGAGGTTTAATCAGTGTGTTGAAACCCAGCTAACGTTTTAAATCCGGTTAAGTTTTGGTTCCCAGAATGCTTTTGGTAGGTTAGAGATAACAATCATTTAACCTCCATTTGTTTGGTTTTCAAAGCATTTTCTTTTCTCTTTTTTTTAATCATCCCAGGAACCGCGTGGCAACTTTTCAGGGGTCCTTGAATGTTTGATTTCCTTTTACATCGTAACATGGTTTTGGAAACATCATACTTGACTAAATATGTTCCAATAATGTTTGGAGAACATTCTCTCGTTATGTTCTCTCTCAACCTAAGGGGAATCCAATGGTAACATTTCATTAGTTATGGGAATGTGTTTTGTTAGATGGGAAGTGGATGTTGGACTGTAAGCTCTTTGTCAGTCTTCATGGCTTGTAGTGCACTATTTGCTGTGATTGCTGTCAGTTGTGTGTAGTACACAGTATTTGGGATATGCATTTTGTTAATACAACCCTGTACTGAAGGTTGAACTGTCCATATCCCTCTCTCTTCTCTCCCCAGCCCACACCCAGAGGCTGCTGAAACTGCAGTCAATGCTGCGGCGGGCCCCTAGCTACCGCACACTGGAGCTGCAGCTGATTGAGTGGCAGGAGAGGGAGCTGTTTGAGTACTTTGTGGTGGTGTCCCTCAAGAAGAAGCCCACCAAGAACTCCTTCTTTCCCGAAGTCACCTACCAGTTCCCCAAGGTAAGGGAACAACCAAACTGTATTCTTGCCCCTCGGGCCCCTTGGTCATGGGTCAGACAGCAGTGTCAAGTCCCTTAAGTGAGAGAACGGATTTAAACAGGAAGGGGTCCTGGTCGATAACTGTTTCTTCTGAGACATTACTCACTGGACCTACAGAAGTCTGTATGCTGAGAGCTGTGATATATGGAGGTCGGAGACCCTTACCAATGTTGTTTGCATGTTGAAATAGAATTGAAAATGGCTCATTTTCATACAGAACAATATTGATTTCTGTGGTCAAAAACATCTGTGTTATCTAATCTACTTTTAGTAGCCATTATGGCCACATTAGTCCAGCACATACAGTTCCTTCAGAAAGTATTCATACCCCTTGACTTATTCATATTTTGTTGTGTTAAAGCCTGAATTCAAAATTAATAATAAAAAAATGTCCCACTCATCTACACACAATACCCCATAATGACAAAGTGAAAACAGGTTTTTAGAAATTTTAGCACATAAAAAAAAGCTAATACAGAAATATCTAATTTACATAAGTATTCATACCCCTGAGTCAGTACATGTTATAATCACTTTTGGCAGCGATTACAGCTAAGTCTTTCTGGGTAAGTCTACTAAGAGCTTTGCACACCTGGATTGTACAATATTTGCATGTTATTATTTTTTTAATTCTTCAAGCTCTGTCAAGTTGGTTGTTGATCATTTATAGATAGCCATTTTCAAGTCTTGCCATAGATTTTCAAGCTGATTTAAGTCAAAACTGTAACTAAGCCACTCAGGAACATTCAATGTTGTCTTGGTTAGCAACTCCAGTGTATATTTGGCCTTGTGTTTTAGGTTATTGTCCTGCTGAAAGGTGAATTTGTCTCCCAGTGTCTGTTGGAAAGCAGACTGAACCAGGTTTTCCTCTAGGATTTTGACTGTGCTTAGTTCTATTTAGTTTATTTTTATCCCAAAAAACCCTGTGCAGTCCTTGCTGATGACTAGTATACCCATAACATGATGCAACCACCACCATGCTTGAAAATATGAAGAGTGGTACTCAGTGATGTGTTGTGTTGGATTTGCCCCAAACATAACACTTTGTATTCAGGACAAGAAGTTAATTTCTTTGTTACATGTTTTGCAGTTTTTCTTTAGTGCTTTATTACAAACAGGATGCATGTTTTGGAAGATTTTTATTCTGTAAAGGCTTCCTTATTTTCATTTAGGTTAGTATTGTGGAGTAACTACAGTGTTGTTGATCCATTCTCAGTTTTCTCCTATCATAGCCATTAAATTCTGTAACTGTTTTAAAGTCACAATTGACCTCATGGTGAAATCCCTGAGTGGTTTCCTTCCTCTCCGGCAACTGAGTTAGGAAGGACTGTAGTGACTGGGTGTATTGATACACTATCCGACGTGTAATTAATAACTTCACCATGCGCAAAGGGATATTTAATGTCTGTAAAAAAATTTTACCCATCTACCAATTGGTGCCCTTCTCTACGAGGCATTGGAAAACATCTCTGGTCTTTGTGGTTGAATCTGTGTTTTAAATTCACTGCTCGACTGAAGGACTTTACAGATAATTGTATGTGTGTGGGTACAGAGATGAGGAAGTCATGAAAAAATTATGTTAATCACAATTTTTGTCAATGCAACTTAATGTGAGTTGTTAAGCACATTTTTACTCATGAACTTGTTTTGGCTTGCCATAGCGAAGGGGTTGAATATTTATTGACTCAAGACATTTCAGCTTTTTAATTTAAAATTTATTTGTAAGTGTTTCTAAAAATATAATTCCACTTTGACATTATGAGGTATTGTGTGTAGGCCAGTGACACAAAATGTAAATGTAATCCATTTTAAATTCAGACTGTAACACAACAAAATGTGGGAAAAAGTCCACGGGTGTGAATACTTTCTGAAGGTACTGTAAATGCAGATATTTCTGAAGAGTAGGGCCATGGCCGTAACATACGGGTTGAGGGAGTTTTCGGAGTTTATTTACAGTAAGTGGTGTAACCAGGAAACGGTTTCTATGGTAGTTAAGTGTTTACTTACTCAAAGATCTCTTTTTAAGCTATTTAAGATTTGGTTCAGTGATAGAATCCCCTGGGAGATATCGGTATGTTGGTTCTCTGCCAGAGAAAAGCCTGACCCAATGATGTCGGGGGGGGAGGGTAGAGAGGGGGGTTGGGGGTGATAAGGGGAGGAGGCGCTGACCCTGTGTGGGAGAATGCTTAGGCTGGTAATTTATTCTTACTGTAGGGGACATTTTTGGGGACCCTGTAAAGAGGACAGACTCAGTAGACTGTAAGCGTCTGGGTCTGTTTCTGACTGAGGCGTTTCCTGTTCCTTTCTCGTCTCGTCTCACAGCTAGAGAGGCCCACCAAGCTGATGAGGGAGGCAGAGCAGAGACTCAAAGCCATCCCCCAGTTCTGCTTTCCAGATGCCAAGGACTGGACCCCAGTGTCTGAATACAGCAGGTACAGTACAGATTACTGTACAACCCCACTGCATCACGGAGGAAAGCTCACCACCACACTGTTGGCTTATTAGTCCCATTCCTTGCCTGAACCAGATGGGTACTAATCAGTTGTGATGCACAAGTGTTCCATATATAGATTAAGGTAAAAAAACTAACAAATCAATAGAATGATTAGACGTGTAAATATCAATGAGTAAAATTAGGAAGAAAACACAAAGATGTAATGCCATTATCTTCATGAAATCCTGGTAGACTCTTACTCTCACTCCTGCTCCTGACAACGTGGGTCCCTAAAACAGCCTTCTCTCTCCGCCACAGAGACTGGGCTACTTCACCAACCCTAAAGTGTGAATGAGATCCAACACTACGTTTCCTTTGATCACTGTTCAATCTCTACAATCTGTGTGCTGGTTTGACTATAACAGAGTGTGTGTGTGTGTGTGTGGTGTGTGTGTGTGTGTGGTGTGTGTGTGTGTGTGTGTGTGTGTGTGTGTGTGTGTGTGTGTGTGTGTGTGTGTGTGTGTGTGTGTGTGTGTGTGTGTGTGTGTGTGTGTGTGTGTGTGTGTGTGTGTGTTTCGGTACAGTGAGACCTTCTCGTTCATGTTGACTGGAGAGGATGGCAGCAGGAGGTTTGGGTACTGCAGGCGTCTGCTGGTAAGCAAGCCACCATTAGTTCACTGGTCTCTGTTCTGTTCACACCCTGCTGAGCCAGCCCTGTTTGTTTTGACAAGGGTTTTTTCTTTCCTGTGGGACCATTGAGGTGTTATTGCGTCACCAAGCTGGGTATGAATAGGAATTTTAATGTCTGTATGTAACAAAGCTTGGTCGTTTTGGCCTTTCAAAATGGTTGCGATGAATCCTAGTAAAACTGGACTCCTTCTGTTTCATGAGAGTTTCTCAGGAGAAGAATGCCGAAAAACAAGCCATGAAATGTCTAAGTTTGTCATTGTAGAGCACAACCCGCCCGTAAGGGTTTCTAGTCATTTGATATTTTATGACGAGCCCACAGTTCAGAAAGTATGGCTGTGTGGGATGTTGTGCTTGCTGTGATTTTTTTTAATGTCACTGTTATACCCAAGAATGTGTACATTCACAAAGTGTGTATGTTTTGTAGGGTTTGTCAGTGTGTTTTAGTAGTCTACTGTATTTGTGTGTCGCGTAGACCGAGATGGGGGCCATTCTTAAACTCAGTTCTGACTGTTACTTGACTGTATTGAGCTCAGTAGTTGCTGACATTAAGTAGCTGTAGATCAGACGACTCCTGGTGCTGTGAGAGAGGTGAGTTTCCTCCTCTCCGGTAACCCAGCTCCTTCCTTCCCTGGTGGAAGTCTAAGGAGTTGGCATGAACAACACATTCCTAAGGACTTTAACCAAGTTCCACATGCTTGATTTAATCATCCATTTGGAGAAAGCAGAGGAGAAAATTGCATACCTAATATGGACAAGTGGATCGGGATTTCTTTATATGTATGCACGTGTTAATTTGTGTGTGTGTGTGTGTGTGTCTGTGCAGATATGTGTGTGTGTTAGGAGATGGATAGATCCAGGAGGCCTGGTTGGCTCCAGAGTAGATTGGTCTGTGATTGTTTAGTGTGGAGGGTAGAGGTATTCATTAACTGTGTAGAGACTGCAGCACCTGTGTTTAGTTTACAATGGGAAGCCTCAGTCTCTCCAGATGAAATACGTCTACCTCCAGCAGCTGAAAGACCAGACTTATAAATATTTGTTCAACCACAGCTGATTGTGAACTAACCTGGTACTTTATCTGAATAAAAGCAAGTACAGTTTGTGTGTATGGTAGTGTTTCAGTATATTCTCATTGATGTTGCATTATAAACCTAACCAAGTATCTTATCTTAGTATCTATTGCCACATTACTGTGTGTGTTACCTTACAAGCCTCTCTTCCCCAGTGACTGACGAGACTCTTAATTTGTGCCCCTGTTCCAGCCGAGTGGGAAAGGGCCTCGCCTTCCTGAGGTGTACTGTGTCATCAGCCGACTGGGCTGTTTCCACCTGTTCTCCAAGGTGAGTTCATGCTTACACACACACACACACACACACCCCCTAGTGTAGCCGTCGTCGCGGTTACCTGTCTCTGAGCCGAGCCGAGGCCAGTGTTCCCAGGAGTGAACTAGTTGAGGCTGTGCCAGCATTTCCACTCTAAGGCATCCTGTCCAGCATAAACCTTATTTTCTGCTTTTTCCTCTCTGATTTCCCAGTTAAATAGTTTCCTTCACTTGTTTCTGAGTTGAGCTAACATGACACAGAGTGCTCATTGTGTTTAAGTACTCCATGCCTTATCTGCCTCCTCATGAATCCTCTATGAACAGTGTATTTGAAGTGAATAAGGCCTGTGTTCAGGGAAACAATTAAGAAGTAGTAGATGTATTTAATGAATGAAAATAACTTTTTATTACTGTATTGTGAGTGCTAAAATGTGCCAAAAAGCTGTCAGTTAGTTTCATTTCATATTCATTTAAGGTCAAAAGGAGGCATAAATACAATAGATTGTTTCTGTCTTGTGACAGCACAGGCATCTCAACAGTGAGGGTTGAACAGTCCTCATACAGGTGGCAGTGTAGGTCTCAGAAGGCACCGTTTTGAGGGCTTGAGACCTGCGTAGGTGAGAGAGGAAATGTTTTCCAAGGAGTTTGAAGTGCTTTTCTAGTTAATGCGAGAAAGATGGGAGTGTTTGATTTCACTGGGAACAGAGGGTGTGTGGGGAGTGGAGGGGATATCATATGACCCTGAATGTGAGTGTGTCTCTCCAACAAACTTTCCAGACAGGAGTAGACAGGTCTGACACAGACAGACACATGGACATATTGGGTGGGATTTTCCTTTGCTATTTTCCATATATATCAGACAGCCACAGATTGAAATTCATACTGTATTTGTCAAAAGGGGCAAAGGTAGCCTGGTTCCAGACAATAGCAAGAGCTTTACTTCAGACAGCAACACGCTACCATTTACATTTACTGGCCATATTGACTGAATGTACTTGGTCTTGGTCTATTACTACACTCTCAATCTACATCCCGAGTGAAACCTTATTCCCTATTTAGTGCACTACTTTTGACCACGGTCCATAAGGCACTATATAGGGAATTTGGGACTTTCTGTTTGAAATATTGAGTGTTGTGTCTGCTGTGTGGTCTAACTCTCAACCCCCTGTCCTGTGCTGTGTGGTCTAACACTCAACCCCCTGTCCTGTGCTGTGTGGTCTAACTCTCAACCCCCTGTCCTGTGCTGTGCTGTGTGGTCTAACTCTCAACCCCCTGTCCTGTGCTGTGCTGTGTGGTCTAACTCTCAACCCCATGTCCTGTGCTGTGCTGTGTGGTCTAACTCTCAACCCCATGTCCTGTGCTGTGCTGTGTGGTCTAACACTCAACCCCCTGTCCTGTGTGCTGTGTGGTCTAACTCTCAACCCCATGTCCTGTGCTGTGCTGTGTGGTCTAACTCTCAACCCCCTGTCCTGTCCTGTGCTGTGTGGTCTAACTCTCAACCCCCTGTCCTGTGCTGTGTGGTCTAACTCTCAACCCCCTGTCCTGTGCTGTGTGGTCTAACTCTCAACCCCCTGTCCTGTCCTGTGCTGTGTGGTCTAACTCTCAACCCCCTGTCCTGTGCTGTGTGGTCTAACTCTCAACCCCCTGTCCTGTGCTGTGTGGTCTAACTCTCAACCCCCTGTCCTGTGCTGTGTGGTCTAACTCTCAACCCCCTGTCCTGTGCTGTGTGGTCTAACACTCAACCCCCTGTCCTGTGCTGTGCTGTGTGGTCTAACTCTCAACCCCCTGTCCTGTGCTGTGCTGTGTGGTCTAACTCTCAACCCCCTGTCCTGTGCTGTGCTGTGTGGTCTAACTCTCAACCCCCTGTCCTGTGCTGTGCTGTGTGGTCTAACTCTCAACCCCATGTCCTGTGCTGTGTGGTCTAACTCTCAACCCCCTGTCCTGTGCTGTGTGGTCTAACACTCAACCCCCTGTCCTGTGCTGTGCTGTGTGGTCTAACTCTCAACCCCCTGTCCTGTGCTGTGCTGTGTGGTCTAACTCTCAACCCCCTGTCCTGTGCTGTGCTGTGTGGTCTAACTCTCAACCCCCTGTCCTGTGCTGTGCTGTGTGGTCTAACTCTCAACCCCCTGTCCTGTGCTGTGTGGTCTAACACTCAACCCCCTGTCCTGTGCTGTGCTGTGTGGTCTAACTCTCAACCCCCTGTCCTGTGCTGTGCTGTGTGGTCTAACTCTCAACCCCCTGCCCTGTGCTGTGCTGTGTGGTCTAACTCTCAACCCCCTGTCCTGTGCTGTGCTGTGTGGTCTAACTCTCAACCCCCTGTCCTGTGCTGTGCTGTGTGGTCTAACTCTCAACCCCCTGTCCTGTGCTGTGTTTTCTAACACTCAACCCCCTGTCCTGTGCTGTGTGGTCTAACTCTCTAACCCCCTGCCCTGTGCTGTGCTGTGTGGTCTAACTCTCAACCCCCTGTCCTGTGCTGTGTGGTCTAACTCTCAACCCCCTGTCCTGTGCTGTGCTGTGTGGTCTAACTCTCAACCCCCTGTCCTGTGCTGTGTGGTCTAACTCTCAACCCCCTGTCCTGTGCTGTGTGGTCTAACACTCAACCCCCTGTCCTGTGCTGTGTGGTCTAACTCTCAACCCCCTGTCCTGTGCTGTGTGGTCTAACTCTCAACCCCCTGTCCTGTGCTGTGCTGTGTGGTCTAACTCTCAACCCCATGTCCTGTGCTGTGTGGTCTAACTCTCAACCCCATGTCCTGTGCTGTGTGGTCTAACTCTCAACCCCCTGTCCTGTGCTGTGTGGTCTAACTCTCAACCCCCTGTCCTGTGCTGTGTGGTCTAACTCTCAACCCCATGTCCTGTGCTGTGTGGTCTAACTCTTAACCCCCTGTCCTGTGCTGTGTGGTCTAACTCTCAACCCCCTGTCCTGTGCTGTGCTGTGTGGTCTAACTCTCAACCCCCTGTCCTGTCCTGTGCTGTGTGGTCTAACTCTCAACCCCCTGTCCTGTGCTGTGCTGTGTGGTCTAACTCTCAACCCCCTGTCCTGTCCTGTGCTGTGTGGTCTAACTCTCAACCCCATGTCCTGTGCTGTGTGGTCTAACTCTCAACCCCATGTCCTGTGCTGTGTGGTCTAACTCTCAACCCCCTGTCCTGTGCTATGTGGTCTAACTCTCAACCCCCTGTCATGTCCTGTGCTGTGTGGTCTAACTCTCAACCCCCTGTCCTGTGCTGTGTGGTCTAACTCTCAACCCCCTGTCCTGTGCTGTGCTGTGTGGTCTAACTCTCAACCCCCTGTCCTGTGCTGTGTGGTCTAACTCTCAACCCCCTGTCCTGTGCTGTGTGGTCTAACACTCAACCCCCTGTCCTGTGCTGTGTGGTCTAACTCTCAACCCCCTGTCCTGTGCTGTGTGGTCTAACTCTCAACCCCCTGTCCTGTCCTGTGCTGTGTGGTCTAACTCTCAACCCCCTGTCCTGTGCTGTGCTGTGTGGTCTAACTCTCAACCCCCTGTCCTGTGCTGTGCTGTGTGGTCTAACTCTCAACCCCCTGTCCTGTGCTGTGCTGTGTGGTCTAACTCTCAACCCCCTGTCCTGTCCTGTGCTGTGTGGTCTAACTCTCAACCCCCTGTCCTGTGCTGTGCTGTGTGGTCTAACTCTCAACCCCATGTCCTGTGCTGTGTGGTCTAACTCTCAACCCCCTGTCCTGTGCTGTGTGGTCTAACTCTCAACCCCCTGTCCTGTGCTGTGTGGTCTAACTCTCAACCCCCTGTCCTGTGCTGTGTGGTCTAACTCTCAACCCCCTGTCCTGTGCTGTGTGGTCTAACTCTCAACCCCCTGTCCTGTGCTGTGTGGTCTAACACTCAACCCCCTGTCCTGTGCTGTGCTGTGTGGTCTAACTCTCAACCCCCTGTCCTGTGCTGTGCTGTGTGGTCTAACTCTCAACCCCCTGTCCTGTGCTGTGCTGTGTGGTCTAACTCTCAACCCCCTGTCCTGTGCTGTGCTGTGTGGTCTAACTCTCAACCCCATGTCCTGTGCTGTGTGGTCTAACTCTCAACCCCCTGTCCTGTGCTGTGTGGTCTAACACTCAACCCCCTGTCCTGTGCTGTGCTGTGTGGTCTAACTCTCAACCCCCTGTCCTGTGCTGTGCTGTGTGGTCTAACTCTCAACCCCCTGTCCTGTGCTGTGCTGTGTGGTCTAACTCTCAACCCCCTGTCCTGTGCTGTGCTGTGTGGTCTAACTCTCAACCCCCTGTCCTGTGCTGTGTGGTCTAACACTCAACCCCCTGTCCTGTGCTGTGCTGTGTGGTCTAACTCTCAACCCCCTGTCCTGTGCTGTGCTGTGTGGTCTAACTCTCAACCCCCTGCCCTGTGCTGTGCTGTGTGGTCTAACTCTCAACCCCCTGTCCTGTGCTGTGCTGTGTGGTCTAACTCTCAACCCCCTGTCCTGTGCTGTGCTGTGTGGTCTAACTCTCAACCCCCTGTCCTGTGCTGTGTTTTCTAACACTCAACCCCCTGTCCTGTGCTGTGTGGTCTAACTCTCTAACCCCCTGCCCTGTGCTGTGCTGTGTGGTCTAACTCTCAACCCCCTGTCCTGTGCTGTGTGGTCTAACTCTCAACCCCCTGTCCTGTGCTGTGCTGTGTGGTCTAACTCTCAACCCCCTGTCCTGTGCTGTGTGGTCTAACTCTCAACCCCCTGTCCTGTGCTGTGTGGTCTAACACTCAACCCCCTGTCCTGTGCTGTGTGGTCTAACTCTCAACCCCCTGTCCTGTGCTGTGTGGTCTAACTCTCAACCCCCTGTCCTGTGCTGTGCTGTGTGGTCTAACTCTCAACCCCCTGTCCTGTGCTGTGTTTTCTAACTCTCAACCCCCTGTCCTGTGCTGTGTGGTCTAACTCTCAACCCCATGTCCTGTGCTGTGTGGTCTAACACTCAACCCCCTGTCCTGTGCTGTGCTGTGTGGTCTAACTCTCAACCCCCTGTCCTGTGCTGTGTGGTCTAACTCTCAACCCCCTGTCCTGTCCTGTGCTGTGTGGTCTAACTCTCAACCCCCTGTCCTGTGCTGTGCTGTGTGGTCTAACTCTCAACCCCCTGTCCTGTGCTATGTGGTCTAACTCTCAACCCCCTGTCCTGTGCTGTGTGGTCTAACTCTCAACCCCCTGTCCTGTGCTGTGCTGTGTGGTCTAACTCTCAACCCCCTGTCCTGTGCTGTGCTGTGTGGTCTAACTCTCAACCCCCTGTCCTGTGCTGTGTGGTCTAACTCTCAACCCCCTGCCCTGTGCTGTGCTGTGTGGTCTAACTCTCAACCCCCTGTCCTGTGCTGTGTGGTCTAACTCTCAACCCCCTGTCCTGTGCTGTGCTGTGTGGTCTAACTCTCAACCCCCTGCCCTGTGCTGTGCTGTGTGGTCTAACTCTCAACCCCCTGTCCTGTGCTGTGTGGTCTAACTCTCAACCCCCTGCCCTGTGCTGTGTGGTCTAACTCTCAACCCCCTGTCCTGTGCTGTGTGGTCTAACTCTCAACCCCCTGTCCTGTGCTGTGTGGTCTAACTCTCAACCCCCTGTCCTGTGCTGTGTGGTCTAACTCTCAACCCCCTGTCCTGTGCTGTGCTGTGTGGTCTAACTCTCAACCCCCTGTCCTGTGCTGTGTGTAGATCCTGGATGAGGTGGAGAGGCGGAGGGGGATCTCTGCAGCCCTGGTCTACCCCTTCATGAGAAGTCTGATGGAGTCACCCTTCCCAGCGCCGGGGAAGACCATCAAAGTCAAGACCTTCCTGCCTGGAGCAGGGAATGAGGTTGGAGACACATCAGCCCTTGGTTACTAAGGTTCCATCAAAGAAGGATGATGCATGAAGATAATGCGATGTATGCTTAATTGAGCATGACCTGTGACCTCTGTAAATGTATGACTGGTTGTGACCCCAGGTTGTGACCCCAAGTGGTGTTCTCCTCCCCAGGTCATTGAGCTGAGGCGGCCCATGGACTCCAGACTGGAGCATGTAGACTTTGACAGTCTCTTCAGCTGCCTGAGCGTGCGTCAGGTGGTGCAGGTCTTCGCCTCCCTGCTGCTGGAGCGCAGAGTCATCTTTGTGGCTGATAAACTCAGGTGAGCGGCAAGACTCTTAATGGTGGTAACCCTTCTAGTAATAAGTAAAGATAGAGAGAGAACTGAATCTCCTTGTCATGGGAAGCTGTCCCTGACTAATGGACATGCCCTGTTAGAGGCAGGTGGGGGTTGTTGAAACTTGTAGTTGTTAGTGGATGGTTACTTGTGCCAAGTGAAATGCTCAATAATACCTTTTAGAGGCAGTGTTTTGTTAAGGTAGTTCTGAAACGTTAAGGGCTGTTGTCATTGTTAGATAAGGATTGAAACGACAGTATTTACAGAGAAATCTGATACTTAGAGCTCTCATCGCCTGCTCATATTGTAGTGTAAGGTTATCTCCCGACAAAGATCTTAACCCGCCGACATTAGGCTATAAATAGTAAAAATAGTTCCTAGAATACTTCATCCTTGTCACACATGGTGGCTAGGAGTGAGATCAATTGCTGTCTAGGATTACGGTGTATGTTAGCAAAAATATCCCTCCTCAGTTATCGCTGAAGTCCACTGTCTTTTTCTGCAGTGAATTCACCTATTCTAACCCCATTACAATAACATCTGCCTTACATGAGAGGGATTTTATCTCATGCTCTTGTACATTTTCCCTTTTCTGTTTACGTTCACACAGAGATCTGACTTTTCTCAGACCCACAACATTGCTGAGCTGAGGGATCCTCTATCTGTATCTTTCTGGACATGTGGCTCTACAGTACAGACTGACTATGATACCGTCATCATAACACTGTTTCACATGTCTTGGTGCATTTCCTCTCACAGAGATGACATATCCTGAACTTTAAAGAATGGACTAACTTCGAAGAGAGATCATCTACATAGTATCTATAACAGTTCCAATAGTGAGGATTGCCCTGCCACTCTGCCAGTGCACTCTGGCTCACCCTAACTGTTGATGGCAGATTTAATTCTTCAGTTGAGCTGCTTGCCATTCACCCAATCTGCACAGCAAATAGCAGCCTTCTACTGTGGGTTTGTCAGTTGGTGCTTAACGGGTTTAGCATGCGGGGACAGGGTTAGAGCTGTTAAATTAATTCTCCCTGCATGTACTCACAACTGATGTGGTTCCAGAAGTGGGTCATCTCTTTGCCGGGGGCCACTGTCCAACCCTGGCAGGCAGGGTGGGGTGGGGTGGGGCCGATAACATGGAGCTAGGGATCTCCAAGGAGCCAGAGTCCCACCAGGCAGGCACAGCAATCTGCCCCTGGCTATAGGACAGCACTCTGGGCTGAGGGGCTCTGTTAGAGGGGGGCAGGTTTGTGTTGAATGGTAATCTCTACATATCAGAGGACAGTTTAAACAAACATCAGTGGGGGCAGTGACTGTGAGGGGAAGGAATGTACTTCCTGTGTGCAGCGACTCTCTCCTCTGATCTATGGCTTCACTGTCACTGCATGACTGATGGCGCCATGTTCATTCCCTGGTCCCTGCTTGGCCTGTTTACGACAGCCCTCTCTCCACCCAGGGGGACTCAGAGAAAGCTGTTTTTGTCGTCACTCCGCCGTTTGAGACAACGACTCCCAGGTTCATGTCAGTTTGCACATCACCCAAAGATTGTTAATCAGTCACCCATTTCTAAGGGCTCTTGTGAACAGCAGCAAGGACTTATCGAATAGTCTGTGTCTGCGGTACTGTTAGTGAACAACACTGAAAATCAGCACCATGAGTCTTTACAGACTACAGTACTACAGACTACAGTACTACAGTACTACAGACTACAGTACTACAGTACTACAGACTACAGTACTACAGACTACAGTACTACAGACTACAGTACTACAGTACTACAGTACTACAGACTACAGTACTACAGACTACAGTACTACAGACTACAGTACTACAGTACTACAGTACTACAGTACTACAGACTACAGTACTACAGTACTACAGACTACAGTACTACAGTACTACAGACTACAGTACTACAGTACTACAGACTACAGTACTACAGACTACAGTACTACAGTACTACAGACTACAGACTACAGTACTACAGACTACAGTACTACAGACTACAGTACTACAGACTACAGCCCTGCTCAATGTTAGAACTTAATTGAAAACCATATACTATTACTTATCATAAAACCTGCTTAGTATCAACACAATGACATACTTCACCATTCAGGTCTTATTCAAGCTCTGAATAAAGGCAAAACAATACGTTTTCATTGTGGATTAGTGTCACAAAACCAACCAGTTCTTTCTGTGTCTGTCTAACTGGACTTAGTCTCCAGGGCTCATACCCAGAACCACAATAGATGGAGCTCTAGCTGCCAGAGTGCCCCAGAACACGGACCAGACCCCTTGTGTCTCAGTTCCCATTGAAAATAGGATTCAAGGAGCCACTCTGGGCGTCATTGGGCCGTGTTGGGGAGAAGGGAGAGACCCTCTACTGACTTCACTGGTAAAAGGGTCTGATCCCGTGGGAGACAGAGAACGCAATTCAATCCCAGAAATCCCTTCCAACACAACATGATGTATGTTTGGGTGTAATCTATATCCAATAGGAGAAGGACCTGAGGGAGGGAAAACACCAAACAGGCGATATTAGGGAATTTGTCTCCACTGGGTTGTACTGTGGTAAGATTTGATATATAAGTATTATTTTTAAACCAGGTGGTTTGAGCCCTGAATGCATATTGGCTGAAAGCTGGGTTATATCAGACTGTATACCATGGGTATGACAAAAATAAGGCACCTCGGGGGTTTGTGTTATATGGCCAATATACCACGGCAAAGGGCTGTATCCAGGCACTCTGCATGGCGTCGTGCTTAAGAACAGCCCTTAGCCATGGTATATTGGCCATATACCACCACTCCTCTGGCCTTATGCTAAGACAGAGGTTGGCAGAATGGCTGTATCGACTTCAAACGAGTCCCAAGACGCTTGTGGGGGTTGTAGAACAAAATGGAGAACACCATCATGTTCGTGAGAGTCTCATCTTTCCACAGAGGGGTTTGTAGGCCAAACCGTTCGGACGCTACAGACGATTTTGTAAGAAGACCAATTTTCATGATGTCTCATGGTCTGAAAGACACTGCTCTAGCTCTGTCACCTTTCATTGCAGATGCGGAAGTGCGACATAGACGGATGCAGTGGATCCAATGCAAAACAACAGATATCTCTAGCTTAAACTGACTATTTTGTATGTTTTTTATTATTAGTATTATGCTAATTAGACATAGGCCTTAGGTTTTTTTTATGTTTATCTGACTCCATTTGATATTATGGTAAAATCATGTGCAATCAAGTATTATGTGTTTAGCCGACTAAGATAAAGAAATGGTCATGAGAAGCGAATATCAAAGCATGTATGCTATTATTTATTTACTTAAAAAATGGCTGAAATTACATACAAGGCATGAAGCTGAAGTTACAAGGCAATACTGACCCTTAGGCATTGCCTTGGGCCATTTGCCATGCGGCGAGTAAATTAGGGCCGATCCTACGGGGTTACATGGACTGTTGCATTAACCCTGTATTTGTACTGTAGGCTGTGTATGACTTGTTTAAGAGGTCACAACAGGTCGTTTGGCTAAAGCAAGCGTCTTTGTACATATAAAAATGCTTTATATCAGACATGTTGCTGCTTATCTGTGACATCAAACAGCCAGACAGACAGTTATTCAGAACTGATGATGATTAACCAGCAAATGGCTGCTGTAATAACAACTTTGATGCCTAATTACATAAATTCATCATCGGTTACATCAGACTGTAATTGCTTAACCAGATTTACCTGAAGGCTCTGTGCTGGGATTGCTGCAGTGCTCATAATGTAAACATCATCTTCCAGTTATTATGGGTCTAGAACAGAGAAGGGTTACCACCACAGAGAGTGTTGGCTTGTTTGATCTGCCTCTCTGTGGGTCTAAATGGGCGGGTCTCAACTTTTTCCCTGCCATTCCTCCATTGTTTGGGCTTGCCTGTGGGCTAGGCTCAAAATATACAGGTTAAATCAAGAGGATTCTAATATCCCATAACTCTTTGCAATTCATGTGACCAGCGTTGCTAGTTAGCAACGGCGCTAGTAGATATCAATGGAGCTGGTTCCATGAATTTGTTTATTTTCTAATGCTTCTGTATAGAATGACTTTGTTGTCTTTAACCTTCCCATCTTCAACCTAGTCTGTGGATGTAGAGGTGATTGAATCGCTTCTCTTTTTTGGCCAATCTGAGAACATGGAGGTAGTTTCCGATTACTGAAGTGCTTTAATAAGTCAATGTTTCTATTGTATTTGATGAGAGGACCACAGTAGAAGAGACAGGGGATTGGGAGGAAGGTAGTGTGTCTATGACTGGGAGAAAGCTAGAGGGTAAGAGAGGGAGAAACAGGGAGAAAGAAAGAGCAGGGGTGCAAAGGGAGAGCAAAAGACCGCCTCTGAAAGCTTTTCTCATGGTCATGGTGAATTAATCAGGCTCTTGTTTTCTGAGGGGGAGAAGGAAGGCTGCTTTCTGTACCTCGTTTCCCCTTACACCGCTCACTGTAACATCAGAAAACTTCAAACTAACACATGGTAGTCACCAGATGTATTGCATTTTTATTAGTTTAAAATCCTCCATTCAAGCCCCATTCATAATTTTCTTCTACCACCTGTTGAAATGACTGGGGTTTGCATTAGATTCAGGAAGAGCCCATTGCTCCAGACTCCAGTAGCAGCAGCCGTATAATATGGTGTATGTCTGTAACCCCAGTCTGTTAAAGTGAGCCACTGTAGGTAGCTACAGTGTACCACTCTAATCTGGGAACAGGCTGTACAGTTTATTTAGTCCCTTATTACTCCTGAACACTGTTGTATCACACTGAACAATGCTGGCACCGCACCAAATAACCTACAATAACTTAACACTTTCCCTGTGTGTATTTCTAACGCCCAAAGGTGGAGTGGATGAACACAGTGGAAACATACTGTATGTAAAATGTTTCTGTGAGACTGAAGAGGGAAACTCAGAAGATGGAAACCCGAGAGACCAAGCATCTGACCTTCTTCTTCTTCTTCTTCTTCTTCTTCTTCTTCTTCTTCTTCTTATTATTATTATATACACACACCCGGCAATGCTGCCCACAAGAAGCATTGGAATCAATAGGCTTGAGTAGGACCATGTGTAGGGTTGCCAAGGGAAGCATGGTCTTGCTGTTCAACAGCTCCCGCTACAACTGTTCATACCAGGGAGTCCAAGCCTAGGCCGTGATGGGGACATGAGATCCTTATGGAGAGGAAGTGGGGAAAAGACATTGGAGCTCTGTGAATACTTAACATTCTACTAGATGCACCAATGAGCAGTATGCACACAATCAATCATCATTCTCACCATTGCTTAATTTGAGCCGGATCCTAATAAAAGCGATCAAAGTTAATTCGTCATGTGAAAAAGTACATTTTCAGCCCGGGCCTGATATTCGAGTTGATTCAGGTTGGGCCGGCCTGGGTTTAGGTTTGCACAACATTGCAACCTATGTTTGAGACCAACGCGTGGCCGTAGCTGTGTGAGAAGCACGCCTGTATCTCTCACAGAACTAGAATGAGATTCACTTTCTATGATCTCTCTCTGCTCTGCAACTCTCATCTCAACAGCATTGCACTTCATCATTTTTTTCCTCATAGAATCATAGCCGCGCGAAGGGTTCTGGAGGAGATGCAAAACCCCTGATAAATTTTAATATGGTGTACATTTGCTAAAGTTATAGAGTTACTGCTGTCTGTTCAGAAAGAAATGAAATAATTCAGAATAGCCTAGTACACCATGAGAAAGCCTGTAATTTAGCCACAGAAGATCACTATCTTATTTTAACAAATTAACTAGCTATGGATTGTGTGTATCCAATAACAAGGCATAGCCTAAATCTGTCAGTGAACAGCATGCAGATAAAACAGGCAATATTTCAAATACAATTGTGGGAAAACATAAGGTGGAAAGCAAATGGCTCCTGCTGAAAAGAGAAGACTCTAATCTG
The DNA here is from genome assembly GCF_965601325.2 of Salmo salar. Classification (NCBI taxonomy): domain Eukaryota; kingdom Metazoa; phylum Chordata; class Actinopteri; order Salmoniformes; family Salmonidae; genus Salmo; species Salmo salar. Next base: position 27,026,631 of record NC_138316.1, on the reverse strand, counting down.
TTTTCTGTAGGCTACCAACATTTTTGATCAACTTTCAAATATTGTTTTACAAAGTAAAACCAGAGAGAGTGAAGCTTTTGGCACGAATCACCAGCGAGTGAGCTGCACATCATTGGGTGAGTCAGTGAAACTGGAAAGCATTTTTAGGACTATCATTTCCTCTTCATATTGTAACCTACAATATGTGTGTCTCCACACACCTAGGTCTAGACTATTGATGGATTCAAGACAAGGTTGTTTTTATTGATCTCATTGTGTCAGTGTCAAAGTATACTGTCATTTTGACCATTTGTACGGTATTAAAAAATATTCTGCGAATGTCTCCAGTCATGTAAAATGATGCAGAATTGCATAAAATGCGTTTATAAAAGGCAACAATTTTTCGCAGACCCTAGGCTACTAAAAATGTTCTCCATGTGTGCAACTTCTGTAAGTGCCTCTACTCTACTTCTCTATGGCACTACACAAATGCAATGATCTGCATGCAGTGCTTTATTAAAGGGAATTTTTCTCTCATGCGTTCCGGTACATCAGAGCTCCCCAGCTTACCCCCCTCTCGCACCTAACGTTTTTGTTCTGGCACCTCCCGATTTACAAATTAAGCACTGATTCTCACCCAGAAAAAAGATGTATTTGCTTCAGTATGAGGAGCTGTTAGTCAACAGCTGTACTGATGCTCCTGCCAGGGCCTGTGTTTGTCCTGGGCTGAAATGGGCCCGTCTGGGATTGTGGACAGTGCTGCTGACACTGGGACTCTCCATCCTGCACCTGTGAGTCTGGCAGAGTAAGCCTCTCTATCCTGAGATTTTCCTGGGAATCTGCATGGTCAGCCACAGACAGACCCAGGCCAACCATTCCTGATCTGACATGCTTATATAACCCCAAATGCAATATATCACAAAGAAAAGTTAGGATCCTCTAAACTTAAGTGGACGGTTATGCGAATATGGTTTTGTTATGACCTGGTCTGTAAAGGTCTGCCATTCCTTTCTGCTTTAGATTGCATCCCAAATAGCACCCTTTTCCCTATGTAGTGCACTACTGCCCATATTGGCTCTGGTCAAACATTGTGCAATATATAAGGAATAGAGTGCCATTTGGCACGCATCCTTAGAGAGTTGACTGGCAGCTCTGGGCAGAGATGGTGTTTTTCTTGCAAGTTCATCATTTCCCATGAGTGTTTCCCTCAGGACTGAGTGTGTAAGTGATACTCATGGTATCAGTCCTCTCCTCGGCAGCGCTAGCTCTGTCTTGCCTGTGGCTGAGGTTGTGAGAGCTGTACCCCATCACTCCCTGTTGGAACATGTCAAACCCTGGAGACTGGATCTGTTCAAAAGGATCAGCTCCTTCTGCAAATAAAACTCAGACAGTGAAACTGAGACTGCTTTCTGCTCTATGTTATGATGGGTGAATAAGAAACCTAAACAGACCATGGGGCTGCAGTTGTTGAGCCATGTAGATACTGGTCTCGCTTTACAGTGTTCATTAACTATAATAACTTGCCATTTTACTCATAGCTCTATTTACACTAAACTGTACCAAAACAAGATAAAGGTTCCGTCAAGGAGAGGCTGTATGCACATCAATATTGACGTTGTGATACAGCGTGGACACTTATATGTATGGGGATACTGTGTGTTTGGTAGGATGTGCCCTCTGCTGTTGAAGAGAACAACTATGGACAACATTCCTTATTAACAGTGCATTCATCTTCAGTGGTGTTTGATCCCCACTGATTTAGAGTTGTGGTATCTGTGTGTTTCTGATGGGCCTCATGGTCTATTTCCCCTCTCTATCTGTGTGTACATGGACTGTATGGAGTGCAGGGGGACAGAGGGGAGGAGGGTCGGCCACTGTCAACAAGCTTGGGACTGTGAGAAAGACGACATAGTATTTGTGATTTTGTGTTAAGCCACAGCTGTCAAAATTCACCAGGGTGCTGTTTTGGGTAATATCAGATGGATTCAAGATCTTGTTAAACTATTGTAACACACCCAACCCATCTCTGAGGGTGAGGGAGTGGACCTACTGCCTGTCACAGATGTTTGTAGAGCAGGTCTTAGCTGTGGGCTGTGTAGTTAAGGGTGTTACACTGTCAGTGGAAGAGGTGGAAACGTAACAGATTAAAGCCATGGGTGAATCTGTCTGCCTGTCTGCTGCTCCCATTGGTGTAAAGTACTTAAGTAAATATACTTGAAGGTACTACTTAAGTAAATGTTTTGTTTTTTCTGTACTTTACATTACTATTTATATTTTGGACAACTTTTACTTCACTACATTCCTAAAGAAAATAATGTACTTTTTACTCCATACATTTTCCCTGACACCCAAAAGTACTTGTTACATTTTGAATGCTTAGCAGGACAGGAAAATGGTCCAATACACACACTTATCAAGAGAACAGCCCTGGTCATCCCTACTGTATCTGATCTGGTGGACTCACTTAACACATGCTTCATTTATAAATGATGTGTTGGAGTGTGCCCCTGGCTATCCGTAAATAACATGTAAAAAAGAAAATGGTGCCTTCTGGTTTGCTTAATATAAGAAAATTTGAAATTATTTATACTGTTGATACTTATTTACTTAAGTATATTTTAGCAATTACATTTATTTTTGATACTTAAGTATATTTAAAACCAAATACTTTTAGACTTTTACCCAAATAGTATTTTACTGGGTGACGTTCATTTTTACTTGAGTCATTTTCTATTAAGGCATCTTTACTTTTACTCAAGTATGACATTTGGGTATTTTTCCCACTACTGGCTGCTCCAATGTGAAGTGTTGTACGGACCTCTCTCTCCTGGCAGCTGAGAGTCAGTAGGAGTGATTTCTTTCTGCTCTATCTTTTCCTGTCTTTTTCTTATTTTCTTCTTTTGTTGGAGAGAAAGAACAGCCTGTTAAGAATGGATTTCAGACTGTCCCTTAGACCAACTGGAGGAAGGAACGCGGTGTTAAGCCAGGGTACATAGCCACACTGGTTCGCCTCACATATACAAAAGTAATTGTTTCAAGGAAAAGAGGATCAGGTTGTTGTTTGGTTTGGACGTTGGAAAGACTGGTTCACTTATGACGTTAAGCAATACGCTCTCATTCGGCTCTCTTCTTGATATTAGAGGCAGATAATGATGAACTTTAAACAAATCTCAATAAGCTTTTATTCTGTATTTTATAGAGGAACATGAGAGTCCACATTTTTGTTGCATCTGTTTGTCGTTCTTTGTCTGCTGCTGGCTGCTGTTTTAGGAGTGTTCAGAGTTTACTTCAAAACACAATCCACCCCTCCCTTTCAAAGGTCAGGATAAAGTGGGCAATCTGATGGAAAATCTGGCATCCCCATGTTTTATAGCATATCTGTTTTTTCTGATGGGCCCCCTGCAGTTCTGTGTTGTGAGTGATGTTGTCTGTCTCCCTCTCTGCAGTACCCTGTCCAGCTGTATCTGATGTTGACTGTCTCCATAGAGATCTTAAAATGATTAGATATAGTGATTCTATATGTAATTCTATGGTTGTCTCTCTCCCTCTCTGCAGTACCCTGTCCAGCTGTATGCACGCGGTGGTGGCTCTGCTCTATCCCTTCTCCTGGCAGCACACCTTCATCCCCGTCCTGCCTGCCTCCATGGTGGACATCGTCTGCTGCCCCACGCCCTTCCTGGTGGGGCTCCTGTCCAGCTCACTGCCCAAACTCAAAGACCTGCCTGTGGAAGAGGTTGGCACTTCATTTTCTCCATCTCTCTCTCTCTGGCTTTTCATCTTTGTCTCCCCCACTGTCTTGCTTGTCTTAGACCAGGTTTAATGTATTGGCTCATTCTGCTCCTCTGATTTTGTTAGCTTGAGGCTACAGATTAGAGGCTATTCCACTGTCACATTCCATCTCTCTGTTAGACACTGGGCTGGGGAGTGGCCTTCCTGTTACTGGTCAGCAGTAAAACGCCCACAACAACCTACAGTATATTACACAGTCAATTACCCTGCTTGTTTTCATTAAACATTTACCCAATGAGGGACTTATATTTCTGAAGAGAATTGCGTAGGTATGTTGATCCTCTTAGCTGATTGGTGCAGCCATGGGACAGATTCAGAAGCATCCGGATATACAGTAACTGGGACATCTCACGAGACAGCTATCATGGTGCTCCTCCCAACCTCCCTCAGAGACCCAGGACCACCCCTGGGTTCAGGATGAAACCACACTCTCATGATGACTGTCACAGGCTTCTTTGAAAGAATGCTGGACCTTCCAGTGATTCAGAGCAATTTTACCCTCAAAGTTTTTTTTTAACGTTTATTCATTCAAGCACTCATACCAGAACTCGTTCTAAATCAGTCTCATGTTAAATTCACAGTCACGCATTGAGCAATAGCATTGTGTTTTCGAAAGATCGGGTCAAACTTGAATTCTCTCAGAGCGCTGAATGTAATATGACCCGTTTCCTCTGTTTTGCTGCCATGGATGCTGTAGGCTCCCAGTATTGAGTATTAGAATTCAAGCCATGAGCTTCCTAGTATTGAGCTGTCAGAGTCCACACACAGTGTGAGGCCTGCTATAGCTACAATTGCCTGTTCAGTGCTGTCCAGCAGTCTCGCTGTGGTCAAAGCCTGACAGGACGTTGACCTGTAGCAGTTTTGTCACCAATTACAGAGGGAGGAGGGAAAGAAGACGTGTCTGCTTCTCTGCTCTCCCAGCTGGACAGTTCTGCTCTGTTCTGCAGCATTCTTGGAACGGAGCGCTGATTTGCCAAGGCAGAGTGGAAAGAGGGGGAAATCACTTGAATCCGTCCTTGTTAAAGTAGCAACAACTCCTCCAGCCTCAACGTGCTGTAGTGTGGCTGACCCTGGCCTAAACCCCCCAGTGAATGTAGCCTTGGCAGTTGGCAGCTGCTGCAACCTGCAGGGCCCATGCCAAGGCAGCCTCAGCCCTCAGCTCTGGGGTTCTGGCCCCAGTAGGGAGGGAGAGAGGGAGGTTCAGGCTCTCAATAAAAGCCTGGCAGGAGAAGCCATCAGGCCTCTTAAAGCCCAGCTCTCTGCTATTAACACAGTTAGTCCGAGTCAGCAGCATCTGCCCTCAGCCCATGGTATGAGTGAAAAGACCATCTTACCCTGTCTGTCATATTTAACACAAGGCTTTTAATGGCCTGTCAACAGTATCTGTTGTCTGTTTACATCTGTCTTGATGTTGCTGATCGACTCAATTAAAATTCCCCAAGTATCTTTCGCTGCTTTTAAAGATCTCGTTTTAACACTGGTATAACACTTCCAACTTCTGGAAGAGCTCGTCTTTCTCTTGATGGAGAGTTTGATTTATTTGTTGAGGGCATTGGTATTCACTTTAAGCCACTGTAGGCACATGGAAGAAGCCTGGATTTGATTGAAGATTTTTATTTATTTTTATTTATTTCACCTTTATTTAACCAGGTAGGCAAGTTGAGAACAAGTTCTCATTTACAACTGCAACCTGGCCAAGATAAAGCAAAGCAGTGTGACACAGACAACAACACAGAGTTACACATGGAGTAAACAATAAACAAGCCAATAACACAATAAACAAGTCAATGACACAGTAAAAAAAAAAGTCTATATACAGTGTGTGCAAAAGACATGAGGAGGTAGGCAATAAATAGGCCATAGGAGCGAATAATTACAATTTAGCAGATTAACACTGGAGTGATAAATGAGTAGATGATGATGTGCAAGTAGAAATACTGGTGTGCAAAAGAGCAGAAAAGTGAATAAAATAAAAACAGTATGGGGATGAGGTAGATAGATTGGGTGGGCAATTTACAGATGGACTATGTACACCTGCAGCGATTGGTTAGCAGCTCAGATAGCTGATGTTTAAAGTTAGTGAGGGAAATAAAAGTCTCCAACTTCAGCGATTTTTGCAATTCGTTCCAGTCACTGGCAGCAGAGAACTGGAAGGAAAGGCGGCCAAATGAGGTGTTGGCTTTGGGGATGATCAGTGAGATATACCTGCTGGAACCTGTGCTACGGGTGGGTGTTGTTATCGTGACCAGTGAACTGAGATAAGGCGGAGCTTTACCTAGCATAGACTTATAGATAACAAAACGGATGGCACTGTGATAGACCACATCCAGTTTGCTGAGTAGAGTAATTAATGGAAGCCACTAAGATTCCTAAATGTGATCGACCACCTTGACTTTGTCTTATGTAGCAACATTTTAAATTGTGTTTTTTTCATTGGATAAAAGTAGAGCCTCTGAGGTAGAAAATGGTATATCATACACTGCAGTTGTGGAACAATGGGAAAGTAATTCTGCTTTGAAAGTCGATAAACTTGTAACCCCACTTTTGAGAAAATGGCCCTTGAATGTTTTGGTACATCTACTGGAGAGCTCTCCTTTGTCTATACCCATTCAGCATTGTTCACACCCTCTTAATCCTTAGCTACACCCATCTCTTTAAGGATTCACATGTGAGGCCATGTGGTAAACAGAGTGACTAGTTTAGTGAACAACCAAAGATTTCATGACTAAAAGTGATAAAAGTAGTAGCCTACACACAATAAATTACCTCCAGGTAAAAATACACTTTATCTAGTCCTTGGCCTATTTCCTAATCTGACTTTGGTGCAGGTGATGTTGTTCTTCACATTACCGTCTCTGGTAAAAACACACATGTACAGGATACAGAAGGTGTAAACGGTACAGTGAAATGGTTACTTGCATAGTAGCAATATCAAAGACAGAAAGTGTCCAGATAAAAATATTTTGTAATTATTAGATGACACTTACCCGACACACTTGTCTAAATTGATGGGTCATGTGAAGGAAATGCTGTAACTACCCCCCAGCCACATCTAGCTAAGTGGATGGGTCACTATTGTCTAGAAATACAATAGATGGCCACAATCACCCCCAGACACACCTGGCTAGCTTGATGGGTCATGTAATCATCTGGTGAAGTGGAATCTTTTCTTTAGACATGTAGCTAGCTAGCTAAACAATGAACCGGAATAATCCCAACTCATACTACTACCAATACTAACATTGTCATAGCCTTAGTATGAATCTGCAGGTAGCTTAAGCTAACCAACTAGGTTCAATGTTACCTAGCTAACATTAGGCTATAAATAGTAATGCAAATGGTTTTGTGAGTCAAATAATATTACTACACCTACCATACAAGTAACGTTAGATAGCGAGCCAGCAAGCTAATGCTCGCTAGCTGGCGAACTGTATGCTTTAACTTGCAGTGAAAACGAATTTCTGACAAAATTAGAAATGTATAATGTCTGAAGATGTAGCTAGATTCTTACTTGTATACATGGATGAACACTTCACGGCAGACTGGAACCATTGAACTCTGTTTTGCTTGTAGGTACATATTGTTTGGCCAGTATTGTGTCAAGTCACTCCGGTTCACACTGACCGTGGCCTGTGGAGAAAGTAGCCTATCACTTTTTCCAACTGATCTGTTGATAGCTCCCGCTAAATTCAGGGCATCAATGTTGTTGAGAAAAGTAGCAAAACTTTTGCAGTTCTCGATGGTTAACTTTATATCTTTCAAAAACGGTGAGGTAGAAAGGACTATCAACACATACTGAACAGCTGAAGTTATAGACAGAAGCATGCTACACGTCAGACCAATCCAAACTCATCTCTCGACATGTCCAGCCCATCCATTATCTCAGCCAATCATGGCTAGCAGGATGGCTCCTGTCTTTTTCCGTGGCTAAACCAACTAGGCTCGTAATTTAACAATTTTATTTGTATTTACAGATGGAATACAAGTTTGTTATTAAGGCACATGAAAGTTCACATGTTCCAGAAGGCATTTGTGCCAAAAAACTAATTTTGATAAACAATGAATGTTTATGTTCAAATGCCTCTCCTGTCAAGTAGTGACGTGCGACATACGCCTAGTTTCCTAAAATGAGTCACAAATATGTGACTTGTTTGTTTCCTTTGCAGGCTTTGATGGTGGACCTGGGAACTGACCGCTTCCTCAGACAGGTTGGTGTCAATTCTCCAGTACCTCGCCGTAACAAAGACCAGAACGTTTATTGTAATATAATATGGACTGATCTTTTGATATTCTTGTTTATTGTCGCTAATTAAATTGTTATGCGTGTGTATAGATGGATGATGAAGCCTCGCTGTTGCCACGGAAACTCCAGTCTGCTCTTGAGCTAACTCTGGAGCAGAGGAATGACATCATCAATCAGGACTCTGACAGCGAGTCAGACGAAGGTGAACGAGGGACACATCATCACTCTCTACTAAACCAGATGTTACGAGTGTAAATTAGGACAACAGAGCACTGGCCATGTTTCAACCCTGTGAACAAGAACATGTACAGCACATGTCTGGGAGCAATACGCTCTCTGTGGAGTGATGAGAACTCCTGGAATGGGTGATTCACCTCACTGAATTGAAGGTTACTGGTGTTCAGAATGTAGTGTTTGTTTAATGTTACGTATCAATACACAATATCAGTCAAACATCAACTCTAAATAACTCTTGTGTCATTCCCACAAATGTTATAAGCCCTACTTGATTCTCAAGCACAATTCTCAAGTATGTAGTTTGTGTTGCTTCTTTCTAGATGTATTGAACATGTATTAAGTGTGTTTCAGTTTCAGCATCATAATACCAACCTATCCTGTTTTGTCTGTTTCTGTAGAGTGTAACTCCTTGAACAGCCTTGTGTCGGAGGCCTTCATCCGTTTCTTCCTGGAAACCATCGGCCACTACTCCCTGTTCCTCAGCCAGAGCGAGCGAGGAGAACGCAGTTTCCAGCGCGAGGCCTTCCGCAAGTCTGTGGCCTCCAAGAGCATCCGTCGCTTCCTGGGGGTCTTCATGGAGTCCCAGATGTTTGCGGGGTTCATCCAAGACCGGGAGCTGCGGAAATGCCGGGCCAAAGGTAGAGCAAACCTACAATGGCCCTGTTAATCCATCCTTCACAACAGTCTGTAATGTTATGGTCCTGTCTACTTGTTAAGAGATAATAACGTTAAGTGTGTCCTGTCCTCTTAAAATTGATTCATTGTAGTTCGTCATAATACAAATAATATGTAAACTGTAATGATTGGTAGAAATGCTCTTTATAGGTAGGCTCTGCCACCCCTCACTTTTCTGCCAAAGTAGTCCAAAATCCCTAAAAGGATCTTCTCAAACCTGTGCTGGTACGGCCCTCTTGTTGACAACGGTTCTAGCTGGGTATTCAGTGTCATCTCCTGGCCACATAGTGAAGGGTATTTCACCCCATACCAAAAACATGCTTTCCCTGATATACTGCACTGTAACATTACCTCACAATATAACATTAATAATGTTAATAATTACCAGTGGTGGAAAAAGTACCCAATTGTCATACTTGAGTAAAAGTATAGATACCTTAATAGAAAGTTACTCAAGTAAAAGTAAAAGTCACCCAGTAAAATACTACTTGAGTAAAAGTCAAAAAGTATTTGGTTCTAAATATACTTAAGTATCAAAAGTAAATGTAATTGCTAAAATATACTTAAGTATCAAAAGTAAAATTATAAATTATTTTAAATTCCTTCTATTAAGCAAAGCAGGCGACACCATTTTCTTGTTTTTAAAATGTATGGATAGCCCTGGGCACACTCCAACACTCAGACATCATTTACAAAAGATGCATTTGTGTTTAGTGAGTCCGCCAGATCAGATGCAGAAGGGATGACCATATGTGGTCTTGATAAGTGTGTGAATTTGACCATGTTCCTGTCCTGCTGCTAAGCATTCAAAATGTAACAAGTACTTTTGGATGTCAGGTAAAATGTATGGAGTAAAAAGTACATTATTTTCTTTGGGAATGTAGCGGAGTAAAAATAGTAAAAAATATAAATAGTAAAGTACAGATACCCCAAAAAACGACTTAAGTAGTACTGTAAAGTATTTTTACTTAAGTACTTTACACCACTTGTAAATACCTCATGTCATTCTGTCATTGTGTTGTGTTTCTTTCAGGACTCTTTGAGCAGAGGGTGGAGCAGTACCTGGAAGAGCTACCAGACACAGAGCAGAGTGGAGTGAACAAGTTCCTCAAAGGGCTAGGTGAGTTCTCAAATAAAATAGAATCTGCACTTAAAACAAATATTTCCCCTCAACAGACCTTACCTGTCCACTTTACCACTGGGACAAATTGTAACCTGGCTTAAAATGTAGGATGATACAAAGTTTTGTTCTAAAAGAAGCCTATTCACATTTGGCCATGATGTAGTAATGAGCACCATTTTGTCCAGGGTTCCCCAACTGGTGGAATTTGAAATAGATATTTTATTGTTGGACATGAAAGACTGTAAAAACACCAGCAAATCAGCTACAAGTGATTTTAATTTTGGAAATATATTCCAAAGTATTCCCATGCATTATAAAGAGATATATGTGATCGTATACAAATGTAAGCAAGGTTCAAAATTATTATGTTTTAGTCAAATATTATATATGTTTGGGCTTTTTGCGGTCAATTTGCAGCCTACAAAATTATTTGCAATTATGTTCCGGCCACCTAACCATCCGCTCAAGAAAAAATCAGCCGCGGCTGAATGTAGTTGATGATCCCTGATGAAGTCTAAAACCGGGATTCCATCCGAGGCACGACATCATTTCCCTGACAATCACGGAGATCACACTCACAGTAAACGCTGCAGATATCGGCTCAATTGGAAAATTTCATTGAAGTGTGTTAAAAAAAATACGTGACGTGAACAGTTCTTACTTGCATTTTGTTTGTGTCTTTTAGGAAGTAAAATGAAGTTTCTTCACAAAAAGAACTGAGGAAACCTGCTACTTAATAACCAAATACCGGAGCATGAAAGCTTGTTCTACTGCAAACAGAAGATCTGATACACCCAAAACCTTGTATTTTATTCACTTGTTTGTCTTTCAAAAACATCAATGAAATGTCAATATGTTGTACATATTTCACTGTAAACTGGCTGTGATACCCTCCAATGTAGCTTGATTGTTAGTTGTCTGGTACCTTAATTATGAGGCTAGTTACAGTAGGACGGTACAGATTGAATGTGCCTTTGTTTCTGATTAACCACTGACATTAAAGTGTACGTGAGAAGAATATGATCAGACTGAGTGAGTGAATGCATGCTGATGTATGGTGGATGTACAGTTACTATGTTTTGTTTTGTAGTTTAGATCATCATTGTCCTGTCTTTTTGCTGAATGAGAGCTGTAAATTCCACACCTGGTTGGGAGGATTTGCACATGCATTAACACATGAAGAAAATGATTGTAAATGTTTAAAACATGCATTGCTTTGTAAAATTCAGTAATTAAACACAAAAGACTTCAAATGATTGGATTCTTTGAACTTTTTTATGTGTTACTGTTCTGAAGAAACAGAACTTCATCAGCACTTACAGGAAGTGCGGTCGGTGAACAAGGTCATTGTTCCTCTTTAGGTGGAACCCAGGTGGCTCTGTACAGACGGAGGTTGGATCACACATTTTAAAGAAGTCAAACACTCAAAACAGATTTGAGTGCTGCAAGATGACAGTAAGCTTCCAAGTCAGCAGAGCTGATAAAAGCATGGCAGTGACAGCCACTGGAGTGATGTTTGAGAACATAATTAGGTTATTGGCAGCATGTGGTAGCTATGTGTGCCTTTTGGGATTCCACCCCACCAACTACACAGTTGAGTGCTGGGGGGGACTTGTCATTGAGTTGTCAGACATGACGTCTAGTGATTTTATACATTTTGGCAATGAATGGAACAATAATCTGGAATTGAATAATGTGTGTAACTTGTCAATTTCGGGTGCCTATAAATGCATTGCTGGGTCATATTTATAATGAGAGTAATATTATATTACAGTCAATACTAGCCCAGAACATGTGTACAGAGATGAAACTGTCACTGAGTGTGTATTTGGGTAGCTGACTGGTGTACAAGAAGGCCATTCAGTGAACAAGACTATGTTTATGTTCTAGCTCTATCCGACGAAGACGACCGAGGAATGGAGGGTGTCAGGATGAGACGATAGTCTCAGGACTAATAGGTTAGGTATACAGTGCATTCAGAAAGTATTCAGACCCCTTGACTTTTTCCACAATTTCTTACGTTAAAGCCTTCTAAAATGTATCAAATATTTTTTTTCCCCTCATCAATCTACACACAATACCTCATAATGACAAAGCAACAAAAAGGTTTTAGACATTTTTGAAAATCTATTAAAAATAAAAAACAAAAATACCTTATTTGCATAAGTATTCAGACCCTTTGCTATGAGACTTGAAATTGAGCTTCAGGTACATCTTGTTTCCATTGATCATCTTTGAGATGTTTCTACAACTTGATTGGAGTCCACTTGTGGTAAATTCAATTGATTGGACATGATTTAGAAAGGCACACACCTGTCTATGTAAGGTCCCACAGTTGAAAGTGCATGTCAGAGCAAAAACTAAGCCATGAGGTCGAAGGAATTGTTCGTAGAGCTCCAAGACAGGATTGTGTCGAGGCACAGATCTGGGGCAGGGTACCAAAACATTTCTGCAGCTTTGAAGGTTCCCAAGAACACAGTGGCCTCCATTATTCTTAGCTGGCCGCCCGGCCAAACTGAGCAATCGGGGTAGAAGGGCCTGGGTCAGAGAGGTGATCAAGAACCCGATGTTCACTCTGACAGAGCTCTAGAGTTCCTCTGTGTAGATGGTAGAACCTTCCAGAAGGACAACCATCTCTGCAGCACTCCACCAATCAGGCCTTTACGGTAGAGTGGCCAGATGGAAGCCACTCCTCAGTAAAAGGCACATGACAGCCCGCTTGGAGTTTGCCAAAAGGCACCTAAAGCACTCTCAGACCATGAGAAACAAGATTCTTTGGTCTGATGAAACCAAGACTGAACTCTTTGGCCTGAATGCCAAGCGTCACGTCTGGAGGAAACCTGGCACCATCCCTACGGTGAAGCATGGTGGTGGCAGCATCATGCTGTGGGGATGTTTTTCAGCGGCAGGGACTGGGAGACTAGTCAGGATCAACGCAAAGAAGAACGGAGCAAAGTACAGAGATATCCTTCATGAAAACCTGCTCCAGAGCGCTCAGAACCTCAGAATGGGGCGAAGGTTCACCTTCCAACAGGACAATGACCCTACGCACACAGCCAAGACAATGCAGGAGTGGCTTCGGGACAAGTTTCTGAATATCCTTGAGTGGCCCAGGCAGAGCCTGAACTTGAACCCGATTGAACATTTCTGGAGAGACGTGAAAATAGCTGTGCAGCCCATCCAACCTAACAGAGCACAACTGTATTTTTGTAGGGTCAAACCCAAGGAGGCTGTAATCGCTGCCAAAGGTGCTTCAACAATGTACTGAGTAAAGGGTCTGAATACTTTAATTTTATCTTTAATACATTTGCAAAAATTTCCCAAAACTGTTTTGCTTTGTCATTATGTGGTATTGAGTGAATATTGATCAGGGAAAAAAACTATTTAATTCATTTTAGAATAAGACTAATGTAACAAAATGTGGAAAAAGTCAAGGGGTCTGAATACTTTCCGAATGCACTGTACACTATCTAAACCAGTGGTTATTAAAATCAATCTGGTTTACAGTGTGATACACAAACAGGCAGACAAGACGGGGCAAGTTTACACATACATTCATTGGCTTCTGCATTAAAAGGTGTTGTATCACCATTGGATCTGTGATGGTGCATATCATCTGTCAGATGTTCTGTGTTGAGCTGTGGGATGGCAGAGCAAAGACGGTCAGCTGAAAAATACCAGAAAAAACGATTGGGATGCAGTTATACATTAGACCAAAATTAGGGTATCCCTCACCAGACGCCCATGCCCGTGGCTGACGTGCCCGATGCCTTCTAGTTTCGGTATTTTTGGTGGGCTAGGATGAATAACGGGTTGGGTAAGTTAAATATGATTAAAACAATAGCTTACCTGTACTGTCCTATCGTGATACTGTCCTGTCATGGTATTATGCTTGCACTGAGTTACCAGGCAGGCACAACTGGATTTTACGGTGGAACATTAAACATATCGACAGCATATTTTAAGCTTGAATAGATAGGAGAAATAGGCTAGTCATAATGTTACCGTCATAAAATGAATGTGAAATGTACGTGTTTGGGAAGATATTTGTACAAAAATGCATTATGACAATAAGATTCACCGAAGATCAAATGTGTTTGTGTGTGGGTGGGTGGGGGGGATGTGTGTGGTGGTGGTTGTGGTGGTGGGGTGATGTGAGATTTCAGATGGGAAGTACCGTTTTCCCCGAAGAAATAAACGCATGTAAGTCTCACGATCAAACACGAGACTTTGTAACTCCAAAATATTTGAGCTGGACAAAAGAGCGACATCCAATGGATGGAGAGGGGATAGCCTGCCTTATACTGTGATGATCAGGATAAGGTAAAAAGTCAAGCTTTGGTCATACTTGACTTGTGACAGCCCTTCACTATCGTAGGGTAGGCCTCGGTGAGTATATTCTGTATCGCAGTGAATATACCAGTAGCCTACAGTCCATTTCAGATTCGTAAACATGGTCATAATAATAATGTAGCCCGTCCTAGTACACTACGTGCGCACTGACACTGAAAGCAATTGTCATCACATAACGGTAGTTTATATTGTCTGACCCTGAACCTTGCGGACGCACTGCTAAAGCGAAAGTTATTGCGTTTGAGGTATGTTATTAGCAACTATTCTGTTTTGTATCTTAAAAACGATATTGTAATGCATGATCTTTTGGACAGCAATACATGCGTAAATAATCGAATGGATTTAGGTGCGGCTCTGTTGACTATTGAGTAGCTCAAATGATGCGCATCCTCTGATACTGTATGTGAGCCAAGATTTCAGCAATGTCATATAAACAACAAATCGATACCAGTTAGGTTACCATTATATTTTGATTACAACAGGGAATGCGTCAGTATAATTAGACTAGATTATATTACACAATCTATCTGTATAATTTTAAAGTCATTGATTCACCTGCTCCTTGTCTATCATGATGAAAATCAGATATTTGCACATAGCCATGTATCATAACTTGTTTTAATTTTAACAACTTGATATTTTACAGAAAATGGTTGAAACAACAGCAACCACGTTTGCATTCATTGATCAGGCTCAATACACAATTAATATACATGATGACAATGACAGGTTATCAGTGAGTGACATTGACCTCTGTTAAGTGTCAGTGTGGCCGGTCTGTATAAAATAGGGCAATAATACAATCATTTCCCCACACATTGATTCCATATTGGGAGGTTTAAAAGATAATTATGCAATTTCATAAAAAGAGAAATGCCCTGCAATTCATACCTGCATATCCACATATTATAGCTCTTATTGCCAGTAGAAACATGAACAAGCTGGGAAGTGTGTAGTCCCCCGAGCATACAGGGCCACCCGAGTGGCACAGCGGTCTAAGGTACTGCATCGCAGTGCAAGAGGCATCACAACAGACCCGCGTTCGATCCCGGGCTGTATTACAACCGGCCGTGATTGGGTGTCCCATAGGGCGGCGCACAATTGTCCAAGCGTTGTCCGGGTTAGGGAAGAGTTTGGACGGGGGGGGGGACGTTACAAGTAGGCCATCATTGTAAATAAGAATTTGTTCTTAACTGACTTGCCTAGTTAAATAAAGGTTAAATAAAACAAAAATAATAATCATTCCAGGGAGGTGTTAGTGAAACACAGGGAGGTGTTGCACTGCTATAAAGCTGTTATTGACAGACAGCCAGGGAGTGGTGCTCACATTCCTTCTCACAGGAAACACATAGCAGCTCTCAGAGAGCCCCCTCAACACTCATCATCACTCAATAGAAAAGACCCAATACTTGGATGGTGCATCAGGATTAGGGGTCATAATGTAAAGAAAAGTAGCCTAAACACATGCAGATACATACAGTGCCTTCAGAAAGTGTTTACACTCCTTAACTTTTTCCTAATTGTTTTGTGTTACAGCCTGAATTGAAAATTGATTACATTTCGATTTTTTTGTCAGTAGCCTACACATAATACCCTATAATGTGAAAGTGGAATTATGGTTTTAGACATTTTTACAAATTAATAAAAAATGAAAATATTAAATTTATTGAGTCAATAAGTATTCAACCCCTTTGTTATGGCAAACCTATTAAAATGTGTTTATTAAGTCACATAATAAGTTGCATGATTTCTTAATGACTACCTCATCTCTGTACCCCCACACATACAATAATCTGTAAGGTCCTTCAGTCGAGCAGTGAATTTCAAACACAGATTCAACCACAAAGACCAGGAAGGTTTTTCAATGCCTCGCAAAGAAGGGCACCTATTGGTAGATGGTTATTAAAACTAAACAGACATTAAATATCCCTTTTGAGCATGGTGAAGTTATTAATTACACGTTGGATGGTGTATCAACACACCTAGACACTACAATAATACAGGCGTCCTTCCTAACTCAGTTGATGGAGAGGAAGGAAACCGCTCAGGGATTTCACCATGAAGTCAATGGTGACTTTAAAACAATTACAGAGTTTAATGGCTACGATAAGAGAAAACTGAGGATGGATCAACAACATTGATTCAGGACATAAAGTTAATTGCATTCCCAAATGTTTTGCAGTATTACTTTATTGCCTTGTTGCAAACAGGATGCATGTTTTTGAATATTATTATTCTGTAAAGGCTTCCTTCTTTTCACTCTGTAATTTAGGTTAGTATTGTGGAGTAACTACAAAATGTTATGTTTGGGGCAAATCCAATACAACACATTACTGAGTACCACTGTCCATATTTCAAGCATAGTGGTGGCTGCATCACGTTACGGTATGCTTGTAATTGTTAATGAATGGGGATACAAAAGAAATAGACCAAAAGGCAAAATCCTAGAGGAAAACCTGGTTTAGTCTGCTTTACACCAGACACTGGGACATTAATTCACCTTTCAGCAGGATAATAACCTAAAACACAAGGCTACACTGGAGTTGCTTACCAATAAGACAGTGAATGTTCTTGAGTGGCCAAGTTACAGTTTTGACTGAAATCTACTTGAAAGTCTTTGGCAACACTTGAAAATGGTTGTCTAGCAATGATCAACAACCAATTTGACAGAGCTTAAAGAATTTTAAAAAGAGTAATGGGAAAATATTGCCCAATCCAGTTGTGGAAAATTCTTAGAGACTTACCCAGAAAGCCTCACAGCTGTAATCACTGCTAAATGTGCTTCTACAAAGTATTGACCCAGGGGTGTGAATACTTATGTTAATTAGATATTTATGTATTTCATTTTCAGTACATTTGCAAAAAAATCTAAAAACATGTTTTCACTTTGTCATTATGGGGTATTGTGTGTAGATGGATGAGAGAAAAAAATCTATTAAATCCATTTTGAATTTAGACTGTAACACAACAAAATGTGGAATAAGTGAAGGGGTATGAATTCTTTCTGAAGGCACTGTATCACTGTGTACATGGATTCACTATGCCTGATTTTGAACAGAGGACCGCAAGAGTACCTTCAGTGATGAGAGTGCTCAAATGATTTAAATTATGCATATCTTTTATGATTTTTTTATATGCTATTATCATTAATTCAATACGGATACATCTCTACCACAAGGCAGATTCCAAGGAAGAGTATTGAACACATTTTTCTCCTGTAGGCTATGTAATGAGATATGGACTTAAATACACTTTAAATGGGTTGCTGTGAATTTGACAGTAGCGTACAGGCAGCTCGGTGGCATGTAAGGTTCTGTATTTCATATTACAGTATTATACATATCAAAGCAAGTAATGTGTAAAAAATAATTCGGTAAAAAAGAAAATGCTACAGTAATCGAAAAATAATGAATGAATGGGTGAATGAAATGAATTGAGGGAGGGGTTTGTATTTCACAGTATTATACAGTAATTACAAGAGATTGCAAACAGGTTGGCTGCTAGGTAAAGTGTTTACACATTACAGTATATTCATGAATATTTTGCGTTTTATATCACTTGCACTTCTAGTGGCCTTAACAAAGGCTTCCAAACTGGCAGCGACTACAGGGCCAAACAGACCAAAAGGACATGGCAAAATGCTCAACCATTTAAGGTTTTGGACTTGATGCCACTCCAATCTGTCCCCTATACAAATTGATGGGGCACTATAAGGAGTTAAATTAGTACAGCCTTCTCACTCATTTGTGTAACCAATATAGCCTATGACAAGGCATGCCTCAAAATACACTACATCACCAAAAGTATGAGGACAGAGGGCGAACAATAATAATTTGATGAATCCATTTAACTGATGTGAATGCATAATTTTTATATCAGTGATGATGATACAGTATTCATCTCTCAGAGTTAATAATGAGAAGGTATTTGTCTACAGTTACAGTTGAAGTCGGAAATTTACATACACCTTAGCCAAATACATTTAAACTCAGTTTTTCACAATTCCTGACATTTAATCCTAGTAAAAAGTCTCTGTCTTAGGTCAGTTAGGATCACCACTTTATTTTAAGAATGTGAAATGCCAGAATAATTGTCATGTCCTGATCAGTAAAGGGGTATTTTGTTATTGTAGTTTGGTCAGGATGTGGCAGGGGGTGTTTGTTTAGAGTGTCTCGGTTTGTTGGTCTATGTGCTTATGTAAGAGGGGGGGGGGGGTTTGTTTAGAGTGTCTCGGGGTTTGTTGGTCTATGTGCTTATGTAAGAGGGGGGGGGGGGGGGGGGGGGTTTGTTTAGAGTGTCTCGGGGTTTGTTGGTCTATGTGCTTATGTAAGAGGGGTGTTTGTTTAGAGTGTTCCGGGGTTTTTTGGTCTATGTTCAATGTTAGTGTATTTCTATGTTCAGTCTAGTCTATCTATTTCTATGTTTAGTTCATTGGATTGACCTTCAATTGAAGGCAGCTGTTCCTCGTTGCCTCTGATTGAAGGTCCTATGTATAGGTTTGTTTTGTAATGGGATTTGTGGGTAGTTGTTTCCTGTTTTGTGTCTGTGCACCTGACAGGACTGTTTAGTGCCGGTCTTTGTTTTGTATACGTGATTTGTTTGTTTTTCCTTCTTTTGAGTTAATAAAGAAGATGAGTATACGCGTTCCCGCTGCACCTTGGTCTAATCCTTATGACGCCCGTTACAATAATAGTAGAGAGAATGATTTATTTCAGCCTTTATTTTTTTCATCACATTCCCAGTGAGTCAAAAGTTTACATACACTCAATTAGTATTTGGTAGCATTGCCTTTAAATTGTTTAATTTGGGTCAAACGTTTTGGGTAGCCTTCCACAAGCTTCCCACAATAAATTGGGTGAATTGTGGCCCATTCCTCCTGACAGAGCTGGTGTAACTGAGTCAGGTTTGTAGGCCTCCTTGCTCGCACATGCTTTTTCAGTTCTGCCCACACATTTTCTATAGGATTGAGGTCAGGGCTTTGTGATGGCCACTCCAATTCCTTGACTTTGTTGTCCTTAAGCCATTTTGCCACAACTTTGGAAGTATGCTTGGGGTCATTGTCCATTTGGAAGACCCATTTGCGACCAAGCTTTAACTTCCTGACTGATGTCTTGAGATGTTACTTCAAATATCCACATCATTTTCCTGCCTCATGATGCCATCTATTTTGTGAAGTGCACCAGTCCCTACTGCAGCAAAGCACTCCTACAACATGATGCTGCCACCCCCGTGCTTCACGGTTGGGATTGTGTTCTTCGGCTTGCAAGCCTCCCCCTTTTTCCTCCAAACGTAATTATGGTTATTATGACCAAACAGTTCTATTTTTGTTTCATCAGACCAGAGGACACTTCTCCAAAAAGTGCGAACTTTGTCCCCATGTGCAGTTGCAAACTCTAATTTGGCTTTTTTATGGCGGTTTTGGAGCAGTGGCTTCTTCCTTGTTGAGCAGCCTTTCAGGTTATGTCGATATAGGACTCATTTTACTGTGGATATAGACACTTTTGTACCCGTTTCCTCCAGCATCTTCACAAGGTCCTTTGCTGTTGTTCTGGGATTGATTTGCACTTTTCGCACCAAAGTACGTTCATCTCTGGGAGACAGAAAGCGTCTCCTTCCTGAGCGGTATGACGGCTGCGTGGTCCCATGGTGTTTATACTTGCGTACTATTGTTTGTACAGATGAAGGTGGTACCTTCAGACTTTTGGAAATTGCTTCCAAGGATGAACCAGACTTGTGGAGGTCTACAATGTTTTTTTCTGAGGTCTTGTCTGATTTCTTTTGATTTTCCCATGATGTCAAGCAAAGAGGCACTGAGTTTGAAGGTAGGCCTTGAAATACATCCACAGGTACACCTCCAATTGACTCAAATGATGTCAATTAGCCTATCAGAAGCTTCTAAAGCCATTACATCATTTTCTGGAATTTTCCAAGCTGTTTAAAGGCACAGTCAACTTAGTGTATGTAAACTTCTGACCCACTGGAATTGTGAAATACTGTCTGTAAACAATTGTTGGAAAAATTACTTGTGTCATGCACAAAGTAGATGTCCTAACCGACTTGCCAAAACTATAGTTTGTTCACAAGAAATTTGTGGAGTGGTTAAAAAACGAGTTTTAATGACTCCAACCTAAGTGTATGTAAACTTCCGACTTCAACTGTATATATACCACAGTAGGTTGGTGGCGCCTTAATTGGGGAGGACAGGCTCATGGATTATGTGGAACGGTATCAAATACATCAAACATATGTTTTCCATGTGTTTGATGCTATTACATTCACTCCATTCCAGCCATCATTATGAGCCGTCCTCCCCTCATCAGCCTCCATATATACACTACATGACCAAAAGTATATGGACACCTGCTCGTCGAACATCTCATTCCAAAATCATGGGCATAAATATGGAGTTGGTCCCCCCCCTTTTCTGCTATAACTGCCTCCACTCTTCTGGGAAGGCTTTACACTAGATGTTGGAACATTGCTGCGGGGTCTTGCTTCCATTCAGCCACAAGAGCATTAGTGAGGTCGAGCACTGATGTTGGGTGATTAGGCCTGGCTCACATTCGACGTTCCAATTCATCCCAAAGGTGTTCGATGGGGTTGAGGTCAGCCAGTCAAGTTTTTCCACACCGATCGAGACAAACCATTTCTGTATGGACCTCACCTTGTGCACAGGGGCATTGTCATCTAGGGAAGGTGGGACGAAATCGTCCCACCTACGTAACAGCCAGTGGAATCCTGTGGCGCGTTATTCAAATACCTTAGAAATGCTATTACTTCAATTTCTCAAACATATGACTATTTTACACCATTTTAAAGACAAGACTCTCGTTAATCTAACCACACTGTCCGATTTCAAAAAGGCTTTACAACGAAAGCAAAACATTAGATTATGTCAGCAGAGTACCCAGCCATAAATAATCAGACACCCATTTTCAAGCTAGCATATAATGTCACATAAACCCAAACCACAGCTAAATGCAGCACTAACCTTTGATGATCTTCATCAGATGACACACCTAGGACATTATGTTATACAATACATGCATGTTTTGTTGATATTTATATCAAAAACCAGCTTTTTACATTAGCATGTGACGTTCAGAACTAGCATACCCCCCGCAAACTTCCGGTGAATTTACTAAATTACTCACGATAAACGTTCACAAAAAACATAACAATTATTTTAAGAATTATAGATACAGAACTCCTCTATGCACTCGCTATGTCCGATTTTAAAATAGCTTTTCGGTGAAAGCACATTTTGCAATATTCTCAGTAGATAGCCCGGCATCACAGGGCTAGCTATTTAGACACCCAGCAAGTTTAGCACTCACCAAAGTCAGATTTACTATAAGAAAAATGTTATTACCTTTGCTGTTCTTTGTCAGAATGCACTCCCAGGACTTCTACTTCAATAACAAATGTTGGTTTGGTTCAAAATAATCCATAGTTATGTTCAAATATCCTCTGTTTTGTTCGTGCGTTCAAGACACTATCCGAAGTGTAAAGAAGGGTGACGCGCACGACGCGTTTCGTGACAAAAAAAATTCTAAATATTCCATTACCGTACTTCGAAGCATGTCAACCGCTGTTTAAAATCAATTTTTATGCCATTTTTCTCGTAAAAAATAGATAATATTGCGACCGGGAAACCGTGTTTACATTCAAAGAGAGAGAAAATAAAAACATGGGGTCGCCTCGTGCACGCGCCTCAGTCTGATTGTCCTCTGATAGACCACTTACCAAAGGCGCTAATGTTTTTCAGCCAGGGGCTGGAATTACATCAGCTTTTTCCCGGGTTCTGAGAGCCTATGGGAGCCGTAGGAAGTGTCACGTTACAGCAAAGATCCTCAGTTTTCAATAAAGAGAGTCAAGAAGAACAAGAACTTGTCAGACAGGCCACTTCCTGTAAGGAATCTTCTCAGGTTTTTGCCTGCCATATGAGTTCTGTTATACTCACAGACACCATTCAAACAGTTTTAGAAACTTTAGGGTGTTTTCTATCCAAAGCCAATAATTATATGCATATTCTAGTTTCTGGGCAGTAGTAATAACCAGATTAAATCGGGTACGTTTTTTATCCGGCCGTGTAAATACTGCCCCCTAGCCCTAACAGGTTAATAAACAAGAAAGGGCCATCCCAAACTGTTGCCACAAAGTTGGAAGCAAAGAATCGTCTAGAACGTCATTGTATGCTGTAGCGTTAAGATTTCCTTTCACTGGAAATTAGGGGCCTAGCCCGAACCATGAAAAACAGCCCCAGACCATTATTCCTCCTCCACCAAACTTTACATTTGGCACTATGCATTCAGGCAGGTAGCGTTCTCCTGGCATCCGCGAAACCCGGACTGCCAGATTGTGAAGCGTGATTCATCACTTCAGAGAATGCGTTTCCACTGCTCCAGAGTCCAATGGCGTCGAGCTTTACCCCACTCCAGCTGGCATTGCGCAGGGTGATCTTAGGCTTGTGTGCGGCTGCTCGTCCATGGAAACCCATTTCATGAAGCTCCCTACAAACAGTTATTATGCTGACATTGCTTCCAGAGGCAGTTTGTAACTCGGTAGTGAGTGTTGCAAGCGAGGACAGATTCTTTTTAGACGCTGCGCGCATCAGCATCAGCTTTCTCGTTCTGTGAGCTTATGTGGCCTACCACTTCGCGGCTGTGCCATTGTTGCTCCTTGACCTTTCCAAGTCACAAAAACAGCCCTTTCAGTTGACCGGGGCAGCTCTAGCAGGGCAGAAATTTGACGAACTGACTTGTTGGAAAGGTGGCATCCTATGACAATGCCATGTTTAAAGTCACGTACTGAGCTCTTCAGTAAGGCCCTTCTACTGCCAATGTTTGTCAATGGAGATTGCATGGCGGTGTGCTCGATTTTATACACCTCACAGCAAAGGGTGTGGCTGAAATAGCCAAATCCACTCATTTGAAGGGGAGTCCAGATACTTTTGTATATATAGTGTATGTTAATGAGCCAGAAACAACAATACCATTCACCCACTAGCGGTCAAAAGGTTTTTGGTGCGCCAAAGATATGGTACTGTATTCTGTGGGGTGCAAATACAGTACCATTAGAAATACAGCAGTTCTTTCCCCGCCGACAACCTTTTTCCCACAATGCACCATAATTTACAGTATGCTGCAGTAAAACGTTTCAGAGTATTGATAATACCCAAAATGACCTTAAAATGTACAGTTTTCCATTACAGTGCACAGTACAGGGAGTGGTTGAGGAGTTTGGCCAGAGAAGTAATGAATATTTACAGTCGCTATGTAGATAATTGTCTGATCAGGGAAGTGACATTGGAGTGGTTTTTCACTTGGATCCCATCACCTCAGTGTTAATGGATGTTACATAGGTGTGCTTTCAGGGGAGACATCACCAGTGAAGTTTCTATTATTGTGACATCTCTAGAGATGTCATGCTTTCAGGCTGCCTTTTATCCAGTACCAACCTCACTTAGCAGGGCAGGAGAGCTGTCCCTCACAGAGAGGTATAGTGCTAACACCTTTCTGGTTTAAAAGCAAAATGGGGAGTATGAAAGGGGAGGAGGGGGGTTTAAAAAGCAGGAGAGCTGAGTGAACAAGAGGCGGGGTCCGCTAGGTTTGACTAATTGTGTTTTAAAGTGGGTCTTGTGAGCACACAATGGGGAATGGGATGGTTTTTAGCTCCCCTGTGAAGCACCAGAGGATGAGAAAGTTGTCAGATTTGTAGGTCAGGCTGCAGGGGTTGGTGTTAGGCAGACTCAGAGCAGCAGCAATGATGGTGTTTTGATCTTGATTTCGCATAGTGAGGGTGTCTTACTACTCTTTGCCACAACTCTTTCAGCATTACAGCAACGGGAGGAGTCATATCCCCCCTTCTATTAGTGTCACTTTTTGCTGATGCATTTTAAGACAGTTCACACATGATCCTCCTCTCTAGTACTGTATATGGATTGTCTTTCTAGCCACAAAGTTAGTTTTGTATCCTTGCAGTGTGCCATTCCTTCTCTTCTGCAATACCGTGATAAAGATCTTAATTGATTTCATCGTTTTAGAGAGAATAGCAGGAGTGTTTCCTACTCCCATCTGGTGCTCATCAGAGCCTGACCCGGTTATGGTGTGCTACGTGAGCATGTGTGGCTCCAGAGGGACCTGTCCCCTCCTTGTGCTGATACAGGGATGTAGAAGGAGGTCACCAGCAGCCCACCACAACCCAGCCCACCACAGCCCAGCTCACCACAGCCCATCCCATCCCAGCCTGCTCCACTCCCGTTTGCAGTGCTTACAATTCCCTCCAACATTGTAGGTCATTCGGCCTCTCCTTCCATTTTGGGAAGGGCTTCCGGGGATATTTCGCCCTAGAAAAAAAATAATTATCGTATCTCCCTAATTCCCAATTATTATGCACAGGCTTATTTAAGAAAAAGGATTATGTTTTTTTGTGTGTTAGAGAGGATGGATTTGAATTTGACACTCCTCTCCTTCTGTTCTGTGAGGAGTCCTACACACAGATGAACCAGGCGAGGAGAGGAGAGCTCAGCACGCAGGCTGTCATGTAAGCCGTATTCTCTGGGGCCACCTCTCGGTGCACGCTGCTTCCTGCCGCAGGTAAAAGCTTCAGTGTGAGTGCTGCTGTGCTGTGTGTGAGCGTCAGGCTGTGCTGTCCTCTCCCTCCCACAGCGAGAGCAGCTCTGCTGGGTACCAGCTCTACCGTTCACTAGAGGACACATTACCCCAGTGCTGACATGGAGAAGGTAAGGCGTTCTTTCAACGTTCTATTAACATTCCTATGACACGGCTGACACAGATTACCTCAACTCTCTTTTTTCCCCACAAGCAGATTTTCTATTCTACTATTGTTTGTGCCTCTGTGTGTAGAGGCAATTGCAGAAATAGAATGAATGTATATGCGTGGACTTATTATTTGCTGTCTTAGCCCGAGGGTATTCAGACTCTCTCAAGTCTTTGATGTGCTTCAGTGTATTTCTAACAAAGTGAATATAAATATTTTTCCAAATAACTCTGAGGGGATAATGTTAACTGTTAACTGTAATATGATGAGGATGAAAAGATACACAACATGTTCTAAAAGAAGAAAGGATAATCCTGTGCAATTGGCACGACTTCAGTATGACCTGTTTTGTTATATTTTTGCAGCTGTATTTTGATATGTGATTTCAGTACATTTTATTTGAAAGTGCACTTCATTCTGTGCTACTAGTTGTCTTTAAGCTGCATTAAAAGGGAAATGAATCAGGTGGTTGAGCAGCTTGTGTCTGTGACTCTCAACATGGCTTCATTTTGAGGAACTTGATCGAATGCATCTGACATTCTCTGGGAATAGCTCAGAATGTGTGAGCATCGACACAAGTAACCGCTCTGAGGAGTGTGATTTAGCCCAAAGTACAGAGGGAGGTAACACAAATACTTCTGACATATGTCACCCCATCTTTATATCAGACGACCTTGCTGTTTTGTGTGTGTGCTTGTGTGTGTGCGTGCTTGGTGTGTGTCAATACATGACAGGTCTTCTCTTGTGTGTGGCAGCGTTGCGCAGAGTGCCCAGAGCCCAGGCTAGCCCAGAGCCTGTGTACATTCTGCAACAAGTGGCTGTGCTACCAGTGTACAGACATGCACCAGCACCAGAGAGCCACCCCTCAGTGCTCAGACCTGCACAAACACCAGAAGCCCACTACCCAATGTGCCGATCTGCACCAGAGGGACCAGATGTCCCCCAGCTCCCTGCCGCCACCCGAACCAGGCAAGCATCTCTCTTTCCCAGACAGGTTCCCCCATCCCTCACTGCCTCTCCAGTCTCCACATTCGGGTGTCTCTGGCCGGCTGGGTGGAGATGGGCTTCGTTTCCCCGGGGTCGTCATCAGACCTGTTTTTCTGTTTCTTTGTTTCAACTTTTTCCCATGTTTGTTTGTTAATCATGTCTCAGTAGGAATGATTGTGATGAATTATGCATGTAGCCTGTAATGGTTGGTGGTACAGTAATGGTTCCTCCACAATTCCTTTTATCATGTGGCCCACATTCAGAGAGCGAACACTCTGAGAAGGATACTATTTTTGTAGCAACAGTGTGATATTATTTGTGGATGCTGAAAAGTACGTTTCTAGGTCTCTACTCTTGGATGCTGAAAGGCGAAATCATACTGTAACTCTGTGATCACATCTCACCTCTATTGCCACCTCTAAGTGTTGCTGTGTTAGTGTGTTGGTGCTTTGTTTTTGTGTTTTGGTGAGAACATCAGTTTGAAGTGTTGCGGGTGAGAAAGCGTAGCTCTGCAGGCAGGATGTGGTCACTCAGCTCTTAGCACTGGGGCTGTGCTATGCAGTGCACAATAGGCCTTGTGGAGAGCATTGTGCAAAAGGCACTGCTCATTGGAGTGGTGTGTCCAGCAGAGTGCAGTAGGGTTGCGTTCAGCAGATAGCTATGTTCAGCTGAGACTTTAGTCAGGCTCTGTGGGCCTGTGTGCAGCAGTTTGCATATGAACTGTGATGTGATCGTTATGTTATAGGGTTGTGTTGAGCGCTGTACTGTTCTGTTGAGTCAGTGTTTAGTTGACTGTACTAACTAGGGCCATGCTTAGGTGTGTGTGTGTGTGTGTAGCAGCAGTACTGTGTATTGTTGGGGGCTGTGTTTACTCATTGTGACCCTGTGGTTTCCTGCCCCTTCTGGTGTGTGCGTTTGTGTGTGTGTGCGTTTGTGCCTGCGTGTGTGTCTGTGACTGTGGGAAAACCTTCTGCATCA
This sequence comes from Salmo salar, assembly GCF_965601325.2. NCBI lineage: Eukaryota > Metazoa > Chordata > Actinopteri > Salmoniformes > Salmonidae > Salmo > Salmo salar. The sequence continues at coordinate 26,999,485 of NC_138316.1, read as the reverse complement.
CCCCAGAGTGTAGACATAGGACCAACTTGAATGTGTACAGTGGATAGCCATCTGAAAATCACCCAGTCTTCTGAGTCAACCCCTCATAACAATGCTTAGGCCTGCTCCGAGTGCAGTGCACACAGTTTCATGACACAATCATTACCCAAGAGGGAAAATAAACACCAGCATCAGGATATAACAATTTGTTGTTACTGGTCTCAAAAGTCAATTAAAGGCTTCAGTCAATTTGGGTCCAGTTTTGAAGTAAATAAACTAATGCCACATGGTGATTGCTTGGACTACGTCCCAAATGATACCCTATTCTTACATAGTGCACTACTTTTGGCCAGAGCCCTATAGGGAACAGGTGCTATTTGGGATACAACCTTAGTGTGAGGAAGTAATAACTTTGGGCAGGAAGTCTCATATATGCTGCATAAGAATCACATTTCCAGCTATTTATACAGATCATTTGCATAGAGTAGGAACTCTCATTACATTGCAAATGAAATGACTAATGCTGCATTTATTTTTAAAACATGGCCGTTTATGCATGCACACATGAAAGTAATTTGTTCTCTAGCAGCATTTGTTACTGTCTACATCCTGCGGTGTGAAGGTTTTGTTTGATTCTTCAAAAGCCAACCGAACTAAGTTATTAATCTAGATTGGCACTGGTCTTTCATTTCTCCGATCAAAGACCTTCTCTCTCTGCCCTATTTTCCATCTGTTTACCCATTCTTTAAGCCCAGAAATATTTACTAGATTTAAAGGATGCCATATTTCCCCAACCTAAAATAGTTTTGGAATGATGATGATACTGAATGACTGTTAACTTGAGGCCAATATCAGATTCAATGTATTTTCCAACTCTAAAATAGAGTAGAATGAGATTGCAGATAACATTTGATTCTAAATGAAACAAAACTCAAAACTAAACAGGAAACATTCAGAGAAATAGTAGTTTGTCTTGTAGATTGATTTAAAAATAGAATAAAACGTTCATGTACCGGTACATAAATTGTGTGCTGCCAGATATGAATGTTATGCAGTTGCCCTTTAGTAGGCTGCTTTTGTTTACATGATGTCTCTTTGAACATTTGTTTGCATGATATATCTTTGTGCATTTAGCAAATAAATTTACAGCACCAATTCCTCCCAATACCTTTAGCTGTACGTGTGAATTGCTTGTTTAGTCCTTCTCTGTGGTAATGCTATGCTTCTCTCCCCCCTCCCGCTCTCTGCCCGGCAGGCCCTGGCTTGTGTGGCCGCCCCCTCCTCATGTGCCACTCTCACAGACAGGAGCCCTTGGAGCTCTTCTGCGAGTCCTGTGACCTCATGTGCTGCAGCAGCTGTCACCTGTCCGCCCACAAGAACCACAGGTCAGTCCTTAGACACGGCACAAGGGCATTACAGTGAGGGGTTAACAGCAGGTTAAAAACCTCCTGCATTGTGTCTGGTGCATATCTTCAACCTACCTAATTCTAATTCAGTCCATATGATACATTGCCCTGTTGCCTGTGATTTTGCAGCGCATTAGTGGTCCCAAAAGTCCCTAACGTCATACAGTAACTAGCCCTCAAGGAGATGCTTTAAATGAAAGGGTGTAAAGCGGTGAGGTTAAGTGGTGTTTCTATTGTATTATTTGACCCACTGTGATATCTGTTTGTCCTCAGGCTGGTGCACATTGGAAAGGCCCTGCAGGACCAACAGTGGCAGTTTGAGAGCCTGATGGCTCAGGTGGAGGAGAGGAGGTCTGCAGTGGAGAGCACAGCCAAACAGATAGAGGACAGGTAAGCACCGCTTGTACAATACATTACAGACAGATGTGTAGAATGATCAAGAGTATACACTGATCTCATAAAGCAAATGTAAAGCCAACAGCTGGTGGTCTCAGATACCTGGCTCAAATTTACCAGAGCAATGTTGATGACATGTATATGTCCTCTCAAAGATCATGTACAATACACTCTCCAACTCTGAATGAAATACCCATCTAACATTTGAAAAGCATCCAAGTGCAATAAAGCACGTATACACCACAATCCATCAACTGTTTTGGTTTCTCTGTCAGTAATCAGAATGTCATTTTCCCTGTGTTCCTCTCAGGCTGCACGGTGTAAAGGTCACGCAGAGGAAGGCTGAGAACCAGATTAAAATGGCAAAGATGATTATGATGAATGAGCTGAACAAACGGGCCAACCTATTAATAGAGCAACTGGAGGTAATGACTCTCTCTCTCTCCCCTCAGTCTCAATGTTTCCAGGGGCATTCATCTCGTCTCTAGCTGACCATGAATGTACATGTTCCCAATCAGGAGCGCTCCCAACATTATCTAATCAGTTCTGACCGCTCGCAATGGAGAGGCAATAATGATCTGTCAAAAAAGCAGGGATCTTAGGAATGAAATCCGGTGAAAAACAAGCCATTGATTAGCCCCTCTCTTTCCATCTGTAATTCACTCTCTCTGTGCCAGCAATTACACGTGAGCATGTTTCTGTTTGCCTGTGTGTGTGTGTGTGTGTGTGTGTGTGTGTGTGTGTGTGTGTGTGTGTGTGTGTGTGTGTGTGTGTGTGTGTGTGTGTGTGTGTGTAGAAGATCTCAGAGGACTTCCAGCGGCGTCTGGAGGACCAGCTGCAGGGGGCGATAGAGATGTGCAGCCAGCTGGACCACGTGCAGAACTTCATCAGCTGGGCAACGGCCCACCACCTCAAGAACCCACTGCTCTTCAGCAGGGAGCTGGTAGGTCTGAAGGGACAGAAGGGTGGGCTTGCAGGTCAAACACAAGGCCATTTTTTTGCCGCTTGTAAAATGCAAGGCCATTTTCTAGTCTCATTTAAAAACAGAGAAAGAAAACATTTTTGGAGTTGATTATGGAAAAAAGGTAATTTGGGCTTTTACATTACGCCTGTCCTCCTTTAGATTTCTCTCCAGATGCAGCGCCTGCTTGAACCCCCACTACACTCAGACGCCTGGCTCCCTGTGAAGATTAAGTTCAACTGGGATGCCAGCTACTGGACTAAGCAGATCTCAACTTTGGGTAAACTAAGGCTTAAATGACTTGGCTGCAGTAGCTTGGCTGCAGTGACTGGTTGTAAACTGGTCGTATGTAATTATTTAAAGTGTTGCATTTAATGCCGTCCTACTGGAGACCTGGCCTTATTCCTAAACTACAAGTATCTCTGTTGTTCTAGGTCAGCTCACTGCCGAGGGGGGAAATCGCTCCTACTCTGAGGGCCTGGCCTTCCCCAGCATCCTGAGGCCCCAGCCTATCACCTGCTTGTCCCTGCCATCTGTGTGCCATGGAGGGCGGGAGCAGAGCTGTGCCTTCCAGGCCTGCTGTCAGCCCCAGATGTGCTGCCTCCACTGCATACCCCCACAGCCAGCTGTGCAGCTGGACAAGACCCAGCGGGAACCCAACCCCTACTCCGCCAGGTGTGCCCAGTCCACCCTCAGCTCTCCCTCCCTGGCCCTGCACCAGAGTCAGGTGCTGAGGTGCTGGGGCCCTGACAATCCTCCAGGTCCACCAGCTGTGGTGCCCTCCTCCATGCAGCGTCCCCAACAGCCAGCGCATCTCCCGACTGCTGACCCAGGCCTGCTCAGCTCCAGCTCCAACAGTAGAGGTCTAGGACTCCAGCCCCCAGCCACAGCACTCTACCAGCCTCAGATTCAGCCGCTTCCCGAAACTCATGCACAGCCAGCCACAGATGGGGCCAGGGAAGGCCAGGGCCAGCAGGCCAGCAGAGAGAGAGAGCAGACTCCTGGGCAGCCAGCTGTGGACAGAGAGGTGTTGACAGAGCAGATCCAGGAGGGGAGCAGGGAGAAGACACATGTACAGACAGGGGTGGACAGAGAGGTGCTGACAGACGGGATCCAGCAGGAGCAGCAGCAGCAGCAGCTCCTGGCTCCCCTAGTGGCCGAACTGACAGTGGAGCAGCAGGAGGAAGAGCAGCAGGAGGCCAGGACTACACAGCCATCCAGAGACTGCAGAGATGGCAGGGTGAGTTGACCAAAGCACACTATGATGAACATTGTTTCTTCACATCAGAGATGCTTAAACCATATCAACTTAGTAAAGCTGTCCATGTTTGCTCAGCGATAGTGCACTTTTGGCCCACATTGGAGCTCCCCCATTGTTGTCTGTTGACCTGAGAGTTGTATAGGTCCCACAGCCTCATTTCTCTTTCACTCTGTTCACTCCCCAGTGGTCACACTTGTCCCTCCTCATTCTCTATGGCCTTATAGACCTCACCACACACTCTGAGCTCAAAGGTGTCAAAACACACGGTCTTGCTCACAAACACCTCTCAGACTCACAGTAACACACATGCCTCAGCTCTGCCTCACTTCTGGCCATGCACACATACACGCACACACAAACCACAGGTCACACACCTGTCCTGAGGAGAATAGAGCAAGGTACAGCCATTGTTTCACTTCGGTTGTGCATTATGGCAGAATAAAAAGCCAATGGGTTGAGGGAAGGCTGGATACAGTAAATTGGTTTCATGGTGTTATAATTGAAGCTCAAAGCACATTGTACCGCAGGGAGCTTCGCATGATTGCAAGTCTTAAACCCAGGCTGACAGCAGTATTTCCTGTGTCAATATCTACACACAGCGGATATTGAAAGAATTCTGGCAATAACTTTGTTTACGCCAAATTATCAGTCACAGTGGTTGACAGCTGCCCTGAAAACAGAGGGTGCTACAGAAACCTGACTAGCTTCCATTTGAAGAAGGGACTATGCTTAAGAAAGAGGCACACTAACACAATCAAAGCACCAGCTATGCTGAAATATATATTTTTTTAAACTTAAGTGCAGCATTGCAGTAAAGCTAAAAAAAGATTCTACTGTTTATTATTAGTATCCTTGGTACCAGGGATTGAGCAACCGAATGATCACCGATCAAAAATGTTCCTCCTGCATGATTACAACAACAGAGGCACATGATTTCCACCTTGCCAAGACACAGTGAGTGAAAGTGAGAAGAAAAAGCGCTTGGGCGCAGCCACATACGTACTTAACCTGGTAATAATGAGACACTTGGGGAATTGGTGGAGCTGGCAGGTTGATTTCAGCACTGGGTACACTTCTCTCAGATACATCCCTGTCTTCTGTCTCGCTCCCTCTTCCTCTAGAAGAGGATTATAGCTTTTTTCTCCACATTTAGACTCCTTCACACCTCTCCTCGGGGCGCGGATCAGGTAAGTGTTTTAACCGAGTGGTAATTATGAGCACATGCTCTGTGTCAGCTGGTCTAAATCTCCATGGTGTGTGGCGCACTGTGAGAAATAAGACAGAGAAAAAAAGGGAGGGAAGGAAGGAGAGGTGAGAGGAAGAGGAGGGGCGAGAGGTAGAAGAGGGGTGCTGAGACAGGCTAGTGCTCGAGCTTTGTCAGGCGTATGGCTGCATTAGCACAGGGACACAGTTGCTGGGGGCTTTTTGGAAAACTCACATTAGTGAAATGATGATGAGAGGAGAAGACCAATGGAGGAGAGACAGAGAGTCTAATCTGTGATGTGCTAATGCCGCTTATTCAAAGGAGCCTAGCTAACGCACTTCTGATGGTGGATTTACATACGATAATTGGTGTTGTAACTAAGCCCTTCATTATCAGTAGAATAACGGTGTTGTGAGCAGTTGTGTGGGCCATCTCTCGCTGAAATGAATGGGCTTTGTAGCGATTGCGTTGTTTTTAATCAGACAGGCAGGGCTCACAGAATGGATTCTGAGTGGCGTCCTTCGTGCGTGCATGTGATACTGAAGGTTGTTCCGCCACACACCTCCCACCACCGCACTGTCTCTCTGTCGCTATGACATGAATAGATGCACCTGTGTTGTATGATGCTCAGTCAGCAACAGTAGAGTGTGTTGAGGCAGTCTGCCTTCGTGTTTCTGTGTCCTGACAGAGATCCACTTCACTGGAGATGTCTGTGACGACCCATGGGTTCAGTGTTGATGCTCAGAGCAGCAGGCCCAGCTCACTGTGTGGGAGGAAGAGTCGATCCCAGAGCATCCCACCAGAACTGGCAGGCCCCTCCAGCAGCCCCTCCACAGACAGGCCCCTGGGGGCCACCCACAGCCTAGCAACAGCAGCCGTGGAACGGGGACGCATGGCACACCAGGTAACCTATTAATAACAGAGACCTGCTGCCATAGAGATCCTATAATTCATGTAATTCTATACAAAGAAAATAACATTGTAGAAGAAAACAATATTCCAAATACTGTATCTATTACAATATGTCAGTTATTTTAAGGCACAGTCTCAGCAGTTTTGGATTTGATTTTAAAGGGATACATATAAATGTGGTAGAAAGGTTTGGCTCTCAGACTTAAAACCTTGTTGTTGTTACACACATGGCAATGTAAATTCTTTGCAGAGGGTAAAAGACATTACCAAAAAACAGAACTGATGCAGCAATGAGTCCATTTGCTTTTTTTGCAAACAAATTGGACAAAGTTGCTAGTGTTGCTGTTTAAAGGTACATTTATCTGATGACAGATGTATTATTTTAATTGCATTCCAACAAAATTAACTTTTTGGGTCAATCAGATTCTAGGTTTTTGGCGGCAAAGCCTTTTCTTGTTTTTGTCTCTGCAGTTGACTTTGTAGCATGATGTTGTACAATACTCCTAATGTTTTGTAACAGTATCTGGTTTATCTTACTAAACACATTCCTAAAGCTAACACTAAGGTGTCCCTTCTCCTTATTCTTACAGACTTTGGATGTAAAATATGGTTGGTGTCTGTGCTTGATATAGTAGTTGATGTTGATTATGACTGATTCCCTCCCTCAGCATGGTTTTATGGATCTCAGGCGGAGGAGGCTGTCTTCTGATGGAGTGATACGATCTGTGGCCTCCTTGGAGAGGTCCTTGGCCACTCCTCCCTCCAGAGGCCAGCCCAGCCTATGCCTGTCGCCTTTGACCATCTACAAGACAGAGCCTGGTACTGAGCCACTTACTTCCAAATATTACACATTTTTCATTTATTTATTATAATACAATATACATTTCTCAGATGATTTATTTATTTATGTATACACTGTACACTGCAATTCAGATCTAGCTGGCAATATTGTACACCATGGCAATAATAAACAACACATCTCTCTCTCTCTCTCTCTCTCTCTCTCTCTCTCTCTCTCTCTCTCTCTCTCCTCTCTCTCTCTCTCTCTCTCTCTCTCTCTCTCTCTCTCTCTCTCTCTCTCTCTCTCTCTCTCTCTCTCTCTCTCTCTCTCTCTCTCTCTCTCTCTCTCTCTCTCTCTCTCTCTATATATATATATATATATATATATATATATATATATATATATATATATATATATATATAACTGTAGATGAATATGTTCTGATTATGTAGTAACAATATGCTCTCATATGAACACATGACCACTGAGAGATGTATACAGTATCATCATCACTAATATCCAAAATTCTGCTTTCACATCAGTTAAATGGATTCATCAAATGATTATTATTTCTCCTGTTTACCAGATTATGTCTATGCATATGATGAGACTGGGCATGACATCAAAGGAAAATGCAGAATACCAAGAAAGACTCCAGACAACAGGTACCTTCTATTTAAACATCACACTAATCTTTAAAAAAATAGTAAAAAAGGGAAAAGCAAAAGTTATGTTGCTTCACCACTTCCCTCTTCATACATCAGTGACAGAGAGGTTCAGAAGGAACCTGGGAGTTCCAGTTCCAAGGTTCCTGTGGTGTGTTTGGAAAGGCTGAAGATCCTGGTGTCTCGGATCCCACCACAGGGGCGGCGACAGAGTGACCCTCTGCCAGACACTGCAACAGAAAGGACCGGACCTGTTCCACAGAGGGGATGGAAGGACAAGATGACTGAGGTAGGCTCCACTAAAACACCGTGAACTCTCTTCTCTTCCAGAAAGTGTATGATGTCAGATTATACTAATTTCAAACCACAATAAACATTTTGTCTGAACTAGTTTTGTCCACCAGCTGGTTCTTATAAGCAGCAGCAATTAGCCCAGAGAAGAGGCTAGGTCTGAACTAAATTGCAGTGTGTTTCAGATCAGGGTATAATACTACTGGCATGTTCTAAATGTCAAACTCTCTACTTTGTCTACAGGGAATATCAAAAGAAGCCAAGGTCGCAACGGTCAGCCCGTCTCTGGATAAACAATACTTAGAGAGACACACTATCAATCAATCTCTCCCACCTCCAGTAATCAATGATTGGCCTGAGCATGGAAGACACAGTCCTCACAAAGAGCTCACACTGCAAGTACCCGCCACTGATCTTGTATCACCCCCACCTAAACCTTTCTCTGCACCTGACCTTGACTCTGACTCAGATCCCAGGTCAATCTCAGAAACTGTTTCTGACCCTGAACTGGACTCGGACCCACAACCAGAATCAGATCCCCAGCAAGAGTCTGATCCACCAGCTGAGTCTGCATCGGAGGCTGATCTGGAATCAGTTGCTGATGAGGAATCTCCTGATGAGGCTGCTACAGAATCAGAACCTAGTGTGGAATCAGAACCTAGTGTAGAATCAGAACCTAGTGTGGAATCAGAACCTAGAGTGGAATCAGAAGGTAGTGAAGAATCAGAGAATGGTTTAGAATCAGAGAATGGTGAAGACCTGGATGCTGATGCGGAATCAGAGGCAGATATGGAATCAGACCTCCAACCTGATTCTGGCTCAGACCCCCTTTTTCCATCTGAAACACGTCCGGGATTAGATTCAGACCTGGAATCAGACTGTGCACAACCCCCTGAATCACAAGGGTCTGCAGAATCTGGACCAGATCTGGAATCGGAGCCAGACTCAGTCCCTGACCCAGCCTCTATCAGTCCTGACCCAGCCTCTCTAAGTCCTGACCCAGGAGTGGAGTCCCCTCCAGCCCAGAGGGCTCTGCCTGCAGACCCTGGTCCACAGAGGCATTGTGAAGGAGCCGAGCAGGCCCTGCCTGGGGAAGAGACCATGGAGATGGAGAGTGAAGACTTCTGTGCCGTGTGTCTGATTGGAGGAGACCTTCTGTGCTGTGACCGCTGTCCCAAAGTCTTCCACCTGTCTTGCCATGTGCCCGCTCTCCTCAGCTTCCCCACGTAAGTCATCTAATCGCCATAAGTCATAGACTGGGTCCCAAATGGCATCCGATTCCCTAAATAATGCATTACTTTTGACCAGGGCTCATAGGGCTCATAGGGCTCTGGTCAAAAGTAATGCACTATACAGAGAATAGGGGGCCATTTGGGACACCTCACTTCTCTCATCCATCAGTCTTGTCTACACTACTGCTCTGTGGTTAAGGTTAACCAATGTCTGCCTCTGTGTCCTCTCCCACTTCAGGGGTGACTGGGTGTGTACCTTCTGCAGAGATATCCAGCAGCCAGAGGTGGAGTATGACTGTGAGAACCAGAGGCTGGCTGCAGAATGTTCAGGAAAGCCATTGCCTCATGGGCTCTCTGCTTGTGACCAGAGAGTAAGAATTATTCTTCATTATCGAAAATTTGAATCAACTGACACTGGACTCAAAATATTACTGGTAATGACCAGTCAGTAGTGTCAAGGAGGGCTCAATGTCTTCTGTAAGTGGGGTTTCACACCTACTAGTTACAGTAAATGTTATTTATCGTAAGAAATCAATGTTGTCCCCCCTCTGTAGAAATGTGAGAGGTTGACTCTGTTGATCTGCAGCAACATGCTAAGTGTTCCCTTCCATGAGCCGGTCAGTCCACTGGTAAGTGATCCCAATCTTATTCTTAATCAGCATGTTAGTATTCACAATACTCCGCAAAAACACAGTGATTTGGTTTAATAAAACCTGTTTTGAAACCTAGGCTCGCCACTACTACCAGATAATCAAAAGGCCCATGGATCTGTCTGTGATCAGGGCCAAACTCAGCAAGAGGAGCACTCACCACTACTATTCACCTGAGGAGTTTGTGGCTGATGTCTCCCTCATGTTCAGGAACTGTGCAAAGTTCAATTATGTAAGTGATATAGATTAATAATAATATTTTAGTGATAGAGGTTAAACTGTATATATTGACCACTCTTTCAGTGCTACATTGCAAATGCATATTTCATTGTATAATTTACATTATTAAATGTCTCACAATGCAATTGTAAGTACTGATCCGGGTCACAGTAGTAAAACCTGAGATGAGCTGTGTTAAATTTCTGGTTTCTCTGTCTGTCCTCCAGCCGGACTCAGAGGTGGCCCAGGCAGGTCGCAGCCTGGAGACGTTTTTCAGCTCCAGACTCAGGGAGGTGTTCCCAGACAGGGCCTTCCCTGCAGCCGAGGACTCCGACAGCGATGAGTATGACGAGGTGTACAGAGCAGCTGAGGGAGGCTTCCCCTGGCCAGAGAAGAGAGAGCAGTGCCACAGAAAGAGGAAGAGGAGGCACTCTCTCAACTGGAGGAAGCATAACTTCTAGTTGTAGGCAGTGTGGCAGAGCCTATCACTGGCTATTTTGAAGGACAGTATGACATGATATTGCACTGGACGTTTCCATCCAAGAGAGGAAGCTGAGTTTTTATGAAGGGATTGTATGTACATATTTACATTTTGAGAATTGTACTTCTTCATTATAAAGGTTATCTGCTTTTAATTTGGCCTGATATTTGTGTCAAATATTATTGTATAACTATAATCTGACATACATCTTTATACTTATTATGCCTTTATAAACTGCGTTTCTGGTATTTGTTTTTTGTTTCAGAAATATTTGGAGATTCTACCTATATATGTAGATTCTCTATCATATATACAGCAAAACCTATAAGGTCAGTATTGATAAATGGTAAACATATTTATAAATGTTAAACTCTACATTATCATGTTTTATATATTAATATTGAGTGTTTTTAGTGGCTAAATGATTGCAGGCAATTAGTAAATACAGACTATTAATGTTAATATTTCTGTCTTGCATTTTATATATATATATGTATCTCTGTCCTATATGCACTTAAAGTACAGTATAGAACGTTATGTACGGCATCCTTTTTTTACGGTAATGATTTGAGTGACTGACAGAGGGCGCCCTATCTTCAGCTGCAATGACTGAGAACAAAGGAAAAGGTTAAGTTCATATTGAACCAATGGGGTATTCAAAGAAGATTAAGATAAATATAAAAATGAACATACCTTTAGTTGAAATTGCCACAATAGTATTGCAAGGCACGTATGCTTTAGATTTGCATTTATTAAATCCTAATGAAATTATATTTCATTAGTATAAGGCCAGTATTAGTAATGATTATTTCTCAGGCTTAATGGGAGTGGAAGGTATGTGATCCAGTGTGAATAAGTAGAAAGACTTGGCGAAGTTAAGAGTGACTTAAGAGGAATGTTATGTTATTTCAACTTTCTGTAGTTTCTATGTAGAATGTACATGTTAGTTTTTCATTTATGTAAAATGGCTGCTGCAGTATGGTAGAGCTGGCTGTATTTTTTTAAAGGTTGCTGCAAAATAATAGCTTAAATTAACTGTCGGATCAAGCTAAGTTTGCTATTTGAATAAACAAACGGACTTAAAACGATTGTAGGTATTTTTTCTCTGTAGTATTTCATTTGGACTTTTCAATATGGAATATCTCTGCTTCCATCTCTAATATTGAATCCTAAAAGCTACAAAGACCCTCTCAGAGTTAGCTGGTATCAAGAAATGTCCATTTAATAAAGAACAGTTGAAAGGAAAAGTGCTGTATTTGAAACGGTCCTTGATATTCTTCTACGTTTCCTTTTGATTCCTTATTTCTATTCTGTCTGAAGTTATTTTTTGGGGTTATGGAAATAATAAATGGGGGATTTGACAGAATGGGGTTGTGATTAGTTGTCGACAGTCAAGTGTCAGTCAGTGTCCCACCTCTTCTCCATATGGGCGGTGTTGCTGTGGACTTGACAAGATGCAGGATGGGTTGCCAGAGCATCAGTGGGTATTAGTGCAGAAGACTTCTCAGGATTGTGAGTTTGTTCAAATATTTAATTTACATGAAGACATGAAAGAAAAATAATCTCCTAAAATAACCACATTTATGTTGATGTAAGCTATTTCACAACTTCTTTCATCTTCCTTTATTTACAGCAGCTAGTCATATCCAAGAAAGATAACATGCCTTACTAAATATTTCATGGAGATAAAAAGTGTTTAAAAGTTGCTGTGTCAGCCTACCATGCAAACTTTCCTCAAAGTCCTGATTCTCTGTTTGTCCAAGACTTTTCCTACCTAAAAGTAATTTTCTCTTAATGAGTTATAACATTATGTGTTGCCTGGAACCCTTCAAATCATTCACTTTGAGTGTAATCTTCAATTAAAGGTGATTCACAGGGTCCTTATGGTTGCTTATGGTTGAGGGCAGTGAATGATGTATGATTAATCCTGGCTCCCTTTGAAAACCACCGGCTAGCCCCGACCAATTTTCTAATTCAATTATCCTCGAAAGTCTTGATTGAACCATCATGCAGACATTAAAGCATTCCACACTGAAATGTTTCACTAAAGGCACAAGAATAACAGAGCAGCCTGGTGTATTTGTGGTGGATGCAGGGCCAGCTCTAGCCTTTTGGGGGTCCTAAGCAAAATATGGTTGGTTTTACAACAAATTTCCTGAAATTCTACACATTTTGAAATAGGGTGGATTTTATTTTGTTTTATTTTGAGGCTAATTTCCTGCAATTCTACGCATTTTGCCATGACTTATACCATGTTAATATGATATCTGAGTGAGAGTGACTAACAAAATCAATTGAGGCACCCTGGGCATGTGCCCTGAGTGCCCTGTCGGCAATTCGAACATGATTATGATAAGATATACTTTATTAGTCCATGCAAGATGGAGATTAGTCTTCTGCTTTTATCCAACCTGATATTACAAGAGAAAAACTGCTGATGCACAACCAAATTCTGAAATTGCACCTTGTGTTTTCTACTATTCTAACTCTCAACAGGAACTTTTAGTTGAGTTCCTCAAATGATTTATATTTTATTTTAAAAATGTGAATTGGGGTCCCCTAGCGGTCGTGGGGCCTTAAGCGCTTGCTTATGTCGCTTATATCTAGGGCCGGCCCTGGCTGGACTGTAATGAGCCTGATTCTGTGAGTGGTGAGCAGTGAGAAGCGGTGCTGTCTTGACTGTGGGCTAGCTAGCAGCAGACTGGTGGGTCTTCGCATCACAGAGAGGGGAGTGATCTTTTGGACAGCTCAGACATTTCCATCATTGACCGTAACTAATTTTCTCTCGAGATGCAATCATGGCAGCCTATTAATAATGATAGGATCATCTTAATGTGGGGGAGTCTGGAAAATACTTTAGCAGAGTTGTGAGCTATGGAAGTCACAAGAAGCAACAAGATGTTAAAACACACTGTAGTCTTGGCAAAACAATCTCATATTATACTAACCACCATCATTAAGTATTAACTAAAGAATACGATCTACGCTCCTTTCATACTCTCTCTAACCATACATTTTCATTTTTTAATCAAGGAAAAGCGTGATGGATTTAATGGATTTGCATGTCCAATGAAATACTTTTTTGTTGGACTCTCAATCCATGTAGTTAGGCCAAAGAGGTGTCTTTCAAAAGTTAACAAATCCTGAGCCCCAAATTCGAATGAAAAATGCAAACTAGACATTGAATTTCAGCAAGGCACGAACTAAGGAGCATTTAAAACGTGCCAACCTTAGCACCTAGAGGCAGACCAGCAGAGATTAATTTGTATCAAAAGACCTCTCACATATATTCCTGTGAAAAGATTTACTGGATCAAGAGTGAATTCCTTGCCCCTCCAAGCGGTTACAATTCTCCTTTGATGAAAGGAACCAAGCTGGGTTACTTGTTCCATCCCAAGAGATGATATCATCTTTCCTTCCTGAGAGAAACACACATTTGCTCTCAGTAAATCTTATTATTCCAGTGAATCCTGCCCTACCACCCCACGATGCGTTCCAAATGGCATCCTATTTCCTACATAGTGTACTACCTTTGACCAGAGCCATGGTCAAAATAAGTGCACTATACAGGGAATTGGGTGCCATTTGGGATGCACACTCTCACTCCAATAGACTCATTCTGGTTCATCTCTACAGACAGTATCCTGATGAGTCTTCAATCAGATCAGAGTGCTTTCTGGGAGAATTCCCTCAATACCTGCAGGATTAAGACGCAATACCTGCTGTCCTGACAATGTTGGAGGGAGATGCTGCTCCCAGGAGGTTTTCATGAAGACAGACATGATGTAATCACTCTGCCTGCAGCATTTAAACCTCTCTTTACCCTTGAAATGCTGCTCTGCTGCTGGCCCCTGTCTCATGTCAAGAGCACACATCATTTCTTTCTTAACATTACCAATAAAGGATAACATTTTTGCAGGACTACTGGTGTTTTTTTACCCATTTTTCTGCTAGTAAATATAATGTGATTACTACTCAACTTTAGGGGAATGGTGTAGTTCATAAAAGTTCCAAACCTTATGAACTACCTCCTTATTTTATTTGGTATTGTGATGCCTGTTTTTGATTAGCCACACATATGGGAGCAGGGATTTATTTTAATAGGTAAATCGGCAGCATTGCTTTTAAGGGGAGCCCCAGTCAATCAGTGTTAAGTGTTTTGTATGTGGTGAAGTCAAATGTTATTGTTGAATAACAATAGTTCGACCCCCTCGATGCATTCGGGGTAATAGTCCCAAGCGGCAGTTTGAGATCAGTTCATGGCTGTTTCTTTAGAGAAGATGGTATGAACAGCGGTTGTCTGTCTGACAACATGATGGATTTCTGGCTATAGGTTAAAAGTCTCCTATGACTGTGGGTTTATACACTTCCACAAGTCCAGAGCCATTAGGGTATGGTAGGGCCCAAACTGCAGTCTAGGGACTGTGGATCTGAAAGACAGAAATAATACATTAAATACTGTTGTTGAGGGACAGTCGTCTTCATTTGCGTGTTTTCAAGAGTACCACTCTCTTGTTGTTATCGCATGAGAGCTCTTAGATAATAGCTGGTACAGTGTATAAAAACATGGCTACTAAGTGACAAGGGTGTTGTTGTTACCTGTTTTTACTCCATCCACCATTATAGGCATTCCCCCAGCTGTTCTGTTCTGTGTCTTGTATTGTACCTGATTCTACCTGATCCTCCTCTAATAAAGGTAGTTGCGTAACACAGCATCACATCTTCCAGTCTAACTGTTTATTGTCGCTCTCACACCATAAAGTGCTGGCTTCATTGATTGTCATAATGTGATGTAGTCTACATTGAATTTGTCCAATGTGTCTTTTTTCTGTACAGTGTTCAGTCTTGTCTCCCCGCTGTGCTTCCCTCAGTGAAGATTATTGATTTGATTCTACTCATGGAACTATCAGGCAACAATACGCTGCATCATTTTTGGTCCTGGGCACATTTTAAGCCTTTTATTCCTGGGGTCTGCGACCTTTCAGTTAACAGACGTAAAATGAAACATAACAAGATAATTATGCGACACCCCTGTGAACTTTAGTCAACAATGACAGCGGTAGACATGGGGAAAAAAAATAAAATAAATGAAAGGACTTTTTGACTAGTGAAGCAGTCCATGAAATTGAAGTTAGAAGAATTGAATGACTTTCTTTGTTCTTTTTGAACTGTGGGGGGAAAAAGGGAAAGTGGATTGTTGTACCTCCCTTTCAAAGGTACTGAACCCTGCAATCAAACCATGCCTCATACGTTGGACATATGTTGGTATTTAATGCTGTGCAGTTGGAGCTTATGTGTTAGCCATGGTAATTGGGAGGTATCAGCGGTATTAACTGTTTCTGGTCTTCCTAAAGCCCTGTCCATCCCCACAGCACTGCAGATGTTCAGCAGCTTACATAGTGTGTACCCAGAGGCCAAGGACAAACCCTAGATAGGTGGGACTATAAACTGGTACAGTGAATGTGAAAGAGCCATATAGAAAGCATCAAGGTTTTGTCTTTTTAGATGTCTGCATTGTAAATTGCGGTCAAATATATTACCATTTTCTGCCATGTCCTGAGGGGGGAAAACAATAAATGAAAGAAAGTAATCAAATTATCTGGAAAACATATTAACTTTGTTAAGTTATATCGAGTGCCATTTCTCCCTGTAGCTAATATTAATGTTTTAACTGGAAAGAAGCAAGAGATTCTTAAGGTATTCAGTGTTGTGGTGACCTCTGTGTAATCCAACTTGGCACTCTCCTCATTGGGTGGGAGAGGACATGAAACACTGTGTATGTTTTCCTTTTTTCCACAGGCATCTGTTGTGGCTGAGCAGTTCTTACAAGCACAGTTCTAATCCTGATACTGCCTAGCATACATGACAGCAGAAAGAAAGATAGCTCAGCTAGTCCTTCTCAGCTGCTCACCTCCAGTCTGCAGACATGAATGACATCAAGTTGGCTCTGCTGGGCAGCGAGGGAGCAGGGAAATCAGGTAAGTGCCTGAATGAATAATGTATGTGTTTGCATCATTAAGTATTTCTTTAACTGTCTGGTTTCTTGTGTTTGACTGTAGAGGCTTGCATGGTCTCCCAAATGAACAGAACAATTGAACTGCTTATTTCTATGCTTTGCATACGAAAGTGTAATTTCCCTCACTGTAAACAGTGTAACATTCTACAGTGTAGCCGTGACCAGGGGGAAATGATCACCTAGACAGATAGATAGAGATCGCTGCATGAGCTCCAAGCACAATGTTTTTAGATCATAACTCTAGAAGAGGAATGAAGTTGCTAGATTTATGTAAGGTTTTGGAGAGAGGAAATTAAGATTGATGGTTGGAACATGCATCTAATTGATGAGGAATACTTTTTCTTGTAAGGCAGGGGAAAGTGCGATTCCTCAGGCTAACTGGAACATGTTCAACCAAGGTCTCTTGAGAGAGAGAGGAATGATGCTGTGGTATAAACTAATAAAAGTAGATGCAGGAGAAAGCCCACTGCAGTGTTCAATCCACATGGAGGGGAGAGTGGAGGAGAAGAGCACAATAGGAGAAAAACGCCATGACTGAACAGCCCTGTTTTAGCTTACCAAACAACTGTTCAGGGTTCCACTACTAAGACCAAAGTATCCAAGCCTAAATTCAACTATTTGTTGTTTATGTTTTTGTTTCCTGTTTATTAATAAGCCTGTCTTACCCATGTCACATTTCTCGCTCTCCAGCTGTTCTGGTAAGGTTCCTGACAAAACGTTTCATTGGAGAGTATGCTTCCAACTCCAGTGAGTACACAGATTTCTCACCAATATTTAATGTAGGGTAGTAATGTTTTTACAATGTCATATAGATATGCTCTCATGACATTAAAAATGCAATCTGTTGTATTCACAGTTACAGTCTGTTGCTACTGGCTGTTCACCAATGTCATCAACTTAGAGAGTAAAACGTTTTATTACTTTATTACCCCTGGGAGTCTGACATGAATTGAAACACATACTGCACAGTACAAGATCCACCAGGAAGTTAAGTATAGTTCACACAGGCATTTTAATTGTGAGTGAATTTTAAGTAATCATTTACTGATTTGACTATTCAAATGATTCTTCAAGTTCACATATAGTATGTGTTAACACATGTTTTGGTTTAATGTGATATGCTTTGCCGAGGGTAACTTATAATTTGTTAATGAAGTCATTGGCATGATGACTTGTTCCCATTAGTCATTGCTTGTTTAACATGCTGGAAGATGGCTGCATTTAATGTTACAGTTTACACAGGGGTATATGATTTCAGACCTTTCCCTTAAATGAATTAACTCAGTCTACTTCATCAGAACAATCATGGTCTGGATGTTTGAGGCTTACAGTAATCATTATTTCATGGGAGAAGTCTGAACATTACTATTTACATCAGATTTGAACTATTGCACTTTTCCTATTACAATAAGTATGCATTGAACTTGTGTTACAGACTCCTTATACCGTAAAAGGCTCTCCATCGAAGGAAGACTGTTACACTTGGAAGTATTTGATCCGTGTTCACAGGTATCTGATCTGTTCCCTGCATATATTCCTATATTTCTAGCTCATGCCTAACATAGTAGTATCTAATGGCATAGGAAATAGATTGTATGTTGTGTTCTGATGTGATTTATGATATTCCACGGTAGCTGAGAACACACTGTACACAATGATCAGCCCTTGGAAAGCTGAGACAGGCAGCACTAGAACAGGTTGACTGCTTATGCAGCTGCATATGGTACCCTTTATTCCCAAACGTTGGGTTTTATTATGATTTCCCCAGGCTCAGGATGTGCCTCGTCTTCATCTATTGACTTGTTAGGGTGTGTGAGTGGTACTGTGCAGCAGGGGTTCCCAAACTTTTTCACTCAGGCCCCCCCCCCCCCCCCCCAAAAAAAACACACACACAAGCACTGTTCATGACATAAACTGTTCACCCCTCTTGTTGGTGGAGAGAATTTTGCAGGTGTAAAGCTTATTTCCTGCAATTCTACACATTTGTCATGGGGTGCAAAGACAATGTAACAGTTTTAAAGCAAATTTTCTTGCAATTCTGTACATTTTGCCATGTCTAATGTGTATTTGTGATATTTGAGTGAGAAAATAATTACAACAATATCTATGGGTTAAAAAACCTAAATAAAAGAATGTTAGCTGACATGGGCTGATTGATCTGGACAAGTTATAAATATATCTCTAAGGTATACAATGACTGACATGACAAGAGGAACTGATGATGCACTACCCTATTTCAAAATGGCACCTTGTGCATTCTACTATTACAACTTTCAAGAGTAAATTTAAAGCCAGACTGAGTTCACCCCCTGCCGACCCGGGGGCGTGCCCCACAGTTTGGGAACTACTGCTGTACAGTACATGCCTTTCTCTGGTCCATTTCCTGTTTTATGGAACAAAAGGAGTCATGCACTGTTGACATGTTTTTGATGGCTTTGACTTGCCCCGAATCCCCCTTTCCCCAAAACATGTGTACTGTAAATATTGGACTATAAATCGTGCCTTCCTTTATAATACATATGTTCAAATATTTATTCTGTTCTACTGAAACATTTATTTTATGTTCGTATTGTTATCTTTTATTTCTCATTGTTGAGAAGGAACCTGTAAGTAAGCATTTCGTTGGATAGTGTATACCATTTGTATCCCATACATACAACTAATAAAACTTGAAACTATACTGCTCAAAAAAATAAAGGGAACACTTAAACAACACATCCTAGATCTGAATGAAAGAAATAATCTTATTAAATACTTTTTTCTTTACATAGTTGAATGTGCTGACAACAAAATCACACAAAAATAATCAATGGAAATCCAATTTCTCAACCCATGGAGGTCTGGATTTGGAGTCACACTCAAAATTAAAGTGGAAAACCACACTACAGGCTGATCCAACTTTGATGTAATGTCCTTAAAACAAGTAAAAATGAGGCTCAGTAGTGTGTGTGGCCTCCACGTGCCTGTATGACCTCCCTACAACGCCTGGGCATGCTCCTGATGAGGTGGCGGATGGTCTCCTGAGGGATCTCCTCCCAGACCTGGACTAAAGCATCCGCCAACTCCTGGACAGTCTGTGGTGCAACGTGGCGTTGGTGGATGGAGCGAGACATGATGTCCCAGATGTACTCAATTGGATTCAGGTCTGGGGAACGGGCGGGCCAGTCCATAGCATCAATGCCTTCCTCTTGCAGGAACTGCTGACACACTCCAGCCACATGAGGTCTAGCATTGTCTTGCATTAGGAGGAACCCAGGGCCAACCGCACCAGCATATGGTCTCACAAGGGGTGTGAGGATCTCATCTCGGTACCTAATGGCAGTCAGGCTACCTCTGGCGAGCACATGGAGGGCTGTGCGGCCCCCCAAAGAAATGCCACCCCACACCATGACTGACCCACCGCCAAACCGGTCATGCTGGAGGATGTTGCAGGCAGCAGAACGTTCTCCACGGCGTCTCCAGACTCTGTCACGTCTGTCACATGTGCTCAGTGTGAACCTGCTTTCATCTGTGAAGAGCACAGAGCGCCAGTGGCGAATTTGCCAATCTTGGTGTTCTCTGGCAAATGCCAAACGTCCTGCACGGTGTTGGGCTGTAAGCACAACCCCCACCTGTGGACGTCGGGCCCTCATACCACCCTCATGGAGTCTGTCTGACCGTTTGAGCAGACACATGCACATTTGTGGCCTGCTGGAGGTCATTTTGCAGGGCTCTGGCAGTGCTCCTCCTGCTCCTCCTTGCACAAAGGCGGAGGTAGCGGTCCTGCTGCTGGTTGTTGCCCTCCTGCGGCCTCCTCCACGTCTCCTGATGTACTGGCCTGTCTCCTGGTAGCGCCTCCATGCTCTGGACACTACGCTGACAGACACAGCAAACCTTCTTGCCACAGCTCGCATTGATGTGCCATCCTGGATGAGCTGCACTACCTGAGCCACTTGTGTGGGTTGTAGACTCCGTCTCATGCTACCACTAGAGTGAAAGCACCGTCAGCATTCAAAAGTGACCAAAACATCAGCCAGGAAGCATAAGAACTGAGAAGTGGTCTGTGGTCACCACCTGCCGAACCACTCCTTTATTGGGGGTGTCTAGCTAATTGCCTATAATTTTCACCTGTTGTCTATTCCATTTGCACAACAGCATGTGAAATGTATTGTCAATCAGTGTTGCTTCCTAAGTGGACAGTTTGATTTCACAGAAGTGTGATTGACTTGGAGTTACATTGTGTTGTTTAAGTGTTCCATTTATTTTTTTGAGCAGTGTATAATTTCTAAGTGTCAGTGCTATCCAGGATCGTTTGGACATCCCTACCCTAAACCCTAATCTTAACCCCTACCCTTACCCATAACAATAACCTTTACCTAACCATTTTAAATGTCAACTTCAATGGTTTAGGGGATGTCAGATATCATGGACCAATTTGTAAGCTCCTGTGGCAAGTCTTTTTCAAGTTGACAAGATGGCGCCGACAGACACTGTTTCCCCATTTTTAGGTCAATGACAACTTTGTATAAGCATTTCGCTGCACCTGCCATAATACTTGCAAGTCTGTGTACGCGACCAATAAACGTTGATATGATTTAACCTGTTTAGGATAGGGGGCAGTATTTTCACGGCTGGATAAAAAACATACCCGATTTAATCTGGTTATTACTCCTGCCCAGTAACTAGAATATGCATATAATTATTTTATTTGGATAGAAAACACCCTAAAGTTTCTAAAACTGTTTGAATGGTGTCTGTGAGTATAACAGAACTCATGTGGCAGGCCAAAACCTGAAAAGATTCCATACAGGAAGTGCCCTCTCTGACCATTTATTGGCCTTCTATAGCCTCTTTATGGAAAACAGAGGATCTCTGCTGTAACGTGACATTTTCTAAGGTTCCCATAGGCTCTCAGAAGGCGCCAGAACGGGGAATGATGACTCTGCAGTCCCTGGGCGGAAAACAGTAGGGGATTTGGAAAGTGGTCGATCTGAGAACAATGACACAGGCGCACGCGTGCACGTGAAGACACCATTTTCTTCTTTCAGTCTTTGAACGAAAACAATGTCTCCCGGTCGGAATATTATCGCTATTTTACGAGAAAAATCGCATAAAAATTGATTTTAAACAGCGTTTGACATGCTTCGAAGTACGGTAATGGAATATTTTGAATTTTTTTGTCACGATACGCACCGGCGCGTCACCCTTCGGATAGTGTCTTGAACGCAAGAACAAACGCCGCTATTTGGATATAACTATGGATTATTTGGAACCAAAACAACATTGGGTGTTGAAGTAGAAGTCCTGGGAGTGCATTCTGACGAAGAACAGCAAAGGTAATCCAATTTTTCTTATAGTAAATCTGAGTTTGGTGAGTGCCAAACTTGGTGGGTGTCAAAATAGCTGGCCATGATGGCCGGGCTATCTACTCAGAATATTGCAAAATGTGCTTTCACCGAAAAGCTATTTTAAAATCAGACACCGTGATTGCATAAAGGAGTTCTGTATCTATAATTCTTAAAATAATTGTTATGTTTTTTGTGAACGTTTATCGTGAGTAATTTAGTAAATTCACCGGAAGTTTCGGTGGGTATGCTAGTTCTGAACGTCACATGCTAATGTAAAAAGCTGTTTTTTTTATATAAATATGAACTTGATTGAACAAAACATGCATGTATTGTATAACATAATGTCCTAGGTGTGTCATCTGATGAAGATCATCAAAGGTTAGTGCTGCATTTAGCTGTGGTTTTGGTTTTTGTGACATTATATGCTAGCTTGAAAAATGGGTGTCTGATTATTTCTGGCTGGGTACTCTCCTGACATAATCTAATGTTTTGCTTTCGTTGTAAAGCCTTTTTGAAATCGGACAATGTGGTTAGATAAAGGAGAGTCTTGTCTTTAAAATGGTGTAAAATAGTCATATGTTTGAAAAATTGAATTTTGTGGATTTTTGAGGAGTTTGTAATTCGCACCACGCTCTATCATTGGATATTGGTGAGGCGTTCCGCTAGCGGAACATCTAGATGTAAGAGGTTTTAAACACAAGCTTATACTCAACAGCTTCATCTCCCATTACTTTTCTCATATTCCATAGTTCTCTGAGGGGTGAGGCTACCTAAAAATGGACCT
This sequence comes from Salmo salar, assembly GCF_965601325.2. Lineage (NCBI taxonomy): Eukaryota > Metazoa > Chordata > Actinopteri > Salmoniformes > Salmonidae > Salmo > Salmo salar. The sequence continues at coordinate 26,976,920 of NC_138316.1, read as the reverse complement.
CTAATAAATAGTTTAAAGGTTTTGCACAGTTACTCTATTTCCTCTAAAGACCGATGCTGGAGATGAGAAGCAGGTACAGGGAGTCAACATTTAATCAGGAACAGACAGGTAACACAACAGGAACAGCTTCAGTACACGGGTAAACAACAACAAACGACAATTAGTGCTGAAGCAGGGAACAGAGCGGTGAACCAGACAGATATAGGGGAGGTAATGACAGAGGTGATTGAGTCCAGGTGAGTCCAATAATCACTGATGCGCGTGTCGGGGGGAAGGCAGGTGTGCGTAATGCTGGGGAGCCTGGCGCCTTTTAGCACCAGGCAGGCGTGACAATTTCCCATGTAAAATAGCCTTTGAGTGACCATAACATCATTCATAATATTTTTTCCATTAGTTCCCATAAGTCAGGTAAGATGTGTGAGGATGTGTTTGTGATCTGTTGTCCACCCCCTGTCCCCTGCCCTGTCAGAGTGGAGAGAGCAAATGTATCCTGGAAGAGCCGGTGGAGTGGGCCGATGGATTTATCGTGGTGTACAACATCAGCGACCGAACGTCCTTCCTCAACGCCCAAAACATCCTATGTCAGATCAAAGAAGCCCGCGGAGAGAGCTGCAAGGGGTGAGTGACTGTGACCTGCGACCCAGGGCCTGATTCCTACCGGAGGGAAGAGATTGGGCTTTGATGAATTAATGATTCCCATTCCTGGACAGACGTTTAGGCTAACAGGAGGGAACACACCAGTTAAAGTGGCAGATTCCAACATGATTTTAACATTGTTGTACCATAGAGAAAATAGAAGTCAAAGTGAACACAAAAGGCAGCTGTCTGTGATAGAAGTGTAGGCTTTTCCTTCTTGATAAACATGTTTTGTAGGATTTACAACCTCATTGCTCGACTTAGTTAATTATATGAGTAAATTATTTCTCATGCTCAATTGAATTTGCCCCAGAACGACTTGTATTCAATTTTCTCAGAGGTGTTAATCAAAACATGATTAAATACTAGAAGAAATATTGGGATTCCACTGGACATTTGTTACAGGACTTTAAGTGAAAGTAGTTTGCAACCAGTCGACGGCCGCTATGTGGAACCGTGAGCTGGGACAGCTTGAGATGATAAAGACTCACATATGGCTCACAAAATGACATGGGTGGTCAGGCCTAATTTGTGTAGCGGGATTTTACTTCAGCTGGGTCCTGATGGTTTGACACTCCATGAAATAGACGTGAAGCAGAAGTCACCCTCACTGTATATCAAAAGAGCACTTTGGGCGAGGGTCTGTCTGCATTATATAAACTCTCTGAAACTTCACTGAAGCCACCACTTGGCCTACTTGGTTTGTTTTCCTTTGATACTGTGGGCTGCTTCAATAAACATTTCAGTAGTTTACACAGCCTTACTAATTCAGATGAATGTGATGAACGTCAGATGAAATTTGTGATGAGTCAGCAGAAACACATCATTTTGATTAAGTTTATGATCATTTTAAGGAAAGTTTAAGGGAGGTTTTTGACCCTGGTGTGCTTGTTTGGGACAGAGAGATGGACAAGATGGACATCCCAATCTGCCTGGTGGGGAACAAGCAGGACCTGTGCCACGCCCGTCAGGTGTTTGAGGAGGAGGGCTGTGCCTTGGCTCAGGAGCACAGATGCCACTTCCAGGAGGTGTCTGCAGCAGAGGACTACCTGGAGATATCCAACCTCTTCACCAAGCTCATCCGCCACGTCATGGATCACCTGAAGTACCGGGCCGACCGCCACCGCTACAGTGGTTCTAAGTCCATGGCCAAGCTCATCAACAATGTCTTCGGCAAGAGGAGGAAATCTGTCTGAAGGTGGGGGTGCTCATGTGGACGTTGATGGGATGTTTGATTGGGGTGACTTGTGTTTATATGTTGTGGACGCCTGGGTTGTTGATTCTGATGAACACTTCTTGTGATAGGGACAGGGACAGCTCTGTAAGTGTGAATGACATACGTCATAGTCCAGACTTTACAGTGGTGGAAAAAGTACTAAAATGTCATACTTGAGTAGAAGTGAAGATACCTTAATAGAAAAGTGAAAGTCACCCAGTAAAATACTACTTGAGTAAAAGTCTAAAAGTATTTGGTTTTAAACATACTTAAGTACCAAAAGTAAAGTATTAATAATAAAAAATGCCTTATATTATGCAAACCAGATGGCACAATTGGTATATTTTTTATTTATTTACGGATAGCCAGAGGCACACTCCAACACTCAGACATTAATTTACAAATGAAGCATTTGTGTTTAGTTGGTCCGCCAGATCAGAGTCAGTAGAGATGACAAGGATGTTCTCTTAATAAGTGTGTGAATTGGACCATTTTCCTGTCAAAATGTGACGAGTACTTTTGGGTATCGGAGAAAATGTATGGAGTAAAAAGTACATTATTTTCTTTAGGAATGTAGTAAAGTAAAAGTAGTCAAAAATATAAATAGTAAAGTGAAGTACAGATACCCTAAAAAAACTACTTAAGTAGTACTTTAAAGTATTTTTACTTAAGTACTTTACACCATTGAGACTTTATCTGTAGCCCCTGTTTACTGTCGATTGTGTAACATCTACGTATTTAGCAACAGCTGACCCTACTTAATGTCAAGTTTGTCATGTAATCAAATAATTGTTCTCTTTTTTCAAGAAGTCACTTTGCCATAAAGATATTCTTACATTTAAATCCCATGTTGCCAGTAGAGTATCCTTCAATGCTTAAGTTCCTTTCCTAATTCCAAACTATTTCAAGGAAAATTACTTTCCAAAAGTAGTTTTATGGATCTAAGAGGAATATGCACCAATGTCTTAATGTAAATCCCACCACTCAGAGGAGACAGTAATAAGGTGAGAATTATTGGTAAATTGCCTCACTAACAACATCTTATGGCATATGACTTCACATAAATCCTATAGAATTTCTGCTGTGGCAGTATTACATGGGCTGTTTCTAATTTTAATCTGTAACAATGGGTAAAATTGCTTTTCTGTGGACAGGAACATAAGCAGCTAGTATATTAATTCCCTACATAGTAGTAAAGGAATGTGCAGCTATTTTTTTTGCATGTACATATTCTGTTGATTTCCTGTATTCAATGTGTTTGCTGATGTATTACAACTTTGGATAGTACGAGCAAATGTCTGTGATTGTGTTATGCATAAAAACAAACGTTCCCTCTCATTCTTGTTTCTAGTTGAAAAATACCCACTGGGCACAGATGTCAATTCAAAGTTTATTTCATGTTGGTTCAACGTGATTCAACCAGTGTGTACCCAGTGGGTGATTATGCCTGGTGTGGACCAACTTGCAATTAAAGAGCTATTTGGGGTATGAGTATTGTGTGAATTATTCAATGAACTAAATAATGTCCCATTTGTATTATGTGGTTTAAAGTCAATGATTCAGCTACGCTCCAATAGTTTGTTCTGGTGAAACACCTTGCTTTTTTTCATCCAATAATTTTGTTGAATAGTGCTTTGAATATGAATCGAATGCAAAACAACCCACAATTAGCATACCAGTCATTGCTTTGGAGTCTCATTAAAACCGACTGTTGGTAGGATAATGTGTATACAACCCAGCTCAGACCTGCAAGGCTTAACTGCTGTGCTTGGATTTCAGGGTACTGTTTGCATGTGATCAACTATCTCATCTAGTGATTGTTATCTTTGCAAAGAGCAGAAACATTGATTTAACTAAGCTTGTAATGTCTTTAAATGTCTGTCAAATGTCTGTCTTTAGCATGTCTGTCCAAAATGTTATCCCTAAGTTTGAAATGCTTTTTTAGTTTGGCTCAGTTCTTAATAAGGAATTTAATATCACAATAATGTTTTATGTCTTTTCCATTGTGTTGTATTTATAAAATGTGGTCATATGTTGATAGACAATAAAATTGCAAAAGTGTATTATACAAGCATCGCTCTTTCAAATGTGCAACCATAATTAATGTTTACAACGGACAGTCCAAGAACTGGCAAGATGCCCAAACAGTGGAAGCTATTAAAGTGGGGGACTCAAAGGAGCTCTGGAATCTAGTAACACTTACAATGTGTTTGATGATCTTGCCTTTACTTTTAAGATTAATTAAAAGTTATTGTCATGCTACAGTAACAGGGATTGCATTTTGTCAAAAATAATGTTGCTGTCATCCTCATAAACTGCCAACTTGGCATTTAGGTAGGTTTAAAATAGCGTACTGCAAGGAGGTCCAAATACCACTGTTTATCACATTTAAACTGTACCGTTCAATCCTAAAGCTGATAATTGGAAATATGAATTTTTGAATTTTACAGAAATGGAATTGTAACATTATGTACAAAATAATAATAAACATATTGACGACAATATTTTTTTATATCACATTTCTCCACTAGATGGGGACTAATCACCATGTAGGCGGATAGGCCACCCTGTGAAGTTTGCATACGTAAACTATAGTGCTATTCAGTTTGACTTACCATAGTCATAGACTTTATTCTTATCTTCATGAAATGTGTGAAAATAAATAGGTTTACTATTCAAAACATTCCAATGTATGACAATTTGTATACCGTAACAGCAATACATGAATTATGAATTTTTTAAGAATATACATTTCCTTTAGCAGAGCATTCAAATCAAGTGTTACTGTTGGTAGAGAACATTATATGACGCCAGATTTTCATTGCGCTTTTTTTGTCCCTGTTTAGTACCCGTAGTACACCACCTTTCGCATCGCACAAGAAAAGTTTGGGAAAGTAGTTCTGGCGATGTCACTTGATTCCTGGTTGCTAAAGAGACTGTAACGTTGGATGAATACAATAACGAATCTCACGTTACCCTCAACAAACAAACATAAGGTAAATGCATGTTAATAGATTAATAGGATTTAAATGAGTTAGCTATGTTTCAATGAAAAGTAGGCAGTTTGCGTACTTCTCGCGGTTGCCATGGCAACACACGCAAAAGCAGCCGTGTGTTTTGTTTTGACTAGCCTCTGCAGTTTTTGCTAATGAGTAACGTTAAGTAATCTTCATTAATAATGTGTAATTATGTAGCTATATATTACGTTTTGTGGCGGTGGCTACATATAATTTCATTAATTCGAGATGAACGTTAATCTAGTTCAGGGATGGGCAACTCCGGTCCTTGAGGGCTGGTGTGCCGGTGTCACACTTTTTCCTAACAAATAGAGCTGATTACACTAATTGCATTCTAAACTGAAGATCATGATTAGTTAATTATTGGAGTCAGGTGGGTTGCAGGTGCTGGGACGAATGTGTGACACCAATCCGTTCCCCGAGGACTGGATTTGCCCATCCCTGATGTAGTTAATGATTATTTTGAGGAGTCCTGTAAATTAGCTTGCTTATTACTAAAGTTAGCTCTATTTCATCAGTGAACTGTGTGTGGGAAAAAAAGTTACCTAACTAATAGGCCTACAACTATTTTCCCAACATATTATATTGTAGGTAAGTAGTCAGTGGTGTAAAGTATTTAAGTAAAAATACTTTAAACTACTACTTAAATCGTTTTTTTTGCTATCTGTACTTTACTATTTATATTCTTGACTACATTTACTTGACTACATTCCAAAAGAAAATAATGTACTTTTTAATCCATACATTTTCCCTGACACCCAAAAGTACTCTTTACATTTTGAATGTTTAGCAGGACATGAAAATGGTCCAATTCACACACTTATCAAGAAAACATCCCAACTGCCTCTGATTTGGTGGACTCACTAAACAAAAATGCTTCATTTGTAAATGTCTGAGTGTTGAAGTGTGTAAATCTGTAGATTTAAGAAAATAAAAGAACATTGTGCTGTTTGCTTAATATAAGCAATTTTATTTATACTTTTCATTTTGATACTTAAGTATATTTAAAACCAAATACATTTAGACTTTTACTTGAGTCATTTCCTATTAAGGTATCTTTACTCAAGTATGAAAATTGGGTACTTCTTCCACCACTGTAAGTAGAAAACTAGCTGACTTAATTTGCAGACAGAAAGCTGTTAAAAGGAATCCTTCAAACTCCATTCAATCAGTGCATTGAATGTTTTTAAACATCACACACATTAAAACACTACTATGCAGGTTTCATGCCAGTTAATTATATTTAGCAGGAACAGGTCAAAGAAAGTTAATTGCTGCTTGTATGAGGTTGAAATAATTATGTGTTTCAAGCAGCTGGGTATTGGCTCCTCCTGCAATAATGCCTTTCTTGGTTAAGAATGTAATGTTCTTGTTTCATGGCTTCCTCTAATGACACGTTTGAATAGGCTAGGCCCATATAATTAGAACAGTAATGGTAATTTAATAAGATCTCTATGGCTAGGCCTACCAGTCTAAGATAAACTGCAGTGGGCCGAAAAGCGTGAAGTTGATTGATCCCCGTCAAGGGAGGTGCTGATTTAAAAAAAAAAACATTTGTTTTGTATATGACAGTGAAACAGTCTTATGACTATAAAATGTGTTGGCACCTTAAATTCTTGCAGAAATGTTTGATGAAGACTGAAATAAGATCAAAATCTGTTGTTTGAGTGCACTTGAAAAATGCAGCATGCAATGTGAATCGTATGAAGAGGTAACTCCGTTGATCGCTTAGCCAATTTATTGAAAGCTAGTCAATGTTAGTCTGACTAGCCTAGCCAGTTATTGTAAATGTCAATTTGCCTGCTCAGGAAGCTAGTGTGAGCTTCATGAGGTTATGTCTCATTTCAAGTAACTATCTGCAGGCGTAGGCCTTTACACTTGTACGGGTTGAAAACGGCAGATTTGGACATTGATAAGTGGCTAAATTGGAACGCAGTGGCTGTACAATAACATGCTATACATCAGAGTTCAGGTTTTCCACTTCACAGCTTTGCATGGGTTTTGACTGACAGCCGTTCTGTCTTGAGCACTGCGTGCGACAAGAATTTGCCCCTATCCCTCCCACTAATTGGGCAACTTTTGCAAGTGTTTTGTTGTCCGAGTGAGGAAAATGCTGTAAATTACAAGGACTCTATTTACTTTGAAAGATGAGACATTGGGGATTATAATAAATACAGCTTTGATGTCATACAAGCAAGCCAAACACCCGCAAGTCAAAATGTGCACTTCACGTTTCCATATCATAAAACTCATGTCATATACAGTGTCAATGTTTGATTACTATGTTTGATGTACAGTTAGAAGATGACATGGTGTTATACAGTTGAAGTCGGAAGTTTACATACACCTTAGCCAAATACATTTAAACTCAATTTTTCACAATTCCTGACATTTAATCCTAGTAAAAATTCCCTGTCTTATGTCAGTTAGGATCACCACTTTATTTTAATAATGTGAAATATCAGAATAATAGTAGAGAAAATGATTTATTTCAGCTTTTATTTCTTTCATCACATTCCCAGTGGGTCAGAAGTTTACATACACTCAATTAGTATTTGGTAGCATTACCTTTAAATTGTTTAACTTGGGTCAAACATTTCAGGTAACCTTCCACAAGCTTCCCACAATAAGTTTGGTGAATTTTGACCTATTCCTCCTGACAGAGCTGGTGTAACTGAGTCAGGTTTGTAGGCCTCCTTGCTCGCACATGCTTTTTCAGTTCTGCCCACACATTTTCTATAGGATGGAGGTCAGGGTTTTGTGATGGCCACTCCAATACCTTGACTTTGTTGTCCTTAAGCCATTTTGCCACAACTTTGGAAATATGCTTGGGGTCATTGTCCATTTGGAAGACCAATTTGTGACCAAGCTTTAACTTCCTAACTGATGTCTTGAGATGTTGCTAATATTGTTGCTAATATATCCACATCATTTTCCTGCCTCATGATGTCATCTATTTTGTGAAGTGCACCAGTCCCTCCTGCAGCAAAGCACCCCCACAACATGATGCTGCCACCCCCATGCTTCACGGTTGGGATGGTGTTCTTCGGCTTGCAAGCCTCCCCCTTTTTCCTCCAAACATAATGATGGTCATTGTGGCCAAACAGTACTATTTTTGTTTCATCAGACCAGAGGACATTTCTCCAAAAAGTATGTCCCCATGTGCAGTTGCAAACTGAAGTCTGGCTTTTTTATGGCGGATTTGGTGCAGTGGATTCTTCCTAGCTGAGTGGCCTTTCAGGTTATGTCGATATAGGACTAATTTTACTGTGGATATATATAGTTTTTTTACCTGTTTCCTCCAGCATATTCACATGGTCCTTTGCTGTTGTTCTGGGATTGATTTGCACTTTTCGCACCAAAGTACGTTCATTTCTAGGAGACAGAATGCATCTCCTTCCTGAGCTGTAAGACAGCTGCGCGGTCCCATGGTGTTTATACTTGCGTACTATTGTTTGTACAGATAAACGTGGTACCTTCAGGCATTTGGAAATTGCTCCCAAGGATGAACCAGACTTGTGGAGGTCTACAATGTTTTATTTTCTGAGGTCTTGTCTGATTTCTTTTGATTTTCCCATGATGTCAAGCAAAGGGGCACTGAGTTTGAAGGTAGGCCTTGAAATACTTCCACAGGTACACCTCCAATTGACTCAAATGATGTCAATTAGCCTATCAGAAGCTTCTAAAGCCATTACATCATTTTATGGAATTTTCCAAGCTGTTAAAAGGCACAGTCAACTTAGTGTATGTAAACTTCTGACTCACTGGAATTGAGAGACACTGAAATAATCTGTCTATAAGCAATTGTTGGAAAAATTTCTTGTCATGCACAAAGTAGATGTCCTAACCGACTTGCCAAAACTATAGTTTGTTAACAAGAAATTTGTGGAGTAGTTGAAAAACAAGTTTTAATGACTCCAACCTAAGTGTATGTAAACTTCCGACTTCAACTGTACCTTGGCTTGTCTTGAACAGAAAAAGCCTATATTTGTTGTATTGTGAAGAAAGTTTGCAGCCGCTCACGCATCTAAATGCACTTACGACTGTGTGCACCAAAATGACCATCTGCTTCTCTGAATTGCCTTGAGAAAGCGTAAATCATGGTCTACTGATGCGAGACGCTATAGTCCAGTGCCCTTTGTGACATAGCTACACGCCTCTGAGACCACCACCCGCTGGAAACGCACAGCCTGATCGAGCACCTCCCTCCCCACAATTCTCAACCAATGCGGCTCTGGTACGCGTCCTCTATTCATTTGAATGTGTTGACAGTTAGAGAAATAGCTTGAGCTGCACTGAGAAGTCAAAAAGTATGAAAGCCAATGGTCCAATATTCTAGGACACTGCTGTGCGTATGCATTTTGGACAATGATAAACACAACACTGTGAGATCATATTTTATGATTTTGCTAGTCATGTTGGCGACACGCTTTCAAATGATGCCCACCCGACCCAGGTTGCAATTTATAATGGACTCTTTTTGGATTGCGTAAACAACAGTAATTGTGTGAAGGCGAGGATGCAGGGTTGTGTTACAAACAAAACAACTAAAATTGAGCTTGCTCTAGTTCCTCATCGGCACAGCTAGGAGAGCTCAAAATAGCACCTTTTATAGTTGAAGACTCTTCTTTGAGTCATAAAAGTTCATTGAAATTACTTAGGGACTGTGCACACTTTGGAGAGCTGTGTGGCAACATAGATGTTGCACCTAACCCAACTTTTCCAATAATATTTTTATGTTACTGAATGTATCCAGAGTATTTTCAGATTTTGTTATAAACAAATGTGGCGAAAAGTACAGTAAATGTAAAATGCACATAAAATCAAGTTTTATGTTTGGATTCAGTCTTGTCAGGTGAACTGTTGTGTCCTCACCTTTATCATAATTTTCCCATAATCTCCAAACTGTTCCCTTTTCATTGCAACCATGGTTATGCATATGCTTTCCATGTTTCTTCTGTAAGAAACATTTCAATTTAGCCCTATCCATATAAGCCAAATCTCATGAGTGTAAGGGTTAAAGAAACATTCAGTCATATAATTTGCATAAACCCCAAAAAGTATAGATGGAAATGTGTGTGTGTGTGTGTGTCATGTATGCTAGAATGGAGGTTTAAAATCTACAGCTGCATATGCATATTAGCCAACATGGCATATCCTACACATAGCCTATACCTTGCAATACAATCTTCTCTAAAAACAGCTGGGAAAAATGTATACAATGTGCTCTTCAATAAGATGACCAGAGTTTGATTCTAAACCAGATGAGTTCTCAAATGTCAGCAGCTGCCCAATACCATGGTCGGCACGCATAATGTTGAATGCATTTTAATATAAGATATGGAGAATGATAAAGAGTCTGCAGGATTATAGAAAAAGCACTTGGGAAATGAATGTTTGAGTTTCAAATGCTAAATGTCCAGCGAATTGTAATAGATTTAGGTGGTTTAAATGAGTACTTTCCTACTAACCTTCGAAGTTGACGGTGCCAAATTCTTGCCAATCCATTATTCTACTACTAAATATGCATGTTTTCCATAGTGTACCTGTCATGCCTATACATTAGAACAAAGAACATCACATTTAGTGTTTCACCATTTTGAGTACAGAGACAAATAGCAAAGATGTCTCAGGCAGTATTTGAAGTATCTGTCATCAACACATGCTTCAGTATCCCCCCCTCTCTAGGAGCACTTGTGTGTATCGAAAGGATACCACCCTGGTCACCAATGTAGAGAGAGAGAAGTGCCTTAGCGGAATGCAATCTCAAGATTGTGTAGTCCAGAGACGAGAACTGTACCATCTACAGCAAAAGTCTGGGCTCCTGACGGGGACAATACAATTCTCATCACAGCGTATTACAATAGTAAAACATGATCTGTTTTTCTCCTCGTCAAACTGATTCTATATTGAATGCAGTATTTGAGATGCTCTAACAAGCATGTGTATCTGTAGTTGCTTCTCTTCAACTCTAAAAATCAATAGACTGTAAGATAAAACCCACAAAAAGACAACAGACAAATGCATATGGGGTCTCAATGTCTAATAGTGATGGCAGGGCTAGTTCAAACTGCAGTAGGATGGTTCTCCTCACAGGTGAATGAATCAGCTGAGCCCATGCTTGGTGAATAGCACTTGGTTGATCTCTGGGACCAGGACAAAGGAGAGGAGAACTGAATAGATCATGGGAGACATGAATGAATGAAAGAAATCATCACAGCAGAGGATTGTAGTTTAGAACCTAGAAAATAACATCCTGACAGTAACATTTTTTACAATAACTAGGGTAAGGATGGAGAAATGACAATTACTAGGGTAAGGATAGAGGCAGGGTGCTCTGCATCCTATTCCAACTAGGCCAATTGACAAGGATAATGTAGTCTCAAAATCCCAACCCTAGGCAACACGGTGACTAGGGTCTGGTTTCAATGGACTCTTTTGGCATAGAGGAACTACGTCACTGCCTACGTCTATAAGGGTAGAAAAAATATCTGTGGACTCTCCCAAAAGGGAGAGGCAGACATGCCAGAACGCTGCGGATGCAAACTAGCCACTTGTGAAATGCACTCCATAAAAAATATCTGTGATCTCCATCTTGCTAGCTACTAATTTGTTTTTTGTTGAAGTGGATAAAGTAGTGATGTAGGCAGTGACGTAGTTCCTCTGACAAAAGAGTAGTCACTGCTTTTGCCTAGGATCGGGTTTACAAGCATTTATTTTTTTGTCAGCATGAATGCCTTGATGACTGTATTAGCTTTACAATACTTGTCCTATAGATTTTTGTAGTCTTAAATTATTACTAATAATGATAGCTAAAGCGCCCTGTCCCAGAATGGCATGCTAGTGATAAAGCTACAGTATCTGCTGCTGCCAGCTAGCAACATGTCTGCTTATTTTAGCTAGCTTGCTACATTGCTAAGGTTACTGCGTTCTAAGTAAAGTTGGGAGTTATTTTACATTGATGGTATCATGTTTCTATAACTAAATAGATTACAAATATTAAAAAGACTTGAAGCAGTTTGTCAGGCAGAGATCTCTCGAGCTATCGCCAGCTGTGTTTATGTATCTTAGGTATAGAGAACATGATTGGCAAACGTGATCAGCAGAGATGGTACCTGGATAGTAAGAGTTTTGATTGATTTACTGTTTAGTACTTGGCAGCGTTTGCCTGTCCAGCTAGCGAACATACAAGTACGTATTTTGAAAACAATTGCAAGAATTAACATTGCCAACAAACAGAAATGTGTTCATATGAAATATGCAAAATATTTAAAAAAGTCTCCTCCCTCGCCAGAAAGCAATCATCTCCAAAACTAAAGCAATCGGCCTACCGCCTACAGAGGATAGTGCTGTCCAAAGTAGAGGTCGACCGATTATGATTTTTCAACGCCGATACCGATTATTGGAGGACAAAAAAAGCCCATACCGATTAATCGGTCGATTTAATTTTTATTTTCTTTATTTGTAATAATGACAATTACAACAATACTGAATGAACACTTATTTTTACTTAATATAATACATCAATAAAATCAATTTAGCCTCAAATAAATAATGAAACATGTTCAATTAGGTTTAAATAATGCAAAAACAAAGTGTTGGAGAAGAAAGTAAAAGTGCAATATGTGCCATGTAAGAAAGCTAACGTTTAAGTTCCTTGCTCAGAACATGAGAACATATGAAAGCTGGTGGTTCCTTTTAACATGAGTCTTCAATTTTCCCAGGTAAGAAGTTTTGGGTTGTAGTTTATTATAGGACTATTTCTCTCTATACGATTTGTATTTCATTTACCTTTGACTATTGGATGTTCATATAGGCACTTTAGTATTGCCAGTGTAACAGAATAGCTTCCGTCCCTCTCCTCGCTCCTACCTGGGCTCGAACCAGGAACACATCGACAACAGCCACCCTCGAAGCAGCGTTACCCATGCAGAGCAAGGGGAACAACTACTCCAAGTCTCAGAGCGAGTGACGTTTGAAACGCTATTAGCGCGCACCCCGCTAACTAGCTAGCCATTTCACATCGGTTATACCAGCCTAATCTTGGGAGTTGATAGGCTTGAAGTCATAAACAGCGCAATGCTTGAAACACAGTGAAGAGCTGCTGGCAAAACGCACGAAAGTGCTGTTTGAATGAATGCTTACGAGCCTGCTGGTGCCTACCACCACTCAGTCAGACTGCTCTATCAAATCGTAGACTTAATTATAATATAATAAACACACAGAAATACGAGCCGTAGGTCATTAATATGGTCGAATCCGGAAACTATCATCGCGAAAACAAAATGTTTTTCCTTTCAGTGAAATACGGAACCGTTACGTATTTTATCTAACGGGTGGCATCCCTAAGTTTAAATATTCCTGTTACATTGCACAACCTTAAATGTTATGTCATAATTACGTAAAATTCTGGCAAATTAGTTCGCAATGAGCCAGGCGGCCCAAACTGTTGCATATACCCTGACTCTGCGTGCAATGAACGCAAGAGAAGTGACACAATTTCACCTGGTTAATATTGCCTGCTAACCTGGATTTCTTTTAGTTAAATATGCAGGTTTAAAAATACACTGCTCAAAAAAATAAAGGGAACACTAAAATAACACATCCTAGATCTGAATGAATGAAATAATCTTATTAAATACTTTTTTCTTTACATAGTTGAATGTGCTGACAACAAAATCACACAAAAATAATCAATGGAAATCCAATTTATCAACCCATGGAGGTCTGGATTTGGAGTCACACTCAAAATTAAAGTGGAAAACCACACTACAGGCTGATCCAACTTTGATGGAATGTCCTTAAAACAAGTCAAAATGAGGCTCAGTAGTGTGTGTGGCCTCCACGTGCCTGTATGAACTCCCTACAACGCCTGGGCATGCTCCTGATGAGGTGGCGGATGGTCTCCTGAGGGATCTCCTCCCAGACCTGGACTAAAGCATCCGCCAACTCCTGGACAGTCTGTGGTGCAACGTGGCGTTGGTGGATGGAGCGAGACATGATGTCCCAGATGTGCTCAATTGGATTCAGGTCTGGGGAACGGGCGGGCCAGTCCATAGCATCAATGCCTTCCTCTTGCAGGAACTGCTGACACACTCCAGCCACATGAGGTCTAGCATTGTCTTGCATTAGGAGGAACCCAGGCCAACCGCACTAGCATATGTTCTCACAAGGGGTCTGAGGATCTCATCTCGGTACCTAATGGCAGTCAGGCTACCTCTGGCGAGCACATGGAGGACTGTGCGGCCCCCCAAAGAAATGCCACCCCACACCATGACTGACCCACCGCCAAACCGGTCATGTTGGAGGATGTTGCAGGCAGCAGAACGTTCTCCACGGCGTCTCCAGACTCTGTCACGTCTGTCACATGCTCAGTGTGAACCTGCTTTCATCTGTGAAGAGCACAGGGCGCCAGTGGCGAATTTGCCAATCTTGGTGTTCTCTGGCAAATGCCAAACGTCCTGCACGGTGTTGGGCTGTAAGCACAACCCCCACCTGTGGACGTCGGGCCCTCATACCACCCTCATGGAGTCTGTTTCTGACCGTTTGAGCAGACACATGCACATTTGTGGCCTGCTGGAGGTCCTTTTGCAGGGCTCTGGCAGTGCTCCTCCTGCTCCTCCTTGCACAAAGGCGGAGGTAGCGGTCCTGCTGCTGGTTGTTGCCCTCCTACGGCCTCCTCCACGTCTCCTGATGTACTGGCCTGTCTCCTGGTAGCGCCTCCATGCTCTGGACACTACGCTGACAGACACAGCAAACCTTCTTGCCACAGCTCGCATTGATATGCCATCCTGGATGAGCTGCACTACCTGAGCCACTTGTGTGGGTTGTAGACTCCATCTCATGCTACCACTAGAGTGAAAGCACCGCCAGCATTCAAAAGTGACCAGAACATCAGCCAGGAAGCATAGGAACTGAGAAGTGGTCTGTGGTTACCACCTGCAGAACCACTCCTTTATTGGAGGTGTCTTGCTAATTGCCTATAATTTCCACCTGTTGTCTATTCCATTTGCACAACAGCATGTGAAATGTATTGTCAATCAGTGTTGCTTCCAAAGTGGACAGTTTGATTTCACAGAAGTGTGATTGACTTTGAGTTACATTGTGTTGTTTAAGTGTTCCCTTTATTTTTTTGAGCAGTATGTATGTATGTGTATATATGTGTATATGTATATGTATATATATGTGTATATGTATATATATGTGTATATGTATATGTATGTATATATATATATATATGTGTATATATAGATATATATGTATATGTATATGTATATATATATATATATATATATATATATTCTTCGCATATCTTTTTACATATTTTTTTTTCTAAAACTCAACCTCAAAACACTCTCCTGCAACCCGCCTCACCAATTAATAAAAAATAAAAATAAAGTATTATTTACCTCAAATCTGAAATCCACAACAGAAGCTAGCCAGAGGTTAGCCAGTTCACTGGCTAACATTGTAGTTCAGCTAGCCACTGTCAAACGCTCCCTGAAACATTTCAGCGAGCAAGCCTTTCTAATCGACCTGGCACGTGTATCCTGGAAGGATATTGACCTCATCCCGTCAGTAGAGGATGCCTGTTTATTTTTTAAACATGCCTTCCTCTCCATCTTAAATAAGCATGCCCCATTCAAGAAATGTAGAACCAGGAACAGATATAGCCCTTGGTTCTCTCCAGACCTGACTGCCCTTAACCAACACAAAAACATCCTGTGGCGTTCTGCATTAGCATCGAACAGCCCCCGTGATATGCAACTTTTCAGGGAAGTTAGAAACCAATATACACAGGCAGTTAGAAAAGCAAAGGCTAGCTTTTTCAAGCAGAAATTTGCTTCCTGCAACACAAACTCAAAAAGGTTCTGGGACACTGTAAAGTCCATGGAAAATAAGAACACCTCCTCCCAGCTGCCCACTGCACTGAGGATAGGAAACTCTATCACCACCGATAAACCCACTATAATTGAGAATTTCAATAAGCATTTTTCTACGGCTGGCCATGCTTTCCACCTGGCTACCCCTACCGCAGTCAACAGCACTGCACCCCCCACAGCTACTCGCCCAAGCCTTCCCCATTTCTCCTTCTCCCAAATCCATTCAACTGATGTTCTGAAAGAGCTGCAAAATCTGGACCCCTACAAATCAGCTGGGCTAGACAATCTGGACCCTTTCTTTCTAAAATTATCTGCCGAAATTGTTGCAAACCCTACTACTAGCCTGTTCAACCTCTCCTGTCGTCTGAGATTCCCAAAGATTGGAAAGCAGCTGCTGTCATCCCCCTCTTCAAAGGAGGGGACACTCTTGACCCAAACTGCTACAGACCTATATCTATCCTACCCTGCCTTTCTAAGGTCTTCGAAAGCCAAGTCAACAAACAGATTACCGACCATTTCGAATCCCACCGCACCTTCTCCGCTATGAAATCTGGTTTCAGAGCTGGTCATGGGTGCACCTCAGCCACGCTCAAGGTCCTAAACGATATCGTAACCGCCATCGATAAGAAATAATACTGTGCTGCCGTATTCATTGACCTGGCCAAAGCTTTCGACTCTGTCAATCACCACATCCTCATCGGCAGACTCAATAGCCTTGGTTTCTCAAGTGATTGCCTCGCCTGGTTCACCAACTACTTCTCTGATAGAGTTTAGTGTGTCAAATCGGAGGGCCTGTTGTCCGGGCCTCTGGTAGTCTCTATGGGGGTACCACAGGGTTCAATTCTTGGATCAACTCTTTTCTCTGTATACAACAATGATGTCGATCTTGCTGCTGGTGAGTCTCTGATCCACCTCTACACAGACAACACCATTCTGTATACTTCTGGCACTTCTTTGGACACTGTGTTAACAACCCTCCAGACGAGCTTCAATGCCATACAACTCTCCTTCCGTGGCCTCCAACTGCTCTTAAATACAAGTAAAACTAAATGCATGCTCTTCAACCGATCGCTGCCTGCACCTGCCCGCCTGTCCAGCATCACTACTCTGGACGGTTCTGACTTAGAATATGTGGACAACTACAAATACCTAGGTGTCTGGTTAGACTGTCAACTCTCCTTCCAGACTCACATCAAACATCTCCAATCCAAAGTTAAATCTAGAATTGGCTTCCTATTTCGCAACAAAGTCTCCTTCACTCATGCTGCCAAACATACCCTCGTAAAACTGACCATCCTACCAATCCTCGACTTCGGCGATGTCATTTACAAAATAGCCTCCAATACCCTACTCAACAAACTGGATGCAGTCTATCACAGTGCCATCCATTTTGTCACCAAAGCCCCATATACTACCCACCACTGCGACCTGTACGCTCTCGTTGGCTGGCCCTCGCTTCATACTCGTCGCCAAACCCACTGGCTCCAGGTCATCTACAAGACCCTGTTAGGTAAAATCCCCCCTTATCTCCGCTCACTGGTCACCATAGCAGCACCCACCTGTAGCACGCGCTCCAGCAGGTATATCTCTCTGGTCACCCCCAAAGCCAATTCCTCCTTTGGCCGTCTCTCCTTCCAGTTCTCTGCTGCCAATGACTGGAACAAACTACAAAAATATCTGAAACTGGAAACACATCTCCCTCACTAGCTTTAAGCACCAGCTGTCAGAGCAGCTCACAGATCACTGCACCTGTATATAGCCCATCTATAATTTAGCCCAAACAACTACCTCTTCCCCTACTGTATTTATTTATTTATTTATTAATTTTGCTCCTTTGCACCCCATTATTTCTATTTCTACTTTGCACTTTTTTCAACTACAAATCTACCATTCCAGTGTTTTACTTGCTATATTGTATTTACTTTGCCACCATGGCCTTTTTGCCTTTACCTCCCTTATCTCACCTCATTTGCTCACATTGTATATAGACTTATTTTTCGACTGTATTATTGACTGTATGTTTGTTTTACTCCCTGTGTAACTCTGTGTTGTTGTATGTTGTCGAACTGCTTTGCTTTATCTTGGCCAGGTCGCAATTGTAAGTGAGAACTTGTTCTCAACTTGCCTACCTGGTTAAATAAAGGTGAAATAAAAATAAATAAAATAAAAGTTTCGTAATTGTCAAAATGAATTGAAGTTATTGCAAATGTACGAGGCTGTTTCTCGGTCTGAGAACCTTCTAGAGCCACATAACTCGCCACGCACTATCGACTTGAGCTCTAGAACAGGTTTCTAAAGTTTCAGAGCTCTAGGTCTGGCGGTTCTTTGATAGTTCGAACAAAGGTAACTATTGCAGGCTCTGTGTGTCTCTAAGCCCCACACTGTCACTCCATCCTTGCTGTGTGTGTGAGTTTTTCTTGGAAATCTGATGGGAGAAATGACTGATTTACAGTTTGAGGGTTGCCTAATCACACATATGAAGTTTTGGAAAGATCAGACTTTTTTAACCCTTGGAAACAGCCACTATGCCCCCAATTTAAGGCACTTCCGGTTGGCACAGGAAGCTAAAAGTAAACACATATCCTCATTGGGGTAGGCTTTTACAGAATCCTGGGTTTAAAGTCTTTACATTAAGAACTGACTGATTTACACAGGGTTGAATTCAGTGATTATCACAAACTGCAGGTTGGTTATATCAAAACACCTTTAGGGTGAATTTAACCACTTCCGGTTGCTCCGGGAAGCTTAGAATTGACACAGGTAGACCTCATAGTGGCCTGATGGATTGTCATCAAAGACGGGTTCATAAGGCATTCATAACCCACATAGGCTTCAGGTTGAATTTAGGGGAGCAGGAAATGTATTCCTATGGGGAGAGAAGTCATTGCAAACGGTTTGATGTAAACACCTTCTTTTCACTGTTAAGGGTTAATGCCACATGGTCAAGGTTAGGCTTGCACAGATCGGGAGGACCTCAGGAACGTTCCTGAGGTCGAATTGTGCTTCTAACCCTAACGGTTCTCTCGCTGTCACCCAAAAGCACTTGAAATTTAGGGCCAGGCTTCATTATGGGCCTACTTTTTTTCACGGTCGCTGCACTCAGACCGAGCGAGCTACGGTCAAGCGGGGCATCTCGTTGAACTCGGCACTGCCTAGAGATTATGGTAATGCAATTGCAGGCTCTGTGTCTTTGAGCCCCGCACTGTGTCACTCCATCCTTGCTGTGTGTGTGAGTTTTTTTCTTTGACATCTGTTGGGAGAAATGACTAGTTCATGAGGGTTGCCGAATCACACACATGAAGTTTTGAAAAGATCTGACCTTTTTAACCCTTCGAAACAGCCCCTATGACCCCAATTTAAGACACTTCCAATTGACACAGGAAGCTGAAAGTGAACACATATCCTCCTTGGGGTAGGCTCTTACATAATTTTGAGTTTTAAGTCTTTACGTTAAGAAGTGACTGATTTACAGAGGGTTGAATGAGTGTGTTATTTCAGAAAATCACAGAAATCTCGCAGAGCTCCGAAACCCACGTTAACGGATTCGTCTAAACACGCTGCAACTGGATCTGTAACTTTTTTGAACCCCCCCCCATTTCTTTGAGCATCACCAACATTGTACATTGTACGATTTGTCTTAAATTACAATAGATAAATGGCTGGTTCTTTTTTTCCTGACACCGTAGGTTCATGTACTTTGACGTGAAGCGGTCAAATTAGCGCTCTATTTTTGTTTTTGACCTTTAATCCCAGAAAAATGGCCTTAACTCAAAAAGCATTGAGGCCTCAAAGCCATCTTGTTTCTGGGCTAACAGCCCATTAGTCCAAACCTATGCTCACCAAGTTTTGTCTTCGAAGTCTTTTCAGTTTAGGAGAGAAATGGCCATGTCGTGATTGGTGATGTTTTGTACATTTGCAATAAGATTCCATTCGCCATCTGCTGGAATTTACTGGGACAGTGGAAAAATGACCAACATTAGAAAATTGTATAAAATGGAAACCGAATGTCCGAGAGACTTCATTCGATGACTTTCCGGAAGATCTGGCCCCGGTGCACGGCCCACCGCCGTCGGCGAATTTTACAAACATTCGCGGACGTCTTGTAAGGGACCGTACATTTGCATTATGGAGTTTCTCATCAATCATACAGCAAATGCCGAAAAGTGCCCTTCATGTATGGAAGAGCTCCCGTGCGATACATTTTGCTGCCGCCGTGCGTAGCGGGATTTGCCTCAGGATACCGGGTGGCGTAATCCACGATTACCAGGATGTGTTGGTGTCCCCTCGCGGTCTTCACCAACGGACCCACCAGATCCATTGCCACCCGCTCGAATGGCACTCCTATAATGGGCAAGAGAACCAAAGGGTTTCTATAATGCACCCTCGGAGCTGTGATCTGGCACTCAGGGCAACTATGTCCACGGCGCGCTTGACTCCGGGCCAGTGGAACCGGTTCCCGAACCGCTCCCTGGTTTTCTCCAAACCCAGGTGTTCCCCAAGCAGGTGCATGTGGGAAAGCTGCACACAGTCCTAACGTACTGGCTGGGTATGAGTAAGTCTTTTGTCTCCCCATTTATGCTTTACTACCTGATACAATAAATGATGCTTGATTGCAAAGTGGGGGTAGCGCCAATCACTTACCCCAGGTAACAGTACGCCATCCACTGCAATCACCTGGCCCCTAGCGTTCTGGAGATTGGGGTCTTCTACCTGGGCCGTCCTGAACTGACCCGTGAGGATTCCCGTGTAGGGAGGTCCGTCTAGGGCCTCCACCTCCATAAAGGGGAGCCTGAGGTCTTCCTCGCATGGTTGCTCGCTTGCCGGAGCGGGGTCATCTCCCTCCTCCGGGTTCGACTCGGGCCCAGTGGACACCTCTCGTGGCGGGGGTTGTGTTGCACAGGCCACCATCCTTTTTCCTTTTCTTCCTACCTCCCGTGCGCGCCTCCCCAGGTCCCTCCTCCTCAGTGCCTGAAAGAGAGTGCAGTCTCGACCGAGGAGAATGGACACGAGTAGGTTAGGAACAGCTCCTACGCGCATCTGGCACTCCCTTGGGGTGGTTATCCTCACTGGCACCGTTGGGTACCTCTTCGTGTCCCTGTGGACACAGAGGGGCTAGGGTCAGTCTGTTATATCTGGAGTATTTCTCCTGTCTTATACGGTGTCCTGTGTGAATTTAAGTATGCTCTCTCTAATTCATTATTTCTTTCTCTCTCTCGGAGGACCTGAGCCCTAGGACCATGCCTCAGGACTACCTGGCCTGATGACTCCTTGCTGTCCCCAGTCCACCTGGCTGTGCTGCTGTACCAGTTTCAACTGTTCTGCCTGCGGCTATGGAACCCTGACCTGTTCACCGGACATGCTACCTGTCCCAGACCTGCTGTTTTCAACTCTCTAGAGACAGCAGGAGCAGTAGAGATACTCTCAATGATCGGCTATGAAAAGCCAACTGACATTTACTCCTGAGGTGCTGACCCGTTGCACCCTCGACAACCACTGTGATTATTATTATTTGACCCTGCTGGTCATCTATGAAGATTTGAACATCTTGGCCATGTAATCTCCACCCGGCACAGCCAGAAGAGGACTGGCCACCCCTCATAGCCTGGTTCCTCTCTAGGTTTCTTCCTAGGTTCTGGCCTTTCTAGGGAGTTTTTCCTAGCCACCGTGCTTCTACACCTGCATTGCTTGCTGTTTGGGGTTTTATGCTGGGTTTCTGTACAGCACTTTGAGAAATCAGCTGATGTAAGGGCTTTATAAATAAATGTGATTTTGATTTACACAGGACACTGTCACCTCCTCGTCCCCCGGTTCCTCCTTCCCCTCTCATGTGAGCCACTGTGGGTGTGTCACGGCTGTTCAAAGGAGCGGACCAAGATGCAGTGTGTTCGTAGTTCCACATATTTATTAAAAGTGAAACTGAATGCAATACACTGAAATACTTGAAAATACAAAACAACAAACCGTGACGCAGAGAGGACAACACACTACTCAAAAGACAATAACCCACAAACCACAATGAGAAAAACCCCTACTTAAATATGATCTCTAATCAGAGGCAATGAGGATCAGCTGCCTCCAATTAGAGATCAACCCCAAACAATCCCAACATAGAAAGACAAACTAGAACCTAAACATAGAAATAGAAAACGTAGATAAACCAAAAACACCCCCTGTCACACCCTGCCCTACACTACTATAGAAAATTACATCTTACTAGGGTCAGGACGTGACAGGGTGGGCCAGGGTCACCATGCTGCCGGAGTCCAGCAGAGCGCTGTTGTCGATGCCATCGATTCGTACAGGAACCATCGGAGGGGCTGTCTCGGTGAGTGCCCAACAGGAGGTGACGTAACTCGCCCATCCGGGTTACCCCAGAGCTGGGGGATGCGGAGGGCATGGCCTCCTCCCGGCCGGGAGAGCTCCATGCGAGGTGCTCCGGCTCAACGCACTCATAGCAGCGTCTCTGATCTGGGTCCATCAGCCGCCGACATCGTCGGTTTGGGTCACCCTCCCGATTCACAGCCTCGGCTGGTTCCATCCGGACTCCCTTCAGCCCCTCGCCTCTCTTTGTGTTGTTCGTCCCCTCGCCGCGTCTCCGCTCTCCGCTTGGGCCCCTCTCAGCAGGTCCTGGGTGTTCTGGTGAATTTCCACCGTGGTCAGCAATTCTTCCAGGCTCTGGGGGTTCTGCATGCTCACCGTCTTCTTCATCTCGTATGGCAGGGCCCGAAGGTATTTATCCAGGACGAGCTGTCGAGCATCAGGAGGGACGGTACTTCTGTCAGTAGCCAGCCCTTGGTCAGACGCATCAGGTCGATCATCTGAGCACGGGGGGAAATGGTGGGGTCAAAGGCCCAGTCATGGACCAGTTGTGCACGGCGTGTGAGATTGAACCCATAATGGCTCAGGATCTCCCGTTTTGAGTCCCTCATAATTCTTAGCTTGGTCAGCGTTCAAATCAAAGTAGGTCTTCTGGGCCTTCCCCGAGAGGTAGGGTGCCAACAGGCTGGCCCACTGGGGCTTGGGCCATCCTTCCCTCTGTGCCGTCCTCTCGACGGTGCACAAATACGACTCCATATCATCTTCCTCCCTTAACTGAACCAGAAACTGATTCGGGCCAGACTCCTGAGCCCTCCCAACCTTCAACTGGGCTGCCTCCGCTACCAGTCTGCGGTTTTGTTGATGCTGCTCCTCCAGTGCTTGCTCCTGGAGAGCCTGTTGCTTCTGCTGGCTGAGGATGAACTGAGCCACCAGCTCCTCCATGGTAATCTCCGTACGCTCGACCCCACGGCACCCAAAGCTACTGAGATGCCCGTATTCTCCACCATATGTGGTAAACCGTGGGGTGTTGGGTTGAGCATGCAGAGATTGACACAGAGACAGGGAGGTTTTAGTCCGCAAAAACAACTTTATTAAGACAGAAAATAAACATAACAAAGAAAATCACTTAGGTTTGGCTCAGTCCTTCTCTACTTCTGCTCGCTGTCGGCCTCTCCCCATTCTCTCTCGCGGTGTGCCACAGTGCTCCTTTTATTTGGCCTCCACGGCTGGTTGGCATTTTCCCCTAATTACCTCCACTTGGAGCTGTCCGTGTCGGGGTGCTCAGCTCCCGTATTCCCAGCAGAGGGAGCCAATGTCGCCTCACGTAACTTCCCTCTATTACCATCCCCCGGGGTAGACCTCCTGGGATACCACAACACATACAGTGATAATGATAGACCTGGATAGCGTTGTCCGATTTGCTTTGACTACAAAACAGTCCAATATAACAAGTTAAGTCCAGTAGAGGACTGTCTGTTACACACTACAGCACATAGCCTAGTTCTTCTAATGTATGGTTTATGAAATGCACCAACATGATATCAGACACCCTTTGATAAGATCACCATCCTTGCAGGTGAGTATATCCCTCCCGAAGTCTTCAGAAAGCTAACTAATTAATTTCTACTTTGTTGTCGTCCTTTGATTCCTATTGCATGGATAGTTTGAGGCCTTCTGGCATATTTTCATGCTTAAAAATAATGAATGACTGAAGTTTTAGCTTAGCTATTAGGCCTAGTTGGTGTTTTGCTAAGATTCCTTTGCAGTGTTTACATTCTGAGATGTTTCTCTTTGAGATGTCATTTGAGAATCTGTGGAATATATCCTTTTCAAGATGCCTTCTTTGGTTCCTATTGCTTGGGCTAGTGTTATACAGAAGTTAGACAATATTGTGATTAAACCATTAAGAATTGCTTTTGAATTTGTTGAGCCTTATCTCCTAGCAATGTGTAGAGTCCTCTGTGCATGCAAGGCAAATAGATTTTTAGGTTCCCCTGAGTAAAGCATGTGCCACTGGCCTCTGGACACGTACAGTTGTTTGTCACTGGCCTACACACAATACCCTATAATGGCAAAGTGTAATCTTTTTTTAAATTTTTTTTTTATTTTTACAAATTAATAAAAAATGGAAAGCTGAAATATATTGTATCAATAAGTATTCCACCCCTTTGTTATGGCAAGCCTAAATTATTTAAGTCACATAATAAGTTGCATGGACAATGTGTGTGTGCAATAATAGTGCTCAACATGATTTTAGAATGACTATCTCATCTCTGTACCCCACACATACACAATTATATATAAGGTTCTTCAGTCGAGCAGGGAATTTCAAACACAGATTCAACCACAAAGACCAGGCAGGTTTTCCAATACCTTTCAAAGAAGGGGTACCGATTGGTAGAAGTTATTAATTACACTTTGGATGGTGTATCAATACACCCAGTCGCTACAAAGATACAGGCATCCTTCCTAACTCGGTTGCCGGAGAAGATGGAAACAGCTCAGGGATCTCACCTTGAGGCCAATGGTGACTTTAAAACAGTTACAGACAAGGTGCAAATCAAATTTTTGGGGGGGGGTCTCTAAATAATACAAATTCAAGCGTTCTCCTATTTGTCAAATCTGTTTTACAGTGGTAAATATTAAAATAAAAGCTTCCAAATGAAACAAACACCCCCACCTCTCTGTCATGGTTTAAACCAATATATTTCTGTGCTTGGCACTGTCCACTCAGTACTGCTGTATTTCGGCCTTAGCTGAGCTCCTTTACGCATAGATTTTCCTTGGTGCTTCCAAATTTTCGCCATTTGTTTTCCAATGCGTCCTTGATTTAATAAATGACCTATGCCTTTATTCCAATGCATAAGATCTTTCCATAGATTTATCATTGTTTGCTTTTATCAGTCAGCTGTTTAGAGCGCTTATTGTGTTGTTTTTCAGGTCCGCGTGAGTACTGGTTTTCTCCGTACCATCCGTGGCCAAAAGTAGTTGACCATTTATTTAGCTTTTCTTATTTTCTATCAATATTTATTTTCTTTCCTGGAACAGCTGATGGTCGACAATATCACTAGCCTACAGCTAGACACAAATGCGCATCCAATCTAGCCAACAAAAAGGCTGGCTATACGTTAATGACAGTAGGCCTGTAAGGTGACTCTGTTAGAAGAGTTCAGTTAGAAACATTCAATTTTGCAAGGGCATAGGCCTACAACTGTCTTCACGGTGAAACATAATGAAATGTTACATAGGCATACTTACAGTGCATTTTCAGAGATCTCCAAGATTCATGATTCTATACAGGCTTCAATGTTCTAATTCAATTGTTTTAAATGCTTAATAATGACAAATAAAACTGTCATTAATGTAAGGAAAGAAAGGTGGTGTTTTATGTCACACAATCTGTGAAGACTCCAAGCATTAACTGGGGTTCCCGAGTGGCACAGCGGTCTAAGTGTGCTTGAGCCGTCACTCAAGACACCCTGGTTCAAATCCAGGTTGTATCACAACCGGCTGTGATTGGGAGTCCCATAGGGCGGCTCATAATTTGCCTAGGGTCGTGTGTGTTTGGCCGGTAAAGGCCGTTATTGTAAATAAGAGTTTGTTCTTAACCTGTATTTAACTAGGCAAGTCAGTGATTAAAAAAAAAAAAAAATGTTTTACATTTAAATCATGAACTAGGGTGTAAAACATGTTTTGATTCAACTCATGTATTATATTGAATGTAGGCTACCTGCGTATATTCATGTGTGTAAAATTGCCTCGGCATAGAGGCTAGGCTACCAGCAGTGGTGTGGTCCTAGTGGAGGGTAAATGTAATTAGACATTGTTTACCCACATTTTTCATAAAAATGCATTGTATAGGCAGTATAACTTTTTTGTTGTTGTTGAATACCTTGCCCGGCAGTCAGTTTACCCACATTATTTTTACCACTACATCACTGGCTACTGGTAGGCTTCTTTGAATTTCATGGTAATACAGTGGGGGGAAAAAAAGTATTTGATCCCCTGCTGATTTTGTACGTTTGCCGACTTACAAAGAAATTATCAGTCTATAATTTTAATAGTAGGTTTATTTGAACAGTGAGAGACAGAATAACAACAAAAAAATCCAGAAAAACACATGTCAGAAATGTTATCAAATGATTTGCATTTTAATGAGGGAAATAAGTGTTTGACCCCTCTGCAAAACATAACTTAGTACTTGGTGGCAAAATCCTTGTTGGCAATCACAGAGGTCAGATGTTTCTTGTAGTTGGCCACCAGGTTTGCACACATTTCAGGAGGGATTTTGTCCCACTCCTCTTTGCAGATCTTCTCCAAGTCATTAAGGTTTCGAGGCTGACGTTTGGCAACTCGAACGTTCAGCTCCCTCCAGATTTTCTATGGTATTAAGGTCTGGAGACTGGCTAGGCCACTCCAGGACCTTAATGTGCTTCTTCTTGAGCCACTCCTTTGTTGCCTTGGCTGTGTGTTTTGGGTCATTGTCATGCTGGAATACCCATCCACGACCCATTTTCAATGCCCTGGCTGAGGGAAGGAGGTTCTCACCCAAGGTTTGACGGTACATGGCCCCGTCTATCATCCCTTTGATGCGGTGAAGTTGTCCTGTCCCCTTAGCGGAAAAACACCCCCAAAGCATAATGTTTCCACCTCCATGTTTGACGGTGGAGATGGTGTTCTTGGGGTCATAGGCAGCATTCCTCCTCCTCCAAACACAGCGAGTTGAGTTGATGTCAAAGAGCTCCATTTTGGTCTCATCCGACCACAACACTTTCACCCAGTTGTCCTCTGAGTCATTCAGATGTTCATTGGCAAACTTCAGACGGGCATGTATATGTATTCTTGAGCAGGGGGACCTTGCGGGCTCTGCAGGATTTCAGTCCTTCACGGCGTAGTGTGTTACCAATTGTTTTCTTGGTGACTATGGTCCCAGCTGCCTTGATCATTGACAAGATCCTCCCGTGTAGTTCTGGGCTGATTCCTCACCGTTCTCATGATCATTGCAACTCCACGAGGTGAGATCTTGCATGGAGCCCCAGGCCGAGGGAGATTAACAGTTCTTTTGTGTTTCTTCCATTTGCGAATAATCGCACCAAATGTTGTCACCTTCTCACCAAGCTGCTTGCCGATGGTCTTATAGCCCATTCCAGCCTTGTGTAGGTCTACAATCTTGTCCCTGACATCCTTGGAGAGCTCTTTGGTCTTGGCCATGGTGGAGAGTTTGGAATCTGATTGATTGATTGATTGCTTCTGTGAACAGGTGTCTTTTATACAGGTAACAAACTGAGATTAGGAGCACTCCCTTTAAGAGTGTGCTCCTAATCTCAGCTCGTTACCTGTATAAAAGACACCTGGGAGCTAGAAATCTTTCTGATTGAGAGGGGGTCAAATACTTATTTCCCTCATTAAAATGCAAATCAATTTATAACATTTATGACATGTGTTTTTCTGGATATTTTTGTTGTTATTCTGTCTCTCACTGTTCAAATAAACCTACCATTAAAATTATAGATTGATCCTTTCTTTGTCAGTGGGCAAACGTACAAAATCAGCAGGGGATCAAATACT
Source organism: Salmo salar (assembly GCF_965601325.2). Lineage (NCBI taxonomy): Eukaryota > Metazoa > Chordata > Actinopteri > Salmoniformes > Salmonidae > Salmo > Salmo salar. The sequence goes on along the minus strand of NC_138316.1, from coordinate 26,949,282 downwards.
TTTTTCCCCCCACTGTACACATTGTAACATATTCTAGTAAGTTGTGTGTTAGGGTGACCATCCCGTTTTCCCTGGGACAGTTTCGGCCCCATTTCAGGTGTCCCGACTTTTCAGGCTACAAAAAAGGTAAATTTGTCAGCAAGACGCATCATTTAATGTAGGCCTAATCAATGGCAATCGCTGAATGTCATTAGGCACACTGTTTGGTTTGTAAGAGATGTCTATTTCCATTCATCAAATGGCATGAGTATACATGCAGTTTTAATGCTGGAATTATTTTGGAGTGGACAAACATGCACAGGCAGCCTACTTTTTGAAGTTATTTGTTTTGACAATCAGATTAAAATACCATGACTGGTTGTGTTCATGACACATTTAAAAGATAATTCATTTTTACAGTTTAAGTGATGTCTTTATTATTAGGCCCATACTATTTTTTGGAGACCCCTGAATGTCATGATGTAATTCACACTGGTTACAAAGCTTAATGGCTGTGATAGGAGAGAACTGAGGATGGATCAACAACATTGTAGTTACTCCACAATACTAACGTAATTGACAGATTGAAAAAAATGAAGCCTTTACAGAGAAAAAAAAATATTCCAATACATGCATCCTGTTTGCAATAAGGCACTGAAGTAATACTGTTAATTGCTTTTCCACATTTTAACTTTTTCCCCTTAATACAAAGTGTTATGTGTCGGGCAAATACAATACATTACTAAGTACCACTCTCCATATTTTCAAGTATAGTGGTGGCTGTATCATGTTATGGGTATGCTTGTAATCGTTAAGGACTGAATGAGTTTTTCAGGATAAAAAATAAACAGAATGGAGCTAAGCATCGGCAAAATCCTAGAGGAAAACCTGGTTCAGTCAGCTTTCCACTCGACGCTGGTAGATTAATTCACCTTTCAGCAGGACAATAACCTAAAACAAAAGGACAAATCTACACTGGAGTTGTTTACCAAGAATACTGTGAATAATTCCGAGTGTCCCGATTTTAGTTTTCACTTAAATCTGCTTTAAAATCTAAGGCAAGACTTGAAAATGGCTGTCTAGCAATGATCAACGACCAATTTGACAGAGCTTGAAGAATGTTGAAAAGAATAATGGGCAAATATAGTACAATCCAGGTGTGCAACGCTCTTAGACTTACTCAGAAAGACTCACAGCTGTAATCGCTGTCAAAGGTAATTCTAACATGAATTGACTCAGGGGTGTATATACTGTACTTAGGTAAATAAGATATTTCATTTTCAATAAATTAGCAAAAATTTCTAAAAACATGTTTTCACTTTGTCATTATGGGGTATTGTGTGTGTGTGTGTGTGTGTGTGTGTGTGTGTGTGAGATGGGTGAAAGAGGAAAAAAAATCTATTGAATCAATTTTGAATTCAGCCTGTAACACAACAAAATGTGGAATAAGTCAAGGGGTGTGAATAGTTTCTGAAGGCACTGTATCAGACATGACCTGAGAAGACAAAAGGAATTAATGGAGGGCCCACTAAGTGGCTTGTTTACGGTGTGCTACATACTGCAGCAGAGGGGAGGAACTAAAGGCACCTTACATTTCTTTCAAGTGCCCATCAATTGAAGCTGTCAGGTAATTCAGTATGATGGATACGATTTTAAGCAGATATTGAATGTCTGAATGTTCAGCTTGGCAAAGACAGGTCCATGGTTCTGTCAGTTCAGACTGATTGCTCCGCTAGTCACAGTTCTCAACAAACACACTCGACACTCAGCACAGATACTGTACTGCACAAAGGCATACCTTTTTAGAGGAAGTCAATTGTAACCATGGAGAGCTTGTGGCCTAGACAAGACTATTCTTTTTTTATTAACCTAAAATGTCCTTAGTTTGACAGTCTCATGGCATTGATATAGAACATGTGATTTTGCACATCAATCAGTTAAATCTGTCTATATAATGTTATTCATCCCATAATTTAGTGAACTAGACTGCCTCAGTATTGTCATTCTAGACATGCAAAGCCTTCCCTCATCAGGTAATGTAATTCCATGCTTCATTAGTACTGTGAAGTTTATCATTTGTCATCAAAGCCAGCTGTCAATAAATAATTAAGTTGCAGATGAGAAGAATGAAATATTTTGGCTGAAGGAAGGAAGATTGCTGTCTACATTTTAATTGCATACACACATTTTGTGTGTGTGTGTCCAAGGTTTTAATTAGCTGTGGTGTGGTTACAAAGCAGCACCTGTTCATAGTCTGCCTACTTTTTGAGCTCTACTTTCACCTTCAACAAACATCATTATTTAGCATATTTACACCTATAGAAGAAAACATTTAGGCTAATGATTATATAGCAAATGGGCAGACAGTTCAGGCACTGCTCCTCTTTCATCTGAATGAAAATGATTAGTAGCCTAACTGCAAACCTGGCATTTTTTTGGAGGACCAATATCTTGTTTATTACAGTGTCATAATTGTGGAAGAATCAAAACTATAGATTTTATTTAGGCCTACACCTTTCTGTTGCCACACAGACCATGAAAGTGAGATGGCAGTGCATGTCGAAGAAAGAGATGGAGGGGGTGGGGAGCGAGATAGAGGAGACCTCTATCTGGTCCAGAATTATCTTTGTGTGTCCAGGCATCATTCCAATGTCACATTTTTTATTTGCATTCCAAGCTGAAACACTGCTACTCCCTTGCAGTCAAGGGAAACAATGTCCATTTCCATCCACAAACAATTAGTAAATAAACTCTAATGGGGTTCTGACAGTTATGTTTGAGAGGATTGAAAAAGCAGAGGGATCGATTGACATTCTATCTGCCATAATTACTTTCTACTGAGATCTGGTGAGCATGAGGAAGCATATGGTTCCTGTCTGGTAGGATAGCCTACATGTTAATATATTCTACTGTATCGCTGTGTGTGAACCAAGCCTATGATGATTCTGTTTTTAGAAGGTTGTGGAGATCAACCTCTATTCAGTCTGTTAGGCTGGTACACTAGTAAAAAGGTACACGCAAAGCAGGATATCAATCACATCAGAAATGATGTAAGAAGTTTGTTTCCCTCATTCAAAACCCCATTTCTAATAGGCTAGCTTGTAATATGTGCTCTTTGCTATTGCATCTTTATTACTCCTGTTTACATGTATATTACCATAAGTATTTATATATTCCTACTACCAGTCACTTTTTATGTATAAACCCACCTCAACCATTCCAGTACACCTGCACATTGAAAAAGGTACTTGCACTGAACAGTGTATATACTTGCATTCTCGTGTTTCTTTAACTCATCGTAGTTCTTGTGTGATTTAAATTTGTACATTTTATTATCTATAATATTATTATCACTGCATTGTTGGTAAAGAGCTCTTAAGGTAAGAATTTCACTGTACTGTTTTACACCTGTTGTATCCTGTGTACGTGGCGAATAAACTTAGAAACATGAAAGTTATTTGACGTGTAAAATAAATCAGTGATGATTAAATGTGTATTATAACAGTGTAAAATAAATCAGTGATGATTAAATGTGTATTATAACAGTGTAAAATAAATCAGTGATGATTAAATGTGTGTATTATAACAGCATAAGCCTATCTTTTGTGTTCAGGTGTGATGGGCTGTGAGAAGGAGTAAACATGGAACACTTTGAGGCTGCTCCAGGTTGGTAAGTACAGTCTGCGTTGCCTTGTCATTCACATACATGCTAGGCCTATGCAATACATGGCACTTTTGCTGGCGCTGATTCATTGAAGGAAGGCAGCTGCTAACGCAAAGATGTAGTTTGTCTAACCCATCTTTTTTTGCGTCTAAATATGTAATTTGGTGCTTCATAAGTGCCAATAGTGTTTCAATGAGCTGTTGATTAGTTTTGAGTGCAGTCGTGCCTCTTCTGTCTATACGATTCGTCATGCTAATTCACATTTTAATTAATGTCCGTCAAGCCCTATGGTTAAAGCAATATTCGCAGGCTTGACTACCCCATTAGAGGCTTTAGTACTGAGTAATACATGTATATGGTTTGTTCAGATTCTCAATTCCACAGCAAGCGCAGTAATTCTGATATTTTGGAAATGCTTACAATCAAATTCAATTATATGTGGGCCTATCTTTTATGGAGCCGTTATGGCAGCTCTTACTGATAGATCTAACGCATGTTCTCAATTTAGCCAGTCTGTACAGTACATTGTGTTCAATCAGTCTGAAAGCTGACATATCACTCATGTAAGGTTTCTTTTAGAATCCATTACAGTAATATCCTTCTCATGAGACTATTAGCAGATCACTCAAACATGATTGGGAGATTGGCTAAACCAAGAATGTGATAGTACTGTAAGGCCCCTCAGGCTTAAAGCAATCCAAGACCTGTGGATCTGTAGTGACCCATTTTAAGGTTAGACGTCTCCCTGACCTGACCCTGATATCTCATTTCCTCCCCACTGGGCGGGCTGTCAGGCGGGCACACCCTCCCTAAGGCAAGATGCCGGTCCCTCCCTGTGATACACTCATCACATGCCTCCCTCTCCCACAAATGAGCTGTGATTGAGGTGATTGGGATTTCCAGAGGCTGTCACAATGGTTTTGACTAGCAAATAGACAGTTGGTAATGGGAGAGACAGGCCTGTTATGAGAGCCCTGTCAGGGATAAGATAATGCGTCAGAGTGAAGAGGTTAAAGACACCGCTTCCCTGTTAATAATTAATTGGTGTCCGTGTGGCGGATCCACTCCAACGCTCCCAGTCACTTGATAATTGCTTTACATTTAATTTGGCTTTGGAGAGCATTTTTCAAGCGAAGTAAATTGTGCTTAGTGTTAATAATATGAACCCGTCTTCCGACACCGGTTTGGTCAGAAACCAATGGTGAATAGACAAAGGTAGGCAAAGTGTGCCAATTTGAACGCTGGAGATGGTGTCTCCATTTCTAAGTAGTTTATCTTAAACACTAATTTACACTGTCGTTTGACAGGAGGAAATATATCTATGGTTCTGTGATTTAACAAAGAAGATAATTGTTACTATTATCAAAAGTTACTTTGGGAATAATCAATTTTTACAGTTGTGTCATAGTATGACTAATTAGGGGATTCATAATAATATTACTTTTACCTGGGATGGATAAAAAGAGTAGGCCTATTATTGTACACCACAGTAACTCACTTCTATAACTTATTAGAATGCTATCATTTGAAATGAAAAGTCTGAATAGGCATCTTATTGCGTACTATAAGGGGGAAACAGAATGAACCCTTTACTTTTCTCAATGTCAAGTGTCTCACCTAAGCATTTCCCAACTTTAATCCTCTTAATAAAAAAAAGCTGCCAGGTGCTCTTTAGCATTTTGGGGTTCTGTGTTGCGGCAGCTTGCTCTGGTCTAAACAGTGGGGGAGAAAGAATCTGAGTTACCTTAAGTAGCAGAGCTGTCACCACAGTGACAGTGTCAGGCCTCCTACTGAGGCGCCCTCCAACTGACTGGCTCCTAAGGTCATGTGAGTTAAACTGCCCAGGTGTATCTGTGTGCTCTGGTGTGCAATTAAGTGCTAGACAAAAGAGAACCAGCAGACGTCACGTCAGACTCCGGCCCCAGAGGACAGGAGTTGCCCATCCCTGACCTATATAGTGATTAGGGCTGGCACAATTACTGCATAACCAACAGTTATGGATGAAGATTGTCATTTTAAATAAAATAACCGTTTATGTTTATTTGATACTTTTTTTTGTGTGTGGCACAAACAGCTGATTGAAGACGGGGCGGCCGGGCATTCGTGCGGTTGTGTCGGTTTCTGCGGTAACATGGATTCTTAACAATGTGATGAAACTTTGTTGCTCCTTACTGAAACAAGCAAAGAGTTGTAGCAAGCAAGTCTTTGGTTGCCCAGGCAATGCCCCCCTCCCTGCAGCAGCAGCATGGCAACACATGCAGTCAGGAGAGCAGGAGAACACTATTGGAACGGTGACCACAATCATTTGGCTGACCAATAACCGTCACCCAAAATTCCATGACTGTCACAGTCCTAATAATGATGTTAAACAACAGTTGGACATCAACTGAGCAAAATCCTATTTCTCTACTGAAATAATCCTGTAAAAATGTACATTGTTGTATGATTGTTAGCTGTAGTGTGATTAGACTGTATGCCTGGATGCACCCAGAAGGAGTAATCTCAGTCTGCATTCCATTCCTTCCCTGAGTTGTGTTGTGTGTGTGTGCGCGCTTCACCCAGCTATAAAGCTCCTCATCTGTAGATGACACCAGCAGATGTTTGTGGAGCTGGCATGAAAATGGCTTCTCAGTGGAACACTGCCCGTGTGACCAGTGCAGAGAGGAAGGTGCCCCACACCCGTATGGAGGATGAGGCTGACCTCCAGGTAGGTAGAGACCACATCCGTGTTTATTCCCAATTTCCCCCCACCACCCTGGGGCACTAGTACCACCCTCTACCCCTCCCCGGCTGACCTCTATACTGCCTCCATCTGCACCAGTTTGCTCCGGATTCCACCCCCTCTCTCGGGGCTTCGGATGCTCTCTTTGCCAAATCTGCAGCAGGCAGTGCTCAGCCTTGCATGCGCAGAGATAATGATCAAGTTAATTAGACCTGAGATTGAATGAACTGCGGCAGCAACTTAATCATTTGTAACTTGATTAGAAATACTATATTCTGCAACTCCAGAGACGGGCAAACTTTCCTTATTTGAGTGCTCGAAAATTAAGGTCCACTTTAGGATTCAGGTCTTGAGATAATGTTGCAATAGAAGCAGGGAAATAAACCCGAGCTCGTATACTCAAACAAGCCCATAAGCTGAGGGTACGTTTCCTTGTGAATGGTTTTACTGAGTTGACAGAGCAGACGTGAGTTGCCTTTCTGTTAATGGTTCCTCTGTTATCCCCATAGCAAATATACTCATTTGGGAGGAAATTAGGTCAAGGTAGCTTTGGTGTCGTCTGTGAAGCCACCCACAACGAGACAAGGAAGAAATGGGCTATTAAGAAGGTGAACAAAGAGAAGGTGAGTGCATTAGTTTTTCCCATGGGCCGTGGTGAAAAGAGACACTCTAAAGTCAGTCTAAAGTCAGTCTAATGGCTACTAGAACAGCCCCACACCTCAGTGCACTCACTCAGCTTCTTCCCTCCATGCAGGCTGGAAGTTCAGGTGTCAAACTGTTGGAACGGGAAGTGAGCATCCTGAAACGTGTGAACCATGCACACATAATACATCTGGAGGAAGTCTTTGAAACACAAAAGGTAAGGGATGCTTTCTTAGAAGTAATGGAGTCAATATCTCAGTAGTGTGCGTGCAGACGATTGCGTAAGCACCATGAATGAGAGCGAGGCCGGTCAGATCTATTTGTGGGGGCCATTATCAGTCTATGTGCTGTGCTTTGTGTCCAGAGGATGTATCTGGTTACTGAGCTGTGTGAGGGAGGGGAGCTGAAGGAGCTCCTTCAGAAGAACACACGCTTCACAGAGGAGGAGACCAGGCACATCATCTACAGCCTGGCTGAGGCCATCGTCTACCTGCATAAGAAGGGTAATATGACTGACTAAAGTTATAGATTTCACACCGTTACAAGGCTCTACATTTGAACATTTTACACTGTGAAACTTTATTTCAAGCAACAATAAAGGAAGGGTAAGAGGCAGAATATCAGACTATGCCTTCTTTGACCTTTATGAAACATACCTAACTAATCTAGGTGCACTGATTAAATCATTCCAACATTAATGCAAACACTACAGACAATGTGTTGTATGAGTAAATTGTGTGCGGGGACAATGTTCAAATTGGTGATATCACGGTCACATCGTACTCAAATGAGTCAAATTGCTTTGGCCTCATTGACGTGTGATAATCAGGGAGATGATACCATGTTATGGCTCCCAGTCATTATAGAACCTGGCTTATTCTAATAATGACATAATAATGAACAACTGGCAGGCAAAAATGGTAGCCCTTTTAATTGAGTCTGAGGGGTTTATTTGAAGATGCTGTTTTTCCCCCCTCCTGATGGTGAAATCTCTAGTTAGAGGTAATTTAGGACGTTGCTTGGCAATGAGACGCCATTACATGGGGCTAATGACTCATTTACAACAAGCTGGGGAGGAATACAAATTAATAGGTGTGTTTTCACACTAAGAGTCCCTCTGCGCTGTCGTGCCGCACTTCTATGGAAACTAATGATACCAGTGGGGATGTGGTGCTAAAGGTTAGCAGTGACCGTCACAGGTAGTGGCCTTAAAGGGCAATTCCACCACTTTTCAACCACATTTTCATTGTCTCCAGCTCAATAGCAGTGTGTGCATATATGAAAACGGTGCGCCACTATGTTTTGTAGAAAGAAATATAAACGCGCTGTGTTCAGATATGTAGACAATGGTTTGGTGCTGGAGATGATGAATATGAGGTAAAAAAGTGGAGGAATTGTCCTTTAACGATATGTGCAGCATGCACATTCATTACTTCTTGAAATGGAAATATGACAAATTGTTTAGTAAAGACATTGATATGATACATTTATTTTGCACAGCACGATTTGGTCCCATGGAATATTACTATGAATTTTGTGAACCATTTGTTCATTGTACTATTAGTTCTTCACCATACTGTTGTTACTATATAAATATAGAGGTTCATCCACTGTTGTACACCCCGGAGTCTTTTTATTTAGTCCTGAGCTCAATCTACATGAACATTAGAGCAGAGGAAACAATATATTAGAGGTCAGCATGCTCCGCCCCTCTCACAAAATCACTTTAACAGAGTTGAACTTTAAGACTCCAGGGGAGAGAACTTCTCAAAAACGAATGTGTGCAGAGACACTTTATTTTCCATCCCTTCAAGTCAATCTAGCAGCAGCATCTAATCTAACCTTTATAACTCTCTCAAACGTCTCCGAATCCTCTGCTCCATTCTGCACATCTCCTTTAATGACCACTGATACTTTGTGGCTCACCATTTTTAAAAGAAGGCTGATATCTAGAGATTTGTCATAGGGATTGCTTGAATTTAGCAAGACGCTCATGGTTTTCCTGAGGATAAAGTAGCTGTTTTTGTCACAATCTCTGGGACTTCAGCTGGGGCAGAACCCCTCTCTTTCTCAGTGAATCAAACTCATTCCATTTACAATTGAGTCATTTAGCAGACACTCTTATCCAGAGCGACTTAGAGTAGTGAATGCATACATTTCATTTCATGCATTTTCATTATTTTTTTATTATTTTTTTGTACTGGCCCCCCTGTGGGAATCGAACCCACAACCCTGGCGTTGCACACACACCATGCTGACGTTGCAAACACCATGCTCTACCAACTGAGCCACAGGGAAGGCCCAGTGGCTCAGTTGGGATGCTGGAATGCTCGATGCTCGATGACATCCATGATTAAGGTTGTGGAGATGTCACCTGTTGAAAACAAGGCAGCACTAAACATGTCGTTCCTCACGAATGCTGCAGGGATGTCATGTGTCCTACTTATATCAGTGCACTCATAAAACTTCTATTAGATCAAATATGCCACACATAGCAAAAACGCCATTCAATTTTTTGTCACCAAATTTGACACGAATTGCAAAAAAAATTATTTCCCTCACTAACTTTAAGCATCAGCTGTAAGAACAGCTTATCGATCATTGCACCTGTACACAGCCCATCTGTAAATAGCCCACCCAACTACCTCATCCCCTTATTGTTATTTATTTTTGCTTCTTTGCACCCCAGTATCTCTACTTGCACATTCATCTTCTGCACATCTATCACTCCAGTGTTGAATTGCTAAATTGTAATTATTTCGCCACTATGGCCTATTTATTGCCTTACCTCCCTAATCTTATTACATTTGCACACACTGTGTATAGATTTCTCTATTGCGTTATTGACTGTATGTTTGTTTATCCCATGTGTAACTCTGTTGTTTGTGTCGCATTGCTTTGCTTCATCTTGGCCAGGCCGCAGTTGTAACTGAGAACTTGTTCTCAACTGGCCTACCTGGTGAAATAAAGGTGAAATAAAACAATTGACCTCCATACAAAAACTCCTTACTTTGTGAGCAATTTTTCATATATATATATTTTTTAAACGCCACCTGTTGGAGAAGACAGATTTTGGGTCCACTTATCCCTCTCGCTTCGCCTCTTCCTCTCTGGTATGACTCACCCATTTCAGTTAATTACTATAGCTCCCGCCTTGAGCCAATCAGTGCCATTTTGTAAATGCCGGATCTCTACGGTAAGACACATCATTCACCCAAGTTTAGACAAAATCATGCAGTACTGTCTGAGATGGCGTACGGACGGACTGAGACTGATCCACAGTCCCTTCCCCGATTTCATTGTGGGGGACAATTACTCATTGTAGATTTAGCCTTTAACTGCTTTTAACCATCATACTTGTCCTCTCTGCTAAAGACCTTTTGAAAGCCATTATGGTTGGTTCTTCTCATAGTAAAGGTGGTGTTTCTTTTTTGTATTTCAGACATAGTTCACCGAGACCTGAAACTGGAGAACATTCTAGTGAAGAGTTATCATCATGGTGTTGATAATGACATGATCAATATCAAGGTGAGACGGCAACACAAACTGGAAGACTTTCACTGCCGTTTCTCATCCAGCCAGTCTCTGTAGGGACTTAAGGGCAGGCTCCTGATGTGTTTTTTTCTCTCCCACTCTCCCCCTAAATGGTTTTAAATGCTACCTCATTATGACAGACCCCCTTTTGGTTCCCCTTTATATCACGCCGTACAGAAGGGTGAATCAAGAGCATCTTTTAAGACAAATTACCGCCTGGGCCCAGCATGTTGTGTGCATTGACGGAGCACAGGCTAAAGCAGATACCTGGAGCGCGGGCTCAAACAAGGCAGGGCGGCAGCATAAATCACACACACACACACTGCTGAAAGACAGCGTTGTTCTGGCACGGTATAAAAGGCTTTTATCTGTAAGGAGGAGGTCATCTCTCCAGGATATTCTCTCCTGCTGTATTTCTCATTAACTTAATCATTATGATACACCCCTCACTATTGTCATTGGTTGCACTAATTGAAATTACTGGGAGTTTATAGATGGAGTGTACGACTTTCTTTATTTTGATAGTTAGTTTATAGTATTTCTCCTGCCTGCCATTATTTACTACATGAGACCATACAGCATGTACAGCTCGTATGTGTTATTAATCTAACATAGAGAGGCCCAGTTATTGCTGCTCTTCAAGTAAACCTTGTTTTGTCTGATAAATAACACCAACAAGAAAGGATTTGATATGAGATAGATACATGCTGTAGACCTGCGTGTGTATCAGTGTCTGCTGTCGGACCTCTCTCTTCCCAGGTGACAGACTTTGGGTTGTCAGTGAAGAAGGGGGGTGTTGGCAGTGAGAACATGCTGAAAGCCACCTGTGGGACTCCTATCTACATGGGTAAGACTGACACGCTCAGCTCCTACACACAAAGATCACATCATATTAGAGTAGTCCTGTTAAAACCAGTCCTCTCCTCTCTGTTTCAGCTCCTGAGGTGATCAATGCTCATGAGTACAGTCAGCAGTGTGATGTGTGGAGTATTGGGGTCATCATGTACATGCTGTAAGCAATGCACCCACCCACCCATCCCTCCTTTATCACTGCCTGTCTTTCTGGTCTGTCTGTGTCTCTCCCTCTCACTGTAGCAGCTTTTTCTATACTATGTACAGTTAGCCCAGTGACCAATCAACTAGTAGTATAGTTTTAGAGGCCTGTGTGACTGACAGGGCTGTGTGACTGACAGGGCTGTCTCCCCGTAGGCGGTGTGACTGACAGCGCTGTCTCCCCGTAGGCTGTGTGACTGACAGGGCTGTCTCCCCGTAGGCTGTGTGACTGACAGGGCTGTCTCCCCGTAGGCTGTGTGACTGACAGGGCTGTCTCCCCGAAGCCGTTGTGACTGACAGGGCTGTCTCCCCGTAGGCGGTGTGACTGTCAGGGCTGTCTCCCCGTAGGCTGTGTGACTGTCAGGGCTGTCTCCCCGAAGCCGTTGTGACTGACAGGGCTGTCTCCCCGAAGCCGTTGTGACTGACAGGGCTGTCTCCCCGTAGGCTGTGTGACTGACAGGGCTGTCTCCCCGTAGCCGTTGTGACTGACAGGGCTGTCTCCCCGTAGGCTGTGTGACTGACAGGGCTGTCTCCCCGAAGCCGTTGTGACTGACAGGGCTGTCTCCCCGAAGCCGTTGTGACTGACAGGGCTGTCTCCCCGAAGCCGTTGTGACTGACAGGGCTGTCTCCCCGAAGCCGTTGTGACTGACAGGGCTGTCTCCCCGAAGCCGTTGTGACTGACAGGGCTGTCTCCCCGAAGCCGTTGTGACTGACAGGGCTGTCTCCCCGAAGCCGTTGTGACTGACAGGGCTGTCTCCCCGTAGCCGTTGTGACTGACAGGGCTGTCTCCCCGTAGCCGTTGTGACTGACAGGGCTGTCTCCCCGAAGCCGTTGTGACTGACAGGGCTGTCTCCCCGTAGCCGTTGTGACTGACAGGGCTGTCTCCCCGTAGGCGTTGTGACTGACAGGGCTGTCTCCCCGAAGCCGTTGTGACTGACAGGGCTGTCTCCCCGTAGGCGTTGTGACTGACAGGGCTGTCTCCCCGAAGCCGTTGTGACTGACAGGACTGCCTCCCTGTAGGTTGTGTGGGGAACCTCCATTCATCGCCACCTCTGAGGAAAGACTCTTTGAGATGATCAAGAAGGGAGAACTCCACTTTGACGGACCCGTCTGGGATTCTATCAGTGATGCAGGTGACATACAGTAGTACTGCTTCTCAACCTCTCTGACTTCTGTTTGTAACATCTCTGGTGATATGGAACTCTAAGGACACATGGTACTTGACCACATCCAGGTTGAGCTGATAGGTCCTTCTTACAAGGTTTATTATTACATGACTTTAACATAGCGTACTGACTGTCACATTTTTATCTCACCAGCCAAGAAAGTGTTGAGTTGCCTCCTGAAAGTTGATCCCGCCCATCGCATCACAGCCAATGAGCTGCTGGATAACCCCTGGATCACGGTAAGGGGCTGATCCACCCAGCTACATTTCACATTAACAATAATGAGTACAGGAAGGACTCTCTGGTATTGCTGCATGACAGGGTTGGGAATTGGTATCTCACAGCCTGGTGTATGGGTTTATAGCAGTGTGGTGATATTAACCCTTTAGAGTGGGTCTAACATTAGGTAGTGGTACTGTGTCTTACAGGGTGACACCAACACTCTGGCCACACCCACCAACGTGCTGGAGATGATGCGTCTGTTCCGGGATGACCCGCAGGAGGCGGAGAGTGAGGAGGCGAGCGAGGTGGTCAGTGACGTGCTGAACGAGCTCTCTCTCAGCTGCTCCCAGGACAGCCTGACTCTGGAGCCCAGGGCAACGCTGGAGGACGGGGCAGGATCAGAGCATACAGTAACACTGGAACCTAGGGTTAGGCCTGAGAACAGGGCAGGGATGGAGGGTGGGGCCAGGCTGGAGGACCAGGTAAGGCCAGAGCCCAGGGTGGCCTCAGCATGCAGGAACATTGCTGAGCACAGCTATGAGGGAGACACAGACAGTAGCAGCAGCAAACCCACCACCCCCACCAAACAGGTACTGTAGTATGCAAAGTTACCACACATACTGTACACACAACTCAGTCACGCCATGAGACTCCTCATGACCTGCCACTTCATCGGTGTTAGGTTCAAAATAACCTATTTCACTAAACCCACCATGACTCAAGCTCTGGTTTAAAATTAGCCTTCTTGGCAAGTGAGCTGTTTCAGTTACACACTGGTATATGATTGTCCGTTTCCCTTCCACTTCCACCTCAATTAGCTTATGTGGTAATGATCTTGTTTTTGACTAAAGACTAGCTCTCTGTTGCATAGCTATACTTAAAGCATGGGAGTTATCACCCAGCGGTTCAGGCTCTCTACAATATTTAGGGTTGTTCAACAACCCCCCCCCCATCCCCCCGATATCTCTGTAATCCACTGTAGAGACAGAAGAAGAAGAAGGTTGCTTCCTCATCGTCCAATGGACTGAAAACCAACAGCTCTGCTGTGAAGGTCTGCAACTCACTCAGTCCCCCCACTTCACAGGTCAGTCGTTTAGCAGTCTGTCTGCAAAGTCCTCTTCTCACAACACTGGGAATTAGGCTACCATTAGATATTTTTGACAGTTTAGACAATCATTTTTTTTCTGATATTGATGCAATAAAGATGATTACAACTTTTCATCGTGCAAAAATGGTTTGAATTTGTCACATGGGCCATTGATTCATGTATTTTATATTAAGCCAAGCTAAATCTCTATTTGTCTTCACAAAACAGCCTGGAATGTATAAGATCTGATTCAAAATGGGTTGATTTGTTAAAGAAAATGCTTTTAGTTTTAATGGCCCCCACCAGCGGGCAATGCCACCCCTATTTTGATGTAATTCCTGTCTTGTAGCGGAAATTGTCGTTTAGGTTCCACCTCCGAAGAATAACATAGGCTGCTAATACATATTCATGAATTGGAGGTGGGAACATTGTGGTGATTTCCACATGGAGTGGAGAAAAACAACAAGCAGGGTTCTGATGGCTGTCAATGTAGCTAGCTAGCATGCTAACTTTATCTAGCTAGCTAATGTTATCTGTTGTTCAAAAGATTAGCCAGCTAGGCTATGTCTGGTTCTGGAGCTGGATTTGTCATAAGCATGTAGGGCAGGGATGGGCAACTTTGAGGGTGTGGACCACAAAGAATCTGAACTCATCATGAGGGGCCGCAGTTGCTCGCGGGTTTGCGTACTCGCATCCATAAAGCAAGTTTGCTTAAATTAAGCACATTTTGCCATGGAGTGGAGAGAAGATTTTGCAATTTTATAACTAATTTCATGCAATTCTACTCATTTTGCCATGGGGCGGAGAGAAAGATTAGCTCTTTTACAGATAATTTCCTGCTATTGTACACATTTTGCCGTAGGGTGGAGAGAAATGTTTGCAGTTTTTAATATGATATCTAAGTGAGACCGCTGGCCGCTAAGCTAACTTAGCAATTACGGGTTTTTTTTTTTTTTTTGCTGACATGGGCTAATTGACTGACTATCACTAGCAATTGGAGAAAGATTTTCAGGTCAATATTCTAGAATCCGTATAAAGAAAATATGCACATTTTACCAGTGGTGGTATGTTTCCATCAAATGGACTCGTTTCAGATAAATGATGACATAGTACTCACAAAATATATTTTTTCATTCGTTTTTATGTACCGAATAAAAATCCAAAGTTTGTGTTTCCATCTCATTTCCAACTCTACCAATACTTTTGTCACAAAACTGTTGCGTTAAATAGCAAATGTGCCTACTCTGGGCTTGGCACCTGCGCTCAAGCCAACAGCTCGCAGGTACAGTGCAGGAACAGAGTTGTCTAGATTTAGTTTATTAGGATCCCTATTAACTACTGCACATGCAGCAGCTACTCTTCCTGGGGTCCACATAAAAATGAAATGCATGACAAAGTACAGAACAATAATAGACAAAAACAACATAAGATATTACATTAAATACAAATATAATAACACTTTTATATATAGTAAAGACACCAAGAGACAACTAAAATACTATCTAGTATAAAAAAAAAAATACTGTCAAGTCTACATGATGATATTATTATGGATAATATTTTTCTTTTTCAAATGGCAATCAAGCATTGATCATCATGTAGCCTAATAAACTGCAAGGTTTCCCGAGTCGTAATGGGAGGACTACACACACCATATCATCGGGTGAATCCAAATTGATTTCGATATAATGGTTATATCAATATTTGTGCATACGGGCCGCCATTTCTCGAATAATACATTTTACGAAAACAAAAAGATCTCATCAGGTCGAACGAATAAATTATCTGTCAGCATTTATAAAATTGCACTGAAACCTCCTCTTTTCATCACAGCTGGCTTGATATTTTTTGTTTTTTTGTCTCCCCAATTTTGATCTTGTCTCATCGTTGGAACTCCCCAACGGGCTTGGGAAGCGAAGGTCAAGTCATGCGTCCTCCGAAACATGACCCGCCAAACCGCGCTTCTTAACACCTGCTCGCTTAACACGGAAGCTAGCTGTACCAATGTGTCGGAGGAAAAACCGTTCAACTGACGACTGAAGTCAGCCTGCAGGTGCCCGGCCCACCACAAGGAGTCGAAGAGCGCAATGAGACAAGTAGAACCCCAGTAGTGATGCCGCAACATTGCAATGCAGTGCCTTGGACCTCTGTGCCACTCAGGAGGGCCCTAATGATTTATTTCTATACAATATGACTTAACTCGCATAAAAACTGTGGATGGAAACGTGGTTACTGACTGACATAACAAGAAAAATAATCTGCTGATGCACAACCAAATTGCAAAATTGTAAATTGTGTATTCTACCGTTCCGAGGGCCTTCAAACCGCGGGCCACCAGTTGCCCATCCCTAATGTAGGGATACTTCGCCACAGATGGATAGGGGAACGAGTTACTTTGACTTGTCATCTATTGTTACCTCCAGTTTAGGCGTCTTCCATAAATTATCTATTATATTTCTCAGCTCAGTCGGAACTCGCAAACTTTGCAGGTGTTTATGATTAATAAACAATGCCATGCTGGTGGGTGGTACCATTCAACTAAAACCCAGCCCTGAAACGAAATATAGGCTAAAAGAATGTGCATGTCATTTCATAGGAAAAGACAAGTCATTGGCACGAATTTGCACGAAGTGGGCAATTTGGGTTTGTCACCTCAAGCCCAAATATATTATACTTTGACCTAAAACAATGAATTATTGACTTCAATCGTTGTGCAACACCATGAGGAAGCTTTGGCAATTGTCTTTCAGCTCCAAAAAGTGGATTTCTACTAGTGTGGGCGTTTTTAATGCTTTTTGGCCATCATGTTGGTGCTGTTGATGTTCACTCACCACTAGATGGTGACAGATTTACCTAGAAGGTGAGCCGAGGTAGTGACAGATCCAGTAGATGTTGTTCTGTAGAGGTGAACCTGTTGTGTTGGCCTTGTGTGAGATGAATGTGAGTATCTTATCTTTGCAGTCCCGTACAGGTGGCAAACTCTCCAGGCAGTCGAGTGCAAATCGTCTCAGCCCACAGGACAAGAGCGAGACCCGCCCAACCTCTTCCCCAGTGGAGCCAGCTCCCAAACCAGTGGCCGGTCCAGGGAAGGCAGAGGCCCACAAACCCCCCCACACCCCCTCTGGCTCTAGACCTGGGAGCCGCTCCCCACGACCACCTCTCTGCAGCAGGCATAAGAAGAGCTCCTAGGCACCAGCAGCAGAGTCCCCATCCCCACGGGCGAGGCGTGCCAAAGGAGAGGACCCCAGTCAGAGGTGTACCCTTGGGGGTGGCAGGCCTGCTAGACACATGACCTGTTGGTATTCATCTATCCACTGCGTGACACACACCAGCCCTGGACTGAATGAATAGTCTCTCACACACCCACTGTGATGTTGTTTTAGAATGGCCAGTAGACAGGTGCTGAAGATAGGTTTGTCAGTAGCATCAGCTTGAATGCATTCAGAGGGTAAACCAGCATGCTGTGGAATCAGGAGAGCAAATAATTGACCTAGCAATAATTTCACAGTAAAGCACCTGATTCCTGTTGTTCAAACTATCCCTGTTGTGTCCCCACTGACCTATCTTAGGCTACCTGTCGTTTCTGTTATGCTTAGTTACATACTTTGTCTGTATTTTCCATATCAAACTCACTGACAGTCTGAGTCGTTTCAAAATACACTCATTAAAAAGTAGATGGGGAAACTCAAAGGGAGTGTTCATCTCTCTTATTTATTCCGTTGGGTTTAATTCATGATTTATTAGTGGTTCACTGGGTTGTGTAGCTGTTAGTGTTTTCTATGTACTGTAAAAGTATACTTTTCTATTTCTTTCAGTATCCTAACGGGCAAATTTGGTATGAAAGATCTTCAAAGTGCTTTGTTTTTCACCACAAATGTCATTAACATAAAAATAGTCCAACATTCATTAGTAGTCTGACGACCAGGGGCTCAAGCTTGTCTGCTGTTTATTCTTTTCATTGAGCTGTTCTTAGGCTGATTTAAGGATGATTGCCAAGCATCATGAGAAGAAACTAATGTACAGAAACTCCATTATTTTGTGTTCAATAAACATAATCAGAAATGTGATTATTTTTTTGTGATAACTTTTCTGTTATTCTGTTTTGATCTCTCACTTTTTCTAAAATCAAAAATAAATGTGGTTGACCCTCTGTCAATACAGACTGCCAGTGGCACACAGGCTGGTTACGCACCATCAAAATGCAGGGGATTGGGACTGAGGGCAACCATGGCTCTAATCTCGTTTGGGAGGCCATTGAAAGCAGCAGGAGCTACTTTGAGGGCTCTGCCATTCAAGCACAGGTCTTTCTGCTGTAGAGAGAATAATCCCCAGCATAGATACAACATTAAAGTAGTCAAGCAGAACCCACAGAGGCTGTATTTCAAATCCACCCATTTGCATCTTGAAGTCAATGTGTGCAGACAGTGGAGCACGGATTGAGCAGAGGCTTTCTCTCTGTGTGTGGTGGTTGGATTAGCTCTTTTGAAGTGAAGCACATGGCACATTTTTCCTTTTGGGTGATTGGTTCACGGCCTTTAAACTGTGTAAATAGCTCCCTTTTATCAAAGGCTGCCAGTGCTTTGTCCAGGTAGGCATGCTTGCCTTTCCTGGCCTGGTGGATGGTTCCGCATGCCGGGAGGAATGACTGGCTACAGGAGGGGTAGGTTGTTTTAGAGCCTAGTTTTGATACACAACTTTCAAAATAAATAAAAATGCTTTATGGGAGCACAGAGTGAATGACAAATTAAATATATGTTATAGTATTCACTGAGTAGACCAAACATTAAGAACACCTTCCTAATATTGAGTTGGGGGGGGGGGGGGGGGCATGGACTCTACATGGTGTCGAAAGCGTTCCACAGAGATGCTGGCCCATGTTGACTCCAATGCTTCCCACAGTTGTTAAGTTGGCTGGATGTTCATTGGGTGGTGGACCATTCTTCATACACGCAGGAAACTGTTGAGGGTGAAAAACCCAGCAGCGTTGCAGTTCTTGACACAAACCGGTGCATGTGGCACCTACTACCATATCCCATTCAAAGGCTTAAAAATCATTTAACATATACTTGAAGTGTATTTAAGAAGTGACATCAAGGGATCATAGCTTTCATCTGGTCAGTGTGTCTTGGAAAGAGCAGGTGTCCTTAATGTTTTGTATACTCCGTGTATATTATCAATAAAAATGAAGGGCAAAAAGAAATGGGAAAACACCAAACTGTAATATTGTGGGATTACATTTGCAATTTACTTGATACTACTTATGTAAACACCAGATGGAGCTGTAGTGGATTCCAGAGTTAATTTCTAGAATTGACAGGTGGACGCTGGCTAGAATGGCCTGCTATCTGATTTCATGTGTGAATGCAGCCGTATACGTGTGATTGATTGAGCCATGAAATAATTATGATGGTGTAATTTGTCAGTGATGAATAACTGCATGTTTGCTGTGATGTGTCTCGATGATTCATTTAAGGAAAATAGCATGTTGAGAGGGACATTTTCGCCCAGCATAATCCACTGATCTGAGGAAAAAAAGCATTGAAGATAACAATGATTCATTCAGTTTGTAAACCCCTCCTCCCTTTAGACCCATGAACTGAATTTGCATAAGGTCTGTTTAGACAACCTCCTGTATGGCTAATGCGTTGTCAGAGGCAGAGATGGGATTTCAGCATATGGTCCTCATTTTCTTGTGCCAGACTTTTAATTCATTATAGAGGGGAAAAAATCTCCAAATTGAATTGTGCAAGTGGAATGTGACCTGCAGTAAGTGTGTGCATCTACAGACCTCAGGGAAGAAGACATTTAAAGAGATTGAATGTCTTCATATCCAGCTAGGTCATATGCTTTGACATTCGCAGTATTGTCCTTTTATGTATTAAAAAAGCAAACAAACGTTCGGCAGTTTTTTTTTTTCTTGATGCACCAAACTTCTATCAGATTTTGCAGAAGTACAGAGAGGGAGAAGGAGAGTGCACATAACAAGCAGGGCGGTATGGGGGCTAGGTTAGGGGCGTGAGTTTGCGACAAGTCATGGAGGCAAAGGAAATTAGAAATTCGACGGGATGGAACCAGGGATGCGCCCTCTGCCCCCGTCTCCAGCGGTGCTCCTGACAGATGGGAGCAGGGGGAGGGTGCGAGCAGCCTCCCGAGTGGGGGGATTAAAACCCTGCAGCCCCTTTTGCAGCCTGGAGAGAGTGTGTCACTGTGGAAGGGTGGGGTGAGGAGATGGCACCTGTGGTGAGACTCTTGGGGGGTGCAGGACCGCTAATGTCAAAGGAGGAGAGGATGCATCCCTCCCCTGGCCCCCCCTCTGCTAGAACCCCTTTTATTCACTGCCAGGCAGAGATGAGGGTGGAGGGGGGTGGGCGCTGCATCTCAATAACCTTAATAGAGCTCCCTTTAATTAATCAGCTCATCTGTAGAGACCCGATACCTGCAGCTGAGCCCCCCATCCACTCCCCAACACAACATCCTCCCTCACACCACACCTCTCTGCTGCCGTGACTTTGTGCTAATGAGGTAACGCAGCTACAATGTCATGGAAACATTTCAGAGACGTTATCTGTAGGAGCTCATCACACATGCTGAGGTCCCTGATCCCCTTCAATGTTTGCATCTGTGTGTGTGAGTCCTCCCTTGCTGTGCTACAATGCAACCCTTTTACCAAAACAAACATATTCAAAATGATAAAGGAGGAGGGGAAACCATGATGTCACAGCAGTGGGTTGGATTTGTAAAGAATAAGAAAGGCCGCAAAACCACACCTCAAGTAAACATTTGAGACAGATGGCAATTTCAAAGCAAGCCTCATCAATCTTTGTTGACACTATTCCTTTTTTAAACTACTCTTATTTGGGATATTTGCAATTATAATACATACACTCATTTGAATATCAAATTAATTAGTGAACACACTAGAGTAAATGCCTTTTTTATAAGTCCTTGTTAAAAGTGAAAAATTCTCGACTACGGTTGGATGGCGTGTTAATTTACAGTGATATCTAATCCCAAGTTACAGCACATAAAAGGCATTACTATACATATTTTAATGGGGAGGTGGTTGTTTTCCAAACAATTTTCTGCTAGAGTACATTTTTAATTTATTCATATTTAATTTATTGGTCTCTGCATATCCACTCAGTAAAACTAATCAACAGCACGTATGGGCCCCTCAAAGTCACAGCTCTCTCTGGCAGCCAGCCTCTGATCAGGATAAACCCTTCATTTCAAAAGTTCTTTCCATTTCTGCAAAGAGCAGGCTGCATTCAGTCAACCAGGATGATACCATCTCCAAGGAGACTGTTCGATTCTCACAGACAACCTTTTAATAATTGAAAAAAAAGTCAGAAAATGAAAAATGTGCCCAGCCTTGAATGATCCGAAATATTTCCATTTCTGCGGGTACTGACCATCGCCACCGCTGTCGGAATGTCATCGGCTAAGGACAGAGCCTCTGCCTCTCCTCAAACTCCTCTGCCCTTGAGTTGGCTTTTTTACGGTGCTTTGGCAATCATTTAACACAGTGTGACTGGAGTTCTTATCACCTCCACTGTACGCTCCAAATACCTATCGACCCATTGACACACGGCGAAGAGGGACCTGCACAACCTTACACATGGAAATGATTTCAATGAATTACCATTCCCCCTAGAGGTGGCAGAGTGGGGGTGAGACAAAGGACCCAAACAAGGAGCATTTCTCTGGCGTAATGTGCACCATGTGTAATGAGCGGCGGAAAGGTCATTTGACACATTTCTGCAAGTATGAATCAATTTATATAGAGCACGTAATTCTGTAGTCACCTCGGCGGCATCGTGCTTTGGCAATGCATTGAGAGAGTGTATTACAAAAGTGGGTCTTCAGTTTCCTCCCTGTAGCCCCGGCTGACCGCAGGAGTGCCTGGAAAGCAGGGAGATAGCGAAATGGAGTGTGCCAGATGCAATCAGTCATATCAGGAAAATCGCCTCCATCACCTTCAGTGTAATTGGAACATTCATTACAGTCCAGTAAAAACGCAAGGCACCATTAGATGTACGCTTCAGGAGTGGATTCCTGGAGAATGAGAGACTTTCGGGGTCTCGATACGGGGTCACAGTCAAGTAAATAATAGGAATTGTTCCTGTGAGGCTCAAAACCACTAGGCCCCTGGTTACGCACCAAAACACAACTTGGCACAGCAGAGGGGAAGAAATTCAATTATCGGACAGAAAATAAAATGCCCCTTGTGCCCCTCAGTACAACAAGAACAACAATCAGAACAGTCTCCTATCTAATATCTCACTTGGAGATTCACACATGGTCATTCTTGTTAATGTCATGTGTCTTCTACATTTGTCAAGTACCTGACAGTATTTTCTCAAAAGTTGAAGACATGGTAGATTTCAGTCAATGTACTGTAGGACGCAGCTAATGGGACTTCTTTATTGATTGCTTCTGTCACATCATTTTTCAGAGATCTATTCTGTAAAAAACACTGATATTATTTGCAAACCCGGTAACATACAGGGTATGGATTATGTGTGCTCTCTTTAACATGTATTGTTATTTTAAGTAGCCGCCACTGTCCTCATGGCCTTAGTGTCAACTGTGAGGATAAACATTGTACTGCCACCAGGGGGACCGAGCCCTAGCCACAGCCTTGTCCCCAATGCTACAGTTTGGAGCCATTGTAGTATTTTGTTATTGCTTGTTTTATGTTGTACTTGTTTGTAATGTTTTCCAACTTGTCTAGAGGGGAATTTGTCACTGTAAACCACGCTGAAAATAAAACAAAAACATTTGGTCGATCAAAGGAAGAATATTTAATATGTTTAGGTTTGAAAATGGACTTATTATTTATGTTCTGAGGGCTGTTTTTAGGAAACTTTGTTGTAACCAAAACAGGCAGAAGAAGAATAGAGTGTAAATAAGAGTGTATACAGGAATTCTACTCAGAGTAAGCCTGAAGTCACTTCCAGATATCATCATTTTACATTCTCTTTGTGAGGTATAAACACCCTAACAACAAATCTTCCCTGTTTATAGTATCTCTAGCCAACTCTCACTAATGACTGTTTTTGGGGGGTAAAATTAATCTGCATTAAATATGAATAAAAAGGCATGATGAAATAATTAGGCAATGCCTTTCATGTAACATACACACACTATGAAGGGCTTGTGACTTATTTGAACTAAAAAACCTTTGCTCTGTCCAAATTGACCCTCAATTCCAAAAGTATGTGGAATTACCATAGCAATTAAGAGCACTAAATGACTACTAAAGGCATTTGGGTTAAACAAATATTTATATTCCCCCACAAAAAAATGTTGCTAAAAAGTGGGTGAAAATGTATGATTCTTCGACGAGCTGGTATGTATTCTGTGTAGTTATGTAGCTAGTGGTGCAGGTGCACCATACAGTAAGATCCTCCTGGTCCGTCCCTGAGCTGATTCATTTCCTCTGGGATGACTGAAGCTAGGGCTCAGCCACAGGAAATATGGCTTGCTGTGCTCTACCCCAGTCCTCTCTCTATATACCCCAGCCCTCTCTCTCTCTACTTCATTCCTCTCTCTCGCTATAACCCATCTCTCTCTCTCTCTACCCCAGCCCTCCCTATCTCTCTACCCCAGTCATCTCTCTCTCTCTCTACCCCAGGCCTCTCTCTCTACCCCAGACCACTCATTACACCCCTGTCCTCTCTCTACCCCAGTCCTCTCTTTATACCCCAGTCCTCTCTCTCTACCCCAGCCCTCTCTTTATACCCCATCCCTCTCTCTCTACCCCAGTCCTCTCTCTATTTACCCCATCCCTCTCTCTCTACCCCAGTCCTCTCTCTATTTACCCCATCCCTCTCTCTCTACCCCAGTCCTCTCTCTATTTACCCCATCCCTCTCTCTCTACCCCAGTCCTCTCTCTATTTACCCCATCCCTCTCTCTCTACCCCAGTCCTCTCTCTATTTACTCCATCCCTCTCTCTCTACCCCAGTCCTCTCTCTATTTACCCCATCCCTCTCTCTCTACCCCAGTCCTCTCTCTATTTACCCCATCCCTCTCTCTCTACCCCAGTCCTCTCTCTATTTACCCCATCCCTCTCTCTCTACCCCAGTCCTCTCTCTATTTACCCCATCCCTCTCTCTCTACCCCAGTCCTCTCTCTATTTACCCCATCCCTCTCTCTCTACCCCAGTCCTCTCTCTATTTACCCCATCCCTCTCTCTCTACCCCAGCCCTCTCTCTATTTACCCCATCCCTCTCTCTCTACCCCAGTCCTCTCTCTATTTACCCCATCCCTCTCTCTCTACCCCAGTCCTCTCTCTATTTACCCCATCCCTCTCTCTCTACCCCAGTCCTCTCTCTATTTACCCCATCCCTCTCTCTCTACCCCAGTCCTCTCTTTATACCCCATCCCTCTCTCTCTACCCCAGTACTCTCTCTATTTACCCCATCCCTCTCTCTCTACCCCAGTCCTCTCTCTATTTACCCCATCCCTCTCTCTCTACCCCAGCCCTCTCTTTATACCCCATCCCTCTCTCTCTACCCCAGTCCTCTCTCTATTTACCCCATCCCTCTCTCTACTTCCGGTCACAACTTGCAGACTTGTTTACGTGCTGCTGTGCGTTTTGTTGCTAACCTTACTTTGCGGTTTTTACTTTTTAATTACCGTTTATATTTTTAGTTTTTCCCTCACTCAACTTTTTTTCATTCAACTTTTTCACTCCAGACGCTTTATCTGGACATGGTTCGTCAGGACCTCCACCAGCCAAAGCTAAGTAGTAACATTAACATGATGCCTTCTAATTGCAGTCGCTGTACTCATAATATACAGGAGAACGATCGCCTTACGGCGAGAATAGCTGTGCTGCAAGCCCAGCTTCAGACGCAATCGTTAGGCAAGGGTAATTTCAGTGTAGGAAAGGATGAAACAGCATCTGTGCCACCAGTAAGTACAGATAGTAGTATAAATCCCCTCGCACAGTCCCCGCAGCTGGACAACTTTCTCATGGCTTCTGCAGGGAAATGCTGTAGGAATGCTCAACCGGTGTCGCTCATTCAGCCGACAGAAACTTTCAACTGGTTCTCACTATTAAGCAGTGAGTCGGAGTCAGAGGCCAAGCCTTCTCTGGTCTCTACTCCTCCCGTTACGGGGTCTGAGACGCCGAAGCCTCCCACCATTAGCTCTAACAAATTGAAAACCCTAGTCATTGGCGACTCCATTACCCGCAGTATTAGATTTAAAACGAATCATCCAGCGATCATACACTGTTTACCAGGGGGCAGGGCTACCGACATTAATGCTAATCTGAAGATGGTGCTGGCTAAAGCTAAAACTGGCGAGTGTAGAGAGTATAGGGATATTGTTATCCACGTCGGCACCAACGATGTTAGGATGAAACAGTCAGAGGTCACCAAGCGCAACATAGCTTCAGCGTGTAAATCAACTAGAAAGATGTGTCGCCATCGAGTAATTGTCTCTGGCCCCCTCCCAGTTAGGGGGAGTGATGAGCTCTACAGCAGCGTCTCACAACTCAATCGCTGGTTGAAAACTGTTTTCTGCCCCTCCCCAAAAGATAGAATTTGTAGATAATTGGCCCTCTTTCTGGGACTCACCCACAAACAGGACCAAGCCTGGCCTGTTGAGGAGTGACGGACTCCATCCTAGCTGGAGAGGTGCTCTCATCTTATCTACGAACATAGACAGGGCTCTAACTCCACTAGCTCCACAATGAAATAGGGTGCAGGCCAGGCAGCAGGCTGTTAGCCAGCCTGCCAGCTTAGTGGAGTCTGCTACTAGCACAGTCAGTGTAGTCAGCTCAGCTATCCCCATTGAGACCGTGTCTGTGCCTCGACCTAGGTTGGGCAAAACTAAACATGGCGGTGTTCACCTAAGCAATCTCACTAGAATAAAGACCTCCTCCATTCCTGCCATTATTGAAAGAGATTGTGATACCTCACATCTCAAAATAGGGCTACTTAATGTTAGATCCCTCACTTCCAATATAGTCAATGAACTAATCACTGATCATAATCTTGATGTGATTGGCATGACTGAAACATGGCTTAAGCCTGATGAATTTACTGTGTTAAATGAGGCCTCACCTCCTTGATTACACTAGTGACCATATCGCCCGTGCATTCCGCAAAGGCGGAGGTGTTGCTAACATTTACGATAGCAAATTTAAATGTACAAAAACCCCCCGATGTTTTCGTCTTTTGAGCTTCTAGTCATGAAATCTATGCAACCCACTCAATCACTTTTTATAGCTACTGTTTACAGGCCTCCCGGGCTATATACAGCGTTCCTCACTGAGTTCCCTGAATGCCTAATCATAGCAGGTAATATTCAAATTCTTGGTGACTTTAATATTCACATGGAAAAGTCCACAGACCCACTCCAAAAGGCTTTCGGAGCCATCATCGACTCAGTGGGTTTTGTGCAACATGTCTCCGGACCTACACACTGCCACAGTCATACTCTGGACCTAGTTTTGTCCCACGGAATAAATGTTGTGGATCTTAATATTTTTCCTCATAATCCTGGACTATCGGACCACCATTTTATTTGCAATCTTAACAAACAATCTGCTCAGACCCCAACAAAGGATCATCAAAAGTCATTCTATAAATTCTCAGACAACCCAAAGAATCCTTGATGCCCTTTCAGACTCCCTCTGCCTACCCAAGGACGTCAGAGGACAAAAATCAGTTAACCACCTAACTGAGGAACTCAATTTAACCTTGCGCAATACCCTAAAAACTAAAAACATTTATCATAAGAAACTAGTTCCCTGGTATACAGAAAATACCCGAGCTCTGAAGCAAGCTTCCAGAAAATTGGAACGGAAATGGCTCCACACCAAACTGGAAGTCTTCCGACTAGCTTGGAAAGACAGTACCGTGCAGTATCGAAGAGCCCTCACTGCTGCTCGATCATCCTATTTTTCCAACTTAATTGAGGAAAATAAGAACAATCCAAAATTAATTTTTGATACTGTCACAAAGCTAACTAAAAAGCAGCATTCCCCAAGAGAGGATGGCTTTCACTTCAGCAGTAATACATTCATGAACTTCTTTGAGGAAAAGATCATGATCATTAGAAAACTAATTACGGACTCCTCTTTAAATCTGCGTATTCCTCCAAATCTCAGATGTCCTGAGTCTGCACAACTCTGCCAGGACCTAAGATCAAGGGAGACACTCAAGTGTTTTAGCACAATATCTCTTGACACAATGATGAAAATAATCATGGCCTCTAAACCTTCAAGCTGCATACTGGACCCTATTCCAATTTAGCTACTGAAAGAGCTGCTTCCTGTGCTTGGCCCTCCTATGTTGAACACAATAAACGGCTCTCTATCCACCAGATGTGTACCAAACTCAATAAAAGTGGCAGTAATAAAGCCTCTCTTGAAAAAGCCAAACCTTGACCCAGATAATATACAAAACTATCGGCCTATATCGAATCTCCCATTCCTCTCAACAATTTTAGAAAAAGCTGTTGCGCAGCAACTCACTGCCTTCCTGAAGACAAACAATGTATACGAAATGCTTCAGTCTGGTTTTAGACCCCATCATATCACTGAGACTACACTTGTGAAGGTGGTAAATTACCTTTTAATGGCGTCAGACCGAGGCTCTGCATCTGTCCTCGTGCTCTTAGACCTTAGTGCTGCTTTTGATACCATCGATCACCACATTCTTTTGGAGAGATTGGAAACCCAAATTGGTCTACACGGACAAGTTCTGGCCTGGCTCTCTGGACTAAGTCCCCTTCCCCTCACCCTCTTTTTTTAAATGGCTGAAAAGTCAAACTAGTACTGTAATTGTAAGACATCAGTTTGTCTCTGTGGATGGTTGGTCCTCTGACAAATCAACTGTAAATTTTGGTGTTCCTCAAGGTTCTGTTTTAGGACCACTATTGTTTTCACTATATATTTTACCTCTTGGGGATGTCATTCGAAAACATAATGCTAGCTTTCACTGCTATGCGGATGACACACAGCTGTACATTTCAGTGAAACATGGTGAAGCCCCAAAATTGCCCTCGCTGGAAGCCTGTGTTTCAGACAAGGAAGTGGATGACTGCAAACTACTTTTAAACTCGGACAAAACAGAGATGTTGTTCTAGGTCCCAAGAAACAAAGAGATCTTCTGTTGAATCTGACAATTAATCTTGATGGTTGTACAGTCGTCTCAAATAAAACTGTGAAGGACCTCGGCGTTACTCTAGACCCTGATCTCTCTTTTGACGAACATATCAAGACTGTTTCAAGGACAGCTTTTTTCCATCTACGTAACATTGCAAAAATCAGAAATGTTCTGTCCAAAAATGATGCAGACAAATGTATCCATGCTTTTGTTACTTCTAGGTTAGACTACTGCAATGCTCTACTTTTCGGCTACCCGGATAAAGCACTAAACAAACTTCAGTTAGTGCTAAATACGGCTGCTACAATCCTGACTAGAACCCAAAAATTTGATCATATTACTCCAGTGGTAGCCTCCCTACACTGGCTTCCTGTTAAGGCAAGGGCTGATTTCAAGATTTTACTGCTAACCTACAAAGCATTACATGGGCCTGCTCTTACCTATCTTTCCGATTTGGTCCTGCCATACATACCTACACGTACGCTACGGTCACAAGACGCAGGCCTCCTAATTGTCCCTAGAATTTCTAAGCAAACAGCTGGAGGCAGGGCTTTCTCCTATAGAGCTCCATTTTTATGGAATGGTCTGCCTACCCATGTGAGGAACGCAGACTCGGTCTCAACCTTTAAGTCTTTACTGAAGAATCATCTCTTCAATCGGTCCTATGATTGAGTGTAGTCTGGCCCAGGAGTGTGAAGATGAATGGAAAGGCACTGGAGCAACGAACCTCCCTTGCTGTCTCTGCCTGGCCGGTTCCCCTCTCTCCACTGGGATTCTCTGCCTCTAACCCTATTACAGGGGCTGAGTAACTGGCTTACTGGTGCTCTTCCATGCTGTCCCTAGGAGGGGTGCGTCACTTGAGTGGGTTGAGTCACTGACGTGGTCTTCCTGTCTGGGTTGGCACCCCCCCCTTGGGTTGTGCCATGGCAGAGATCTTTGTGGGCTATACTCAGACTTGTCTCAGGATGGTAAGTTGGTGGTTGAGGATATCCCTCTAGTGGTGTGAGGGCTGTGCTTTGGCAAAGTGGGTGGGGTTATATTCTGCCTGTTTGGCCCTGTCCGTGGGTATCATCGGATGGAACCACAGTGTCTCCTGACCCCTCCTGTCTCAGCCTCCAGTATTTATGCTGCAGTAGTTTATGTGTCGGGGGCTAGGGTCAGTCTGTTATATCTGGAGTATTTCTCCTGTCTTATCCGGTGTCCTGTGTGAATTTAAGTATGCTCTCTCTAATTCTCACTTTCTCTCTTTCTTTCTCTCTCTCAGAGGACCTGAGCCCTAGGACCATGCCTCAGGACTACCTGGCATGATGACTCCTTGCTGTCCCCAGTCCACCTGGCCATGCTGCTGCTCCAGTTTCAACTGTTCTGCCTGCGGCTATGGAACCCTGTGCTCCCTGTCCCAGACCTGCTGTTTTCAACTCTCTAGAGACAGCAGGAGTGGTAGAGATACTCTCAATGATCGGCTATGAAAAGCCAACTGACATTTACTCCTGAGGTGCTGACCTGTTGCACCCTCGACAACTACTGCGATTATTATTATTTGACCATGCTGGTCATTTATGAACATTTGAACATCTTGGCCATGTTCTGTTATAATCTCCACCGGCACAGCCGGAAGAGGACTGGCCACCCTTCAAAGCCTGGTTCCTCTCTAGGTTTCTTCCTAGGTTTTGGCCTTTCTAGGGAGTTTTTCCTAGCCACCGTGCTTCTACACCTGCATTGCTTGCTGTTTGGGGTTTTAGGCTGGGTTTCTGTACAGCACTTTGAGATATCAGCTGATCTAAGAAGGGCTATATAAATACATTTGATTTGATTTGATTCCCCCCTCTCTCTCTCTCTATTCCCTATCTCTCCCTCTACCCCAGCCCTCTCTTCATACCCCATCCTTCTCTCTCTACCCCAGCCCTCTCTTTATACCCCAGCCCCCTCTCTCTCTACTTCAGTCCTCTCTCTCTCTCTCTCTCTCTCTCTCTCTCTCTCTCTCTCTCTCTACCCCAGTCCTCTCTCTACCCCGGTCCTCTCTCTACCTCAGCCCTCTTTCTCTCTCTACCCCAGCCATCCCTCTCTCTGCCCCTCTCTCTGCCTCTCTCTCTCTCTCTCTCTCTCTCTCTCTCTCTCCTCTCTACCCCAGCCCTCCCTCTCTCTACCCCAGCCCTCCCTCTCTCTGCCCCAGCCCTCTCTCTCTCTCTCTCTCTCTCTCTCTCTCTCTCTCTCTACCCCAGCTCTCTCTCTCTCCATACCCCAGTCTTCTCTCTACCCCAGTCCTCTCTCTCTCTACCCCAGCCCTCTATCTCTTTCTACCCCAGCCCTCTCTCTCTCTACCCCAGTCCTCTCTCTACCCCGGTCCTCTCTCTACCTCAGCCCTCTTTCTCTCTCTACCCCAGCCCTCTCTCTCTCTACCCCGGTCCTCTCTCTACCCCAGCCCTCTCTCTCTCTACCCCAGCCCTCTATCTCTCTCTACCCCAGCCCTCTATCTCTCTCTACCCCTGCCCTCTCTCTCTCTACCCCAGCCCTCTCTCTCTCTACCTCAGCCCTCTCTCTCCACCCTGTCCTCTCTCTACCCCTGTCCTCTCTCTCTCTACCTCAGCCCTCTATGTCTCTCTACCCCAGCCCTCTCTCTCTCTACCTCAGCCCTCTCTCTCTCTACCTCAGCCCTCTCTCTCCACCCTAGTCCTCTCTCTACCCCTGTCCTCTCTTTACCTCAGCCCTCTCTCTCTCTCTCTCTCTCGACCCCGGCCCTCTCACACCACTCAGTGGCCAGTGTGATTGGACTTCTCACTCTCTGCTGCTCCACATTATTGGCCATTATCCCGCTGTGGTCCATGTGTAGGGTGGCACTGGTGTGGTGATGGAGAGGCGACAGGAAGGACCTCTACTGCAATAACGTATTATTAGCTTTTTCACAGCTCCCCTGGGCTGGATTTACACTGGATATCCACAGACCTCTGAGGGCAGCCCACTGTCACAACAGCACTATCCACCACCCAATGTCCAGATACACACCCACACCGATGCAAGCGCACGCACACACCAAATCAGACGGAACATTGTGACTTTTTATTCACAGATTCTCATGCCTCTCCAATTAGCCCTAGCAGTGCTGAAGTGCTGGTGTGGAATGTTATTATTGTATACCCTCTATTGTTCAGAAACCATCAAACACATTTTCTCCTGTCATTACTTTATGTTCGTAAGCTGTTCTTCGGGAGAATAGACTAGAACAAGTATTGCCGTGCAGAGCACACTGTTACCTGCTGTGCACGACAATGCATCACATCACATCACGTGTACATTGGATTGGAAACAGAGTGGCACTTCTAGCATTAGAGCAATTTTCTGTCAATGCGCTTGTCCTTCGTAATGTTAACCATGTCCCATGTGACTGCTGCCGTGTGTCCCTGTCCTGTTTACAAAACAGTCACAACTTCCTTAAGGGACAATAACATTGGCCAGGCTCAATTGAAGAGACATTTTGCTGACATGCAGATTGCCTCTACTCAATCTTTTTATGTAAAACATTGATATGCCAGTCACTTATGGATGGATGAACTTTGGGAGAATCAATAGTATTGATGAATCATAGATCATACAAGCCAACAAGACTGGCATTATTACAATGAATTCATTGCATGGGGAAAGTCAACATTCAATTGTAATCATAATCAGACAAAGTGAGTTATGCACAATCAATAGCACAGCTATTATAATAGAGCTTGTCTTTGTGGTGTAGGCACATTCAAACAGACTGCACTGTGTGTGTGTGTGTCTGTGTCTGTGTGTGTGTGTGTGTGTGTGTGTGTGTGTGTGTGTGTGTGTGTGTGTGTGTGTGTGTGTGTGTGTGTGTGTGTGTGTGTGTGTGTGTGTGTGTGTGTGTGTGTGTGTGTGTGTGTGTGAGTTTAGTCTTGCATCTTTACATTCATTTATCATATAACACACAGCGCCACAGTGTACACAAACTCAGACGGCTTATGCATTACTATGACTGATAGGTCGATCAACATGAAAAGAGAGTGCATCACTCTTGCAGAAATGTCCCATAGCATACAATAGCTGGGTGACAGTCTACCATAAAATAGTGTGAACTAGCCTTTTAAACTACAGGGTATTTCAGCCCTGCAGGTAGAAAGAAAGATACATTTGTCCTCTCATCGTCAGAGACAGTAATCACCCAGGATGTAAGGGTAAAATTCTAACAGCACAACAGGACCATTCTGAACCCTGATGGAACTTCTCTACACCTCCCTGAGTATGAAATACAAAAAGAACCCTGCAGAAGCATTACAATATTGGAACCTTTGGCAGTGCCCCATTTTGTAGTGAAACATATTGGAAGGGGATTGTCAGGAGAGGAGCACAATATCGCTGTGAAAACCGAGGAGACAATGGCATTTGATTGTGTCCTTTGGTGAACCCTGGGATATTGGCTGGATTGCAGTTTTTTTTACCTGAGCAGCAGTGCTGGCTACTCTGTCTCTGCTTCACTATCTGTTGGCGCTCCTCTGGAATGGCACAAGGCAAAATCAATAACCACAATGATTAGAGAGAGACTTTTCTGGACAGAGTTGTGTTTTTTCTGTGAGGAATTATTGACAAGATATTACCCCTGTTGCCAAAGATAATTCAAACAGAATATTACAGCACAAAATACAAAGGTGCTGGAACAACTGAAATATAGGTGACACTGCACTGAAACTCCAATGCTATGAATTAAATCATTCAAGTATTTACACCATAAATCAGCATTCGTGTAGCCTGTATGTCCTATGAACTACACTCAAACAGTGTTATGTTTGAATCTGCTCATGGTAAAGAAATGTATGTCAAAGAAAAAATGGTAAATTAAATCATTCAATTCTGACAAAGCCCCACAGTCCCGAGAGCCCCTCAGAGCCCCTAGGGTGACAGATGAGGCCTGGCTCAGTGCGTGAGCACAGCACTCAGACAGTCATTTGTAGGCATGTTGGGGGTCGAGGGCACAAAGAGACAGAGAGAAACTCCATATTAGGATGAGCACAAACAGTAAACCTCTAATTCAGTCTGGTTATGACACTCTGCTGACATGAACCAAGAGTATTGGATGGAGAGAAGGAGAAAGTGAAAGAAAGGGAGAGATGGACAGAGGGAAAGTGAGAGACATGAAGAGATGAGAGATGGATAGACACTCCCCCCACTTATTGAACCCCACTGCCTCTGGTCTGCATTAATGGTGTCAGTCAGACCAGTGAATGTCATCAGCTTTTACCATCTATCATCTATTAGGCCAGCTGACCTAAGGACAGACATGGATCCACCCCATCCCAGGCCTGTTCCACTCCCTTCCATATGTACTGCATGGTGCTTCTCAATCCCACCAGATCAGCTGGCAGCTCATCACTCTCTTCACCATGTGGTTTCCTCTCTCTCTCTCTCCCCAGTGGTGTGTCTTAGCAGGGATGAGCACTCAGGCCTACGCCAGCCAGCCATTGAAAGACTGACTGGTAACCCCATCATCACTCCACCCGCATATACAGTATGATGTCAAGCCCTAAAATAGAACCCAGGACTAATTGTGCACATGAAAAACATTATGCAACTGTGAAGTATGAGGAAGGTTTTGACATTTTCCCTCTCCAGTTTGAAATGCAATTAGAGCCGAAAGATCAAACATTCTAACAGATCTACTTTCAGACATTTACATTTGTAAGTTTAGCAACCAACGTGATCATTTGAATACCAGCAGTCACTTTAACTCATTACAGATAATAGCCCTATCGCATGAGTTGTTCTCAGAGTGCTATGAACTGAAGGAAGTGACACCCTCCTCCTCTCCCCAGCTCTAACTGAGCGAACAGTGAAACAGCTCAAATGTCTCCGCTAACTTTTAGTACACGTGTGTGTGTATTTTACAGTTAAAATTCCAAAGTTTTTTATCTTGATGTGAGGTAAATGTGAGCTAAATCTTCTATGCAACTATAATAAAAAAATGGTCGTTTGCTTTACACTTTATGGGTTTTAGGAGAAAACGCTGTGATGCTTGGAAGCGGTTTGGCTTTCTTCTTCTCCACCTTGTGCAGCTGAGTGTTGGCACTGTCTCTGTGCACAACCATAAGATCCCATTTTGATAATTCGGCTAAAATCGCTCCACTCAAAAGAGAGATTAAAGACCACTTTCATCATGAAAGGCCCTGATAAGATGAGCAGAATATACCTGCATCGAAGGTTTTCCTTTTGGTGAGCATGCTGTACAAAACTGGGCCAATTTGTGCGATGATACACACAAACTCACCATCTTGAGCAAGAAAAATAGATGTCTGCTCCAAACTTGTCTGATTTCCCCCTCCCTGGCTTTCATGTGATTTCAAGTTGGAGTGAAAATATCATCCTAACTTGCTCTTCCCCCATGAAATCCATGGCAGCCTTTGTAATAAAAAGCGTTGCACTTTGAATCATTCAGTCTAATAAATTCCTTCAGAATGAGATGGCCTCTGTCATCTTCATTTTGGCCTTGTTAGAGCCCATTCTCCACCATGGGGCCGGATGCGTGAGCGACTGGGGTCAGACACTGTAATTTGGGCCCAGTGAAAAAAAAACTATGAAAACCTAGGGGCTAGGTGAAAACAGTGTACAAGGGCATTGGCCTCACTTTGAAACTGGTAGAAATGACAAAGCCAGCAGGTAAAGCCATTACCGTGAGAAGTGTCATTATGGTAAGCCTGAGCAACACGGTCCAGACTACACACCCGACACCCTCTCCATTCAGTTACATTTGAGTCATTTAGCAGACGCTCTTATCCAGACCAACTTACAGGACCAATTAGGCTTAAGTGCCTTGCTCAAGGGCGCATCGACAGATTTCTTTTACCTAGTTGGCTCGGGGATTTAAACCAGCAAACTTTTGGTTACTGACCCAACACTCTTAACCACTTGGCTCCCTGCCACCATTCCTTTCCTACCCTCTCTCCTCTTGCTTTTCCTCTCTCCTTCTCACTCTATGCATCTTACTCCTCTCATCCCCTCCTCTGCCATATTTCTCCATGCGACTGCTCAGGCTGTTTGGAGGCCTATGTTGTTAATTTCTCTCCTCTGTTCAGCAGTGCAGTACAGTGTGACTTTAGAGGCCTCCCTCCCTCCCTTCCTTCACTGTAATGGAATGCATATTTCCTTTGGTGTGAAAGTGGGTACTAATGAATAGCTCAACCTGGGTCCTGTCCTGGAGACCCTCCTTGTCCTCCACTCTGCTGTCTTTCATTGAATGCTCTTTGTTGATTAGACATAATTGAGGCGACTCAGAGAGACACAGGGCCAGCTCTCAGTACCTTCCTCCAGCGCAGTCGGCACAGATGAAAAAGCCCATCTAGGCGCCCGATGTGGGGGGTCAGCGCAAATCAGATCCCAGGCTTTCTTGTGTCTGGTACCCGACACTTTCAAATGTTAATGGGGGGGAGGACAAAGACGAAATGGGTCTGAAAATGCTAATTGTCCCTAATTCATGTAAATA
The DNA here is from genome assembly GCF_965601325.2 of Salmo salar. Lineage (NCBI taxonomy): Eukaryota > Metazoa > Chordata > Actinopteri > Salmoniformes > Salmonidae > Salmo > Salmo salar. The sequence continues at coordinate 26,913,609 of NC_138316.1, read as the reverse complement.
GGTTTTCTAATGGAGGAATTAAGCATTTTAAATATGCAATTGGAGGCAATCAGTCCTTTCATTTGGTGGGGCGGCACAGGTGTAGTGGATTGAAATTAATCTTTCACACAGGGCTGGCTCATTTGTCACTTGGCTGTGACCAGGCAGGGATGACAGAGAGACGGGTACTCAGAGTGGGCTGTGTGTGAGCAGACAGGGATGACAGAGAGACGGGTACTCAGAGTGGGCTGTGTGTGAGCAGACAGGGATGACAGAGAGACGGGTACTCAGAGTGGGCTGTGTGTGAGCAGACAGGGATGACAGAGAGATGGGTACTCAGAGTGGGCTGTGTGTGAGCAGGCAGGGATGACAGAGAGACGGGTACTCAGAGTGGGCTGTGTGTGAGCAGACAGGGATGACAGAGAGACGGGTACCCAGAGTGGGCTGTGTGTGAGCAGGCAGGGATGACAGAGAGACGGGTACTCAGAGTGGGCTGTGTGTGAGCAGGCAGGAATGACAGCGAGACGGGTACTCAGAGTGGGCTGTGTGTGAGCAGACAGGGATGACAGAGAGACGGGTACTCAGAGTGGGCTGTGTGTGAGCAGGCAGGGATGACAGAGAGACGGGTACTCAGAGTGGGCTGTGTGTGAGCAGGCAGGAATGACAGCGAGACGGGTACTCAGAGTGGGCTGTGTGTGAGCAGGGATGACAGAGAGACGGGTACTCAGAGTGGGCTGTGTGTGAGCAGGCAGGGATGACAGAGAGACAGGTACTCAGAGTGGGCTGTGTGTGAGCAGGCAGGGGTGACAGAGACGGGTACTCAGAGTGGGCTGTGTGTGAGCAGGCAGGGATGACAGAGATGGGTACTCAGAGTGGGCTGTATGTGAGCAGACAAGGATGACAGAGAGACGGGTACTCAGAGTGGGCTGTGTGTGAGCAGGCAGGGATGACAGAGAGACGGCTACTCAGAGTGGGCTGTGTGTGAGCAGGCAGGGATGACAGAGAGACGGGTACTCAGAGTGGGCTGTGTGTGAGCAAGCCGGGATGACAGAGAGACGGGGACTCCGAGTTATTATTTCACCTTTATTTAACCAGGTAGGCCAGTTGAGAACAAGTTCTCATTTACAACGGCGACCTGGCCAAGATAAAGCAAAGCAGTGTGACAAAAAACAACAACACAGAGTTACACATAAGATAAACAAAAGTACAGTCAATAACACTATAGAAAAATCTATATACAGTGTGTGCAAATGGAGTGAGGAGGTAAGGCAATAAATAGGCCATAGTAGCGAAGTAATTACAATTTAGCAAATGAACACTGGAGTGATAGATGTGCAGATGATGATGTGCAAGTAGAAATACTGGTGTGCAAAAGAGCAAAAAAAGTAAATAAAAACAATATTGGGATGAGGTAGGTAGTTGGATGGGATTTTTACAGATGGACTATGTACAGCTGCAGCAATCGGTAAGCTGCTCAGATAGCTGATGCTTAAAGTTAGTGAGGGAGATATAAGTCTCCAACTTCAGCGGCCAAAGGAGGTGTTGGCTTTGGGGAGCGTGTGCTATGGGGGGGTGTTGTTATGGTGACCAGTGAGCTGAGATAAGGCGGAGCTTTACCTAGCAAAGACTTGATGATCTGGAGCCAGTGGGTCTGGCGACAAATACTATGTAGCGAGGGCATACAGGTCGCAGTGGTGGATGGTATATGGGGCTTTGGTGACAAAATGGATGGCACTGTGATAGACTGCATCCAGTTTGCTGAGTAGAGTGTTGGAGGCTGTTTTGTAAATGACATCGCCGAAGTCGAGGATCGGTAGGATAGTCTGTTTTAAGAGGGTATGTTTGGCAGTGGGAGTGAAGGAGGATTTGTTGCAAAATAGGAAGCCGATGCTAGATTTAATTTTGGATTTGAGATGCTTAATATGAGTCTGGAAGGAGAGTTTACAGTCTAGCCAGACACCTAGGTATTTGTAGTTGTCCACATATTCTAAGTCAGAACCGTCCAGAGTAGTGATGCTAGTCGGGCGGGCGGGTGCGGGCAGTGATCGGTTGAAGAGCATGCATTTAGTTTTACTAGCATTTAAGAGCAGTTAAAGGCCACAGAAGAAGTGTTGTACAGCATTGAATATCGTTTGGAGGTTTGTTAACACAGTGTCCAAAGAAGGGCCAGATGTATACAGAATGGTGTCAACTGCGTAGAGGGGGTTCAAGGAATCACCAGCAGCAAAAGCGACATCATTGATATACAGTTGAAGTCGGAAGTTTACATACACTTAGGTTGGAGTCATTAAAACCAATTTTTCAACCACTCCACAAATTTCTTGTTAACAAACTATAGGTTTAGCAAGTCGGTTAGGACATCTACTTTGTGCACGACACAAGTCATTTTTCCAACAATTGTTTACAGACAGATTATTTCACTTATAATTCACTGTATCACAATTCCAGTGGGTCAGAAGTTCACGTACACTAAGTTGACTGTGCCTTTAAACAGCTTGGAAAATTCCAGAAAATTATGTCATGGCTTTAGAAGCTTCTGATAGGCTAATTGACATCATTTGAGTCAATTGGAGGTGTACCTGTGGATGTATTTCAAGGCCTACCTTCAAACTCAGTGTCTCATTGCTTGACATCATGGGAAAATCAAAAGAAATCAGCCAAGACCTAAAAAAAAAAATTGTAGACCTCCACAAGTCTGGTTCCACGTTGGGAGCAATTTCCAAACGGCTGAAGGTACCACGTTCATCTGTACAAAAATAGTACGCAAGTATAAACACCATGGGACCATGCAGCCGTCATACCGCTCAGGAAGGAGACACGTTCTGTCTCCTAGAGATGAACGTACTTTGGTGCGAAAAGTGCAAATCAATCCCAGAACAACAGCAAAGGACCTTGTGAAGATGCTGGAGGACACTGGTACAAACGTATCTATATCCACAGTAAAACGAGTCCTACATCGACATAACCTGAAAGGCCACTCAACAAGGAAGAAGCCACTGCTCCAAAACTGCCATAAAAATGCCAGACTACGAAACTACACATAGGTACAAAGATCATACTGTTTGGAGAAATGTCCTCTGGTCTGATGAAACAAAAATAGAACTGTTTGGCCATAATGACCATCGTTATGTTTAGAGGAGAAAGGAGGAGGCTTGCAAGCCGAAGAACACCATCCCAACCGTGAAGCATGGGGGTGGCAGCATCATGTTGTGGGGGTGCTTTTCTGCAGGAGGGACTGGTGCATTTCACAAAATAGATGGCATCATGAGGGAGGAAAATTATGTGGGTATATTGAAGCAACATCTCAAGACATCAGTCAGGAAGTTAAAGCTTGGTCGCAAATGGGTCTTCCATATGAACAATGACCCCAAGCATACTTACAAAGTTGTGGCGAAATGGCTTAAGGACAACAAAGTCAAGGTATTGGAGTGGCCATCACAAAGCCCTGACCTCAGTGAAAAAGCGTGTGCTAGCAAGGAGGCCTACAAACCTGACTCAGTTACACCAGCTCTGTCAGGAGGAATGGGCAAAAATTCACCCAACTTATTGTGGGAAGCTTGTGGAAGGCTACCTGACATGTTTGTCCCAAGTTAAACAATTTAAAGGTAATGCTACCAAATACTAATTGAGTGTATGTAAACTTCTGACCCACTGGGAATGTGATGAAATAAATAAAAACTGAACAAAAATCATTCTCTCTACTATTATTCTGACATTTCACATTCTTAAAATAAAGTGGTGATCCTAACTGACCTAAGACAGGGAATCTTTACTAGGATTAAATGTCAGGAATTGTGAAAAACTGAGTTTAAATGTATTTGGCTAAGGTAAACTTTCAACTTCAACTGTATACAGAGAAAAGAGTCGGCCCGAGAATTGAACCCTGTGGTAACCCCATCCGGACAACAGGCCCTCTGATTTGACACACTGAACTATATCTGAGAAGTAGTTGGTGAACCAGGCGAGGCAGTCATTTGAGAAACCAAGGCTGTTGAGTCTGCCGATACGAATATGGTGATTGACAGAGTCGAAAGCCTTGGCCAGGTCAATGAAGACGGCTGCACAGTACTGTCTTTTATCGATGGCTGTTATGATATCGTTTAGTACCTTGAGCGTGGCTGAGGTGCATCCGTGACCAGCTCGGATACCGGGTTGCACAGCGGAGAAGGTACGGTGGGATCCTAAATGGTCGGTGGTCTGTTTGTTACCTTGGCTTTTGAAGACTTTAGAATGGCAAGGCAGGATGGATATAGGTCTGTAACAGTTTGGGTCTAAAGTGTCACCCCCTTTGAAGAGGGGGGTGATCGCGGCAGCTTTCCAATCTTTAGGAATCTCGGACGATACGAGAGGTTGAGCAGACTGGTAATAGGGGTTGCAACAATGGCGACGGATAATTTTAGAAAGAGAGGGTCCAGATTGTCTAGCCCAGCTGATTTGTTTGGGTCCAGGTTTTGCAGCTCTTTCAGAACATCTGCTATCTGGATTTGGGTGAAGGAGAAGCTGGGGAGGCTTGGGCAAGTAGCTGCGGGGGGTGCGGAGCTGTTGGCCGGGTTTGGGGTAGCCAGGAAGAAAGCATGGCCAGCCATAGAGAAATGCTTATTGAAATTCTCGATTATCGGGGATTTATCGGTGGTGACAGTGTTTCCTAGCCTCAGTGCAGTGGGCAGCTGGGATGAGGTGCTCTTATTCTCCATGGACTTTACAGTGTCCCAGAACTTTTTGGAGAGAAAGCTACAGGATGCAAATTTCTGTTTGAAAAGCTAGCCTTTGCTTTCCTAACTGACTGTGTGTATTGGTTCCTGACTTCCCTGAAAAGTTGCATATCGCAGGGACAATTCAGGGCTAGTGCAGTACGCCACAGGATGTTTTTGTGCTGGTTGAGGGCAGTCAGGTCTAGAGTGAACCAAGGGCTATATCTGTTATTTTTTCTAAATTTCTTGAAAGGAGCATGCTTATTTAAGATGGTGAGGAAAGCACTTTTAAAGAACAACCAGGCATCCTCTACTGACGGGATGAGGTCAATATCCTTCCAGGATAACCGAGCCAGGTCGATTTGAAATGCCTGCTTGCAGAAGAGTTTTAGGGAGAGTTTGACAGTGTTGAGGGGAGGTCGTTTCACCGCGGGCCCATAAAGGATGTAGGCAATGAGGCAGTGATCGCTGATATCCTAATTGAAAACAGCAGAGGTGTATTTGGAGGGCAAGTTGGTCAGGATGATATCTATGAGGGTGCCCATGTTTACGGATTTAGGGTTGTACCTGGTGGGTTCCTTGATCATTTGTGTGAGATTGAGGGCGTCTAGCTTAGATTGTAGGACGGCCGGGGTGTTAAGCATATCCCAGTTTAGGTCACTTAACAGAACGAACTCTGAAGATAGATGGGGGGCAATCAATTCACATATGGTGTCCAGGGCACCATCTATAACAGGCGGCAACAGTGAGAGACTTATTTCTGTAGAGACTCATTTTTTAAATTAGAAGCTCGAACTGTTTGGGCATAGACCTGGAAAGTATGACAGAACTTTGCAGGCTAACTCCTCCCCTTTGGCAGTTTTATCTTGACAGAAAATGTTGTAGTTGGAGATGGAAATCTCAGAATTTTTTGTGGCTTTACTAAGTCAGGATTCAGACATGGCAAGGACATCACGATTGGCAGAGTGTGCTAAAGCAGTGAGTAAAACAAACTTAGGCAGGAGGCTTCTGATGTTAACATGCATGAAACCAAGGCTTTTACGGTTAGAGAGGTCAACAAATGAGAGCGCCTTGGGACACACAGGGCCTGGGTTAACCTCTACATCACTTGAGGAACAGAGGAGGAGTAGGATGAGGGTACGGCTAAAGGCTATCAAAACTGGTCATCTAGTGAGTTTGGGGACAGAGAATAAAAGGAGCAGATTTCTGGGCGTGGTAGAATAGATTCAGGGCATAATGTACAGACAGGGGTATGGTCAGGTGCGGGTACAGTGGAGGTAAACCTAGGCATTGAGTGACGATAAGAGAGGTTGCATCTCTGGAGGCACTAGTTATGCTAGGTGAGGTCACCCCATGTGTGGGAGGTGGGACAAAAGAGGTATCTGAGGCATGTTGAGTGGGGCTAGGGGCTCAGCAGTAAAATAAAACAATGATAACTATCCTAAACAACGGTATACAAGGCATATTGACATTAGAGAGAGACATAAAGCAAGGCATAAAGCAATCACAGGTGTTGATTGGGAGAGCTAGCTAAGACAACAATGGGTAAGACAGCAACAGCTAATCAGCTAAGACAACAACAACAGGTAAAATGGCGATGAATGGGCAGAGAGGGTCAGCTAACTACACACAGGGCCTCAGTTCGAGACTGGGGCTGACAGATAAACAAAATGGAGTACCGTGATTAATGAACAGTCCAGCAGGCATCAGCTATGTAGCCAGGTGATCATAGGGTCCAGTGTATAGCAATAGATGAAACAGGGAAGTTGTTACTACACTAGCAAGCGGGAAACACAGCGTTCATAAACTTAGCAGGTCGGGGCTAGCAGAAGCGTCTTCACCGACGTCTGACAAAGGCCAGTTGAGGGCACATCGAACTGAATTGCGTCGGCAGACCAGTCGTGATGGATCGGCGCGGCTCCGTGTCGACAAAGGGTCCAGGCCAATTGGCAAAAGAGGTATTGTAGCTGGAGTAATTTTGTTTGCTAGCCGGGAGATGCGCCTGGCTCGAGGCTAATTGGTGCTAGCTTCGGGACAAGGGCGTTAGCCACTATAGCCACCCGGTAGCAGTTAGCTAGTTGCGATGATCCGATGCAAAGGTCCAGAGCTTACAGCAGGAATCCGGCGATATAGTTGCTTTTAGTTGTGTTAGTGAAGAGTCCGGGAGGCATCAGCTGTGTAGCCGAGTGATCATAGGGTCCACTGAGCAAGCCAGGAGATGGGCCTGGCTCAAAGGCTATCTTCGAGGCTGGGCCACTCGGTAGCAGCTAGCTAGCTGCGATGATCTGGAGTAATGGTCCAGTAATGAAGTAATCTGGAGTAATGGTGGAGAAAAGCAGTCCGATATGCTCAGGGTTGATATCGCGCTGTGCAGACTGGCGGGTATTATCCAGGGTAAAAATGGCTGGTGTCTGAGCTAGAGGTAAAGGCCGCTAGCAGTGGCTAACAATGACTAAATAGCTAGTAGCTAATTAGTTGGTTAGCATATGATGGCTAGCTTATGATGGAGGTTCTAGCTATAAGGTCTAAAAATAGCTGATCCGTATCACATTGGGTGAGGCGGGTTGCCATAAGGTATATTTAATTTAAAAATGGAAAAAGAGATATATTGAAATATATACAAAAAAATACGAAAAATTAAACAATTTACATGGGACAATGACAAACACATCTGCACTGCTACGCCATCTTGGATTCAAGAGTGGGATGTGTGTGAGCAGGCATGCTCAGGAAAGCCTCTGGATAACCTCTCATTGTAAGTAAGGTATGTATGGAAAGGTATGAATAGGAAGATTAACCAGAATGTTCTCAAAACTACTTATCTTCAATAAATGTTATGTCCATGATGCTGATGTCATGCAGGTGTCAGGCTTTAGGTTAATAAGTGTCCATGAATGGGCATAGACCAGAACTAACATTGTGTTGGTAACACTGGTCTTCACTCATGGTCCTGAGGAATGGACAGCATCTCGCGCTGAAATGTCCACTCAAGACAATAACAAATATTCCACACATTAAAACAATGATTCATTTATATAACTACTGTAAATACCGTAACATCACAGTATAGCTCATTGTGTTGCGATGGAAAGGAGAAGAGGGCACACAGACAAACACTCACTATCACCCATAGATGCCACAGAGACTAACAAGGGGAATGGTCTGGGAATAGAATCCTCCTGACTTATTACTCTGATCATCTCAAACAGACAACAGAGCACGAGGTCATGTTCCACCATGTAGTAACACGGTGTAGCAACAAGGCCAGAGAGCGACAAACACAGCACAGACATGGCATAGGGGGTATGAATCAAATGTGGGAGAATGACTTATTAGTCAATATGAGGCGGATGCTGTGGCTTTTAGGGTACTGTGAGCGAGAGAGAGAGAGAGAGAGAGAGAGAGAGAGAGAGAGAGAGAGAGAGAGAGAGAGGGCAGGGAGGGGACGGGGGACGGGGGACGGGGGACGGGGAGGGGGGGCAGCCCTCACTAATGAATGAGACAAGAAAAACCTTGTTTAAAAGGACAAATCAGATCAGAAGATTTCCAACCCATTAGGCGCTACTCACCGGGAATGATAATAATGATAAAAGACGGTTAGGCCTCTGGACTTCTGATAGAAAACAGTGTTGTCTTGGGAGAAAAGCTTTTCCTGGAGGAGAATCAAAGAGCAGTTCATTTTCACTCTGACCTTCAGGGCTCCGGGCAGCCAGACAAGGGCACAAACAGATTGAGAATTAATTGGTGCAATTAACATTTTGTGATTATAAGGACTCCAGATCAATACGCTATGCAAATAGCAGTATTGATGTGCTGCAGAAACCTTGTTAATTGTGTTTGGCGAACAAACAGGCCCCTGTGTTACTATTCCATAATGGAACAGGAGGCACGGATGGGCTCAAACTGCTGACCACTTTAGATGCATGAGGACGTACAGCACTCTTCTCTTCTCTCCCCACACCCTCCATTCCACCCCCAACCCTCCACTCCTCTCCATCCCTCCATTCCACCCTCAACCCTCCACTCCTCTCCACTCCTCTCAAGACGCTTAAGGAAAGTTGCAGAGTTTGATAGTCTTGTTTGCTTTTAAGTTGTCCTTTTAGCGGGCCTTTGAAGAGGCCCTGCTTGAAGAGAAGAGTGTGGATGCAGCTGCTTCTCTGTTGCTGTGATCTCTCCAGTAGCCTGCTCTCATTTCAGGTTGTGGCAGATTACACAAATGGCCCTCTCCCTCGTTTCTTTGACTGTTTGTTTCAGTACAGGGGAGCAGGGATGGCCATGCGAAACACAATTGAAACGCTCAACGCAGACAGCCATTCTAATGAATTAGTTTCAGCTTTATTGCTATGGACTGGATTTTCCACTCTCGTTATTAAACCGCGTTGAAAATGCACTTTCATTTCAGATAAGTACCAGTAATCCTGTTTGCGGTGCGCAGTAGATGAAGTTAAATATAATTTAAGCAGAAACGGAAACTGGTGGAACAATGTAATCACTGAAAGTGAGATTGAAGTGATGCTATTATTGTTATCATTATTATTATTTTCATTATTAGAGCTTACTGCAGTGTAGAAAGCAGGGATGGTGATGGCAGGTAGCATCGGTGAGGGGAAGAGAAAACCCACTCTACCCAATAGCTATCAGAGAGATCCAATAAATCATAGCTCACTCAGCACCAGGCTTTTTCATATTGCCCATCTCACTGTTTGTCCCTGTGACAATGGCTTGCAAATTACATTCTAGGGCTTACTGCCTGCAGCCTACTGGAAATTCACACATCCACAAAGAGCTGTGCACATTGCAGAAAGTAAAGTACCATAGTAAAGCGCTACTGTTAATTACATGGAGTTAATAAGACGAGGGAGCAGTTAGCATGGCCTTAGCGGTACAGTGTAGCCGTAGCATTAGCCATGGCCGTGGTGTAATGCTCGGTTTTGTCTTCTACCCACATAGGAGTGCTGCCCCACGTTTGCTAAGGACTCTGGGAACAAAAAGAGAACTCCCTGGTGACAGTATGGCAGAGTCGTGATAAAAAGGTGCAAATATTAATCCTGCACTGCTTTATTTTAGTCACGGCTTTTAACAAATAGAAATTATGAATATTAAAAGAGAATTACAGAGCAGTGTTGAATAATTTAACACTCCACCCCATTCATTAGGATGGAAAATTAGGTTCTCAACACAAAGATTACAGGTAATGTCATAAAATGGAACAATTGACATGTTATTAGCCATTTGTTAGCATGCTAATTGGCCTTAATTCTTTTCATTTCTGGGCCGTGCTCATTGAAAGCATTAGCATTAATCCCCTGATGATGAAGTTAGTGTTAGGAATGGGAAGCACTCGAAGCAAGTACAGGTAGGGAAGAGTGTGGACACGACATTTCACACCCATGTTTATTAGACCATTTTACCACAGGGAATTAGCTCAATAATAATGCAGCTAGTCTTACTATTGATTGTACTGTGTGTTCTTTTATGACAGATATGCAGATATATGTTCACGCGTTTCCTATACAGGTGAATATGTCTCCTATGCAGTCCTTTTCTCTGTGGCATAATTGATCTAAATACTGTATCTAGCAAGTACATTGGACACAAAAGTAGCCTAATACAGGACCAAATAATACATAGGCCTATCATCTGCATGACAAATAGCAAATTATTGCTCATAGTACTTTCCTCCTTATCTCATTTGAAAGTAATGGGATCATTTGAAATATGTGCCCGGTATCTTTGGTCATGATTGGATGCAGAGTATTTCACACAACTGGGGTGCATCCAAAATGGCATCCTATTCTCTGTTCAGTGTACTACTTTTGGCCAGGGCCCTATGGCTTGACCATATGGGCCCGGGTCAAAAGTAATGCATTATATAGGGAATAGGGTGCCATTTTGGATGCACACTGAACTCCTGCCAGAGTATGACCCTGTGGTCCCATCGTCATGAAGAATCCATTCACAGAGTAGGGGTCCTCCTGGTGAACTTCCCTCCCTACTGGATCAATCCATGGCTGCAGTCAGGAATCCACAAATGACCACTCAATAAATCAGCAAACACATGGGGATGCAGACCAATCCACATGTAAACAGCAGTGTCGGGCAGCAACATGGACTGTGCGGTTAAAGTATTTACACTAATGTTGAACGAAACTGGCTAGACAAGAATACAAGCATCCTGCTTCATATGATGGTAATCATGATGATAATGATATTACAGTAATGATGGACAAGAAGTAATTATATAGCAATAACAGCTGATTGTTGAGAATTGCTACTAATAATAGTACTATTATCACTACCACTACGATCACTGATTATATATATATATATATGACCAATGAGAGTAGTAATAGTACCAAGGGTACCAACAACAAACAAGCATGTCCATCTTCTGTCAGACCGTAGAAAGCAGGTGAAAAAATACACAATGGGATTGCCTTATCACCCGTGGCTCAAAAAGACCTTGTCAAGATTGATGTCTTCCCTGTAGCTCTTGAAGTCTCTAGTTAATAGTAGGGGAAGACTCTTGAAATTAGAATCCACTTCTTGCTAAAAGCACCAGCCGTGAATTGAGGACATTAGAGAAAAAACAGAAAGGTCCATGTCATTTCTATAGGGTGGTGAGACACCGGGAGAGGAGAATAGCCAATCTGTGCGGTGTAATGGATATGTCAAGAGTTTCTAAATCATAGGTGTCCAGGGCAGAGAGACAAGAAAGCCAAACATAATGTCATCCTTCAGAGAGAAAGAGAGAGAAGAGGAGAGGGGGTTGGAGACAAACCAAAAAGTTCAAACAGATGCAAGACTGAGAGAAGGTCATGGAGTATAGGGTTTACATTTGGGCTCAAATTTAAATAATATGAACTGTTTATTATTTTCCTGTGTGCTGTTACTTACTATTACCTCCCTGGCATATTGGCTTGTGAGCATTATGGAAATGAAGTAACGCTACTTTGCTTAACAATAACACACTGACTTTGAATCCTCTTACTTAAGGTTTGATTGCTTCTTGACGGTGGTTTTAAATGAATTGTGTTGAGGAGTGATAAAGAGCTTATTGTCAGGAATAAAAGCCCAGAGCAATGAAGAAAAGCTACACATGGAGTGGCCAGACGATACAGGCTATTACGGTGAGGGAATGGTGTCCTTGACTGCCAGGACGGCTTAGAATTTTATTTCATCTTGTTTTGCCGGCTGCTGACAATGATGCGTGACTCTGGCACTGGTGGAAGAGGGCAAACATGAGAGCCATTTTAGATCTCATTTACATGTGTGTGTGTGTGTCTGTGTGAGCCGCGAGTATTAGCATGTGTGTATGTGTGTGTGGGTTGCATTGAGTGAGGTGTGTGTGTGTGTACGTGCACGTGTGTGTACCACACTCAGACTGACCTCTAGAAGTCTCACGCACCTAAGCCCTAAACGTCATGTAAATGACCACCGTGGAGGACTGAGGGACTCTGGGAATTGTTGTTTGTCTGCCTTGTAGAGAGGACGGTTGAGTTGTAATGACTCTCCAGTGGGTTCAGAATGTGGATGCTCTGTTCCTCAGCAGTTTGAGGCCGTCCCTTTGTTCTGTCTCCATGTTAGTTTGGTTGGCTGCTTGATTTGAGGCTAGCACATAGTGCGTTTAGAGGTTTTCATTGGTTTTGTCAAGGTGAGTCAGTGCCTTGATTGTTTACAGGCTCAACCCTGGGCCGATCTGGACTGGCTGGAGCCCCAGGGAGAACCTCCTCTCCGCTGGGTTCATCCTCTCTGTAGGCAGACCTCCATCAGAGGGGATTCACACCAGATATAAATGATTACACCACCATAAACGAAGGCTGAGTTAATCGGTCTTTTAGGAATAAGAAAAAAATATCCATTCAAGGAGAAAAAAAGAAAGTCTGTGGTGAAAACCTCACAGAGTGAGACAGTAAGTTTGTTAAGGGCAGCATCCCAATGAATTATGCAGAGCTACAAAACAAAAAGGAAGAAAACACCCAGTCTGAATTTGTCTCTGAGTCAGGCATGCCAAAAGCCTTTACTCTTTAAGTAAAGTATATGTCCAATAATTATCATGTCATCCTGTGTGTTTTCAAGCATACAGGAAATAATGATCCTGCTCCAAAAAAGTGTTTGAAAAATAGCAGGAGTAGGACCTTTTGTTCTGATTGGTTCAGGCACCCCAGACATCCTTTTCAAAGAGATTCGGCCAGAGCCTTTCTTCCTCATAAATAACATTGAAGAGCAATCTGTAGGATTAGAGGACATTGCAGAGATGATTTTGGTGCTGAGGAGGTCCACATGACCAGGATCCCCCAGTGTCCTGCTAAAATCCTCTTAGCTGCAGCCTTGGCCACAGACTCAGACATCCCAACCAAACCCCCAGCTGCATTCACAGCTCCAGCCCCTCTCCTATGAAGCCTCATCATCATCCACCTCCCCAGCAGCACCACTACCAGCAGCCCCAGTCTAAACCCCAGCCCTGTCCCCAGTCTCCAACCCTCCCTGTCTGCACCCGGCTGGAACTTTATTTAATGAGTGAAGTTTGGTGGTGGATATGTGGGGGTCCCACACCAGGCTGGGAGAAGCAGCAGAGGAAAAGCTTTCATAAAGCATGGGCGAACAAATGGGATTTAACACACAAGAGGCTCTGATGGCCTATTAATTCTGCTTTGGCTTGCTTCCAGAATGAGACAGCCTCTCTCCTAATACATGGCTAATTTCTATCAGAGGTATCAGGAGACTTTTTCTTTCCTGGGCAGGATGCATCCGCATAACTTTAATGGATTCATTCAAGGGCTACGGCACGGAGACATTGATTAGACTGCCTCAGAGGCCCTGCTGCTAGTCGCCTGACATAGGCAGCAAATGAAATGTGACCTCTGGTAAACAGGCCTGAACCACCCAGTCCCAGAATAATCCATGAGCTCAGAACCTTTCCCAATCCCATTTCATTAATGAAGTGATTTGAAAAGGGGGCTGCTGCAATTACCAATTTCTGAAACAGAAAATTCTAGAATTCTAACAAGAGAAAAATCGAACACATAACGAAGGGTAAAATATAGGTTGTTGAAACCCTTGAAGATGGGGTGGATATTCCAGCATTAAAACAGGATGATCCAGCCGTAAACACATGCAGATGTGGAAGAATGAATGTGGTGGCTTGTGGAAAATGGCCCACTAAAGGACCTTTTTTGGGCTGGATAACCAAAATATTTGTCAGCAGGAGAAAAGTCAATTTATTCATAATTTGCCAAAGTCAAGCAATGACAGCAGGGGAGAGAGAGTTAATCAATTTGCAGTGAAATGAAAAGCAGAGGAGAGGAAAAATGCTATCCACTTTTGTCTGATGCATTGGGGATTTAACAGTAGGACCATTCTGTCCATGCTACATTTACAGGGTTACAGAACGTAATCAGAAAGCTCTTCAGATCTGGTCTTTCAGATTCACATACAGTCCACCCCTTGTCCTTTTTAACCGCCATCCTTTTCCTCAGCAGGTTCTGTTGTTCATACTACCACCGTTTATTTCCCTTGAAAAAAGCTTCACCTTCCTCCTCAATGTCAAAAGAAAGTCAATCACAGCATCACTGTAGGTGTAATGTAACATAACTTATTTTTCTAATATCATTCATTTATTCATTTTCAATTAATAATTTATAATGCGACACACAGTTGTATGCAAATGAACAATTTAATTTTAATTAGGTTTTAATGACCAAACAAAGAATTAGTACTCGGTATGGTGCGTGCATGTAATTTGCTCAGGAATGAATTTCAGAGCTTTGTTCAATGTTTGGGTAGAGCACATCACTGGTAATTCCACTGGCTGAGTCCACCTTATGCTATAGCTGATTACATGTATAGGAAGACATTTGAAAGTCGTAAGTCAAAAACATTGACACATTTTTCCTATTGTACTAGGTCAGTTTGTAACAAATGCTGTGCTGAAGAAATAGCAGTGACCATTACAACCAGCGTGAACATAACAATCATGCGGCAAAATAGAGGCCCTGCACACTTTGAATTAGTCACATCACTGTTCCAGACAATGGAAAACTCCACTAGCAGCAATGTCCTACACATTCTAACGATTCCCATTGCTCTGGGAGGAAAGGCAGGCGGAGGGCTTGATGCCGCTGGACCCAAATGGCATTTGATAATGGCTTTTTTCAGCAAACCCAAAAGACATTGTTAAGATTTACATTTTCAAATATGTGCTGACCTTTTTCCCCTCCTCTCCTCTGTTCGCTTGTCATCAGGCCTGTAATTGAATCAATATATTTCCTGATCAGCCCAGAGATTGAATAAGGTCACAGGAAGCCATGTGTGGACATTAAAAATCATTATTCTACTCAAATTGAGCAGAGATGGCATAGACCATTCAGGGTTCAAAATGAAATTCTATTAGAGTCTATTACACTTTTACAATTATAGAGACGTTCCAATATTACAACGGGAAATGAAGTCATAATAAAAAGCACAGGGGTGTATTACAAAGAAATGTCTGTGCTATTGTTTTCTGACTTTGAGTCCCTTATTGAAATGATGAAGAGAACTTGGTGACTTTCCGGTCACTGATAAGTGACCTTGGTCATGAAAAATAGAGGAGTCTTTCAGTATAGCTCCATTTTCCTATTTCAAGTTATGTCTATACTCTATACTGGCTATACCAGTTGCAGGCAAAGTTTTCTTATTAATCAACAAAGTGTTGTAATAGTAGTGTGTCTGCCTTTAAATCGATTATCCTTACAGGCACGTTTTCAGACAAGTGTTATTAGCTGCAAAAAACTATTATGGCTTTTACTTACATTGAATTATACATGAAACATTTTTGCTGAGAAATGGTTACTGCAGTACCTTATGCACTGTTCTGAATGGCAAAACAGGCTAATTAAAAATCCAAATGGAATCATGCAATTGGAGGACAATGACTAAATCCTGTTACCACATCATTCCAGAAAAAAGAAAAGGGAAAATTAAATATATCACACTATTAACTGAGAACTTTCAGTTTTAAACTCTGGCAAATAATGTCCAACTATCAAAGCAGGAACTAGATAAAATTCAATTTTTAATTGGCTTAGTTATTGAAATTAATAACACTTATCAGCAATCAACTTATCAACTCTGCACGCACGGAGAAGAGAGATACAGAGAGAGGGAGAGAGAGAGTGTGAGAGAGAGAGTGTGAGAGAGAGAGTGTGCAAGAGAGCGAGAGAGAGAGAGAGCAAGAGAAAGAGAGAGAAAGAGAGAGAGAAATCTGCAAAGCAAAGCGAGAGAAAACTATTCCTTACAGCTTAACATTTATGAGGATCAGTCCACTAGTGCCATTTAGTTTACATGTTCATAAATGAGCACTGGGTCTGTCTTCCTCAAATGGGAAAATCTGTCTTGTGTCACATGGGGAGGATGGCCTGTGTCTGGACTGTAACATACATCTGCTAATGTGGAGGAAGATGCTCGCCTCGCCTCCTCAGTTGTCATGCTGATGTTTCACACTAACTACAGCCCCTCTGGTCAATTAGGTGTGATGGCTACAATGTCTGCAGTGTTCCTACGCTCCTTAAACCCCAGTCAAATGAAAGCGAGCAGGGAAATTCGAGCGGCTTGGAATCGTTGCCGGGCATTGCAGCCATTATCGCCGGGTGAAAATGGGCTTTCATCTCAGGTGGAACAGAGTCATTGATAGACTACATCTCCGCTGTGAGCCGGCCCAGTTAAAGTCTGCATAAAGAGAGGGATGCTAATGAAACAGACCATTTATACCTTCAGTTCCACCCCCACCACTCCACATTCCTGGAACATTAAACATCCAAGTGGAACGTTTATGAAACACATAATGACAATCTAAATCAGTGGGCTGCTCCAATCTTCGAGGATTAGTGGTTTTGATGTAGTTCAATACGTGAAGGCATACTTGTCGCCTTATTAACAGCTTCAGAACTCGTCCCTGAAGAAGCGGGCGGGGGGAGGGAACTCTCTCTGCTACACTATGCCACAGATCGCAGCTAGCAAATTAGGGCCTGTGATAATCTATTCAGGATGAAAAAAAGGGAGCGGGAGATACTTGGCCTGTCAGATCTGTCAGGTAGAAGAATGGAGGGTTATTTCATGTCTCCTTAGTGGATTTTTTACTTTAAGGGTTTCTTTTCTTGTCTCCTCTGTAAAACTCAGTACACCACTTCCTCTGCAAGGCCCATATTAACCAGCCCAGTACAAAGGCAGTGGGATGACAACAATCGTGGCAAGTTTATAGCTAGGTTCATGCTAAATAAACTTGCTGCTTGGTGGCAAGCCATTATACAGTATATGTCACAACCAGTTAACTACACCAAGAGCATCTGAGAAGGGTCTTATTAACCCCATAGCTCCCATCCCACCCAGACATCAGGGGCAGTGTATTCACTTCCACCCTGTATACAAGATGTTACTAATCCACAGCTGCTGTCTGTCTGGGACACTGAAGCCTGTGGGCTCTAACAGCTCTCAGACCAGCACTGGTGCCTGCCCTCCCCAAAGACCCCAGTCACCTGTCCACACACGCACCATTAACTGAAAGCAGAGCTCCAGTGTGGGTATATTACCAGCATGTCAGAGGATAGGCTCTCAGAATGCATTAGCAGGTGACTGGCAGGCATGCAGGGGGACTAAGGTCAATGCCTCGGCTGCCTCGGGGGACCCAAGGAGGTCATTCATATCATATCACTTCACCCACACTGTTACTGTGGAGATGGTGCAGACAGTTAGGCTACTATTCCTCCGTCACTCCAGCACCAGCAGCCCATCCATACGGAAACACTAAGGTGTCTTGACTGGGATGCTAATCCTGGCTGAGGCCCTCTTCTCCCCAGTTTAGCAGGCTGGCCCTCTCCTTCTCCCCCAGGTTTGTTGGGGGCCCGATGGTGATGAATGTCTTTTCCGTTGTGTGGAGACCCCTGTACTGCTACAGCAATGCCAGATGGAATGAAAAACAGATTAAGGAAGCAGGCAGCCGGCACCGTGAGGATGTTTGGCTGGTGGCTATTGAGTTATCGGCCGTTTTCACACTTAATGAAACAACTTATAGCACTGCAGCTTACTAAATATTCCCCAGACGCTGGGCAGAGCATCAGAGCTGCCAGGGCTGAGAAGTCGACATTAGATTTTAATTAAAAACAAACAAACAAATTACCAAAAGAAAGTGGAAGGAAATGTAACTCTCCATCCAAGCACAGGGAACTTTGAACTCTTCAGGTCACTTTTACAAATCCACAATGAACTGTGGCACCATCTGAGTTAACATGGTTGAGGAGATGACAGGGTAGCCTACACACCCACATGAAAAAATACTATAGTATTCTATGGTTAAATACTATAGTATTCACTGTAATGTTTTTGCGAACTTTACTGTAGTATTCACTGTAGTTTTTCATACATGCCCGTAGTATACTGTAGTATTCACAGTTTACTATAGTATAAATACTGTAGTAAGAAAAAAATTGTAGAATATACTAACTATAGTCATTACATATTCAATCGATCCCTATCCCAGTCTGCTGTCCCCACATGCTTCACGATGGCCACCATTGTTCCTGTTCCCAAGAAAGCCAAGGTAACTGAACTAAATGACTATCGCCCCGTAGCACTCACTTCCGTCATCATGAAGTGCTTTGAGAGACTAGTCAAGGATCATATCACCTCCACCCTACCTGTCACCCTTGACCCACTTCAATTTACTTACTGCCCCAGTAGGTCCACAGACAATGCAATCGCCATCACACTGCACACTGCCCTATCCCATCTATACAAGAGGAATAGCTATGTACGAATGCTGTTCATTGACTACAGCTCAGCATTCAACACCATAGTATCCTCCAAACTCATCATTAAGCTTGAGTCCCTGGGTCTTGACCCTGCCCTGTGCAACTGGGTCCTGGACTTCCTGACGGCCACCCCCAGGTGGTGAAGGTAGGAGACAACATCTACACTCAGCTGATCCTCAACACTGGGGCCCCACAAGGGTGTGTTCTCAGCCCCCTCCTGTACTCCCTGTTCATCCATGACTACGTGGCCATGCACCCCTCCAACTCAATCATCAAATTTGCAGACGACACAACAGTGGTAGCTTGACTACCAACAATGACGAGACAGCCTACAGGGAAGAGGTGAGGGCCCTCGGAGTGTGGTGTCAGGAAAATAACCTCTCACTCAATGTCAGAAAAACAAAAAAGATGATCGTGGACTTCAGGAAAAATTGATGGGACAGCAGTGGAGAAGGTGGAAAGTTTTAAGTTCCTCTGTGTACATATCACCAACAAACTAAAATGGTCCACGCAAACAGACAGCGTGGTGAAGAATGCGCAACAGCGCCTCTTCAACCTCAGGAGGCTGAAAAAATGTGGCTTATCACCGAAAACTCTCACTATCTTTTACAGGTGCACAATCGAGAGCATCCTGTCGGGCTGTAGCACCGCCTGGTACGGCAACTGCACCGCCCACAACCACAGGGCACTCCAGAGGGTGGTGCGGTCTGCACAACGCATCACCGGGGGCAAACTACCTGCCCTCCAGGACACCTTCAACACCCAATGTCACAGGAAGGCAAAAAAGATCATCAAGGACAATAACCACCCGAGCCACTGCCTGTTCACCCCGCTTCCATCCAGAGGCCATCAGATTGCTTCTATCTCAAGGCCATCAGATTGTTAAACAGCCATCACTAGCACAGAGCTGCCTACCTACAGACTTGATATCATTGGTCACTTTAATAAATGGAACACTAGTCACTTTAATAACACCACTTTAAGAATGTTTACATATCTCACATTACTTATCCCATATGTATATACTGTATACTGTATCCTTCACTATCTATTGCATCTTACCCGCTCTGTCACTGCTCATCCATATATTTTGTATTTATATATTCTTATCCCATTCCTTTACTAAATTGTGTGTATTAGGTTTTGTTGTGGAATTTGTTAGATATTAGGTTTTGTTAGATATTACCTGTTAGATATTACCTGTTAGATATTACCTGTTAGATACTGCTGCACTGTCGGATCTAGAAGCATAAGCATTTCGCTACACTCGCAATAACATCTGCTAACCATGTGTATGTGACCAATAAAATGTGAATTGATTTACTGTAGTGTTTTTGTGGACTGTAGTATACTGTAGTGTTTTTGCAGATATTACTGTAGTATTTACTATAGTGTTTTATTATCTTTGCTTTGACATAGCAGTTGGGGCTTTGTCCTTGAGAAAACCTACTGGCCAAAATACTCAAAAGCAAATTTTCCATAACCTGTATGTAGGTAGATCAGAGGTCTGAACAGACAGTTCAGGACTTCTGCTCTTTTTTCATAACATGTAAGGAACACACTATATGGTCTCTACTTGGCATGTACGTTTCTCCCTTATGGGTGGCACAAACTGGGATATGGGGGAGGGGAATGGGCAGCGTATAAGCAAATGTGTACTTTAGTATATACTATACTAATTACTGTAGTATTTTTGAGGGCATTACTATAGTAATTACTGTAGTGTTTTTGCAAACATTACTGTAGTATTTACTGTAGCGTTTTCGTGGTCTGTAGTATACTGTAGTATTTACCATAGTATTCTACAGTATACTACAACATTCTACAGTGTGTAGTATAGTATTCTACAGTATACTACAGTTTACTTCAGAATTCTATAGTAAGTACTGTACTGTAGTAATCTATAGTAAACTGTACATACAGTACATCAAAAGAACTCATCAAAAGGCGGAACACTGGATATACGAAGACAGCCAGGAGAAAGAGAATGAGAAGATTAGAGTCAATCAAAGTGAATGCAGCGTCTACATCAACAAACACATTCCACAAAGCCAGCAGTTAAGACTATACCACTGTCTCGGATGTATGATTTGATAATCAACCTAATCTCTTTAACCTTCACTGCAGGGCACTTATCATGAGCATATCAGATTGCTTTTGAAAATCATATTGAGACGGGGCAAGAAATCATTTCACTTCCCTTTTGTTCATGCGAATTTCAATGGATCTTTATTTTCAAGGCTACACGTGTCCTTTCAGGTGTAAATGGTTGTGTGAGATGTCCTATCATGGTTGCTGTGTTCTCTGGAGATGCTAGATCTTTAAATAGAACTAGAATCAGCCAGGCAGCTCATTATGCCCCACTCTGTTTATAATGATGTTTCCAGAAATCTATCCATCGCTCCACTTTGTAATTAAACTTCCCCAGAATTGCTGGGTTCAACAGTTTCTCCTCGTTTTGGCCAACTCCTTATCGTTGCTTTAATTTTCCCTGTGCCTCCAGCACAGCACATCCAGCTTTGAAGGCTATCCTCTCCTCTCAGGGGGGAAGAAAGTTTGTTTTAGCAGTATCGGTTTTAAACAGGACCTTATTAGACATTCTGTACTAACACTTATGGACTTTTATCATTGAAATAGATATGTATTATAGGAACAAGAGCATTAACATTTGTGCTCTCTCATCACTTTGTGAAAAAAGACAAATGATGTCAGAGTGGAGGCGATGTAACAGCTGCAGTAGGGGCTGCTGGCCTCCTATCCAGGCAGCCAAACCAATGTAGACCATAGCTTCCCGGGGCCTTTCCTCCTAACAGCCTCCTTCTCCCTCTGGATTCTTGCTCCTCCAACTGCACACATTGCCTGCCTTGTTCCTTTCATTTGAGTTTGACCCCTGCTTTTCTTACTTCCGAGTAGGCTTCATTAAATGCCTCTCTGGCTCATTCACAGCCCTCTCTCTCCCTCACTAAGTGGGAGAAACGTTACAAAAGTAAAGCTTCCAGTGCGCAATCCTCAGTGGAGAGGGTGACCCCAACATTAGGGAGAAAAAGAACCTGAGGATAATAGCAAATGAAGCCAGGGGCCGCATTAATGGGTAGACACTAGCTCGCCAAGTTCTGGGAGCTGCTTATACTGACAGACGTGTATATTAATACTCAGCACTTTTATTGAGAGTAGAAAGAAATATGAATATTCATCCTCATTTATATTTCAAGGCATTTCCATTCCTGCGGGGGCCGGGCTAGGTTTTGACCAATTTCCATCCCCATTACGGAAATGACAGCTCTCACTCCTGGGCCCTGACAGAGGTCTGCTCAATGCACAAGAGGTCCTGCAAGGAGGGAGCTTGCGCCCGTTCCCAGCTGTCCACAAACAGAGGAAAATATCCAATGGAATCTGTGAGAATTTTTAATCACACAAAGGGCCTGCTAATTAGGCAGCTGATGGGGCATGGAGAGCACAAGGACAAATTCTTTAAACAAAGGACTGGAAACTTTAGGAGCCTTAATTACTCGGGCAAAGAGTTCATTCCAGAACTGGAGAGCACATCATTCCACTAATGAGACCAAGTGGCAGCACATATTAGTGAGAAATAATGTGGAAAGTTCAATTATATTGTGCTTTTGGAGCCTTTCCCCCCTTCTGTTGCCTGCTTCTTATGCACACACATGTAAGACAAAGCCCAGGCCAATGGAGGAAGGAGGCAGTGGGTGGAGGACACGGAATCGCTGGCACCACGACTTCATTCTTCCCGTGTAGCTTGGCAGGCTTGATCGTCTTAATTGCCCATTAGAATGTTCTCCTGTTTGAAAATGAATATCATTATGTCCCCCGGATTTGGCCTTCGCTGGAGAAGGTCTTATTGCAATTTTCTCATTCAATACCGCGTGTCTAGAATTCTAAACACACAATTGACCACTAATTTGCAGTAACTGGACACCAGCAAAATTATGAAAGAAGAAGCAGAAACAGACTTAATCACCCTGCCCTCATTACTGAGAGGTACAATTATCTTCTATCTTTTTCCTTTCAACATGAACAAGTATCCTTTATTAAAACTAAATACATATACATGGCCCGGTCTCTTGGTTACCAGGAACAAAGAAAAACAAATCACCAAACTCCAAACGGCTGTCATGGATTCAGGCCTCTGGGAAAACATTGCTGATGGAGTCACAGACCAAGGATCAAAGTTCCTCTCACAGTAAGGCCTTTGCTGGGCCAATACAGTGTTGACGATTGAAATGATATGGCGATTATACTTACATTATAACCATCTAGTAGTGTAATAAAGAAAATACAAGAACCACAAATGAAAGCTACCATGCCAACCATGCTGCTACTATGGATCTGTTTCCCATGTTTTGTACTGGGGCAGAAGTCAGTTGGAGGAAAAAGTGATGCCCATGTTTTTACAGGCCTCAGATGAGGTTATTATCTCAGTGTGTTATGAGAGACGTTGGTGGGAAACATTAGGCCCGCAACCCAGCTAATAACATTAGTTACAATGTTTAACTCTGCTGAAACCAAGTGTTTCACAACGATGTTGTGGTAAATAATGGAGAATTACAATCAAATAACGGGCCACTGAAAGGGTAATTTATGCATCTTTCACCTGCGTAAAAGATTGCGTTAAAAATCCTAATGCCCCACGTCAGGAGGTGCCTACATACCAATTACAACATGCAGGAAGCAAATTCCGCGTGAAATAAAACAGCTAATGGGAAATAGAGTGCGGCAGGCAGGCAGGCAGGCAGGAGCATTCCTCTCTGCTAGCTTAACTAGCACCAGGGGGAGAGTCAGGCAGGGAGAACCAGTGAGAGACCACAGCTGGACATAACCTACTGTAGCGCGGTGGGGCCTAATGCACCATCTCTAATGAGATGGAGGTAGATGTGTCAGCCCTCAGAGACAACCTGATCACCACACTCATGGTCAGGCTCTTCACTTACATTACATTTCTTTATAATGAAATACAGACGTAGGCCTACTATATATATATATATATTTCTCACAATTCTTAACCTATCCATTAGGCTCTGTATCAGAGCACTCACAGTGAGTGCTGTGCAGTGGAAGTCCAATATATTCCATACTTGACTGTAACATGCAGTATGAAGTCTATTTTTACTATGGTCCTTACGTATAGTATATCCTTTTACAGCATGTGCATCAGACATGAAAATACACTCACCCTAATGTGCATGTATTCTAAGGACAAAAACACGGAATATAACAGGGAGCTCGCCAGTTAAACCAATGCATTAAAAAGTTTACGTTTGAGACCACTGCTTCTACTAAGTACTGCATCCCTCCTACTGAGAAAAAATAAGCCCTTAGCTGGAAACTATCTGACATTTCTAAGATGAGTCACTAATGTGTATGCACTTCTGGAGCCCGTTCCACCAGCTCCTCACACTGTCTAGGTTAAACGCATATGAGCTGCGTTCACAGGCCCTCGTTCCAGCTTAAGATACTGTATGTTGGGAAATTAGGAAGAGCTTGACCGTGTCCTCCTCTATACCCATCGCCTGCCTCTCCAGACGTCCTAACCCAGGAGAATAGACTGACCTCAGAGTTAGGGAATCTATCGATTTCCTCCTCGGCTGCTGTCTTCCTCGTTGTGTTTGTTTCTTCTTGCCTATCGCACTCATTTTATTTCCACGGAACAGGATCAATAGAGACGTGTCTGTACTTGCTTGTTTCCAACTTTATGAAAACACATAAAGTTTCACACCCTTAAGCACATCAGCGGATCTTCATCATTTCTCCAGTGGTTCAAATAATTTGGGTTCAAATGATTGACAAGTGTAATTGTGCGTGAGGGCTGCTGTAGAGAGAGATAGGCTGACTCTTCATATGTATATTTGTAGAGCAGTCTTCAGGGCTGTCAGGAACTAGGCAAAATATCTCCACTATATCGACCTTTCTAACTTTGCGTTTTTTAAAAAGTCACTTAAATGTGAATGGAAGACTTTCATAGTTTCTACCTGGAGACTTTCTTAACTGTGTCTCTCTGGGACTTAGCCTGAATACCAATCCTCCTATATAATACAGCAGGATTTGAGTTATGTCCACAATTTAGGATCATTACTTCATAATTAGGCAGCTTAAAACATTGTTAAATGTCAATTGACTGGTGCTTTATCAAATCTATCCACACAGGGTAGACAAAAGCCCTTATTTTGTCCCAGCTATTAAATAGAATCAGTTTAAAAAGACAGTACTGACATTGCATACATGAATACAATTTTACCATATGTGATAAAAGCAGGAAACAGGAAGTTGAAAAATTCATCACTGTATAATTGTACATTAGAGACAGGACTCTAATGACATTGGTCATCAAGATGTTGATAACAGGTGCGCACCAAAGTTACGTTTCAGACCTGTATAGCAGTTTTAAAACTTGCAAGTAGGCAAGTATGAGGACAACTTACTGTAGGCTCACACACACTCCACCTTTTGTTGATGTGCAGAGTGGTCTGAGAGAGTTGACCAACATGACTCCCCAATTATGAACTGGTCACTCCTCTGTGAAGCAAGTGGTACACAGACACATTATGTCTGTGCTGGTTAACTATAATAAGACAATTCGAGAGCTTTGGACTATAAGGTTCTATCTGCATTTTTGTCAAAATGTAGTTATTGTCATAGCCTTGTTCTGTTCAATGTTCTCTACCTGTATAGTACATTAAATACCCACAATTCATGTTAAGTTCAAAATAATACAATAAAAAAATTGCTGACACCATTCAAACCAATGTGGGTTCGGAACTTTAAAGTCAATTGTCTCAGAATCATATTTTTTTGCATTAGGAACCTTAAGCTCTCAAATTGCTTGATACATAACAGCAAGGGCTCAATAGCCACCATGAAGTCCTGTGTGTTAAGAAGTTTTCTGTTTATGGAGCCTTCATCCTCCCAACCAACTGTTCCCCCATCCCTTGCTGGATACACAATGCTGAGACACCCTTTTCGCCGCAGACGGTGCTACGCGTTGAATTAAAGGGGCCTGATTGATAAGGAGGTTGAAGGCAAATCTGCTCCCACTAATTGTCTTTCAAATGCCCTCATTAATCAAAGCGGAGCGGGCCGTGTGACGGGCGGCCCTGTCAGCCGCTGTGCTCCAGCCTCTCCTCTGGCCATTCACCTCCCAGCGTGAGGCCCGCTCCCTTCCCTTCCCCTCCGTCACGCGCCGCCATCCGAGGAGCATGGGCCGTCCGTCCGCCGCACACCTGCCTTCTGCCAGACAGGATCTGACCGCCCCTGCCATCGTGGCGGCCCCAGAGACCAATTTAGCAGCCACTTAATGATTCATGGCTTCAAGTGGGGGAAATGAGGGCAGCATATGATAACAGGAATAAATACATTTAATTAGCTCCTCATATACATTATTTATTTATTTACCTGCACCCTGATTAATTTATATATTGTGTGTTTGTGTTGCAGGGTTTTTTGGTATTCACAGCATCTGGTGGGAGCCTTTCTTCACATAGAGAGTGCCCTTTCTTCACATCCCTGTTCTGGGGGCTGGCTGTGTAACTCCTGTGTGTATCTGGGGACCCACAGAAAGGGCCCGGGGGGAGGGGGGCAAGCAGGAGGGTGGAGTCATGAGGGATTTGGCAATCCCCTACAATGAAATGGCTGGGAGTATTAGACTTTAAAATATACAGTTCCCTGTGCACTAAGTAGCCTTGTTTGTGAATTTTCTGACAGGTCGCTACTCCCCCGGTTTTCTTTGAGTGCGGGGCATACATTTTCATGGAGGCGCTAATCAAAGCTGAGCTGTGGCAAATGGTGGAGCCGCAGCCAGCCCAATCAGAGACGGACCTGGCTCTCTTCCATAAGGAACGCTGATGACAACTCTTACCCCGGCATCTGCCATCACACCCTCGCCAGTTTGTCTTCTCACACACACTCATCAGCAGCTCACAGGGATCTCGCTCAATAGAGAAGCACCCACTGAATATGAAACCATCGGTGAGCTAGAGTAACAAGTTACGCCCTTACCCAAACTACTATGGTGCAGCTGTAACAGGGTTGGTTATGTTTCCACGTGCCACTGCAGAAATATGCATTCAATGTGTATGTATTCCGATTCAATTAAGAGGCCAATATGGTGTATGTCATTGGGTACGCTTGCAGATAGGTGGAAATCGCATACATCAATTCTTCCAAGTCTGATAATTCTACGCAAGTGGTAGGTCACTTTCTGAAGTACTGTATTCTATTTACATATTTACAATGTGTACGAGTTCACTATGTACATTTCCTGATGTATATACAGTACCAGTAAAAAGTTTGGACACACCTACTCATTCAAGGGGTTTTCTGTATTTCTACTATTTTCTACACTGTAGAATAAACTATGAAATAACACATATGGAATCATGTAGTAACCAAAAACGTTTAAACAAATCAAAATATATTTTATATTTGAGATTCTTCAAAGTAGCCACCGTTTGCCTTGATGACAGCTTTGCACACTCTTGGCATTCTCTCAACCAGCTTTATGAGGTAGTCACCTGGAATGCCTTTCAATTAACAGGTGTGCCTTGTTAAAAGTTAAATTGGGGAATTTCTTTCCTTCTTAATGCATTTGAGTATACAGAAGATAGCCCTATTTGGTAAAAGACCAAGTCAATATTATAGCAAGAACAGCCCAAATAAGCAAAGAGAAATGACAGTCTATCATTACTTTAAGACATGGTCAGTCAATACGGAACATTTCAAGACTTTCTTCAAGTGCAGTCGCAAAAACCATTAAGCGCTATGATGAAGCTGGCTCTCATGAGGACCGCCACAGGAAAGGAAGACCCACAGTTGCCTCTGCTGCAGAGGATAAGTTCATTAGAGTTATCTGCACCTCAGATTGCAGCCCAAATAAATGCTTCACAGAGTTCAAGTAACAGACACATCTCAACATCAACTGTTCAGAGGAGACTGCGTGAATCAGGCCTTCATGGTCGAATTGCTATAAAGAAACTACTACTAAAGGGCACCAATAAGAAGAAGAAACTTGCTTGGGCCAAGAAACACGAGCAATGAACATTAGACTGGTGGAAATCTGTCCTTTGGTCTGATGAGTCCAAATGTATTATTTTTGGTTCCAACCGCCATGTCTTTGTGAGACGCAGAGTAGGTGAACGAATGATCTCCATATGTGTGATTCCCACCGTGAAGCATGGAGGAGGTGGTGTGATGGTGCTTTGCTGGTGACATTGTCAGTGATTTATTTTTAATTCAAGGCACACTTAACCAGCATGGCTACCACAGCATTCTGCAGCAATACGCCATCCCATCTGGTTTGCGCCTAGTGGGACTATCATTTGTTTTTCAACAGGACGATGACCCAACACACCTCCAGACTGTGTAAGGGCTATTTGACCAAGAAGGAGAGTGATGGAGTGCTGCATCAGATTACCTGGCCTCCACAATCACCCTACCTCAATCCAATTGAGATGGTTTGGGATGAGTTGGACCGCAAGGTGAAGGAAAAGCAGCCAACAAGTGCTCAGCATATGTGGGAACTCCTTCGAGACTGTTGGAAAAGCATTCCAGGTGAAGCTGGTTGAGAGAATACCAAGAGTGTGCAAAGCTGTCATCATGGCTGGGCTTTGCAATAAACAATGACAAACATATGACAAAATACAACATGTGTAAGTACCTGATAATAGATAGGAGACAGCACATTAGTTGAGCAAGGCTTGATGTTGTTGATGGCTGTAGATGAATAAATCCGTAGGTGAAGGAAAAGCAGCCAACAAGTGCTCAGCATATGTGGGAACTCCTTCGAGACTGTTGGAAAAGCATTCCAGCATTCCAGGTGAAGCTGTTTGAGAGAATGCCAAGAGTGTGCAAAGCTGTCATCAAGGCAAAGGGTGGTTACTTTGAAGAATCTCAAATATAAAATATATTTTGATTTGTTTAACCTCTCTGGGCTAGGCGGGACGAATTCGTCCCACCTACGTAACAGCCAGTGTAATCCAGTGGCGCGATTTTCAAATACCTTAAAAATCCTATTACTTCAATTTCTCAAACATATGACTATTTTACAGCTATTTAAAGACAAGACTCTCGTTAATCTAACCACACTGTCTGATTTCAAAAAGGCTTTACAACGAAAGCAAAACATTAGATTATGTCAGCAGAGTACCAAGCCAGAAATAATCAGACACCCATTTTTCAAGCTAGCATATAATGTCACAAAAACCCAGAAGACAGCTAAATGCAGCACTAACCTTTGATGATCTTCATCAGATGACAACCCTAGGACATTATGTTATACAATACATGCATGTTTTGTGCAATCAAGTTCATATTTATATCAAAAAACAGCTTTTTACATTAGCATGTGACGTTCAGAACTAGCATACCCCCCGCAAACTTCCGGGGAATTTACTAACAATTTACTAAATTACTCACGATAAACGTTCACAAAAAGCATAACAATTATTTTAAGAATTATAGATACAGAACTCCTCTATGCACTCGATATGTCCGATTTTAAAATAGCTTTTTGGTGAAAGCACATTTTGCAATATTCTAAGTACATAGCCCAGCCATCACGGGCTAGCTATTTAGACACCCGGCAAGTTTAGCCTTCACCAAAATCAGATTTACTATAACAAAAATGTTCTTACCTTTGTTATCTTCGTCAGAATGCACTCCCAGGACTTCTACTTCAATAACAAATGTTGGTTTGGTCCCAAATAATCCATCGTTATATCCGAATAGCGGCGTTTTGTTCGTGTGTTCCAGAAACTATCCTAAAGGGTAAATAAGGGTCGTGCGCATGGCGCAATTCGTGACAAAAAAAATCTAAATATTACATTACCGTACTTCGAAGCATGTCAACCGCTGTTTAAAATCCATTTTTATGCCATTTTTCTCGTAAAAAAGCGATAATATTCCGACCGGGAATCTCCTTTTAGGTAAACAGACAAAGGAAAAGAAAGCTTTTGGTCGACGCGGGCACGAGCCTGAGTCTCACAGTACTGTAACCAGCCACTACCCAAACGCGCTACTTTGTTTCAGCCAGAGCCTGCAAAGCCACGATTCAGCTTTTTGCCGCCTTCTGAGAGACCATGTGAGCTGTAGAAAGTGTCACGTTATAGCAGAGATCCTTTGTAATTGATAGAGATGGCAAAGAAGTTCAAGAAATGGTCAGACAGGGTACTTCCTGTACAGAATCTTCTCAGGTTTTGACCTGCCATTTGAGTTCTGTTATACTCACAGACACCATTCAAACAGTTTTAGAAACTTTGGAGTGTTTTCTATCCAAAGCCAATAATTATATGCATATTCTAGTTACTGGGCAGGAGTAGTAACCAGATTCAATCGGGTACGTTTTTTATCCAGCCGTGTCAATACTGCCCCCTAGCCCTAACAGGTTAACACTTTTTTGGTTACTACATGACTCCATATGTGTTATTTCATAGTTTTGATGTCTTAACTATTATTCTACAATGTAGAAAATAGCAAACATAAAGAAAAACCCTGGAATGAGTAGGTGTGTCCAAACTTTTGACTGGTAGTGTATGTGTACGGTACCTGTTAGATATTGGGGGCTTGCTGTGATGTGCTCCTGTATGTATGTTATTGCTGTAGGAGTGAGTTAGCTAGCATGCTCTAAATGTAATGGTCGCGTTAGCTGCCTGCTAATACACATTTGTTGTTACGGATTTATTAATCTACAGCCATCAACATCATCAAGCCTTGCTCAACTAATGTGCTGTCTCCTATCTATTATCAGGTACTTACACATGTTGTATTTTGTCATATGTTTGTCATTGTTTATTGCAAAGCCCAGTCTGATAATTCTATGCAAGAGAGTTAACGATCGCATATGTTACGCGGCCATAGGAGAGTAAACATG
Source organism: Salmo salar (assembly GCF_965601325.2). Taxonomy (NCBI): domain Eukaryota; kingdom Metazoa; phylum Chordata; class Actinopteri; order Salmoniformes; family Salmonidae; genus Salmo; species Salmo salar. The sequence goes on along the minus strand of NC_138316.1, from coordinate 26,883,274 downwards.
ATAATACTTTGGATATGAAAATATACAATATAATGCACTCAATCTACTATAGAGATAACATATTAGTTTGGTTTCTACTGATTCTGTTGTTTTTCTCCTGGAACACAGTGAGAGAGAGAGAGAGAGAGAGAGAGAGAGAGGGGAGAGGGAGAGATGAGGGAGAATCTTATCACTGACATCCTCTTAATTACCCAATCTGGAGGAGATAAACAATCATTTCCTCCACTGCCGCAAATTAAAAATGTTGAGTGGTTAACAAGCTCAGAAACACTGAGCTGTCCACACACACAGCCAAAGAGAAGAGACCTATTGTCTTATCCAGGATTCCACTCCAGCCCGTGGCACTTGTGTGAAGTGAAATCAGTGAGATTGTGTGGGTGTGATGAGTATGGGTGAGGGGGTAAGGAGAGGGGTGAGGAGGTACGTTAGGGCAGGGTCCAGTACTGTGAGACACAGAGACCCCCTCTGTCCCCCTCTCCGTCCCCTCTCCCTCTAATCCCTGGCTGCTGAAGACCTCCAGACGCCCTCCTCTCATAATGACATGGCTATCAAACCCAATTGCTGTGGCTCAGACCCAAGGCAGTGCATTAAACCCCTTAGAGTCTGATTGCTTCTCCAGAGTCAAGTGGCTGTGTCCTCCTTGTCATTCCCCTGGCCGCCACACCACCATCGGTGCTGCTACTGCTGGGGAGATCCAGTAATGTCCAGCTGACCCACACTGCATCCGAAATGGCACCCTATTTCCTACATAGTACACTACTTTTGACCAAAGCCCTATGGCCCTGGTCAAAGGTAGTGCACTGTATAGGTAATAGGTTACAGTTTGGGACGTAGACCCCATTCACACTGACCCAACAACACACAGCCAGACTTAAATGGAGTTGACATCCACTGTGACATCTATTTTCATTATTGTATTTGAGACAATCATCAAAGTAAGCCCACCCATCCCCTTATCAAACAGTTTGGAGAACAACATACATGTTTGTTAGTCATTTATTTGGAATTTTCCATAAACAAATATACCAGTAACAGTTTATTGACACATTCACAGTGCTGCCCATTGATCATTTCCCCAAAATGTGTTACTTGTGAGTGTACTGCTTATTCAATTCATAATATGCCTCCAGGCAGCCATAGCAGGAGAGTGCTGTAAAGGCTGTTTTTACAGTAATGGTTTTGAGTGCAGGGCAAATGGGAACTTCCAACTCCACTGCTAACTCACAGTCACAGTCAGGGTGCTTGTGTTGTATGTGTGCACAAAACAGAGTGTGAATGACAGAGAGCGAATATCTGCAAGTGTTGGTTTGTCAGCATGAGTTTATGTGTGTTTTGTGCGTGTGTGCCTATGTGTGTATGTGTGTGGGCGTGCGTGCGTGCGTGCGTGCGTACGCTTGTATGTGTATACGTGTGTCTAAGATGGAGCGCTGTGCCAGAGTTTGGGCGGAGGGTGAATAACTACAGTGCTTACAGTGTAATCATGGTTCCCGTCAGGGCGGCTGCAGCGCTGCAGTACACAGGACCCTGCAGACTGAGATCTATGGTGATGAACGGCAGGCGCTGAGGAGCCCACTGCACCTGGATATTTATTAACACTGGTCTGACAGTAATGAGGCCTGAACAGGTGGGTTGAGACACACACATCACAGAGTTAGATGCCGTCCACCAGGAGGCGGTGGAAGAGATGGCGGTGCAGAGTGGGAGAGGTTCAGATCACCCTGCAGGTATACCGAGCACCACAGAGACCTGAGGCTCCACTCCCACTCATCACCACACTGACTGGGAAAACTGAACATCATTTTTTTGCTTTACAGTATACGTTACAACCTGGTGCAATTCAACAAATGTCCCAATGGATGATCATTGGAGTAAAAATAACAAGCAATATTAATAGCAGAATAGGATTTCCTTTAGCATGTAATACTGTATGAGGCCATGTGAAATTACAACTGTTTTTGAAACATGTAAAGACTTAATAATGTCTATAAAGAATTAATTCCATGTTAGTATTACTTCAGTGTTATCAGTGGCATACATTAGTGAGTATTGAGAAGGGAGAAGGGCTCTGCAGCACAGCAATACTGGTAACAACAGCACTGCCACAGCTTAGGTCAAAGATCAAAGGCCATTATCAGACTCCAGTCAGGAGTCCCTGTGGAAAACAGACACCTCTAAACTTTCCTTCCCTGAGGGTATTTGAATGAGTAGGATTTGAATATTCTGAACACTTTACAGCAGGGAAACAAATGGAGCAGCAAACAAAGCATCCAAAACATTAAACGCCTCTTGAATTCAAACACCAAAGCCACCCTCAACTACACTTGCTCACAATGCAACATAAAAAACTATTTCCTAAGAGATAGAGATGGAGAATAGGGCTGGTTCTCAGCCCACGCAGAATGGTCTACAGGAGTTAGAGCTGGGAGGCCTGGTCTCTGCAGAGATAGACTGGGTAGAGACTATGAGCGCTCTGCTCTACTCTGCCTGGCTGTCTTATTAAGACCCATAGTGAGGTTGATAAGCCCTGTCACCTGACGCTGAACAGATGCACAGAACAAAGGGAAGGAGGAGGCCTCCGCCGGCCAAAGGTGCATCTGCGGGGGAGGAGAACCCTGAGCTGCCGCTACAGCACTCTCTGAGCTGATGCTAGGCGATTGGCGCTCCCTCTCAACTATGGCGTGCAGAGCCTAATGGATGGGGAAAAGGTAGAGGTGGAGTGTGACTCCGTCCGACATCTTGTGTCAAAACCACCTCAGTGATGCGTCACCGTCGGATATGAGTGACATGATTGGGGAAGCCTGGTGTCACACAATGCCCATCCTAAATGGCACATGGAGAAATTCATTTAACTAATGTGAGTCAGCCGTATTCAGTATCCAGTCCGGTAATATGGAATAGAGGTGGCCAACTGTGAACAGAGGTGATCAAGTGTAATCTAAGCACAGGGGTTTGACATCATTGTGAGTGTTTCAGATGAACCTTTGATCTTGTGCCTCTTTTTGTTTCTCATCGTTTCTCACTCCTCCCGCTCTCTACATTTGGAAACATTATGACAAATACATAACACCTTTCACATATATTTTCAACAACTTTCCTCTCATTTGCACTACCCGACTGTCGCTGTTACCCTTCCTATCCCTGCTCTGTCTGTATCTCTCTCGGTCTCTCTGTATCTCTCTCTCTCTCTCTGTATCTCTCTCTTGGTCTCTCTGTATCTCTCTCTCGGTCTCTCTGTATCTCTCTCTCGGTCTCTCTGTATCTCTCTCGGTATCTCTCTCTCGGTCTCTCGGTATCTCTCTCTCGGTCTCTCTGTATCTCTCTCGGTCTCTCTGTATCTCTCTGTATCTCTCTCTCGGTCTCTCTGTATCTCTCTCGGTCTCTCTCTCTCTCCCTCTCTCTCTCTCTCTCTCTCTCTCTCTCTCTACCTCTCTCTCTACCTCACAGAGACATGGTGCAGGGTGTGGCAGGGCTGTAAGGCACTGGGCTGACTCCCCTGTCTGCCTGTAGGGGAGTTACATGCTGACCACACCGCCTACGTCGCGTGTGTGAGCATTGCAAAATAAATGTACACATACATGTTATTTAATCATTGCACCCACAGTGCTCATGCGTGCCAACGAGTATCTGCGTTGCCAAGTGCTAAAATAGAAGTCAGTTCTATTTGTGACGCTGAACGAGGTGCAAGTCCTGCCTCTCCTATCTCCTCATTGGTTTATAGAAGCATATACCCACGTGCCATCTCCTCATTGGTTATACCCACATGGGTGATTGAAAGATGAACTGAGGTTTTGTCGGTCGGTTGTGGTAATACACCTTATTATGAAAGTCAGATGCCAATCGCCATATAAAGTCCAAAGAAGAAAAAGCCTGGAAGGAGGAGAGATGACTAGAAACGATTCAGTTGACCATTTTATGTGTGGATGAATTGTCGGAGTAGATGTTCTTGTGCATTTCAGGTAAAATAACAACTCAATGTTTATATCCCAGGACAAATTAGCGAGCAACAGCAAGCCATCTAGGTAAATTGCCCTAAATGTTTAATGCTTTTCAATCTGTCCACAAATTAATATAATTTGTCGTGTCGTGTCGTGATCGCGTTTGGTGTGGGGGACAAAATCAATTTGCGCACGATGGCGCACGCGGACGCACGCGCGCATCCGGTTTGGGCATGGTGTTAGATCACATCTGTAAGCTTCCTGCAGAGGCCCAATTCCCATGGAAGGCCCGACTCATTCCCTATTCAGCCCTACTCATCCAGCTCTTCATAATGTGTGACCTTGGGCCGATCAGAACTGGTCCATGCCCTCAAAAACAGACATGAAACAATCACTACAGAGAAAAAGTTTAAAGTGAGTGAGTTTGAACTTTAGATAAACTATTCCACTTTACTGGCTATGAGCCCATCCACTGAACACAATAAATATATTTTTAGACAGGTCTAATTCCAAACTTTGGGGGAAACGGTAGCTTTTTGTTAATCTGTGGAGATGTGTATCTCGTTCATGCAATTTAAGCTCGCCCTGAAAAAGAACATTCATCAAGGAATATCTATCATCCAGGGCCAATAAACTGAAACACAAAACAGAATGCAGGATAAAATTGGAAATGCCGAAGCGTTCATGTACATGGATTAAAATGATAATGTTCAACATGCCATGGCATGCATGTCCTGCTTCACACACCAGTAAAAGATTTTTCTTTTGTGGTAAGGGTTCCGTTTCTAGCCTTCCAGTCAAACCTGTCACAGGCACAGACAATAGCCCTTTATTCATCTATCCCCTACACAGGGCCTACACTGTAACACAATGAGGGCAGATCTCCAATCTGAAGAGAACAGCAGCTCCCTTTAACAGAGCCTGTGTCTGGGCCTAATCTGGTCAACTCTGGTAAACGCTGCTCAACACTCCAGATGGGGGGAATTAGCTGCCTCAGACAGAGCAGAAAGACCTTAAACCCGGAGATACCTCTGAGATTAATTAGCTTTAAACTTGAGATATTATTATAGAATTCTATATTACAACAGGCATTGCCATGTGTCCGACTCCCTTCCTCAGATACAGGGGCAGATTGGGATGAAAATTCAGCCCTGGCATTTTAGACACACCCGCCAACATCACTGGGCACCACTCTGACTGCTTCTCCTTGTGCTCCTCTGTTGTCACACTGTCTGTTTGTCTTTCACTCCTAAGTATTAATTGCTATTACATATAGAGCCAACATATTAAGGAACTGGCAATACATCCGTGTCTCTCTGTTTTCTTCCTACCTCCAATGCACTCATCTCTGAGCTGTCTCTGCTAAGCCTAGAATCCTTTCCCACAGCACAGGTACCAGAATACCAGGGGACCACACTGCCTGAATGAATAAACACATGTATTAGATAAAGAAGAAAGACAACTGAATAAATGCCTAATAGATAACCAGTGGCTCATCAAAGCAAACCTACTTATATTGCAAATATACTGTAAGTGCCTGACTTTCATACATACCCCCCCATGTTATAGAGCCAAAATATTAAACCTGGCAGTACATGTGTCAGTGTGTCTCTCTCTTTCTTCTTCCTACCTCCACTGCACTTGACTGCTGCAGCAGCAGCTGAGCTGTTCGTGCTACTAAGCCTAGCATCACTGGGACCAGAAGACCAGGGGACCATACACTGACCTTTAACAGAGGATTATTTAGCAATTATTATGCATTAATTCAGTGTTCCATTGTTATACATGACTTGTATGAAATAAAAAGCAGTAGCCCTGTATTTAATGTCTTATAGATGGCGGTTGGCTTACGTCTTATAAAAGCCAATCAAACAACTTTTAGGCTATTGCAAGTTACTGCCTGTCATATGCATTCCCCCGAATACCCCCTTCATTAATTAGGCCTAAGCGTTAATCAGCCTACTATTTCATACGATATACAGCCAAAATATTAACTGGAAGCAGCAGGATACATCTGTGTCAGTGTGTTTATCTTTCTCTGTTTCTCCCTACCTCAACTGAATTGTCTTCTGCAGCAGCAGCTGATCTGTCGGTGCTAAGCATAGAGTCATTTCTCAGCACAGACTCAGCCAATAAGAAAACCGGGCCGGCCCATCTTGGTAGAGGGGGCCGGCCATTGCCCATTGATCAAGCAAATGCTCAAATATATTATGACCACAACAGGGAAATTGCACAAAAATATAAAAATATAAAAAACTTAACAGAACCATGGGCCACTAACCGTGTCCATGATAAAAATGTTTGGGACCAGCTCACCCAACAAAAAGATGGTTCAACCCATCTGGCATTTGCCAGAATTGCCAGATGGCCAGTCCGCCCATGCTCAGACAGTTCTGTAGCATAGTCCAGGCGGGTTGCAGGATGGAGAGCAGAGGAGAGGTCCTTAACAGGCCCTACTGTGTTCCATAATACATGTTGGCCTCATCCCCACTCTGACAGCACTTAAAGAACGTACAGCGATTTGAGTGACAAAGATCTCATCTATTTTTCAGCTGCGACTCACAGCTCCTGCAGGAGGAGAGCTGGGGTGGTGGGAGGGGAGGGTGGAGGTGGTGGGAGGGGAGGGTGGAGGTGGTGGGTGTAGGGGTGGAGCGAGTGACAATTAGAAATGTGTTGTTGGACAACAGCCTTGGACTCACTCACAAATTAGCTCAACCCTGCGCTTGCAGCACAAGCAGAGGAGTCTCTGTGTGTGAGCTGGAGTTTTAATGATTTCTGTTCACACAGTCTCTCCATGGCCCCCGCTCGCTGGAGGTTGCCTATTTTTACTCTGCCTTACAAATCTATGTGTCAGAGTATATGTGTAGGATAAACCTTCCAATTTACGGAAGATGAGGAATACATACCCAGAAATGATGCAAACCTTTCGAGGGGAAAAAATAGACAATCTCCAGCAAGTCTGAAATTTATATCAAATCATGTGAGTCCTTTACTGAAAATGACCTGCAGCAAACAAACTGCTCAAAAGCTGCATCTCTCTCCCTGTCTCTGTGTCTGAGAGCTTAGATTCTGAGTCCACCGATCACACTGTATGGTTCTCTGGAGATGAATTTCATTTGATGTGATTTAAAGATGCATTATTAAAAATACTTTCAAGCACTTTCAACATCCGGCTAACATGTACAATATAAGCCTGGCATGTTATAGAATTGTATTGAGCAACTGTCAAATGAATTTGCCTAATGCAGAGTCAAAGTGCACTCTGTCAGTAGTAATTGCCCACTTGCAAGCTGTTTGTCAGTCTCTCTTTGTTGCGTCACACAGAGTGGGATCTCAGCTTTAAATTAATGCTTTGCATGCCATTTGCCCATGTAATATTTTTTGACAGTGCCGCTCAGCATGTTATGCTTCACTCTAAAAAAAGTCATCCAGCTAGACAAGCCATTAATGCAGCATTAATGCAAACTTTTAAGCCCCATCAAACAGGCCCTCCAATATTGGCCTCTATTTTGGAGGGGTGATTCCTGGTGCTCACTAGGACACACTAAACAGACTAGAGAGGCTAGAGAGGCTCAGCACAGCCAGCAGCATATGGTGAGAGGCGTGTCAGCGGCCTGGCCGTCCAGGATATGTGCTCTCTCCTCTCTCATAGACGCCAGCACTATTGATTTCTATAGGGCTTTTAATTTAAGGCACTTCACTTTAGGCTGGGGCAGGTCTGTGAATGGGCTGGCTGCATATTCAGCCGTTAATGCTATCAGGTCCAATTAAAAATGCATGAGGCCTCGGATGTGCAGATAGGGCCCTCTAACAGGCCTGTATTACTCATTAGATAATAAGGATTGATAAAAGTTACAGGGCACAACGCTAAAAATGCATCTATCGATTAGCCAGCACCTCAATAATGAAAGCGTCGGCCCGCGGGACGAAAGCCATGGATCATTTTGACAAAGGGCCCTCAGATCATGGATGAGACAGAGTGGGGACAATTAATCCCTCCGAGCCTCCGACTCGCAAATAAAGTAGTTGCAGCTCATTACTGGCTGACCTTGCTAAACAGTCTTGAGAGCACAGGTGACCTTCCACCACTTGGGGAAAAAAATGCTGTTTTCAGCTTTGGGGGGTGGGGTGGGTTAGGATGGGGGTGAAGGCCTGTGTAGAGAAAGGAGGGTAACCTTGTCTGACTGACTCCAACAAGACAGGGTAAGGGTAACAGGAGCCAAAGAGAGAGAACAGTTACAACCAACTACACAGAAGGCGTGCATGACACCAGGCACATATTATAGTACTGCTCTATGTAGAGCCCACCACTCTCCTTTAAAGTAGCCATACAGGGTCTCTTGCTACAAAGCATCATGTTGTCCTATGGTGTAATGGCAATACTTGGAGTAGGGGGATGAGGAAAAGGCCACAGTGTGTAGAGTGATGTTAGACACTGTTGTATTGGAGCCTACATCAGAACAGAGGGGGAGCCAGAGAGCCCCAGCGGTGAGGCGTATGAGATATGAGCTGTGGATTTTATGGAGACAAACAGAAGTCATTATGCAGTTCCAAGGCTTCTCAGCATATCTTCATTTACCATGTCACCATAGCTCATCATCTGGCTTCCCCACCTGCACACAGCCTGGGCACACAGCCTGGGTCTGCCTGGCCACACACAATCAGAGTGATGACTAAGTACATAGGTCTATCTTGCCTATTAATCTGGGCACCCAGCTGTGCTGTGCAGGTGAGCGGGAGGCTGGCCTATCTCTCCAGGCTTTCCCCAGGTCCACAAGGGACGCAAACAGGGGTGGTATCACTCGCCATGTTTGGATTTCAGTGGGAGCTCTGGGTCGTTACGGGGGAAGGCGATCACACCAGATACATGGCCAGAGAGTAAGTGTTTTTGAGTTGCTACTCTTCGGAGCTAACTGTCACACCTCCTACAGAGACAGGCAGAGACATAAAGGTTCACACAAAAACACAACGACAACAAAAACACGGACATGTGTGCACTACACACGCACGTACACTGGTATGTGAAAGTACTGCACAGTGCCACACAGCCTGTTACCTGAGCAGCTTTAGCACAGAGCAGCTCCCCATAGTGGCTGCATAGTCTCAGTCACCATTCTGAAACCAGAGAGAGAGAGGTAGCGAGAGAGAGAGGTAGAGAGAGAGAGAGGTAGGAGAGAGAGAGAGAGAGCAAAGAGAGAAAGAGAGAGAGAGAGAGAGATATTATCTCTTGCAGCACAGTCTTAATTAATCCATCACTAGCTGATCTCCTATTCATACTGCTACTATGATGAGATACTATACAATACAGTGACATCGTAAGGTTTGAAAGATTAACTAGAAGCATCAAGGTGTATTACCTCCTCTGTCACAATACAACTACTGCTTTTGTATAAAAATGCTATTATCGTACTCCAAAATTCATAATCCGTTAAAAAATAGAGACCTACTGGACATATTGGATGTAAAATAATTTTAAAGAATGGATAGAACATTTACATTTTATTAAGACCAGTATTCAATATATCACTGAAAACCATCACTGAAAACCATACCAGGCAATCCAATTCATAGAAAATGTATGCATATTAATAGAATATAATAGAAAATCCTATTACTCTTTGGATCTCAGTGTGAAACGCATATATTGTGTGGGTGTGAGAGGCGACGGGAAGGAGACCTGTTAATGAAGGGGCCTGATTAGCATTTGTTAAAACTCAGTGAAGTTCTGAAATGCTAAAGGTCAGCTCGCTGTTCTGACATGGGGAGATGAAAACCTTCTACTTTTTGGGGAATGTCATGATTTGAATTAAGATTGTCAGATTGGCTGTAAGCTCGTATCGCAGCGCAGGCGTCTTGTATGACCTTTTCAGGGAATTGTCATTTTCCGCCCCTGTGATGCCACCATGGCTCAGTGGTGGAGAGGCCCCTCTTCTCCTGCCGTGTAATTTGTCCTGGGTGTTACCGTTCACACTGCACTACTCCCAGCCAGTCGTCTAGACGCCAATGTATCTACAGACCAGCAGGCTGCAACTGGAGAATAAGGAGAAAGAGCCGGCTCAGGGATCCAGTCCATGCTCTGTAGCAGACAGGAGGGCCTCTCTCTGCCACTGGCTCCTGTGTGCTGCTGCTTACTGCAGCTTCTGTCCAGGACTGAACAATCCCAAGGCCTGCGTGTTAGGAGCACTCACTGATCTCAAGTTTATGCAATGCCTTTGGAAAGTACTCAGACCCCTTGACTTTTCCCACATTTTTTACTTTACAGCCTTATTCTAAAATATATTAAATAAAAATAAAAACTCAGCAATCTATACACAATACCCCGTAATAACTAAGCAATAAAAGGTTTTTAGAAATGTTTGAAACCCCCCCAGAAATACCTTATTTACATAAGTACTCAGACCCTTTGCTATGAACCTCAAATTGAGCTCAGGTGCATCCTGTTTCCACTGATCATCCTTGAGATGTTTCTACAACTTAATTGGAGTCCACCTGTGGTAAATTCAATTGATTTGACATGATTTGGAAAGGCACACACCTGTCTATATAAGGTCCCACAGTTGACAGTGCATGTCAGAGCAAAATCCAAGCCATGAGGTCAAAGGAATTGTCCGTAGAGCTCCGAGACAGGATTGTGTGGAGGCACAGGGTACCAAAAAATGTCTGCAGCATTGAAGGTTCCCAAGAACACAGTGGCCGCCATCATTCTTAAATGAAGGTTGGAACCACTAAGACGCTTCCTAGAGCTGACCGCCCGGCCAAACTGAGCAATCGGGGGAGAAGGGCCTTGGTCAGGGACGTGAAGAACCCGATGGTCACTCTGAAAGAGCTCCAGAGGTCCTCTGTGGAGATGGGAGCACCTTCCAGAAGGACAACCATCTCTGCAGCACTCCACCAATCAGGCCTTTATGATAGAGTGGCCAGATGGAAGTCACTCCTCAGTAAAAGGCACATGACAGCCACTTGGAGTTTGCCAAAAGGCACCAAAATCATCTCAGACAATGAGAAACAAGATTCTCTGGTTTGATGAAACCAAGATTGAACACTTTGGCCTGAATGCCAACCGTCACGTCTGGAGGAAACCTGGCAACATCCCTACGGTGAAGCATGGTGGTGGCAGCATCATGCTGTGGGAATTTCTTTCAGCTGCAGTTACTGGGAGACAAGTCAGGATCGAAGGAAAGATGATCGTAGCAAAGTACAGAGAGATCCTTGATGAAAACCTTGTCCAACCGCTCAGGACCTCAGACTGGGGCGAAAGTTCACCTTCCAACAGGACAACAACCCGAAGCACACAGCCAAGACTTACTTTGAGGAAAGCCATAGTGTCTATGTATGTGGATGACTCAACACTATACATGTCATACCCCACAAGACATGCCACAAGAGGTCTCTTCACAGTCCCCAAGTCCAGAACAGACTATGGAAGGCGCACAGTACTACATAGAGCCATGACTACATGGAACTCTATTCCACATCAAGTAACTCATGCAAGCAGTAAAATTAGATTTAAAAAACAGATTAAAGAACACCTTATGGAACAGCGGGGACTGTGACGCAACACAAACATAGGCACAGACACATGCATACATACACACACACACACACGATAACATACACACACACACACACACACACACACGATAACATACGCACTACACACACACACGATAACATACACACACACACACGATAACATACGCACTATACACACACGTACACATAGATTTAGTACTGTAGATATGTGGTAGTGGTGGAGTAGGGGCCTGAGGGCACACAGTGTGTTGTGAAATCTGTGAATGTGTTTTAAAAATTGTATGAACTGCCTTAATTTTGCTGGACCCCAGGAAGAGTAGCTGCTAATGGGGATCCATAATAAATACAATTACAAAAAGACAACGCAGGAGTGGCTTTGGGACAAGTCTCTGAATGTCCTTGAGTCACACAGCCAGAGCCAGGACTTGAACCTGATCGAACATCTCTGGAGAGACCTGAAAATAGCTGTGCAGCAATGCTCCCCGTCCAACCTGAGCTTGAGAGGCTCTACAGAGAGGAATGGGAGAAACTCCCCAAATACAGGTGTGCCAAGCTTATAGTGTCATACCCAAGAAGACTCAAGGCTGTAATCGCTGCTAAAGGTGCTTCAACAAAGTACTGAGTAAAGGGTCTGAATACTTATGTAAATGTAATATTTTTTAATTTCTACAAACCTGTTCTTGCTTTGTCATTATGGGGTATTGTGTGTAGATTGATGAGGAAAAAAATAGATATATTTTAGAATAAGGCTGTAACGTAACAAAATGTGGAAAAGGTCAAGGGGTCTGAATAATTTCTGAATGATCGACGCTAACGATAGAAGCAGTGCTCTGTACTTCTATTCCAACAGAGCAATGGAGCAAAGAAGCCTGCAGAGCAGTGGAAACTAAATTCAAAGTTGTAGAACACTAGAGTTGTATACTAGAGTTGTAGCTCTAGTATACAGGTAGCTTGCAAGAAAACATTGACTGCACACAGACCAAGAATAATGTGCACATATGAGATCAGAAAAACAGCTTGTAATTAGTTTTATAGTGGTAAATAAACAGGAAGGAAGGGTCATGGCCTTAAAACTACATCCACTAATAATTACAGCAGGGATTCCATACTAGCCAATGAGGTGTGTGCAGTGGTGAGGTGAATACACAGCACAAACATTGACTTTGGTTCTACTTTTCTCAGCTTCGTGCAGCATGGCGTGATATGCCTCATAGTGAGGACCTACAGTCAAAGGTGAGGACGTAGCTCTCAGGCCTGTTCTAAGTCAGTGATGGCCGTGCAGCATGGCATTCCTCCAGCTGACGTGGCACATCAGCAAGAACTGCCCTTTTATAGCTAATTATCTGCCCTGCGCTCGTCATCTGGTTATCAGGCTCGTCATTGGCTGCCGCTCCGCTCAACCTGGCAATTCTTGTGTCACTAGCCCATGTTTCTGTAATTAAAATCTGTCATCCAGAACCACAGCCCTTCTCAACTCTAAATCCTCCCATCAGATGGCACCACTCAGATAAACTGCCCTGAGCTAGGGATGTGTGTGTGTGCGTGCATGCACGTGTGTGTGTGTGTGTGTGTATGTGTGTGAGTGTGCATGCCCATGAAACTCAGAAGAGAGAGGCAGTAAAATACATTTAAGATATCCTTTCAAAATGAGGAAATTGCCTGAAGTTCTTGGCCTTGAAAACTTCCATTAGAAAGTCTATAGACAAACCAGTAGATGAATTGGTAGATTAATCAATTGATGGCTAAATGTAATCAACCCTGAGAGATTAAATTGATTAACAACCCTTGAAAAACATTAAAAGAATTTAACTGTTTCCTTCTTCATGTCTGTCTGGCACATTAAATGAAGCTGGGTCTACAGGTACCCTAGTGCAGGCGCAGGACTGTTTGGAGCCTGCAGAATGAGCTGTGATGGTGCATTACGTTCACAGTGTTTTATCAGCGACATGAACAGCAGATCCAGATAGCAGCAGTGAGGGGAGTGAAAGGCACTTGATGTTTTTAATGATGTCGAACATTTGCTCAGGGCTGTCGCTGCAGGAGAGCAGCTCCTCCGTTCTGTTCCTACCAGGCTGGCCTTCCGAATGGGGGGGGATGAAAATCTTTGGAAATTAATTAGAAGCAAATCCCTCTCGCTGCTGAAGTGTGGCATTTAAGGCATTGTCCTTGGTACTCGTATAACACCACCTTTCAGTGTCGACCTCTCTCCTCTCCGCTGGTTGGCTAATGCAACCTAATCCACATATGCAATCACTCCAGCCCCTGTTTTCTAGCAGCAGTCACTTCTAATTGCCTGGCATTATTAGGTACTTTACTTGTACATTTGCAGAGGAAGAACATAGCACTTCTGCATCCAAGCATTAAATTACCAAATGTCCCTTAATTTCCAACAAACGTCACTCTGTGTCTTTCTCTATACCCTCTCCCCTTTAGTGTTTTCAGCTCCATGGGATGATTTAAGTATACATATTTTCTTTTCCAAAGCATGTCCAATACTTTCTTCAAAAAGGGAATAAAATGAATCAATACAGACAGGTTGATGGTAAATATTCTGACAACAAAAGTATCGCATTTACAACGAAGTGCATTTAACATGTCAATAGGGCTGTGGGACTCAGTGGATCCATCAATAATTCAAGGTTGTAGGATATATTCCATTCAATATCCATTATTACATTCAGTTTAAATACTGCACGAGCCCACATTCTAAACAGCAGGAGTTTGAGTTGCATTAACTTCTATACAGCAGATGAACGATTACAACAGACTGAACAACAATAGAAGTTTTCACTACCAGGCCAGGTCTGTCGCACAACTCTGAGTTCCCTTTCAGAGGCATATCACACTTGTTTACCAGATTATTAAGGAGAGATGAATTTAGGATGGTTTTATCTTACGTTTGAAATTCAAACACAGAAACATCAACATCAGAGAAGTAACCCTGGAACAGAGAGTCTCCCTTCGCTGCTGGAGCTCAGCTTCCAACAACAATGTCTGGATTTTTGTAAGAAAAAACCCCATAACAAAACAACAACAGGAACAGCAACAAAGGACATTGTCAGAAATCAACTTGCATTTATTTTCCCCTTTGTTGGATGGAATGTAATAACATGGCCTTATTGTGTTTCATGTGTGACGCGTCTCATTTGGAGTGCCAGCGCTGTCAGTGGGCTGTGGACAGGAGGATTTCATCAGCCCTATTTTTACCCAGCTACCCCCTCTCCATCTCCTCTCACACCCTAACTAGGCCAGCAGGCCTGCCACTTTGAGTACACGCAGCATAGCCCAGATAAATGAAATGCAGATGATTGGTAAAATGATATGATACACAAAAGCAAGTGTCATGATCTTGTTGTGTTCCCTTGTTCCCCCTTCAGTGTCTTGTGGCATGCTGCCTAGGGCCGGGCTGCCTGCGTCCAGACTCCAGCTCCATGTATACATGCCTGGCTGTACGCTCGTTAATACCACGTGTTCCTGTGATGGTGGCCGTCTGGCTGACAGACAGAGGGACGGGCGTGGTGGCCCCGGCTGTGTGGGCCCTTTAATGGAGCCAGATCACACTCACAGACATGAAGGCAGACCAGCAGTCAACGACTCTACAGGCAGTACAGACAGACAGGGTAGGCCCAACATGAGACAGAGAGACACAGAGGGTGAATGAGAGAGAGAGAGAGGAGTGAGGGTTAAAGAGTGACTATCACAACGTGAAAGAGAGAGAGGAGAGAGAGAGAGAGAGAGAAGAGAAGAGAGAGAGAGAGAGAGAGACTATCTTCCTTTCCCTCAGGCCAGTATCTGAGTCGCAGATTAGGTCACTTAGATATTTACATTTGAGGGATTTAAAGCTGAGATCCTTCACTAATAGCTGAGCAGTAGTAGCAGCAGCAGCAAGGGCCTAAGGGGCTCATTTCTGCCTTGATGCTAATGCAGAGCCATCACATGAGCCTTAACCCCTCTATAAATAAGTGTAATTTGGTAATTAAGTAAACGACTCGCAGTACTGAAGCAAAGCCTACATTAGATCAAAGATGCTCTCTTCCTCCGTTGCTTTTTGGAGTTTAAATGATGACACCTACACTATTCATTTAAATACAAGCTGACTCTAGCGAGGTTTCCACATTTGATTAAGGCCATGGATAGAATCAAACAGATCTGATGAAATGATTATCTACATTGGCTCTCCATCTGTGGCTATAGCTTTTCTAAATACATTCTTCCTGGCCTTTATCTCTGAAGCCTTATTCAGATACACCATTCATATTCCTGAGTAAGACCAAGACAACGTCGGGACTCTCTTGAAGCCAGACACAGATACAAGTAGGGGCTATGTCGTTACCACGAGGACACTTCACTCCAGATCAGAACAGCGATAATTCCACTACCTTTGATTTCAATTCATATCCGGGCTACTTCAAGCGGCGTATCAGAAAGACAAATATCCCTTGTGGCCTATTATTTCCCTGAACTAGAAATAAAAGGAAGTTAATTGAGCTACAGAGCTCGACTTTTCTTTGGGGGAATCAAATCATATTTTATACATTCTCAATTATCTTGAACCTGGGCTATAAAGATGGCCTATATAACCTCAGCCCTGCACAGAATTAAGAGGAGTAAAGATCAGCAATTAGGCCTCCATCCATCCACTGTTTGTTGGCACTCCAGCATCAGGCAGCCATCAGGAGAGAGACAGAGAGAAGCGGGTCTGGAAACATGCAAAAGCTCTTTACGTAAAAACAGGAGGAAACGCTCTGGATGAAAATGTCTAAATACATAAATGAATAAATAAATAAGACGAAGTGTGGGCACGGTTCTCATTTTGTGGCTTGGCTGCTGTCTTGTCGTATGGCACTTAAAAGCAAGGGGGCTGGTGTAGGGGGAGGTTGAGATGTTTACTCTAATGGATGCCATAATGAATGCATACAGAGCAGTGCTCTGGCTCCGATAGGGGGCCCTGTGCCAGCATAGCTTTAAAGGAGCTAGCTCTGTCTGCTGCTGCTGCCTGCAGCCCTGGGCGCTTGGCATGGACACTTCTCCCCAATCTCCCGGCACACACAGAACCAGCGGTGAGGACCAGGAGATAACCGGCCGTGAAATCTCTCATCACATGCCTCTGATTGCCTGTCCACAATTTAATGTTTTTAAACCCTCAACCTCAAACGCAGTAAATAAAACATGATTCCTAAGACCCCCCTCTCTTTCCTCGAAAGGCCCTGTTTATTGAAGACGTCTGTCAAAAAGTTGCTGCAATGTTCCCTTGTCTCCCTCTGCAAGCCCTAAGCCTCTTTGAGAGAAGGGGAGGAGTACACATGTATAATCTGGTGCTGGATCATCATCAACTATCTGATTGTCTGGCTATTTCCTGGAATAAATTAAAAGGCCTTATCCTCATCAAAACAGTATGTATGTGTGGCTGTTGTTTATGTTTGTGTATGTGTACATGCCTGTGTGTGTGTGTGTGTGTCTGTGTGTGTGTGTGTGTGTGTGTGTGTGTGTGTGTGTGTGCGTGCGTGCGTGCGTGCGTGCGCGTGTGTGCGTGTGTGTTCAATTTGAATCATGCAGAGCCTGTCAGTGGCTTCTCAAATTGCAGGGCTGATGATATTGACTTGAAGTTATTTAAAAGAAGTTGGAATCCATATGAAAAGGCTGTGATGTAATCAATTTAATGTCTTATTCCTCTCAGTAATAACACTGAGTAACAAAACATGTATCAAAGCTAGTGATTTAGTAATTATCTTAATTTAACATTACTGCAATTCAGTTCGGATTAATTGGAGTCTTATCTGCACAGAGCGGCAGGTCACTCACCTCAATACACCACAATGTGTTTTATCTTAATCATCAGCCACCAACCAACTCAGCCGTGACCCGCAGTGACAAGGCAAGATTATTTTCAGATGCATAAAATCAGCAACATAAACACTCAATCACACTGAAGTCACCAATTATTACATTACCTTTAATTGGTTCCCCAAGATAAAACTTTACAGTGAGGTGAGCCAGGAAAATGTGTGTACACTTCTCTACTCGCTACACTGGGCACAGGGCCTCTCTCTGTGACACAGATAATGACAACAGGAAAGCCTTCAAAACCATTTGAGAAGTTAAAATAAACACTGTAAAAAAAAATGCCACATGGCCCAAAATGGCCATGTGACTGCAAAATGTCAAAATGTATCATTTGTGTTCAGTGTGTCATAAAATAAGTATTTTGGTGAGATCCCACTGTAATAAAACCGATACCATGATCCTCTCACCCTCAACACACCCTGGGAGAAAGAAACGAAGCCTGGTGCACATCCAAACTTGATACAGTCTGCACATTTTCCCCAGCTTAGAAGAAGTTGAGTTAATTTATGAGAGATGCTAAGTGTGCCCCCTAATGAGTAAGCAGGCTTTAGGCTGCACCCCCTCATAATAATACCCCCACAGCTCCATGACTCAGCCAGCTCTGACAGCACTTTGTATCTCCTTGTACCTGGACTATCTGACATCTGACACCAGATAAATCACAGGGCTTCTAGAAACAACACAGAGAGAGAGAGCGAGAGAGAGGGGGAGTGAGAGAGATATAGAGGTAGAGAGGAAGGGCCTAGGGAGGAAGTCAGAAGAAAACATTTTAGAATGTCCTCATTATAACCGCACTGCCTTTGTTACAGTGCTTGATATATACCATGATCAAAACATTTCTGATACCCTAACTACTCTACACTGAGTATACAAAACATTAAGAACACCTGCTCTTTCCATGACATAGACTGACCAGGTGAATCCAGGTGAAAGCTATGATCACTTGTTAAATCCACTTCAATCAGTGTAGATGAAGGGGAGGAGAAAGGTTAAATTATGATTTTTAAGCCTTGAGACAACTGAGACATGGATTGTGTGTGTGTGCCATTCAGAGGGTGAGTGGGCTTCAACCTCAACAGTTTCCCGCGTGTATCAAGAATGGTCCATCCCCCAAAGGACATCCAGCCAACATGGGCCAACGCTTTCAACACCTTGTAGAGTCCATGCCCCAACAAATTGTGTCTGTTTTTTTTTGGGGGGGGGGGGGGGCAGCTCAATATTAGGAAGGTGTTCCTAATGTTTAGTATACTCAGCGTATGTACTGGTTACATGTCATACTAAAGTTAACAATATACAGTATGCCAAGCATTAATCATACTCCCAAGTGGTGCAGTGGTCTAAGACACTGCATCTCAGTGCTAGAGGCGTCACTACAGACAACCTGGTTCAAATCCAGACTGTATCACAACCGGCCGTGATTGGGAGCCCCATGCACAATTGGCCCAGCGTCGTACAAGTTTGGCCTTTGTAGGCTGTCATTGTAAATAAGAATTTTTTCTTAACTGACTTGCCTAGTTAAATAAAGGTAAAAAAAATAAACAAATACCTACAATAACTTCATTAATGGTAAATAGATTCCTCATATATATGGCAAGTGAGTAAATAGAACAGAATAGAGTCCTTATCATGTATATCTGAGACAGGATCAACTATTTTCAAGGCCACCAGAAGCCTGCCTGTCTGCTCTATGAGGTGGCTAAAACGCATGAGGGTCTATCCTCACACTCACTTTTGAAGAATAATTGATTCCTCCACATGTCGATTCACTTCAGAGGAGCACAGAAATTACTTGTTTTGACATGGGTTTAGAACTCACTCAGTCATAGCCTTGGTCTGTCTCACATACATACACACGTACAAATGTAAATCCCCACACACGTTCTGCAGAATATATGTTCATGTCTGATGCCTTCAGAGGGTGTTTTCTGTCTCTGTGAGTCTAATTTGCAGATATCTGCATGTTTTGGGGCTCCTGGGGCCAAGCATTCCATGCCTTTTGGGGGAGGGGGAGGTTGTTGCGTCAACTGGCCCTTTCGGGACGGGAGGAGGCGCAGATAAGATCGGCGGTGGGAAGTGGTGAGCCGGACCGTTTGTTCTCCTTGGCCGTCTCTCATGTTGCGCCGCTGATTGGGAGGAAAGCTAAAATTGCTTTCACCGGGGCCGTGGCTCACTCCAGCAGTAGGCAATGATAACTAACAATGCCCCCAGGACCTAGTTAAAGCTGCATCACATGCACTGGAAAAGCCCTTTAATGTGGCAGCATTAGGAGGCTGTCAGCTGGTTGGTGGGGAAAACAGACTTGAACACATCGAGGATTATGAAAACATTTGTTACACTCACTTTAAAAAACATACATAATCAAGAAGGAATTTTTGATTTTGCTTCCCACAGCCCTACCATTAAGCAATGAAGGTTTTAAAGATGATTAAAGAAAAGGGTGTGTATGCATTCGCTGTCTCTGTCTTTCTCTCTCTCTCCTGGTTTGAGAGGTTTAGTTTAGGTCCTATTAAACGTCATATATAAAGATGCAGGGTGAGGGTGTGATGAAAGAGTTATGTACTCTGGGTATAATTCACACTGTTCACACTGCACCAACATTTTACCAACATGTATAATAAAACCGAGCCACACTATCAGCTGGTATGAGAAACACATTGTGGCTCTAACAGTGACAAGACTATTTTGTCCTGAGAAGCATACTGCAAAGTGAGAAAAACCCACAGCTCAAGCAAGAGGCCAGATAAAACCAGTGTTTTCATATTAGTGCACATTTTACCTTGATGTTGACTCAATAGAAAAGAGAAGCCTGTTATTCCCTGAGCAGCCTTCATCCGTGGTTCCTTTACAGCCTGAAATAGTATACTATAGTAGAATAGAAACACAGCTCACAGTAAGGCCCTGTACTCCGAAAACACGGGATAGTTGGAGAAATCGTACTACACCATAACAGATCCTGTTCTTTATGTTATGGTGGTTGGAGTTCTATATTAACAGCTGTCTTTCTCCCTCTCTTTCTGTCTTTTCTCAGCTTTCTCCCCAAAACATAATGTTTACAAGCTCGTCTGATAATGAAATAACATTGTTGCTTTTGTGAAAATATGGGAAATGGGGTGGCAATACGCCAATTCCGGGTGTTGGAAGATGTTATTTTTTCCCCAGACCTGCCTGTACCAAGCAATTACAGGGGAACATGCAAATTGGAAATGTAGAGTTCATTATAAATCTCATCATTCACTTTGATAGCGTGGGATAATTAAAAGAAAAAGCAGCTGTGAATCCACTCAGTGCATACTGCCAGCCTGTTTACAGCAGGGAAATAATGATAAAGCATGTTTGTTTTGCTTGTGTGTTTTCTCCTCATCAGTGTGCATGTAGAGAAGGAGAGGGTGTGGAGTGAAAACATGGCGTCTCCTACGGATACACACATTCCCCATTGACTGAAGCATAACTCAAATCACTCAACAAATGAAACACCCTTTTCTCGCCTAATGCCCTCTCCCCTCCATTTGGTGATGCTCTCAGAAGGTACAAGAGGAGTTCTTATCCATTTAATACATGCTCAGAGAATATCCTGTCAAATATAGATTTGAATCAATAGCACTCTAGAGTGGCTCGTTAAACTTAAATCAGCTTGGAAGTGGTTCATGCCTGCCTCACAGCTGCTGTCATTAGCCATCGTCCTGGAGATGACTGGAGAAACGTCCTTGTGTGAGCAGATCCTACACTCTTCCTGAGGAGAGAAGCAGAGCGGCCAGTGATAGCCAGCCCAGCAACACCTCCCCTAGCCAGATGGAACAGTCTTCAGATAGGGGAGACGAGCAGAGGAGTGCCTGGGTGTATCGCTTGGTTCAACATGCTGACAAAAGCTTGACTGACAACTGTCCATCTGAAAAACAAATCATTTACTAGTTCAACTAGACTGATTTTCTTTTTAAAACACATGCCTTGCCTGATAACTTTATGCCTCTTCCATTGTCAGTGTAACTGTATGATAATCAATGATACCCATACGGTAATCATACCTAAAGTACCTGTCTCTACTCACAAGCATGTATATAGCAGTGGGGGTGTAAGAAGCTGGCTCAGGGGGCTGTGGGTGGCGGGCGCCGGCAGGAGGGAAGGGGTTAACTCCGACAGGAACAATAATGAGAGCGCAGTGAGACGTGTGAGGTAATTAGTCAGTGGGCTCTCCAATATTTACCCAGTTAATTATTTGTGAGTTTTACTCATGTCTTCCCTTCAGACGGCTGCCTCTGTTGTTTTTTCCACACCATTTGTCACCGTCCAGCTCTCCCGGGCTACACTTTTCTCATCGCTCTAGGTTTTTTTTCTCTCTCTGGTCTCTGGTCTATGGCAGGGGAGTGGCATTTGGGTGAACTCTTGTCAGTGAAGGTGTTAGACTGCTGTCCCTGGACGTGCGAGGTCAACCATGATTATTTATTCATCCTTCTGTTGGTCCGTCATGGGGGAGAGATGTGAAAACCCTGGTATGTGGCTCGTCAGAGAGGCAGAGGTGGAGGGCACAGAGAGGGGAGATGACAGTTCAGCATCCTAAATGACTTAAAGAGCTAGTGGCTGGAGGATGCTGGAGGAGGCTGAAAGCTGGGCAGAGGATGGGTGAAGGGTGGGTGGAGGCAGGAATAGGCTGGGTGAAGGCTGGGTGGAGGCTGGGTGGAGAGTGGGTAGAGAATGGTGGAGGCTGGGTGGAGGCTGGGTGGAGACTGGATGAAGGGTGGCTGGAGGTTGTGTGAAGGCTGGGTGGAGACTGGGTGGAGGGTGGGTGGAGGAGGCTGGGTGGAGACTGGGTGGAGGGTGGGTAGAGTCTGGAGGAAGACTGGGTGGAGGCTGGGTGGAGACTGGATGAAGGGTGGCTGGAGGGTGTGTGAAGGCTGGGTGGAGCCTGGGTGGAGGGTGGGTGGAGGAGGCTGGGTGGAGACTGGGTGGAGGGTGGTTGGAGGGTGGATGAGGGTGGGTGGAGGTTGGAGGAGGCTGGGTGAAGGGTGAGTGGAGGCTGGGTGAAGGGTGGGTGGAGGCTGAGTGAAGGGTGGGTGGAGGCTGAGTGAAGGGTGGGTGGAGGCTGGGTGAAGGGTAGGTGGAGGCTGGGTTGGTGAGGGGTGGGTGGAGGCTGAGTGAGGGGTGGGTGGAGGCTGGGTGAAGGGTGGGTGGAGGCTGAGTGAAGGGTGGGTGGAGGCTGAGTGAAGGGTGGGTGGAGGCTGAGTGAAGGGTGGGTGGAGGCTGAGTGAAGGGTGGGTGGAGGCTGGGTGAAGGGTGGGTGGAGGCTGAGTGAAGGGTGGGTGGAGGCTGAGTGAAGGGTGGGTGGAGGCTGAGTGAAGGGTGGGTTGAGGCTGGGTGAAGGGTGGGTGGAGGCTGAGTGAAGGGTGGGTGGAGGCTGGGTGAAGGGTTCATCACTGGAACAGTGACAGAGGGTCATAGCTCTCTGGCTCTATTTCCTGTCTGTGTCATGGACCCCCCTGATGTGGAGGAGACTTCGTTGTATGTAGAAGATGATCTGATTAGCCTCTAAGGTCTGACTGTCATAGAGAGGTGATAATGAGCTAGAGAACCACGAAACAAACTCTATATTACACAATTGCTATCCAATCTAATGGACACAATGTTGCTGCTGCAGCCTCTGTGGGGGAATATGAACAAAATATATACTTTCCACCGGCAATGTTTAATTAATGCTTCATACATGAGGAGGAAATAGGTTCTGTCCAATGTGTGGGGTAGGCAGGGGCAGAGGGAATAGTGGGTGGGGGGGTTGAAAGGGAGACAAAATTATTTCATTATGACACAACAGCAATAATATTACAGTACTGCGTGCAATGCTCTTATCTGTGGAACAAATGAGCTCTCCCCCCAGAGAGAGAGGAGGCTGCAGTGTGAGGCCCGAGGTAGCTAGACCTGCATTACTCTTCCCTGCAAAGCTACTGTAGCTACCTTTTTAATATTCTCATTCACAGCACATGCAATTATTTTGAAAATACATTTAAAAATTGTGCCTCTTGGGTCAGGTAAATGACTTCCTTGTTTTTATTGAGAAGACAAGGTGTTTATTAGCGGGCTCGTTGCCTTATTGCAGGAGGTTTCTGAGTTTGAGTAATTGTCCAATTAGATGTAATTTCAGGATTGGTGCTAACCCAGGCGATTGTACTGTAGGAGTAAGACCACCACCGGGACTCACATTAATGAATTCCACTGAGACCTGTCTACCTTTAAGAAAAGAGAGAGCTTGTCTGCTTCTGTTTCGCGTTCCCAAATCTTTTTAACGAGGCATTATAACTGGGATTTACAAGTGAGACCAGCCTTTCCTTCTCTCCCTCCCCCTCTTCTTCCCTATTCCATTTCTCTCCATCCCTCCACTGTAGAACAAAAATAATTTATCATTCATGTAATTTCAGTTCTCTGAGAAATTACCTCTTATTGAAACAGAAAGGTTACCTTAATTGTTATGTAGCTCAGCTGTTTACGCTCTGGTATAAAATGCACGTGTTCCGCTTCACAGAAAGGTCACCTATTACAACCTCAGTAACTTTTTTCTGTTGTTGGCCACTTCACACTGTGAGATGGAACAAGGTGTCAGAAGAAGGCCCTAGAGGATAGCAGCTGTAGTGTCCTATCTGACGCGCTGACCTTCCTCTCTTACTCCTTCTCTCTCCCTACATCTCTCTCCATCTCTCCCTGTCTCTCCGCGTTTTCCTGTCTGTCCCTCTCTGCCGTTGTGTTTGCTGGTAAAGTGGACATACTCTCCCTACTAGCCTCAACACTGTGTACACAGACCAGGTTTACTACTAGCCTCAGCACTGTGTACATAGACAAGGTTTACTACTAGCCTCAGCACTGTTTACACAGACCAGGTTTCTACTAGCCTCAGCACTCTGTAGATATACAAGGTTTCTACTAGCCTCAGCACTGTGTACATAGACAAGGTTTCTCCTAGTATCAGCACTGCGTACACAGACCAGGTTAACTACTAGCCTCGGCACTGTGTACACAGACCAGGTTTCTACTAGCCTCAGAACTGTGTACACAACCCAGGTTTCTACTAGCCTCAGCACTCTGTAGATATACAAGGTTTCTACTAGCCTCAGCACTGTGTACATAGACAAGGTTTCTCCTAGTATCAGCACTGCGTACACAGACCAGGTTAACTACTAGCCTCGGCACTGTGTACACAGACCAGGTTTCTACTAGCCTCAGAACTGTGTACACAACCCAGGTTTCTACTAGCCTCAGCAATCTGTAGATATACAAGGTTTCTACTAGCCTCAGCACTGTGTACACAGACCTGGTTTCTACTCGCCTCAGCACTGTGTACACAGACCAGGTTTCTAATAGCCTCAGCACTGTGTACACAGACCAGGTTTCTACTAGCCTCAGCACTGTGTAGACAGTCAAGGTTTCTACTAGCATCAGCACTACGTACACAGACCAGGTTTCTAATAGCCTCAGCACTGTGTACACAGACCAGGTTTCTAGTAGCCTCCGCACTGTGTACATCGACCAGGTTTCGACTAGAATCAGCACTGTGTACACAGACCAGGTTTCTACTAGCCTCAGCACTGTGTACATAGACCAGGTTTCTAATAGCCTCAGCACTTTGTACATAGACCAGGTTTCTACTAGCCTCAGCACTGTGTAGACAGATCAGGCTTCTACTAGCATCAGTACTGTGTACACAGACCAGGTTTCTACTAGCTGCATTACTGTGTACATAGACCAGGTTTCTACTAGCATCAGCACTGTGTACACAGACCAGGTTTCTACTAGCCTCAACACTGTGTAGACAGATCAGGTTTCTACTAGCATCAGCACTGTGTACACAGACCAGGTTTCTGCTAGCCTCAGCACTGTGTACACAGACCAGGTTTGTACTAGCCTTAGCACTCGGTACACACAGACCAGGTTTCTACTAGCCTCAGCACTGTGTACACAGACCAGATTTCTACTAGCCTCAGCACTGTGTAAATAGACCAGGTTTATTGACAAGGGACCATGAGCTAGCTTTGATCCTACAGCTACTGGCCAGTTACGTGACCCCACGTGTCCAGTGATTAATCAACAGACGTGTGCTGAAATTACTCTGAGCTACATGGCAGGCGCAACAGAGGGAGAAGGTATAGAGACACATTAGGGAGAGATAGAAAACAAGAGAGAGAGAGAGAGAGAGAGAGAGAGAGAGAGAGAGAGAGAGAGAGAGAGAGAGAGAGAGAGAGAGAGAGACAGTGAGAGAGAGAGCGAGAGAAGCAGGAAGCATTGTTTGGGGAGGACCTGTAATTACCTTTAGGCCTGCATGTTGTGGATGAAGAATTAATGAGGTAAGGTGCTGTGATGTTTAAACCCCTGGACAACATCCTCCCTCCTGTGTTTACAGGTATTTTCTTTCTGGACAAATAATAGGAGTTGTGTTGTTCTTTTAAAAAATTCAACACACTGCATAATGTACAAAGGTCTGGCACGGAAGCTCAAGGTATAGGAAGGTAAAAGAAGAAGAGTTGGACCCAAACGTGTGTGTACATTGCTTTGGTAAAAGTTAGTACCAAGTTAAGCAGTGGATTCTATAGACTAAGGGGTTATAACATACAGGTTGAGCTGTTGTCATTAGGTCCTGTGTGAGATTGATTTTGCATAGCACCAACTGACCAACACTCATGGCAGAGCAAGCTTGTGGAACCTGGACCGGACCCAATCCAGGCCCACCCTCATGCAGTCCAGTCAGGAAAGATTTGGCTGTAAATGCACACACTATCATGAAAGGTGGAGAGGGTTTCAACTTTCTTACATCTACCATGGGTTTATGTGGGGGTTACATCACCCTCCCTCCTCCTCCTCCTCCTCCTCATCACTTCTAACATTAGTACCTCTCGCCATCTCCACCACCACCACTATCAACACCAACAACACCACCGCCATCACCACCACCACCACCACCACCACCACAGCCATCACCACCACCACCAACACCACAGCCATCACCACCAACACCACAGCCATCACCAACAACACCGCCATCATCACCACCAACACCACCACCACTACCACCAACACCACCAACACCACCACCAACATCACAGCCATCACCACCACCAACACCACCACCACCAACAACACCACCACCAACACCACCCCCCCACCACCAACACCACAGCCATCACCCCCACCACCACCAACACCACCACCACCAACAACAACACCACCACCAACACCACCACCCCCACCACCAACACCACAGCCATCACCCCCACCACCACCAACACCACTAACACCAACACCACCACCACCACAGCCATCACCACCACCACCAACAACAACAACACAACACCACCACCAACACCACCACCCCCACCCCACCACCAACACCACAGCCATCCCCCCCACCACCACCAACACCACCACCACAACCACCACAGCCATCACCCCCACCACCACCAACACCACCACCACAACCACCACAGCCATCACCCCCACCACCACCAACACCACCACCACAACCACCACAGCCATCACCGTCACTGCCATCGCCACCACCGCCCACCTCTCATCTTCACACTAAACCATGTCCTTCTGCCAGGCTTAAGTCTCAATGTTTCCATCAGAAATAAGCCTTCAAATGATCCCTGAATGTGGAGCCACCATGTAACCACAACCATCAGGAGACTCTACTTTGATAGGGACTGACATCTGAAAGGGAGAAGAATTCAAAACAAAATCAGGAATCCTGATCCAGCTAAAAAATGTGCTGTTGGGAAAGACGCTTTGGCTAAGACTTTGTGTGACATGATGATTGGGAGCCGGCTTCAAATCCCTAATGAATATGGATGGAACTGTTTATGCTCTTGGAAAATAATCAAGCACGTTCTGAGGTAAATATCTTCACAAAGAATATGCACTGGAATGCTCCTGGCAGAGTATATATCAATTGTTTTTGTGGGGGAATGGTATATTTATTTCAAATGTGTGGGCTTGGACCTTCAGTTCATACTGTGTTAAAAAGGATTATCCACAGCACCTAGGTCTGATTTCAAATTGAATAGGTGAGAATTTATTTTGAGGTGCTCAATACCTCATACAAATAAGTCCCCCTATAATCCAATCCCACCCCTACCCAGGATAAAAAAGATGAAGTAAAATCTCATTATATTGTCCCTTTATGTTGGCATGTCTCCCACACATAAACAATCTTCTGAATTCAACCCTGGATTGTTTACTCACAGCCCTTGGATGGATGAATATGTAAGTGGAGCACATATAATATTTCATTAATGTATTAAATCAGGTACAGAAATGCATCTCAGAGCATTAATTCATTTGAAAAACCTCCATCCCATGTCTTCTTTACTGCACCTGCAACATTGGATTCATGGTGATTGAATACTGTGGTATGGAATTAGATTGCGTTGTGTGTCTCCGGCTAATAATTCCAGATGGAATAGCTCCTCACGCAGCTTGACATGACGCCCTCTGATAGAAATATGGAGGCAAGGAAAGAGAACATTTGGGTTGCTTAGGTACCATTCATCAGCTACAGGAGCACAATGAATCTAGTTTAGCTAAACCTTGGGACAGGATAGAGGAAGCACAGAGAGAGAGGTATGGGCCTGTCCTAGGAAGTGTCCTCTGTAGTAGTAGTGAGTGGTGTTGCTGGTCTCAGGGTACTCTGCTCTGTGCTGTGTGCTCAACGGGTGTGAGGAGGTGTCCTGTTTAAGGGGTTGATTAATGGCAAAGGAGGATAAGACCTCTCAGCACTGAGACAGTTGTTTATTCTTAGTGAGGCACACTTCAGTTGGCTAAAGAACCCACCTGGGGCGCACCACGCACCCCTCCTCCTGCCCCCATCCCAAATTACCCCAGCCACTGTCACTACTGCCCCGCTGAGGGAAAGTAATCATCTTTGCTTAAAGCCTACATCAAAATGGTTAAGATGGCGATCAATTTTCACAAGTCCATCAGCCTGGGCCTCATTATCTATAAAAAACATTCACACTGATTGATCCGGCTACCAGTGGCTGGTATTGATAAATAATTAAAAAGCTCTCCGTTTAATTTGGGGATAAGGACTAGGATGGTGGGGGGAGGGGAATGGACAGCAGGCAGTTAGTTCTCTGTTTGGTGTAATGAGGCCTGCCTCCCTGCTGTGTGAGGCTGAGTCTGAGCTCCCCTCCCCAGCACCACACCGTCCCAGTGGAGACTCAGCCAGCTGGATTTGTCTGCCATATTCACAGAAATCAATGCAATCCGGCTTGAAAGAAAATCAATAAGATGTGTCCATTTATGCTTCAGAGTGTAGGAAAGGAGCCTTAGGAGGGCCAGGCCTGCCAAACCAACACTAGAGGTTTAATAAGACTATTTTCATAAACGTCCCCCTCTACTTTTGCTGGGTCTGTGTGTGAGAGCGTCGGGGGGGATTTCATTTCAGTTTTTCTTCGTCACACGTCTCCTTTATCATGATTGTTTTGAGATATAGAATTATCCTCATGGTCATGGTCAACGTGAGGGTCTAGAAAACAGAAGTCCAACAACGTTGCGTGGAGGACAGCATAATGCTTTGATGAACAATCTATAGCAATCAAGACAGAGGTCATCCTGAAATACTGGGCTCGCTTTCTTCTGTATGCCGTTCTGCCGTCTGTCTTCTGTTTTCTAGGGAAGGACTCTGCTGTTCAGTGCTACGGCCCTCCTTAAAAAAACAGATGGAATCAATTCATGTGACTTTGGCTGAAATCATCCAGTCAGCTCATGAGTCACAGGGCTTGTATAGCTGCTGCATGCAGTAGGGGGAACTAACTAACACACAACACCACACTGACACAGTAAATCCCCCTGTCTGCCTGACTCCAGGCTCAGCCAGTTAACACGATGGCAGGCTGGGGGTCCTGCCCCACTGATCCCACTACAGACAGCTCTGGAGGTGTGATATGAGACAGGCAGGCCTCTGTCCGTGTCCCGTACCCATCCCACACACAACCTCTGGTAACGCACCATGTCAGTCATGGGCTCGCACCTCCGCTGAACAGTGTGAGCACTGTACATTTAAGACAAAGAAAGGTTGTCTCTGACACAGGGTGGCTAAACCAGGTGAAGGCAGGCAGCACCATACAGACCACATCCCAGGGGTGACAAAATTTGACATTTAATGTCGAAATAATTGTACTCATTCTTCATAGAAAAATAGAATATAGCGCTGCGTCACACTTTTTAATGTTGATATCCGTCTAATTGATGACTTTGTGTCACATCAACCCATTATGCATAATTTAGCATGGATCAACTCCAACATTAACATAATCACTCATTTGATATTCTGTATGGTATGACACTCCAGTGAGAGGCAGGCAGAGCCCCAGCCTTAGAGGGAGGGAGAGTCACCCAGTAGCTGGCTAACACATGTCACGTCCCCTCACACACGTCCCCTCACACACATCCCCTCACACACATCCCCTAGCACACATCCCCTCACACACATCCCCACACACACGTCCCCTCACACACGTCCCCTCACACATGTCCCCTCACACACATCCCCTCACACACATCCCCTACTCTGATGGGCCTGATATTAACATGTCAGCTTCTTATTCGTTTAACGCTGATGCTGGGAGTCCAGTGAACACTTTGTGTCTATGAGGTAGAACGTATTAATAAACATCTAACACACACACACACACACAAACATACACACACACACACTGACTGGAAGGTAAAGGGTATACAGCAAAGCCGCCTGCTCAGACGCTGCCGTTTGCAATCACTAAGCAGCTTTAGTGTCTCCTACCACAGTCCTGATTTAAAATTCATAAATGCTAATCCTTCATAATTTACAGTTTAAAAAGCAGCCCTGCTCGCAGGCCCTGTGGCCACAGCTCTGTCAGAGTAATTATACCAAGGAGCTTGGAATGGACTACTAGCAGACACTTTCAACAGTCAAGGAAATCCACCTCACTGGCACCAGACCCAATTACTCCAAATAACTAAACAGATTAGCAAGTCATTTTCCAGTTCAATCTGGACACAGTGGCCAAATCGCCACGTTACATAGTCAGGTGGATAAACAGCTTTAAAGTTGGGGCTTGCCTGGTTCTTACTAAGTGGACGATCTGCCAAGTAATTTTATTAGCCATTTTATTTAATATGAAGCCCGGGCGATTGTCTTTTACAAGGTGACCAGACTCTCTCTAGCGTCATGGGGGATTTGCTGCTCTTACTCATATTCGGTGACA
Organism: Salmo salar; assembly: GCF_965601325.2. Classification (NCBI taxonomy): domain Eukaryota; kingdom Metazoa; phylum Chordata; class Actinopteri; order Salmoniformes; family Salmonidae; genus Salmo; species Salmo salar. Next base: position 26,852,742 of record NC_138316.1, on the reverse strand, counting down.
TCATACTATGTGTCTGCAAGCAAGCCGTGTCTGGGAGGATGGCTTTGTTAGGGAATATGACCAACACATTTCTCTTTGTCCTCGTGAGGGGAATATACATTGGTTCAGATTGAGATAATGTGTGATTCTTTCAACCAAGGTCACTAATAGAACCCATTTTCCAAATGGCCTGGTTTTCCAGTAACAGCCCGTGATAGTTCCACAACACTTTTGAATCATCTATAGAAGGACCCTGTTTTACATGCAGTGGCTCTCAGTTCTAAATGGTCCAATATCCTTAGAAATGCATAATTTAGTATCTCAAGTATTGATTCATCTTTCATCATGATATAAAGTTTGAATTATAGTGAGATGGAGGTGGAGTTGGGAAATATTCATTTGTGAGAATAATTCCAATAACCAAGGGAGATTACTTTTTCTGTTCAGAGCAAGCCAATGTCCATTCCACATCCAATATCCCACAGCCAATGTTATACAACATCAAAGGCTGTTGTTGATGCAGTATGAGGATCTGTTGTGCTTGCTACAATAGACAGTATAGGATATGTGCCAAAATGCAGTACATTAGATATGTAAGCACAGCATTTTAGTAGGAATGCCAGACAAAAACATTAACAATGATATTAAAAATATATATTGCGCTACGGGGAAATATGCCATGCAAGAATTTCAATATGAGCGGGGAGATGATTCAAGTTTATTCTTAAAGTCGTACTCCTACTGTAGCCAGGCTGAAGCTCCTATCACTGTACTCAGTCAATGAAGATCTGAGCTCCATCAATCATTCCATACACAGACAACAAATACAGTACAGGGCCTGTATTCATAAAGCATTTAAAAGCAGGAGTGCTGATCTGGGATCAGGTCCCCCCTGTCCATATCATCGTATTCATTATAATCTAAAAGGCAAAACTGTCCCTAGATCAGCATTCCTACTCTAAGACGCCCAGGTCCTTTCCTTGGAAGAGACAAAAAAAGGAAAACTCAGGGCTATGTCTCCCTTATGCGCAGCGCTAGAGGAAGTAGCCGGTGTACCTGAAGAGGCCTGAATCCTGATCACTTCATCAGCCTGACACTCATCTCTGAGTGGAACAATCAGGATTCTATTAGAGCGGATTAGGACTGGAGCGCCGGACCTCCTGTCACAAATCCAGCCTTTAAAGTTTCTCTCCACTCTGTCACAATCACCACACCACACAGCAGCACCTATCCCTTATAGTCACCTCCTCTTTCAGTAATAGAGAAAATTGCGTTTTGGGGGTCCACATACTGTATGTGGTGTACTCTGTTACATGAAAGCTATCTATTGCTACCTACATGTGTCACTGTAGGTGTCCTACGGCCTGCCTACAGAGGCTATACACTGAGTTTATCAAACGTTAGGAACACCTTCCCAATATTGAGCTGCATTCCCCCCTTTTTCCCTCAGAATAGTCTCTTTTGACCCCCCAGGCCTCCCCACTAGCCATCCTCTCTGTTACCCTCCCCAGCCCTCCCCTAGCCCCTGTCTCTGTTCACCTCCCAGCCCTCTCCACTAGCCACCGTCTCTGTTCACCTCCCCAGCCCTCCCTACCACTGTCTCTGGTGACCTCCCCAGCCCTTCTCTATAGCCACTGTCTCTGTTCACCTCCCCAGCCCTCCCTACTAGCCACTGTCTCTGGTGACCTCCCCAGCCCTTCTCTATAGCCACTGTCTCTGTTCACCTCCCCAGCCCTCCCCACTAGCCACTATCTCTGTTCATCTCCCTAGCCCTTCCAGGCCTCCCCACTAGCCTCCATCACAATGCATCCCTGTAATAGACTTAAACCACCTTCTAAATCAGCTCGCCCACAGAAGATGAATCCATCAATTCCACATTCATAAACACCATTTTTTGTTTCCTCCCTGTTCAATGAGAGAGATGACAGGGCATGTAAACTACCGCTCAGAGAATATGAGGTGACATGGTGGGTATATGAGACAGAGAAATGATGGAGGAAAAATAATGAGACAACACAGGAAGTCCAGTCTTCAACAGGGTTTGAAATGACCGGCTAACACTTTAAATACATATCAGAGACGCACAATATACCTGATATAAGAGATGAAACACTGTACCTATAACATGGGTTTCAGCAATCTGACATTGTTACAGAACAACCATCACATGAATATCAAATTGTAATTTTGTTTACAGCTATTTTCTTTGTTTTATTTTCTGTGCAGTGCTCAAGCTATCTGTGTTCTAACATGCAATCTCAGTGTGACAAAACACACAGACAGTATATCTCCCCAAAACACATTATGGCCTCTAATGCGGCAGGTTTGCTGTGCAGCAATTCCACAACCAAATAGCTCACTGAGTGATAGCGGTTTCATCATAACACAAACAAATCAAGTGCAACAAGCCTCCCTGTACTTTCCAGGGCTGTTCATAAAATAGATATTTCACCTGTTTTAATTTAGGTGTTCAACAAAGAGACAGAGAGATGGAAAGAGGGAAAGAGAGAGGAGGGAGGGAGAGAGAGAGAAAGAGAGAAAGAGGGAGAGAGAAATAAAGGTGTACAGAATAAGGTGTAGAGTGTAGAGAGTGACAAATACAGAGAAAGAAAAATGGAAGAGAACTTCAGTGGATGTTAATTTTTTTACTTACTTTAGTTGTGTGCTGAGGTCTGATGTCTGTGTAGTTCAATTATGAGAAATACAATCTAATTAAAACAACAATACAGATTTTTTTTTTAAATCCCCCAGGCATGGGTCTTATACATTCCAGCTGGAAGCAACACAATATTTCTAAGTTACTTTTATTTTTTTAACCCACAACAATGGCCAGAGTAAAATTCAAATCTAATCCGAGCTCTCACCAGTCTTTATGACCTGAGATTTATGGAGTGGTGGTGGGTATTATATTGTCTGTGGGCTGCCAGTGAAAACAGTGTGAGGGAGATGTTGGTGTTTGGAAACTCACCAGAGAGGATCAGGTTACTGCTCTGGTCGTCTCAACAATCTGACAAACCCTGGGTGTGAATACACACATAACACCCAAATCACCAGCCAACACTCACTATGTGGTACTGCGAGCTATGAGGCCATGTCCCCCCACACACAACATGATAGCACACAGAGTATTCTGCAAAGGAAAGTCCAAAATCAAAACTCTATAAAGTTATGCATTTCCTCCATTTTGACCATTTTCAAACATGTTCTATTTCCTGTACATGTCCTGTGACATGACAAAGAGGCATTGAAGTAACTAGGGCAGCACCCCAAATGGTACCTTATTCTCTATATAGTTGCACTACCTTTGACCAGGGCCCATAGGACTATATATACAGTTGAAGTCGGAAGTTTACATACACCTTAGCCAAATACATTTAAACTCCGTTTTTCACAGTTCCTGACATTTACTCCAAGTAAATAATCCCTGTCTTAGGTCAGTTAGGATCACTACTTTATTTTAAGAATGTGAAATGTCAGAATAATAGTTGAGAGAATGATTTATTTCAGCTTTTATTTCTTTCATCACATTCCCAGTGGGTCAGCAGTGTACATACACTCAATTAGTATTTGGTAGCATTGCCTTTAAATTGTTTAACTTGGGTCAAACGTTTCAGGTAGCCTTCCACAAGCTTCCCACAATAAGTTGGGTGAATTGTGGCCCATTCCTCCTGACAGAGCTGGTGTAACTGAGTCAGGTTTGTAGGCCTCCTTGCTCGCACACGCTTTTTCAGTTCTGCCCGCAAATTTTCTATAGGATTGAGGTCAGGGCTTTGTGATGGCCACTCCAATACCTTGACTTTGTTGTCCTTAGCCATTTCGCCACAACTTTGGAAGTATGCTTGGGGTCATTGTCGATTTGGAAGACCTATTTGCAACCAAGCTTTAACTTCCTGACTAATGTCTTGAGATGTTGCTTCATTATATCCACATAATTCTCCTACCTCATGATGTCATCTATTTTGTGAAGTGCACCAGTCCCTCCTGCAGCAAAGCACCCCCACAACATGATGCTGCCACCCCCGTGCTTCACGGTTGGGATGGTGTTCTTCGGCTTCCAAGCCTCCCACTTTTTCCTCCTAACATAACGATGGTCATTATTGCCAAACAGTTCTATTTTTGTTTCATCAGACCATAGACATTTCTCCAAAAAGTACGATCTTTGTACCCATGTGAAGTTGCAATCCGGCGTCTGTCTTTTTATGGCGGTTTTGGAGCAGTGGCTTCTTCCTTGCTGAGCGACCTTTCAGGTTATGTCGATATAGGACTCGTTTTACTGTGGATATAGATACATTTGTACCTGTTTCCTCCAGCATCTTCACAAGGTCCTTTGCTGTTGTTCTGGGATTGATTTGCACTTCTCGCACCAAAGTACGTTCATCTCTAGGAGACAGAACGTGTCGCCTTCCTGAGTGGTATGACGGCTGTGTGGTCCCATAGTGTTTATACTTGCGTACTACTGTTTGTACAGATGAACGTGGTACCTTCAGGCGTTTGGAAATTGCTCCCATGGATGAACCAGACATGTGGAGGTCTACAATTTTTGTGGAGGTCTACAATCAGGTCTTGGCTGATTTATTTAGATTTTCTCATGATGTCAAGCAAAGAGGCACTGAGTTTGAAGGTATGCCTTGAAATACATCCACAGGTACACTTCCAGCTGACTCAAATTATGTCAATTAGCATATCAGAGGCTTCTAAAGCCATGACATAATTTTCTGGAATTTTCCAAGCTGTTTAAAGGCACAGTCTACTCTGACCCACTGGAATTGTGATACAGTGAAATAATAAGTGAAATAATCTGTCTGTAAACAATTGTTGGAAAAATGACTTGTGTCATGCACAAAGTAGATGTCCTAACCGACTTGCCAAAACTACAGTTTGTTAACAAGAAATTTGTGGAGTAGTTGAAAAACGAATTTTAATGACTCTAACCTAAGTGTATGTAAACTTCCGACTTCAACTGTATATAGGACTATATAGGGAATAGGGTGATGGTTATGTAAGGACCAGAACCATCTGTATGTTGTTTCCACAGTAACCAATGGAGCGGTATGAGGAAGAAGAAGAATACGAAGAAGAAAAAAAAATGAAGAAGAAGAAGGTGTGCAAGGTAATGAAGACAGAACCCAAGGCAGCTAAATCCGGTCCCTGTCCCTCCTCCTCCTCCCCCCTGATTCATTGTATCTCCTGTGAATTTGTAATCGACCCCTCGGTAATAGAAAAAGGGGAAATTGAGATTAATTTCAATAAAAGCGATTGGTTCTTGTTGTGTAGACAATACGAGCTACGTTCATGTTTGCACAACACTCTCGTCCCAGGCTCAGATGAATGCAGTCTAACTATCTTGCCTGTGAGGACGTCTCTCTCTCTCTCTCTCTCTCTCTCTCTCTCTCTCTCTCTCTCTCTCTCTCTCTCTCTCTCTCTCTCTCTCTCTCTCTCTCTCTCTCTCTCTCTCTCTCTCTCTCTCTCTTCTCTCTCTCTCTCTCTCTCTCTCTCTCTCTCTCTCTCTCTTTCTCTCTCTCTCTCTCTCTCTCTCTCTCTCTGGTTAATGTTGTCTCAGGTCTACAGCTATAGAGTGCCTGAAGATGCTCCTGCCCTCGTCTGTCAATTTTGATCACATGACTACCAGCAGCACCCACTCTCTCAACACATCAAAGTTACCTGGCTGCAGTGGAAATGTGATTGGGCTACGGTGTTTAAAATTAAGTATGGCACCATTTGGCACACAATCCAAAGCTGCACAGTGTGTCCCTCATAACTTCATTAGTCTATCTCTTTAGGAAGACAGACTTATTGCTGGCTTTAATTTACTGCTCCATAGTGAAGTGCAGCCTCTTTGATGATAAGAGAGGGGAAAACGCAGTGATAAGATGGAATGGAGAACAGTGTGAGGCCGGTGTGTGGGAGCCAGTGGCGGTATAATTGGATGGAGGAACCCTGTTGCACAAAGCGTCCTTCTCTGAGAGTGCTAAGACATTATGAAAACCTCCTGCGTTGCTTCTAGTTGATTCAATTAATTAATTTTTTTGCTAAACTGATGGAAATACTGCCTCTTTTCCAATAAAAGCCAGACAGCTTTAGCACTGTGTGTCACGGCTTGCAGTCCTCAACCCAGCGGAATTAATCGTGGATGGATTTCACCCCCGTAGCTCCAACATGGCCTCGGCGGGACGGACAGAAATCACCTTCTCCTCGGTAGCCCCGACCCGGGTGCCAGGGAGGGTCAAGTGCTCTCATTCAGTGGTTATGATTTCCCTCTCACGTGCCTGTTGCCAGGCCCTTTGTTCTGACCATGGTGTCCAGCGCTGACCACCACGGCTGAGTCAAAACATGGGCACAGAGAGTGGGCAGTGTAGCAGCAGAGGGGAGAGATTGAACAATGTGTCAGGCGCTTAAAATGAATTAAAGTGCAGCACAGGGCCATGGAAATGTCTCTTTGTGTGAGGCCCTAATCAGTTGGAAACAAGGGAGGGAGAGGAGAAAAAAAGCTTTCATTCCTGTAACTAATCATTTGCGGTTTCCCAATGCAGCCAGCCAGTGCCAAAGGCAGAGACTAATAAACTATGAGGCTGTGTAGATTTATAAATGATTAATTAAGGGGGCTCTCATGGGAGCTGCAACCGCTATAAGCAAAAATATTAATTAGTTGAGACGAGACTTAAACTAACAGGAAAACATTCCAACCATGTTGGAGAGAGCACAAGGGGCACAGCTTGTTTGACTCTGGCTCGACAGAGAGGGCCCTCGTCACAGCAGCACTACAGGGGGCTGCCCTGGGTTCTGGAGGCAGAGAGATGAAGAGTGTCACATAGACGCACTGGTCCTCCACACTCCTCCGTGAGGAGGATATCACGGATAGGCGACTGGCAGAGGGAGCTGAGGTGTTCTCCACCACCTCAAGGAGTTACTACCCCACCTCCTCCACCCCCACGTCCCCCTCGTCTCCCTGGTTCTCCAACCCGACGCCAGCCCTTCAGGGAGGCCTCTAAAGCCTTTATCCCCCTGCTCTTTTCATGAATGTCAAGATGTTGAGAGTAAAGTCCAGCAGATTAAACTAGAGGCGTTCAGTGTATCTTCCTTCTAATGAAAGAACTGGGTAATTACACTGTGGATCTTGATGATGTCACGCTGCTGGTCAGGTTTGGCACACAGCACTCAGCCTCTTCCACTGTCCAACTCTCTCCACACCTCAGTTATGTATTACCTTAGCTGATATTATCTTACTGAGAGGGCCTTCCATATGAGGGGAGCTGTTACAAAAACCCTCTGGCAGTGTGCTGGTGCAATTACTACAGCGATGCTCCGTAGAGCTCATATCCAACTTTCCATGACCAATATCAGTTCTGATCTAATGAGGCTAACTGTGGATCCATCATACCCAGTCTCTGTCACCTGCAATGTCCTCAGCCAACCCACTGTTAGATGGCAGCAAAGTCAGCCAATAAATCCTCGGGTGACTCTGACTATAGGCCCCTACAGTCTTTAGTAGAACATTCTGTGTGTTCAGCTACAGTATGTTCTGGTCTTAGGCAGTGGGTAGAAGATGCCATTCTCGTTGTTAGACTAGTGGGCAAGGATGGGTTTCCAAGAAAGCAGCTGCTGAAAAATTAGCAAGAAAGAAAAAACATCACTTTTTTTGGCAGACGTGCAGAGCCCCGTATTAGGCTTCTTTGGAAATCCAATACTCTCCCATTTGGAACAACACATCAAGTTACACTGACATCCCCCTCCAGTCGGCATTCTGCTAGATAATGTGTTTAACCGCAACATGTTTCCATGTAGAACAGAAGAAAAACTAAATGAAAAATAACTTCAGAGATATTAATCATACTTTCCAGATTTGTTTTTGAAATTGGAGAGGGAAAAAAACAGGCAATAAAAATGGTCACCAAGCCAACACTGGGCAACAAGCATAAAATACAATTATGGAAATATGAATTTATTTGAAAAGCTCATGCATCCTTTAGACGGCTTTGTTGATGCAAGCCAAAATCTTTGGAAGCACATAAACCATAATGCCAACTCAAATATTATCACAGTCAGTAAAAATGTGATCAGTCCTGTGGGACAAATAAGGCAAGCAATTTTATTTATGAGAGGCTAGATAATCAAGGCACCTATGTAGCTAACAGAACATGGGAGTCCTGCTGGAGATCTGGCTATGCCTTTTCTGCAGAATCGATGGCTGAAAACCTCCAAATGTGAATCTCGACTTTGGTTTCATGTCCAGGTTAAAGAGTTGTGGCCTTCTCTGTTTTTCATGTTTTCACCATCCAGCAAGCAGATGAAGAGCGCGGGAGATGAAGAATGAGGGCCGGGGCCTGGGCAGAGCCTTAAAGAAAGGCAGCAGAGGAGCCGCAGCAGACATTTATAAGCCCTCCTAATTGACTCACTGGAGGGCCAGGCTCCGGTGGCAGCAGAGAGGTGCTTCTGAAGCCAATGTTCTTGGTAACCAGTGCCGAGGAGGAATATATGTTTTTTTTACATCTTAAATAAATATTTCTTTAAACTGTCAATGGCACACAGGCAGGCGGTGCATGTGGCCCTTTCATGTCACTGTGGTGTTTGGGTGGGTAGGTGGGTGGGGGGTTTGGAAGTGCCACTGAAGATGGGTGGTAGCAAGGTTAAAAAGACCCCTGTTCGAAAGAGAGGCGAAAAGCTGTGCCCTTTTTCTATTAGGCAGGTTGAGTGTGCCCGGCAGGATCGGGCGAAGCTTGACAACAATTAGTGGTGTGGGTTTGAGAGGTGACAGGCCAGGCACTAGCCATCACACCCCTCCTGTCTCCCAGTGATCAGGCCCATCACAGGGCCATCGCTGTTCCTCCAGACAGGACTGATGTTCAAAGGCAACGTCCGCTGCTATAAAACAGTCAAGTCCTCATATTGTATTCAGGGCAATAATAGTAGCAGACACAGTAATGTCATCATACATGTCTTGGGCAATCTAGGAGGCTCAGGCATAACGTTCCTAACTCTTGCAATGCCAGTGTCTTTCAATTATGGCCAGGATGTACTATTACATACAATAAATATATTGCACTGGTGTCTTTATTTCTAACAATACCCATTCGCTTACCAACTTTTATGATTAGAGGGAAGATTAGGACCACTGCTTTTAATTGTGACAGAAAGAGGAAGTGAGAATCACACGCAGACTGGCTGTGATATGAAACAGGCGATACGACACCCACAAACATAATCCTATTCATTCTTCACAACATCGACACTCAATCAAAGCTTCCAGGGGTTACAAGGAGGGAAAGATGGAGTCACTGCTTGAACAGTAGAACCAGATGAGATTCAACAGTTCCATGTACTAATTACCTGTGTACACGTATACAACTGGCTTTTGTTACTGCTCTGAATGATGGCTTGACATGCAGACAGAACAAGCTACTTCTAATCTACTGGAATCTACCAGACAGAAGCAAGGAGATTAATATTAGTATTACCAATGTTACACCAGCAATCTTTTTTGTCACGCTTTAGGTAGACTGTCAGGCTGCTGAAATTCATATTACACCTAGCCTTCAACCCATTTGTGGGGTCAACCCATCTTGATTGGACTGATGTTTTCCTAGGGTAGATGTTTTTCTCCAGTATAACGGTATATCTTTTATTGATAACACTCCTAAAAGTTTTCAAAGCTGCTTTTGAAAGCTACAAATAATCAGAACTTGACTCAGTGAATTCTCCCAAACGTATTGAACGAAGCTGATGTTTTTGCTACAGTATCTTGTGGCCAAGTTTCTTTTATTCATTTGGTAGAAGTCAGGGTGTATTGGTGTATCAAAGGGCTGTTAAATTGGTCCCTCTGTTGGCTCTCACAGCTGAATGTGTTAAATGTATTGCTGCAGCATTAATTGACTTCACCAATCTCCACACTGCTTTTCATTAAGCGAGAGGCTGGAATGGGACGATGTAAGTCCCAAACAACTTCCTCCACTGAGCCAAAAGTTCACACTACACTGATTGTAAATGTTATATTTTTTCTTTAATTGTAGGTAGAACCAAATGACTTGACGAACTAAAAACAAATCCAGGCAATAATTGAAATGTAGCATGAAATTACCCTATGCAAATAACAAGCTGCCATGACATGAACACATTCTCTCCCTCTTCCAGTAACAGAGACCTACACCCACACACAATAACACAGGTGTGAGCTTACATATGCACGCACACACACACACACACACACACACACACACACACACACACACACACACACACACACACACACACACACACACACACACCACACACACACACACACACACAATGGGGGAGAGACCTTTGAGGGTTTCACAACTGCACATTTATCCTCAAAATTAAAAATGGTGATTGATCCGTGGAATATTAACGGTCAGCAGTGTTTTTCATTAAGTTGTGAAGCGAGGCATACTGAAAGAACAAAGGGAACAGGGAGGGAAAAACAGAGCTTTATTTAATGTTGATCTGTATTGTGAATAACCCCGGAGAGAAATGTAAATACTACACTCCAATAATACAACAGCACACTAATCATATTTACAAACTATATTAAATCTGTCTATTGTGTTTGCCTTGCTAAGGATTGGCTCCCATGTAATTGTCATTGTAACCAATGTTGGCGGATGGGAAAATTTAACTGCAGTGATATAAGGTGACTGGTAGGCTTATTATTACTATATTATTACCCAGTATATGTTTATTAAAACAATTTATCATGCAGAACAGGACTGAGGGAATGGAAACATTAAATTCTGCTCCACTCTGGCCGAAGAAAAAGGAATGGTGGGAAGGCCTGGGCTGACACCAGAGAGGTGCGTAATAACCCACTGCTTCATTTCATTTGCCAATCATTTCCTGTTGGGCCCTCGCCATTAAACATACATGTTGGGGATTATTGAAATGTTTGAATATTATTGAAATGATTGAAATAGCCCAACGACAGCCAACATACCCTCTTAGTCAGGGGGTGTGTAGCTGTCACGTCCTGACCAGTAAAGGGGTTATTTGTTATTATAGTTTGGTTAGGACGTGGCAGGGGGTATTTGTTTAGAGTGTTTCGGAGTTTGTTGGGCTATGTGTTTATGTAGAGGGGTGTTTGTTTAGAGTGTTCCGGGGTTTTTGAATATGTTCTATGTTAGTATATTTCTATGTTCTGGTCTAGTCTTTCTAGTTCTATGTTTAGGGTTATTGGTTTGACCTTCAATTGGAGGCAGCTGTTCTTCGTTGCCTCTGATTGAAGGTCCTATATAGAGGGGTGTTTTTTGTAATGGGTTTTGTGGGAAGTTGTTTTTGCATAGCTGTGTGTGTAGCCTGCATTACTGTTCGTTCGTTCGTTTTCTTGTTGTTTTTTTTTTTTCAGTGTTCTAATAAACGTTAAAATGAGCACTCAACCCGCTGCGCTTTGGTCCATTACATACGACGACCGTTACAGAACTTCCCACCACCAACGGACCAAGCAGCGGACCCAGGAGGAGCAAGGATCCTGGGCCAGGGAGAGAAGGGAGTGGAGGACATCTTGGACATGGGAGGAGGTAATGGCAGGGGACAAGACCCTGCCATGGAAACAGTTGGAGACAGCGAGGGAGGAACGGCGAAAGTGGAGCGAAGAGCGGGCCCAACGAAGGAAGCACGAGAGGCACCCCCAATCATTTTTTTGGGGGGGGGGGCACACGGGTAGTTTGGCTGGGCCAAGGGTGAGCCCTAAGCCAACTCCCCGTGTTTATTATTACATTTACATTTACATTTAAGTCATTTAGCAGACGCTCTTATCCAGAGCGACTTACAAATTGGTGCATTCACCTTATGATATCCAGTGGAACAACCACTTTACAATAGTGCATCTAAATCTTTTAAGGGGGGGGGGGGGGTAGGAGGATTACTTTATCCTATCCTAGGTATTCCTTAAAGAGGTGGGGTTTCAGGTGTCTCCGGAAGGTGGTGATTGACTCCGCTGTCCTGGCGTCGTGAGGGAGCTTGTTCCACCATTGGGGTGCCAGAGCAGCGAACAGTTTTGACTGGGCTGAGCGGGAACTGTGCTTCCTCAGAGGTAGGGGGGCCAGCAGGCCAGAGGTGGATGAACGCAGTGCCCTTGTTTGGGTGTAGGGCCTGATCAGAGCCTGAAGGTATGGAGGTGCCGTTCCCTTCACAGCTCCGTAGGCAATCACCATGGTCTTGTAGCGGAATTATGGGGAGCATATGGAGTGGAGAGCGCCGGAGTATGTGGAAGTGCGCATGATCTCGCCCATGCGCACGCACAGTCCGGTGCGAGCGATCCCAGCTCCTCGCAAGTGCCGTGCTAGAGTGGGCATCCAGCCTGGAAGGAGGATGCCTGCGCAGCGCATCTGGCCACCAGTGCGCCTCCTAGGCCCAGGCTACCCTACGCCTGCTCTACGCACGGCAACCATCAGGCCTCTGCACAGCCCAGTTCGCCCTGTGCCAGCACTCCGCTCATGCAGGGCCACTATTACCATCCAGCCAGGACGGGTTGTGCAGGAGGTGCGCTCCAGACCTCCAGTGCTTACCCATGGCCCGGTCTACCCTGTTCCCGCTCCTCGCACTAGCCCTGGGGTGCGTGTCTCCAGTCTGGTACCTCCACTACCAGTCCCACGCACCAGGCCTTCAGTGCGTCTGCCCAGTCCAGGATGTCCTGTTCCCGCTCCTCGCACTAGCCTTGGGGTGTGTGTCACCAGTCTGGTACCTCCACTACCAGCCCCATGCACCAGGCCTCCTGTGCGTCAGCCCAGTCCAGCTCGTCCTGCTCCTGATCCTCGCTCTAGCCCTGTGCTGCGTGTCCTTAGTCTGGCACGTCCTAAGCCAGCCCCACGCATCAGTCCAGAGCTTCCGGCGACAGTGGCCCGTAGAGAGACGGCCCACAGTCCGGAGCCAGCAGAGGCGGCCCACAGTTCGGAGCCAGCAGAGACGGCCCACAGTCCGGAGCCGAGAGAGACAGCCTACAGTCCGGAGCCGAGAGAGACGGCCCACAGTCCGGAGCCGAGAGAGACGGCCCACAGTCCGGAGCCGAGAGAGACGGCCCACAGTCCGGAGCCGAGAGAGACGGCCCACAGTCCGGAGCCGAGAGAGACGGCCCACAGTCCGGAGCCGAGAGAGTCGCCCTACAGTCTGGAATCGGCGCAGCGAGAGTCGCCCTACAGTCCGGAATCGGCGCTGCCAGAGACGCGCTTCAGCCCGAGGTCTACAGCGACGCGCTTCAGCCCGAGGTCTACAACGACGCGCTTCAGCCCGAGGTATTCAGCGGGGGTGGACAGGTTAGGTGGGGGACTAAGGCCAGAGCCTGAGCCACCTCCACAGTAGGAGGATTGGGGAGGGGGGGGGGGGGTGTAGCACGGGAACCATCGGTGACGGTAGGCACCCTCCCTTCCCTCCCTTTAGTTTTGGGGGTTTATTTTTGTGTTTGTTTTTTGTGTGAGGTGCATCCGGGGTCTGCACCTTTGGGGGGGGGGGGTACTGTCACGTCCTGACCAGTAAAGGGGTTATTTGTTATTATAGTTTGGTTAGGACGTGGCAGGGGGTATTTCTTTAGAGTGTTTCAGGGTTTGTTGGGCTATGTGTTTATGTAGAGGGGTGTTTGTTTAGAGTGTTCCGGGGTTTTTGGTTATGTTCTATGTTAGTATATTTCTATGTTCTGGTCTAGTCTTTCTAGTTCTATGTTTAGGGTTATTGGTTTGACCTTCAATTGGAGGCAGCTGTTCTTCGTTGCCTCTGATTGAAGGTCCTATTTAGAGGGGTGTTTTTTGTAATGGGTTTTGTGGGAAGTTGTTTTTGCATAGCTGTGTGTGTAGCCTGCATTACTGTTCGTACGTTTTCTTGTTTAGTTTTTTTCAGTGTTTTAATAACCGTTAAAATGAGCACTCAACCCGCTGCGCTTTGGTCCATTACATACGACGACCGTTACAGTAGCTAGCTGCTTTTATGTGGCTGTGCTTTGATCTTAAAAACACTTGCTGACGCCGGCTACAGCAAAATGTTGTGGTGTGTTTGTGCTGTTGGTTGGTTTGTTGGGCCGTTATGAGAGGACAGACATCAGGGCAGAGAGGTGAGGAGATGCTGGGATCTGAGGTCTTAGGAGAAAGAATCCCTTTGGTAAGTGTCTGGGAGGGGCCAGATTAGTCTGTCAAGCCTCTGTTCTAAAATGACTTTGAGGATATTGCTGCAGGGATGTCACAGAAGTTTAGGCAAGAAGTTAAGTATCCTGTACACTGTGTACAGCGCCCGTGATTCCCCCTGTGAGTGTGTTTCAGTGAGCAGGGCTGCTGTGTGCAGTGACTTGATGATTAGGCCATGCTCTATAGCTGGTCACTGGGACTAACACAGTAGGGAGAGAAGAGTAGGACATTGGCTTTTGTCAAGAGTGTGTGAAAGGCACATCCCTAAATATGTTTGCACTGGTGCCAGAGATCCTCACAAACTTCAACAAATACAACTTTACAGAACACATCAGCTAGACAACAAGACAAAGCACATATTTCCATTTACTGTAATAGCTCCGTGGAATATGACTCCTTTCAGAGGTCTGATCATCAGCCTGTCTAGATAAAGACCCCCTGCACCTCATCTCATTGACAAGCATGCTGCTTTGTGATTGGTTGGAAGGGCTGGTTTACTCAGATTATCACCATGAGCACAAAAAGCCCTGTGATCGATGCCCAGAGTAATTCACGCCTCCTCAAGCATTATTTTCATCTCAAATTGGCCCATCTGTGCAGAATGTGTCCTTTAACTGTACATTGATTTGGGGAAAGAAATGCAGACGTCTGTGTATGTTTTTAAGCATTTACGTTTATCATTCAGTCATGTTGTTATTGCAGCTTTCATGTAGAGTGTTAGCAGGTTAGATTAAGGCTGTTCATTTTATAAATCCCCTTTTTCCTTCCCTCTCCCCCTCTCTGACACCCCCCACTCTCACAGGAATTTAATGTTTTTTGTTTATGTTTTGTAAAGACAGGACATGGTCACGGCAATAACCAGCAAGTATTATGATGGGACCTGTTCAATGCTTTGCCTATCTATATTCCAAAACAGCCTGATCAAATGTGAGGTATGTGAATGTAAGAGTATTGTGTTGCATTTTTGATGTCACTAGCTCCCAGTTATGCCTCAGCGTTCTCAGAAGGCCTCAGCTTTCTCAGAACAGTTTCCTGATTACACAGGACATGTAAATAAACGGATGCTACCATCTAATTCCTTAATAATTAAAAATTAAGCATGGGTCTGCACTCAGCATAACATCTCATCACGACTGCCTTTCCTGGCTCCAGCACTCTGGACGGTGCTACTCTCAGAACCAAACTCGCCCGTGCCCCTTTTAAACACACCCAGGGCTGAAGGGTTCATTCTTGAAGAGATTTTGTGCATACCATGCAGTATTCAAAGTGCAACATATTGCTTCCCTCGTTATAGTATGTATCAGGTTGCATTTTGAACAATACAATCTAATTTCAGTAAACTGGTAGTTTAAAGGTCATGAATAGTCAAAATCATGTTTTTGGTAGTTTTTGGTAGTTTAAAGGTCATGAATAGTCAAAATCATGTTTTTCATGAATTTGGATGATATTTGGATGAAGCCAGATCAAAGTATGATGATCAAGGTACAAAACATGGCTTCTATATTGATCAAAGTTGATCATAAAGTTACTAGTCCCCTCCCCTGTGCCAAATTCAGGATGTGGGGTTATTAAGGGGATAGGGTGACATAACTCTCTCGTTTTAATACACCAATGGTAACATGATATTCTCTTACCTAATTTAAATAAGTACCGCCTTGTAACCAACATCGGAGAAGGCGTGTTTGCAGAAGGGCGTGGTTTATATAGCTAGATACTGTAGCTACTCTTCTGGTGGCCAAATTTTACTGTAGGGTGTCAGCAAATATAATTAAAACGTTACCTTATTCATCTATGGCAAAGATACTTATATGTTTCCCCTTTCATCTGTGTCTGGTGTTAGTAACTAGCTAGATAGATCTTCAGCCAGCATGGAACAAAAAGGGGGAAAGGTCGTTCAAAACTCTGACGCAGTTGTCATGTCAACACATCCGTCAATGCTGCATCACAAGAGACATGCCAAACGGGAAATGTATATAAAAAACAAGTGACATTATTGATGCAATTTCAATTTTGTTTGAGTTGCTTTGTGTATCACCAAATTTGCTTGAGGAGATTTTACTGCAACACTTCTCTCTTCATTCAAAGACTCAATCATGGACTCTTACTGACAGTTGTGGCTGCTTCGTGTGATGTATTGTTGTCTCTACTTTTTTGCCTTTTGAGCTGTTGTCTGTGCACAATAATGTTTGTACTATGTTTTGTGCTGCTACCATGTTGTGCTGCTGCCATGTTGTGTTGCTTCCATGTTGTTGTCATGCTTTGTTGCTACCATGCTGTGTTTTCATGTGTTGCTGCCATGCTATGTTGTTGTCTTAGGTCTCTCTTTATGTAGTGTTGCGGTGTCTCTCTTGTCGTGATGTGTGTTTTGTCCTATATTTTTATTTTGTATTTTTAATCCCAGTCCCCATCCTTGCAGGAGGCTTTTTACCTTCTGGTAGGCCGTCATTCTAAACAATATTTTTTTGTTATCTGACTTGCCTAGTTAAATAAAGTATTAGACATTAACTTATCTGACTTGCCTAGTTAAATAAAGGTTCACTAAAATAAAAATAAAAAAGATGACAAATTCCATTTCTGTTGTAGGGAAATAACCTTCTGACCAACCTGAAGGACTGCAGATGGGATATATCAACTGATTTTGCAACACATATGATACATGTATTTGTAATCGTGCTGAGCGACTAGTGCTTTTTGAGGTCGGTTCGGTTTTGGTTCGATTACTAAATGCGCTATACATTATGTGGGTTGAATGCTGTAACAACACAGAATAAAACAATTAATAAAAGTCTCATGATGGTAGTGAATTACTGCTTATCACTTATTAACCATCATTTGTTCACATTACTTTACTTTAATAAATATTTCAGTTGTGTATATAAGTCATTATCTTATCTCTATAGAGCTGCTGCCTATGCTGTAGAGATACCTTATCTCTATCCCTCTCTATCGTGCATTCGTCTGTCTCTTCTGTCTGACTCAGACCAGGCAAGTAGGCTCACAATGGATTATGGTCATTGCAGTTAATTACCAGGTTTCCGCTAAACTATGTAGAATATTGGCCTGTTGGAAACTACAACTCCCTCCTACATCACACAGTTCGGGCTTGATCTGATTTATTTCTAGAGAAACTGCGCATTGAGCTCACAGAAAAAATATTAACGAAATGGAATTCAAATAATTGAACCGACGTTGGTAAATTAGATGTTTAAAAAACGAAACATTTTGGTTAATTGCTCAGCACTAATTTGTAAACTGTCCTTTTGAGTTTGAAGTTATGAGTTTCAGGCTCTGATTGCAAAGGGTATTGTAGGCATGTTGTGACTAGGAACAGCAGTATCCTTCAATTACACACAAACATATGCACTGTATGTAGAATGCACATCTACCTTTCATCACCAGTATTGTACAGCCAGATGAGTCCCAGTGTTAAGTTAGACATATTATTTTGGATGACAACACTGTCAAAAGGTGGTCATAATCAGTCAGCCAATTAGATATAAGTGAGGTCATTGAGCTCCCTCCGCCCCTCCTCACACCGAATGCCCGCCCCCTCGCCAGCTCACTGTCCCTCCTCCCTGTTCAAAGCCTCTTATTGCCACATTAATACAACTACCGTAATTACCATGTCAATCACAAGTAATGCTAATTAATTACCCCTCAGGAAAGGACAATTTCAAGCAGCCAGTAGTCCCTTTAAAAGCCCACTGAAAGGCAGGCTGACTGTAGGGTAGGTTACTGAGAGAGAGAGAGAGAGAGAGAGAGAGAGAGAGAGGAGAGAGAGAGAGAGAGAGAGAGAGAGAGAGAGAGAGAGAGAGAGAGAGAGAGAGAGAGAGAGAGAGAGAGAGAGAGAGAGAGAGAGAGAGAGAGAGAGAGAGAGAGACACATTTTTTTTAGGCCCACTCCGCATTAGTCAATCTGCTGTCCAGATGTCTTCCACAGGTGACAGCTGCAATAGCCTAACAAGCAAATTAATCACGGAGCTTTTGTGGCACTTCATTCTAGGGAAACTCATTTCGCTTCATAAAAGGCTTCATCTCGTGTGAAAAATGACAAATTGCGGCCATGGCGTGATAGGGAGGACCAAGCAGCCGACTCTCATTTATGTCCCATGCCTGCGAGGTAGAGTGAAGTGGCAGAGGAAGGCAGAGAGAGAGAGACTAGAGAACTGTGCCACAACCAGGGAGCCAGTAATTAGGCCCAGCTCTGCCCCTGTGGGGTGAAGTTCTGACGGGCCTCACAGGTGGTGCGCCCAGATTAAAAACCCACCCTGGTTATGAAGGCTGGCCTTTGAAGGAGGGGAATATAGCTCTGTCAATCATGCATTTTCCTGAAAGGGACTGGGCATTTTGAAAGCCTGGCACAACAAGGGTGTGGTTTTAGGGACTGTCTTTTGATTTTGGGTCCAGAGGACAAATGTAATTGTTTTTGATATGTGGGACAGTGTGGTGCTGAAGTGTGATGCCTGTTATTATTTTTTACAAATTGAGAATTTTGATACATTGATAAAGCAATGTCACCATGTGTAATGTAGAGGCAAAATTACACTGAAAAAAAACTAGAAATACTGTAGGGTTTTGGAAGAGGCTTAACTGAAAGAGGAATCTAGGAAATGTAGGAAAAATAAACTCAAAATGTTACAAATTATAGCTTTTCAGTATATCAAAAGAAAGTATGGGAAATTGAAAAATAACAACAACTACAGTGAGCAACAAAGCACACAACCTTTGGGTTTACAAGAAGCAGAAAGTTATTACTACAAGAAAATAGATAAATCCTTGAAAGTCGTCCAACAAAAACTGCAATTATCATTGTTAAAGAGAGGAAGAAAGTATGGTGAGGGAAGAGGATTACACTCCTTCACAAGAGAAGAACATTCTCTGTTTATTTCTCCTCATTTGTTGAAAGACATTCCGAGGTGACAGATGTCAGAAGCAGCATAATTATCGTCGCTCTGTCTCCTTTCTGCTTCTCTGGCGTATTGTCATCCCAGTTCCAGTCTTTAAATCCTTGCTCCAAGCCACCGTCTTTGTGTAAAAATGTAAAAATCACAATCTAGTGATTTGACCATGGCACAAGTACAGAGGTCTTCTAGATAATTGGCCATATCTTCACAAGGAGTGGATTCCTTGAGCTCAGGAAATAGTGTGGAGTTGTCTTGCAGTAGAATTAAAGAGATTTTGGTTTATTCAGTAACTCAATGCTGTAGTCTTCATCATACATCGTCTTATCTGCTTCGGTTGATGTTCAAGCCGAATGACAAATGGAACAGGGCCCCAGTCGCTGCTGGTGTCTGTAAACACTTCAATCACTGCTATAGATTGTGTTTAATTTTCTATGTAATGAACATTGCAGGGTGCACCGACTCTTGCACTGATCTCCACCGGGGCGAAAGCAGTTACGGACAACAAACCTGAGTGATGGCTTCATTCTATTGAGCCTTAGTTGCCACAGGGACACAGATGCAGCGATGAGGACTCCGCCTCTGAGACTGAGATAGGGCCAACCTCTGACTCTCCAACGCAGTCTCAGCACCAGATACCTCTTATCAAGACAGGTTGTACTATACATCTTCCAGCAGAAGACCATGGTGGAGAGGAGGGAGGGGGACATGTGCAGTGTGATAGGTGAAATGCTTAGTGCAGGTGACCGTTTTACATGTTTGAATGAAATATAGTTAGACCATGAGCGGACCTATTACTGCGCCCAAGGCAGTTAGTGTCAGGTATTTGGGCCATATATCAGCAGGGAGGGCTGCAGGACACCCAGTGATGTTATACAGGGGGTGAGAGAGGGACTCCAGGTGAGCTATGTGTCTGTCTGCCCCTGGCTCCATGCTCCATTCCCCAGGCTGGGCTGGTTTCTGAGGGACTTATGTAAGAGGTGGGAGTCTGGAGTGTGGGAGGGACCACAGGTGAAAGGGGAGGTGAGGCTGGTCACAAATTGCCTGGTCACACAGTGCGGTCAGGGCAGGGTACACTGACCTGGTCCTACAGAGCCAAAGTTCGGGTCACCGGTCACAATGGGATGAGAACATAAGAGCAGTCAGAGCCATTTCCAACATGGCGTCATTTGACTACTTTTGAAAGGTCCAAGGATCTCCATTTCTACCATGTACTATATGTACTATACGCAGTCATTTTGCTTTGATTAGTTGAACAGCTTTCTCTGCTTTGGTGCCTTGCCTCTTCTCTCCTGTTTGGAGAGGGGGGTTGCCCTGAGCTCCCCCCGTCTTAATCAGAAATGAGATGCTGGATTAGGGAGTGGATCCATGGGGAGGCCAAGGCACTGGGTGGTTGGGGCTGAGGGGTGGGGTGGGGGGGTAGTTGGGGAGGGGACAGGAAGTGGACTAGTGTCTGCTGCTAGATACCGTTGCAACACACACAGGCGGACACCCAACCACCACTCCTCCCCTGGGGGCCAGGAAGCTAATTAGCTCTTAAAGCATGTATTTATCACAGATAAACTGTCAAACAATCACACTGGCATATCCCCCATGGAAACAAGAACTACTCATTAGTTTGTTCAATTAATCTTGATTTTCCCTCTTCAGTCTGCCCCCCCCTGTGTACTCTGTCTGTTTTCAAAGTCGGTCCAATCAAGACTTTGGATGTCAGATGTCCATGCAGTACATTCACTTAGGTGCCTTAAATATACCTCTGTCAGGCTGTATTAATGGGTTTAATGGCCATACTAGATTTTTATGTTAGAGAGAAATAAAAATACAGGTATTAGGGAATGAGATGTGGGTAGGTCTTGTTATTATAATAGCATGTGAATGATTGAAACAAACACAAAAGGCTGAAAACAAATCACAGCTAGGTTTTGCATAATGAGGCAATAGAGGAGAAGCCAATCCTAAGAAATACAACCTCCGATCAAAGATGTGTTCTCATTTGACATTCCAATAGCCCTGAGAAGCAGCTGTCTGCATAGCTCTGTCACAGGTTGATTCAACTTAACTGAAGGAGTACTCGAGTGGATTCTCTTCATGGTTGGTTCCCATTATTAATTGTGCTCAGCTTTGTTCTCCAGTGGAAGGCAGTCATGAGCACAAGGTCTAATGTCTTCAGCATGCTTTGGTTCAGCTGGCACCTAGCTCGGCTAGACTGACGAGTGTCCTAGCATACTAGCTTAAAAGACCTTTGCTTGAAAAATGAGAAAAAAGCGGCAATAGTACTGTTTGTCCATCTAGATATGCCATAGCTAGTGTACACTTCCTGAAAATATTCAGAATTAATCTAAGATAACTCAAGAAATGTGTCATTAATTTTGATGTTTTTGCTGAGGACATCTTAGTTGTGCAATTTTAACTAAGATGTTTGGTGCAGTATTTTACAAGTGAAAAAACATGCATGAAAACGATTAGTCTCTCATTGAATGACAAACACTTCATTGAAGAATCCCTACTGTTGATCAATCACCGACGAAGGGGCGTAGACTTCGGCTACCGACCTTGGCTTGCCTGGAGACATTTTTTTATGTGCACGAACAGCCCCCAAAAAACTTGCCAAAATCCAAAACAAACCAAAACTTCACCAAAAACTGTTCCAAACTGTTTGGAATGGGAAGCATGCGGACGCCTTAACCCACTACAGTCCTAGTGATTCATTATTGTCTTGATTCCAAACTGAGTTTGCTGATGTCTGTACATTTATGGATTGGTCAAAGTGACTTGCTAAGATGCCGAGTCCCGTCCATAGTGTTTACTAATCATTGTGCTTACATTTTGGAGCTCAATATGATGTATAGTCTGTGTCCGTCACTAGACTAGGATTTCTGCTTATTGGCCAATATTGGTATTCTGTGTGATACATAACAAACACGTCAAAGGATTTAATGACACTGCTACTTCTGTCTCAGTGGCTCATTGTTCATTAAAATCATTAAAAGTGCATTTACAGTTCAAGCACTGCTGGTTTTTGAATGTCACAGACATAATGGATTTGTTAAACTAACATTAAAGTTGTTAGAGTGCTTTGTTTAAGGTCAGACTCCTCCTGTCACTGGTGTTGCCTTCGATTCTTTGATTAAGGAAATGTCTACAACAGACTTATGGTGAGGTGCCATTCCTCTGTGACACATCCTGTCCTTAGCCAAGCCAAGAATCCACAACACAATATACATCAATATTGGACGGGAGGCAAACTTCTCCACTGGGCTGCTGATGAATGCACAGAGCTTTGAGAAAGGGTTCGGGTTCCAGGGGTCTGAGTGCTTACGCCCCCAAGACAGCATCGCCCAGGCGCCAGGAAGGCAATATGCGGCCCATTCCATCACTCTAATTCACTCTCTACACATCCATATTTCATTCGGTCTCGGCCTTAATGAAAGCCATGGCAACTTCACCACCACTGTGTCTCAAAACACACAAGCTGAACACAAAATATCATGAAGAAGCACATTGGCCTTCATACAAAACAATATGAAAGGGAAACAGGCCCAGAAGTTGTGCAGAGGAGAGGGTAAAATAGCGGATGGGTGAGAGACAGAAAGTTAGACTGGGGGGGGAGAGAGAGATGGGGAAGAGGGAGAGAGAGGAGTTCTGAAGGCCTGTGACTGACTAGGGAGGCCATCTGCCTGGAAGAGCCCTGGCTATCTCCCATTCCCAGTCCCCCCTCCTCCAATCCCTATCCTTCCACTGCACAGACAAGTGCCTGTTTATCCCAATGCCCTTCATATGACATTAGCACAGGTCTCATGTGCAATCCAGTTAACTTCCGCTGGCCTGAATATGCTATGATTTTAAGTAACGTTTGCTGTGTCTCTTTCCTCAGGAAACAAACACAACATCCCCACTAAAAGGTTGCTGGGAGGCCCTGGTGACTGGGTGGTGGAGGGCTGTTACCTGGGCACACGCACAGCGTTTACACGGCCCTGTCCTCCTGGACAACCCCCCCCCCCTTCCTGCCCCCTGCAGCACTGGCAGGAAGAGCACCATGTCAACTCCCAGCAGGCACTGGAGGTCCAGGCTCGGGTTATTGAAAATCTGTGTACCTCCATTTTCCCATTTGTCTTACTAAGAGCGAAAGGCTGATAGGCTCGGCTTAAACAATAATCCCTTATTGTCAGAGCTCTCCAATATTAAATCACAACCGTATGGGATCTTCACAAGTAATTTAGTGCAACAAAGTTCTTCACATCTCCCTCTATTTACTTTTGATCATTACCTAAGGAAGGAAAGTGCTATTTAAAATTGGAAAGGGAGCAAGCATTTATCCTGAGCTTTTATTCAGGAAATACTTTCAGAAGACAGATTAGAGAGCATTTTTTTGCTATAATTATGATTTGGATGACACCTAGAATTTACCCAGTAGCTCTATGAATGATTTACCACATCAAATATAACCGATCATTTAGACTTTGGGTTGTCTCATTTATTCTAGAAAATGTTCTCAATAAGCAATACTTCCTTCCATCTTCAACAGTGACGCACTACACTCATAATAATGGTACAGCAGGGGTCCTCCAACATACTGCCTAATCCAATCATTGAATTTTGTCTCTGCAGAATAAACAATATCGGCCCTATAATTACTCTTAGTTGTGTAGATTCAGGGATGAAAATAAATGTTTATGAGGAAATTAAACAAATATTAACAGGGCTTTGGAAATCAGACATAGAAATCATGAGCAAGGAATCAATCCCGTCTTTGATAACAATCCTGAATGAAAGTGAAACCATATTTCTCATTAGAGACAGACATCTTCAAAAGGAGCAGGAATCTGTCAACAACCCAATCAAATACTGTATGTGGTGACCAAATGTTCTCTATAAGAGAAAAAGGCTGAATTTGTGAGTCCCCTTAGAGTAGTAGCCTACATGGTGAATTTGGCATCAGTACTGTAGCTCTGAATGAGTTCAGCATTGAAAGTGCTGGAGGATGTAGGACCTTTGATGTTTAGATCTAGTCTACAATCTATCTATAGCATCCATAAAGTAACCCCATCATATGACTTATGGGTCTTACATGCCCATATATTTTTCCTGGATAGAATGAAATGGTGAGGCCTTTCAAAAAACATCAGGGTCACTGCTGGTTATTGTTTCACTATGCACTACCAACCCCCAATGTCCAAGCTTAAGTCTCCTCTGCTCTGCTACAGGTAGCTAGCTCTCTCATTGGATATGCAACACCCCGACTGTGGAGCTTAACTGATTAACACAGCCAGTCACCAGATTAATTAGTCCCGTACATTACGCCATCATTAGTCAATTGATTATTTCTAAATAATTACACTAAATGCATGGCATGAGGTGGGTGCAGTCGCTGTAAAATTCAGGATTGCTCTCACACACACTAATAAAGCTATTGGAAACATTTCTACATAGGGAAAAAAACATTAGTTGGCTTGTGTTTTTTTCCACAACATCGGTTTTGCATAATGGAGCATTGGAGGAGAAGCCAAACCTAAACCAAAATACAAGGAAAACAACCTCAGATGACATTGTCTTCAGCAGTTCTCATTCTATTTGCTTTGCACTGAGCTATACTACATGAACCCAGTCTGTCCTGCCAGGTCTATGGCTCTGAATTGGACTGTTATACAACCATTTCACATTGGCACATCTGTGATATACAAAACATCCCTTACCTGCACTCACTGAAACACATGTATCAAAGAGGCTTTTTGAATAAATGGTCTAAAAGCAAATACAAACTATCCAGATTAGTCTATTATCCTATTAGAGCCACTCAGAACAGTATGATACAGGGGAGATAAAGAACAGGCCAGGTCCATCATAAGACATTAAATGGGGGCGGGCAGGCAGACCCCCCCCCCCCCCCCCCCCCCCAACTGACCGCTTTCTGTTCTCAGAGAAACAGCAGACCAGAGCAGAGAAGAGACAGTCTGTGTCTGGGCTTAGAGAACGGGTCCTACAAGGTTCAGACGCGGCCTGGCTAGTGAACGCCACAACCTCTCCCTTCCTCTTGAATCGAACAAATAAACTGCTACCTAAGTCATATTTTTGTGTATGCAAGATGGAATTCAACATCAACAAAGCATATGCATGCACAAACAAATGATTCTGCTGGAAATGAAAAAGAAATATTTCTATCCAGGTTATTAAAGGCAAACATTAACAAATATTGAATATGATTTGTTCTCATCTTATCAAAGAGTTCTGGTTTTGTTGCACATCCAAAGGCAACTAGGGATTGATTCCCTGGCTTGACACCAGCACACAAAGCTTCAGAGGAAAGAGGCAGGCAGGAAGGCAGGGTGGCAGGCATGAACAAGCCACCCAAGATTACCAACAATCCTCTAGCCAGGACCCCCCTTTGAGACTGTGTGCCTGTGGATGTATGTGTGCACAAAATGACTTTTCAAGCAGGGCTACATACGGCGTGCATCTCCTGGATACACCATGCTCTCACTTTGACTTACTACGCTTTGTTATGTTCCGACTTCACATAAGCAAATTGTCTCAAAGGGGATTTGGGGAGAAATGGTTAGTTAAGACAGGTAAAAACTAACGCATGATGACACTGTGTTTAATGAATTTGAACTCTCAATGTAAGGTAAAATAAAGGAATGAAGAAAGGAATGAAAGAAGAAAGAATGAAAGAAAAGCTTGCATATGAAGAAAGTTGAAAATGGGAAGACAAAATCCCATTCCAAATAGCCCCTAAAGCAGCCTCTTTAAAGAAGCAGTCTCAGCATAAGGTAATCCCTTTGCAGATAAAGAAGTTCTTCCCACTCATAATCAACATATACAGTAATGCATCATTTTCTGCAGATAGCAAGAGCAGAATTAGTTCAAATTATTTTAAGTTTTTGTTAATTGCTTTTGGTGCCTGAAGCAGTTCACTGCAGTGGCTTGTGTCTGAGCACTGCTAAACTACTGCAAAGTTTACATTCGCCTGCATTAGCGGCCCCCTAATTCATGGACTTATCTCCCAGCTCTAAAGTAATGGTTTATGAAGCATTCAGGTCTTTATCTGTGTGTACACCTCCAATGTGATCACGAGGCTAAATGATATTTCCGCTAACACTCATCCCTTAAATTAAAAAAAGCAGTGGGCATGCATTTCCGTGGACACAATCTAATACTCCCGATCCCAATGGGGCATTTACGGAGGGTTTTATAACTCTAATTATCTTCCACAATTACAGTATATCAACTTTTAGTGGCCCATTGTACTCCCGTAATACATCAAGTGGACAGGTGGCTCCACCACGTAGAGTATTGGTCTCGCATTGGCTAGCAAAGAAACACAAGTTCAGGAAGATGCAGTGCTCTATCCCTGGGTGATTATGAAGATGGCATATTGAGTTTTTAATAGAGTGGCACCAGGAGCATTGGAGCACATCCTTGCTTGTAATGCAATCGCAATGAGCCAGTGTGGCTTGACTAAGCCTCATTGTCAGTGTCAGAGAGAGAGGGCCATGCTGTGCTGTGCTGTGCTGTGCTGTGCTGTGCTGTGTGGGAAAAAAAGCCTGGAATGAGGTTTTAGCATTTAAACACTCATTTCTCCCTGAGGAGGAATACAATCCCAGAATGGTTTGGGGTATACAATTCCAGGTATAGACTGGGTATAGTCTCCCATTACAGGTCGATTCTCTAGTTTTTAGAATAAGTCTGGTGCAGGCAGAAATATTTCAACATATATCCACATTGCAGGGGCAGGTTGGCTACTTCTCTCTGAATCAAAATAACAGATAGACAGTGTGTGGCCTTGGGACAGCTTTTGGCCATTTTATGTCAGGATTGTATAGTAGGCTGAGGGGAAAGTATACAGTTTCAGTTTGTTTTGCGGATGTTGGAGAGGCTGGGAACTAGTCCTGATCATATACAGTACCAAGCCTTCCGACACAGACAGATAGGGCCCCCCACACCACAGCACCGGCCGCCTGCCGATGGCTGAGCCTCTGACAAAGCTGTTAATGTTCTGCAAAGAATGTGCAAATTGCAGAAACGAGTCCAAGTGTGGGCAGAAAACACTTCTGGTACTTAGAACCAGCGATGGAACAAATTTGGTCAAATTGGTAAAGTGCCCAAAGGGAGGAGGGAGATGTTCCACGGAAAACCAATTCCAAGCTTGGGTGAACTCGGGATTGTTTGGAAACTCTCCAATCTGGGGGCCTGCATTGAATTCCACGTCGGGCAGAAACTGAAGATTAGAATAAGGACCAAAAGAGCAGCAAAGGTACCACACAAGATGGTTCCTATAACGTTGCATTACAGTTACACTGTAGAAGAAAATATACGCCTGTCACTAACAGCAACATTGTAAAAACGTTACGATTGGTTGTGTGTACACTCATTCAATGGGCAGTAATGGGTGACGTAGATTTAGGTGCTGCTTTGTGGGGTCAGTTTGGAAAGCATCCTGTTTCCTGCTTTGATTTATTCCTGGTAGCACCAATTAAGCACAGCCCATTCCTGCAGGAGCTGAAGAGCTGCTGATGGATCTGTCATGGGATTGCATGATCAAAGAGAAAGAGAAAGAGAGGGAGAGAGAGAGAGGGAAAAATCTCATGCAATACCACATTTATTAGGGATTTAAGAGGCTTGTACTACATGGTGTAGCCACTGAAACAGTGCAGCTTAAATCATAAACAGCATAATGGAGACCTTAAAATAAAATGTTCCAACACATTAACAAATTTCCAATGAATGAGCTCCCAAGATAATGTCAGTGAGACCTTGAAGCCTCCAAACATGCATTAACCCATGGACCCCCTCATTCCCCTTGGTCCAGCTCATAAGAGTCACTGAAACCAGATTATGATTTATAAAATCATTAAATTCCTAGGTTGTGTCATATCCCTGCGGCATTTTCAAAGATACATTTTTAAGCACCAAAGAGCCATCTCATTGTGAGTCAAAATTGAAAGCATGTAAATTATTTCGCCGCATATCATGTTTTTTTCACAAGCTTAAAAATATAAAAACTCAGCAAAAAAAGAAACGTCCTCTCACTGTCAACTGTGTTTATTTTCAGCAAACTTAACATGTGTAAATATTTGTATGAACATAGCAAGATTCAACAACTGAGACATAAACTGAACAAGTTCCACAGACATGTGACTAACAGAAATGGAATAATGTGTACCTGAACAAAGGGGGGGGGGGGGGGGGGGTTCAAAATCAAAAGTAACAGTCAGTATCTGGTGTGGCCACCAGCTGCATTAAGTACTGCAGTGCATCTCCTCCTCATGGACTGTACCAGATTTGCCAGTTCTTTCTGTGAGATGTTACCTTACTCTTCCACCAAGGCACCTGCAAGTTCCCGGACATTTCTGGGGGGAATGACCCTAGCCCTCACTCTCCGATCCAACAGGTCCCAGACGTTCTCATAGGGATTGAGATCCGGGCTCTTCGCTGGCCATGGCAGAACACTGACATTCCTGTGTTGCAGGAAATCACGCACAGAATGAGCAGTATGGCTGGTGGCATTGTTACGCTGGAGGGTCATGTCAGGATGAGCCTGCAGGAAGGGTACCACATGAGGGAGGAGGATGTCTTCCCTGTAACGCAGAGTTGAGATTGC
The DNA here is from genome assembly GCF_965601325.2 of Salmo salar. Taxonomy (NCBI): domain Eukaryota; kingdom Metazoa; phylum Chordata; class Actinopteri; order Salmoniformes; family Salmonidae; genus Salmo; species Salmo salar. The sequence goes on along the minus strand of NC_138316.1, from coordinate 26,824,148 downwards.
CTGCAATGACAACAAGCTCAGTCCGATGATGCTGTGACACACCGCCCCAGACCATGACGGACCTCCACCTCCAAATCGAGTCAGTAGAAAGGCCTCTTTAGTGTCCTAAGTTTTCATAACTGCGACCTTAATTGCCTACCGTCTGTAAGCTGTTAGTGTCTTAACGACTGTTCCACAGGTGCATGTTCATTAACTGTTTATGGTTCATTGATCAAGCATGGGAAACAGTGTTTAAACCCTGTACAATGAAGATCTGTGAAGTTATTTGGATTTTTACGAATTATCTTTGAAAGACAGGGTCCTGAAAAAGGGACCTTTATTTTTTTGCTGAGATTAGTTTACACCAGGGTTTTCACTCCAACCCTCATCCAGTGCACCTGATTCTAATAATTAGCTGCTTGAAAATGTGAATCAGGTTGGTTACAACTGGGGTTGGAGTGAAAACCTACAGGAGGGTAGCTCTCCAGGAACAGGGTTGGAGTGAAAACCTACAGGAGGGTAGCTCTCCAGGAACAGGGTTGGAGTGAAAACCTACAGGAGGGTAGCTCTCCAGGAACAGGGTTGGAGTGAAAACCTACAGGAGGGTAGCTCTCCAGGAACAGGGTTGGAGTGAAAACCTACAGGAGGGTAGCTCTCCAGGAACAGGGTTGGAGTGAAAACCTACAGGAGGGTAGCTCTCCAGGAACAGGGTTGGAGTGAACCTACAGGAGGGTAGCTCTCCAGGAACAGGGTTGGAGTGAAAACCTACAGGAGGGTAGCTCTCCAGGAACAGGGTTGGAGTGAAAACCTACAGGAGGGTAGCTCTCCAGGAACAGGGTTGGAGTGAAAACCTACAGGAGGGTAGCTCTCCAGGAACAGGGTTGGACAGCCCTGGTATACACACTCCCCCATGCGCGTGTGTAGGCCACCAGGAGCCAGTGTAGAGGGCCTGATTACTAAAGCCTGGTGATCTGTAATACCACGTTCTACCTTCCACTCTACCATCCCCATCAGGACTACAAACAGGGGTTAATAGACACAGGGACAATGCACCATTCAAGACAATAACATCCTTATTCCCCCAATATTAAAGAACATCTTTAAAAAAAGTGATATGAAAAATCCTCAGACAACAGCAATAGCAATGCACAGAGTACACTGTGTTGTATAGTGCTGTGCTGCAGATTGAAGTTTGGAAAGGCAAACATAAAGGTGAGGAATATGAGGGAGATGTGGGGGCTGGGAGGGACACAAAATAAAGTGTGTGGGCCCTAGAGTTAGCATGCCACCCAACCTCCCTCCCCAACCCCTGTCCTGGTGTTGCTTGACTGAGACAGATGGGGAAGGTAAATCAAGGCAGCTGAGTGGAGAGCACTGGTGACAGCGCATTAGGGCCCCTCTGAATGAACTGTCACAAGTGCACGGCGAAAGTAAAGTTTGATCATACGTGGCCGCCGTCCTGTCAGACATCCTTAAAAGCAAATGGGGCCTAAGTGCAGCACAGCTCCGCCGAGGTTGAGATGACAGTTGGAGTCGGAGCAGAAAGGGGGCATCTATGCCCCATCCTCTCCTCCATCCCAGGGAGAGGAGAAGAGGACAATGAGGTGAGGAGTGAGGAGGAGTGGGCCAGGATCTCTCTCACCCTGTACCCTGGCCCTCCCAGTAAAAGCATCTGACAAAGTGTCAGCCTACCACATCATCATCCGTATCATTAAGGCCCAGGACCCAACTTTTATGCTGCTCTCGCAAACCTTCAAGGATCCGGACAAATTTTTCCCCAGCATGTGCATTTTCTTGCCAACACTGGAAAATCTAATTGGAAAAAGGTACTATTTTATTCATCAATATGATGGAGCTCTGAGTCAGAGTTGTCAGAGAGTGGCTCTAGGAGTGAAGCACTGCGTGCTACTGGAGACTGGAGAGAGGCAGCACTGGGGGAATACTGTACATTAAATTCCATCCAGCCCATGTAAATGCCAGTATATGTAAGTCCTATACACACAAAGCAATTACAGCTACTCAAGAGAAGAGCTCAGCTACATTACAATGATGGCAGTGACTGATTATACAGCAGTTGGCAGATCTAACTCATCTAGTGGACCACCATAATGAATGCAGGATTAAATAACTGTAGAACATCAGTCTCGTAAACCCAACCCTAGGCAACCTCTTTTGGCATGGAGGAACTACGTCACTGCCAACGTCACTACCTACATTTTTATGAGTGCATTTCGTGCATTTGGCTAGTTTTCATCAACTACCTTCACTAAAACTACTGCAAAGGCTTTGGCTGCAAACTTTAGTTTTGAATCACGATTCATTGGGAGAGTTGTTTGTCTGAAGAGGACCGACCACGGAACACATTTTCACTCTTATTGAAGTTGCCAAAAGAGTCCATCATTAAACTTAGACCCTAGTCACTGTTGCCTAGCATCGGTACAACATGGAGGCCAAGCAGAACTCCATTTCAGATACGACAGAGGCCTTGTTACTCCCAAAACGTCATCCATCAGACTAGAAAACAACATAATGTACAGTAGGAATAATTATGCAGGTACAAGGCACTGTCCCTTTCTATCTTTTATGACTAAGTTCCAGGCCCCCAGTCAGTCAGTCACAGACCAGGCAGCGATGGGGAACATGTTTACCTCACCCCAGTCCATCGCTCAGATGCTGCTCCTTGGTGTTTGCTACTTCACTCTTCCATTAGACCGTGTGTAGAGACTCGTGCCCACTGTTTAGACTGGCTCTGAGGTGCTTCTAGCTGTAGGAGACTGGCCTCCCCCATCCTCTCAAACCCACACTCACTGGGTCCCCCGTGGATCAGCACACCTTATTTCTGATGCAAAAGAGAACTTTCATAAGTGCCCCGCTGGAGATGAGAGAGAAACAAACAAAGAAATATCCAGACATAGACCGAACTTTGTTGTTCTCAAACAATTTGTTTGGTGGGGGTTAGTGGGAAATGGGCTGTCTTACAAATGGAATGCTTAGACACTTAAAAATGTACTAGATGTGTGTGTAATGCTTGCATATCAAATGTGGGATTATCATTAAGACATAAAAAATGCATACATTTTCAGAAGCCATTTAGAATCCCTGTGAACACATCGCTTGTTGTATTTGGTGCCTCAAAAGATGCCTTATGGTGTAATATACTGTAAGTACTAACCTATATGAGATGATTAAACTAAATAAACAGACTAACACCATTTTTTGTGCAGTATATGATTGCACTCAATTCATTCTCAAACCACGGCGGACGACATCAGCCCCCTAAAGCTCCCAAATCCAGCTGATGCTAACTCAAGAAGGGCCTTATCTCCTCTGGCTTTCCACAGCAACACTCGGTGGACGGGCATCGACCCAGGTCTAACAGTGCGTCTAGACCATCACGGACAGTCATTAAGAGCAATTCAAGTGGACGGAGGGAGCACTTGACAGGCCCAATCTCAGTGACAGATGTCATTATAACCTGTAAAATGTGATACTGGCACTTTAAGGTTATATCACCTTACCCCTCTGCTCTGGTAGTGCTAGGCCCATCTGCTGGCTCTATAATAAGGCTGGCCTCTTTGTTGTGGGTCTAACAGGCAATCTCTGCTCTGAGTCCTCCTGAAGAAAAGACTGACCATCCAGCCCTGAGTGCTTGATATACTAAAGCATAATGAACATCTCTGCTGAAGAGCTAGAGAGTAAGACAAAGAGAACTGTTAGTGTGTAAATAAAGATGCTCTCAGACCAGGCCAACTCGTCTTCTTGGGGCTCACTTTTATTCAAATGGAGGGTTGGAAAGATCAAGGTTATTTCCTCTCAGAAACCCCTATCTTTGAGAGATACACACACACGTTTATTAGTTGCCAAACACTTGATGCACCACTCCATAGCCTGGGCCCTCCAAAGTCCTTGAAATGAGGAGCCGTTAAAAACATACTTTAACTTTCATCATTGCCACAGTTCAGATGACAATTATGGCAGCCCAGGTTTAATCGTAGCATCGGGTAGTTCATTTTCTCAATGTCAACATGAAGCCCTGTCAAAAAATGAATTCCCTCTTTCTCTGGGCAGATAAGCAGGCTTCACTGCACCAGGCTCATTCAGAGGAAAAAAACTTGCCCGTCACAAGGCAGCGACTTGCATGTTTTCTTTTTTTTTTCTCTCTCTTTCCTCCCCCTCTTCTTTTTTCAGAAAGCCACCCAAGAAGAGATTAATCATGAAGGGAAAACTCAACTTCACCCTCTAGCTGCAGGTCACAGTTCTTATTTCGTGTGGAATTGGCTTTGGGAAAGCAGAAGGCCTGCCGGGGGGCAGGGACCTGATATGAGAGGAATTTGAGAATGAAGCAGAGGGGATTGATTAGCCCACTTCATATCCCACACTCCGTAAGCACACTCCAGCTGCAATCTAACACACCGCTGAGCTGAATAGACAAGAGAAATTGGATTCCTTCCTAATATTTAACCTTCAAGTCAGCTCTAACAGCTGTTGATGGGTTGCTCTCCCAGGTAGTTACAGGAGCACATTTTACACGTCACATAAGAGAGAGAAAAACAGAGATGTGATGACTTTTCTAGAAGTTATTCAATTACAATGGTGCAAAGAACTGGCATGCCGTGGATACAGGGCACCTGCAGATGACCTACTAACCAATTGATGCTCTAAATAATTATTCCCCTAGAAATGTGTGAACGTACGCAGGCATGCATAAACACACACGCACGAGCACAGAAATGTCAGTACGTGTGCAATTAATACCAACAGTTAGGATAATGGACATATCTCATATTGCTGTAATGACCCTGGTTTATGTTCTTCGAATGGGCCCATTTTTAGACTTAGCACAATGCTTTAGAAAACATCTACTGTGGCATTCCAACCAATCATCACATTTCACTGACAGATGTCAGAACAAAGCATGATGGGATCTCGCTCCCTCGCTCTTTAGTCTCAAGTGTAACTACTATTTGAGTCTGATTTCCAAAGGCATTTTACATGAATTTGACTTTGCCCAGACAGACTTACCTTATTCATATTTTGATTGATCGCAGTGCTATTCGTAGGCACATTGACATATGGGGGACAACAATTGAAATCTAGTGACTTCACTTAAAATCAAAAGAGATGCAGTCTATTCATATCCCCCATAACGTTCTCTATGGCAGCCTTAAGAATGTGTTGACGGGAGTGGAGGAGGTAATCATGCTCTTTTCTCAACTCATTAAGTCGAACAGTTTATTCCAAGCAAAGTGTTGCTCATTTGAATGGGCACAAGAGCGGATGTCTTATGATAATTTAGTGCTTAGAATTGCAGAATATTGAAACTGATTCATTAGTGGAGTCACACGTTTTAATATTTGCACCTTCTGTTCTGTTACTGCAGTAATGCCTGAAGACATGGAAAGAGAGGCTCTACTCCTCAACCAACACTGCAGGCCACATAATCAGGGCAGGGGCTGCAGTACTGCTCTAGGCCTGTGGCACAACATGGATATCCAGGCCACATGAAGAGAGTGAATTTTAGGTAAATTAGCTGTTAACTGACTTTTTAATTCCCCAAAATGAGTTTGTCGTTTCCATTTTAAAAGCACATTATAAGTATGAGAAAGCAATTAAATAAAGTGGTCTGGTTCAAATCTATACTTAAATGAAGCATTACATTCAATTACAGTTCAGCTTTTATCTTTGCCTTAAGTTGATATAACCAATGAATCATACTGAGATGTTCTTAATTCATTACCGCTTCTCTTCTCTGTGTTTGTCAGTGTATGTCTGTGTACACGTGCATGGTAGAAAGAAAGCGAGGAGAGAGAGAGAGAGTGTTATCAAGGGGAAGAAATGGATCATGTTCTAAGTTCTGAAAATGAGATGTTGACAACATGTTGTACCATTTCTTTCCCTACTTCACCTTTTAACAATGACTCTCGCTATATCCGTGACTTATTTCTACTGAGTATATCAAATAAATGCTAACTCTATCTTGTAGAAACACTATTAAGGTTTTGTGAAGGAGGATGCTCATCCAGACATGAGCTGAGTGCATAACAGTAACAAAGCAAGCCCAACAAACAGTCCCCTTTTCCTGGAGTTTCGACACAATGACTATCGAGCAAACACACAAACACCAACTCACTGGGGAGCCTGGCCACCAGAAAACTATCTCACAACACAAATTAATTGGAGAAAAAAATACTAATTCTGACATTCCCCAAAGAGAGTCTTTCATCTTATAAATACTGGCTGCAGACTTGAGTATTTTTTGCTTAAGTAACATAGCCTAGCAGATGATGGGAGTCGTTTCCCTCGGTCCCAGGGGCCCAGCATCACAAAGAACACTTGTTTAGCGACTCGCCGATTGGGTCCCAACACAGGCTGTGACTGTGCCCAACCTCACCTAGAAACCTGCTCTATTTGCATTCTGCATCTCCAGACGCTCCACGCCAGGCGGCTTCTGAGGGGATGCTACATCCCAGACATGACATCAGAAACACACACATAAATTAGTCTCTCTCCCACATCTCCCCTTCCATCTTTGTCTGCTCCTCTCATCCCTCTCTCCCCCTCATTTGTCCCATGGCTTCCTTCCTCACATCACAGTTCACGTGGAGGAGAGACTCCGATTCAACTTTTAAGTTTCCTTGTTTAATTACTATCTGTATTTCTATTTCCTCAGGCTGAAGTGTGAGCCATGCTATCTTCTTTTTAAGTCCTGAAACATACGTTTAATTGAGCGTTGGATATGTCATTTTGAATAAAACAACAGTGTAAAATAAAGTTCACTTGAACTTACACTTGAAATCCCAGAGCTGCATCCATTCTATAGACCGTAGTGATGTTTTGAGTTGACTTTACGTGTGGTATCTTCTCTGACTCTTTGCTGAGGCGCTCTCTCAACCTAATTTCCCTGACACACTCATAGCACATGTTTTGGATCTGCTCCTGTGCCTTTCATTCAGTAGACTGGTTGCATTGTTGTGTCGGTGGCCATGTAGACTGGAGTGGAACGGGGCCCAAAGAGAGGAAGAAAAACTGTGCCTCCCAATCTGCCCATCTGTGAGAGGGGAGAAGACACAGCGACACTCCACTGTCGACTTTAAACTTTGGCCCCCACCCTCGCCTCTCCTCATCTGTCCAGACAGTCACACTCCATGCTGGCACATCATTTGCTATCGCTCCAAATGCCCTCATTAATTTATCGTCCCCAGTGAAACCTCATATACCAATCACTGACATTTATTTTATTTTTCTAATTAAATATAATTTTGAAGCTCTTTAAATCCAGCTTCATCCAAATACACTATCTAGTTTTTTATTTGCTTTTTGTACATGATATAAGACATCAAGTCAATAATTTATTAAATTACTTTCCCCATTCATTTCCTTCTATCTATAATTGATCTCTTCAGTCGAAATTCTGTTGTTACTCTTACTCAGCCAGTCTGAGGAGAGGCTGTGTGACATCACTGTGAACACTGGACTGCCAGCTCCCCTCCTGCAGCCCCCTTCACACAGACACACTCCATTCTTCTGGACCTCTGTTCCTATGGCAGTGTTAGGGATGGGCCTTGGGCCTGGTTTTGACAGGGTGGTCAAATGCAAAGGAGCTACCCCTCTACCAATGTTACTCTTTAGGATATGAAAACACATTGGAAGACATCTTCTATAAACTCAAATAGTCTGAGGTGTAAATATGGACAGTGGACCTTTGTGTAAAGCCAAACTTTGGACTCCAGGAAGACTAGCTGCTGCTTTTTCAGTAGCTAATGGGGATCCTAATAAAATAAATAAAATAAAATACTTTTTCAAGCATACTGCAGAATTCCTAAAGAGACACACCATATTAGATACTTTCTCTCCTCTGATTTCACTGGTATTGTCATGCCAACGTATATAAATATGAATAAAGAGGGTTCAGTATTGATGTTGCTGCTAGACACTTTTATTAAGTGCTCCCATCCAAAATATGTCACACAATTATCTACAGTTGAAGTCAGAAGTTTACATACACTTAGGTTGGAGACATTAAAACTTGTTTTTCAACCACTTCACACATTTCTTGTTAACAAACTATAGTTTAGGCAAGTCGGTTAAGACATCTACTTTGTGCATTACACAAGTCATTTTTCCAACAATTGTTTACAGACAGATTATTTCACTTATAATTCACTGTATCACAATTCCAGTGGGTCAGAAGTTTACACACACTAAGCTGACTGCCTTTAAACAGCTTGGAAAATTCCAGAAAATTATGTCATGGCTTTAGAAGCTTCTGATAGGCTAATTGACATCATTTGAGTCAATTGGAGGTGTACCTGTGTATGTATTTCAAGGCCTACCTTCAAACTCAGTGCCTCTTTGCTTGACATCATGGGAAAATCAAAAGGAATCAGCCAAGACCTCAGAAAGAAAATTGTCGGGTTCATCCTTGGGAGCAATTTCCAAACGGCTGAAGGTACCCTGTTCATCTGTACAAACAATAGTACGCAAGTTTAAACACCATGGGACCATGCAACCATCATACCGCTCAGGAAGGAGACGCGTTCTGTCTCCTAGAGATGAACGTACTTTGGTGCGAAAAGTGCAAATCAATCCCAGAACAACAGCAAAGGACCTTGTGAAGATGCTGGAGGAAACAGGTATAAAAGTATTTATATCCACAGTAAAACGAGGCCTATATCAACATAACCTGAAAGGCCACTCAGCAAGGAAGAAGCCACTGCTCCAAAACCGCCATAAAAAAGCCAGATTACGGGAAAAATATTGTACTTTTTGGAGAAATGTCCTCTGCTTTGATTAAAAAAATATATAACTGTTTGGCCATAATGACCATAGTTATGTTTGGAGGAAAAAGGGGGAAGCTTGCAAGCCGAAGAATACCATCCCAACCGTGAAGCACGGGGGTTGCACCATCATGTTGTGGGGGGGGGGGGGCTTTGCTGCAGGAGGGACTGGTGCACTTCACAAAATAGATGGCATCATGAGGGAGGAAACTTATGTGGGTATATTGAAGCAACATCTCAAGACATCAGTCAGGAAGTTAAAGCTTGATTGCAAATGGTTCTTCCAAATGGACAATGACTCCAAGCATACTTCCAAAGTTGTGGCAAAATGGCTTAAGGACAACAAAGTCAAGGTATTGGAGTGGCCATCACAAAGCCCTGACCTCAGTCCTATAGAAAATTTGTGGGCAGAACTGAAAAAGCGTGTGCGAGCAAGGAGGCCTACAAACCTGACTCAGTTACACCAGCTCTGTCACGAGGAATGGGCCAAAATTCACCCAACTTATTGTGGGAAGCTTGTGGAAAGCTACCCGAAATGTTTGACCCAAATTAAACAATTTAAAGGCAATGCTAACAAATAAGAATTGAGTGTATGTAAACTTCTGACCCACTGGGAATGTGATGAAAGAAATAAAAGCTGAAATAAATCATCCTCAACTATTATTGTGACATTTCACATTCTTAAAATAAAGTGGTGATCCTAACTGACCTAAGACAGGGAATTTTTACTAGGATTAAATGTCAGGAATTGTGAAAAACTGAGTTTAAATGTATTTGGCTAAGGTGTATGTAAACTTCCGACTTCAACTGTATTTAGGGTAAAGACTCAATCTGGCTGATGGAAAAGGAGGGGGGTTGTTTTCTACATAGGAGATATCCACATATCCTCTCCCATTTTCTGCCCCAATTGAGACCCTTCAATTGAGAGTGGACGGAGACAATGTAAGGGAGAAATATCAGGAAAAAATAACTTGGGTTGTGAACAACAGCGATGAGTATTAAGCTCTGCCCTGATCCTCTAAGCATTCTCAGCAGCCAGCTTTCAATAGCAGCTGTGTAGAGAGAATTACTATATTACTGAGAGAGAGCGAGAGAGAGCGAGAGAGAGAGAGCATTAGAGAGAGAGAGAGAGAGAGAGAGAGAGAGAGAGAGAGAGAGAGAGAGAGAGAGAGAGAGAGAGGAGAGAGAGAGAGAGAGAGAGAGAGCTAAACAGCCTCTGCAAATTGGGCCATAATTAAATGCTTACAAAATTCCATGCTTAGCTCATTTTAAAATTCAAGTGCTTCTTTGAAGCAATTTCCTTTCTTTAATTACAATTTCCTGTCTAGTTTGACATTTACAATGCAATCTTCTGGAACGTGTTTGTGATTTATTATTCCTGCCTCTATCACAATGTCAGTCGGAATAAATGAGTTTATAAAATAAGAACTCAAATTATTATGGCCTTTGACCAATAAAGCTGGCTAATTATTTCAGGCCGGAGAAAAGATGAACATTTCTGACAACCAAATAGAGGAGGGGATCAGTGAGGTAAAGTGATTGTTCAATTTTCTCAAATAAAGTGCCTTTTTTAATAAGAAAATGGAAAGTAGGGGATATAAAGCAATCTCTTCCAGGAGAAAAATAGAGAGTTGTTTGATGGTATTCAAGTTCTCTGAATGTGAATTTCTCTGTGGTTCTCACTACAGCTGCTCCACATTTGTGAATATTCATGTGGTCACGCCTGTAATCTCAGAGAGATCCGACAATGCCTGGATGTTGTGGGAACTGAACACAGAGGTTCTTAGTTCCCTAAAACAATCGTCCCATGTATCCCCCCAGCCAGTGAAACAATGGAGGTTCTTGAGGGATGCAGGCATCTCCCATTCCCTTGGGTTCAATCTGACTAACACTAATATTTGCCAAGGTTCTGAATATCAAACAATATCTTTGTCTGAGATAATATCATCCCTTCATCTGAGACTCACTGTGAAGGCCTGAATCAAGGACCAGGAATGATCTCAGCCTTCATCCTCTCTTCACCAGCAACATCAAACCTTCTCCTCAGATAGGCCTAATGACATTCCCTGCCACATTCACTATAGTTGTAAGAGATCTGAGCTCAGCTCCCCATAATGTGTTACAAATCTCTTCACAGGTGTTAAATGATATCAAGAATTATCCCTGAAAAATATTATCTCTTAAATACGGTAAGTGAAGCTTTCCCATGGTGGATATCCATAGGAATAACCCTTTTTCATTAAAGACAATTCCTACTCTAAATAAAGAAGCTTTGCCAGTATTTCGTATTACTTCATGTGGATGTGGATTTCCATCATGCAAAGTGCATGTAAGAAACAAACAGGTGGGCTGATCTTCATACTAATCAAAGTGGTCTCTCTGAGTCGCTCTGGTAATGCAGTTTGCTGTGGACTTCCCTCACTCTGGACTATGGCTCATGTTTTAACGCCACACACATCCGTCACCAGCCTAAGAATCATATCAATACTCGCCCATTTTCCCATTTGTAGGAGGATGAGTAGATCAATTAATTTAAAGAGAGCCGGGGCCAGACATCCGTTTTAGAGATTAGAACATATATTGGCTACTTGTCTGATGGAAGGCTGAGGGTTCATTAAGTCAATGGAATCCTTAATCAATAGGTAAACTTCAGGTAGCCCTCTTAGTTAGGGCTGGGCCCAGCTGACTTCCTACTGCACATCACAACCATGCAGTGAAACTAAAATGCTCTGCATCTGTCTCACAGCGTGCTCAAAAGTTATTACTTTAATTTGCCATAATGCACCGTGTACGTTCCTATGACGACGATGGATTCTGATGTGTGATTGTCTCTGGTTTCATCTTCTAGTAGAACATGGTCAACTATCGTTCTCTTTGAAGGACACTGATTCAAAATAGAAACAAAGACAGATACAGAAACATGACAAGTCCTCTCTGTGAAGGATAATGACAACTGCTGGGTTTCACAGGCCTCAATCAACCAAGTCTATGTAAATCACACAACATATATTTTCCTTCCATCTCTCCTCTACCACATTCTAACTCAATGCCACATTCCCCCTGTGATTCTTGAGTGTCACTTGTGTCCACCTGAATTATTGTTTGTGTGTAATGCGGAGGAAGGGAGCTGCGCTAAGCCCAGCATGCAGAGGGAAGTGGCCATGCCCCCCTGATTGATTGTTAAGTGTTGTCCAGGAGCCCATCGCCAGGCTCCACTTAACGGCCTGCACCGCAGAAAGCAATCAGTGGATGTTACTGAGAGTCTCGTGGGGACGGCCGCAGCCATGATTGATCTTCAGCGGACCTCTGTGGATGTCTGAGAGAGCTGGGCTACGCCTGCAGCCCGCCATCCCTCCATCCGGCCACAGTGGGTCCAGAGAAGCACACCCTCAACCAAATGATAGTACAGAGCAGCACAGCAAGTCTCCACTGATGCCTGGGATTCTCATACTCTGATTAGAACTCATAGAACCTAAAATAAGTGTGTTTCAAAGAATCAGTGTGAATGTCTATGGTGTCTAGGAGTATTATTGGTCTTCTACTGCCGTACTTGTCCTTGTGGATGTATGTCTCCAGGCACTGTACCTGAAGGCACACACACACACACACACACACACACACACACACACACACACACACACACACACACACACACACACACACACACACACACACACACACACACACACACACACACACACACACACACACACCACACACACACACACACTCTCTCTCTCTCTCCCTCCAGCGGAGTGTCACAGTGTGTCACAGTGTTCAGTGACCACAATGTGTGGTGTTAGTCTCATTACAGAGAGTTCAAAGGGACATGGGCTTCATAGCAGCAGGGACACACTCTGGCCCGCAGAGAAATGGCTCCTCTTCTAATCTCAAAGGTCACGTTTGGTCATTCAAATACAAAACTGCATTTCATCACGGCAACCCCAATGACCCTGGGAGATTTCTCCGGCCTGTTGTTTTAGGTTAGGTCACTGTACTATAGTGGGACAGCTAAAGTGAACTAAAGCTTAGTAGAGGACATATCTGACCTGTACCACAAAACATGTCCTTCAGCAATGTCATGCTTGAGAGAAAAGGGAAACATTATACTAGGTTTGATGATATCTGGGGTTTGACTTCAAAATCAATATACTCCATGTCCATGATTCGTTAAATTGAGAATGTGGTAACAACATATGTAGCTACTTCATTTCCAAACATACATTTTCAACAGCGGCTATCAGGCTGGAATGAGGTCAGCAAACCATAGAGCATGCTCTTTGACTCTCCAAACAGATCATCGCACTGAATTACTCCATTACAAAGTCGACTGCTGTTGGATCACAGGATTTTCTTTGCATGGTTTTATGCTAGCCAAGTGAATGGCTGGTATTTGAGAAGAAAAGTGCAGCATGGTCTTACGCTGCCCAGTTTCTGTGTGCCCTGGAAGGATACCTAATATACACAACCTCTATCCTAAACAATGTCCCCTGTCACAGGCGTCGCATGAATTGGACCAAGACGCAGCGGGAAAGTGAATGCTCATTATCTTCTTTATTAAACAAAAAAATGAACACTGAACAAAAAGAACGACGAAAACAGTCTTGTCAGGTGCAACAAACACTAAACAGGAAACAACTACCCACAAATCCCATAGAAAAAAACACCCCTACTAAATAGGACCATCAATTAGAGGCAACGAGGAACAGCTGCCTCCAATTGAAGGTCAAAACAATAAACTAGACATAGAAATAGAAAAACTAGAAAATAGAACATAGAAATACAAAACATAGAACACAACCCAAAAACCCCGACAACACAAAACAAACACACCCCTGCCACGTCCTGACCAAACTACAATAACAAATAACCTATTTTACTGGTCAGGACGTGACAGCCCCAGGTCAGGGGTTAAGCAGGGCAGAGGTAGAGGGGACCAGGAACAAGATAAGACCTAGGGACTCATATGCTTCTTCTAGAATAAGACTGTTAAACAACAAAGAAAGGAACGGAGATGCACCGTAGCATAGGTGATGGTGAACACATTCATGTTGAGGAGAAAATCCATTACATTCACTATGACAATAACATAGATGACTTTGCCAACCAATTTTGTTTTTAGTTTACAGTCATGTGAGAGATCCATTGGATAATAACACTGGTGGTAATAATAGCAGCAATGCTAACAGCAGTTCCTCAGGATCCCAGCAGCTGTTCTGCACTCTATATTGGCCTGTTCTTCAACGAGAGAGAGAGAAAAAACTACCTAGATGAGAATTTTGTGCTTCAGTGGCTATTGAAAGATGAGGCAATAAACTGCTAAACTTGAGTAATCACACACTCCCCGAGGAATGCCTCAAATGGGGATGGTCAAAAACCTTGAAATTCGAGCCCCTCGCACGCGGCCTGGGCTTTAACATTTGATGAGATTCATTATTGTCGGGAGCTGAATACAAGTGTCTTCTCATTACAGAACCCTCCATTAAAAGGTCCCACCAGTGTGCATTTCCATGGTGGAACGTCAATGGGATTAAAATCTCAATTCACCCCAGTCAATTCTCCAGTAACAAGATTTCATTAAATGCAGGCAGGGAGGAAAATGGACTCGAAAGCACTGAAACAGCTGGAGTATAAATTATAAAAATGAGCTTTCTGCTAACTGAACACACCTTCAGCTTGCAGATGCATTATTATTTAATGTTCAGAAGAGCTGGTTTTATGTAAATTGGAGTCTTCCTTTCTCTCTTGTCCCCTTCTCAATGCCAGGTACTTCGAAACCATGCACAGGGAGATTATGCAAACCAATTAACATATGAAAATAACCTATTAATATACTGTCTGTGAACTGTATCCAATCAGTTCCTTTTCACTGGCGTGTGTACAAAACAATTAAAATTAAATTTATACTGCTCTTCCTTAACATATTCTGCAGAAAATGGAATCAGTAAGCAAATGCTGACAAAAGTTTTACAGGCCTGTGTTCTTCCTTAAAGGCACACCAACTATTTACACGAGCCCACGCTAATAAATTCCCACCTTTGTTTATCCCTAATGATGTGTGCATTTCAAACAAAGCAGTGAGATCCATACAGGTAGCAGGTGTTAATGAATGAGTTACAATATGCTGTCCACTAATTATTGACGTACCATAAATAAAACACAAGACAATCAATTAGTGCAGGACTTGTGTTTGTAAGTCATGGGCAGCAAGTTCCTCCAGGCCAAAGCTTTGCTACATGGGGTCTCTTCAGGGTGTAATTTGAAATGGGCAGAGAGAGTTCAGATAAATCACATTTCGAATGTTGTTACTAAAAGCTCTTCAGGCAATCCGCTTTTACTTGCAAGGATTACAAGTAAATTAATACCTATGCAATTTCAACCCGAGAGGAAAGCAAAACATTAGCGTAGAGCTGAAATTCCTTTTCCATGAGCACATGTTAGACAAAAGAAACAGACAGGCAATCATCACTGCTTTTTAGTAGGACTTTGCAAAAAGCCCTTCTCTTCCAATTCATACAAAGATCCTCCAGTTTCCCAGTCACCAACTGACTGACAAATCACACTTGATTTTGACCAGAGTAGGAGAAATCAATGCATTAACACTGCATGTAGAAGGTACTAACTGAATGAACCTAGCATTATGCGGCCTATGGCCTGGCCCTATCTGCCTAGTTTGATGCATAATTAAGGCAATTTACATTTTAACACAGGCTCCAAAGTAAACTGATTAGTAGATCGTTATCTGATAATGTACTGAGAAGACCCGCATGTCACTTGCATGCAAGCAGAGAGACAGGATTACACATGACATGGTTGGCCTCCCAGGAACACAGACAGACAGAGAGGTGCCCCAGCCCCAGCCCCAGCCTCAGCATCAGCCCCATCCATGTAGCCCCATCCCTGTAGCCCCATCCATGTAGCCCCATCCCTGTAGCCCCAGCCTCATGCAGCCCCAGCCCCATGCAGCCCCAGCCTCATGCAGCCTCAGCCCTAGCTCCAGCTGCCTGGCCTGCCCAGGAGGATATACATCAGGGAGAGTCCTCCCTTCAGATGTAAATGACTGTCATTCAGGTTTGCCAGTGTAACAATTCTGTCTAACAGGATCCATCTATATTCTTAAGTTTCAAGGACCTTCAAACAGATCATACAAATAAGAGCGGAAAACTTAATGATACATCTATGGGGTATAACTAGAGATGGAAGAGGAAGTGAGACATCTCAGTCGCTGTTTTTTTTCTGGTTCAATGAAAGTCAATGAACTAAGTAGGTCTGATCCAGCTGCTATTGCACTGGTGTCTATCGGAGACACACCCAGTTAAATAGACTGGAATTGACAAACCAAAAAATTCAATGGTAAACAGCCAGAGAGAACTATCATAATTTATCCACCATCTTTGGTATGACTAAGCCTGCCTGCTTGCCTCCATTTTGTTTTCAGACCTGAGATCACATGCTACGTTTCTTCAAGAAAATTAATGAATGCATAAAGTTTGGAGAGCAATTACTCATCAGAGACATTTTAGCATTCAGTCTGGCATCCAAATAAAAATCTTTAAAGTATTTCTAGTCCGTCAAATGTCTTTTATCTCCGTCCCGGCAGAGTTCCCTCTTTTTCATGGGACAAATTAGTCCTCCAAAAGATGACAGAAGCCCTTTAAAAAAAGTGCAACAGAGTTGCAGTCCCATGATGCAATGCTCCCAGTGGTTACATCTGCTCCATTCTTTCATCTCTCTCTATTGTTAGGCGGGAGCTGTCACATTAGGAGAAGAATCATGGCTCCTTCCCACCCCCAAGTCCCCCTTTTCTCCCATTCCAGCAGTTGGCAGGGTGGCAGGCCCATACAAAGGAGCATGCACCAGGAGCACAGAGGGGAGCACCGTTAGAGGGAAAACAGTTTGGGAATTAAGGTCATTAATTTTCCACTTTCAAGGGCTGCCACACAGACAGAGATAAAGTCAGCATAAATATTCTGCCCAAGTTTCTCCTGTTTTTCTCCTCTCCCCTTTTTCATTGGCAGCCCATTTATCTCCATGCTGTCAATTAGAGGCAAAAGCAAAGAACTAATTAGGAACTGTGCAATTTTAATTAGCTGTTTTGATAATTAAACTAATTGGTTCCCTTGTGTTTCTGCAATGTGCACCGAGTACTTTTTTGATATCTGGGCTGCAGATTTCCCATCCGTTGGTTAATTAGTCACTTTTGCATTAAAAAGGAGCCTTTCTTAATAGCCTTAATTTGCAGTTGAAAAGAGAATCTACCGTCAATAATTTGTGTAATTGGTAACCGTTTGATTGTAATTTAGAGGCACGGCCGGACAGCTCGGCATGTCTAATTCCTAATGACTGGGATTAAAGTTGGATTAAATGTTTGGGAATGGGATTCTCTCTCCCCTACCCCCACTCCTCAAATGACACCTCATCTATTTTAGATTGGTTCCTAAATTCTAAATGAGTAGGTGTACAGAGGTTTTTACTCACTGTGTATTACTGCTGGCACTGTCAGTGTGAGAGTCACGTTACCACTCAATGTGCCCATACTGTGTGAATTCCTTCCCCGACAATCTTCTCCCAGCTTTAGAGCTCCCAGGACAAAGTGGAATGTGGCTTTAAGTGTTCTCAGGAAACTACAGAGTGAATTCAAAACATCCTCAAAGACAAGTTTGTGTGTAAGAATCAAGTGACAATTTACAATGTTCAGCCACTAGGAGGAGCTGCACCTTAACTCTCTTCAGAGACCAAAACAAATGTGGGTTATTATGGTTCTGATAAAATGTTTATTTGAATTATGTGCATTTCTCGAACGTGATAAAGTATAACAACTGCAACATACAGTGGCAGTGAACAAATCAGTTCAACATCTCACCAAAACACCTCATTCACTAACACCTGCTGGAGTAAGTAAACCCAGCTTTCCCCTGGAGGCCCCAGGGAAAAGGGGATCTATTTACTGCATATGACTTTTGTATTTTATACCTTAAGTGTCTTTCTATGAGTTGATCGAGCATACAACCTCAGCAACATATCAGTAACCAATCCATACGGAGATGATGAGAGCAGAAGGATGATGATGTATAAAATGAGGTAGGCCTACAGTAGGTTTCACAATCTTCTCCCAATCTTAAACATGATGTAGCTAACCTCTTTACTGCTTTACTGAACAAGAGAAAAACACATTCTGGATGCGCTGGAAGTGTTTTGATTAAAAAACACTGTTCATCCCACCTAGACAATTTCAAATCAAGGGCCAGGCCTTTAAAACCACACCCCTGAAGCCTTACCCCATCGCACATAAAAGGAGAGCACTCTCCATTGAGGCCACCCGGTAAACTAAATACCATGTTTGATATGAGGTTTTAATCTGCTTAGCCATTCTGAACTAGAGAATGGCTCATCCTCTCTCTGAAACCTCCATCCAATGGCGGTGTGCCTGAGGACGAACGGGAACACAACACTGCTCCTCTATCTGATTAGGTGGGGTTAATTACAGAGCAATGTTTTGTAGTGGCTGCATGTGAGCTGCCGGTAAATAGATGGGGCCCGGCTAATGCACATTCAGAAATGAATTTTAATTAACTCTGTATCTGAGAAGCGAGCCACTCAGGGGCTTGTTCCCAGCCATCACTGACCCTGCTGTTGGCGCTGGAGTAGGAAGAGTCTGCACCGTAGCCCCCCCCGTAGCCCCCCGGAACAGAGGAAACAATAGAGTGCTCCATCGCCAGGTGACCATTATTACATGGGGAAACATGATCTGTGTCATAGCACAACTGCAAGTCATTCATAGGAGAGCTTAATCAGGGGAGAGCTGTGGCATATGGGCCTGTGCCTGACATGTCCTTCATGCCTCCATCTCCTGATTAACGCCAAAGTGGGAGCTGAACCTACCTGCCAGTCACATATGTCTGTGTCCCAAATGGCACCCTATTCCCTACATAGCGCACTACTTTTCTGGTCAAAAGTAGCACATATAGGGATTATCAAATCAAATCACATTTTATTTGTCACATGCGCTGAATACAACAGGTGTACACCTTACTGTGAAATGCTGACTGACAAGCCCTTAACCAACAGCGCAGTTTTAAGAAAATAGAGTTAAGATATTTATAGAGTTAAATAGAGTTAAGATATTTAATATTTACTAAATAAACTAAAGTATAGTGTGCCATTTTGGATACACTATGGTCTCAGCAGCAACCACTTTGTCTATCAGTGTATCAGAGTTTCGTTACTTGTCATGTTTTGTTTTTGTGTGGACCCCAGGAAGAATAGTTGCTGCTTCAGCAAAAGCTAATGGGGATCTGAATAAACCAATAAACCAATCCACCATGGTCAGCCAGTGGGAATCATTTCAGCAGTAGCCTGACCACAACACTGTGTCGTTACACAGTACTAATATCTTAACATGGAAACCCGTACAGTTATTGTGACGTGGTAAACAGTTGTATCATTCCAGTCTCTTCATCTCTCTCTGTCACACACACATACAGACGAATAACATTCTTCTTTCTCCATCTTTCTGAATGTTCTTTTTATAGTGATGTGTTTCCACATTCAAATGTCAAATGGTTATTTGAAGTCAAACACTGATGACAGTGTACCATGTTTTTCCTTTCGTTCCCTTTTTTGTGTGATTGGATTAATTATGTGTCATTCACTTTTGCTAGAGGTCAGCAAACATACATTCTCGGTCATAAGTCATCAATCTATATGACTGCGAAGATGAAAAGTCAAGCATGTCAACCAGGGAGCCAGTGAGAGAGGGATCAGGCCATTGATTTCAGGGGCAATGCAATATCTCCCTGTGTTCACTACAATCTGGCGCTCTGTGGAGGAAAACCACTGTAGAATTCACAAGAGCCATGTAATATCTGTAATACATGATTATGTGAGTGAAGTTGATGAAACACAATCCATCTCAAACACACACTTTACAGGATCATTTCCACACAATGTAATTTAAATATAGCTATGGGCTTCCAATAAAGGTACACACCACAAGCCATCCACTACGTTATCACATTCAAAGTGCTTTACCAGGTCATTTTCACTGTAGATCACTTCTATTTCACCTATAAGGATAGAAGGTACTGTCGGCTTCCCAAATCATATCAGATACTGTAGGTGGTCAAGCTATAATGGGTATATAATTTCCCATCAGTAATGAATTACATTGTAATAAAACAAAAAGTAAAGGCAGACTGAGCATAAACCGCAGGCAGGTAAAGCCTGCTGACAATTCAGTATTGTTTTAGCATACTCCACTCTAAATGGCTAATCTTGGTTGGATCGCCCCCTTAATTGGTTACCAGTCTCCGCAATGCAAGTGAAAGTACTGCTATTTAAGGTTCCACCATTAAGCAGTAGCAACACTTTCTTTTTGGCAATAGCAGCCAACAATTAAATTAGCAGATTCGAAACTGAACCTCCTACTCTACCCACTTATCAAAACGCAGCCCATCTGTTGTGCTGTCTCTTATAAAATGACTGTTTATCTATGTATGATAAGTGGGTCTGGACCACACACTAATCACGCAGTTATATTCCCAGAAATATCCAGATAAATACAATAAGATATGCGATTTCTATTCTATCCTGAAAATAATGGAGAGGGGAAGCAATCAATAATATGCACGTGTAGTGCGCAATATTTAAAACCTTGCATAGTAAAACTGTCTGTTTGTCTCTGTCTCTCTTTCTTGCTTTTTCCCGTTCTCTCTCTCTGTCTCTCTCAAACACACTCACACACACGCGCACGCAAGCACGGACATACACAGACACACGCACGCTGGCACCCTCAGTCACACACGCACGCACACTGACGCATGCACACGCACTCACAGACAGACCAATCACATCCGAGCGCGCACACCACACACCGGGACACACGCACGCACACTTTCCCTTAGCTGTGCTTTTGTGTTTTGTCAGAATTAATGAGAAAAGTTCCCTTGCCCTAGGGGTAATTAGTGTCCTTGGAGTTAAATAAGCTAATACTTAGACACCTCTGGCACAAGCAATTATGTTTGTGTATTGAATAATTGATTCAAAGAGGGGGGAAGGGCTGCTAATCAGATCTGAGCATAATGAATTGATTTAATTAACAGGGGAATCTGAGGGTCTCTGGGAACTGCGCGCACTTTATCCGTAGCAGGAGCGGGCGCAGCACATAAATTGGAGAGAAAGGCAGTGTGAGTATGCTTTTAGCAGTTGTCAGGTCTGGAATTGGATTTCTTGAATATAGTTACAGTTTCGGAGCAAATGAGAACGGGGGGAATTTCTCTGTCGTCTAGTCTAAGCGTTTGATACGAGTACAGTTACAGATTCAGTAGATTTTACTGCTTTCCATTCTTTGTTTGCGTATGGAATTTACGAAGACCAACCAACATTGTTTTACGGGTGTAAATTGCAGTTGCAGTTTAGTCCGGAGAGGCAATTTTCTGTGTTTAGCAAGAACAAACTGAGCGCGGGCACCGCTCTTTCTTTCACGGATACATTATATTATCAATTGCCTAGAATAACATTCAAACGCGTGTTCATGTTACAAAGGTTTCCGTTACTAACGCAGATACAAGCCAAGCGTTCGTGAAATTTCAGCTTGCTGAACACATAAGGACGATTCGGCCGCTGTTTCAAAGCTCATTTCTAAGAGAAGCCTTGCGCACACCGACTGGTGAAGCCTGCTGGAGCCGAGAACGGATCGTCTGGAGCCGGACTTATCGTTCCTCAGGACGATGGTGTTGGACAAGGAAGAGAGTGAGTAACACCCCCGACGATGGGTATTTCATCTGGATGTCACATTGGAACAGTGTTTGTTTTTGTACTAGGTAGATAACCTAGCCTACCTCAGGATATAAATTAACCCACATTCCCCGTCTACGAAAGACACGTCTAGTAGACTTTATTTGGATACCCGGTAATAATTATTTGCGTTTTTTTTGTCGTGAAGAACCTTGCTATTTTACTTCAACATCCATTAGAAGTTCTCAGCACGCACATACACATACGCCTATTTTATTGCTAAAAGACGACATGTCTTCTGCAATTTGGAGCTTTATGTTTATAAATGACTGTTCACACGATGGGCATTTCAACCGTAGCAACACAACGCGGCTGTAACATGGTCCCGCTTTCTCTCTGCCTAAAGTGCTCCTCGCATCCTCTGAAGTTACAGAAGCAGCTCTTTGACATCAGCACAGGATGGGAGATGCAATTCGAGTGCTTTTAACTTGATTGCAAATTATGGATAGCACCATGCAATAGGGATGGCAGTTTCCTTTCCTAATGCAATACCTGTCTATTTTGAAATAGGCTATGTAGGTTAATGAGCAAGTAATCCCATACAATTTTACTTTAGAACAAACCTGTCTCTATTGGCGTCCTATTTTGTGTGTAAGTTGATATTTAGTAGTATATTTCATAGAATGCATACAAAAAGATTAAGCTAAACAAAAACCTCAAACTTGGAAGAAACTGTTGTGAAACTGGATCACGTAACTTCTGTTATCAGTTTGTGTAGAAAAAACAACTTTGGATAGCACTTATATCACTTATGTAGCTGATGTATGGTGATGTCTGTATTCTTAATTAATAGGTAGGCTACTTAATACCTTCTCTCACAGCCTTCTAGGACCTAAAATAGGCTATTCTTGTCATATCTCAGAGAATACTGTCATCACACGTTTGGTTTTAGCCAGAGGCTTTTCCCCCCAAAAGTAATGGCTTGCATTTGCGACCCATTATTTATGTTTGAAAATTGATATTTCATATCTCTTAGCCGAGCATCCTTTCACTTACCCATCTAAAAACCAATAAAGGGATTGCAGTAGAAACATAAATTGGTCTGTCTAGCTGAATCCATGTTGTGCTAATGTACCCAGATTAACTCAACTGTAAATTGTCTCCTTTAGATGTCTGTCTTACTAAAAGTTCCCTATATGATTCAGATGCTTTTAACAGCTATTGGCTAAGCAATATGGTAAATGTACAAGGTGATGCAAATGGCATTAGTGGGAAAGGATGCACAGGAGCATGTAATGCAGTCAATACTACATTAACTACTGATGCCCAATTACAGAACCAGGGAGAGTGGCTTTTAGGAGCATTAGGACTTGCAGAAAAGCTGAGATCACCTGCTGCTCATTGCCTAAAAGCTTCACCCTTTGCTTGCTGGGGCCGACAAACTGCGCTGGCATTTTGGTAGGGGGGGGGGGGGGGGGGGCTGCTGCTTGGCTCTGTGCTTTCCCATAGCTAGAGCAGGCTGTTAGTGATCCATTGGCTCAGAGACATTGCCTGCATTTTACAGTGTCCATACTAAGCATAAAGCCATTTAGCCTACTGTGCATAATAGGCAAGTTTATGTGTGTGTGGGCTACTTGGCAGTTCAGCATACTTCTTAAATTCTGCATATATTAGCCTACAGTAATGTGATAAGACCACCATGCAGCTTTTAAGATCATGTTTTTTGCCTTGAATCACATAAATTGGAGACTTATTCTCATGAGGCCATTTTTTTCTTAGGGAAAAAAAGAACACAGATGTTGAGTCTGACAGCCTGAGTTTTATTGAAACACTTTGGCTTTAACAGTGCTGAACTTGTGAATATGTGTGAAGTCTCTAGGAGGTCTGATGCCTCACAACGATCTAGGGAAATAACCAGACAGCTCTCTCTCTTCTAGAGAAAAGCTCATCTTGTTTCCAACTTTTGAAATCTCTTTTGAGAAAGTAGGATACAAATCAATTCCCTCTCCACCTATTTTTAAACACTCACACATTTTACATTCATGTTTTGACCTACTACAAGGCTCAACTTCACATTGACTTCCAGCTCCAGTGTAATAACTGGTTACTTAGAGTTGTAATGGAATTGATTGGATTAAAGGTCTTTACCGTGTGTGTGTGTGTGTTGGCATTACATGTGAAAACAGTGATGGACTGGAACCACCTGCTCATATCACTAACATGTAGTGCTATACCAAGTGGGTCATGAATATCAACTAGGCTTTCTGTCCACCTCAGAACTTCTGTTCCTAGCTAACTATACCCCCCCCCCCCCCCCCCATAAACTGTATTGACAGATTAGCCCAGTCTGAAAATATAGTACATCTGGTATTCTGAAGATGCGCAGTGTGGAAGCACCACATCCTGAAATTACTTAATATGGATGTTTCTAGAAATGAATGGCACCACCTTCCCCAAATATTCCAGGTGAGCATTTTATTTTTGCCCTCTAATATAAAGTTTCCAATTGACTTCTAATTCTAGTGGAAAAAAAGCAATTCAGCCATTTTCTTTCCTTCAAGGTATTAGGAACTATCAGCTGCAGCAGAAATAATTGGGTCCTCATTGTAGACATGTCTTTGGCTGATCATTCGCACCACTGGGCTTTCTAAGAACCTGGACTGAAGAGAACCTCCAATCCTAAAACCTGATGATAAATTCTTCGTTACCTTTGCACTTTAATTTACGACCCCGTGAGAAGCCTGTCCAATGAAAGGTGTACATTCATAAAGCAATGTTTGAAATGAATACAGAGACGTGATCTGTCGGCTACTGTAATAAAACTTGGGCTTCAGGCTCCGATTTTTATTTTGAAATAATAAGAATTGCTTCATTCTTTACCGGAGTTACCATGGTAATTCTGTCTTGTAGCTATGTTATATTGATTTAGAAAGTGGACAGTAATATTTCTTTTCTGTTATTCCCTTTCTGCGGTTTGATTTCTAATTTCCAGTTGGAGATTACTTTCATACATTTCTTAAGTCGTTTTGCTTTTTTTCCTCAAATGTAATTTTCTGTCTTATATTTGCTATTTTCTCAGCTTATTGGCTTGTTCTTACTCTAAATTAAACTTGCCAATTTCAAATATTGAAATTGCATCGGTATCCTTTGCCCTAGGCTCTAAACAATGTTACAAGTTATTTCAACATTTCATATTGTGTGGTCACATCTCGTTATTAAGATGGTTTATCATGCCACCTGCTTCCTTATTGGAACACATCTCTTCTCTTTCACTTGAATACCTTCCCAGTCCAGTGGGGATACCACTGACGTATCAGTGGACAACTGTCTGGTAAACCTTGCTTGGTCAAATATGTCTTGCCATTCTACTATTGTAAACCTGAATGATTCGTTATTATCACTAATGGAAGACATGTTTTGCAATGGCTCATACGGACAAACAGGCCATGTACAGTTTACAAAGGGATATAATATCATTCATACAACAGTTATAACTCAATTACAATGTATGAACTCCAATGTGACGTCGGCATGGAAAACATACCACACATTCACACCTCTCACTCACTACTTGTACACTGCTACAACTGTTCTCTCGATCTGTTCAATATGCAACATGACACTTCAACAAAAATATTCACATCCAACATGCTGAATTTCATGTCAGTAAATGAATTTTACCATTTTTAAACAGTGAGTGCTTGATTCAGTGTGATCTACTATGATCTTGACCCAATGATGTCTCCCACCCCAAACCAGATCCCTATCAGAATTGAGTGTTTCACATCAGTGACTGTAGAAGATGTATATCATTTCCCATCATTTCAGTGGAGCTCAAAGGGCTGAATAGGGACTGAGAGACACATGTAAGCAAGATACTAGTGTACCCACCTTCCTCTGGTGCAAATGGCTGTTCTCATCAGAGAGCCACACTAACTCAATGATGCACTCCTGAGAAAGACTGACAAAGACTGTTTTCTGTTGTCGTTAGAAATTCTTCTCAACCTGCACTTCACAACATCCACCTGTTTTATTCAAAATAGTGCGTGGTGGGGGGGGTGCAAAAGGATGTCAGTAAACACGGAATTCTCTAAAGCTCCAAGGATGCCTGCTCCAACGTTACACAGAAAACCTTTTAGATGAATGATCATTTTAGACCAACTTTTATGACATCTCAAAACAACCTTATCTCTCACCTTGAGACCTGAGATGAATGCAGACATGCTCAGCATTCAGACATAGCCCTTCTAGTAATTTAATAGGATCTCTGTCATAAGTTCCAGGGTGGGGTGAAAATGACAGCCATATTGATCAGGGAGAAATCCAAACCAGTCTAATTGGAATGAATGCCAGTAGAAGCATAATCCAGATTTTACTTATGCAGGAAAATAAAAGTAAGGTGTGATGTATCAGAAGTTGCGTAGTGGAATAATTGTCAACCTAAAATATTGTCTTATCATTATGAAGTTTATGGGTTTTATACCACATTTCTGTAAATAAATAAATAATCTCCAAAATACAGTGAACAAAACATTAGGAACACCTTCCTAATGGTGCGTTGCACACCCTTTTTCCCTCAACAGCCTCAATTTGTTGGGGCATGGACTCTACAAGGTGTGAAAGCATTCCACTGGGGTGCTGGCCTATGTTGACTCCAATGTTCCCCACAGTTGTGTCAAGTTGGCTGGATGTCCTCTGGGTGGTGAATATTCTTGATACACACAGGAAACTGTTGAGTGTGAAAAACCCAGCAGCTCTGCAGTTCTTGACACACTCAAACCGGTGCGCCTGGCACCTACCAAAGGCACTTATATCTTTTGTCTTGCCCATTCACCCTCTGAATGGCACACATACACAATCCATGTCTGAATTGTCTCCAAGTCTTAAAAATCCTTCTTTAATCTGTCTCCTCCCCTTCATCTACACTGATTTAAGTGGATTTAACAAGTGACATCAATAAGGGATCATAGCTTTCACCCGGATTCACCTTGTCAGGCTGTCATGGAAAAAGCAGGTGTTCCTAATATTTTGTACACTCAAGTGTAAATAGTAACAGACCATAATTGTCATTATTTTAGTTGATACAATATCAGTACTTGTTGCATTTAGATCTTGTCTAAGTCCTATCATCAACTGATTTCAACCAGTGTATGGCTGTGGATGGACTACATTGTTTGAATGGAATGTTGGCATAATGGCAGTTCATTTGAGAAATGTAAGGAATCATTCCTCTAAAACTGGATGGCTGGCTTGCTAGCTAACAAACATACAGTGCAGATAAATTCATTATTTTACACTATCTTATCACAGCGCTGGCAAACCATGGTTGACCAACTCCCTTACCAAAATGGTTGACCTTTATCCCATCATAAGAAGGTTCATGTCCATTCCAGTATTGTAAATCCTAATTCTAAGACCCGAGGTAATGCAGACATGCTCATTGTTCAGAGGTAATGGCCCAGTCATACATGCATTAGAACGGTCTCTCTCTGACTCACACCCATAACCTTACTGACCTTTGATTCATACACAAGTAGTGTTATTCTGCTTCACATTGTGGTCTTTTGAAATCTCTGTGATGGTGTCTCAAGTAGCCCTGCAGCAGGAGCCTAATAGTACATACTGTGTATGCTCTACTGAGAGAGGCTATACAGTTCCATATTGATGATTTTACAGTTAGTGGTTTTTAATTTACTTTCAATGGTCTTAAAAGTATATACTATTCTCCTGACTCGTCTGGTTATAGCAGGAATCACTCACTTCTCACTGCAAGGCTGAGATGCCTCGTCTGAGGTGGACTGCTCTTGCACAGATACACATGGTCATTGAGACGCATGCATACATACTTCATTACGAAAACACACATCTCTCTGCCATGCTAAAGCAAGTTGTTACACTCTTCTCCATGACATTACAGCTCTTCTCACATGTATTTATTGACCTATTTGCCTCATCTCCCTTCCCATCCTCTCTCTGGTTGCACTTGGTCATTCTGCAGTGTTCATTTCAGGCACTATTTAACTTTGAAAAGACAGCGCCAATATGATCTTGTTTTTTACGTTTAAATTTGCCCCCCCTTGGATTTTACCGTAGCAGGTTGTTCATTAACAACGCAGTGAAAAGGGTTTGAAATAGGATTTGAAAGATATTTAGACATACAAAAGGAATGCTGTTTTGTTGAATGTTTAAATGAGCTAGTGATCGCTGTAAAGAATAATTTATGTGGGAATTGAATAATGCGGCATAATTGTACCAGTCTGTTTATGCATGCACGTTTCCATTTTGAAACAAATTGATCTGCCGTTATGCCTATTAACTGCAAGACCTTGTATAATCCCTCCTGAAATAGTCCCATGATACGTATTGGTTCATGTTGTTTACTTGCTGTAGATGGAAGTGTGTGTGTGTGTGTTTTGCTCAGTAGGGGTGGAGGCCTTTGGAGGCACTCATTAACTCGAATGTTTTTCTCTCTTCCAGGGAGATCTCAGTTTTCCTAGGAAGCTGCTTGGGATTATTGAACCCTGGGTGGAGTGTGTGTTGGTGTTCGCATGTGTGGTGACTCAATTATGGCTCAGGTACTGCTTCTCAGTTGAGGATGTGAGTTCAATTTAGCATTCTGATGAGGGAGGTGCTTTAATGTTTTGGGACATTTTAGCTTCTGAAAACGGTAACCCTTCAGACGTGCTCTTTTAAAGGTGTTGCTGTACTGATACCATTTTTATAATGAAAGATGTGCAGCACTTTTGGCTGCCTCACATTTTAGGTAAATTCTGAAGGATAAGGAGGAGGCATGCAGTGAGTAGAGGACAGGCTAAAGAACAACCACTTCCAACAGAAGTACTTAAGATCTTAAAGGTAGATATCCTTTTATTTTCTGTTCAGGCAGCTAAAGCTTTTTCACTTTCAAGTACTCTCAAATAAAGGCTGTGATACTAATCGTTTTAAATGTAAAGCCTATAAGTGACTATTGTTGGCCAACAAATGTCACAAATGTATTCAGGTCAAGCACATAAACTCTACAGTACACTAGTCTACATAGAAATGGAGGGCAATGCTACTTAAAACACAACAGAGACAAATAGCAAACAGCATAGAGTGCTGTCCACTAAATGAGAGGCAACTTGCTGAGAACCAACAATCTCCGATTGGTTGACCTTCAATAAATCAAATGTTAAATAACTAATTAAAGGCTGTGATTGCAGGTTTATTTTCCCCTCCTGAAAGCGGGGAGATTGGGCAGCGGGTATTGAAGTTGAGGATTTAATCATTGCTGACAATGAGTTTGCCTACACAACCACAGTTTGATCCATTAGACACGAGTGGCAGCTGAGATCCATGCACACTTACTATTGTGGTCGGCTTTAATTGAAATTGGTAACCGAGTGTGGAACATAATAACCCCCTGCGTCCATTCATGTACACACATATACACGGATACACACATACACGGATACTCACATATACACGGATACACACGCATGCTCGCGCGCACACACCCATCCCCTCTTGCAGGCAATGTTTTTCTGTCCCCATCACACCAACATGTGACAGATTCCCCTGGACTAGTCAACCCAATAATGGAGTAGCCATTTCATTTAACCCAAGAGTTGTGCTAGGTTTTTAAAAATGGCATTGAAGAATAAAGACCAGAATGGCAGGCGTAACACATCTAAGACGTCGACTGTGATGAAACAACATTGCCTATTATAAAGACATCTGGAGAAGCTAATATCTTGACTCAATAACTCCTACAGCATTCCTAGCCTGCGAACACACCACCGCAGTAGGTCAAGGGCCCTGCCTAATGCAAACCCTATCATCAGTGTGTGAACTGTCAATGGCGACCACCCTGGCTTGGTTCCCCATACAACCCCAGATCCAGGGACCTTTGAGGCCCTACTCTCCTGCCGTGCATCCAACCTGCCGCATTATTGACCCCATAAGGAGACAGAACCATGGTGTAGGAGAGAGTGCTGCCTAAATGACGTTGGAGGCCCGTTCCCCCAAACAACTGCCCCCTGTGGCGTATTCGCATTATTCAACATTAAACGCCCCACATGGCTCACCACAGTGTGGGGTTCTTTTTCCCATCCATTTTCGACTCACCGCAGACCCTGAATGGCACACCTGTCTCCTGGCATATCCTTTGAAATAATAAGTGTGCTGTAATTGCAAGGGAGTGGGGATTTCATACATCACTTCCTGACCTTGGGAGTGACACAAACTTTAGAGGCTACATTTATGCCTCCTGAATGCATTTTTAATGTGGGCTAAAATGTGTTTGGGCATTATTCCGTGCCGGATGGCGGAAAGCGTCTGTGACAGTGCTAATGGTTACATTTTGCCAGGAATCATGAAGTGGCAGATACGATTGTCCCCTTTATCAAACTCTGAAAAGATCTGGTTGGAGAATAGATGGATTTATCGCCTTATTCAAATGCTAATGCAATCGGTGAAAAAATGAATTGAATTCACACATATGAAGATGCATTCATTATCCGGGTTATTGACAGCTTCGCTGGCAGTCACCCTAATGGAACTGTGGTGAAGTAGTTGGCTCAGAGCTAGCCTGAAAGAGGCTCAGTTAGCAGATTAATGTACATTGAGTTAGGCTAGTTCTCTGAATCTGCTAACAGAGGGTGAGTTAGCGTGCTAAAAGAGGTTGATTTAGCAGCAGGCTAATAGGGGAAAGGAGGATACCTAGACAGTTGCACAACTGAATGCATTCAACCAAAATGTGTCTTCTGCATTTAACCCAACCCCTCTGAATTAGAGAGGTGTGGGCAGGCTGCCTTAATCAACATACATATCATCAGCACCTGGGGATCAGTTGTTGGTTAACTGCCTTGCTCAAGGGCAGAATGACAGATTTTTCAACCTTGCCAGCTTAGGGATTCAAACCAGCAACCTTTCAGTTACTGGTCCAACGCTCTTAACCACTAGGCTACCCGCCACCTTTCAGAGGTAGCGATTCAAGGTAGCTTCTAGAGGTTGAGTTAGCAGCAGGCTCAGAGAGCTAGCCTAACTGAGCGCTAAAAACAAACTGACACTGCAGGCCCTCAACAGAACCGGCCTAACAACAGTTTATTGGCTGGATACAAGGTCAGACACCTCCCCCTCTTCTCTCTCTCTCCAATTGTTCCCCTGATCTTTCTTCTTCAGAAGTTCTTGGAGCTAACCCTGCACAACGAGGGTTAGGAGCAATGGGCGTTTCTCTATTTTATTCTCGCTCTCTTTTGTGTGAGGGCTGTCGACAGCTCACCTTCCAAAGCTGTAATCTCACCATGCTTGCGAACAACCAAGTGTTGGAACAAGTTGGCTTCTGTAATAACTCGGAAACCCTGCCAGTTTCTCATCTCAAAATAAGCAGTAATGAATTTAATTAGAAAGCTGTTGCATATCTCTGATACATTTCTTTTTTAATTAACCCCATGTGAATACATTTAAAATAATAGGGGGTGAAAGTGTTGGGAAAAAACACCCTAATGAAGTTATGTTAATTGGGATTGTTTCTGCAGCCAAACCACAGTGAGTTGGGGCCACCAGGAGCTAACAAATCATGCTGTAAGCATCCCTGCCTCCACAGAAAAGGGCCCATGCTGACTTCAAGTGTAAGAAATGCACCTCTGACGTGATGGAAATGACCGGCGGCCTGGAGAAAAGGCAGCCCTGTTCCAGGCCACTCTACTGAGACTCCCCACACCGCGCTTGAAGCCGGGCCAGTGTTATTGCAGCCCTAATGCGGTCGCCTCATTTGGAGCGGATCAGGAGTAATTATGGTGGGGAAAGTGGCTGCCGACCACGGGGGTCAGGACACTTGTAACGTGAAAAGAGCAATTATTTCAGGAGACAAAACTCTCCCTTATCCCGGGCAGGGCCAGGGTCAATGCAAGGGACGGCTGGGCTCCGTTTCACCAGGGCTTATTAGCCGCAGCAAGCTGCAAAGTTTGCCAGAGTGCATCTCGTTAATGAACAGTCCCCTCCTCATCGGCACCAGGCCCTGCTCTACCCCACTTACCGGGGCTGTTAATTATGTCATAATCAGAGCATGCAAGCCCAGCAAGCACTTCTCACAGACCCAAGCATTCATAACACAACCGTCTGGAAATGTGGCTGTACTGTAGTATACTGTAAGAGATCACACCCAGACAGAACCCACAGGACTAGTCTAAAACATGCTGAATATAACACCATGTGTCATTGACTGCATGGGCCTGTGAACGACTACTGCGTGTGTTTTTTCTGTCTTGGAGCGATATGCTCCAACTGCGGAGGGAAATATGAATCCTACAAAGTCTTGATTATGCTTATCATTTTGAATGCACTCATTTGTCTCCTTTCAGCTGGCCTATATTCCAGCTGATATTATGACCAGATGTCTTGTGTTTTGTCTTGGCAATAGAGGAGAATTGGTGTCTACAGGCTCAATTACAGTAATGATGTGAGCTGATTGAAAGGGGCTGATTCATGCAGACAATGGCAGGACATCTGCCTGCGATCCCCATTAACCTCCATGGCGGCTGCCTTGGCCCTGTCTGGGACAACATTCTATTCTGGATTGCCATGGCCACAGCGTTTACAGTGAGAGAGGGAACACAAAAGCCTGGGTTTACAGCTTCACCCTCTTCCAAGCCACTGCAATATTCACCGGAAATTCTACTTGAGCAACGCCACCACTGGTTAAGGAGCTCAAATGGTCAGGCTACACCAACAGAACTGAACATTGCTTTTTACCAACCCAGAATCTAGGATTTCATTTTACCCACTCAACATAGTAGAAAGAAATGCCTAGTAATAAACACTAGATTATAATGACTGAATTGAAATGCTGTCCAAGAGAGCATGGTTCATTTTCCCATACAGAGTTGATCTGTTAGATGGTTTCTAAAGCCTATCATATCCTTATTGAGCAATGCTTAAACGGGAATCAGTGTATAGATTCATAGTGCCTGATTTAATGTGTCTGTCTGATGTCTTCTGCAGGAGTCAGTGAGTCACAGAGGAGATGATGAACACCGTTGTTTCACTTGAATGCAGTTGTTAGTAATGTAGCATGTCATTTCTCGGGGCATCTCTCAGCGTCTGTCATTGCGGTTACCAGTCTCTTATTTACTGCAGTGAGCTGAGAGCAGTAATTATACGGGCCCCAGAGATGAGGTCCACTCAGCCCAGCCTCCCCCAGAGACAAGACGCTGCCTGAGTGATGCTATTCAATCCCCTTCCCTCCGCAGGAACCTAGGGAGCCTGCATCACATCAAGGTGTCACTCCACCTAATTGATGAAATGTATTTAATTCCAGAGAGTGACCCCACCCCCAGGGTAGTGATGTACTGTACACATTTCTATTCAGACGTGCGCTTATTTAACAGATTAGCATGCAACCAGATCTATGATAGGAGAAGTAGAAAAGGGGATCGGAAGGCAAATCATCCCCTCTTTCTCTCTCTCCATCACTCCTTGTCTAATCTGAGGATGTGCCATGCAGATGTGATAATTGCATTTCAATGCTTTAAAGCGTTTCCTCGAGTGCACCGAATAGCTTATTTTCGTTTTAAAACCTTAAATACATCAAAAGGGTTACCACATAGATTTTATTTTTAGATAGCGGTAAAACTGATCTTGAAATGGGCTTACATAGCATCCGATTTCTATCTCTATAATGGAAAGTACATGGTCTGACAGTTTCAATGAAGGAAAAAAATATTCTTAAGAGATAAGGTCTTTAAAAAAGAAGAGGGTGGAAAAAGACTGAGATGACAGCCCTTACACCAAGTATTAATGGCAAATTAATTTCTTCCTCAGGGAAAATATTTGGCAAGGCAAGAGCTTCCTCTTTAAAAGACAAAAATGCATTCCCTGTTGGAATATGAATCATGGTCTAGCGAGCTATGTTTTTTGGGACACCAAATGACACGGGAAGGTCAGTGGCACTTGTATCTGTTAAATGGATTGGATTAAGTGGAGGCTGCCTCTTCGGCTCCCGCCGTTTCCTTTTATAATGTAACTTTTTGTTCTCTGAGAGGCGGCAGGTTGGGAAGGTGCTGTTCCACTCAGGGATTTCACATGGTACTAAGTGTGGTGACAGGTGCACAAAATGATTCTCCTGGTATTAAGGAAATTGACATGACATTTGTTTTATACATTCATTTATTCTGTCACTACTCTTTGTTTAGGAAATGCTACATGCAGTGTAACTACTACTGGAGATTTCTGAGGCTGTTTTGGTAGATGACATCAAGCATGTTTCTTCCCTGAGACAGCAGGATCTGTGCAGTAAGCATCCTGGCTTCCTCATGTATCCGAGACTTTTCCTCTGTTCAGGCATCACTCTCAGGCCCATAGAGGGAGCACTGTGTACATGGTGGTGGGGAGGAGTGTCAGACTCACTGCAGTTTCAAGTCTGGGTTAGGGAATAGAACATTGCCACATTGATGTTTAGGATGTCTCTCTCAACATAGGGAGCGCTCCAAAGAGGCCGGAACAGGGGACGTGCTTTACAGTCATTCCATAGAAGGGGTTAAACCCCCTCCTTTGCAGAGTTGATGTAAAACACACATGTTATGTAACAGGGTGGGTAGATGGTAAGTGGGGGGTGGTGGTCTAAACCAATTATGAGTGGTTCTCTGGAGGTGGGGAACGACCTTTGTGTATAATTAGTTCTCTTATTTAAAGCAAAGATTTTGAGTAAAATAACTAATTAGCTGTCATAAAAGGCAAATGAAAGATTTTTGTGTGATCCCTGAGGGAATTGAGGAAACACGATTTTTGTTTTGCTATGCGCATGCACAAACCACACACACACACACACACACACACACACACACACACACACACACACAGCACACTCTCTCTCTCCTCATTAAGATTGTTTTTAGTTCTGTGGAAGGCTGACAGGCGAGCACTGTTGGCATACCTGCGGAGAGCTCCTTTAACAAGCCATGAGATGCAGGTAGAACAGACCACCCTTAGCTAGTGTGGCTTCAATTTGAAGCTTTTTAGCTTCATTTACACAGAACATTGGTATTTATAGTGGGGTTTGTGATCCTAATGCGCCAGCTTCAAGGGGCCCGTTTTGGGGAGGGAGGAGGTGAGGGAGCTGGAGGGTAGGCAGAACACTAATTGATGGTTCCCATCACCAGCGCAGGACCAATTAGCCTCCCCTTTCCACTTGTGATAAAGAAATGGGACGAAGGCTGAATACCACCAGAGATCTTATTCACATACAAACCAAAGCCATCAATTTAACTAACAAGCTCACCCTCTCCCTTTCCCTTATTTTAAAAGGGGAGATGCTAATTATATTACATTCACAGTATTACTGATGGTCAAATTGCTGAACAAATCTGGATCCAATAAGGGGGGTGTGTGTGTGGGAGACAGAGGGAAAGACAAAGGAAGAGAGACAGGAACATGTGCTTTGGTATTCAGCAGAACAAAGTACCTTGTGACAAAGTGCTATGAGGTTTTTGTGCAGGGGAAAACCACATGCTCAGAGAGGAGAATCAGGGGCATTTGGTGATACAACTGCCTAGCTACCAGCAGAGTCTCTGTTTATCATGGAAATAACTACTATGGTTCCAGTGAAACTACAGGGTGGCTGCCCAACACCACTGACATCCAAACACAACTACAGAGGACATCAACACACACATTAGAGCACTACTCTCCTGTAACGGCCATCTCTCTGACAAATATACTGTAGGTCAATAGCAACTGCCTTTACTAGAACACAACACCTCAACAACACATCACACCTCTGAGGATAAAGACAAAACATCTAGAAAATGTACTGAAGTTATATAAATGCTACAGCGGGAAAAAGCTATGAAATTCAAAGAAAGCCTCCCAGCATACCATGTCTTTAAACCATTGGGCATTTGCTGTTTTTATTGGCACCCACATACAAAGCGATGGCCGTCCTCCCTCCCTGTGACGCAGGCTGCGTCCGGTTTTTGAGAGAAATGTGTTTTGAAAGCAGAGAGGCGAGCGGTGGCCGTCGTGTGTTCTATTAGACAGATCAATAGCTCAGTGTGTGAGAGTGTCTTAAGAGCTGTTGTCCTGTGCTTTCAGCTGTGGCAGACCTGTTAGTGCTACGGAGGGGTGCCGCCTGCCACTGCCTCTGTACCAGCAGTGGCCTGAGGGGGGCTTTTAGTCCAAACACAAATGTCAGCCACACATAGACTATTAGTGTTTAGTGCAGTTATTAAATGGACGTTATTTGTCCTTTAGGAGGCTAAAAGGCACACTTAAAGGGGACCTGCGTGACAGCGGGGCAATTTGCGGGTTTAGTTACTCAGGCTCGCTCGTTGCTGACACATGAGTACAGATAAGTGTAAAAGAAGGAAAGGCTGTAATGCAGCGAGCGTGGTGTGTGTCTGTGTGAGTGCGCGCTGAGAGGCACTTAGGCCATAACATATCTCACTGGGGTCTGCGAGCAGCGTTCTTGTGGTCAGAGGCGTTTTAAAAGGTTAATGTTAATCTATATCAAACAAAGCCCATGAGAAGCTTTTACAGCTGTGGACAGTTCAGAGCAATGAGTGCTGATGAAATGGTAGGTGACTAACATAATATACAGCATGCTGTAAATACCACGGTAAGCAATGTGAGTGTTACTTAAGAGTACAGCTTCAAAAAATCAGTAGGCCTGCCTGCCTAGTGTGGTTTACCTGGTGTAATATAACATCTGTTTCTATGGGAGCAGCAAGTGGCGTGAATGTAGTCCAATGTGATCTGTGTGCCTATCTGAACGGAAGAGTGTTCATGTTAATGCATATGAGCAGAGGCACTGTGGCCCTCTCTCACGTGAGGCTCTGCTGCCTCAAGACGCTGTAGCAGCAGCGTTATCGAAAAGAGAACATGAAAAGTCACTGGTGTTCCTGGGCAGTGAATCACGCCGCGGCGTATGTCTCCTTATCGCTACAGGTGTGCCGATGCTCTCCGTCCAGCCCAAAGGGAAACAGAAGGGGTGCGCTGGCTGCAATCGCAAGATTAAAGACCGCTACCTGCTCAAGGCCCTGGACAAATACTGGCACGAGGACTGTCTGAAATGTGCCTGCTGCGACTGTCGCCTGGGGGAGGTGGGCTCCACCCTCTACACGAAAGCCAACCTCATCCTCTGTCGCAGGGACTACCTGAGGTAAGAGAAGCCACAGTCAGTCGCCCCTCATAGAACAGAAAGGCCGCGCCCCACCTAGGGCTGTGTCATTAAAAAGTGCTCCCTCTCTCACTACTGCTAGGGTAACGCCACCATGAATGTCTATGAACCTGCCTCTCACTAGAACTCTCTATTGGGTCCATTTGTATGTGAACCAGTGTTTTTCTCGAGCTTTTAGAAGACATTTCCTCCCAGGCTGTTTTGGTAGATCAAGCGCCTGTTTGTTCCTCATTATAGGATATCGATGCTGACTAGATGTGTGTCAATTAAGCCTGAATCCCATTATGCTCATGTGCTGACTCTCCCCAGGCTCTGATCTGAAGCCTTGGGAAGGCAGAGTGGAAAGTTAACAATTCAATGTTTGTTTTTAGCTCTCTTAAAAAAAAAAATGTGTTGCTTGTTTACATGAACACAGCACTCTCCCCTTGCGGTACAGACCTGGTTTCAGTAACAGTAGAGATGGGTCATGTTGTGTTCTGGGACGACTCCAGGCAGGCTAGCTTCAACTTTAGTGTCTGTGGCTCAATGTTTTCCCCCTGTATCCTGCCATCTGCTTCCTAAATTAAACATGATCATTTCCTGGGCGTTAAGTCACATTCCCTGGGGCTTCCGAATGAGATCCTACCATTTATCCCTGAGACCATCCCCTGGGGGCCAGCCTAGAGACCTTGCTGCCTCTGCCCCTCTCCCTGTCTCTCCCCTCCCTCCCTCTCTCTCCCACCCTGCCCTACCAGCAGGTCCCAACCGAGAGGGGCTTAGGGGCTGGGCGTTGAGAGGAGCCATTACCATCCATCAGCTCCCACCAAGAGTTAATGCTGTTAGGATGCAGTGAGAGAGGTTCACTAAGACTGCTGCTGCCCCCGGAAGGGGCAGATGGTGCAGATGAGGTCATAATAAACGGCGCAAATGACAAGAGAAGGCAAAAATTATTAAGCCGAGAGTGGCGCTTTTGACATGGTTAAATATGATCCCCTAAAAGGGCCGGCTTCTCCCTCCCTCTATCTGATTGATTTCTCCCCCATTATGAAGGCCTTATCGTGGACATCAGCTCCCTGATGAAAATGTGTTCCTATGGGCTAACTGGCCTGACAGGCAGCTCTGCAGAAAGCAAACTCAAAGCAAGACCAGGGCAGAGCAGTGAGAGAGGAGGGAAGAAAATGAGGGGCAGAGGGGGCTAGAGTGAGAGGAAGGAAGCAAGGGAGCGAAACGTAAAGTAGGAGAGGCGAGGGAGAGATGGGCTTTCTGTGTTTCTGCCTGGGCCCTGATGGCCTAATGAAATCCAGCCCACTCGTCTGCTTTTCAGCCTGAGACAAATGCATGCCACTTAATGGCTGAAGATGTTTGAGATGAATTCTATTATGGAACAAATTAAAAATGTTCCCTCTCAGCAGCAAGGGAAGAGACAGTTTTAGAGCTTATAGTTTTAAAGTAGGTGACGCAGGCTCCATACGGCCTTGTAATCCCCTCACAGAGCCCCCGTCCTGCACGGAGAGAGGAACGCTTCCCCTCAACTCCATTAATGAAGTGGAATCCTCCTGTATGGAGCTGCAGTTCATTAGAGACATGCAGCCAGGGTGGATCAAACACACTTTATTTCCCTGGGTTTGGAGGCCTGCCATGCGCACATTAATTATGATAGGAGCTCCGTCTGTGTTC
Organism: Salmo salar; assembly: GCF_965601325.2. Taxonomy (NCBI): domain Eukaryota; kingdom Metazoa; phylum Chordata; class Actinopteri; order Salmoniformes; family Salmonidae; genus Salmo; species Salmo salar. The sequence continues at coordinate 26,785,847 of NC_138316.1, read as the reverse complement.
GTCCTTCAGGAGCACCGGTAACATCTTGTGCACACCCCCCAGCCCCCCGCTCTCCCCTGCCTGGCCTGCCAGCAGCGTCTTCTAAAACCTCAGATCAGAAGTTTCTGAATCCACTTGACATTCTATTCCCTCCGTTGTAAAAGACTGGGTTGGTTTATTAGCAGTTTTACCACACTTTCATTATCACGCAGAACAATAGATTAATTAGGTGTTTCATTTTTGTCTGGGACTAAGGATCTGGCGACCTCGCCAAAGAAGGTTGAGAAGCCAGTCATGCTTTTGATCGCCTGAACCCCAAGCCTGACATTGTTTTATCTTCTAACTAAAGAATATTTTAGGGGGAACATACTGTATCAGTCATCTACTTATCAAAGTAGAGTGCTTTTAATTTAAATTTAAAAGCACTTTTTTTCAAGCTAATGGACATTGTAAGTTACGCAGTACCGTCGGCACTGCAATGGAAGTAGATATTAAACTGTAATTAAAACATGTTATCTGTGGATGTATTAATGGATGTCAAACTTCTCTGCCACCCACTGGAGATATACATTTTTTTTTAAATGTATTTAAAAAAAATATATAAATAAAACAGTTACTTCTTTCCTCAAATAAAGTAGTAACATTTTCCAAGTCCAATCTCAATGAAACAGAAGACATGTAGATGATGCCGGTATGCAGGGGGAGAGTTTGAAGTTAGCGAAGCAGCAAGTTCAAACAGCTAAAGAAAGCACACCTGTCTCTCCAGATCCACACTAAATCACACAATAACTGAAGGAGTGGAACAATGGAGGAGAGGCTCTTTAACTTTAATGGCAGTTCATTTTGTTTCAACCAGCCAATATCAGTGGAGGAAAATGACTTCCAGTATAAACTATTTTGTTTTCTCTCAACGCTGTAGTGTTTATTTTTTTCTCAATCTTGGCAGTGAACAGTTCACAGCATGCTAAATCTGCCTTTTTGGTAAAGCACATTTATTTTTTTATGGCATTCTGTTGAAGATCATGTTTAAAATTTCAGTTAATGTTTCAATTCTACAAGCACACTATGCTATTTTGTTACTGTAAACAGTATGGATTGAATAGATATGCTGTGACAGGTCATTTCACAACTATGAAAGTCCTTCAGCACCCTCACTGGAAAGTCCCACTAACCGGCCTCACCATGGTAATGGCTGGTTTCACTTTATCTTACATTATATAGCTTCAAAATCCATCCCATTGTCTCAGTTTGAGGGTGACCTTCCAAAAGAGTACTTGTAACCTTCTAATCCACTTAAATTAACCACTATTTTAAGCTGGGCCCTTTCTGTGCTTCAAACCCTGCCTAAAAAATTTACTTCTTAACAAACTAGGATTGGCAGCGGTCTGTAGTGATGGGCAATGTAGTCTGCCCTCAAATTTTCTGCAGCATTCATTCTGCACTTCAATGGGACAAACTGGAAAAATCTTATATATGTCGAAATAATTACTATACCAGTTGTGAGGATATTGACTTTTCTTAATCCTAACAGACAAGAAAATGTTTCTGCATCATGAGCTACTGCACTGTAATTGTACCAGTCACACCATTACAATATGTGGGAATTCAGGACCCCTTTTTTCTCCCCAATTTCGTGGTATCCAATTGGTAGTAGTTAGTCTTGTCCCATCACTGCAACTCCCATACGGACTCAGGAGAGCCATGCGTCCTCCGAAACACAACCCAACCTAGCCGCACTGCTTCTTGACACAACGCAGATCCAACCCGGAAGCCAGCCGCACCAATGTGTCAGAGGAAACACCGTACACCTGGCGACCTGGTCAGCGTGCACTGCACCCAGCCCGCCACAGGAGTCACTAGTGCACGATGAGACAAGGATATCCCTGCCGGCCAAACCCTCCCTAACCCGGACAATGCTGGACCAATTGTGTGTCGCCCCATGGACCTCCCAGTCGCGGCCAGTTGCGATAGAGCCTGGGCTCGAACCCAGAATCTCTGGTGGCACAGCTAGCACGGCGATGCAGTGCCTTAGACCACTGCGCCACCCGGGAGGCCCATTTGTAATCATTCTTAAAAGAACTCAAATCTCTACTGTATGGAACTCAAATCTCTCTAGTGCTATGCATGCTGGCCTCTGTAGTCCCTATTCCACAGTGCCCTCCCACTAGATAGTCAGCACAGCGACTCGGTCTATTACTCAAAGTGCGCTGCATTCCCTATATCATCCACAGAGCCCAGGGCCCACGCCGCCATAACACTGAAACATAACCTACATGATGGCTTTACATCACTGACATGTCCCCTGGGATGCATACAACACTGCATATAATAAAGCATCCATATTCACAGGGCCAGTCAAGTAGCAGGTCAGCACACACACAGAAGGACAGACTAGGTCTGAGTCAGACCACAGAGATGATAACAGCCTGGTTTAGTTTGAGCTAGAACTGATGCAGATGCTGATAATAACAGAATCAATCCAGAATAGAATATTGGCTCCTTTTCATCTGTTTTTTTTTTAAAGAGGAAAGAAATCACTAATATAATTTTAATACATCTAAAAGCCTGACAATCATTTTACCAAGTGGGTTTGAGCAGCAGCACCTCGTCCGGGTGGCATGGAAAGCTCAGCGTTCCAGAGGTCTATATCAACACACTTTACTGGAACAGTAACCAGTTCTAACAATGACTTTGTTCAACACCTCGTTTCTAATAGATACTATTAGAACCAAACAGCTCTGTCTCGCTCTCTTTCCCCTAGTCTAAGGCACCAGCAGCAGTCCTCTCCTCTGGGGCAGTGTGCTCTAATTAGACCCTGGGTCTGCTGGAGGGATATATGTTTTCTGTGACAAGGGGAGAGCAACCGACAGAGACTAATATGGAGAGGGGATACCAACTTTTGACTATTCTCTCCATCTGAGTCTCCTGAGCCCACAACTTTGGGAACGTGTTTGCCACTCTGACAGTATGTTAATCTGCTGTCGCCTGCCTGATCCCCTCTCGCAAAGCTGTGGCGCTGTCCCCTTTTCCTGCCTGCAGAATGTACAAGTCTATCTGTGATTCAAAATCTTCAAATTAAACATAAGGGCAGGCGCTTGGAAAATGTAAATGTGACTGGGGGCTGCAGGCTCTGGAGTGGAGTTGCCTTTGCTTTGCTTTGAGGAGAAAGATCTACACCAGTGCCTCTTGCTCTGCTTGTGACCTTCATCGTTTGCCTCCTATCTAATAAGCTTAAACAAACAGCAGTGAAATGTGAGTTGTGCGTCTGTTCAGTGTACTGCCGAACATCTAGTTACCTCTCCAAGGTCTCCCCGCCATTCTCCCAGGCAGTCTCTGAATGAAACAGAGGGGGATCGAGGCAGTATCCTTGCAACAGGAATATTTTGAACATTTGACTACATTATAGAATTTAGCCTCTTGTGTAAAATCCAGCTGGCTTTGGTTGGAGCAAGTCTCATTAGGTACTTTGGTTTTAAAATAAGAGAACTTTCAACAGTTCAATTGGTTGCCTCAGACCTGTTTTCATTGCTTTCGCTATGTGCTAGGAGAAAGGCTTTGAAGAAGGGGATTAGAACCATGTGATCATTTTAATTAGATCATTAGCAAAGAATTAACATCTAGGTTTGTAGCCCTCATTAACAAAAAATACCAAGTGTGTGCCAAGATAGATTTGTGTATTACATGGGATGTTTTCGGATTTGTCTGTTTTTCACCTTTCTTTCTGTTTTTTTTCTTCTTGGCTTTACTTTTTGTTCGCTCCTCTGTTGCATGATGGCTAAGGAAGGTACGTTAATCTCTGTTTGTTCTTCTTCTTTCTTTCTTTCTTTCTTCTTTCTTTCTTTCTTTCTTTCTTTCTTTCTTTCTTTCTTTCTTTCTTTCTTTCTTTCTTTCTTTCTTTCTTTCTTCTCTCTTCTTTCTTTCTTTCTTTCTTTCTTTCTTTCTTCTCTCTTCTTTCTTTCTTCTTTCTTCTTCTTTCTTCCTTCCTTCCAGGCTCTTTGGTACAACAGGGAACTGCGCTGCCTGCAGTAAACTGATCCCAGCCTTTGAAATGGTGATGAGAGCCAGAGATAATGTTTACCATTTGGACTGTTTTGCCTGTCAGCTTTGTAACCAGAGGTAAGGAGAGCGAGAGCTCACAACTGTGTCGTGAGACTGCCTTTTTGAAATATGTAATGCTGTTCTGAAATGGCCATTAGCTCAAACTAGTTAGCCATTTAACAAAAAACCTGCCTCTTGAGGTGCAACAGATCTGTTTTGGGGTCAGTAAAACTAAACCCAGACTGTCTGTGTAAATACAGATTTTTGTTGTCTGTCTACCCATTTTGAAAGCACACACGTGTTGCATTAGCAACACTCTGTTCATTCTTTTCTATGTTGACCCTGCCATTAGTTTGTCCTTGTTTGTGTTTTGTGACTAGAAACAACTGGGATTATAAACTTGAGGGGAACAAAATTAGCTCATGTATCAAAAGTGATACAGCTGCCAGACCAATGCCAACACTCACAATGCTTTAGTTGAAAGGTTCACTTTAAGCCACAGCAATAGACCTCCAAGAGGCCACTCTAAGGGAACATGCCTTACAAGTTTGGGTACCACACTACAGGGTAGTGGAATTAAACACACATAAAAAAAAAAAAATAGACACCTTAGTGACCCACATGGGCCAAAGCCTTGCTCACTCTGTCCTAGGTCCTGACCTCTCCTCACCTCTGAGCTCTGCACTATTGCATCCATACTTACCCTCCTCACAATACAATGCAACAATCCCATAACAGTACCACAGTGCCGCACAGAGAACACTCTGCTAATCATGGGGTATTGTGACCCTCTCCATCCATACAGCACAAGCACATTAACCTTCCACAGGGATGAGTCAGTAACCATGGTGAGCACCTGGCGGGGGTATGGGAATGCTGGCTGCAGCCACTCATGGGGCCAGGCTCTACTGGCTCACTGATACCACGGCCATTGCCCCTCTGCCAGCCCTCAGCCTGCCCAACACATTACTGTGGCCCAGCCTGATAAGCAGCCCTTCCATCAGTACGGCTGCTCTTATCTTCACTCATTCTGTCTATGAAGCTGTGTCGTACAGTACATAAGCACCGCCATTTAAAAGGATGCCCTTGAACAAGGCAGTTAACCCTCTGTTCCCCGGTAGGCCGTCATTGTAAATAAGAAATTGTTCTTAACTGACTTGCCTTGCTAAATAAAGGTTAAACAAAAAAATCAGTGGGCCTACTTGGGGGGTGTTTTTTGTCTTCAATTAACTCGAAACCTAGAGAAACATTCATACACGTTGGCACCCAAACTGGCGTATGGAAAGCTCGTCCTGTTGCAAGGTTTCCTTGGAAACTGGTGTGGTGCTTTTCTTGTTTGCCAAGCCTGGGAGGGGTCTGTGCTTTCATTGGGCGCCAGTCTATTTGTACGCACGCTTTGAAATGATAGTTTTTTTTTTATCTACTTGTATTTGAAGCCACACCTTCAGTGACCATCAGAGGGGCCTTTGAATCACACACAAGGAACAATGGCATTTGCAAACAAGCGACGTCGCCAAACGGGTACAATCAAAGCCCAGAGAGCAGCCATGGCCATCGCCTTTAACGGCTGATCTCAATCAACCACATTCTTCTCCTAGAGCAATGCTATCATTATCAGCCCGCCAACACAAATAACTGTCATATTGTCCGCTACTAATCTCCTTTGTCTCCCCACGTTGTCCTCCTTTTTATTAATGCTTTGCCTTTGTGTTTTCCTGGCTGGCAGGTTTTGTGTGGGGGACAAGTTTTTCCTTAAGAACAACATGATTCTGTGTCAGATGGACTATGAGGAGGGCCAGCTGAACGGCAGCTTTGAGACACAGGTTCAATAGCCGGGCCCAGTGGCAGCGACCAGGACCCTCGGCCCGCCGTACTTACACTTGATGCCATGGATGTTCTGCTGCACTTGGGAAGAGGAGCGTCTGTCTGCTTGCCTGCAATACTTTTTAAATAGCCCTTTATCAGTCCATAAGGACTCTATTGTAAATGTACTACTTTTTGCCCCTCCCCTTCCCACCCCAACACTGAGCAGTTACAAGTTTTGATGTACAGTTGTGCCTGCTTAGCTGAGCACTGTATTGCTTGTATGTTTTTGTGACGTTTGTTTTGGGTTTGTTTATTCTTTTCCCCTTTCGGGAACGTTTCCTTGGAGGGTATGTACAGTCTGTTTTCTCTGTATATATAAACTGGAACATTTATTTTATGAAATGTAATGCAATTTTATTACTAGTGTGAATTAAAGATTCTTAAATGTTCTTAGTGAGTTTTTTTTGTTTGTATACCAAAACCAAAGTTGTTTGAGGAGGCTGGCCCATGTGTTGATATATCATTATCATCTCTCAAACCACAGAGCCTTGCGAGGGGGAAAAAAATATTTTTTTAAAAGCAGTGCAGAAAAAAGGAAGTTTTATTACATTTTGCAAAGAGTGCTGATGGAATTAGAAATGCTGTTTCAAATGAACTAAATAAGATTTTATTTGGAATAAAATAATGACTTCTCCAGACTGTGTTGTTGTACTGAGCGTGCAGGTGTCATGAAAGAAGCAGTGTTTGGATGAGAATGCAGAGAAAGAGCGAGAGAGAGTCTGCACCCACTGAATCATGCCTCGCTAATTGCCATCTGATTATGAGTGTGAATTGGCTGGGAAATGAAATGCACCAGCAAATAACAAATTAGATCATAAATACTCATTGCATTTGAGTTTATTCTAACTAGATGTGGAGCTGCAATAACCAATTTAGGTTGGTGGCACCGTCACTTTATCTGAGGGGAGAAGGTAAGGAGCAAAACGCAAGACTTTGTTAAACATCTTATTATGAAATAGAATTGTGTATACAATGTGGTATACTGGAATTATCTAGTTTTATTAGTTAATACTGTATTAGCAAAAAATATCACTTGAAACTGTATCAGATAGAAAGTAACCAAAAATGTGAGACATTGCATAGGATGCAATGTTTGAGACCTAAAATAAGGCACTGTCCACTTTAAGAGAGAATTATGAGTAAAAGCAAAGCTTGCCTTGAACATATGGGGTATTAAAAGAGAGCGGAGCATATTCAACAGATCTGAATAGCTTTTATGTACAAAGGCATTGCAATTAAGGGATTGCTACTTAGGTGACACAATCCTTTGTCGTACTACTTTTGATTTTCATCGGTTGGTGGTAATTCTTGTTTCTATGGGCTCAGAGCCACAGGAGACCTGCTTTGCAGCGTTTCTGCCATTTAAAGCAATTAGCTTCATTCATCCTGAGCAAAAATTGTGAGGAAACCAGTTGGGGTCTTTGAGCATATTGAAATTTCATTTAAGCATGTCTAACACCTTGGGTAAGAAAAAATATATAAAACAAACTTTAAGTTTCTCTAAATGGACCCTTTAATGTTACTTACCACAAAAACTTTCAACAATGTTTTTCAAAAGTTAAAAGGACACAGGTAATTAAAGAGAACAAACATCAGTCTTTCTTTTTTCTTTTTTTTTTACTGTAAAGGCATGTATTAAAAACTCCCAAAATAAAATGCTATGTATTCATATATTTTTTGCAGACCTATATTCTAAATGTACAGCGTTAAAAAATAGATTCCTTTTGAGTGTTCAAATCTGGCCCTCAGTCAGTCGCCTTGGATTACTGTGCCACAATGACATCGCATGTTTTGATAGTGTCAGAGCTCTCAGCTCAGAGTGAACACCACTCCTGTAATTAGTGGGACTTAACAAGTCTGGAACACGTTGTAGCATATAGCCTCGCTTTCTAGTTCCTACCGCGACAACAGTACTGTACACACAGATGATATAAAACCTGTGCTCCGCAAACATTCACACAATCAAGAGTCATATAAACAAACGTGATACCTCAACACAAACCCAGAACTAAGACCCACTCTGCACACTGAGTCACAAAGCATAGAGCTGGTCCGTGTCTGGTCGGTGCAACACCCAAATGGAGCAATCAGTGTAATCATAATAAAGGATGTAAGGCTTTTAATGGCAGTAATTAACATGCTGGAGGTTTTTACAGGTGCACACAGAGAGCACTGTGTGTTAGGGGTATACATGAGGGTGACTGTGGGCAAGCCAGCGTGTGACTGGAACTGTCTGTCAAGGTTATGGGAAAGGCAGAGAACAATTGCCAAATGATCATAAACTTCTAATGTTTCTCCTCCACCTGCATAGCTGTGGCATTTCCAGTTGGATGTGGGGAACACATGTTAACTGAACTTTCCAGTTTCTGCAGGATGCACACAACTCCTATTCAGCACACCCCCTGTCTTCAATTTCCTCTCTGCTTATGTGACTGGCTGTACCTCAGATTCTGGTCAATGTGTGACATTCTGGAAGCACTTTATTCCAGCAGAAAGCAGACCAGCGACATAATTTGCTAACAAATAAATGAAGTGTGCAATGTGCATTAATTAGAAGTTCATAAAAAATTCAGACTCACCGGCAGGTGTGCAAATAAAGGATTAGCAAGACATCAATTACACCACATAAGAGAACCTTTTAATTGCAGCTCCTGGATTGATTTATAGAGGGAGACAATCAGGCTCCGTGCAAGATGGCTGATTGCTCTTCTTCTGGAAAAATAATGAGAAAAAGATCTCACCAGGTTACACTGTGTCCTCAGCTGCATACACACACACACACACACACACACACACACACACACCACACACACACACACACACACACACACACACACACACACACACACACACACACACACACACACACACACCCCCCCCCCGACAGACAGACAGACAGACAGACAGACAGACAGACAGACAGACAGACAGACACTGCTGGTCTGCATTCCCATCTGCCTATGTTGGTGGAGAAGTTATTAAGCATGTTGAGCAGTTATGACTCAAGTCTATGAATTAATTCTCCAGTTTCCCTCCACTGTGTTCCTGATTACTGCATTATGGCATCTGCTTAATTAGCTGGGCTTGTGCACACCAGAGGGAGGTGGAGAAATGCCCTTCACTCCAGCTCAGTTAGTATACCTGCCTTCCTCACTCCATATGATCTACAATACCTTCTCCTGTGTTACATTAGATCTTACTTCTACATTTTGCAGACAGTAGTTTGTTCCATACATTCATCTATAAAGCGGTTCTCTCACTCTATCCATAAACTAAGCCAAATGAACTGTTATTGTTAGGTTCCAAAATCCTCTCCATGACTATTTGAAAAGAGTTGGCGTTTTACTATGGTAGGTTAGTCTAATATGATGATCTTTGTCACAAGGTGTCTGTCTATCCATGTGACCAGTGTGAAAGCCCTCCCTATGCGTTAGGACAGGAGTGGCCTGGGCCTCTGTCTGTCTGCAGCTCATTCTCTGGGCCTGGACTATGTTCACCAAATGAGCTGCCTGCCACTGGCATCACCACCCCTCTGATGGGTCTCTCATTACAGACATCTAAGCACAACTGATGGACCAACATAGAAACACAGAGCCAGGACACACGTGTGTGTGTGTGCGTGTGCGTGCGTGCGTGTGTGTGTGTGTGTGTGCGTGTGTGTGTGTGTGTGTGTGTGTGTGTGTGTGTGTGTGTGTGTGTGTGTGTGTGTGTGTGTGTGTGTGTGTGTGTGTGTGTGTGTGTGTGTGTGTGTGTGTGTGTGTGTGTGTGTGTGTGCGTGTCTCAGTGAGTCTGTTCCAGTCCAGAAGGATGTTGTGTAAGGGTATAACACTCAAATAGCACATTTAACAAAATATTTATATAATAATGTATACATACTTTCATACAAAGCAACTTACAGTCACGTATGGGTGGTCCCACTATGCTTCACGTACAGTTACATAATTAAACCCCTTATGCTTACGTTGCAAGCACCATGAATAACCAACTGAGCTAAAGAGTATATATATATATTTTGTTCCTATTTGAATATGGCTAGAACTCATGTAAACTATAAAACCTCTGTTCATGAGGCCACACTAAAAAAGGAAATCTTTATATACAATAATGATAGGTAGAGTCAAACAACTGAATACTATGCACTGTAGTAGCATATACAGTGCCTTGCTAAAGTATTCCTCCCCCTTGGGTTTTTCCTATTTAGTTGCATTACAACTTGTAATTTAAATGGAAAAGTGAAATGAAAAAAAAAACTTGTTTCAAAAAATTACAAAAACAAAAAAACTGAAAAGTGGTGCGTGCATATGTACCCCCTTTGCTATGAAGCCCCTAAATAAGATCTGGTGCAACCAATTACCTTCAGTCACATAATTAGTTAAATAAAGTCCAACTGTGTGCAATCTAAGTGTCACATGATCTGTCACATTATCTCAGTATATATACACCTATTCTGAAAGGCTCCAGAGTATGCAACACCACTAAGCAAGGGGCACCACCAAGCAAGTGGCACCATGAAGACCAAGGAGCTCTCCAAACAGGTCAGGGACAAAGTTGTGGAGAAGTACAGATCAGGGTTTGGTTATAAAAAAATATTTGAAACTTTGAACATCCCACGGAGCACCATTAAATCAACAACAAAAAAATTAATTGAAAGAATATGGTACCACAACAAACCTGCCAAGAGAGGGCCGCCCACCAAAACTTACGGACCTGGCAGGTAGGGCATTAATCAGAGAGGCAAGAAAGAGAACAAAGATAACCCTGAAGGAGCTGCAAAGCTCCACAGCGGAGATTGGAGTATCTGTCCATAGGACCACTTTAAGCCGTACAGTCCCCAGAACTGGGCTTTACTGAAGAGTGGCCAGAAAAAAGCCATTGTTGAAAGAAAAAAATAAGCAAACATGTTTGGTGTTCGCCAAAAGGCATGTGCAAGACTCTCCAAACATATAGAAGAAGGGACTCTGGTCAGAAGAGACTAAAATGTAGCTTTTTTGCAATCAAGGAAAACACTGTCTAGAACAAACCCAACACCTCTCATCACCCTGAGACAACCATCCCAACAGTGAAGCATGGTGGTGGCAGCATCATGCTATGGGAATGTTTTTCATCGGCAGGGACTGGGAAACTGGTAAAAATTGAAGGAATGATGGTTGGCGCTAAATACAGGGAAATTCTTGAGGGAAAGCTGTTTCAGTCTTCCAGAGATTTGAGACTGGGACAGAGGTACACCTTCCAGCAGGACAATGCCCCTAAGCATACTGCTAAAGCAACACTCGAGTGGTTTAAGGGGAAACATTTAAATGTCTTGGAATGGCCTAGTCAAAGCCCAGACCTCAATCCAATTGAGAATCTGTGGTATGACTTAAAGATTACTGACTTTTATTTTGGGGGGGGGGGGGGGGGGGGGGGGAGTTATGCACGCTCAAGTTTTAAGTTCTTTTGTCTTATTTCTTGTTTGTTTCACCCCAAAAAATATTTTGAATCTTCAAAGTGGTAGGCATGTTGTGTAAATCAATTGATACAAACCCACAAAAAATAAATTTTAATTCCAGGTTGTAAGGCAACAAAATAGGAAAAATGCCAAGGAGGGTGAATACTTCCGCAAGCCACTGTATTAGAGCTAAGTTTGAAGTTTACGTACACTTAGGTTGGGGTCATTAAAAGTCATTTTTCAACCACTCCACAAATTTCTTGTTAACAAACTATAGTTTTGGCAAGTCGGTTAGGACATCTACTTTGTGCATGACACAAGTCATTTTTCCAAAAAAATTTTACTGACAGATTATTTTCCTTATAACTCACTGTATCACAATTCCAGTGGATCAGAAGTTTAAATACACTAAGTTGACTGTGCCTTTTAAACAGTTTGGAAAATTCCAGAAAATTATGTCATGGCTTCAGAAGCTTCAGATAGGCTAATTGACATCATTTGAGTCAATTGGAGGTGTATTGTGGATGTTTTTCAAGGCATACCTTCAAACTCAGTGCCTCTTTGCTTGACATCATGGGAAAATCAAAAGGAATCAGCCAAGACCTCAGAAAATAAATTGTACTGGTTCATCCTTGGGAGCAATTTCCAAATGCCGGAAGGTACCATGTTCATCTGTATAAACAATAGTACGCAAGTGTAAACACCATGGGACCATGCAGCCGTCATACCGCTCAGGAATGAGACGCGTTCTGTCTCCTAGAGATGAACGTACCTTGGTGCGAAAAGTACAAATCAATCCCAGAACAACAGCAAAGGACCTTGTGAAGATGCTGGAGGAAACAGGTACAAAAGTATCTATATCCATAGTAAAATTAGTCCTATATTGACATAACCTGAAAGGCCTCTCAGCAAGGAAGAAGCCACTGTTCCAAAACAGCCATAAAAAAGCCAGACTACGGTTTGCAACTGCACATGAGGACAAAGATTGTACTTTTTGGAGAAATGTCCTCTGGTCTGAAGAAACAAAAATAGAACTGTTTGGCCATAATGACCATCGTTATGTTAGGAGGAAAAGGGGTAATGCTTGCAAGCCCGAAGAACACCATCCCAACCGTGAAGCACGGGGGTGGCAGCATCATGTTGTGGGGGTGCTTTGCTGCAGGAGGGACTGGTGCACTTCACAAAATAGATGCATTTGGATATATTGAAGCAACATCTCAAGACATCAGTCAGGAAGTTAAAGCTTGGTCGCAAATGGGTCTTCCAAATGGACAATGACCCCAAGCATACTTCCAAAGTTGTGGGAAAACGGCTTAAGGACAACAAAGTCAAGGTATTGGAGTGGCCATCACAAAGCCCTGACCTCAATCCCATAGAAAATTTGTGGGCAGAATTGAAAAAGCGTGTGCGAGCAAGGAGGCCTACAAACCTGACTCAGTTACACCAGCTCTGTCAGGAGGAATGGGCCAAAATTCACCCAACATATTGTGGAAAGCTTGTGGAAGGCTACCCGAAACATTTGACCCAAGTTAAACAATTTAAAGTCAATGCTACCAAATACTAATTGATGCTATGTAAACTTCTGACCCACTGGGAATGTGATGAAAGAAATAAAACCTGAAATAAATCATTCTCTCAGCTATTATTCTGACATTTCACATTCTTAAAATAAAGTGGTGATCCTAACTGACCTAAGACAGGGAATTTTTATTCGGATTAAATTACAAGAATTGTGAAAAACTGAGTTTAAAAGTATTTGGCTAAGGTGTATGTAAACTTCCGACTTCAACCTTTCGTACAGTGCATTCGGAAAGTATTCAGAATTTTCCGTTACAGCCTTATTTTAACATGGATGAAGTCGTTTTTCCCCTTTTTAATCTAAACACAATAAAACAAAAACAGGTTTTTAGAAATATTTGCAATTTTATTAAAAAGAAAAAACTGAAATATCACATTTATATAAGTATTCAGACCCTTTACTTAGTAGTTTGTTGAAGCACCTTTTGCAGCGATTACAGCCTTGAGTCTTCCTGGGTATGACGCAACAAGCTTGGCACACCTGTATTTGGGGACTTTCTCCCCTTCTTCCCTGCAGATCCTCTCAAGCTCTGTCAAGTTGGATGGGGAGCGTCGCTGCACAGCTATTTTCAGGTCTCCCCAGAGATGTTTGATCGGGTTTAAGTCCGGGATCTGGCTGGGCCACTCAAGGACATTCAAAGACTTGTCCCGAAGCCACTTCTGCATTGTGGCTGTGTGCTTGGCTGTGTGCTTAGGTCGTTGTCCTGTTGGAAGGTGAACCTTCGCCCCAGTCTGAGGTCCTGAGCGCTCTGGAGCAGGCTTTCATCAAGGATCTCTCTGTACTTTGCTCCGTTCATCTTTCCCTCGATCCTGACTAGTCTCCCTGTCCCTGCCGCTGAAAAACATCCACACAGCATGATGCTGCAACCACCATGCTTTACCGTAAGGATGGTGCCAGGTTTCCTCCAGAAGTGACGCTTGACATTCAGGCCAAAGAGTTCAATCTTGGCTTCATCAAACCAGAGAATCTTGTTTCTCCAAATTCTGAAGAGTGGCTTCCGTCTGGCCACTCTACCATGAAGGCCTGATTGGTGGTGCTGCACAGATGGTCGTCCTTCTGGAAGGTTCTCCCATCTCCACAGAGCTATGTCAGAGTGACCATCGGGTTCTTGGTCACCTCCCTGACCAAGGCCATTCTCCCCTGATTGCTCAGTTTGGCCGGGCGGTCAGCTCTAGGAAGTATTGGTGGTTCCAAACTTCTTCCATTTAAGAATGATGGAGGCCACTGTGTTCTTGGGGACCTTCAATGCTGCAGAAATGTTTTGGTACCCTTCCCCAGATCTGTGCCTCAAAACAATCTTGTCTCGGAGCTATACGGACAATTCCTTCGACCTCATTGCTTGGTTTTTGCTCTGACATGCACTGTCAACTGTGGGACCTTATATAGACAGGTGTGTGCCTTTCCAAATCATATCTAATCAATTTAATTTACCACAGGTGGACTCCAATGAAGTTGTAGAAACATCTCAAGGATGATCAATGGAAACAGGATGCACCTGAGCTCAATTTCGAGTCTCATAGCAAAGGGTCTGAATACTTATATAAATAAGGTACTTCAAAAAAACTGTTTTCGCTTTGTCATTATGTAGTATTATGTGTAGATTGATGAGGATGTTTTTTTATTTAATCCATTTTACAATAAGGCTGTAAGGTAACAAAATGTGGAAAAAGTCAATGGGTCTAAATACTTTCCGAATGGACTGTATTACACTATCCTTGGCAAACATTATTCATGTTCTACATACAAACAGCCTGTGCCAAGAAATGCATATAAAACTGAAATAAATGGCTTCAGATGCATAAACTCGCCCTGATAGAAGTTTACTTATTCTATGATCTCATTCTTAAATGAAACCAATTTGCCTAGAAATTGGTTCTAAGGTCTACATGAAGAGTTCTGTACATCAGCCCTGCCATACACACACACACGCACACACACACTTGACAAACACACACACATACACTTTCACAGTCACAGTGCCTCTCACCCTTCCCTCGCTGCAAATCATGTTTGACTTTGAAGTGCTAATTTTGGAAGTTTAGCCAATTTTTATTTGCTGCTTTGAAATGTATCCTCTAAGCTGCTTCACCAGCAATGAAATATACAGACCTTTACAATGAGGGATAAGTGACCAAAATGAGAAGCGCCTGGTTTTCTCCTCCACATTATATAACTGTGAATAATCTGCACATTGCATTTGCTCCTATGGCATTACTAAATTACTGACTCAATTTATTTTCCCAAACATTATGCAGACACTCACTTCTTCCTCATTTAATAAGCTACCTTCCTCCAGAGCTCACTGCAGGAACTCTATGATGCTCATGACAAACAAAATGATATATATGTAAGAAATGTAAAGTACTAAACCTAGACTTACAGTACCAGTCAAACCTAGACTTACAGTA
Source organism: Salmo salar (assembly GCF_965601325.2). NCBI lineage: Eukaryota > Metazoa > Chordata > Actinopteri > Salmoniformes > Salmonidae > Salmo > Salmo salar. Next base: position 26,770,549 of record NC_138316.1, on the reverse strand, counting down.
CCAGTCAAAAGTTTGGACACACCTACTCATTCAAGGGTTTTTCTTAATTCTTTACTATTTTCTACATTGTAGTATTATAGTGAAGTCATCAAAACTATAACACATATGGAATCATGTAGTATCCAAAAAATGGTTAAATAAATTAAAATGTATGTTATATTTGAGATTCTTCAAAGTAGCCACCCTTTGACTTGATGAAAGCGTTGTACACGCTTGGCATTCTCTCAACCAGCTTCATGAGGTAGTCACCTGGAATGCATTTCAATTAACAGGTGTGCCTTGTTAAAAGTTAATTTGTGGGATTTCCTTTCCTTCTTAATGTGTTTGAGCTAATCAGTTGTGTTGTGACAAGGTAGGGGTGGTATACAGAAGATAGCCCTATTTGGTAAAAGGCCATATTATGGCCATATTATAAGCAAAGAGAAACAGCATTCCATCATTACTTTAAGACATGAAGGTCATGAAGTTTCTTCAAGTGCAGTCGCAAAAACCAAACGCTATGATGAAACTGGCTCTCACGAGGACAGCCACAGGAAAGGAAGACCCAGTTACCTTTGCTGCAGAGGATACGTTTATTAGAGTTACCTGCACCTCATAAATTGCAGCCCAAATAAATGCTTCACAGCGTTCAAGTAACAGACACTTCGCAACATCAACTGTTCATCGGAGACTGCAGGAATCAGGCCTTCATGGTCGAATTGCTGCAAAGAAACCAATACGAAGAAGAGACTTGCTTGGGCCAAGAAATACGAGCAATGGACATTAGACCGGTGGAAATCTGTACATTGGTCTGAGGAGTCCAAATGAGAGATTTTTGGTTCCAACTGCCATGTCTTTGTGAGACGCAGAGTAGGTGAAAGGATTATCTCAACATGCGTGGTTCCCACCGTGAAGAATGGAGGAGGAGGTGTGATGGTGTGGGGGTGCTTTGCTGGTGACGCTGTCTGTGATTTATTTTCGAATTCAAAGCGATACGCCATCCCATCTGATTTGCGCTTCGTGGAACTATCATTTGTTTTTCAACAGGACAATGACCCAGCACACATCCAGGCTGTGTAAGGGCTATTTGAACAAGAAGGGGAGTGATGGAGTGTTGCATCAGATGACCTGGCCTCCACAATCATCTGACCTCAACCCAATTGAGATGGTTTGGGATGAGTTGGACCACAGAGTGAAGAAAAAGCAGCCAACAAGTGCTCAGCATATGTGGGAACTCCTTCAAGACTGTTGGAAAATAATTCCAGGTGAAGCTGGTTGAGAGAATGCCAAGAGTGTGCAAAGCTGTCATCAAGGCAAAGGGTGGCTACTTTGAAGAATCTCAAATATAACATATATTTAGATTTATTTTACACTTTTTTGGTTACTATATGATTCCATATGTGTTATTTCATAGTGTTGATGTCTTCACTATTATTCTACAATGTAGAAAATAGTAAAAATAAAGAAAAACCCTTGAATGAGTAGGTGGGTGCAAACTTTTGACTGGTACTGTGTAATACATAAGATGAATAGCTCGAGCACTAGAAAAACAAAGCAATATACAATTATTGTTTAGCACTTTTTTGTGTGCAAAGGAGCGTAACAGAATAATATGATTCAGCAGTAATTGGGAGACAATCTGTCTAAACCCTCAGGGGGAACCTTTGTGCTGCGGGGCCAAGGGACAGGTGAGTGTTATTCAGTGGCGGACACTAGGGTGCCTCTATTCCAATCGGCAACATCAGCACTATTGTGGTTGGGAAATGTCATTACTGTAATCAGCCTTGAGGTGCAGGCCTCTGTTGTGTGGAAAACAGATCCACACAATGAAAATAGACCTTGGTAATGGAGGCGCCTTGAATTCCACTTCATTTACCCCACTAATGGATGCATTGACGACCTCAATCACAATCCTTTTTTAACAATTTTCTCTAGGAGACGGGGCATTATGTGGTAAAATAAGTTGATCAGATTGGCTACTCACAAAACAGCCCAGCTAATCACATGGCAGGCAAAAAGCTGGAAGGAGAAGAGATCTGGAATGTGCCCCCCTTCCCAGACCCCTTTTCTGCTTTGCCACGGCCCTGGACTTGGCAATAAATTGCTTCGGTAATCAGCTTTTTGAAAAGCTTATTTACTGCTTGTTCTCTGTTTATTGTGGTTCTCAGAATGAAATATAAAATTGGATTTCATTAGATGTGCAATTTTCTCTTCTCGTAAAGAAAGGAAGAGAGGGAGAGAGAGAGAGAGAGAGAGAGCACATCACCTTGTTGAGTATAGCGAATGGATCCAGACAGAGTGTATATTATTGTTGATTGAGTCACTCTCTGTTTTGATTCAGTCTCCTCCTGCTCTTACTGGGAACACAGTCCAGAGAGCCAGGAGAGGAAATCCCAGGACTAAAAGGTAGGCAACAGTACTGTATGTATGGTTCTGGGGCAGTCTCCTGTGTGTGAAAGCCTCAGACAGACAGTCTGTGAGGGGTGTGAGTGTCTCTGTCTGGCTCTCAGCATGTATGAATAAAGTGCACACACAGAATAATTGCGTGCTGATTGACTGAGCACAGCTCTGATGCAACATTCATTTAACCACAACTGTACTTAACTAATGCACAAACGATGTACTTAATCATATTGGAGTCTTGTGAGTTACACAGCGTTAGTTAGGAGCACTTCTGCACAGACTACTGTACGAGCCTCCAGGGCTTTTACTTTTCTGATGTTTTAGTCTGGTTCATTTCTGGTCCTATGAGGAGAAATATCCATACGTCTCAATGGTTCTAGGCCGCGGGAATGAATAGGAGAGGATGCAAACATTGAAAAAATACCAAAATAGAATTTTCAGTGAAACATGTTTATTCCGAGTGTTATTTCAAAGGTCTACAGTAACATCATACATCATCATAAAACCGATGTCTATGGTCAATATCCTAAGATGTATTACTTTGTAGATGAGATGGATCGTATCCAATAGTATGACAATAATAACGGTTTTGTTCAGCCAAACATTTTAAAACAGCACCATCTGCAGGCTAGAGGGAGGTAGCATCACAGTCCTACTGAGGGAGAGACGGAGGACACTGAACAAGTGTTAAGCCCTGCGGATACACCATCCATGGACTACATGACCATGTCACATGCTTCTGACCTCTCAGGACCCTAAATTCAGGAACAGCCTCTTGTTCACCTCAAATGACAAAGGAGATGATTGTGGACTACAGGAAAAGGAAGACGCCCCTATTCTCATCGATGGGGCTGTAATGGAGCAGGTTGAGAGCTTCAAGTACCTTGGCGTCCACATCACAAACTAACATGGTCCAAGCACACCAAGACAGTCATGAAGAGGGCACGACAAAACCTATTCCCCCTTAGGAAACTGAAAAGATTTAGTATGGGTCCTCAGATCCTCAAAAGGTTCTACAGCTGCACCATCGAGAGCATCCTGACGGGTTGCATCACTGCCTGGTATGGCAACTGCTTGGCCTCCGACCGCAAGGAACTACAAAGGGTAGTGCGTACGGCTCAGTACATTACCGGGGCCAAGCTTCCTGCCATCCAGGACCTCTATACCAGGCAGTGTCAGAGGAAGGTCCTAAAAATTGTCAAAGACTCCAGCCACCCTAGTCATAGACTGATCTCTCTGCAAGCGGTAGCGCCTTGGTCCAAGAGGCTTCTAAACAGCTTCTACCCCCAAGCCATTAGACTCTGGAACAGCTAATGAAATGGCTACCCAGACTATTTGCATTTCCCCCCCACCCTCTTTTACGCTGCTGCTACTCTCTGTTATTATCTATGCATATTCACTTTAATAACTCTAACTACATTTTATTTTAGGATTTTTTTTATTTCACCTTTATTTAACCAGGTAAGCTAGTTGAGAACAAGTTCTCATTTACAACTGCGACCTAGCCAAGATAAACCAAAGCAGTGCGACACAAACAACAACACAGAGTTACACATGAAATATACAAGCGTACAGTCAATAACACAATAGAAGAAAAAAAGAAAGTCTATATACAGTGTGTGCAAGTGGCGTGAGGAGGTAAGGCAATAAATAGGCCATAGTAGCGAAGTAATTACAGTTTAGCAAATTAACACTGGAGTGATAGATGAGCAGATGATGATGTGCAAGTAGAAATACTGGTGTGCAAAAGAGCAGAAAAGTAAATAAAAACAATATGGGGAGGAGGTAGGTAGATTGCATGGGCTATTTACAGATGGGCTATGTACAGCTGCAGCAATCGGTTAGCTGCTCAGATAGCTGATGTTTAAAGTTAGTGAGGGAAATATAAGTCTCCAGCTTCAGCAATTTTTGCAATTCGTTCCAGTCATTGGTAGCAGAGAACTGGAAGGAAAGGCGGCCAAAGCAGGTGTTGGCTTTGGGGATGACCAGTGAGATATACCTGCTGGAGCGTGTGCTACGGGTGGGTGTTGTTATCGTGACCAGTGAGCTGAGATAAGGCGGAGCTTTACCTAGCATAGACTTATAAATGACCTGGAGCCTGTGGGTCTGGCAACGAATATGTATCGACGGCCAGCCAACTAGAGCATACAGGTCGCAGTGGTGGGTGGTATAAGGGGCTTTGGTGACAAAACGGATGGCACTGTGATAGACTGCATCCAGTTTGTTGAGTAGAGTATTGGAAGCTATTTTGTAAATGACATCGCCAAAGTCGAGGATTGGTAGGATAGTCAGTTTTACAAGGGTATGTTTGGCGGCGTGAGTGAAGGAGGCTTTGTTGCGAAATAAGAAGCCAATTCTAGATTTAATTTTGGATTGGAGATGATTAATATGAGTCTGGAAGGAGAGTTTACAGTCTAGCCAGACACCTAGGTATTTGTAGTTGTCCACATATCCTAAGTCAGAACCGTCCAGAGTAGTGATGCTAGTCGGGCGGGAGGGTGCGGGCAGCAAATGGTTGAAAAGCGTGCATTTGGTTTTACTAGCGTTTAAGAGCAGTTGGAGGCCACGGAAGGAGAGTTGTATGGCATTGAAGCTCGTTTGGAAGTTAGTTAACACAGTGTCCAAAGAAGGGCCAGATGTATACAGAATGGTGTCGTCTGCGTAGAGGTGGATCAGAGTATCACCCGCAGCAAGAGCGACATCATTGATATATACAGAGAAAAGAGTCGACCCAAGAATTAAACCCTGTGGTACCCCCATAGAGACTGCCAGAGGTCCGGACAACAGGCCCTCCGATTTGACACACTGAACTCTGTGAACCAGGCGATGCAGTCATTTGAGAAACCAAGGCTGTTGAGTCTGTCAATAAGAATACGGTGATTGACAGAGTCGAAAGCCTTGGCCAGGTCGATGAAGACGGCTGCACAATACTGTCTTTTATCGATGGCGGTTTTGATATTGTTTAGTATCTTGAGCGTGGCTGAGGTGCACCCGTGACCAGCTCAGAAACCGGATTGCACAGCGGAGAAGGTACGGTGAGATTCGAAATGGTCAGTGATCTGTTTATTAACTTGGCTTTTGAAGACTTTAGAAAGGCAGGGCAGGATGGATATAGGTCTATAACAGTTTGGGTCTAGAGTGTCACACGCTTTGAAGAGGGGGATGACCGCGGCAGCTTTCCAATCTTTGGGGATCTCGGACGATACGAAAGAGAGGTTGAACAGACTGGTAATAGGGGTTGCAACAATTGCGGTGGATAATTTTAGGTGGGTGAAGGAGAAGCTGGGGAGGCTTGGGCAAGTAGCCGCGGGGGGTGCGGAGCTGTTGGCCGGGGTTGGGTAGCCAGGAGGAAAGCATGGCCAGCCGTAGAGAAATGCTTATTGAAATTCTCGATTATCGTGGATTTATTGGTGGTGACAGTGTTACCTAGCCTTAGTGCAGTGGGCAGCTGGGAGGAGGTCAATTACCTCGACTAACTGGTGCCCCCGCACATTGACTCTGTACCGGTACCCCCTGTATATACCTATTGTTATTTTACTGCTGCTCTTGAATTTTTTGTGACTTTTATTTCTTTGTTTTTCTTTCTTCTTAAAACTGCATTGTAAGTAAGCATTTCACTGTAAGGTGTATTCGGCGCATGTAACAAATACAATTTGATTTGATCTGACATGTCTGAAAATAAACATATTACAAAGAGGAATAAAAAAATGTCCATTACATTGTCTGGAGAGGGAGTGAAGGCTTGATGTGCGGGGGCATTGGCTCTGTGAGTGAGTGAGTGAGTGAGTGAGTGAGTGAGTGAGTGAGTGAGTGAGTGAGTGAGTGAGTGAGTGAGTGAGTGAGTGAGTGAGTGAGTGAGTGAGTGAGTGAGTGAGTGAGTGAGTGAGTGAGTGAGTGAGTGAGTGAGTGAGTGAGTGAGTGAGTGAGTGAGTGAGTGGGGTGAAAGGTACACGTAAGTGTTGCTGGGGCCTCACTGCCCCAGGGCGCTACGGCCCCACACACAGCTGCAAGGTTTACCAACACACCTCCATGCTCGGCCCCCCTGTCCACATTCATACCCACCACTCTTCTTTATAATCCTTTAAACATGCTTCATGCAGCTTTCCTGGAAATGTAATTATGTTTACAAGGTGACAAGACTTTCCAAAGTTGTACGATTACCTGGGTTGCACATGCTGCCTACTCAGCCAAACTCACGCAACAGACCAAAGGCTAGGATTGCAACAGCGTCCTCTTTGGCTGAGAGAGTCTGGTCTTTCTATCATGACTGCCACTTATCACCACCTTCACATCAAGGAAGATTGGGGGCAAACAACACAGTCTTTAAAGAGACTTTTCATTTCATGACTCAAATACAAAGCTGTTAATATTTGGGGGGAGTTGAAGGGGGGCAGCTGTTTACCCCCCACCTGCACAATGCATCTAACTCCCAAAGAGCACTTGAGAAAAACAGGTCAATACAAGCTCCAACACACATTTTTAGAGAGAGTTGACATGGCTGTAGGTTTAATTTGCGAGGCTCATTTCCCCTCAAAAGATCTTGGATGCTTACAAACCTCTCACAAACTCATGACGCCAAACTATGTTGACAGGCAGCTTTTCATTGATGTTTTTTGCCGTCAGTGAAACTTAAAAGCTAATTATAAAGTAATTTCACTTTGAAGCAGATGTGCCTTTCATTTCTAAAAAGACCTGCACACAATATGCATATCTCACTGTTTATATACCCCCAGGTATACAACTAAGAGCCCACTCATAATACCCCCAGAATAGGCATCCGTTACATTGTTGAAAGAGTACAAAGACAGTGAGGAGCCTGTCATTTAGGCACAACCAGAATAAGTTAGGCCTAGCCAAACAACACCTACGCTTTACAGTTCAAAGTTTATAACACAGCATGTCCAGTAGCTCTCTACAGGCTCAACTTATTCATATTCAGCTATTATTCTGGTGGCAGGTAGCTACAATGAAATCCAAATGAGATCTCGGTAGCACTGACATACTTTTAGCTAGCAGGTACAGGAAGCCTCCTATATGATTAATTAATTGCGGCAGCCTGCCATCTGTGTTTTAACTGATTAAATAGCTCACAAAGTGGGGTGCACCTTTTGATGTGAACCTTCGGGGAACAGGCTCACTCTTTGTAATACTACCTTGATGAACCACAACACTCCGGCACTTCCCCCAGCCCTCAATTTCAAAGTCTCTTTAATTTGTGAGGAAAGGACACAATGGCATTTGGGGTGCTTTATAATCCTGCCCATCTCCAGCAGCAGTCTGGGGGCTCTCACTCTCTCTCCTCTTTTTTCATAAAGTGAATGTTTCACACGGGGCTGAGCACAGCGCAGTGAGCAAGCATCCAGCCTTCGGATAAAAATTGATTCCAGTAAATTCTCACCTGAGATCCATCACGTAGAAAGGCTTTAAAAGGTCACACATGTAATAAGTTCCTATGGTCTCAGTCACTCCAATAATGGGCCTTTAGTCTGCCGTGGAAGACTGGTATATAGAAATAATTGAGTAATCTGTGGACCATTCAATTCAATAGTGGGACTGGGTGACAGTGCAGGGGCTGGTGGGGTGCTGAGAGGTTGAACTGGGGAGTCTCTGTACCGAGTGGGAAACAGTTTGTCCCTGTAAGCCATGCACCTCTATTCCATCTCAGCACCGCCACTGTAGATCACTGACATTTAAAGGCTCTCTCAAAGGCCTTAAATGCATTGAATGGTGTCAGTATTTCAGATAAGAAAGAATAAATATTACAACTATTCTCAATACCATTTAGCATTTTAATTAGATATAGAAGTGATATATTCAAATATTATATTTTTCATGTGAAAAATACAAACGTGATAAACATAAGGGATGGAGACATAAAACCTACATAAACAGATACAACTACTGGTACTATACAGATATCAATTGTTTAGGGAGCTAACACAAGTAAATGCATATAAACTCCCAAGTGTAATTTGAAAGTAAAATAATAAACAGTTGATAATAAAGCAATAAAAGTCCCCAGTGAGTTCGAATCATACAGAATGGCATTTGAATAATAATTTCATAATGCTGCGGCCCAATATGAGCCCATGTGCTCTTAAAGTAAGGCCCCTGCGTGAACCATATCACTCAGCACCCCATCTCTACAGCAATTTCTACAGATTACAGTCCTGAGATAGCTAACTGGCTGAGGACAAGCCACAGTCCCCCAGAATTATGGAATTTAATATAGTGTGTGGAAAACTTTGGAAATGTATAATATATGTTTGATGCATTCCACAGGCAGCAGCCTGTATCCTCTCTAGCTTCTATTATTACCATCCTCAGATGAGCCAGACACTCTGTGGCCTTCTGATTCTGGGAACACGAGGGATAAGCCTGTTGCTTTTGCCAAGCCAATCCAAATGCTTATCACTCAAACAAGCTGGAGCATTCCAACGATTGTTACTGTTTCAAGTAGAGCTAAAAGTAGAAACCTCAGTATTGAATACAGCAATGCTGATTTGTCTGACTTTCCTTATCCTTTTATATTAGTTTGTTCAAATGTTATTCAACGTATTGTAAAAAAACAAACAGTTGGCATTTAAGTAGCCTCTGTCTAGTAGATGAATACTAACACCACTCAGTTATATAGACAACTGCAATCAGCCCACTGTTTGATGCCTTACTGCTTGTTCATTCCACTCCCATTAGCATACCAATATAGAGCATACTACAACATGATGCGACAGCTCATACCACGATTTTGTTTTCAGCCAAACTCTCCTCTACCCCATCAAAGAAGTTCTCTCCACACACAAAACATGATGTATTTGGAAATATGACTTAAACCAGAACAGATGGCCTAAAAAGTACAACACAGTAACTCAATCTGGATAATGGAAGGCTAACCACAAACTGCTCCGTTCTCATTTCTCTGACTGAGAAACTCTCAGCTGAATTGCCATTTGGACTTTGATGCTCAACCCCTCCATCATAGTGTGTTTCTATGTTCCTCATGCATATTATAAGATGTTTAAAAGGAAAATAGTGTATATTTACTAGACAGGCCTCATAACCTGCCCATAGAGGAGCCATTAGGGCCCAGACAAAAGAGGAAATGTATTGTAATTGATTGTTATCAAAGATTTCCCCTTCTCAAGAAAGCATCTAGCCATTTCAGAATCACATTTGATGGCTAAAAGTACTGTGCAAAATAAAGAAGCTCTTCGGCATCACACATTCATGCTGACATGCAGCTTACAAAACAATTACCGTACTTTGTTGCTGTCTCAAAACCTGACTAGCCGAGTTCCTGCTTTGGATCTTTCTTCATAAGTGTGAGCACAGTCGTTTCCCTGCCATGCAAGTCCTGTGGCAATTATATGGCGGAATCTATTGACGCTTCCTTCAAGGGATCTCCCATCAACAGCAGATGCATTGCACATTCCCTAAAGATATACGACAAACTGTCAAGACGAGAGCAGCTTGCTACATGAAAATGAAGCAATTAAAATAATTCTGCATTATGTTTCTGTCGAAGAGTGGCATCTGTTTGTATGAGATCAGATCTCACCATCATTCACTTAAAACAACGAGCCTAGAAATGATTGAGGTTGAAGTCATTGTTTAATACATCATTTAGATGTGCTATATTCAAAAACTTGATGTGACACTGTACCATGCAGTGACTATACAGCATGTGTTGAGTGAGGCCACTGGAGACATGCCGAACAAGCAAGTCACAGTAAGGTTTTGCAGGAAGCCAAGGAGGTTGAGTGAACCATATACAGTTGAAGTCGGAAGTTTACATACACCTTAGCCAAATACATTTAAACTCAGTTTTTAACAATTCCTGACATTTAATCCTAGTAAAAATTCCCTGTCTTAGGTCAGTTAGGATCACCACTTTATTTTAAGAATGTGAAATGTCAGAATAATAGTAGAGAGAATGATTTATTTCAGCTTTTATTTCTTTCATCACATTCCCAGTGGGTCAGAAGTTTACATAGCATCAATTAGTATTTGGTAGCATTGACTTTAAATTGTTTAACTTGGGTCAAACGTTTTGGGTAGCCTTCCACAAGCTTCCCACAATAAGTTGGGTGAATTTTGGCCCATTCCTCCTGACAGAGCTGATGTAACTGAGTCAGGTTTGTAGGCCTCCTTGCTCACACACACTTTTTCAGTTCTGCCCACAAATTTTCTATGGGATTGAGGTCAGGGCTTGTGATGGCCACTCCAATACCTTGACTTTGTTGTCCTTAAGCCATTTTGCCACAACATTGGAAGTATGCTTGGGGTCATTGTCCATTTTGGAAGACCCATTTGCGACCAAGCTTTAACTTCCTGACTGATGTCTTGAGATGTTGCTTCAATATATCCACATAATTTTCCACCCTCATGATGCCATCTATTTTGTGAAGTGCACCAGTCCCTCCTGCAGCAAAGCACCCCCACAACATGATGCTGTCACCCCGTGCTTCACGGTTGGGATGGTGTTCTTCGGCTTGCAAGCCTCCCCCTTTTTCCTCCAAACATAACGATGGTCATTATGGCAAAACAGTTCTATTTTTGTTTCATCAGACTAGAGGACATTTCTCCAAAAAGTACGATATTTGTCCCCATGTGCAGTTGCAAACCGTAGTCTGGCTTTTTTATGGCGGTTTTGGAGCAGTGGCTTCTTCCTTGCTTTGCGGCATTTCAGGTTATGTCGATATAGGACTCATTTTACTGTGGATATAGATACATTTGTACCTGTTTCCTCCAGCATCTTCACAAGGTCCGTTGCTGTTGTTCTGGGATTGATTTACACTTTTCGCACCAAAGTACGTTCATCTCTAGGAGACAGAACGCATCTCCTTCCTGAGTGGTATGACGGCTGCCTGGTCCCATGGTGTTTATACTTGTGTTCTATTGTTTGTACTGATGAATGTGGTACCTTCAGGCATTTGGAAATTGCTCCCAAGGATGAACCAGACTTGTAGAGGTCTATAATTTTTTTCTGAGGTCTTGTCTGATTTCTTTTGATTTTCCCATGATGTCAAGCAAAGAGGCAATGAGTTTGAAGGTAGGCCTTGAAATACATCTACGGGTACCCCTCCAATTGACTCAAATTATGTCAATTAGCCTATCAGAAGCTTCTAAAGCCATGACATAATTTTCTGGAATTTTCCAAACTGTTTAAAGGCACAGTCAAGTTAGTGTATGTAAACTTCTGACCCACTGGAATTTTGATACAGTGAGTTATAAGTGAATAATCTGTCTGTAAACATATTACTTGTGTCATGCACAAAGTAGATGTCCTAACCGACTTGCCAAAACTATAGTTTGTTAACAAGACATTTGTGGAGTGGTTGAAAAACGAGTTTTAATGACTCCAACCTAAGTGTAAGTAAACTTTCGACTTCAACTGTACATCTCGCAATGACAGAATATTGCCGGGCCTGTATTGGATTCTGTTTCTGTATGTTTATGAAAAGACATCCAGTAACAGCCAGACTATTCTCTTATGAGGTCTCCTTAATTATCCACCGAATCGGAATATAGTATTCAACTCCATAAACAGAAAGATTCCACAGTCAATAAAGAACCTCCAGCAGACTGAAATAGTTGATTTAAAGGGAAAGGCCTCTGTGTCCATTTAAGGATAGTGTGGCAGTGTGTCTAAACAGGCGAAACACAGAATCTTGAAAATCCCCAACTAGCAGAAAATTGGTTTCTCTGTGGCTGCAATATAGCTGAGGCATTAATATTCAGCCCTTTGGAGGAAATATATTAACCTGGTGGGCCACGTGCTGAAACTCTCTAACCTTTTTGTTGACAGGTTTTATGAACCTAATGCACTTTGTGATGTATAGCATAATAACAGTTTATGACTGTAGGGCCTTGCTCTTAATATCGGCTGGCTGGTGTATCAGGCAAAATTATTGTAATGAGACCAAATTTCCATACAACAGCAAAATGAGTTCATTACTCTAAGTTATATTGGTGAAGTAACCAAAAGAAATTGATGCTTTTATTTGGCCGGAATTGGATTTCAGACATAAATAGAATTAGCTAAACTTGCAGATAGCAAAATGTAATGATTACATTCCAGTTATCGAAAAGGATATCGCAATGCCCCCCCACCACTCTTTAATCACTGCTTTCAAACAGAGGTGCACTTTATGCGCTGGGATAATTCCAATTTCCATAGCCTAAACATGCTGATTGAAATTCAGTGGCATGTCCAAATTGACAGTTGGACATTACAGTGTCTCAAAACACTACAGGAATGCACTGTTTCCAATCATGTTAAAACTAACCCATTTTCTTACAGGCTTCCTTCTCAGTCAGATAGTCGTGCATATTTATGATTCAAAGACTGAGTTTGCACTATACATTGACAAGTTCCCTCTCTAAAATGCCTCAGATTACTGCATGGCTGATGAGGACTAAGTACATTACCAGGAGACTAGTCTAGCATGGCTCTGAACTTGATGTTTGGGAATATTTCGGCTCCTGTCAAGGCTACAGCACAGATATGATGTACACTACAACATGTTATCCCAAATACATATTCCTTATGCAATTTATTCATTGCTTGCTTCACTGGCAAGGTGGAGAGGCTTGTTCCAACAGTAAAACTGAGCTACAGTTAGATTGGCAGGCAGTCTCTTAGGGCCCAATAGTTCTTGACTCTGTGCTTCAATACAGTGAGCAGTAAAGGTACAGGACAAGGATGTCCCAGCTACCATACATCAAAGTGTGTCTTTACACCATCACCACATTAATATCTCAATACAATGATCATATACTGTGGAATAGATAGAATACCACTTTAAACTGCAGTACAGTATGTAGAGAGAGTTGTTGGCACAATTAATTTGAATGTGCTTACTAATGCAATGATAGTCAATAATTATAGGCCTGTGTAGGTATTGTATTATATAACAAGGTGCACTGTAGTTACACTGTGCCTGCCTATATAGCCAAGTGATCATGTAATACAACAACAATTCAGAAACACTTAGCCTAAAGCTGAACTGAAAGCTGCATTCCCTTGTTTATCCTATAGATTTATCAAACCCATTAGAAATTGCATTCAGTCCTTTCAAGGTTACCTTAACAACATCCTCATCTCTCACAGTAGCCTAGCTGCACTATTCAGTGGTCTGTCCATTCAGTGTGTATCCTCTTCATCAGCTGATTATACTATCTATCAGCCCCAGCTGTCACTGGCCATTTAAACCTTTGTCAAGTCCTCCATGTAAAGCAACCACCTGGAACCCAGTTGATTGCTGTTTTGTAACCAACACTTCCAACATACCTCACCCTTTCTCCAAAAAAATATACCTGATTTTTTATAAAACCTGAAATCTAAAAATACATACTGTATAGGAACGCTTTAAAATGAAACATTTGGGTTCAGCTCTGTTGATAAAGGAGGGAGGAAATCATATTAACAAACAAATTGCCATAAAAAAAAAACATTGTTTAGTTTTTCTGTTTACAAAGTTGAAATGAAAGGAGAAAAAAAACATGCCAAATGCTTTTCCTCGTTGCCAAGGCACGCACAGGATGCTGGCAGCTACAAAGATTCAATTATACAAAGTGCAGAAAATAATTAGAAAAAATAATAGCTCTTGAAAAAAATTGCCCCTCCAGAAATTGCGTAGAACAATAAATCTGTTAATTAGCTCATTAATATTCAATTGGGGTCAGTGGACTTAATGGAACCTTTTTCATGGGCCAAAGAAATGTTTAACACTCAGTTTTCCCTCTGCCGATTCTTATTATCAACTATACACAGCCAGGCCTTATCAGTCCTCCAGATGGCGAGGAACAATGCAGCGCCATTATCGTCTTACAGCAACGTGTGTGCCTTGTAACCGGTGTGTGCCTGGGACAGTGAAGTATAGATACTGGGGCGTTTAGTGTAATTGATATGTGGTATATATCGTATTGTTTAGGCATGTTTGTTTGCTCTGCTGGTATTCAAGGCGAAAGGAGAGGCGAAGATTGATTTTCACAGTAGTCGTTCCTGCTCTCTCCACAGGTCACAGATAAGTTGTCATCGAAGGGCTAGGTCCGGTGTAAAACGCATCAAGGCTAAACTCTCGGCCATTCCGGAAGAGAGCGGGTTTCATCTCGACAAACAGCAGCACAGTGCCTGGCATTTCCTTCTGCTATGAGTCCAATGTTTTTTTTATTCAACAAGTTCAGGGGGCGGAGAAGGGAGCTGTCCAGCCATAGAGAGCAGAACAGTCTTTAGCTTCTTGGTTTTGTTATGCTCCTTTTCAAACCATTCACAGCCAAATGAACAGGACACTTTTCAGCCTGTCACATTCCATTCCAATAGAAGGTTATTATTTTCTATGCTTTATGTAGGGATAAAACTTGAAATCAAATATTCAAACTGAGTCAAACCAGACATAGGCTACAGCTGCTTAGAACTCATAGATACAGTACACAAGCCAATTAAATGAAATGTATAGACTCTGACTCAGTTTGGGCAGCAGTTCGTACACATACTGTGCTGCATTACACCTACTGTACAAAATACCCTTAATGATCTACTATTGTTTTTCTTGTGAAGTCAATAGGTATGCAATTCATCTCATTATCCAGGAAGTAGCCTTGTAGTTTTGTAGGCTTTTTGAATGGTCTTCAGCGCAAAAACTTAATAAAAGGCATCAGGCAGAAGTAAATTAATCCACAAACCAAAATCTAATTTTATATATCTGTGTTTTCACAAATGTTATAATATAATCGTCAAGCCCATTCAAAATATTAGAGGACATGATACGGAAGTAAAGTGGAAGAGGTGGTTACTTTCACAGGGTATAACGTTCTGTAGCCTAACAAACACGTGCTTTACTACATTGGCTCTTTCCCAGGTATGGCATGTTCCTATATATATCCATACAGTGGCGAACTACACATGATGGCTCTTATAAGCCAATTGATGAGTACATGAAAGCTAGCTCCCCCAAAAGTCCCTGCAGTACAGCCAGTGTATATTTCATCAGTGTATCTTATATAACCATTTCTTTTTTGATACTCCTTGCATATTGAGTAAAAAGAGGAGAGATCCTCCATGCCGGAGCAAGAAAGAGTAATCTTTATGATCCTATCTCCAACTTCAAAAAAAGGGGCTCAATCATGGAATCTTCAGTCACGCCACCAAAAACTGGAGGCGGGTAACCAATCTTTGATTAAGCTTCTCTTAGTGTCATAGAGGTTCTGTGAACTTGCCAGGACTCTGGCTTTGCTCTCACTTATTAAGCTCCTCAAAGATTCAGATTACTTCAAGCCATTTTCACTGGCATACGGCTTCAGCCAGTGTCTCATCAGAAAGCAGGTTGAGACCAAATCACTCATGCATACACACTTGGCTAGGAAATGGTAAGGTCAAAGACTATGGTAAAGCCAAGTATAATTAATGCAGACATAGATTAAAAGCCAAGTTGTCACTGTGGGGACGTTATTAAAGCCATGATATATACAGTACATAGCTTTTGGTAGGATATCTCTCTCACAGAAAGGAAAACAGGCCACTGAGGATTTTCAGGATCTCAAATTTTTTGAGGAATAAAAAATCCGCTCAAGCAATCTTATTTTACTGACAGTCAAAGGGGAAATGGTGTTTCTTGCTTAGTATTTCGTTTTTATCAATATTTTCCACAACACTGTGGATTAACATAGCTTGATTCAAAATATGAACCATGACGGTGTCATTTTCCTTTAGCTTATTCCATCTCCTGTATTCATCATTACGTCTACAACTGTTAAATGTCAACCTTTGAAAGTCATCCACTCCAATCCCATGCAGGGTCTTGCCTCACTGAAAAATAAGGCGCAACATAAAAACGAATAGAATGTGTTTCTTTCTCTGGTTGAGGTAAAGACTTTATGGATTTTTGCTGAGATAAAAGCTGCCACGTTTGTTCTGAACATGTTTGTTTACTGACACCATTCTGAGAGCACAGGGAGATTATTTCAAATTGCATTATCTTTTTAGTCGGTAGTAAAAATGTTGCTTTAGGTTCATCAGCACATGAAAGATGTCTGACTGTTGGGCTGGCCATGGGGGACTTACAGGAGATTTCCCTTCACAGTCTTGCCCAGGCAACTTAAAACAGAATGATATGAAACAGTACGAGGAATCAACATTGGCGTTGGAGACCAATGATAGAGCCTCTCAACAGATATCTAACAGTGGAATACAAAGCAATTGCCTTTGAAGCTGTGGAAGTCAACAGACCACAGCACTGAATGTGCAACAGCAGGCCTATGGATCTCAGCAACCAGAGGTTATCCCAGATCATGTGTTTGAAGGTTGAAAGCTTGAGAGCCTAGGTGTCATGGATAATACCTACTCAGATATCTTTAGGAGCCTCTTCTATCTCTCCCCTTCTCTCTGTCCTGGCTTAACTTCACCTCTGTCTGACAGTGGAGCTGCCATGCTATCGATCCTCCCACACCCCCACCTCAGGGCAGACGGCAGGCACAAGGGCAGCCACTAAACCTGTGGGCAAAGAGAAAGAGGACCCCCCTGCTGAATGCAATTGGGATTTGAGAAAGTTAAACACTTCTCAAGCACAAAATTCCAGCCTGGGCAGCAGAGAGGGGATTCTCTCTCCAGGCCCTGTGGATGCTCCCGATCAGGAGGTCAGTTCTATCATCACAGTCCCTCTCACCAGCCTCCCTTCCCCAGCATCCTCATCGCTGTGGAGGGGCTCAGCTCTCTCATTTACCTCAAACGCTGCTGTCAACACTTTTGCTGCTGCCCTTGACTCGATGCGACTCGGGGTTCGTATCCCGAGAATGCCAGGTTGAGGTGGGGAAGGACGAAAGTGCAAAATGGAAGAAGGGAGATATTGGACAAGGTGTTGCAGAGAACACGCTATTGGCTGCACTAGAGGGGGAGGGAGCCTACCTTGAGATCTTGTATTATACCCTGCCTGCGGTGACCTCAATGAAACTGATAAATACAAAGTAGAAAACATTCCCTTGATACCAATGACCATGAAACATTATGACCAATGACCATGACCAATGACCAATGACCATGAGACATGGTCATTGGTTAGAGTGGTTAGAGTGTTGGGCTAGTAACCGAAAGGTTGCAAGTTCAAATCCCTGAGCTGACAAGGTACAAATCTGTCGTTCTGCCCCTGAACAAGGCAGTTAACCCACTGTTCCTAGGCTGTCATTGAAAATAAGAATTTGTTCTTAACTGACTTGCCTAGGAACATTGAGTTAACAGTGGGACTAACTTTGACAGAACAAAGTTAGTCATGATAGTCATAGCTTAATCTCCTGGTCTTGTCCATCTGTATGTTACAGAATCTATAGAAATTGAGCATACAGAGCTGAAAGCATGGCTTTTGAAAGCATAAATGGACCTCTGCTCTGTGAAAACCTGTCAATACACATATTGAATATGGAGGTTAAAGGATACTCTGTTGAAGGTCACCTGGAACTGAGTGTGAAAAGATAGGAAAGCCCTATCTTTATTCATACGTTGACATGAATAGCTTAACTGTCCATACTTTCACAGTCAGCCCCAGCCAAGGTTCTAAGGAGAAGGAGTGGGATGGAGAATGGTGAAAAGACCTGCATGAAATGACCGTCAAATGATAGTGGTTTCATGGATTATCTACTGCTAGCTGTTATGGTTGTCACTCCTGTACGTCCTCCCCAGTGGACAGCTTATTGCCATCCTCACTAGTGAACCTACAAAACATGATTATAAACAAAATCCAAACAGTAACGACAGCCAGGTTGTCACTCCTGTACATCCTCCCCAGTGGACAGCTTATTGCCATCCTCACTAGTAAACCTACCAAACATGATTATAAACAAAATCCAAACAGTTAGGACAGCCTGTCAAACCCCTTTTACTCCCCATCAAATACAACACTCAACATACCATAGATGTCCTATTCACTCTCCAGAAGAATGGAGTATGGATCCATAGACACATGACCAGGAAGCTGACTGAACTACACACAAGTCTCAGGGCTTAAAGGAGGACAAAACAAGCTAAATGCAACCATTATGTGGCTTGTCAGAAACATTACTTTACCTTCAGTTTAGCTTTTGCCTCACACCATATTCAGTGCTAAGATTAACTGCACTTACTCTGCACAGCCTAATATAAAGCTACACTACTGCGCCATCGACCTAACTACAACCCAGCACCTCCTCTGTTGTTCATGAGAGGTTAAGTGCTTTCCTTTCACATCATAGGTTCAATATATGTCCCAGTTTTAATCACAGATATGAATCAAATGCTGCCTTCTCATCTAAATACCTGACATTAGACTGGTCAAAGCCCTGCTTGGTGGATATATAACCTCTAAACGTCAGAAGCATGTTTGTACAGAGAGAGGGCCGAACAACAGAGCAGAACAGAGGAGAGGCTTTGGACTGGGGGAGTGCATCAGACACAGGGCAAGCCCAGAGATAAAAGCCTGGAACATCCATTCAAATGTACTCTCACACAGAGTTCAGGTTGTTCAAGAGACAGGTCTTAGTGGTCATTTAGAAAAGCCTCCATTCATGACGCAACAGGCATAGTGATGGGGCCAGGCAGTTCAACAGCGAGCCCCACAGATATTTACTAATGGAAGACAAGTGGTGTGTTGGGTACTACTACACGGCCATCAACCAGCTGCTAAAGGGCTTCCATTGGACTGCTTTATTGAGTCATCTTGACAAGTATTACCGTTACTTTGCACTGCCCTGTGAGAACACCTGCATGGCCTTTATCTGTACAGACCTGTGAGTCTCATTAAACAAAAACCTGAAGCAGGGAAGGTGGATGTAGGCTGTATCACCACAACAAAAGAACCGTGTTTACAAGTCCAAGACAAGCACATTACATAGACACAATGCAGCGCTTTGCTCCAGTCCTGCAGCGCTCTCCCCCTCAACACCCCACCCCCTGGGGGTGAGAAGACCTTCCTTCATGTTCAAAGATTATCAGTTAATCCAAAATGTGCAGGAGCATGAGACGACAGGAAAGGGACCAATATACGAGGGGGGATGGAGGGAGCTTCGGCTTTTTATTTGTTTGTTGGCTTTCATATTAATCCATTGGAACACAACACATTTTTTCCTCTTTTTTGGGCATGTGTAAATGATGTTTTAGAGCCATTAAATAGGAGATGAAATTTTCAATGGATAGCATGCGAAAATATTAATTGTAAAGGCCATTATTTGGTGTCCATGAGGCTGAATCAGCTTAGCCACTCCATTCCGCCATTTGCATACAAAATGCTTTATTTTGGCAATCAATGAAAGTGTTCCACTGTATGTGTAGCTTATCACATGCTTGCAGGAAATGGATTCCTTAGCCATCTCGTTAAATTCTGTTGATGCAGAACAATTTGAAACATGGCACAGGCTGCAATGACATTTAAAGATGCCTCGGCTTAATTATATTTTGCAAACATTTAGGGTGTTTGTCCTCAGGGATAAAGTGCTTCCACTACAAAGTTAACTTGTTAAGAATTCAAAAATAATCTCTCTTTTTCGCAGACCACTAATCATTATCTCCTATTAGTAGTGGTTAAGGGCATTCAAGGTGCCATGCACACACAGGGGAGAGACATTCTGCTGTTTATCTGCCTAGAGACTACTTTAAATGGAGTGCTCAGATGGAGCAGAAGTGCGACAAACTGTTTCATGGGCTATACTCGGGCTATACTCGGCTTTGTCTCAGGATGGTAAGTTGGTGGTTGAAGATATCCCTCTAGTGGTGTGGGGGCTGTGCTTTGGAAAAGTGGGTGGGGTTACATCCTGCCTGTTTGGCCCTGTCCGGGGGTATCATCGGATGGGGCCACAGTGTCTCCTGACCCCTCCTGTCTCAGCCTCCAGTATTTATGCTGCAGTAGTTTATGTGTCGGGGGGCTAGGGTCAGTCTGTTATATCTGGAGTATTTCTCAAGTGTCCTGTGTGAATTTAAGTATGCTCTCTCTAATTCTCTCTTTCTTTCTTTCCCTCTCTCAGGGGACCTGAGCCCTAGGACCATGCCTCAGGACTACCTGGCATGATGACTCCTTGCTGTCCCCAGTCCACCTGGCCGTGCTGCTGCTCCAGTTTCAACTGTTCTGCCTACGGCTATGGAACCCTGACCTGTTCACCGGACGTGCTACCTGTCCCAGACATGCAGTTTTCAACTCTCTAGAGACAGCAGGAGCGGTAGAGATACTCTCAATGATCGGCTATGAAAAGCCAACTGACATTTACTCCTGAGGTGCTGACCTGTTGCACCCTCGACAACTACTGTGATTATTATTATTTGACCATGCTGGTCATCTATGAACATTTGAACATCTTGGCCATGTTCTGTTATAATCTCCACCCGGCACAGCCAGAAGAGGACTGGCCACCCCTCATAGCCTGGTTCCTCTCTAGGTTTCTTCCTAGGTTTTGGCCTTTCTAGGGAGTTTTTCCTAGCCACCGTGCTTCTACACCTGCATTGCTTGCTGTTTGGGGTTTTAGGCTGGGTTTCTGTACAGCACTGTGAGATATCAGCTGATGTAAGAAGGGCTATATAAATAAATTTGATTTGATTTCTTTCCTAATTTTCTGTGGTAAAATGCTTGCCAGAGAGAGAGTGGTTAAAAAATAGGAGGAACTGGAACACTCACCAAAATGCCAGCTTCCATTCCGCAGGTCCTTGTAGTGCATGGTGTAAATGTTCTCTATTATCTGATATAAAGAGATAAAAACATCCATTAGGAAACGACAAAAAATGCTCTGTAATGTTTGGACCTGTTTGTCATATTTCAACAGTGGTATCTTATCTGAGACTAACACAAACACTCAAAGTGTTTGATTACACATACAATACTGTATATCAATGTACCCAACATACTATTCAGCCGATTTGCCCTATTTCAATACTGATAAGACAAAACTAGCATGCTGTTGACTGGAAATAAAACATTATAAGTTCTTTAAGCTCCAACAGAAAGATGCTTTAGTAATCCCAATCATAAACATAGCTGAATATACAGTGAATCAGAATACATACAGTATGTGATTCATGTAATTATCAGAGAGAATGTATGTTGTCTCTTATGCTTTGTTTTAGTTTCTATATTGATGCCAGACAGAAAGTATTTTAATGTAAATGGCATCAACATCGTCTTCTTCATGAATGCGACAGCAAAGAATGCATATCATTTACCAAGTGGCATCACAACAGAAAATGACCAGCAGAGCTATAGTATAGTACATGAGCCTACTATATAACAGAAAGTCTAAGCTTTGAGACACTGCATTCCTTTGACTCGGCCTATTTCAGCTGGTTGAGATGCTTTAAGGGCCACATATAGTATAACAGTATATAGGTGATAAATGAGAACAGTCTGTGGTCATCCATAACAAAGACTCTCCTCTCCTCACTATGTCCAGCAGGCTCCTAGCCCAGCAGCTGCACAGCTTCACCACTCTGTGATTCACCATTTCACCAACATGGCAGAGGGAGTCCTGGAATCAGACAGACAGAGAGGATGAGTGAACATATAGACAAAGACTGTATATTACCTGTGCTGCATTAGCCATGAGGCCCTCCAGTACTGATAGAGGTACCTATCAGCCAAAGGGTGGGCACACTGAGCTGTGGGCAAAACCCTGATGGAGCAGAACCAAGGGGGGTTCAATGATCTGTGTGTTTGTGTTTAGTGTGTGTGTGTTTAGTGTGTGTGTGTGTGTGTGTGTGTGTGTGTGTGTGTGTGTGTGTGTGTGTGTGTGTGTGTGTGTGTGTGTGTGTGTGTGTGTGTGTGTGTGTGTGTGTGTGTGTGTGTGTGTGTGAGTGTGTGTGTGTGTGTGTGTGTGTGTGTGTGTGTGTGTGTGTGTGTGCGCACTTGCGAGAAAGGGCACACATCCAGCATAGCGCAAATAAACCTGAAATTTCACTGTGTACCTCACACAGCGCAATGCCACGGAGATGCTGAGACACCTTAAATAAAATCCTCTGCACCCCCGCTGGTGAAGATCAAAGTTGTATCAGGTGAACTTCAGCGGCGGCTCCACCCTGGTGGCGCGCCCCTCTGGAGCCCAGCACAGGGCTAACACAATCAAAGGGGAAGACACAGATACAGTTCACAGCTGAGTAACTCTATATGTCAAACAAAGCTAATCAATTGTTCATTCCCTCTGTGAAAAGACAATCAGCCATGGCTTACCTTTAAAATGATAGGCCAAGCGGTTGTAATTATCCTCTCTCTCTCTTCCTCTCTGTGAAACAAACAGAACAGAATAAAACACAGCTTGTTTTAGTTCCCCAGGATTTCATTCAAGGAAATGCAGAAAGCATAAATTACAATTTTTGTCACAGCAGATGTTACAATTGCAGCATCCAGATGTAGCCTAACAAAAAATGTTTTTAGAATGTGATATGTTGATTAGTTTTTTGTTGCTGACCTGGTTTCTTTCCCAATAATGAACGTTTATCTGAATGTGTTGATGAAAAAGAAGCTAGCCTTCCCTTTGTCTTTGTCGTTAAAGTCTGGGTGGAGATGCTGTATAGTAGAATCTCATCCAGTGAGTTGGGTCCCACCACTTGTACAACTCTGCTGCAGGTCTGACTCCGGTGTAAACAACTCTTGAAAGCTAACGAGCATACGCATATGCAAGCTCTGAAACAGCACAAAAGGCCTACTTCATCATCATCACCACACTTGCTGTCATAGCTGGCAACGGCCACTAATGCCCATCCATAGATAACAGTTGTTCTATCTCTATGTGTCCACCAATATTTGATGTGTATTGATGTGTATACAGGGTTCATCTGTGAAAGAGAACTTCCTGTTAAAATAAAGGTTCAATAAAATAAATTACTTCTGTATATGTTTTGGGTGAGGATAATAATAAAGGTAGCACACATTTAAATTTGATCCCATGGTCATTTGTTACCAGTGGATTATTCAAAGCATTGTGGCAACTGTCCTTCTTGTGATGCTAATAAATAAAGTCTGACAACAGCAGCACTAGAGCCACTCAAGGACTGTCCTAGCTGTACAGCACAGCATCCTCCTTCGACTCCATTAATCCACCTCATTCACTTTTCACAACTGTCTTTGTTCTATGAATATAAAGGCCTGGGATTTGTAACAGTGTGTCCTTCATGACACTCAAAGCCAGGTTCATCCCCATCAATATCAAATAAAAAATTAAACCTTCTCCTTATATAGGAGTGCATTGATTTAATATTTCGCCACCACTAAAAAAAACCTTGCTCCTACACTCAACTTGCAATTTGGAAATAAATTGACTGATTTAGACAGAGGCAGAGAGAGGGGGAGGGAAAACAACTTGACGTAAACCTGGGCCCGCTATGCGCTACCACTGAGTAAGGTGACATTGCACAGCAAATCACTTGCATGAATATAGAGAAAGAAAACAATTTCCATTTCTGAAAGCAATTTTGTTTGGTGTGTTGATTGCAATATATGTGAATCTATTGCTCACAAGACATAGAGGAGCATGAACATTTCATAAGAGTCGGTGTTACATTTTGCTGTTAATATAACAATAAGAGAACCCAGGACTTTCATCTAAGGAATATGAAAAACTCATTTTTCCAAGTACATATAGAAGGGCAAGCACGGTAGCCTCCCTCTGTTGTGCTTTGTACTGTACACTGCTGAGAGGGAGCAGAAATTGCCTGACTTTTGCTGCAGCGAGTCTATTGTATTTTAATTGAGCCTAATGAAGAATAATTAAGTAATTAAAGACTGGATAAGAGAGGTGCAGTAAACAGATAAAGGCAGAGTGCCTAGTATTACCAATGTATTACCAGTATTACCAGTATTGCCTAGTATTACCAGTATTACCAGTATTACCAGTATTGCCTAGTATTACCAGTATTACCAATGTAGTGTGAATTGGCCATACTCTCACACATACCTCCTGCATGGCATCGTCCAAACTAGAGGCAAATTACCAAAGGCACTGTCCAAAATGTACCCACAGACCTTAGTATTTCATTCCTCATAACGGCTTTTCCATGTGTCTGTGAGCATGCATGTGGTCGAATTCAAAATGTAATACTTCCCAGTTGGATTTTGGAAATGGGAGTGCACTGTGATATTTTCACCACTCTGACATTAGCAGGTTTTATTTTTTGAGTAATTGCACAGCGTGATGTGTACTTATGGGTTTCCATGAGAACCATCAAAGTTTTATTTTAACAACACTGCAATTATGGGAAATATGGAAATACATTTTGAGCCAATTCACAGTTGAGTTGACTTGAATAATAGGAAAATAAAAGTGAAATGGGGGGAGGGTGACAGTGGTAAAATTAAACTCTCTTTTCTTCAAAATACCCACAATTTAATGCCTAGAATCACAATGAACGAAATCCATAATACCCAGATATTGTTAAATGCTATGGCACATCCACAGTACTTTGAAGTAAGTGTGTGGTGCCAAAAACTCTCAGCATATCGTTCGCTATCTGCCATATTAAACATCTGTAATCTCTGTTCAAATCATCTGCTGGTTGGCACAGATAATCTACACATAATCCATTCCTCCAAGAGAGGGTACACAAATGCATATTTGTTTCCCAGGATTAAAAGATGATGGTGGGTGCATGGCAAATAATGTACACTGGTGGCAGTTTTCACTTAATTTAATTTCAACACGAATATTGGTAAGACCTATAAGATCTATAAAGGTTTGACTTTAACGGCACATTGTAAAATTATAATATCTTGAATAAAGGTAAGCAAAAGATGCCTGTGAGAGCTCCTGTACATTGATTCCATGCTGGCCATGCACTTTACACTAACGGGGACTTGATCTGAGTGTTTTATGTTTATAATCTAAGCGTGAAGTTCAAGGATTACTTTGTGTTCCCAAACCACATTGCAGGAGGTATTTTGATGCGGCCCGACTGAGATCAATGACAGACTGCTGTGAGAGACAGGGTGGCAACCTTCAGAATGATATTACTGCAATTGTTTTCTTTCTTTGCATGCCTTCTCAAAATGTCACCTTTCAGGGAAAATGTAATGGCTTTAATAAATCTATGTACAGACCTCATGTGGCCTAACTATACATTCACACTCATAAAACAAAGTGAGTGGGCCCTAACCAAGGTATATTGGACACTAGCTTTAGTGGACTAAACTCTGCTAGCTTCGCCTACGCAGGCTACAAAACTATCACATAAAATAAATCATCCTGGGAAATTATAATTGCACAATAAACACAATTACTGTAGGCTAACTTTGGTAATGAGATTAGACTAACATTGTCTCAGGGAGACCTTTGTCAATATTCCTGAAGGACTGATACTGTAGGCCTATGTGAAATATCAACCATATGGAACTATATCTGTAAAGTTTAGAGTAGGGTGGGTATTTTGTTGGGTGACTTGTCATAAATATATACAATCTGGCCTACTGCTCTTAATTCGGAATATAATAGGCCGCTCGACCGTCCTCCCTGTACCGCCTAGCCTATGCCATGGAAAATGGAATTTACAGACCTAACAGAAACCGCCATCTTTATACCCAGGGTAACTGACCCCGCTCTTGATTACAATTGCCAATAGCTGAGACGGTCAGTGCTATCTGGGATCCGTGTGACATCCCTACCCTAAACCCTAACCCGGCAGGCCTGGGCAATTGGAATCGGGTGTGTTAGCTGGGGTTGGGGCAAAAGTGTGACACCTATCAGGCCCCCGAGGACTGGAGTTGCCCAGGCCTGGCCGGTCTAACCATTTCAAATGTAAACTTCAATGGGGTAGGGACGTCCCAAGGATTCCGGATAGCATGGACCCACCTGGTCAAAACTGCAAAAGTTTCGACATACAGGTTGTTTTATCATACTGAAGTGATTAAAAAAGTATTACACTAAAGGACAAGGGGGAAAATTGCATTGCCTGATTGAGTCTAAAAACAGCCATTATAATGAGCCTGTCCTCCTATTGCTCCTCCCACATTGATCAGCCTACATTATAATTAGATTACAGATCAAGAAAATGAAGGATGCTTTTATACATTTCAAATTGCCTCCTGTGGGTTCATGGACCAATCATGTTTCGAATACAAATCAAATCATCATGTGATTGGTAAATGAGTTGCAGAAATCTGACCAATTGTATTTGCTCCTCAATTCGTGACGCACCTTGGTTGGAGAGCGAGGTTGCGGCAGCGTTCCTTTCCAATAGCTAAACCTGCACTGCCATCTGATGGATATCTTCAGAATTACACGGTACGGCCTATGTTGGACCGCGGATGATGACTCTCGTGGATGAGACTGCAAGCAGGACTTGCTAGATAGAATCCAGTATTTGTCAAATGAACGTCAAAAGTATATATTATTAGCATCTAACCCTTTTCCCAATCTTAACCTGCTGCGTAAATTCTCCTAACCTGCTACGAAATGTAATATCTGACGTCAATTTGACCAAAACTGGATGCCTTCTAGCCATGACTACTGTAAACTGCATCAAAATACACCAATCACAAAGCCAAAACAAAAACAGGTCACTTCCGTCGAGCTGTAAAATCAGGAAGGATGCAGGAGGTTTGGTGTTTCCAATAGTTACCACAGCAAGAGAGTCAAAATGGACTATATCGTAAAAATTCGCTTTTTGGGCTACATTTACGGTTAGGCGTAAGGTTAGCAGTGTGGTTAAGGTTAGGTTTAAAATCAGATTTTAAGAAGAAAAATTGTAGAAATGGGCGGGGTGTAGCCGTAATTATGACTTTGTGGTTGTGGTAACTAGTGACGATCAGAGGCTTAATGTTCAGCCAGAGATACTCCTTTCTCTACTTTCTCAAATATCTCTGGGACAGTTTATCTGTGACAAAATGTCGATGACTACTCTGCAGAAGGTTACTCTGATTTCCTGCTCTGTCCTCTGTGTTTCGTTATTCCTTCCCAAAATGCTTTTACCGAGAGGGAAGAAGGATGTAGGGCAGCCCGAGGGTAAGGCAGCTTATCACTGATCCGTTCTGTTGTTGTTGTGCAGCTCGGCTTTGATGCTTGGAAGATAATTCCATATTTTGCATATCGTTCTAGCCATCTGCAAACCTGCCAGCAAAGCTAGATAATGTATAATACGTAACTGCATGTAACTGTCGAATACAGCATTTCATATGTCTATGTTTTTTTACCAATAGCCTACAACTGCAAGTTATTATAGCCTACAATTTTGTTATCATCATCAGGGTGTATGCATATATTTAGTCTAGAAGGTTATCCTCTGTGTTCTACTCCTCATTGCCCTTGCCAGTTTTATGAACTCCCACACCACTCAAATAAAGTCATTGTAATTTGTCACGTCTTGTTTTTCCTGTTCTTCATTGTGACCATCTCTACATAATATATTATACTGTATCTTTCACCCCTATTATATCTATCAGAGGTATGCTGGGTTCAGTGTTGGTTTCAGTAAATGTATTAATCCACCATTCATATCAAACGTCTATACTGAGCAATATTCCACTTGCATAACATTGAACGCTGCAGGCTTCTTCTTAGTGTGTTGATCAGTGCTCTCTGCTCTCATTCCTAGTTGGTCCTGGGTATTATCCTCCCATGATGCATCGCCTACAGATGCCAGAGGAGGGCCTCGGACAGTGGATGGAGGGGAGTCATGACTCTGGGCCCCACAGCCCTGAGGTCTTGGCTAAAGTCAAAGGCATGGGCACACTTCAGATCCGAGGAGCCACTAAATCCAATCTGATCAGCCAGGCCATTCCCATCTACGGATTTGGAATCCTACTCTACATCCTCTTCATCATATTCAAGGTAAGCTGCAC
Source organism: Salmo salar (assembly GCF_965601325.2). Taxonomy (NCBI): domain Eukaryota; kingdom Metazoa; phylum Chordata; class Actinopteri; order Salmoniformes; family Salmonidae; genus Salmo; species Salmo salar. The sequence continues at coordinate 26,742,401 of NC_138316.1, read as the reverse complement.
AATGTCCACCCTAGACTGGCTCAGTCAAATGGATAGACAAACTATTTAGAAGGGGTGTTATCATGCATGCAGGCAGGGATGTAGACTTTATTACAGTTTTTAACAGCATCCATGTAATACCTATACTAGCTAGGAGTCCAGTGCATCCAGTACATCACTAGGTTTGTATACCATAAATGCATTGTTGTATTCACAGATGACAACTAGGCCTAAAGGAAAAAGTACTAAACTGGTATGCCGATTTCCTACAATGTCATCTGAAGCTTGGCAGAAGAAGAGGAGTAAGTAGACCGCATCACATCATTAATAGCTAGGTCATTGTGAATGACACGATGATGTATATGATGTCTTTTATCTCATAGTGCAGTTGATAAGAGTCCTGACCTCCGTAACACACACCATTTAGGTTCTACATTCCGTGATGATTCACCCTGATGAAAGACTAATGCAGGATATAGCACACCCTGTGAGGAGAAATGTGTCATCTGACAAATGAGCTCCTCTCTAACAGTCACCTCTTTCATGACTTTGAGGGCTTATTTTCAATCAACTTCCTCATTGTTTCATTGTTTTGATCGTTCCATTTGTCAGGGCCCCTGAAGAATGTATCAGTAGTTCCAATTTATGCAACTCCATGATAAGGTAGATTAGGATCCTGTCCAATTCATAGGGAGCTTTGTTCCCTGCCTTTGTTAGACCTGGATTAGCAATGAGAAGTAATGTTGTTTCAGCCCAGCAGTGTCTAATACCAATTAACTGCATGTATTTTGGATCAGCACTAAGAGGTTTAGCTCCATTCATCAAATGAATGCCAAGGGGGTAGGGGTGGGGGACAATGTGACAGGGACAGCATAGAAATCTATTCATGTCCTTCTGTGTCAATGCCACTCTCACCTTCCATAATTAAGAAACATTGAGTCACAATGGTTGATTCAAATGAATAATGAGTATTGAATGTGTAGTACTGAACATGCAGAGTGAATGTTGAATCTCAAGGCTTTCTGCAACATTGGAAAGCAACTCTAGATATGGTGTGTGCGCGTGCATGCATGAGTTTGCTCTTTAAATCCCTGACTGCCATGTTTCCCTCCCAGCAGATGATGAGCTGGCCCAGCTTCAGGAGAAGCTGCTGGAGACAGAGAGGGTGATGGAGAGGATTGTCTCCAGAAGGAGCAGCACTCCTGACAGGTAAACGTCCCATATTTCCATTTACACACCACTTCTCACAGCCCAGATCTAAGAAGAGCCAAAGAAATGACTCCATTTCAGGGATAAATCAGGGTGGACGCCACATAAAAATGAAAGTGCAAATTCTTTAATTAACTCTCCCATATTCAGGTATTCCTTTGCTCATGTGCCATTTCATTTTTTTGGTCCGGATCCAACCGTTAAAACATGACAATCTTTATTGGTTCGCACCCTTACCCACCATGCAAGTGTATATTTTGTACTTCATGAAGATTGTACTTCATTGTAGATTTGATGCAACTCGAAGGAAAGCATGTACATGTAAAAGCCTCCTATTTTACACAGAGATTGGGGCCACCATCCATGGAAGGTGAATATTCGATCTCCAATAACAGATAACAATATTCACTCTGATCTTTCTTAATAAAGGGGTATATTAATCAATAACATGCAGTTAGTGTCTCTCTTCATTTTCACCCAATACTGGAGTAGATTTCCAATACTTTGAGACATATCTCCTTTCAGGATAAATCTCAGATATTAACTTCTCTCTATTACTAATTTCTGCATGCCATTTTTCACTTCTTCACAATAACTTCTTAATATTGCTCATCCTAGAGGCAGTGTTTAGCTATTCCATTAAAATGTGTTTGACATACCATTTGTAATCTGTGAAAGTGTTGCAGGAAGGCATAAAATGTTATCATGAGCAAAGTGGAAATGAATCATCTCCAGGCTATAGATAACGTTTGATCAGAATGAAAGCACTGTGGTATGAATGGGAGAAGGACCGCATTGGTATTAATTGAGGCCCCTTTTCTTTCCCCTCTCTGCTGCTCTCTGGTGGCATGTAGCAGGACTAGCAGCAAGGTTAGAAGAGCATCCAAGCAGGAGGAGAAGTTACTGCGGAAGCTGAGTAAGATCAGCCGGGTGATGCAGGAGGTACGACTGATGGAGGGGGCTACACCTGAGATGGAGGCTGAGATGGTGCCCTACACAGCTGACTGGGAGGGTATGTTAACACAACACAGCAGGCAGACTCCTCTCGGTCACTCACCATACAGAAAATAATATTCACATGAGGCTTTGAGTATTATTTACTGTACTTCTGTAGAACTATGACATACATTTTCCACTTAAGCTAAGTTAGCAAAATGTTGGACTGTCTGAGACAGTTGATATTATGATTGTCCCCTCTGGTAGAGTGTCCCTGTCATTCCATGTCTGTCTCTCTCTCCAGGCTACCCTGAGGAGACCTACCCCCAGTATGAGGAGCCCGGTGGCAGACGCAGCGGCAGTTATGACCCCATCACCATCCTGGAGGAGCCTGCTGCTGACTCAGAGATACCCACTGCTGAGGCCCTGGCTGAGGAGGTGGTGGATGAGGAGGAGGATGATGTAGAGGAGGAGGAGGAGGAGCTGCAGCTCTGGCTGCCCCCACCTCCTGAAGGAGAATTGGAAGAAAAGGGTAGTAGTCCCAGCAGAGTAAAAAAGCAAATCAGATTCAGCGACCACAAAGATGTGTTTCACTACCCTAAGCAGGATACGGTCTATGAATATAGGTATGAAGAGGTGAAAGAGGAGGAGGAAGAGGAGAAGGAAGAAGAGGATGAGGAAGGGGAGGAAGAGGAGGAGGAAGAGGAGCAAGTGGATGAGACAGAGGAAGAAGTAGGTGATGAAGAAGACCCACTGATGGAGGCCGAGGCTCTCAGTTTTAGTTGTGACGTCTGTAGTAATCCAGAGGCAGAAGCAGAAGAAGAGATGGAAGAAGAAGAGTACATTCTTCTGTCTCAGTCTGAAGAGACAGACAGCTTCACCCCACCAGATATGGCTGGGAAGCTGGGAGTTGGGAGTTTTCTCAGGATGAGGAACAGGAGAGAGACATAGTGGGCAGAGTCAATAAGGAAACTAACTCATCCTAAACTAGCCTCCCTAGCCCTTTGACCTTACTGAATGTTTTGAATATTCCCAAGAATGTACCTCTCCTTATGCAAATCCCTGTTTTCTATCCTGTCTCCTTGCGTCCCAAGACAAGATGCTGCTCACTGGGTGAATTTTGTGATCCTAACTAGACTACCTAATACCCTAATATTCATGCTGCTTTAAAGGAAACCATTTACCTACAATTCACCATGTCCTTTGATGACAGACAAACTATCTGACTCTAACCTTATTCCAATATGTCAGTCAAGCATTGTAGAGACCCTGGTATCCTCTGGGATAGATTGTAAACAGAGAGAGCAGGGACCCACATGAATGATCTACCTCTGTTTACTCATTTAAGTCCAGCTTTTGTATCTCAAATCTATTAAAAGTGGACATTCTATTAAAAGGTAATATCATTTTTTTAAATAAAAATTCAAACCAGCAACTATTAAGGCCAGAATGTATTCGTAATAAAAAATGAATTGTCCATGAGTTGGATCTGAGTCTCCTGTTTTCCTGTTGAATACACTGTACCAACAAACCACTGTCATCGGACACTGTCCACTGTCCTAGCTGTCTTGTCCTTCTATGACCATATCATCACTTCATACACATCTCAGGGGTTCAGTCAGAGTATACATAGTGATGTGGGTGCATGTGACTTGTTTGACTAAATGACAGGTTTGACTCATTGGAGTTTTATTTTTTTCATAATCAGAACTGTGTTTACAAACACTGTATATTGAACAATGTACACATTTTACATTACAGTGAACCAGTACTATACACACTCATGGAATGAAAGGGCCTTATTTCTTGGACACAAAGAAACTTGATATGAAAAGCACAGTATTTTTTTCTGCAAGGATCTCAGCAGTTTGCCTAAAAATTCAGAAGAGTTAGAACACATTACTAATAAACAGGAATATCATGGTTGATTAAAGTAGACCCTTTTTCACAACTTGCATTGAGCTGCCTCATCAGAGATTGTTGTTTGCCTTCATTTTACACTTAATATCCATAAAATATAGTTTCATATATTTTGTGAAAGGTTTTTGCCTCTCAAGAAATGTGGACAGTGGCCAGGTGGTCATGTCGCAGCCTCCAGCACATTTCTACATTATCAGCATAGGTTTGAATACAGCCTACTGCCCTTTAACACAAACTCTCTATCTTTCCCCACTGTCATCCTCTCTATCTGTTCAATAAAGTCAGAAAAAATATATTTTTAAAAGAAGTGACTGTAAAGATATTTATTGAATAACTAAAAATATGGAGAATAAAAATCCTCTGGAATGCCAGATTCATAGAGAATGATATCAATATAGGATAACATGAGAGATTAGTATGTGTGTTAATACACGCAGGCCTGCTACTATCCTTGCCATATCTGAGGGGTTTGGTCTCTGATAATGTGTAAACTGATAATGTCAGATGAAGATATGAGTGCATCTGCAAACCACAATGCCCATGGTCTTGTGCCAATACAAGATTCTGTACATTATATTACTGAATATAATTTGTTAAGATTCCTGGGGACAAATTAGTAAATCATATTTTATTCAGGGAGTTGAGAATTTAATATAAAAAAAATCGGACTTTATTGACTTCCTAATCTGAAAATTACATAATCAGATATAACCAAATAGAAAAGGGACCAAATCCCGTCACCTCAATAAGTGTTTTTCTAGTAGAGGGTGGGAGAGGAAGCAGGCAGAACAAAGAAACCCAGGCTCAGACAGGTCAGGTGCATTACAAAGTCCCGTCCCAGAGAGAGAACATCTGATAAAGCATAAAATTAGATTTTTCTCTCCAAAGGCACAATATGTACAGCTATTTCACATACACTGTAAACGTCGTTAAAGTGCACCATCCTATACATTCTCATACTTGATAGTGTGATATGATGTTTTACAAGATGCACAGACTGTGTGTCATGCCCTTGACTTGACCTGGTCTGTTCATGTCCAATTGACTAACTATCTGTTTTTATCCTGTGTGTAGGTATGACAGATATTCCCTTCAATCATGTTGTGTGCTTCAGGCTCAAAAACAAAAATTCAATGACTGTAAACTAAGGATATTGACACACTTAATTAAGAACAACATACAGGTAACTGCCAGAATAAAGAAAACACTTGAGTAAATTAGGGATACAAAGTATATTGAAAGCAGGTGCTTCCATACAGGTGTGGTTCCTCAGTTAATTAAGCAATTAACATCCCATCATTCTTAGGGTCATGTATAAAATGCCCAGTTACCCATTATTTTGGCTACCATGGCTAGAAGAAGAGATCTCAGTTTATCTGAAAGAGTGATCTACAAGGAACATAGGGGGTTTAAAGGATGTGTGTCTCAGTCACCAGATCTCAACCCAATTGAACACTTATGGGAGATTCTGGAGTGGCGCCTGAGACAGCGTTTTCCACCACCATCAACAAAACACCGAATTATGGAATTTCTCGTGGAAGAATGGTGTCGCATCCCTCCAATATAGTTCCAGATACTTGTAGAATCTATATAAAGGTGATTTGAAGCTGTTCTGGCTCGTGGTGACCCAACCCCTTATTAAGACACTTCATGTTGGTGTTTCCTTTATTTTGGCAGTTACCTGTGTTGTGGATATGTATAAATACATAACAATATAAACACATACATGGATGTGAATGTTATGTGATGTTCAAATGAGTAATGTTAGTGACAGTTATGAAGTTAAAGTGTTATTTGTTAGGAGCTTTATCTTGAATTACGTTTTCAATCTTGAATGAGTCCTAATTTGTAACCTAATGGTTTCCAGTCCAATATTGAATAAGTTAAAGGTGGCATGTGGGGGTTAATTACTACGATGAAACTCCTTCAACTAATTCAACATGACGATGAACTGTTGTTCATTTTTTTTTGCAATAAATGTTATTCATTGAAAAGTAATTAATGATTAAATAAATGTTAGAATTCCAAAACGGATACATAAAGTAACAGGATTCATTGTTACATGTTTAACTTAAACCATGATCTATTAAAATGAGCCTTAAGATGCAAGAGTGGATTGGTCTTTGTGCTTGTCTTGTCCACTGATTGACATATCCTTATCCAGAATAGAGACTGGAAGGGTTCCTAAGGAGCACCAGAACACATACACACACTCACAGACACTCTTGCGGACAGTTTGTGCCTCCACACCATCCTCGGCTTAAGCAAATTCCAGGGGGGATTCTTGGACAGTGTTGGGTCCCCATGGTGACCCGGGATTAACTGCAGCCCTTGGTGAGGGGACTGATGGACTAATGGAGGCCCATGAGTAGGCCTTCAGTTAGGGGCAGGTAGCTCCTCAGGGGGGAAAGGGGAGAGGGTGGCTGCTACTCACAGGCCAGCTTGCTGTCAAAGCTGGAGAGGGCAATGGCGAAGGCTTGGAGGGCACACATAGGGTAGTTGTAGTCCATAGTGAATACATCCTCCGCAACCCGCCCAAACTGCATCACAATGTAGTCCGCTAAAGGGGTGAGGACGAAACAGAAAACGAAGAAGTGATAACTTGATAAATGTGGGGTTTTAGTTACATAAAACAATATAAACTATCATTACTCAAATAAAAGTTTATTTGATTTATTTGACGTACACAGATTAGCAGATGTTAAAGCAGGTGCAGACCTTAAAAATATCACTTTAAAAGAAGGGAGTGAAAAGATATTTCTTGAATAAGTAAAAATATGGAGAATAAAAACCCTCCGGTATGCCAGATTCAGAGAATGACATAAATATAGGAAAAGATGAGAGATTAGTGTGTGTGTTAATACATACAGGCCTGCTGTTATCCTTGTACTGTGCTCTGTACTTTGTCTGCATACCAAATGGCACCCTATTCCCTATATCAGGGATGGGCAACTTCGATGGGGGTGGGGGCCACAAAATAGATAATTTTTACATTTTATCGTTCATTTAGTGCAATTCTACACATTGCCATTGGCTGTAGAAAAAGTGTTCGTTTTAAAGCAAGTTTGCTGCAATTCTACATATTTTGCCATGGGGCAGAGAGGAAAATGAGCCGTTTTACATATAATTTCCTGCAATTTTACACAGTTTGCCATAGGGTGGAGAGAAATGTTTGAAGTTTTTAATATGATATCTGAGTGAGACTGACTAACAAAATCAACTAACTTAGCAATCAAAAAAAAATGTTGACATGGGCTAATTGACTGACTATCAGTGACTGACATAAGAAGAGAAAAACTGCTGATGCACAACCACACTTCAAAATGACACCTTGTGTATTCTACTATTCTAACCTGCAACAGTAAGTTGAGACCCCGACTGATCAGAGGGCCGTCAAAAGGGGGGCCGCGCCGCTGGTTGCCCATCCCTGCCCTATATAGTGCACCAATTTTTCATCAGTAGGAAATAAGATGCACAAAGTATTTGACATGGAGGCAGTAAGAATCTGGAGAGCTCACGGTCATTGTCGTGGATGATCTGGAAATTCTTGACTGAGGCCTGAGTGACTCTGCCGTGGAAGTTGAGAACGTAGGACTGTGTGTCGTCGTTCCACACGGGGGTCTTGTTGTGAAGCTCGATCACGCTCTCTGTGCTCTTGTTCTGCCACCGCGCCAGTAAAGACTCATGGTCCTGAGTGGCGAGGATAAGTCACAGACAGGTGAACCATTACTCAAGGCAACCAACTGAAACCACAGCACCAGTCCCTAACATACTCTTCCTACATTGAGGAATATTTTTGTTGACTTACATTCCGTGGGCAGATGGCGACTCTCTCATGGTCCATGTTCATTCCAGGAATGATGACACTCATTTTACGAGGTCCTTTGAACCCTAAAACATTGGTTTCCTGAAAAATAAGTATAGTGGACTTATATTGTGGTCCAGTCTGTCAACCATAGTATGAGTCCTCGTTGATAATGTATCAGGTCAAAACCGTTGCCATTTAAATTGTGAGCACTAGGTGTCCCCATGTTGCAACACTAATGCTCTGTGGCTTTGCCTACTAACCCCATGATATTGTATGGATTCATCCAGGTTTGCCTCTTATCTTTTATTTTCTATTATTTGTGTGTCTGACACACCGATGTCTCCCCAGATGAAGGCACTGTTATTAAGGGGCTACGGGGGCTGGTTCCTAATGCCTGAGAGTAGTGCTCTGTGTGCGGTCTCTGTATGTATTTGACCTTGCTTGCCTCTCCTCTCTTATTTGTGTCTGACACGTCCATGTCTCCCCCAGACTAAGGCAACGCTAATTAGCTATGGGCCTGAGAGTAGCTTAATGTTTGCCTGTTTGTATCTGGGTAATAGACAACAGGAGGACTCACATAGCAGACAGCTGCCAGCTCCTGCCGCAGGTTAGTAGCCTCTAGGCTGGAGGTTGTCTTCCCAGGGTTCTGTCCACTGTCATACACTGTAAATTTGGTCCCCATGAGGTTGGACCTGCAGAGAAGAGAAAACAAACTGAGGATTACTGAGGGACTGGGAGAGTATGCCATGCCATACTAAAGGGACAAGGAGCCATTGAGACAGATGAAGGCAGTGGCCATTATCCCTAATCAGCCACCTCCTGGAGCCCATCCTTCCATCATACATTTACATTACATTTATGTCATTTAGCAGACGCTCTTATCCAGAGCGACTTACAAATTGGTGCATTCACCTTATGATATCCAGTGGAACAACCACTTTACAATAGTACATCTATATATTCTTTTTGGGGGGGGGTAGAAGGATTACTTTATCCTATCCCAGGTATTCCTTAAAGAGGTGGGGTTTCAGGTGTCTCCGGAAGGTGGTGATTGACTCCGCTGTCCTGGCGTTGTGATGGATCTTGTTCCACCATTGGGGTGCCAGAGCAGCGAACAGTTTTGACTGGGCTGGGCGGGAACTGTGCTTCCGCAGAAGTAGGGAGGCGAGCAGGCCAGAGGTGGATGAACGCAGTGCCCTTCTTTGGGTGTAGGGACTGATCAGAGCCTGAAGGTACGGAGGTGCCGTTCCCCTCACAGCTCCGTAGGCAAGCACCATGGTCTTGTAGGAGATGCGATCTTCAACTGGAAGCCAGTGGAGTGTGCGGAGGAGCGGGGTGACGTGCGAGAACTTGGGAAAGTTGAACACCAGATGGGCTGCGGCGTTCTGGATGAGTTGTAAGGGTTTAATGGCACAGGCAGGGAGCCCCGCCAGCAGCGAGTTGCAGTAATCCAGACGGGAGATGACAAGTGCCTGGATTAGGACCTGCGCCGCTTCCTGTGTAAGGCAGGGTCATACTCTGCGAATGTTGTAGAGCATGAACCTACAGGATCGGGTCACCGCCTTGATGTCAGCTGAGAACGACAGGGTGTTGTCCAGGGTCATGCAAAGACTCTTAGCACTCTGGGAGGAGGACACAATGGAGTTGTCAACCGTGATGGCGAGATCATGGAATGGGCAGTCCTTCCCCGGGAGGAAGAGCAGCTCCGTCTTGCCGAGGTTCAGCTTGAGGTGGTGATCCGTCATCCACACTGATATGTCTGCCAGACATGCAGAGATGCGATTTGCCACCTGGTTATCAGAAGGGGGAAAGGAGAAGATTAATCGGGTGTCATCTGCGTAGCAATGATAGGAGAGACCATGTGAGGATATGACAGAGCCAAGTGACTTGGTGTATAGCGAGAATAGGAGAGGGCCTAGAACTGAGCCCTGGGGGACACCAGTGGTGAGAGCACGTGGTGCGGAGACGGATTCTCGCCACGCCACCTGGTAGGAGTGACCTGTCAGGTAGGACGCAATCCAAGAGTGAGCCGCGCCGGAGATGCCCAACTCGGAGAGGGTTGAGAGGAGGATCTGATGGTTCACAGTATCAAAGGCAGCAGATAGGTCTAGAAGGATGAGAGGAGAGGAGAGAGAGTTAGCTTTAGCAGTGCGGAGAGCCTCCGTGACACAGAGAAGAGCGGTCTCAGTTGAATGGCCAGTCTTGAAACCTGACTGATTTGGATCAAGAAGGTCATTCTGAGAGAGATAGCAAGAGAGCTGGCCAAGGACGGCACGCTCAAGAGTTTTGGAGAGAAAAGAAAGAAGGGATACTGGTCTGTAGTTGTTGACATCGGAGGGATCGAGTGTAGGTCTTTTGAGAAGGGGTGCAACTCTCGCTCTCGAAGATGGGACGTAGCCAGCGGTCAAGGATGAGTTGATGAGCGAGGTGAGGTAGGGGAGAAGGTCTCCGGAAATGGTCTGGAGAAGAGAGGAGGGGATAGGGTCAAGCGGGCAGGTTGTTGGGTGGCCGGCCTTTACAAGTCGCAAGATTTCATCTGGAGAGAGGGGAGAAAGAGGTTAAAGCATAGGGTAGGGCAACGTGAGCAGGACCAGCGGTGTCGTTTGACTTAACAAACGAGGATCGAATGTCGTCAACGTTTTTTTCAAAATGGTTGATGAAGTCATCCGCAGAGAGGGAGGGGGGGGGGGGAGGGGGAGGAGGATTCAGGAGGGAGGAGAAGGTGGCAAAGAGCTTCCTAGGGTAAGAGGCAGATGCTTGGAATTTAGAGTGGTAGGAAGTGGCTTTAGCAGCAGAAACAGAGGAAGAAAATGTAGAGAGGAGGGAGTGAAAAGATGCCAGGTCCGCAGGGAGGCTAGTTTTCCTCCATTTCCGCTCGGCTGCCCGGAGCCCTGTTCTGTGAGCTCGCAATGAGTCGTCAAGCCACGGAGCAGGAGGGGAGGACCGAGCCGGCCGGGAGGATAGGGGACATAGAGAGTCAAAGGATGCAGAAAGGGAGGAGAGGAGGGTTGAGGAAGCAGAATCAGGAGATTGGTTGGAGAAGGATTGAGCAGAGGGAAGAGATGATAGGATGGAAGAGGAGAGAGTAGCAGGAGAGAGAGAGCGATGGTTGCGACGGCGCAATACCATCTGAGTAGGGGCAGAGTGAGTAGTGTTGGAGGAGAGCGAGAGGGAAAAGGATACAAGGTAGTGGTCGGAGACTTGGAGGGGAGTTGCAGTGAGATTAGTAGAAGAACAGCATCTAGTAAAGATGAGGTCAAGCATATTGCCTGCCTTGTGAGTAGGGGGTGACGGTGAGAGGGTGAGGTCAAAAGAGGAGAGGAGACAATGAGCAGGAAAAAGGCTCTGCTAATCAACCTTAAGAAAACAATACATTTTTATCCAGGCCATGATGCGCAATCAATGTAAATGGTTTACATCATCATCATCATTGTCTTTAATGACTCAACCGTTTACCAGTCAGTCATTCAAAAGTCACCATCTCATTATTTCAAATTACAATTAGTATTTATCATATCTTACAGTACATGCAATCATGGTATTTATACTATTGCCATAGTAAATTGAATTTATGAATTAAAACAGCATTATTTCGTTATTAGCTGTCAAAATAAATAATTGTATGGCTATAAACAGTTGGAGAGGGTTAGATAAGACGTCTGCACAGCTAGGTTGAATAATGGCTCATATCTCTGTTAATCCCTTTACCTCAATCACAACTGGAGCCCCTAATGGCGGATTGGACGGCTCTTAAAGGTCAATTGAAAAGTCAGGAGCTCATTTGTGAGGCTTGTCCATGACTCTCACAAGTGGCAGGTGAAAGGTCAGCTGCTCATCTCAATCCAGCTCTCCATCAGTCAAGTGTTACTGTGATGGTAGAGGCGTGAGGAGTGAGAGGGACGAGAGGCGTGGAGGGGAGGGTAGCCTATCGACCAGCAGAAGCAGCCAGTACACCAGATTAATGAAGAGCGTGGCCAGGCCATGTTTGATTAGACTACCTGGGGGGCTCTCTCTGTGGAGCCACTGTGCTGTGGCAGAGCTGATGCTATCTCTGAGGAGCGCTTATGTCACTGCCTGCCTGGAAATCAAAGCCTGGAGCCCCGGCACAATTCTATACTAACACAGACAGTGAGCAGGCCCAGACAATATGTGACTGGTTACAGGATCGGCAGCGTTTGAGGCTAGTTCCTACTTCACAGCAGGGCCGTTTTAATATATTTGTTGATTTTTTTTGCACAAAAGCCTTCTTGAACATGTGACCTTTCATGTGCCTTAATCACAAACTTGTACGGGATCCGTAAATATGAATAAAATGTTTGATTATGGAGAAAGCCCTGAGCTATATAAAATGTGTTCTTAACTGACTTGCCTAGTTAAATAAAGGTTAAATAAAAAAATAAGAAATAAGAATGACAGGATCCTTCCTTGCTAGCCATGATTGGTTGAGATAACGGAGGGTCAACCATGCTGACGGTTGCTGGCCATGAGTTTACATGAATTCTGTGAAAAGAGATGGGTGGGGCTAAGTCTTAAGAGCGTGTGAACGATCCTGAATGGGCATAAAAAGAGCTCATTAGAAAAAAAATCTGTTAAATTTAACATAAGCCCCCACAGTGAAATCTCGTCACAGAAAGTACGTATTCATACCCCTTTACTTACTCCATATTTTGTTGTGTTTTTTCTCTTTCTCACTCATCTACACACAATACCCCATGATGTCAAAGTAAAAATGTTTTCAGATTTTTTTTGCAAATGTTTTGAAAATAAAATACAGAAATATCTAATTTACATAAGTATTCACACCACTGAATCAATACATGTTAGAATCACCTTTGGCAGTGACTACAGCTGTGAGTCTTTCTGGGTAAGTCTCTATGAGCTTTGCACACTTGGATTATACAATATTTGCACATAAAAAAAAATCTTCAAGCTAAAGTTGGTTGTTAATCATTGCTAAACAGCCATTTTCAAGTCTTGCCACATTTTCAAGTCTTGCCACTGAGTAACTACGCCACTCAGGAACATTCAATGTTGTCTTGGTAAGCAACACCGGTGTATATTTGGCCTTGTGTTTTAGGTTATTGTCCTGCTGAAAGGTGAATTTGTCTCCCGGTGTCTGTTGGAAAGCAGAGTAAAAGGATTTTGCCTGAGCTTAGCTCTATTCCACTTATTTTTATCCCCAAAAACTCCCTAGTCCTTGTCGATGACAAGCATACCGATAAAATGATTCAGTCACCACCATGCTTGAAAATATGAAGAGTGGTACTCAGTGATGTGTTGTGTTGGACTTGCCCCAAACATAACGCTTTGTATTCAGGACATAAAGTACATTTCTTTGCCAATTTTCTTGTTTTACTTTAGTTCTTTAGTGCAAACAGGATGCATGTTTTGGAATATTTTTATTCTGTACAGGCTTCCTTCTTTTCACTCTGTCATTTAGGTTAGTATTGTCGGGTAACTACAATGTTGTTGATCCATCCTGAGTTCTCCTATCACAACCATTAATCTCTGTAACTGTTTTAAACTCACCATTGGCCTCATGGTGAAATACCTGTGCGGTTTCCTTCTTCTCCGGCAACTGAGTTAGGAAGGAGGCATGTATCTTTGTAGTGACTCAGTGTATTGATACACCATCCAAAGCGTAATTAATAACTCACCAGGCTCAAAAGGATATGTCTGCTTTATACCCATCTTTTTCCCATCTACCAATAGGTGCCCTTCTTTGCAAGGCATTGGAAAACCTCCCTGGTCTTTGTGGTTGAATCTGTGTTTGAAAATCACTGCTCAACTGCTTACAGATAATTGTATGTGTGAGGTACAGGTATGAGGTAGTTATTCGAAAATCATGTTAAACACAAAAGTTGCACACAAAGCGACTCCATGCAACTTATTATATGACTTGTTAAGCAAATATTTACCCCTGAAGTTATTTAAGCTTGCCATAACAAACGGGTTGAATACATTTCAGCTTTTCATTTTTTATAAATTTGTTAAAAACTCTAAAAACATAGGGTATTGTGTGTAGGCCAGTGACACAAAATCTCAATTTAATCATTTTTAACACAACAAAATATTGAAATACTTTATGTGAACACTTTCTGAAGGCACTGTATGTATGTGCACACAGCATGCACGCACACGCACACGCACACACACACACACACACACACACACACACACACACACACACACACACACACACACACACACACACACACACACACACACACACACACACACACACACACAAAGCTGATAAATCAAAACAATGTACAGTGCCTTGCAAAAGTATTCACCCCCTTGGCGTTTTCCTATTTTGTTGCATTACAACCTGTTATTTAAATGGATTTTTATTTGGATTTCATGTAATGGACATACACAAAATAGTCAAAATTGGTGAAGTGAAATGAAAAAAAGAACTTGTTTAAAAGAATTATAAAAACGGAAATGTGGCGCATGCATATGTATTCACCCCCTTTGCTAGGAAGCCCCTAAATAAGATCTGGTGCAACCAATTACCTTCAGAAGTCACACAATTAGTTAAATAAAGTCCACCTGTGTGCAATCTAAGTGTCACATGATCTGTCACATTATCTCAGTATATATATATCTGTTCTGAAAGGCTCCAGAGTCTGCAACACCACTAAACAAGGGGCGCCACCAAGCAAGTGGCACCATGAAGACCAAGGAGCTCTCCAAACAGGTCAGGGACAAAGTTGTGGAGAAGTACAGATCAGGGTTGGGTTATAAAAAAATATCTGAAACTTTGAACATCCCACGGAGCACCATTAAATCCATTATTCAAAAATTGAAAGAATATGGCACCACAACAAACCTGCCAAGAGAGGGCCGCCCACCAAAACTCACGGACCAGCCAAGGAGGGCATTAATCAGAGAGGCAACAAAGAGACCAACGATAACCCTGAAGGAGCTGCAAAGCTCCACAGCGGAGATTGGAGTATCTGTCCATAGAACCACTTTAAGCCGTACACTCCACAGAGCTGGACTTTACAGAAGAGTGGTCAGAAAAATATAAGCAATCATGTTTGGTGTTCGCCAAAAGGCATGTGGGAGACTCCCCAAACATATGGAAGAAGGTACTCTGGTCAGATGAGTCTAAAATTGAGATTTTTAGCTATCAAGGAAAACGCCGTCTGGTGCAAACCCAACACCTTTCATCACCCCGAGAACACTATCCCCACAGTGAAGCATGGTGGTGGCAGCATCATGCTGTGGGGATGTTTTTCATCGGCAGGGACTGGGAAACTGGTCAGAATTGATGGAATGATGGATGGCACTAAATACAGGGAAATTCTTGAGGGAAACCTGTTTCAGTCTTCCAGAGATTTGAGACTGGGACGGAGGTTCACCTTCCAGCAGGACAATGACCCTAAGTATACTGCTAAAGCAACACTCGAGTGGTTTAAGGGGAAACATTTAAATGTCTTGGAATGGCCTAGTCAAAGCTCAGACCTCAATCCAATTGAGAATATGTGGTATGACTTAAAGATTGCTGTACACCAGCAGGAACCCATCCAACTTGAAGGAGCTGGAGCAGTTTTGCCTTGAAGAATGGGCAAAAAACCCAGTGGCTAGATGTGCCAAGCTTAGAGAGACATACCCCAAGAGACTTGCAGCTGTAATTGCTGCAAAAGGTGGCTCTACAAAGTATTCACTTTGGGGGGGGGGGGGGGATAGTTATGCACGCTCAAGTTTTCTGTTTTTTTGGTCTTATTTCTTGTTTGTCTCACAAAACATATTTTGCATCTTCAAAGTGATAGGCATGTTGTGTAAATCAAATGATACAAACCCTCCCAAAATCCATTTTAATTATAGGTTGTAAGGCAGCAAAATAGAAAAATTGCCAAGGGGGGTGAATACTTTCGCAAGCCACTGTAGACATACTGTAGTCAGTGCAGACCCACCCACACATCCTTATAGGAAGTGTCTGCCAGGGTGTGTAGGCTGCAGCAGTGCCCCTCTCCCCTCTTCAGGGTGCCCAATGGGTCTCTCTGTCCTTGTTTTAATCAACCCTGGCCCCCTGGCTGCCAACACGCAGGTGTTGCTTCCTCATCCCAACAATGAGCGCTCAAACGGAAGTAATGAATCCAATTACTTTGTCTTCTCCAAGAGAGCAGCCAGGTGTGGGCCTGCATAGCCCCCAATTCATTACAGCATATATCAAACAGCACATTCATTCAGCTAATCCAAAAAGGCAAACGTCCTTCATGCATAATATATTTAAGGTTAGAGAATGCCATGGAGTTGACAAATAAGTATGAGCGTGCACTCAGTAGCTTGCTCTACTCTACATTGTTGTGATACCTCTGCCCATAGACCTACAGTCTGAAAGAGAAACAACCATCTTCCACAGCTTCTTGGAAGGTAATCTGGATTTCTCATAACGATGGGCTCTTTATTGTGAAAATGGCAGCTGCAGCCCCGTGGTCAGAAGAAACAGCAGCAGACTCACTCACCTCAGCTTCCCGATGAAACTCTCCCCCCCTCGAGACAGATCAGTGGGATCGATGGAGATGAGGTAATTAGATGTTTTGCTCTTCTTTCTCTTCCTTCCAGCTAACAGGAACACCTATGGCAAGAACAAATCCAATTAGCAAAGCAACATCATCAGAAACAACACCATCATCAATAAGCCCTGGGACATGAGCCTGCAACACCTAAATTAGCCTCATCTAACCAGCTCCACTAAACAATCAAATCATGGACTCCTTTCTCAGCCTGTCACAGATGATTGGTCGTGCTAATTCATAGTATAGTTTTTGTAGTTTTTGTTCATAGGCAGAGGGCCAAGTACTGTTAGGATGGATGGTGGCCCTAAAGCAGTGCTGTTCAAATCTGGTCCTGGAGGGCAGAAAAACGTATGTTTTTTGTTTTGCACTCACCTGGTGTCCTAGGACTATAATCAGTCCCTTAGTAGAAGGAGAGGATGAAAAGCAGTAGTTTTTTGGCCATCCAGGACCGACATTGAACAGCCCTGCCCTAAAGGGTCACACTTTGCGTCCTGTCAGTGTGGTAAGTATTTATCCTTCTGCTCCACACTCACCTTCTTCCCATCCTCCCTCTCCAGGTGGAGGTAGTAGGTAGGGTACATGCCTCGGTCCATGCCCTTCTTGTCTCTGGTGATCCTGCACTTCACCGTGATCCCCTGAGGGGCTGGTCTCAAGGTGAACTCCTCCAGGTCATCCACGTCGATGGCAGGCTCACTGACGGGAGGGGTGGACGCTGAGGCTGCCTCCTGACGGACAGAGAGAGACAGCCCATCAGCCCACACCACGTTCAAAACATCAGATTACCGGACCTTCGGCTGTTCTGCTTCCCTTCCATTATAAAATGGTAATGGTTATTATAAAACATCCATTGGGGACTGAAACTACATTAGCACATTGTGTTTAAAACCATGAGGCTGTGTAGATGCCATCTGGGTTTCAACAGGGGGTTAGATCCACATGCAAGGACCAGGCAGCGAGGAGACATGATTAACAACCAAACTTATAGTAACAGACAGACTGTCTCAGCAGCTTGGTGACTTGGTCAGGTGCTCAGGGTAGCTTCTAATGTCACTCCTGATGTCAGGTGCCTCTCTAAAGCCCACAGTACACTAAGGAGTCACTTCCCCTCAACCTCCTCGAACCACAGGAGACTACACAGCCCACCGCCTCCTCTGACTAGCTCTACCTCTGAGTCAGACGGCAGGAGAGGAAAGAAACAGCAGAGAAAAATAGCCTGTTCTCACACCACATTTCCTGCGGGTTTAAAATATTCATACAAATAATAATCAGCAGTTATTTCGGCATATGAAAGATGATGACAAGTCAGAAATACCAGAGCTAACCTAAGACTTAGTAGCCTGCCATTTTGTGGACTGTCATTTGTCTTTTCAGGGGGGTATATTAAATAGCATTTCAAAACTGCCATGGGGCCAAAGTGCCAGGGTTTGTCATTTGCATGATAGAAAGCCATGCCAACCGGAATATTATATACAGCTACCAAAGAGTTCAGCAAGGACATGATTCAGAGAGGCAGTTTGATATACAAAAGTTCCCCTTTCCCCTCTCAGATGGATTCATGAGACTGCTTATGTTCTGAGATCAGGGGAAAAACTCCCATTTCCATTAGGTAAAACTATTCACATCAGAAGATGTCTGGGCTGCTTCCATGCATCAACAAACTACAGTTCAAATGACAATAATAAAGATACACAAGAGGAATAGGTTGATCATAATGTAGCCCAAAACACAAAACTGCTCCGTCGTCATTCCCCAAATGGACTGATGGCTGAGCCCCGCTGAGTAGATTAGTGCACACTGTGTGTAAAGTAAAAGCTCCATCCAAGAGTCAGGAATCAATAGATGACCACAGAGCATCAGATGGTGTACCTTGCAGGACTTCTTGCTGGTGGCAGAGCCTGGCCGTGTGTTACTGTTGAGCTGAGAGGAACTGGAACTGACTTCATCCTCGTCATCCTCCTCTTCGTCAAAGTTCATACTACTAGAAATACCTTCAAACAGAAAATACATAATGTAATGGCATTGTCGTGCTCCTAGTAATGCTGTTTGAATAATAACAGAACTGTAAATGCATGCTGCACCATACACAAAGCACTGTACACAAAGACACAACACACAGGAACATAGACACATACGCCTGTTCTGAAACATCAGTTCATGGAGAGGTTTGGATACACTACTGTAAGTCTAAAGGCAGGGTAGTGTTCTGGGTAGAGTCTGAATTGTATAAGGCTCTCTCTCCAACAGGGAAAGAACCATGAAAAGCTGCCAATACACACCTGTAGCGTGCTCACTAAAAGCATCACAACATAAGCCTCAGGTCATAGTATACCTGTTCCTTCCTGAATTGGTTGGTTGCCCATGACAATTTTAAAGAAAAATGTATCTGTCACTGTACAGTATGTTTTCAGCTATCAAAAGGTGGTGGAAACTGGAAACCTATTTACCAGGAGGGACAAAACAAGTGGAGTACTGTTGATGTTTTTAGTAAGGTGTTTGTTATTCATGATGTAATAAGCATGATGTTACTGTTTAGTTGGCTTAGATGTTATTGTTCAGTTGGCAAAGATCTCAGGGGAAAGGAGAGCTGTATTTGACAGGTCTTACTGTATAATAAATCCAAGGTCCTCACAATCTCATTCTCAGACCAATCACTGCATGATTGGAGAGGCCAAGTGCCAATCACTCTCTGACCTGTGTTTCAGACCAATCGAAGCCACAGAGGGACTGTACATGTACACAGATCAGGCTGGAGGCCATGGATAGGCCTATATGTATTGATACCTTTCTTAAGCATGGTGACCCTCAGGTCCTGCTTGCCCTGTGGCTGAGCACTGATCACAGCATCTCCCTCACTCCCCTCCTCCACGGCCCAGTGACCCACCGTCATGATCTGGATCTGGCCTTCTTCCTGGAAGGATGCCGGCCCATCGAGTCCTGCCACACCACCACACCCAACCAGCCCCATCAGGGTCAGACCTCCATAGTCGTACAGTAACAGTAGTAACACACATGCATTAGATCATGCACAAACATACTGTAATGTGTCAACACTCACACATAACATGCCTACATGCATGCAAACATGACATGGAGAATGAATGGAAATCTGTTGGAAAAAACTCAAACTACAGTATAAGTAAATGGAGTCTAGTAGATGACATTTGCCTGGGTAATAGGGGTCATGCAGTAAAATTCAGATTTGAAAGCCTTTGTGGGTTGATGTGGTATATTTTCGGCCTGACTCTTAAGACTTCCGCTGCTTCTTTGCCATTCAATTAGCCTGCGTAACAGGGCAGAACATGATGCCCCTGCTGCTACAGTCAGCTACTGACTCAGCCAATCAAGCACAAGATTACTAGTCCCTTTCACACGAATGGAGTGGTCGGGGGCCTCATTTATAAACCGTGCGTATGTACAAAATATACCCCAGAACATGCGTGTGCCAGTCTTCATGCAAAAGTTAACTTGACATGAGAATGTGGTCACCTTCCTGAAAACCTTAGACCATGTGTACGCACAGTTTCGAGTGGTTGAAGTATTGCTATTGCAAGCAGGCAAGTGGCCAAGTATTTTGTGCAACTGGGGATAAGATGGCCATGTTTGTCATATTTCTTCTATTCTTTTTAACGAGCGCCTTATAAACTGCTTATGTACCAAAAACCCTGTTGTTTTGACAAGTGGCAAATAATCATTCATATTGATTAGGGGAGAAATCAGCTTTGTGTGCACTGTTGAAACTAACACAACTCAAAAACCACATGGAAACTGGAAATAATTTTTACATCACTCGTTAAAGGTCAACCTGCTGATGAGAACCAGCTACATTTTGTAGTGATGCATTTTGCTTTGGGGGTGTGGCCAAAACAGAAAGAGAAACGCAACACTTATTTGTCAATCACTCATACTGATATCACATTAAAATCAGTAGAATGAGAGGGGGGAGTCGGGTTACACGTCCTGTTCAAACTAACCTTATAAAACAACACGGAATCTGTGAATAATATGTATATCACTGGTTAGAGGACAACTTGTAGAAGGCAGCCAGCTACATTTAGGATTGTTGCATTTTGTTGCAAGTGGGTCGCCAACGCGGAAAGACAAACAACATTATTTTGTTAATCAGTCATATCGATATCAATTTGAAATCAACAGAGCAGGGGCAAACGTTTGGAGTGTATGCACGGTTTAAACTAACACTATTCAAAGGCCACAATGAATCTGAGAATCATTTGTATACCACTGGTTAGAAGAGAATTTGCTGTAGATAGTCATCTAAATTCTAGAATGTCGGATGGAAGTTGTGAGGATGCCGAAACAGGGAAGGAAACAAATCAATTGCTTTGTTATTTAACTTCAACAAATCACGACCCACCATAGGATATCAACAGTGACAAGGGTTAGCTGTTATTTGAGTGATAAATCCATGTATTGGTGTGAGGCCAGTGACTTTTATACAGAGAGCATTTCAAATTTTGTCTGCCATTTGAGTTTGAAAATGACAGTAGAATTCGAAGTCTCAAGACCCCCAGTCTAACCTGAGGTAAAAAGGATGTGTAATTACCCTCAATTCGATGTGGTCGAAACGTGAGGTTGTTTAATGTAGTAACAGATACGGTCTTAGTACAGGAAATTAGCACAAATAATCAAAAATCTAATATGTAGCCTTGTCTCACAGCTAAATATGTCACAGAAACCTGTAAATGTACAGTTGAAGTCGGAAGTTTACATACACTTAGGTTGGAGTTAATAAAACTCGTTTTTCAACCACTCCACAAATTTCATGTTAACAAACTATAGTTTTGGCAAGTCGGTTAGGACATCTACTTTGTGCATGACACAAGTCATTTTTCCAACAATTGTTTACAGAAAGATTATTTCACTTATAATTCACTGTATCACAATTCCAGTGGGTCAGAAGTTTACATACACAAAGTTGACTGCGCCTTTAAACAGCTTGGAAAATTCCAGAAAATTATGTCATGGCTTTAGAAGCTTCTGATAGGCTAATTGACATCATTTGAGTCAATTGGAGATGTACCTGTGGATGTATTTCAAGGCATACCTTCAAACTCAGTGCCTCTTTGCTTGACATCATGGGAAAATCAAAAGGAATCAGCCAAGACCTCAGAAAAAAATATGTGGACCTCCACAAGTCTGGTCCATCCTTGCGAGCAATTTCCAAATGCCTGAAGGTACCACGTTCATCTGTACAAACAATAGTACGCAAGTATAACCACCATGGGACCAGGCAGCCATCATACCGCTCAGGAAGGCGACACGTTCTGTCTCCTAGAGATGAACGTACTTTGGTGCGAAAAGTACAAATCAATCCCAGAACAACAGCAAAGGACCTTGTGAAGATGCTGGAGGAAACAGGTACAAAAGTATCTATATCCACAGTAAAACAAGTCCTATATCGACATAACCTGAAAGGCCGCAAAGCAAGGAAGACGCCACTGCTCCAAAACCGCCATAAAAAAAGCCAGACTATGGTTTGCAACTGCACATGGGGACAAAGATGGTACTTTTTGGAGAAATGTCCACTGGTCTGATGAAACAAAAATATAACTTTTTGGCCATAATGACCATCATTATGTTTGGAGGAAAAAGGGGGAGGCTTGCAAGCCGAAGAACACCATCCCAACCGTGAAGCACAGGGGTGCAGCATCATGTTGTGGGAGTGCTTTGCTCCAGGAGGGACTGGTGCACTTCACAAAATAGATGGCATCATGAGGGAGGAAAATTATGTGGATATATTGAAGCAACATCTCAAGACATCAGTCAGGAAGTTAAAGCTTGGTCACAAATGGGTCTTCCAAATGGACAATGACCCCAAGCATACTTCCAAAGTTGTGGCAAAATGGCTTAAGGACAACAAAGTCAAGGTATTGCAGTGGCCATCACAAAGCCCTGACCTCAATCCTATAGAAAGTGTGTGCGAGCAAGGAGGCCTACAAACCTGACTCAGTTACACTAGCTCTGTCAGGAGGAATGGGCCAAAATTCACCCAACTTATTGTGGGAAGCTTGTGGAAGGCTACCCGAAACGTTTGACCCAAGTTAAACAATTTAAAGGCAATGCTACCAAATACTAATTGATGCTATGTAAACTTCTGACCCACTGGGAATGTGATGAAAGAAATAAAAGCTGAAAGAAATAATTCTCTCTACTATTATTCAGACATTTCACATTCTTAAAATAAATGTGGTGATCCTAACTGACCTAAGACAGGGAATTTTTACTAGGATTAAATGTCAGGAATTGTGAAAAACTAGGTTTAAATGCATTTGGCTAAGGTGTATGGCTAAGACTTCAACTGTATGTTAAACTGCAATCAAGATTAAAGACTAGTAAACTGAGGAACATTTTCTCTCTCGTGTCTCTCCGGCGCACAATGTCCATCTCTTAGCCTACCCACACCAGTGATAAACACACCACCACAATATGGGAGTGGTTCAATCCTATCAGATTTTGGAACCATTCCTATTGGACTCCTAAAGGATTCTATCCTATAGGATCCTACAGGATGGAACCCCCCCCCCCCCCAAAAAAACGATCATATTTTAGAACCCGTCCTATCGGATAAAATCCTCTAGGATAGGACCTATAGAATAAAATCCAATAGGGTAGATTCCAAAATGATTTTCTATTGGATAATAATATCTTTTTTAAAATTGGATTTGGGGGATTTTTGGACTGGGGTAGCCTTTTCAGAAATGACGCACAGATATTTAGTGTCAAATTTACACAACGGTTATAAATGAGGCCCCCTGGTCATTACTGCTTCAAAGCCACTGACATACTGTTTTTCCTCATCCTCTTCTGTCTCACCACCATAGCAGTGCAACAAGCGATTAAATGAGATGAGCCAGATGAAATCACGGCCGGTAAAACGCACATTCTGAAAGAGTGTTTTATTGCTCCCAACTGAATAAGTTACTGTCTTTTTAACACTGTGATTACACAAGAATTACTGCTGCTTTCAGAGGGAGATTGCAGCCCTTTGTTAGT
The DNA here is from genome assembly GCF_965601325.2 of Salmo salar. NCBI lineage: Eukaryota > Metazoa > Chordata > Actinopteri > Salmoniformes > Salmonidae > Salmo > Salmo salar. Next base: position 26,719,007 of record NC_138316.1, on the reverse strand, counting down.
GTGGTGTTAGCGACGAAGCTAACCCTCGTTTCAGAGAGCAGCTGAGTGTGTGTATGTGTGTGTGTGTGACGAGGTAAGCCATCATTCCGTAAGAAGAAAGGGGCCATATCGGTGTTGAATGACGTCGTGACTCTGGTCTGAATAATCACTAGCCCTAAGTGAATCACATTGGAGGACAAAACAATAACATTGAACAGATGAGTAAGGATTACAAAAGCATCCTGAGATGACTAACAGCCATGTTACCTACACTACCATTCAAAAGTTTGCGGTCACTTAGAAATGTCGCTGTTTTTGAAAGAAAAGCACATTTTGTGTTATTTTTAAAATATTGTCAAATTGATCAGAAATACAGTGTAGACATTGTTAATGTTGTAAATGACTATTGTAGCTGGAAACGGAAGATTTTTTTATAGAATATCTAATACCACAGTTGTCTACATCCCTCCACAAACCAACACCACTTTGGCACTCAACGAACTGTATGCTGCCATAAACAAACAAGAAACCACTCACCCAGAGACAGCGTTTCTGGTGGGCGGAGACTTTAACGCAGGGAGACAAAACAGTTCTACTTAGGGTTGCAAAATTCTGAAAACTTTCAGTAAATTCACTGTTTTTCCCCGAAATTCTTGTTGGAGGATTGTGGATTTCCTGCTTATTCCCTCCTGATTCCGGGAAACCTGAGCTACCGCTTACAAGGAATGGGACACATACATGGACGCATACAAGAAAGCCCGGTATGACCTCGGACGAGACATTGAACATGCAAAAGGACAATATAGGAGAATGGTGGAATTCTATTACACCGACTTCAACGCTTGTCGTATGTGGCAGGGCTTACAGACGATAACATATTACAAAGGGAAACCCAGTGAGATGCCCAGTGATGCAGAATGCCCAAACGAGCTAAATGCTTTTTATGCACACTTCGAAGAATACAACACTAAGTCTTGTGTGAAAATCCCAGTACTGAGTCGATGTGCAATAGTACAGGGTAATTGAGGTAAATGTACATATAGGTAGGGATAAAGGTACTAGGCAACAAGATAGATAATAAACAGTAGCAGCAGCGTTGTGATGAGTCAAAAGAGAGTGCAAAAAGGGTTCCAATCTCAATTACACTTCACAATGCCCTATCCTACCTGGACAAGAGGGAAAATAACTATGTGAGAATGCTGTTCATCGACTACAGCTCAGCGTTCAACATTATATTCCCCTCCAAGCTCATCACCAAGCTGGGAACCCTGGGACTGAACACCTCCATCTGCAACTGGATCCTGGAATTCCTGACGGGCCGGCCCCAGGTGGTGTGGGTAGGCAACAACACCTCCGCCACGTTGACCCTCAACACGGGGGCCCCTTAGGGGTGTGCACTTAGTCCCCTCCTATACTCCCTGTTCACCCTCGACTGCGTGGCCACGCACGACTCCAACACCATCATCAGGTTCGCTGACGACACAACGGTGATAGACCTAATCAGCCTACAGGGAGGTCAGACTTAGCAGTATGGTTCCAGAACAACAACCTCTCCTTCAACGTCAGTAAGACCAAGGAGCTGATCATGAACTACAGGACAGAGGTGAAAGCACACCCCCATCCACATCGACGAGGCTGTAATGTAGCAGGTTGAGAGCTTCATGTTCCTTGGCGTCCACATCACTAAGGACTTACCATGGTCCCACACACCCGCACATTTGTGAAGAGGGCATAACAATGCCTCTTCCCACTCAGGAAGCTAAAAAGATTTGGTATGGGCCCTCAGATCTTCAAGAAGTTCTATAGTTGCATCATCAAGAGCATCTTGACTGGCTGCATCACTGCTTGGTATGGCAAATGCACTGCCTTCGACCGCGAAGTGCTACAGAGGGTGGTGCTTATACCCCAGTACATCACTGGGGCTTAGCTCTCTGCCATCCAGGACCTCTATATCAGGCGGTGTGCGAGGAAAGCCCGAAAAATTGCCAAAGACTCCAGCTACCTTAGCCATAGACTGTTCACTCTGCCACCGTCTGGCAAACGGTACCAAAGCATCAGCTCTCAGACCAACAGGCTCTGAGACAACTTCTACCCCCAAGCCATAAGACTGCTAAATAGGCATAAGACTGCTAAATAGTTTATTAAATCGTTGCCCGGAATATCTGCTCTGACCCCATCCTGCACTGACTCTATGCACTCTCACATCTATGTACTGTATACACACTATATTCACGCTCACACACACTACACTGACACTCTCACACAAAACCCACACACATACACACACTTTTACACTCATCATATGCTGCTGCTACTCTGTTCTCTATTTTACTCTTATCTATCTGGATGACTAGTCACTTTATCCTGCCTTAATGTACATATTGACTTAAAATACCTCGTACCTCTCTGCACATTGATCTGGTACTTGTACTCCCTGTATATAAATTCTGCAAAAAAAAGAAACGTCCTCTCAAGTTCCCAGACATTTCTGGGGGGGAATAGCCCGAACCCTCACCCTCTGATCCAACAAGTCCCAGACATGCTCAATGGGACTGAGATCCGGGCTCTTCGCTGGCCATGGCAGAACACTGACATTCCTGTGTTGCAAGAAATTATGCACAGAACGAGCAGTATGGCTGGTGGCATTGTCATGTTGGAGGGTCATGTCAGGATGAGCCTGCAGGAAGGGTACCACATGAGGGAGGAGGAGGTCATCCCTGTAACGCAACAGCATTTAGATTGCCTGCAATGACAACAAGCTCAGTCCGATGATGCTGTGACACACCGCCCTAGACCATGACGGACCCTCCACCTCCAAATCGATCCCGCTCCAGAGTACAGGCCTCGGTGTAACGCTCAATCCTTCGACGATAAACGCGAATCCGACCATTACCCCTGGTGAGACAAAACCACGACTCGTCAGTGAAGAGCATTTTTGCCAGTCCTGTCTGGTCCAGCGACAGTGGGTTTGTGCCCATAGGTGACGTTGTTGCCGGTGATGTCTACTGAGGACCTGCCTTACATCAGGCCTACAAGCCCTCAGTCCAGCCTATTGCGGACAATCTGAGCACTGATGGAGGAATTGTGCGTTCCTGGTGTAACTCGGGCAGTTGTTGTTGCCATCCTGTACCTGTCCCACAGGTGTGATGTTTGGATGTACCGATCCTGTGCAGGTGTTGTTACACGTGGTCTGCCTCTGTGAGGACGATCAGCTGTCCATCCTGTCTCCCTGTAGCGCTGTCTTAGGCGTCTCACAGTACGGACATTGCAATTTATTGCCCTGGCCACATCTGCAGTCGCCATGCCTCCTTGCAGCATGCCTAAGGCATGTTCACACAGATGAGCAGGGACCCTGGGCATCTTTTTTTTGTGTTTTTCAGAGTCAGTAGAAAGGCCTCTTTAGTGTCCTAAGTTTTCATAACTGTGACCTTAAATTGCCTACCGTCCGTAAGCTGGTAGTGTCTTGACGGCCATCCACAGGTGCATGTCCATTAATTGTTTATGGTTCATTGAACAAGCATGGGAAACAGTGTTTAAACCCTTTACAATGAAGATCTGTGAGGTTATTTGGATTTTTACGAATTATCTTTGAAAGACAAGGTCCTGAAAAAGGGACATTTCTTTTTTTGCTGAGTTTAGCTCCATTATTGTGTATACTTATTCATCTTGTGTTACTATTTTTTTTTTTATAATAATATTTTAAAATATGTATTGTTGGGAATGGCTCATAAACAAGCATTTCAGACAGCCACTGGCAATTTATGTTATTTTTAAATTGTTTTTAAATTTAACTTGGCAAGTCAGTTAAGAACAAATTCGTATTTACAATGACGGCCTACACCGGTCAAACCCGGACAATGTTGGGCCAATTGTGTGCCACACTATGGGGCTCCCAATCACGGCTGGTTCTGATACAGCCTGGAATCAAACCAGGGTGTCTGTAGTGACGCCACAAGCACTGAGATGCAGTGCCTTAGACCGCTGCGCCACTCGGGAGCCCCGAAATACAGAAACTCAGAAGCTGAGAGAGACATCAAAGTGAGAGAGAGAGCACAATTTCACACTTCCATTTCAATTCATGCTGCTTACGTATGAAGTCTGTATCAAGGACAAGGAGCGTTTCAACAGCCGCTAAGGTGTTTATTTGGCAGGCAGAGAGGACCGACTTCTCTAACATCATTACTCAGATTAGATTTTGGACAGACTTAGCACCTGAGTGCACGCTTCACTTCTCTGTAAGGGCAGCTTGATTAGCTTTAGAATGCCACTATGTGCCACCAGAGACAGAAACATGAACAGAACCGAGTCCAATCCAGCTTGAGGAGGTTTGAAAGGATGAGTGTGTGAATGAGAGAGACGCATACAGCCAGGTACCTGATGGAGCATGGGGAAGAGGCATCTTAACATTGACTTTTTAGAGCTCAACTCGTTAAGACAATACAGCAATATAATACAGCTATCAAAGGAGATCAATTGGGAGACAAATACGTAGTCTGGTGGCCATGCAACTCATTTTACATGCAATCTGTTTTACTCTACATGATACAAAAGTGGTATCTCTTGCTCTGCACAACACTCTCACATGGTGCATTTCATTCTGGCACAAAAGATGAAACTTCCTCCTCATTGAAAACCTGAGGATTTCAATTGGATCGTTTCATTTCCATCACGGTAGGATACAGAGCTGAGCCAGACGGAGACGTGCTGTACGGTTGGCCAACAGACAGAGAGAGAGGACCATGCATGCTGCTGTAGCCCGTCTGTCTCTCTGTCTGTCTCTCTGTCTCTCTGTCTGTCTCTCTGTCTGTCTGGAGGCAGCAACAGCAAGCCTGACCTTTGTGCTTCCCCTTCCTCTCCTTCTTGCCGCTGCCTGTCTGCGGGGTGGAGCTGGTCGATGCCTTGCCCTTTTTGGCTGAGCGAGGAGCCTGGTTGTCCGCTACCACCTTCACCTCCTCATGTTCAGCTTCTTGCACTACGCACGGCACGGCAGGAGCCAGCGGACAGAGGACAGAGGGAGTTAGCAGGCAGGTGGGGGGAAATGATGAAGATACAAATGAAGCAAGAGACTACACAGAAGGGTACTGTCAGTTAAGGTTAGCCTATAGGGAAAGAGAAAGAACAGGTAAAGACAGAGTTAGCAGAGGACACTTTGCAAGGTTATAGGAAGCAGACACACAGCAGAGGCCTTTTTCTTGCCTGGGAGAGAACACTGTTTATCGCCTCATGTCAAACAGGTCATGAATGTGCTCGCTCTGTGAAAATTGCAAATGCACAGCGCATGCTCCTCCCAGCAACAACATGTTCCAGGATTAGATAATAACAAATGCATACTGTAGCTACAGTCCCTTGAAATTGGCACTTTGATTCTAACATGCTTATCTTAATTCTATCATCTGCTTGGTTGCCTTAGTATTTCCCCTACAGCCTCCTCTGTTTTGCAGTGTCAATGAATATCCAGTGGTGTGTCTCTATTCTCGTAAAAATTCAGAGCCTAGACCCGTCACCGCGGAGACATTCACAGTCTCATTGTGGGAACCCATTTCTCTTCCAATTATTCCAAACAGCTTCAAGGGGAATAATAGAGCAAATGCTTCAAAAGCTCAGAGCAGAGAGGGATGGAGAGACCTGTATTCTTGACCTAAAGTTACTGTTAGCATATATGGAAACTAACAACTGGTAGGTCTACATACTCTGTTTCAGATAAGCATGAGCCTGAAGTCAGTTTCTGAACTAGTTCAATTAAATCGGTTTAGTGCATTTAAATTATTCTGTTAACAATGTCACTCTATATTTGCGGCGGTCAATAATATACAAATATTTTCCAGGTTTTTCTGCTTTATGATTTATCTACTGGATGCTAATCTTATTTATAGCAGAAGAAACATGCTATTTACAGTGTCAAGAAAAAGTATGTGAACCATTTGGAATTACCTGGATTTCTGCATAAAATTGTCATAAAATGTTATCTGAGCTTCATCTAAGCCACAACAATAGACAAACACAGCCTGCTTAAACTAATAACACACAAACAATATGTTTTCATGTCTTTATTGAACACCCCATGTAAACATTCACAGTGCAGGATGGGAAAAGTATGTGAACCCTTGAATTTAATAACTGGTTGACCCTCCTTTTTGCAGCAATAATCTCAACAAAACATTTTCTGTAGTTGCGGATCAGACCTGCACAACGGTCAGGAGGAATTTTGGACCATTCCTCTTTACAAAACTATATCAGTTCGGCAATATTTTTGGGATGTCTGGTGTGAACCGCTCTCTCTCGAGGTCATGCCACAGCATCTCAAATCAGTGGTTGAGGTCAGGACTCTGACTGGGCCACTCCAGAAGGCGTATTTTCTTCTGTTGAAGCCATTCTGCTGTTGATTTAGTTGTGTTTTTAATCATTGTCCTGTTGCATCACGCAACTTTGGTTGAGCTTCAATTGGCGGACAGATAGCCTTACATTCTCCTGCAAAATGTCTTGATAAAACGTGGGAGTTCATTTTTCTGTCGATGATAGCAAGTTGTTCAGGCAGCAAAGGAGCCACAAACCATGATGCTCCCGCCACCATACTTTACAGTGGGGATGAGGTTTTGATGTTGGTGTGCTGTGCCTTTCTTTCTCCACACATAGGGTTGTGTGTTCCTCCCAAACAACTCGACTTTAGTTTCATCTGTCCACATAATATTTTGCCAGTAGCGCTGTGGAACATCCCAGACGTGCAGTAATGTTTTTTTTGAACAGCAGTGGCTTCTTCCGTGGTGTCCTCCCATGAACATCATTCTTGTTTAGTGTTTAACGTATCGTAGACTCGTCAACAGAGATGTTAGCATGTTCCAGAGATTTCTGTAAGTCTGACACTAGGATTCTTCTTAACCTCATTGAGCATTCTGCGCTGTGCTCTTGCAGTCATCTTTGCAGGACGGCCACTCCTAGGGAGAGTAGCAACAGTGCTGAACTTTTTCCAGTGGACTGATGAACGTCAAGGCTTTTAGAGATACTTTTGTAACTATTTCCAGCTTTATACAGGTCAACAATTCTTAATCTTAGGTCTATTGAGATCTCTTTAGTTCAAGGCATGGTTCACATCAGGCAATGCTTCTTGTGAATAGCAAACTCAAATGTTGTGTTTTTTATAGGGCAGGGCAGCTCTAACCAACATCTCCAATCTCGTCTCATTGATTGGACTCAAGGTTAGCTGACTCCTGACTCCAATTAGCTTTTGGAGAAGTCATTAGCCTAGGGGTTCACATACTTTTTCCAACCTACACTGTGAAAGTTTAAATGATGTATTCAATATAGACAAGAAAAATACAATAATTTCTGTGTTATTAGTTTAAGCACACTGTTTGTCTATGGTTGTGAGATCAGATCAAATTGTATGACCAATTTATGCTGAAATCCAGGTAATTCCAAAGGGTTCACATACTTTGTCTTGCCACTATACATGGTGTACTTTGAAATTACATACTACAGTACTTCTTAGAAAATTCCAGAAAGTACCACTTATAGTATAAGTACAATATGATTTTTCAATGAATCCAGATAGGGTACGTAAATAAAAGCTGGAATAGGACTGTATGAAACAGCATTTCCACTTAATACTGAACTTAACCTTTCATGGATATTATCTGAAGGATATACTGTAGATGCGGAAATGCATTCAGTTTAAGGTTAATCAGATGGAAATACGAAAGGTATAGAGAACACGTAATCCCTCTTAGTGAGTGCTGAATTGATTCTTAAAATAGAGCCAAGAAAACGTGAGTTCTAAAGCAAGAAAAGACAGGGATTAATCTAAGGATAGTGAAAAATAAGGACAGGAGAGAGAGGGGGGGGTTCTATTTTTATCAAGACCAAACAGTGCGTATGCTTCCTTCACTAACAGCGTAGTGCCATCTGTGTGTTGTTAAGCATAAGGTATGAATCAAGGGACTCTCTCCATATGTTTGCTGCTGTACTGAATGAGCTCAAAGGGATCTTTTTGGACATCTTTGGAAGGATGTGGCTGAGATTGCAACAGGAAATATTCGGAGAAGTTCAAAGCTTCCGTGTCTTCTGTGTATAGCAGGGGCTGTTTGACTAGTGTCAGAGGGGAATATTTTCATCAGGATGTACACTCACTGAAGGAAGATGAAACATATACTTTGTATTGACGTCACTCCACTCATATGCACTGAGCTGTTTCTGAAGCTTTCATATACAGTCATCTCCAAAATGATTGGCACCCTTTATAAAGATGAGGAAAAAAGACTATGAAATAAATACAAATACTGAGCTTTATTGTATGCAAAATAAGTTATTTAATAATAATACAATTGCTCAGAGAAAAATATTTTGTTTAACAAGTAATAAAAAAAATCTTAAAAAGATAGGGGTCGAAATTATTGGCACCACCTGTTTTCAATACTTTGCGAGGATAATGGCACTGAGCTTTCTTCTTTAATGTTTTATGAGATTGGAGAACATATTGGGAGGGATCTTAGACCATTCCTCCATACAGAATGTTTTCAGATCCTTGATATCCTTCGGTCTGTGCTTATGGACTGCTCTCTTCAATTCAAACCACAGGTTTTCAATGGGGTTCAAGTCACATCCCCATAACATCAAAGATCCACTACCATATTTTACAATAAGTATGAGGTTATTTTCTGCATACCTCTAGTGTGTGTGGCCAAAGAGCTCCTTCGTCTCATCTGACCATAGCACCTGGTTCCAATCCAAGTGGCAATGCCTTTAGCAAACTCCAGGCATTTGCATTTGTTGGTTGCTCTCAATAAAGGAATTTTTATGGCAACTCTTCCATATGGCCTATTGGCATGGAGGTGGCATCTAATTGTAGATTTGGAGACCCCAATATCCGACCAAGTTCTGTAATTGTCCAACTGTGACCCTTGGACTTTTCTGCCTACCGAACCGTCTTCCTCACTGTGCGTGGGGACAAGCTACACATTTCCTCTACCAGGCAAGTTTACCACAGTTCCAATGGTTTTAAACTTCTTAATTGTTGCCCTAATAGTGGTTAATGGTATATTTGGATTTTCAGTCATTTTTGTTGTACCCATTGCCTGATTTATGTTGTGTTGGGCATGGTCTTCCTCTACAGCAGCCAGCCATCCAGGGTGTGCTGTTTGGATGCATGGTCTGGAGCCCAGACTCAGTCACTCTGAGTCAGGGATTAAGACAGCAGCTAAAGTCCCTAGGTGGAGATAAGTGGCCCAATTGCCACAGCACTAACACCATCTCTGCTCTATCTGGAAGGACTACTGCAGAGCTCTGGCCACTAGAGTTTTATAGTTGAAAGGCATGTATTGGTTAATCCTGGAGTCTCTCTCACACAAAGACACAAAGTTATTTCATGAATAAAGTATTACATGTTTCTTTTGCCAACCTTGACATGGTATTAATAGATATCTCAGTATTGTACCTATGCAGAGCAGAAAGTAACACGAAAAAAGTCACTACAGTAGAAAAGTTTTCCTTTGGCCCAGGAACTAAGAATCAATAGACAAACTTGATCAAACAGTGAGCGGCACATAAGGACAAGAACATGGATACAGTAATTCAATCCGCCATCTTTCACAAGCACTCTATGTGAGTAACCTGGATCAATACCATCCTGTCATGGCTGTGAATAGCCCTTGAAAGGGCCCCCACGCCGGAGCGTTACTGGACATCTCTGTAATTGCCCGGCACCAATGGAGCAGCTTCCTCAGAGATGAAAGGAAGCAGGTTCCTATGGTAAACAGCTGTTGATAGGGTCCTGGGTTTCCAAAATGGCATCCTATTCCCTATATAGTGCACTATTTTTGGACAGAGCATATATAGTAGTAGTATACAGAGCCTAGCCAAAAGTAGTGCACTATATAGGGAATAGGGTGCCATTTGAGACACAGCCCTGGTAATAGGGTCCTGGTGGTGAAAGGATCCTGGCTGTCGCTCTTACCGTGGTAGATTGTGCTCCTGTTGCTGCTGAGGTAAGACTCTACCAGGGGAGCCTGCTCCTCACACTGCTTGGTCCTGCGGGCACGAGACCGCCCGTCCACGTTGGACTGCACCATCAGAGGCTCCTGCCGCTTCTTCTTCTGCTTTTGCTCTAGGAGAGCTCGCTGAAACACACACACCACACAGATTCTTCAATGGTGTTCAATTATTTTGGTATTATTGACACATGCACACACATATCTTCTAATATTGTGTCATATATAATACATTAACATGGATAGATATTTTCTAACACTGTTTTACCTTACACACACACACACACACACACACTTTTTCAACTAACCTTGCGGGGACACAAAATTCCATCCCATTCAAAATCCATTTTTCCCTAACCCCTAACCCTAACCTTAACCCTACCCCTAGCTCCTAAACTTAAATCCCCTAGAAATAGAATTTGACCTTGTGGGGAATAACAAAATGTCCCCAGATGGTCAATTCGTTCACCTGTAGGTGGGTGATTGCCTTCATTTGTTTTTGTTTTACCATTTCCTGAAGAGGAACCAGACTAGTTGACAGACGTGTCTTATAACAGTTCTATTTAAACGTTTACATGCTTTGCAAGAAGAAATGATTTCCCTAATAATCTTGTTTACCTGATGGGATTTTGATAAACACACAAAATCACCTTTCAAAATAAACATTCTACCACAGCAACCATGTTATTTTTGGGAAGCCTATTTGATTTTGAATTCGGACATATAAAGTTTGTGTGAAACTGAAACTACGCATCTTATAAATAGTTTTTCCGAACTCATTTTACTCATGCATTCGCATAGAGGGAGGCTTGGGCTGGTGAAACATGCACAGATCCAATACACCACTGCAGTTACATTTTAGTCATTTAGCAGACGCTCTTATCCAGAGCGACTTATAGTAGTGAGTGCATACATTTCATACATTTTTTCCCGTACTGGTCCCCCGTGGGAATTGAACCCACAACCCTGGCATTGCAAACACCATGCTCTACCAACTGAGCTACACAGACATAGCTGACATCGCCTCGCAAGCCAATCATAGAATGTGAAAACAAAACTGAAGTAAATCGTACAATCTGGCCAGGTGGAAGTCAGTGGTGGAAAAAGTGCCCAATTGTCATATTTGAGTAAAAGTAAAGATAACTTAATAGACAATTACTCAAGTTAAAGTCACCCAGTAAAATACTACTTCAGTAAGTCTTAAGTATATTTAAAACCAAATACTTTAAGTATCAAAAGTAAATGTAATTGCTAAAATACACTTAAGTATCAAAAGTAAAAGTATAAATCATTTCAAATTCCTTATATTAAGCAAACCAGATGGCATGATTTTCTTGTATTTTGAATTTACGTATAGCCAGGGGCACACCAACACTCAGACATAATTTACAAATGAAGCATTTGTGTTTAGTGAGTCCACCAGATCAGAGGCAGTAGGGATGACCAGGGATGTTCTCTTGAAGTGTGTAAGTGGGACCATTTTCCTGTCCTGCTAAGAATTCAAAATGTAACGAGTACTTTTGGGTGTCAGGGAAAATGTATGGAGTAAAAAGTACATTATTTTCTTTAGGAATGTAGTGGAGTAAAAGTTGTCAAAAATACAAACAGTAAAGTACAGATACCTAAAAAACAACTTAAGTAGTACTTTAAAGTATTTACTTATGTACTTTACACCACTGGTGGATATCAAGATTTTTATTTGGTAACGTCGCACAGTGTGACACGTAATATTCGTAAAAGACTGACTCCTATGTCCAGTGTGGGAAGGCCTTTAATCACACAACTGACCAAAGATAAGCCTGAACCTTCAGCTGCAGAAGTGACCAGTATATGAACTCTAACATCATTCACACACTGACACATACAAACCAAAAATTCATATCACACCTCTTCTTTTCTCACACAAATCCTTTATCCTTATCCGGTAGCTCAGTAGAATCTGTGTCATTGCACAGATTCATTATCCTACTTTCACACTAAATAATTACTTTCCTTTTCCCACATGAGCCAATTCAATTTACGTCATAATCCTAGTTGAGCAGTCACAAACCTTTTAACTTCCTGTAAAATTCAGCTCTCCTGAGGGCACAGAGTGTTAGACCTCCACACCCTCAGTTCAAAATATAGAAAGCTAGAGCAAAAAGACTTGCTTCAAACCTCCGCATAGCACCGTTTCAGAAACACCTCAGAGCCTGAAAAATAGAATGTCTTCTGCTTCTGTAATTAATGTTTCAGGACCACTGCCCCAATCCGTGTCTCCTCAGCTCTATCCCCCCTCTCTGGCAATGTGGAAATCTACATTAAGTATTACTACAGCTTTGGTATCCCTTCCATCCTGCTGCAGTCAGCAGTCATCTGAGATTATGCAAGCTTACAAACAGAGGGAGATCCCAAGGCTGGAAGCTCATCAAATATTGAGAGAATCTCTGATGAAGCAGGAACACCACTAGACTGTACTCTGCTGTACTGTTGTCTGCTGTACCAGTACAGAGTTCCCTTAATCTAAACCCATGGCTGTGTCCCACTTGTCCACCCCTTTCCCTAAGTGGGCACTTGCACACTTTCTGTAATGAATCTTAAAGTATTTGAATGGTGTTATCGTTGCTAGAGGGAGTTTCCATAATAGGAAGTGTGCAAGTGCACACTTTGGGAAAAGGGTGGAGAATTAGGATTGTGTCATTTAGCCCATCACTTCAGCCATGACCAGAACACAACATCTCAACACACTCTAGCAGTGAGTGTGGAGGAGGAGGAAGCCTGAACTAAGTTAACCAGGAGGAACAATGGAGGAGCTCTATGGCTGCCCAAAACATCACCAGTCACTGTACAGTGAAATAACCAACTAATAAGTTCTCTCTTTTTCCAACTCTGCCTCCTCTCTCTCCTCTAACAAGATGTCGTCCATGCCTGACAATGTGTGTACAGCCAGGAGGTTACCAAGCAATTCACAAGGTCACGTGTGGCTCAGTTGGTAGAGCATGGTGTTTGCAACGCCAGGGTTGTGGGTTCGATTCCCACGGGCGACCAGTACGGGAAACAAATGTATGAAATGTATGCATTCACTACTGTAAGTCGCTCTGGATAAGAGCGTCTACTAAAATGTAAATGTAAAAATGCATGTGAGGTGAATAACCAACATTGCATGTGCTACCTTTTGGACCTAAAAAAAATAATCGCTACACCATCAGGATTGGTTATGCAACTTGCTACAGTAACTCCTGACATTTCGATGAACAGACTTTTCAGGGTTGAAGCTGGATGTGAATGCTGCTTGGGTACCTGTCTCAGTAATACAGTATGAATATCCATACCCACTTTGATATTCAAATAGTGGCTTGTTCAGCAGGGACACCACACTAGGTGAAGAAAAAAAGAGAAAGTGTCTCTTTCTTTTGCATAGAATATCTTTATGATTTTTTTATGGTCTTTTGTGGAAAAGCAGTACATTTAATATTATGCTCTTTAACAAACAATTCCTTTAAAACAGATCTACTCTGAGAATAAAATGCAAAAGTGGTGTGGTTACAGCAGATGGACGGTTGGTTTGAGCTTTCCTTCAGTCTTCAGTGTTTGCCAAATTGATGCAATCACAGGCTCCTTAAGTACTATAGCAAGAAGACATGATGGACATGTCATGCTGAACAACCTTACAATGCATTTCCACATGACACAATAGGGCCGATGAAACAACAGAGCCCCATTCATTTTCAATGGAGGGAAGTGAAGTGGACGAGGGGAACGTTGGGCGATGCGAGCATGGGCGAGGGAGCATGAAGAGGGCGGGACCAAAGTTGGAGAAAGCTGAACTTTATGCAAATACTCTGTGATATCGCGACACTATGAACCAATCAAAGCTCACTATAGCTTCCAGCCCCTACTGGATTGGCTGTTGATACCTAGCACTACCTCGCCTGCTTGCTAGCACCCACATGAGGGAGAAGCTAGAGTAGATATCCAAATTATTGTGTTATGCGGAAATCCCCTCTTAGCCTCAGATCCTTCTGTCTTCATATGCAAAGCAGCTGAGCAATAATGGTAATTCTGTCCTCAGCTATTGAGTGACCAAGCCATGGCAGTTTCATGGATAATAGACTCGCAGTAAAGACAACCACATAACCAAAACCTCAAACTCAAGGCTCAAACCAATGCAACCGAAATCTATTTGACCAGTATGTCCCATTACTGTAACATGACAAATGGTTTTGCAAGAGGGACTTGGTCAATTCTGCAGAAAATCTACAGAGATACACAGACAAACAGAACCGTCTGCAGCACACCAGACCCCTGGTTCAGACTATAATACTGTCTCATCTCCTCTGTCACTAAAATCACACTGTGTGAACCCAACAGGAGCTCCCTGAGTGAATACCAGCAGGCCACTGCAGCGCTGCGGTGATCAGGATGGTTCTTACAAAGCTACAAATGCCCGGCCGTCCCGTCTTCAGTCAGCTGTTCATTCCACCCAAAAAAATAGAATACAATTTTTGGGACGGTTTTGAAGGTTATTTTATTTTCATGATGGTCTTCAGCCATAACTGTCAGTCACACAGTTTTACAGTAATTATGCCAGCCCTAAGCACAATACGGTATGAAAGTGATGCATAGTTTTCCAGGAAGTTGTTTTTGAACGGTGTTCAATGGGTAAAAACGTAGCACAATGGTCTTCAGCGCAAAAACATCATAAAAGGCCTCTCGCAGAAGTAAATTAATCCACAAACAGAAATATAACTTGATATACAGTGAGCTCCAAAATAATTGGTACAGTGTCAATTGTTGTTGTTGTTTGGCTCTGTACTCCATCCCTTTGGATTTGAAATGATACAATGACTATGAGGTTAACCTAGGTTCAAGTGCAGACTGTCAGCTTTAATTTGAGGGTATTTGCATCCATATCGGATGAACCGTTAAGAAATTACATAACTTTTTGTACATAGTCCCCCCATTTTAGGGGACCCAAAGTATTGAGACCTGAATGAATCACGAATAATTATGAGTGAGAAAGTTAGACGCACAATTTGCGTATCTGTAATTACCTCACTCATCATTATTCACGATTCATTCAGGATTATCCACAATCATGGTAGCATCCAGATTAATGTCTAAGTTTTTAGAAACATATTCTGTTCTTATTTACAATAAAAGTGACTCCAAAATGACACTACTTTATTTACCATTCATTTCTATTGGGCACAAAATAATCTGAAACACAACCAAAACAAACAGCAAATGCATCAACAAGTTTGTAGCGTCACAAGTTTAATGTAGTCATTGTGGGCTATGAAAATGGGACCAAATACTAAACGTTCTACTACTTTAATACACATAAGTGAATATGTCCCAATAATGTACAAAAAGTGGCGTAATTTATAAACGGTTCACACGATATGGATGAAAATACCCTCAAATTAATGCTGACAGTCTGCAGTTTAACCGCATAGTCATTGTATCATTTCAAATCCAAAGTGCTGGAGTACAAAACAACAAAAAATGTGTCCTTTTCACTCTATATCTGTTTTCACGAATTTGATGACATAATCAAACCCATTGAAGGATTAGGAGATAGGACCCGGAAGAATGACGTCGGATGACATAACTTGCACATCATATAGGTGAGAGAGTTTTGCAATGTTCATTAAAACCACTCCCATGTTTATCAGATCACTTAACAATTAGCATCTCCAACCATTTCCTGACTTTTAATCCTCTGAAAGTATTGCAGATTGATTTGTATAAGCAGTGTGGAGTAGTGTTATCTTAAATGCTTGAAAGTCTCTGCTGATTTGGTTTATGTTAATGTAGTATCGTAAACCCTAATCCTCTGTCGATCCTTTTAATCCACTACGATTAGCCTCAGATCATCATTTGGAAAATAATCTCCTGCAATTTGTTCCTACATTACATTTCAGGAAATGCAATAAATGTAATGTGTAAGGAGAGGTTGCTGATGTAACCCAGGGGTTGCTGATGTAACCCAGTATCTTGATGGAATTACACAGGGCTGATGAAAATGTTAATCAATGAGTCTCTTGAGTGTGTCTGTCACGGTTGTTGAAAGGAGGAGCGGACCAAAGTGCAGTGTGTGTGTCGTTCCACATTTTATTTACACTGTGAAACTATGCAATACATAAATAAACTGAATAACAAAAACAACAAACCGTGACGCAGAGGTGAAACATACACTGACTCAAAGATAATCTCCCACAAACCCAGGTGGAAAAAAAAACCCTACTTAAGTATGATCTCCAATTAGAGACAACGAGGACCAGCTGCCTCTAATTGGAGATCATCCCAAACAAAACCCCACATAGAAATGCAAAACTAGAACATGAACATAGAAATAGAAAACATAGAAAAACACCCCCTGTCACGCCCTGACCTACTCTACCATAGAAAATAACATCTTACTATGGTCAGGACGTGACAGTGTCACTGCTGTCGACGCCATTTTCTACGCTGGTCAGGTCTGAGACATCACTTTGCTAAACATCTTTATCATGTATCATGGACAGCAAAACAGCACACAAATGACAAAGGCTGATTGGCATAATACACTTCTGATAGCGCATTATTACACATTATGCACTGGGTGGTTTGAGCCCTGAATGCTGATTGGCTGAAAGCCATAGTATATCAGACCCTATACCACGGGTATGAAAAAAATATTGTTTACTGTTCTAATTACGTTGGTAACCAGTTTATAATAGCAATAAGGCACCTCGGGGGTTTGTGGTATATGGCCAATATACCACAGCTAATAGCTGTATACCACACCTCCTCTGGCCTTATTGCTTAAGTATAACACTGATCTCCTTAAAAAACAATTAGCCAGATTAGCTGGCTTTGATCCCTGCCTAATGTTTTAAAAAATATATATTTCACCATTATTTAACCAGGTAGGCCAGTTGAGAACAAGTTCTCATTTACAACTGCGACCTGGCCAAGATAAAGCAAACCCGTGCGACAAAAACAACAACACAGAGTTACACATAAACAAACGTATAGTCAATAACACAATAGAAAAATATATGTACAGTGTGTGCAAATGTAGAAGAGTAGGGAGGTAAGGCAATAAATAGGCCATCGAGGCGAAATAATTACAATTTAGTATTAACACTGGAGTGATAGATGTGCAGATGATGATGTGTAAGTAGAGATACTGGGGTGCAAAAGAGCAAGAGGATAAGTAACAATATGGGGATGAGGTACTTGGGTGTGCTATTTACAGATTGGCTGTGTACCGGTACAGTGATCGGTAAGCTGCTCTGACAGCTGATGCTTAAAGTTAGAGTGGGAGATATAAGACTCCAGCTTCAGTGATTTTTGCAATTCGTTCCAGTCATTGGGAGCAGAGAACTGGAAGGAAAGGAATAATCAGAGAGAGATGGAATTATTTTCTACCATGAAAATCAGGTGTGAACTTTCTAGTTCACAGAAATTGAGCAATTATTGTGCAACCCTGCTGTAGAGTATATTTTTCCTCACACTACAGTCTCCTCTACCAGCCAAGAAACAACAGAAGAGGTTCATATCAATAAGTGGCTGAGCTGCTCTACTCTGGTACAGTACAGGGACATGGGAGACTTACCTGTCTGTCTAGCTTCTGTTGGCGGAGGTTGCTGCCCTCATCGTCCAAGGTACTGCAGAGAGCAAGAGAGAAACACAGAGAGAGAGAGAAACAGAGAGAGAGAGAGAGAGAGAGAGAGAGAGAGAGAGAGAGAGGGCGAGAGAAACAGAGAGAAACAGAGAGAGAAACAGAGAGAGAAACAGAGAGAGAGAGAGAGAGAGAGAGAGAGAGAGAGAGAGAGAGAGAGAGAGAGAGAGAGAGAGAGAGGGGTTAAAACAAAGGCTCTTTCCATTTCTTTGACATTCTACAGAACAGACACACACTCCAGATAGGAAAAACATGAGTTTCCTCTCCTGTTTGATACACTGCGAGAACCACTTGGAAATGATGGGAAAAGGTGATACATTAATCTCTCTCATGAAGCTTTCCTGTGAAGCAGAAAACAACAGGTGATCTCTTGAAAATGCAGTGTCTGTCACTGGAGGAGACGCAGGAGTTATTGGGAGTGACATGTCATGTAGCCTACGGAGTGACACATAACTCTTAAGATTACATTACAAAATGTGTAGAATGACATCATACAGAAATCAGTCAAAACAGCATGTATATAAAGTACTAGGGAAAATTCAAATCATAATCGCAATTGGAAATTGATCTAACGTTTTTATCCTGTGTGATCGGACTATAAAGGCAATGGTAACGCTCTGTCTCAGCCAGTCGCCATCTTTCCCATCCCTCCCACCCCCAAACACACACAACCTCTAAATCAGCAATGACACACTCCCTGATTGCCCATTCACTCTGTGTTGCTTGGCATTGCCCAGACCATTTAAACGAAAGGGTTCTTCATTAAAGATAATAAGAGGAAGGGGAACAGTGCTTCCTTCAGTTGGGGGGGGGGTGGAGCAGAACCAGGGGGGTTCAATAATATGTCTGTTTGTGGTTAGTGTGTGTGTGTGTGCCACATCTCCCTTTCTGAAACACACATAGAAAAACACTCACTAGCGACAGTCAGCAATCAAGTGTGTGAATGTGTTTCAGACAGGTAGATAATGACATAAACAGAGCTGTTAAAATGAGGGTCAACTACCGCATTACAATAGAGAAGATATGTTAATTGGTCTGGATCAGTGGTAAGCTAGAATGTGCATTAGACACCTCCACTCTTATTGCCCCCACCCACCCCCATTGATGTCAATAACAACGTAGTCTGAATAGTACCCATTGACCCCCCAACAATCATGTATTAATGCTGTCCCTATTGGAAACACAGTGCTGGTGAAGTGCCTAGTGAGTGTTTTATGTGTTTTACCTGCAGTGCTGAGGGATGTCTTAGCAGATATTCTATTTTGATGTTCCCTCCACAGAATAGAGTTAGAATGTTGTGCTGTCTACCAGCATCACATGAATAATCAATGAGGGTTGTCGCCGTAAAGAAAACAATTAGCTCAAATGCCTTACATTACGTTTTACATAATAAAACAGGGACATATTTTTCACTGGGACATATTTTTCACACTCTTGACTAATAAACTCAATATGATACAGGTTTTCAATGGCATTTCTCTGAAATCATGCCAATTACACAATTTCTGTTGCCAAGTCCTTGATGCAATTTATGCTGTTTTTTCCTTCGTTTAAATATCGAACATTTTCATAGAAATTGGTGATGTATGATTGTTGTGCAAGCACTTGCACTATATTCAAGAAGCCTGTGTGTGTACAGTATGCGTATACATGTCTCTTAGTATGCACAATACAGTACGTGGCCCACATTTAAAGTTTGTGTACTTTAAAGTGTTAGGCACTTTTTACAGTAGGTAGATATGTAATTGTTAGCTTCTGTGCACAGTAGGAACAGTATAGGTAGCCTGGCATCCCTCCCTGGCAGTGCTGTGTGTAGTGCTATGTGTGTTTGGCTGTGACCTGCCGGAGCCAGAGTGAGTCTGATAGTCTGGGCTGGCTCAGAGCTCGCTCACATGGGATTAAATGAGAGGCCACAGAGGTGCAGCTGAGTCCCCGGGTCGCCTCCCCTTGTCTCGCCACCAGGCCCCATACATACATTTTTCATGGAAGGCACCAGGCAGGCTCCATCTGATGGGAGTAACTGCTTATCGCTCTGAGAAACCATCCATGAAGGGCTGGCCAGGCCTCTAAGTTGAGAGGAACACCCGCTCTCTGCCTGTTCCCCCCTCAGCTCCCCTCCCATATCAATCTCCCACAGGTAAGCAATGTGATTCCGTGGCAGTGCCAGAGCATGTCAGTGTAGTGTGTTGTTTAAGGGCTCTTGTCCCTGAGGACAGTTATTGAAGAGGACACTGCGTCACCTAATATGTCATCCTGTCTATTACCTTTAACACCTAGGCCTACAACATCAATATTGCCTTTACTATCTACATTACTAATGTCATTGACTAATGCCATATCACTCTTATCATCCTAATCACATCTTAATATAGCAAATATATAACAAACAGATTTTTTGATGAGTTCTCTTCACACAGTCATGTCATAGAGCACTTAACGATGAACACGCTTAACAAGAAACTACACAGAAAAAAGTTAAAATACAAAAGCTAATTTAATTTAATTTTCAATTATTATTTCTATGAGGATATTTTATTTAATGAAAGGAACTTATTAGTTCCCTAGATTGACTGAAATGATAACAGATATTTTGAACGAATGTTCCTGGTAGGCTCATATTGAACCAATCCCTATGGTTGCTCTTCCTAGACCCTGCCAAATACAACTCCAGGACACTCAAGCGTATGTGTTTAATATTGGTGTGTGTCTGTGTGTGCGCGCATTCTTAGAAGCAGCAACATGAGTACGTGTACGTACACACAGATCTATCACTACCTTTATTGCTCCATTATAGGAGGCCAGCTCTCTTGACGCAATCTCTCAATGAGATTCATGGCAAGACAGCTCCGTAACTTATAGCAACGAGGAGCCAATAGGAGCAGAGGAAGCCGTGCAACCATGGCAATGGAGCTTCTCTTGGAGGCAACAGCAGCAGCAGTAGCAACAGCAGCAGTAGTAATGCCATCGAGAGCAGACAAAAGTCTTTATTTCACCCCAAAAAAAGCTAACTGATAAATAACACTGACATTATTAACAATTCGGGGTAGATTGTGACTCGAGAATGCCGATAATCAGAAGAATGCATTACCAATGTATGGGGAGAAACATGCAGGGGTCACACAGAGTTTAAGGTTATAAAAAAAAGTGGGTCAATAAATACACTACAAAGACAGGTCCAAAATATTTTCACATGAATAACCAGTCATAACTACTACAGTTATTATAAAGCACGAAGAGATACAGTGAGGCTGTCATCATTATTGAAAGACAAAACCAAAGAAACATCAATTAGATCCTACCACACACCAATGACCTACGCTAAGCCCTGCCCCCCTTGGTTACTGTTGCAACCTCAGACATCATTTTCCAGGGAAGCCCAATTCCCCCTTCTAACCACTGGTGAAATCCCCTAACAATGATCTCAAACTGTGTTTTTAATACCCAATGAAATTAAACACAGACTACTACCCTTTACTAACCAGGAAACTCTGGTATGTTGTGGTAGATTGTCATTACAATTGCTTCATGGGAACCTGATAAAATTATGTTTAAAACGTGGCTAGCCACTGAATGGCTCTGAATTAAAGAGATTCTCCGGTACACTAGTATATTTTTAGCCAGTAGTTCACGAGCAGTGGCGACACCTTCACCCCAAAAAATTTAAAAATGTATTACTAAACTCAGCAAAAAAAAGAAACGTCTTCTCACTGTCAACTACGTTTATTTTCAGCAAACTTAACATGTGTAAACATTTGTATGAACATAACAAGATTCAACAATTGAGACATAACCTGAACACATTCCACAGACATGTGACTAACAGAAATGGAATAATGTGTCCCTGAACAAAGGGGGGGTCAAAATCAAAAGTAACAGTCAGTATCTGGTGTGACCACCAACTGCATTAAGTACTGCAGTGCATCTCCTCCTCATGGACTGTACCAGATTTTCCAGTTCTTGCTGTGAAATGTTACCCCATTCTTCCACCAAGGCACCTGCAAGTTCCCGGACATTTCTGGGGGGGAATGGCCATAGCCCTCACCTTCTGATCCAACAGGTCCCAGACGTGCTCAATGGGATTGAGATCCAGGGTCTTCACTGGCCATGGTAGAACACTGACATTTCTCTATTGCAGGAAATCACGCACAGAACGAGCAGTATGGCTGGTGGCATTGTCATGCTGGAGGGTCATGTCAGGATGAGCCTGCAGGAAAGGTACCACATGAGGGAGGAGGAGGTCTTCCCTGTAACGCACAGCATTGAGATTGCCTGCAATGAAAACAAGCTCAGTCCGATGATGCTGTGACACACCGCCCTAGACCATGAGGGACCCTCCACCTCCAAATCAATCCCGCTCCAGAGTACAGGCCTCGGTGTAACGCTCATTCCTTCGACAATAAACGCCAATCCGACCATCACCCCTGGTGAGACAAGACTGCGACTCGTCAGTGAAGAGACCTTTTTGCCAGTCCTGTCTGGTCCAGTGACGGTGGGTTTGTTCCCATATGCGACGTTGTTGCCGGTGATGTCTTGTGAGGACCTGCCTTACATCAGGCCTACAAGCCCCCAGTCCAGCCTCTCTCAGCCTATTGTGGACAGTCTGAGCACTGATGGAGGAATTGTGCGTTCCTGGTGTAACTCAGGCAGTTGTTGTTGCCATCCTGTACCTGTCCCGCAGGTGTGATGTTTCAATGTACCGATCCTGTGCAGGTGTTGTTACACGCGGACTGCCACTGAGAGGATGCTCAGCTGTCCGTCCTGTCTCCCTGTAGTGCTGTCTTAGGCGTCTCACAGTATGGACATTGCAATTTATTGCCCTGGCCACATCTGCAGTCCTCATGCCTCCTTGCAGCGTGCCTAAGGCACATTCACGCAGATTCTTTGGTGTTTTTCAAAGTCAGTAGAAAGGCCTCTTCAGTGTCCTAAGTTTTCATAACTGTAACCTTAATTACCTACTGTCTGTAAACTGTTAGTGTCTCAACGACCATTCCACAGGTGCATGTTCATTAATTGTTTATGGTTCATTGAACAAGCATGGGAAACAGTGTTTAAACCCTTTACAATGAAGATCTGTGAAGTTATTTGGGTCCTGAAAAAGGGACTTTTCTTTTTTGCTGAGTTTATATATACACACACTACATGGAGACAGGAAGGACAGCTGATCGTCCTCGCAGTGGCAGACCACGTGTAACAACACCTGCACAGGATCGGCACATCTGAACATCACACCTGCGGGACAGGTACAGGATGGCAACAAACACTGCCTGAGTTAAGCAAGGAACGCACAATCCCTCCATCAGTGCTCAGACTGTCCGCAATAGGCTGAGAGAGGCTGGACTGAGGGCTTGAGGACAATGACACATCAGGCCTACACCAGACATCACCGGCAACAACGTTGACTACGGGCACAAACCCTCCGTCGCTGGACCAGACAGGACTGGCAAAAAGAGCTCTTCACTGACGAGTCGCGGTCTTGTCTCACCAGGGGCGACGGTCAGATTCGCGTTTATCGTAGATGGAATGAGCGTTACACCGAGGCCTGTACTCTGGAGTGGGATTGATTTGGAGGTGGAGGGTCCGTCATGTTCTGGGGCGGTGTGTCACAGCATCATCGGACTGAGCTTGTCATTGCAGGCAATCTCAACGCTGTGCGTTACAGAGAAGACATCCTCCTCCTTCATGTGGTACCCTTCCTGCAGGCTCATCCTTACATTACCATCCAGCATGACAATGCCACCAGCCATGCTACTCGTTCTGTACGTGATTTCCTCCAAGACAGGAATGTCAGTGTTCTGTCATGGCCAGCGAAGAGCCCGGATCTCAATCCCATTGAGCACGTCTGGGACCTGTTGGATCGGAGGGTGAGGGCTATGGCCATTCCCACCAGAAATGTCCAGGAACTTGCAGGTGCCTTGGTGGAAGAGTAACGTAACATCTCACAGCAAGAACTGGCAAATCTGGTGCAGTTCATGAGGAGGGGATGCACTGCAGAACTTAATGCAGCTGGTGGTCACACCACACTGTTACTTTTGACTTTGACCCCCCCCCCCCCCCCCCCCGTTCAGGGACACATTATTCCATTTCTGTCAGTCACATGTCCTGCAGCACTAATTGCAAAAAGTTCTGGGACACTGTAAAGTCCATGGAGAATAAGAGTACCTCCTTCCAGCTGCCCACTGCACTGAGACTAGGAAACACTGTCACCACTGATAAATCCACAATAATTGACAATTTCAAGAAGCATTTCTCTACTGCTGGCCATGCATTCCACCTGGCTACCCCATCCCCAGCCAACAGCTCTGCACCCCCTGCAGCAACTGGCCTAAGCCCCCCCGCCCCGCTTCTCCTTCACCCAAATCCAGACAGCTGATGTTCTGAAAGAGCTGCAAAATCTGGATCCCTACAAATCGGCTGGGCTAGACAATCTGGACACTCTCTTCCTAAAATTATCCGCCGCTATTCTTGCAACCCCTATTACTAGTCTGTTCAACCTCTCTTTCGTATCGTCTGAGATTCCTAAAGATTGGAAAGCAGCCACAGTCATCCCCCTCTTCAAAGGGGGAGACACTCTAGACCCAAACTGCTACAGACCTATATCCATCCTGCCTTTCTAAAGTCTTCGAAAGCCAAGTGAACAAACAGATCACCAACAATTTCGAATCCCATCGTACCTTCTCCGCTATGCAATCTGGTTTCTGAGCTGGTCACGGGTGCACCTCAGCCACGCTCAAGGTCCTAAACGATATCATAACCGCCATCGATAAAAGACAGTACTGTGCAGCAGTCTTCATCGACCTGGCCAAGGCTTTCGACTCTGTCAATCACCATGTTCTTATCGGCAGACTCAACAGCCTTGGTTTCTCTAATGACTGCCTCGCCTGGTTCACTAACTACTTTTCAGAGAGTTCAGTGAGTCAAATCGGAGGGCCTGTTGTCCGGAACTCTGGCAGTCTCTGGGGGTGCCACAGGGTTCAATTCTCGGGGCGACTCTTTTCTCTTTATATGTCAATGATGTCGCTCTTGCTGCGGGTGATTCTTTGATCCACCTCTACACAGACGAGATCATTCTGTATACATCTGGTCCTTCTTTGGACACTGTGTTAACAAACCTCTAAACGAGCCTCAACGCCATACAACACATCCTCCCGTGGCCACCAACTGCTCTTAAATGCTAGTAAAACTAAATGCATGCTCTTCAACCGATCGATGCCCGCAACCGCCTGCCCGACTAGCATCACTACTCTGGACGGTTCTGACTTAGAATATGTGGACAACTATAAATACCTAGATGTCTGGCTAGACTGTAAACTCTCCTTCCAGACTCACATTAAGCATCTCCAATCCAAAATTAAATCTAGAATCGGCTTCCTATTTCGCAACAAAGCCTCCTTCACTCATGCTGCCAAACATACCCTCGTAAAACTGACTATCCTATCAATCCTTGATTTCGGCGATGTGATTTACAAAATAGCCTCCAACACTCTACTCAGTGAATTGGATGTGGTCTATCACAGTGCCATCCGTTTTGTCACCAAAGCCCCATATACTACCCACCACTGTGACCTGTATGCTCTCGTTGGCTGGTCCTCGCTACATATTCGTCGCCAAACCCACTGGCTCCAGGTCATCTATAACTCCTTGCTAGGTAAAGCTCCGCCTTATCTCAGCTCATTGGTCACCATAGCAAGACCCGCCCGTAGCACACGCTCCAGCAGGTATATTTCACTGGTCATCCCCAAAGCCAACACCTCCTTTGGCTGCCTTTCCTTCCAATTATCTGCTGCCAATGACTGGAACGAATTGCAAAAATCACTGAAGCTGGAGACTTATATCTCCCTCACTAACTTTAAGCGTCAGCTGTCAGAGCAGCTTACCGATCGCTGCAGCTGTACCCAGCCCATTTGTAAATAGTCCATCCATCCAACCAACTTCCTACCTCATCCCCATATTTGTTTTTGTTTTTCTGCTCTTTTGCACACCAGTATTTCTACCAGTATTTCTACTTGCACATCCTCATCTGCACATATCACTCCGGTGTAAATTGCTAAATTGTAATTACTTCGCCACTGTTGGCCTATTTATTGCCTTACCTCCGTACTTCATTTACACACACTGTATACAGATTTTTTTATTGTGTTATTGACTGTACGATTGTTTATCCCATGTGTAACTCTGTTGTTTTTGTCGCACTGCTTTTCTTTATCTTGGCCAGGTCGCAGTTGTAAATGAGAACTTGTTCCCAACTGGCCTACCTGGTTAAATAAAGGTGAAATTAAATAAAATGTCTGTGGAACTTGTTCAGTTTATGTCTCAGTTGTTGAATCTTGTTATGTTCATACAAATATTTACACATTTTAAGTTTGCTGAAAATAAATGCAGTTGACAGTGAGAGGATGTTTCTTTTTTTGCTGAGTTTAAAGTAAAAGTTTATGAATAGATGTAAATTCAGAAGTTTTTCTCTAAATTGTAAAAGTATTTTGTGTTTTTTTCACCTTCCTCCAACCATCTCCTTCTTGATCTTACAAATTCCCCTTTTGCTCTCTCTTCATACATTCGGTCCATTTCTAGTAGTAAAGAAAATAACTGACCCTTTCCTTCTTCATCAAGGTCCTCCATAGAGATTAGTGAAAGTATTTCCTTAACAAGTTTATCTTCACTCAATCTTGAAGTTCAGCAATTTCTTCACCGCTCTTCATGGATGTTTGTTTTATTTCATACTTCATTAATTCACAATATTTTCCATAAGACTTAAATAGTTGGGGTTTCCTCCCATTTTCTTGTATAATATCTTTGGCATCCATCTTGAAATGATCAACTTCCAACAGTCTACTATAGAGTTTCCAATAACTCTGATTCGGTTTATTAACTTCAGATCCATTAATATTTAAAGATAAGAATATAACTTTATGATCAGTAGGAATTGATGGTTCAATGGATACCTTGACTACAGTATTATCTAATGAATTAGAAATCAACCAGAAGTCAATTCTTGACTGTCTGGAAATGTCCTTGTTACTCCAAGGGAAGTCCTTTTTAATCAGGATATTTAGATCTCCAAATATCGACTAATCCAAGACCAAGACATAGGTTATTAAACTCAGGATTAACAATGCTGGATCTGTTAGGAGAGGGATATCTGTCAATCACATTAGATACAAAATTAAAATCTCCACATAAGATAATTTTGATATCCTGAAATACACCTTTAACTTTATTAATCTCTTCAAATTCTTAAAATAATATCCTGTTGTTTTGTTTGTTGTTGGATCCATAAATATTCCCTAATAAAAACATTTCACTGTTGAAATTCACGGTTAAAATTAACCAACGTCCAGAGTCTTACTACTGATGCACCTGCTACAGCAACAGAGTGGTTGTTGCCATATGATAACCAGATATTGTTACCCCATTGATTTTTCCATAAAGCTAAATCGGAAGAACAAGCATGAGTCTCTTGTAGAAAGAACCGTTTGCAATACAGGAAAATAGCCATACATTTGAGTAAATTACGAATACCCCTGACATTAATTGAACAAAGAGATAGACAAACTTCAACCAACAACCTTGTTATGCTAATATGAGCTTTTCCTAAGGATATGTAACTCAAAAGGATTTCCATCCCATTATTAACCTCTCCAACAAAAAAACAAACAAATACTGGTCATAAAGTTACCAAAGTATTCTTACTCCCACAAGGGGGAGAAACTGTGTAGACTTTACAATAAGCAGTTACTCACCCAGAGTTAGTGTTTAGTTTACCAGTTCTCAAGTCAGCCTTTTCTCATTCAAGTGTTTGTGTACATTTTTATATTAAAAGCCTGCTTTTCACCTAGAAATTAGGCCGTTTTTAGGCCTACCAGTTCTGTCTGACTGACTCTCTTTCAAATGTTCTGATTTGGCTGCATTTCTTTCCCATCGATGATCACTCTTGCACCAACAAAAAAATTACGTTCTCTCTGCCTTTCGAGCTGCAGCCACCATCGACCACAGTTTCTCTCATGTCACTTTGTCCGCTGAGGTCAGATCCTCAGTGAACCTCATTTTTTGCTTGATGAGGAACTCACAATTCTTTGCTCGCCTCCAGAGATGATCCCGTGTAGATCTGTTGGTGAATCGGATGATGGTTGTCCTCGGTCTCTTGTCTTGATTCTTGAGTCTTCCCAAACAATGAACGATGTCCACATTTTCCTGAAGTTTGGCTTTTGATTCGGGAATGACAGCTCCACAGATGTCAACAACTCTGCATTTGATGTCCTCACCCGCTTGCTCTGGAATTCCATGGAGCCTCAGGTTCCACCTGCGCTGGCATCTCTCCGCCTCATTCACCTTTTGCTCGAGTTCAGCCACCTTCTTTTCATTTTCCTGGCAGATAACTTTCCCTTTCTGGAGCAGTCAATTGGAGGTGTACCTGTGGATGTATTTCAAGACCTACCTTCAAACTCAGTGCCTCTTTGCTTGACATCATGGGAAAATCAAAAGAAATCAGACAAGACCTCAGAAAAAAAAATTGTAGACCTTCACAAGTCTGGTTCCTCCTTGGGAGCAATTTTCCAAATGCCTGAAGGTACCATGTTCATCTGTACAAACAATAGTACGCAAGTATAAACACCACGGGACCACGCACCCGTCATACCGCTCAGGAAGGAGACGCGTTCTGTCTCCTAGAGATGAATGTACTTGCAAAAAGTTCAAATCAATCCCAGAACAACAGCAAAGGACCTTGTGAAGATGCTGGAGGAAACAGGTACAAAAATATCTATATCCACAGTAAAACGAGTCCTATATCGACATAACCTGAAAGGCCGCTCAGCAAGGAAGAATCCACTGCTCCAAAACTGCCATAAAAAAGCCAGACTACGGTTTGCAACTGCATATGGGGACAAAGATTGTACTTTTTGGAGAAATGTCCTCTGGTCTGCTGAAACAAAAATGGAACTGTTTGGCCATAATGACCATCGTTATGTTTGGAGGAAAAAGGGGGAGACTTCCAAGCCGAAGAACACCATCCCAACCGTGAAGCACAGGGGTGAAATTAACCCAACTTATTGTGGGAAGCTTGTGGAAGGCTACCAGAAACGTTTAAATAGTTTGAGGCATTGCTACCAAATACTAATTGAGTGTATGTAAACTTCTGACCCACTGGGAATGCGATGAAAGAAAAAAAAACTGAAATAAATCACTCTCTCTACTATTACTCTGACAGTTCACATTCTTAAAATAAAGTGGTGATCCTAACTGACCTAAGACAGGGAATTTTTACTCGAGTGTTGCTTTAGCAGTATTTGTCCTGCTGGAAGGTGAACCTCCGTCCCAGTTGCAAATCTCTGGAAGACAAACAGGTTTCCTTCAAGAATTTCCCTGTATTTAGTGCCATCCATCATTCCTTCAATTCTGACCAGTTTCCCAGTCCCTGCCAATGAAAAACATCCCCACAGCATGATGCTGCCACCACCATGCTTCACTGTGGGGATAGTGTTCTTGGGGTGATGAGAGGTGTTGGGTTTGTGCCAGACATAGCGTTTTCCTTGATTGCTAAAAAGTACCTTCTTCCATATGTTTAGGGAGTCTCCCACATGCCTTTTGGCGAACACCAAATGTGTTTGCTTATTTTTTTCTTTAAGTAATGGCTTTTTTCTGGCCACTCTTCTGTAAAGCCCAGCTCTGTGGAGAGTACGGCTTAAAGTGGTCCTATGGACAGATACTCCAATCTCCGCTGTGGAGCTTTGCAGCTCCTTCAGGGTTATCTTGGTCTCTTTGTTGCCTCTGATTAATGCCCTCCTTGCCTGGTCTGTGAGTTTTGGTGGGCGGCCCTCTCTTGGCAGGTTTGTTGTGGTGCCATATTCTTTCAATTTTTTAATAATGGATTTAATGGTGCTCCGTGGGATGTTCAAAGTTTCAGATATTTTTTATAACCCAACCCTGATCTGTATTTCTACACAACTTTGTCCCTGACCTGTTTGGAGAGCTCATTGGTCTTCATGGTGCCCCTTGCTTAGTGGTGTTGCAGACTCTGGGGCCTTTCAGAATAAGTGTATATCTACTGAGATCATGTGACAGATCATGTGACACAGATTGCACACAGGTGGACTTTATTTAATAAATGATGTGACTTCTGAAGGTAATTGGTTGCACCAGATCTTATTTAGGGGCTTCATAGCAAAGGGGGTGAATACATATGCACGCACCACTTTTCCATATTTTCTTTTTTGTTGCATTTTTTGAAACAAGTTCTTTTTTTCCATTTCACTTCACCAATTTGGACTATTTTGTGTATGTCCATTACATGAAATCCAAATACAAATCTATTTAAATTAGAGGTTGTAATGCAACAAAATAGGAAAAAACGCCAAGGGGGTGAATACTTTTACAAGGCACTGTATCTACCTCAAATATCTCATACCGGTGCACCTGGCACCTACTACCATACCCCATTCAAAGGCACTTTAATATTTTGTCTTGCCCATTCACCCTCAATGACACACATACACAATCCATGTTTCAATTTTCTAAGGGCTTAAAAATCCTTCTTTAACCTGTCTCCTTCCCTTCATCTACACTGATTGAAGTGGATTTAATAAGTGACATCAATAAGAGATCATAGCTTTCCCCTAGATTCACCTGATCAGTCTATGTCTTGGAAAGAGCAGGTGTTTTTAATGTTTTGTATACTCAGTGTAATTTAGGCTTGCCAAACAAAACTGCTCAATTTTCTATGCACATTGGCACATCCAGCCCAAAGCAGTCGGTTTAAAAATACTTAATAGTTGCCAAAGTTCCAGAGCAAGTCTTTAACTGTCAGCATGCAGTCAAAGCTACTAGCTAACAACTTTTGGCAAGTATGGGTAGCTGCAGCCCAATATGGCGACCAGAGTATAGGCGAGTTGTTGTGTCGAAAGTAGTGGGTGTATGGAAAGCAAATCAGGTAATTGGGCAGATTTGTTGCCACTCAAGACCATGTTGCATGGCTGATTGGACTGTACCACGTGTTGATAACCGCCGGCGGTAGCTAACCTGGCCATTTTTTTCTCTCACATGATTTTATATCAATTAGGATAGCAGCCTATATTGATAACCATCTAGATACATACATAATGTACATACAGTCTACTACTCAATGGGGAGGGCATGAACGGCAACACCAGGACACAGTGCCCTTTGCTCCCGCTTGACAAGCACTACTGTCCGGCAACAGGGTGTGAAGTAGCTAACTAGTAGCCAATATCAGGGTGACAGTCATAGGAAGCACATACATACAACGCATGAAGCAACAGTACAACCATCATCAATACATTTAATCAAAAATAAACAATCATCAGTTTTATAACTGAAAATGTACAACTATTTGTATAAAATTTACAGTGAAATATGACTCAGGTTAATCCTCTGGCTTAAAAACAAAAGTCCAAACTATCGCGGTACGGTAGCTCAACATGCGGTAATTGTATGAAAAAAAAAAAAAAACTCACTACCAATCAAAACCGTCTAACCTATAGCAGAGCGCTTTCGACACACCCACTCCTTTCCACACGTCCACTACATTCCCTTCGACTCACCCACTCGCCCATACTCTGGACCACATATTGGGATGCAGGTCACTTTTGGAGCTAAACTAGCTAGTGCTCTCAAATCGTATCCTGATGTTGATTGCAGTTGGGAGTTGTATTAACAACATGGCTAACTTTGCTAGCTAACATACATTTAGAGAAAACAAGTTATATTAAGTGGCTAGCTAGTTAGCGTTAGCAATATTTTGTGGTCAATGAGACATAACTAACCAGCTAAGCAAGCAAACAAATAATTTCAGATTCGAAAAATACTCCATCAAGAGGCTCTGCATTTCAGGAATCATAGTAGCTAGTACTATCCCTTGTGCACTGTTCAATTATTTAAACATTTAAACAATTTATATGTGAAAGAAAACTATTTTTCCTGTGAGCTTGACTGAGGTGTCAGACTCAAGGAGAGTTGCTATGCATTGGAGCACTGCGATTGGTTGCCCAAAATTCTGAGGCGGGTCTTAGCGAAGGGTCAATCGATGTCAACAATCTAAACTTCGAAGCACGCACCCAAGTGTTATCCTTAATTCTCTCTATCCTTAATAGTGCTGGAACATGCATAGCTATTCACACTTGTACACACAAACATCCACATACTCCCTTCTCTTGTGGTCTGTGGAGTCTTGACTGGCACCCAGAGGACTGTACTGTACCTGTAGGGGATCCAGTCGGAAGAGTGCTTGGAGCTCATCTCTCTACCACTGACTGCTGATGTCCTCCGAGTGCTGGGCTGAGGGGGGGCCTGCGATAGCAGCCGAGCGAGGCAGAGGCAGCTGAGGGGTCTGGCGACAGCGATCACGGCGACAGAGCCCACGCAGCCAGCACATCCTCTGCACAGCCCTCTCAAAGTCCACCAGCCTCTGTCTGTCCCTGTGTTCCTCAGTCAGTACAGCCTATGGAGCACAGAGCCCAGCTCTGGGGCTGGAGATGACTAACGATCCAGGCAGGAAGGCTTCTCAGTCATGCACACGAGCAGCACACATAAAACAACCCCCTTCTCTCAGTCTCCTCTCCTTCATGTGCGCGTTCTCTCTGGTTCTCGTGCTCTCTTGCTCACACCCTGCTCTGCTCTCACTCCCGCTCTCAGTGCTCTCTCACTTCTCTCCTCCACCTCTCTATCGCTCTCTCTATCCCTCGCACTCTGGCTCTCTCACACTATCTCTCCGTGAGCATCAGTTAAGAGTGGGATCGAGCACCAAGCCGCAAAGCAGAGGAAACAGGTACCAGAGATTCTCTTTTGTCTTGCTGCTTTAATGTTTCAGCCATAGTGTTCCAGTCCGGTCCCCCCTCCCACACACACACACTCCTAGCTGCTAAAGCATGGACTCAGATGTGTTTTCTGAGACATGATTTATTCATTCTCTGAGAGTGAATGTCATTAACATATGATTGTACATAGTAGTTGTAATAGTCATTTAACATGCTCCGGACAGACACACGGTCTGTCTGTGATAATGACTGCCTCAGTCTCTCTCTCTCCCGCTCTCACTCACACACACACACACACACACACACACACACACACACACACACACACACACACACACACACACACACACACACACACACACACACACACACACACACACACACACACACACACACACACACACATCTGCTGGCCCCCATCCCACCCACCCCTGGTGTGATCTGATGGTTATTACTAAACATTAAATCAATCAAATATATTTCCCTTAAAACTGCTTATTGATGCAATTCCATGTTGGCTTAATCAGCAATCTGAAAAATGTATTTAAAAAAATGTAAATCAGATGTGTTTAATAAACATTTAATTTCAAAATAGAATATATAAACTATTAATCTGGTCCACCAGCCTGCTCTCTCTGTCAAACCTATACTGAGTGTAGAACACCTGCCATTTCCATGACAGAGACTGACCAGGTGAATATTCGGTTTTATATGGTTAAAAAATGCCCTTCCGTATACTGTATTTTCACAACAACATCCCCAGGTTTTAACTGTATTTCATCATGGGGATGTTGTGCTCTTTCCTGCTCATCTCTATCACGGTCACATTCAGTCACTTTTATTTAGTGTACATTCAGTGAACCTGGCCATTGTTTCTAATATTCAGCACCGCTGACAGACATTTTGCTGAACCACTCAGCACACACACACCATCTTAGGGATGTGTTATGCTGAGGCATGTGTGATGCTTGGGGAAACATGCATGTATTTTCCCCAACAAGGTCAGAGCGCTGCAGATGAGACTGTTGTTTTGATACAGATACCGTGCACATAAATTATGGCATGATATACTGTCATCTGCTTTCTTTTCACTGCATATTATTCACGATAGCACACAATGCTAGTCAAATAAAAGTCACTGGAGTCATGTGACAGATTAACACGTCAGAGGCGGTGCAGGCAGTATTGAGGGCGCTTCAGCATTTTCTCTCAATTATTTACGGTATGCCTCAACGACAGGCATCACTGATCTGCAGGTTACTGTTCATTGGTACACTGGTGTATTGGGAAACACAGAACTGACAACACATCCAGGCTTCAGCAACAAATATAAAACGGAGGTAAATAACAGTCATGGTAAAATAAATTCAGTGAAATAAGCCGATCCAGAGAAATCCTGGGCCCTGGGGGAGTTAGGACCAGCATATTGTCAGTGAAATGCCTTTCTTGCAGCTCTAACCCCAACAATGCAGTAATCAACAACAGTGTAATACTAAAAATAACAAGGTAGAACAAAAACACGAGATATAAAAATAAGAACACGATAAATTACGTAAGCATACTATGGTGGATACAGGGTCAGTTCCAGAACCCTATTTATAATGTGCAGGGATACTAAGTAAGTACATGTTCTGTCTCTCCTGTACTGTATAGCATGAGATCCACATACTCTGATCTTCTGTGGGCTTGGCTGCTCCATATGACAACTCTCGCTAGGCAACAGCGCTAATAAGAAAGGTGCCTCTGACATATTGGCTCGTTGAAAATAAGCTAAATCTTCATCTCCACTATCATCACCATCCTCACAGTTATCACATTATCATCATCAAGCTCAGCCATAATAGTCTGTCTGCACCACTGGACTGTAATTCAACACTAAACATAGGCTAAGAAATCTGCAGCACAGTGATAAAACACTG
This sequence comes from Salmo salar, assembly GCF_965601325.2. Taxonomy (NCBI): domain Eukaryota; kingdom Metazoa; phylum Chordata; class Actinopteri; order Salmoniformes; family Salmonidae; genus Salmo; species Salmo salar. The sequence continues at coordinate 26,684,713 of NC_138316.1, read as the reverse complement.
TGAACACATTTCTAAATGCATGACAGTAAAGTGGGACTGTCATAGTAAGCCTTGACATTACTATCAGTCCACCAGAGTGAGAGCTGTTCTTTATTAGTGTGTGATGTCTGAGAGCACAGACAGACGAGTTACTCTCCTCTCGTCTTCTCAGAGCAGGTGTAAGCACAGCAGGCTGGTAAATATTTGATGGCAGAGGGGGAGCCCTTTGAAGTTGGTGCTGATCTGGTCAGGTAGATGACAGACAGCAGGGTGCCCCTTTAGTTCCATCATCATCCTCACTGTGCCTCCTGTACCAGACTCCCTCCCTGGTCTCTCCCTCCCTCTCTCTCTGATTGCCCTCCCTCCCTGATCAACCTCCCTCCCTCCCTGATTGCCCTCCATCCCTGATTGCCCTCCATCCCTGCTAGCCATCACATCATCATCATAATTCTCACTGTGCCCCTGCTACCAGACTCCCTTCCCTTCTTGTTTACCCTCACATACACTTTCCATGGACTGAAATGTAATATACTGCAGTATATGGCCAACAAGCCCTGGACAGAATCAATTAAATGAAAAAAAGTTTCAGGCACTGTCTCATATCATGGTTATATCATTAAAGGACTAACACTATAAACTACCCAGAGCAATTAGATTGTTCCAAAACAGACCTGTGTGAGAGGCTTGTCCAGAGGCATTGTGGAAACTGGAGGATGGCAGGATCAGTGATTGTGATAATGGTCCTGTGCCCTGGACCCTTGCTGATGTGATTTCCTTTGAAAATGGGTAAAACATGCATGGTCTCTTAAAATATCTGGTCCAGTCAGACAGTCAGTGTGATGCACAGCTGCAGAGCTTAGTTCTGGAGCAGAGGAGCCACACTGTTAATAATACATCTGTCTGATCAGGCATGCAGGACATGCCATGCACGCTCTCTGATGAACCACTTTTACCATTGTCAATGTGTCTGTGCGCACACACGTGTGTGTGTTTGTTTTGTTGTGTAATTGGAAAACAGCATGTGACCAACCTGTTTATCCAACTGATTGAAGAATAAGACATTTCAAAATCTAACTAATTAATCTTGCTAAGAGAGACAAGTATTACACTACTCTGAAGGAATTAGACACAAAGCTTGTTGATAATACCTTTTCACACCTGGAAAACACAATAGCATTATGTTTCTGAAGACACAGCCTCTTAAAATCCCACTGATTACATTACGTATTCCAACCAGAGCTGTCGACCCGCCACCGTCTGCTTTAAAACAAATCCCTGGATTTCTGTCTCAATCAGGTATCAATTGATTGTTCAGTTCTGCCCAGCACCAACCAGCCAGGACAAGGCCCTTTAATGGGTCCAGGGATTACTTTAGAACTAAAAACATCCCTATATACCGGTCATAGAATTAGCCCCCCACTAATATATGTAGAATTAAACACAAACACAGCTAATGGCCACAGAAATGCTCTCAGGCTTGAGTACTTGGTCTTGAATCATTGATTAAGTAAGATAAGTATTATGATCATCCTGATATCAGTCTGCATACCCCCTGCACAGTTTTCATATTTTTCTGCCATCTAAGAAGGGATTAAATTGGATTCAAAGTTAGAAAATTGTAAATGAACCAAAAATTATATATAACATTTTCCAAACTAATAAAATGTAGATATATTGATTGCATATGTATTCACACCCCAGTTAATACTTGGTGGAAGCACCTTTGGCAGTCATTACAGCTGTGAATAACTTTTAATAACTTTGAATAAGATTCTACCAATATTGCAAAACTTTTAGAGCAAGAAATATCCATTGTTTTTGTAAAAATTGCTCAAGCTCAGTAAATTTGATTGGGAATCATTGATGTACAGCAATATTCAAACCTTGTCTGATTTTCAAGCAGATTTAAGTCAGGACTGTGACTGAACCATTCAGGAACACTCAACACCTTTTGGCAAGCCATTCTGGTGTGTCTTTGGCATTAAAATGTCTGTAATTGCACCCCTGAAAAAAATGAACTATCCCAGGGTTAAGTACTCAGAAGACTACAGTATGGCAGGTCTAACTTTTTACTTGGACTTTGCTCTTTTTATATTTATTTTGATCTTGACAAAACACTCCAGTCCCTGCCGGTGACAAGTATGCACATAACATGATGCTGCCACCACAATACTTGAAAATACAGGAGGGTTTGACAACATTATATTCACGCCACATTACCGGCCTGAATGACAAAATGAAAGGAAGAAAGCATGTGTTACCAAATCCATTCTAAATCATCCATTACGTTTTCAACAAGGCCCTTAATTAATACTGCAAGACAATAAGGCAAAGAAATGTAATTTTCGTCTTAAATTAAAAACTTCCTGTTTTGGTCAAATCCAATACATCACAGATTGCAACCCTCTATTTTCAGGTATTTTGGTGGCAGCATCATGTTATGGGTATGTATTTTTTGTCAACAGCATCATGTTATGGGTATATTTGTTGCTGGCAGGGGTTGTAACCTAAATTATTGTCCAATCATTTTGTTCTGAACAGAACCATTATTTTTTTTGTTCCGCTCCACTGTTCCGACCAGCAAAATAAAGTTTTGAACTGGTTCGAACCAAATAAAGTACAGATTTATGTCGTTCTTTTCTGTTCCTTTTTAAACCTCTGAAATCATAATTTCAAAAAAATACATTTAGCTCAACATTAAATTACTTCACCAATCAGTGCGGATAAAGCAGCTTGCTATGGAGCGGGTTAGCAATTTAATCTGTGTAGGAAAGTCGTTAACAGCAAATTGTATTTTTCAGTAACAGCGTGGTTTAACCATAATGAAAGACAAAACACACACAGTGTCAAAGTGTAGAGTGTGAGATGCAACTGACATTTTGAAGGGGAGGAAATAAGATGGAAGAAGCTTGCCTTGAAGCGCTGGGAATCTTGTTATGACATGTATTATCTGAATTTGGCCCACAGAATTATACCAACAGAGGAGCGGCTTCTATGAAGGAACTTTGAATGTCTTTGAACTTCTGAGTTGGTTTATGTTGGACCAGAGAAAATGTTGGGTAACTAGCTAGCTAGCGAAAAAGTGTGTGTGTGCAGAGCAGTGTATGTGAGCAGAGTTGAGCATTGCTCATGGAGCTCTGCTTCAGCTCCAGCACTCCACCTCCTTTCCAACGGCTTCACTAAAAACCACTCCGCACTCACAATTTAACCAACACCCATCCATTGTTGTGACTACCTGGACCTACCATTTTGTTTTGAAGTATAGAAACCAAACCATATGATTTGAATGATATGTATTTTAATAAACATTAATAGGTAAATGTAAAGAAGCACTCATTATTTCAAATAGGCAAAAGTCATATTAAACAGCATATAAACACTAAATAGGTCAGGAGCCAGACAGAGAGCCTAAGAAAATTAATTATTTAGGCTATATTATTTCAATTATAGCCTACAAAGTAATACATTGTGAAGCATTTGCGAGTGCGACACACAAGGCTGGTAGGGAGTCAGGGATGTTAAGCGCTCAGCAATTAAACATATCGTTGTATTAAATCATTATAGTCTATAAACTGCGCCTATATGCTGGGAGACTTACAGTACTTAGAAATAAATACAAATTTAACAAAAAATGCCTTATTAGGCTAAGACTACAGTGCCTTTGAAATAATTTTTAGAAACGAGTTTGGACAAAGTCTGTGGCTTCAGGCTCATGTGATGGTGCCTAGAGAGCAGGCCAGCAACGGAGAATATCCTCTCCGCGCTTGCAGAGCTACTGGGCATACTAAACACCGTTTGGCCACTCTTGTCAGGGATGCAGAGATTTTGTTTTGTTCTACAGTTAGGCCTAAAGAGTGAGGGCTTTTCATAGGCGCTTTGTTGCGATTCTTGTGGGACTGGAAAGAAATGTCCGGAGCATAAAATAACGTTATTAACCGGTTCCCATGCTTTTAAAACAAAGGTTCTGTTCCGGAACAGTATAGATCACTTTCGTTTCTGGTTTGGTTTCTGTACCTCAAATAATTTAGTTATTTTCCGGTTTTCGATTCTGTTCCCTGAACCGGTTTCATCCCTTGGTCACTGGCAGTTTGTCAGGATCAAAATAAATATGAATGTAGCAAAGCCCAGGTAAAAAGTTAGAGGAAAACCTGTTGTAGTCATCTGAATACCTAACCGAATAGAGTTCTATTTTTCAACCAGACAATTACACATATTTTTATGCCAAAGACACCAGAATGGCTTTCCAAGCAGTGTTAAGTGTTCCTGAGGGGTCCAGTCTCAGTCCTACTTGAAAATTAGAGACAAGGTTTGAATATTGCTGTCCATCAACAATTTCCAACCAAATTTACTGAGCTTGAGCAATTTTGATAAAAACAATGCATATACAGTATGTTGCCCTAAGAGTGGTGCAAAGTTGGCAGTATTAGTCAAAGTATTCACAGTTGTAATCACTGTCAAAGGTGCTTCAACCAAGTACTAATGCAATCAAGACATCATCGTTTCTATTTTTAATTCATTTAGAAAATGTTCTATTATCTTTATTTTAAAATGTGGAGTAGGTTATGTAGATCTGTTGAAAAAAAATCAAATTAAATCCCGTTTTAAATGTAATTTTAAGGCAGCAAAATGTGAAAACTGTGCAACGGGTGTGTAGACTTTCACTAGGCACTGTAGCTAGATGTCATATGCCTCTAATTACCACCAAGTACAGCAGCCAGAGGAGGATTCAGCTGGATTCTGCATGCGCGTTCATTAGAACATATATTGTACATGCAAATATTATCCAGCAGAAATCGAATCGGCAGTGATGGGGTGGTGGCAGAGACCCAAGAGGCAGTTTCAGAGTGTGCCTGTGAGAGATTTGTACAAACAGAGGCTTCCTTATTTCAGGCTGAGTACTACATCTCTCAGCTTTACAACAGTGTGTGTGTGTGTGTGTGTGTGTGTGTGTGTGTGAGTTCTACAGGAAGTGAATGGGGGCATTGGCTGCTTCCCAGTATTGATTGGGTCTAATGTGACTGTGTTCAGTTCGAGGACTGACATTCAAATCTCATTCACACTTTTATGGTGCACTCCTCAAAGGGGGGAGAATGGCAGGGGGGGGGGGGGGGGGGCACACGCATAAAAAGTCCACAAAGCTTCTACTGTGTGACACAAACGTCTGTGTGCTTTTTACTGAAACTGACTGTTATGTCTTGACTTATACATCTGCAGTCTATTTGCACCCAGCCCTGTCCTCCACTTCTCATCAGATAGCATCTGCCAAAAGGAACAAATGAGGTCAAGGAAACTGTAGTAATGTCTGTTCATCAACACAAGGTGTTTGTCATCACAGCCAAGAGTAGGATTTAGTTCGGGTTTGTGTGGGGCTTCATAGATCAAGACGTGACAGACTAGTGTCATTCAGCTACATAAGGCGTTGCAACAAATCAAATCACATTTTATTGGTCACATACACGTGTTTAGCAGATGTTATTGTGGGTGTAGCGAAATGTTTGTGTTTCTAGTGCCGACAGAGCAGTAATAGCTAACAAGTAATATCTAACAATTTCACAACATACACCCAATACACAAACATCTAAGTAAAGGAATGGCATTAAGAATATAAATTCAGCAAAAAAATAAACGTCCTCACTGTCAACTGCGTTTATTTTCAGCAAACGTGTAAATATTTGTATGAACATAACAAGATTCAACAACTGAGACATAAACTGAAGAAGTTCCACAGACATGTAACAGTCAGTATCTGGTGTGGCCACCAGCTGCATTAAGTACTGCAGTGCATCTCCTCCTCATGGACTGTACCAGATTTGCCAGTTCTTGCTGTGAAATGTTACCCCACTCTTCCTCCAAGGCACCTGCAAGTTCCCGGACATTTCTGGGGGGAATGGCCCTAGCCCTCACCCTCCGATCCAACAGGTCCCAGACGTGCTCAATGGGATTGAGATCTGGGCTCTTCGCTGGCCGTGGCAGAACACTGACATTACTTTCTTGCAGGAAATCACGCACAGAACGAGCAGTATGGCTGGTGGCATTGTCATGCTGGAGGGTAATGTCAGGATGAGCCTGCAGGAAGGGTACCACATGAGGGAGGAGGATGTCTTCTCTGTAACGCACAGCATTGAGATTGCCTGCAATGACAAGCTCAGTCCGATGATGCTGTCACACACCACCCCAGACCATGACGGACCCTCCACCTCGATCCTGCTCCAGAGTACAGGCCTCGGTGTAATGCTCATTCCTTCAACGATAAACGTGAATACAGTCATCACCTCTGGTGAGACAAAACCGCGACTAGTCAGTGAAGAGCACTTTTGACCAGTCCTGTCATGTCTAGCAATGGTGGGTTTGTGCCCATTGGTGACGTTGTTGCCGGTGATGTCTGATGAGGACAATGACTTACATCAGGCCTACATGCCCTCAGTCCAGCCTCTCTCAGCCTATTGCGGACAGTCTGAGCACTGATGGAGGGATTGTGCGTTCCTGGTTTAACTCAGGCAGTTGTTTTTGCCATCCTGTACCTTTCCTGCAGGTGTGATGTTCGGATGTACCGATCCTGTGCAGGTGTTGTTTCACGTGGTCTGCCACTGCGAGGACAATCAGCTGGCCGTCCTGTCTCCCTGTAGCACTGTCTTAGGCGTCTCACAGTATGGACATTGCAATTTATTGCCCTGGCCACATCTGCAGCCCTCATGGCTCCTTGCAGCATGCCTAAAGCACGTTCACGCAGATGAGCAGGGACCCTGGGCATCTTTCTTTTGGTGTTTTTCAGAGTCAGTAGTAAGGCCTCTTCAGTGTCCTAAGTGACATCTCTAGGAGACAGAACGTGTCTCCTTCCTAAGAGGTATGACGGCTGCGTGGTCCCATGGTGTTTATACTTATGTACTATTGTTTGTACAGATGAACATGGTACCTTCAGGCGTTTGGAAATTGCTCCCAAGGATGAACCAGAATTATGGAGGTCTACAATTTCTGAGGTCTTGGTTGATTTCTTTTGATTTTCCCATGTCAAGCAGAGGCACTGAGTTTGAAGGTAGGTCTTGAAATACATCCACAGGTACACCTCCAAATGACTCAAACGATGTCAATTAGCCTATCAGAAGCTTCTAAAGCCATGACATTTTCTGGAATTTTCCAAGCTGTTTAAAAGGCACAGTCCACTTAGTGTATGTAAACTTTTGACCCACTGGAATTGTGAAACAGTGATTTATAAGTGAAATAATCTCTCTGTAAACAATTGTTGGAAAGATTACTTGTGTCATGCACAAAGTAGATGTTCTAACCAACTTGCCAAAACTATAGTTTGTTAACAAGAAATTTGTGGAGTGGTTGAACGAGTTTTAATGACTCCAACATAAGTGTATGTAAACTTCCAACTTCAACTGTAGGTAGCAGCCTATATGTGTTAGTGATGGCTGTTAAACGGTCTGATGGCCTTGCGATAGAAGCTGTTTTTCAGTCTCTCTGTCCCAGCTGTACTGACCTCACCTTCTGGATGCTAGCTGAGTGAACAAGCAGTGGCTTGGGTGGTTTTTGGGCTTCCTGTGACATCGGGTGCTGTAGGTGTCCTGGAGGGCAGGTAGTTTGCCCCCGGAGATGCGTTTCCTGAAGTTCACGATCATCTCCTTTGTTTTGTTGACGTTGAGTGAGAGGTTATTTTCCTGGTACCACATTCCCAGAGCCCTCACCTCCTCCCTGTAGTCTGACTCGTCATTGTTGGTAATAAAGTCTACTACTGTTGTGTCATCTGCAAACTTGATGATTGAGTTGGTGGCGTGCCTGGTCACTCAGTCATGGGTGAACAGTGAGTACAGGAGGGGAATGAGCACACACCCTTGTGGGGCCCCAGTGTTGAGGATAAGCAAAGTGGAGGTGTTGTTTCCTACCTTCACTACCTGGGGGCGGCCCATCAGGAAGTCCAGGACCCAGTTGCAAAGGGTTGGGTTCAGACCCAGGCCCTCGAACTTGATGATGACCTTGGAGGGTACTATGGTGTTGAATGCCGAGCTATAGTCAATGAACACCATTCTTACATAGGTATTCCGCTTATCCAGATGGGATAGGGCAGTGTGCAGTGTTATGCGACTGCATCGTCTGTGGATCTATTGGGGCGGTAAGCAAATTGAAGAGGGTCTAGGGTGACAGGTAAGGTAGAGGGTGATATGATCCTTAACTAGTCTCTCAAATCACTTCATGATGACAGAAGTGAGTGCTACGGGGCGATAGTCAATTAGTTCAGTTACCTTTGCTTTCTTGGGTACAGGAACAATGGTGGCCATCTTGAAGCATGTGGGGACAGCAGACTGGGATAGGGAAGAGATTGAATACGTCTGTAAACACACCAGCTCGCTGATCTGCGCATGCTCTGAGGACACGGCTAGGGATGCCGTCTGGGCCGGCAGCCTCACGAGAGGGTTAACGCACTTAAACGTCTTACTCACGTCGGACACGGAGAAGGAGAGCCCACAGTCCTTGATAGCGGGCCGCGTTGGTGGCACTGTGTTATCCTCAAAATTATCTTGGGAGATAATACGGTCGGCATTTGATTTTGAGGTATTCTAGGTCGGGTGAACAAAAGGACTTGAGTTCCTGTATGTTATCACAATTAGACCATGAGTCATTAATCATGAAACATACACCCCCACCCTCCTTCTTCCCGGAGAGATATTTATTCCTGTCTGCGTGATGAACTGAGAACCTAACTGGCTTGACGGACTCAGACAGTATATCCCGAGAGAGCCATGTTTCTGTGAAACAGAGTATGTTACAATCCCTGATGTCTTTCTGGAAAGAAGCCCTCGCCCTGAGATCGTCAACTTTATTATCCAGAGACTGAACATTTGCGAGTAATATACTCGGAAGCGATGGGTGGTGTGTGCGCCTCCTAAGTAAGACTAGAGGACTGCTCTTAGTAACTCTCCTTCGCCGGCATGGTTTTGGGTCGGCTTCTGGAATCAGTTCAATCACCCTGGGGGTGCGAACAAAGGATTTTCTTCAGGAAATTCGTATTCCTGGTCATAATGCTGGTAGTGCTGGTGAGTTACCGCCGCTCTGATATCCAATAGTTCTTCCTGGCTGTATGTAATAACATCAAAAAAGTTCTGGGCTAACAATGTAATATATAAAAAAACAAAACTGCAAAGTTTCCTAAGAGCGATAAGCGAGGCAGCCCTCTCTGTCAGCACCATTCCATGTGTGATGTCAAGGCTAGTATTATTGATTTCTACCACTACACAATGGTCACAAACCATACTGCTCTATAATGATATACTGTGGTCTACACTGCTGTATGTTGACATGGTGGCATTAACCTGTTAGGTCTAGGGGGCAGTATTGACACGGCCGGATAAAAACCGTACCCGATTTAATCTGGTTACTACTCCTGCCCAGTAACTAGAATATGCATATAATTATTGGCTTTGGATAGAAAACACCCTAAAGTTTCTAAAACTGTTTGAATGGTGTCTGTGAGTATAACAGAACTCATATGGCAGGCAAAAACCTGAGAAGATTCCAAACAGGATGTTGTTCATCTTGGCTCTTTTTATTGAAGACTGAGGATCTTTGCCGTAACGTGACACTTCCTACGGCTCCCATAGGCTCTCAGAACCCGGGAAAAAGCTGAATGATATCGAGGCAGCCTCTGGCTGAAACACATTATCGCGTTTGGATAGTGGCTGGTCAGAGTACTCTGAGACTCACGCTCGTGCACGAGATGTATTTATTTTCTCTCTCTTTGTACGTATACAGGCTTTCCCGGTCGGAATATTATCGCTTTTTTACGAGAAAAATAGCATAAAAATTGATTTTAAACAGTGGTTGACATGCTTCGAAGTACGGTAATGGAATATTTAGAAATTTTTTGTCACGAAATGCGCCATGCTCGTCACCCTTATTTACCCTTTCGGATAGTGTCTTGAACGCACGAACAAAACGCCGCTATTTGGACATAACAATGGATTATTTGGGACCAAACCAACATTTTTTATTGAAGTAGAAGTCCTGGGAGTGCATTCTGACGAAGAACAGCAAAGGTAATAACATTTTTCTTATAGTAAATCTGACTTTGGTGAGTGCTAAACTTGCTGGGTGTCTAAATAGCTAGCCCTGTGATGCCGGGCTATCTACTGAGAATATAGCAAAATGTGCTTCCACCGAAAAGCTATTTTAAAATCGGACATATCGAGTGCATAGAGGAGTTCTGTATCTATAATTCTTAAAATAATTGTTATGTTTTTTGTGAATGTTTATCGTGAGTAATTTAGTAAATTCACCGGCAGTGTTCGGTGGGAATGCTAGTCACATGCTAGTTACATGCTAATGTAAAAAGCTGGTTTTTGATATAAATATGAACTTGATTGAACAAAACATGCATGTATTGTATAACATAATGTCCTAGGGTTGTCATCTGATGAAGATCATCAAAGGTTAGTGCTGCATTTAGCTGTGGTTTGGGTTTATGTGACATTATATGCTAGCTTGAAAAATGGGTGTCTGATTATTTCTGGCTGGGTACTCTGCTGACATAATCTAATGTTTTGCTTTCGTTGTAAAGCCTTTTTGAAATCGGACAGTGAGGTTAGATTAACGAGAGTCTTGTCTTTAAAATGGTGTAAAATAGTCATATGTTTGAAAAATTGAAGTTTTTGCATTTTTGAGGTATTTGAATATCGTGCCACGGGATTACACTGGCTGTTGAGTAGGTGGGACGCAAGCGTCCCACCTAGCCCATAGAAGTTAATAGAATTAATCCATCAGAATCAATGGTGTTTTCAACCACATGGGCTAAATGAGCACACTCGGAAAAGCTAAATCTGTTTGTATGTTTTTTAATGGAGGTGTCATGTAGGAGCTAAGCAACCGCTTCAACAATATAGGATCAGCTTGGTCAGTCAATCCCACCCCATTGTGATGGGGGGCTATTGCTTTTTATAGATTGCTTTTTACTCTACAACACAGAATCCAATGTAATCCCTTTATAGATTTAATTTTAAGGCAGCAAAATGTGAAAACTGTGCAAGGGGTGTGTAGACATTCACTAGGCACTGTAGCTAGATGTCATAATCCTCTACCACTAAGTACAGCAGCCGGAGGAGTATTCAGCTGGATTCTGCATGCGCTTTCATTAGAACAGGAATTGTACATGCAAATATTATCCAGCAGAAACCTAAATTGGCAGTGATGGGGTGGTGGCGGAGACACAAGAGGCAGTTTCAGAGTGTGCCTGTGAGGGATTTGTACAAACAGAGGCTTCCTTATTTCAAGCTGAGTACTACATCTCCGAGCTTTACAACTGTGTGTGTGTGTGTGTGTGTGTGTCACTTTCAATACGAAGACAAATGGGAGTGTTGGCTGCTACCGAGTATTGATTGTGTCTGATGGGGGGAGGGGGCACAGAGGCAGGCACACGCATGAAAAGTCCAAAAAGCTTCTACAGTGGCTTGCGAATGTATTCACCTCCCTTGGCAATTTTCCTATTTCGGTGCCTTACACCGAAATAGGGGGGGTTTGTATTATTTTATTTACACAACATGCCTACCACTTTAAAGATTCAAAATAGAGAAATAAGACAAAAAAAAAGAAAACTTGAGCGTGCATAACTCTTCACCCCCCGAAGTCAATACTTTGTGGAGCCACCTTTTGCAGCAATTACAGCTGCAAGTCTCTTGTGGTATGTCTCTATAAACTTTCTCTCAAGAATTTCCCTGTATTTAGCGCCATCCATCGTTCCTTCAATTCTGACCAGTTTCCCAGTCCCTGCCGATGGAAAAACATCCCCACAGCATGATGCTGCCACCACCATGCTTCACTGTGGGGATGGTGTACTCGGGGTGATGAGAGGTGTTGGGTTTGCACCAGACAGCGGTTTCCTTGATGGCCAAAAAGCTCAATTTTAGTCTCATCTGACCAGAGTACCTTCTTCCATATGTTTGGGGAGTCTTCCACATGCCTTTTGGCGAACACCAAATGTGTTTGCTTATTTTTTCTTTCATCAATGGCTTTTTTCTGGCCACTCTTCCGTAAAGCCCAGTTCTGTGGAGTGTACGGCTTAAAGTGGTCCTGTGGACAGATACTCCAATCTCCGCTTTGGAGATTGCAACTCCTTCAGGGTTATCTTTGCTCTCTTTGTTGCCTCTCTGATTAATGCCCTCCTTGCCTGGTACGTGAGTGGCCCTCTCTTGGCAGGTTTGTTGTGGTGCCATATTCTTAAAAATATATTTAATCAAGGATTTAATTGGTGCTCTGTGGGATGTTCAAAGTTTCAGATATTTTTTTATAACCGAACCCTGATCTGTACTTCTCTACAACTTTGTCCCTGACCTGTTTGGAGAGCTCATTGGTCTTCATGGTGCCGCTTGCTTAGTGGTGTTGCCCCTTGCTTAGTGGTGTTGCAGACTCTGGGGCCTTTCAGAACAGGTGTATATATACACTGAGATCATGTGACAGATCATGTGACACTTAAATAAAGTCCACCTGTGTGCAATCTAACTAATTATGTGACTTCTGAAGGTAATTGGTTGTACCAGATCTTATTTAGGGGCTTCATAGCAAAGGGGGTGAATACATATGCACGCACCGCACCACTTTTCCGTTTTTTTTTATATATATAATTTTTTTAAATAAGTTATTTTTTTCATTTCACTTCACCAATTTGGACTATTTTGTTTATGTCCATTACATGAAATCCAAATAAAAATCAATTTAAACTACAAGTTGTAATGCAACAAAATAGGAAAAACCCATGGGGATGAATACTTTTCCAAGGAACTGTATCTTGGTATTAAAATGAGCAAAGATCAGAAAGGGCCAACTTAAAATTTCTCTCCTATTGTAGAGAAAATTGGAAAGAGATTTCACTCCTGGTTATTAAGAGATCTTTCTTTATCTGGATGTGTACTTTTGTCAAAATCTGAAGGTCTGTCCAGATTAGTTTATACCTCCCTTGCCTTGGATGTTCCTTTGTCAGTAACTAAAATGGTTGATACTAAATTATTTAACTTCATATGGAGGAATAAACCTAATTATTTAAGAAAAGCGGTAATATGTAGCACCCAAAGTGAGGGAGGGTTGAATGCTCTGGATTTTAAAACCTCTAATATAATCTTTAAGATCAAATGGATACTAAACTATTTAAGAAATAAGGATTGCATTTAGAATATAATCCCTAATTTAATATTCCAACAGATTGGTGGTCTAGAATTCTTACTCAAATGCAACTTTGATTTTGGTAAAATCCCTATTAAGCTTGCTGACTTTCATAAACAAGTACTTATAACTTAGAACCTCATGTACAAACACAATTTTTCCACACATAGGTATACAATCTGGAATAATTGTATATCTAATAAGGTGAAAGAAGTATCATACAAACTCATTCATAGAATCTACCCTGTAAAGACCTTTATTATACACAGATTTAAAATAGCTATTGATTACAAATGTGTATTTTGTGGTTGTGACCCAGAAACTCTTGATCATATGTTTTGGGACTGTTCTTATGTCAGAAGATTGGAGTGAGTTAGAAGATTTTATTTGAAAAGAAACTACTATTAATGTTAATCTGAGAGACTCTGATATTATGTTTTATTTTGATCCAAATGATATGGACCCTGATTTAACTTTCATTGTTAATTTTTTTATTTTTCATGGAATATTCTTTATCCATAAAATGAAGTGGGCAGAGAACAAACCCCTCTTCACATTATTTAAGATAGAATTTAAATATTAAAAACAAAAAAGCAAACCGCACCATGAAACTTTTTGACAAATTGAAAATGTATTTGATATGTAATAGGTTTATGTACTCTTGTTTGTATATTTCTGTTTTTGTATTTGTTCATAATAAAATGTATGTATGTATGTATGTATGTATGTATGTATGTATGTATGTATGTATGTATGTATGTATGTATGTATGTATGTATGTGTGTGTGTTTGTGTTGTGTGTGCGTATGATGTGACTGTGCGTGGGTTTTGTGTTGGAGTGTAAATGTAGTGCGTGTGAGTGAGTGTATGAGTGTACATATAGTCTAGTGAGTGAGCAGAGTCAGTACAAGATGGAGTCAGTGCAGTTCGGGTGCCATTGATTGACTATTTAGCAGTCATGGCTTGGGGGCAGAAGCTATCTTGGAGCCTGTTGATCCGAGAGCCGATGCTCTGATACCGTTTGCCGGACGGTATTAGAGTGAACAATCCATGGCGTGAGTGGCTGCAGTCTTTTTCGGGCATTCCTCTGACATCGCCTGATATAGAAGTCCTGGATGGCAGGGAGCTCGGCCCAAGTAATGCACTGGGCTGTCAGCCCCACCTTCTGTAGCGCCTTGCGGTCGAGGGTGGTGCATTTGCCATACCAAGCAGTGATGCAGCCAGTCAATATGCTCTCGATGGTGCAGCTGTAGAACTTTTTGAGGATCTGAGGGACCATGACAAATCTTTTCAGCCGCCGTGCCCTCTTCAAAACTGTGTGGGTGTGTGTGGACCATGTTAAGTCCTTATGTGGATGCCAAGGAACTTGAAGCTCTCGACCCGCTCCACATCAGTCCTGTCAATGTGGATAGGGGAATGCTCTCCCTTCTTTCTCCTATAGTTCACGATTAGGTCCTTGGCCTTACTGACATTGAGGGAGAGGTTGTTGTCCCTTGCACCACACTGCTAAGTCTCTGACCTACTCCCTGTAGGATGACTCGTCGTGTCATCAGCAAACTTGATGATGGTGTTGGAGTCGTGCGTGGCCGCACAGTCATGGATGAACAGGGAGTACTAAGCACACACCCCTGAGGTGAATAATTTAAGAAGGGACTAAGCACACACCCCTGAGAGGCACCTGTGTTGAGGGTCAGCGTGGCGGAGGTGTTGTTGCCTAACCTCACCACCTGGGGCCGGCATATCAGGAAGTCCAGTTGCAGAGGGAAGGGTTCAGTCCCAAGGTCTCTAGTTTGGTCATGAGCTTGGAGGGGACTATGGTGTTGAAAGTAGTGATGCACCGATATGACGTTTTTGCCCAATACCGATATTTTCCTTGCCCCCCCCAAAAAACAGATACCGATAACCGATATTTAAAATTTGAGCTGCATTTTAAGCATTCTAGTACAGTTAAATAGTTAACACACACACGGACGCAGCGGTCTAATGCACTGCATCTCAGTGCAAGAGGCATCACTACAATCCCTGGTTAGAATCCAGGCTGTATCACATCCGGCTGTGATTGGGAGTCCCATAGGGCAGCGCACAATTGGCCCAGCGTCGTCTGGGTTTGGCCGGGGTAGATTGTCATTGTAAATAAGAATTTGTTCTTCACTGACTTGCCTAGTTAAATAACACACACACACACACACACCACTCTGACCAAAAAGTTATTTTGTTGGCATTTACATATGTCCCCATTACCAGTAAAACATAATCAAAACCTATTTCTTTCACTTGCTGTGCTGTTTCGTTTTTCATTTCTTCAGTCGTTTCATTCTCAACCAGGATTTCTATGGAGCGCTGTATGTGTCGTTGCGTGTCAAAAAAGATACTATTTGACGTGTCAAATAAGCTTGTTGACCAATCAGGACCTGAATATGACTGCACGTCACATAATCATTTAACGCGTTCATACATTTTTTCCGTAGTTATTACACATTGATTATACTATCACTCGTATTTCATATAACACAACGATTCATCGATACGTATGCTATGATGCAGGTAAAGTTGTCTCGTGCACCTACAGTGCTGGTCATAAAAGAAGCTAGCTAGCTCATGGTTAGCTAGCTAACTATATAGCTAGGTGTCATAATCTAAAATAAACCTAATTTACAAGACAGTTCTTTTTTGATTAATGGTGGTCGGACCCATCTATGTGAAGCTAGCCACAATAAGGATTAGCCACAATAGTGGACTTTGCGGTTACCCTTCAAAATAAAAGTATGGCATAATTCTACTATTTGTATTAATTTGCATCACTGTCAAATACATACTTTTATTTTGAAGGCAAACCGCGAATTCCACTATTGTGCCTAATCCTTATTGTGGCTAGCTTCACAACACATAAACGGTCTGGTCGAGCCTCACTAACCAGATGAAGCTAGCTTGCTGCTTATAACGTTAGCTTTGGGCAACAGGGTTAAGTAGCTGGCTAGCTATTTATTTTCATGAACTAAAATTCAATTTCAATAGGCGAACAACAATACTAACTCACAAGGATTCCTAAATCTTTGCTAAGAATAATGAAAATGACTGCTGTTTTTACTGGTCATTGTTTTCAGGCTGGTTGTATTGGTGCTAGCTAGGTACCAAGCTAAAGCTAGCTACCCCAGAAGTTGCAGTCGAACAAATTATGCTTTATTACCAACACGGTATTGTAAACACATCGTTCGTGGCCGGTGTTTGCTTGTTTGCTGACATTTTTGTACAGCAAAGACACAAACAGCGTTCCATAGTATGTATGTCGTGAAGCTAATAGCAGTGACGCTATTACTGTGTAACTCCGGTAGGGCAACATCGGAAAAATAGTGCACTTGGTAGTGTTAACCAGTGCTTGACCAGTTGGCGAAAGCCAACATCACCCACGTCAGAGAACAGTTGATTGTCAAGAGCAATGAATTCCATTATCTTGGCTTTAATGGTTTTAGCCTTAAAATTGTCTCGTTGAAATTTTGTTACTCTTTCAAATGACTGCTTGACTTGTTGACTGCTCGATCCACACAGCAGACATTGTGGGCTAGTTTAGGAGTGCTGTGTTGCACATATAGCGCAACATTTTACGTGGCGTCATTACGTCATGTACCTTCGTTATATAGGTATGCAGGTCAGCTTTGACATCAGTTTTGCACATTGGGCATTAAACTAGACATCGGCCGATACAGAAGTTGGCATTTTTAGCTAATATAGTCCGATATGTTCACCAAAATATTGTGCATCCATACTATTTACCAAGAGAGTTTTCATCTATATTTTTCGTAGCTGTCTATTTACCACCACATACCGATGCTGGCACTAAGACCGCACTCAACGAGCTGTATAAGGCCATAAGCGAACAAAAAATGCTCATCCAGAGGCGGAAATCCTAGTGGACGGGGACTTTAATGCAGGGAAACTTAAATCCGTTTGTCATTTCTACCAGCATGTTACATGTGCAACCAGAGGTAAAAAAGACCACCTTTACTCCATGCACAGAGATGTGTACAAAGCTCTCCTTCGTGCTCCATTTGGCAAATCTGACCATATTTCTATCCTCCTGATTCCTGCTTCCAAGCAAAAACAAAAAAAACTGTAGCCATGAAGTGCTTTGAAAGGCTGGTCATGGCTCACATCAACACCATCATCCCAGAAACCCTAGACCCACTCCAATTTGCATACCGCCTCAACAGATCCACAGATGATGCAATCTCTATTGCACTCCACACTGCCCTTTCCCACCTGGACAAAAGGAACACCTATGTGAGAATGCTATTCATTGACTACAGCTCAGCATCCAACACCTCAAAGATCATCACTAAGCCCTGGGACTAAAGGCCTCCCTCTGCAACTGGATCCTGGACTTCCTGACAGGCCGCCCACAGGTGGTAAGTGTAGGCAACGCATCTACCACGCTGATCCTCAACAAGGGGGCTACTCAGGGGTGCGTGCTTAGTCCCCTAGTGTACTCCCTCTTCACCCATGACTGCGTGGCCAAGCACGACTCCAACACCATCAATAAGTTTGCAGACAACAACGGTTGTAGGCCTGAACACCGACAACGATGAGACAGCCTATAGGGAGGTCAGAGACCTTTCAGTGTGGTACCAGGACAACAACCTCTCTCTCAACGTGTTCAAGACAAAGGAGATGATCGTGGACTACAGGAAAAGGAAGGCTAAGCACACCCCCATTCTCATCGACAGGGCTGTAGTGGAGCAGGTTGAGAGGTTCAAGTTCTTTGGTGTCCACATCACCAACAAACTCATAGTCCAAACACCAAAACAGTCGTGAAGAGGGCACAACGCCTATTCCCATTCAGGAGACAGTTATACAGCTGCACCATCGAGAGCATCCTGACTGGCTGCCTCACCGCCTGGCATGGCAACTGCACGGCCTCCGACTGTAAGGCACTACAGAGGGTTGTGCGTACGGCCAGTACATCACTGGGACCAAGCTTCCTGCCATCCAGGACCTCTACACCAGGCAGTGTCAGAGTAAGGCCCTGAAAATTGCCAAAGACTCCAGCCACCCTATTCATAGACTGTGATCTCTGCTACCACAAGCGGTACCGGAGTGCCAAGTCTAGGCCCAAAGGATTTTAAACAGCTTCTACCCCCAAGCCATAAGACTGCAAATGGCTACCCTGACGATTTGCATTGACCCCTTTTTTATTTGCACCGGCTCCACACACACACACACACACACACACACACACACACACACACACCACACACACACACACACACACACACACACACACACACACACACACACACCCCCCCCCCCCCCCCCGGGACAGGGCTAATATGTAAGCATTTTACAGTAAAGTCTACACCTGTTGTATTCGGCGCATGTGACAAATAAAATGTGATTTGAAGTCGGTGCACCAAATGTCAAGGCTGGCATTATTGCTTCCCACCACAACACAATGGCCACAAACTATACTGCTTTGTAGTGATGTACTATACTGTGGTCTGTAGTATGTTTCATGGAGCCATTAATTCATCAGAATCAATGGTGTTTTCACTCACATGGGCTAAATGAGCACACTAGGAAGAGCTAAATCTGTTTGTCTATTTTTGAATGGAGTGGTCATGTCAGAGCTAAGGAACCTTTTCAACAATATAGGACCAGCTTGATCAGTCAATCCCACCCAATGGTGATGTATGGTTATTGCTATTTATAGACTTCTTTTTACTCTGCAACACAGATCAATGCAATGGTAACACTAATAACATCCTTCCTATCTCCCTCTTCCCTAGATAGAACTAGGCTGGGGCTGTGTGTGTCACAGCTCACATGCACAACCTCCCTTCTATTCATATGCAAAAAATGCTTCAGGATAATGCATCTGAAAATAGCAATGTGTTCCATGGTTGTTACAGCAGGACAACCCCCCCCCCCCCCCCCCATCTCCCTCCCTGGGTGTTCACACTGTGTGCTGCCTGGGATAAACAGACTTGTGTGTTTGGGGTTCCAGCCCAGCGGTAGGTTAGGATAGGTTCTGTCCCTGTTTGGGTCTCACTGTCCCTTCTCCCAGTCCCCTATGGGGAATACTGCAGGCCAGGGTGAAGGAGAATCAGCCTGCCCAGAGCAGGTGTGTGTGTGTGTGTGTGTGTGTGTGTGTGTGGGGGGGGGGGGGGGGTATGGCAGGGATGCTGCTGCATCAGTGGAGTGTAACAGGACACCTGTGAAGGTCACAGAGATCCCCGGTAATGGCAACACACGCCTGCCAGCCGGCCAGCCAGCCTGCTGAGGTGTAGGGCAGCCATGTGGTACCAAGCCAGCTGGACCTCTGCATGCCAGGTCCTCCCCAGGAACACACAGCAGGAGAGAGAGATATATATATACAGAGAAAGGGATTAAGTGAGCACTCACACTTCACTCTTCTTTGTTGATAACCCCCCCTCAGCTCCAAACTCCACAGAGCAGGCTTTTACTGGGGCTTTGCATGAGACCATAACAGATGTACTGTCACAATGTGTGGGTGATACTGTAGATGAACAGAGTCCTACAGCAAAGAATATTTCTCCATCATCAGAGTAATGCCAATACGACCCCATCACCTGCAGAAAACATGTAGAAAATCTATCAATTACTGTAGCCAACCACATCTCCCTGTACTAACACTGATCAGCATGTTGCAGCGTGTGGTGTGAGTGTGTCGGCCTTTGTGCTCTCTCAGCCACTAAGCAGCATGGGAGCAGGCAGCCCAACCAGCAGGCTAGGCCTGAACGACAGTGTGTTTAGCAGGCCTGCGTGGGCAGAGTGGAGACATGGAGCGGAGAGATGCTCACTCTTATTAGAGGACGTTTTAACAGTCAGAACCTGGGCCTGCAGACCACACACACACACACACACACACACACACACACACACACACACACACACACACACACACACACACACCACACACACACATATATATAAAATGCGCACACCCACACTGGACGCCCTATATCAACACAGCCCCCCTACCTCATCTCTCAGTGCCAAACAGAAACATGCATAAAACATGATTTGGATTAGGAAATGTCAGGCTGGATGAAACAGTGTCCCCACATCCCAGTGAGGCTGGAGATGGACTGCCTCTCTACTCCAACGGTCCCCTGGATCATTCCAGAGATATTTGTATTTATTATGGATCAAACAGACAGCTCGGTGCATTCAACATGTCAATACCTCTCATAAATACAAGCAGTGATGAAGTCAATCTCTCCTCCACTTTGAGCCAGGAGAGATTGACATACATATTATTAACATTAGCTCTCTGTGTACATCCAAGGGCCAGCCGTGCTGCCCTGTTCTGAACCAATTGCAATTTTCCTAAGTCCTTTTTTGCAGCACCTGACCACACGACTGAACAGTAGTCCAGGTGTGACAAAACTAGGGCCTGTAGGACCTGCCTTGTTGACAGTGCTGTCAAGAAGGTAGAGCAGCGCCTTATCATAGACATACTTCTCCCCATCTTAGCTACTGTTGTATCAATATGTTTTGACCATGACAGTTTACAATCCAGGGTTACTCCAAGCAGTTTAGTCACCTCAACTTGCTCAATTTCCACATTATTCATTACAAGATTTAGTTGAGGTTTAGGGTTTAGCGAATGATTTGTCCCAAATAGTTTTAGAAATATTTAGGACTAACTAATTCCTTGCCACCCACTCTGAAACTAACTGCAACTCTTTGTTAAGTGTTGCAGTCATTTCAGTCGCTGTAGTAGCTGACATGTATCATGTTGATTCATCCGCATACATAGACACTCTGGCTTTCCTCAAAGCCAGTGGCAATTCATTAGTAAAGATTGAAAAAAGTAAATGGGCCTAGACAGCTGCCTTGGGGAATTCCTGATTCTACCTGGATTATGTTGGAGAGGCTTCCATTAAAGAACACGCTCTGTGTTCTGTTAGACAGGTAACTCTTTATCCAGAGGGTAAAGCCATAACACATAAGTTTTGCCAGCAGCAGACAATGATCGATAATGTCAAAGGCCACACTGAAGTCTAACAAAACAGCCCCCCCAATATTTTTATCATCAATTTCTCTCAGCCAATCATCAGTAATTTGTGTAAGTGCTGTGCTTTTTGAAAGTGCTTTTTATAAGCATGCTGAAAATTTGTTGTCAATTTGTTTACTGTAAAATAGCATTGTATCTGGTCAAACACTATTCTTAGGTAGCGGAATGACTTTTGCTTCCCTCCAAGCCTTAGGGCACAGACTTTCTAGTAGGCTTAAAATGAAGATGTGGCAAATTGGAGTGGCAATATCATCCGCTATTATCCTCAGTAATTTTCCATCCAAGTTGTCAGACCCCGGTGGCTTGTCATTGTTGATAGACAACAATAATTTTTTTCACTACTTCCACACTAACTTTACAGAATTTAAAATTACAATGCTTGTCTTCATTTTGTCAGATATACTTGGATGTGTAGTGTCAACATTTGTTGCTGACATGTTATGCCTAAATGTGCTAATCTTGCTGCCAATGAAAAAATCATTAAAGTAGTTAGCAGTATCAGTTGGTTTTGTGATGAACGAGCCATCTGTTTAAATGAATGATGAAGCTGAGTTTGCCTTTTTTACTAGAATTTAATTTAAGGTGCTCCAAAGCTTTTTACGATCATTCTAAATTTAATTTATCTTGGTTTCATAGTGTAGTTTCTTCTTCTTTTTATTCAGTTTAGTCACATGATTTCTCAATTTGCAATACGTTTGCCAATCGTTTGTGCAGCCAGACATATTTGCCATTCCTTTTGCCTCATCCCTCTCAACCATACAATTTTTAAATTCCTCATCAATCCCCCGGGATTTAACAGTTTTTAGTCATTTTCTTAATGGGTGCATGCTTATTAACAACTGGAATAAGCAATTTCATAAATGTGTCAAGTGCAGTGTCTGTTTGCTCATTACACAACACGGGCCAACAGATATTCTTTACATCAATAACATAGGAATCACTTCAAAACTTCTTGCATGACCTCTTATACACTATATTAGTGAAGATATTTACTGCAATAGGATAAATAATAACAGGGATATACAGAGAAAACCAAGGATGTGGAGCAAACAACAAGCTACAGGTAATGTTGCTACGGCTTGCTAAGGATGGCAGGTGCATACATTTGATTCCTCAATTTGTTGGGTTCTGCAGCTTAGCTGAAGCAGGTACAAAAGGTGGATTCTCACGGTTCATTTCTGGGTTGTTTTTGACACTAGTTTATGAGTAGATCAAGCAGTCTGTTTTCAGAGACAAGGTGCAGCTAGTTCTCTTATCACCAGCTGCCATCTCAGCCACTCAGGGGGTGCATCTCAAGCGCTGACAGACAGATTGCTGCTCCAGATCACACTCACACCTCTCGCCCTGCAGACAGACAGACGAGGGGTGTAAAAACTGAGGGTGCCATTTTGACAAGTGGTATACAGTATCTCTGCCCTATGTTTATCTTTAGAGGGCATTACACGAACGTCGCACACTTTCTCAGCTGATCCAGACAATTTTATTCCCACTGTTTCATCGTCGTGGTTTCCAATTTCCCTCTAATCTTTCTCCAGAACTGAACCGGTCTACAGTCTACATCACATTCTAAATGGCAAATCTACTAATGTCTGGGGAACCAACAGGGAAGAAACACCACAAATGACATGGATGTCGACTGACCACCATCTTGTTTCTCAGATGGGAGAGAAAAAGGCAAAACTGTGTATATGGCGGAGTATTTTACTTTCCTTATTTTGTAATTATCAATATTTTTTGTTTAAGTCTACAAAAGAGTGAACAGTACATCTTCCACTTGGTGAATAAAATGTTTTTGATGCATGTATTTCTGTTGTAACTGTTCATGTTATCTCATGTCAACACACCCTTGCTGAACGTGTATTCAGATATGTAAACAAAGCATTCATTGTTTATAAAGTTCTAACTTTCCGTTGGAGAGCATTACGCACAAGATGCTTTTTCCTAGATATGTGGCAGCAGTTTCCATGGTAGCAAACAAAGTTGCATGGTTGTTAAGGCAATGTCATTAAATATGAGACACCCATAGATAATATGAAGATAAATACTTAATTCTACTCTCTCACAGACTATCAAATCGTGACCGTCTTACATTAGGCCAAATGACGCTCTCTATTTAGTAAGACTGAAGGAATAGTGTGAGTACCAGTGAAATGTATGTTGTTAGTCATAATGTCCTTCTTTTCGTCATTATGAATTCCAGTGCTGTTAGAAATGTAGAAATTATAAAATTGGGAGGCATATTTCCATTAAGGTAACATCAGTTCAGAAAACCTGCCTGCAGCAAAACCTCTCCACACCTCTAACACCATCTAGTGAAAAACTACAGTGTCAACTCCAACAGAAAAGGACAGACCCTAGGAGATTCTCAATTTGGTTTTCCTATCTCATCCGTCCTCTGTCCTCCCCTCTGCTCTTTTTGAAAAAGGTCATAGGTAATCGAGGAGAGGAGCAGAGAAAACGTGGAAACAAATGCGTTTGCAGGAAATTAGACTCCTCCACTCGCGCGTAATCATACAAATGACGTTTACAGTGGTGGAATCCAACAATAAATGTGTAAAGTAATAAAAATAAATGTGCAAGACATTTTATAGATAAAATGATAAGAAGCATAACGATTTTAAATGTTTGCATACGTTTCTCCTTTGAGAAAACAACAGCTGATTCAAAGGGGGTGTGGTGGATTATGAAACACATCGGCACTGCCTGCCAGGAGGATACTCTTGTGCATCCTCTGTCAAAGTACAGTGGCTTGTGAAAGTTTTCACCCCCCTTGGGATTTTTCCATTTTGTTGCCTTACAACCTGGAATTAAAATAGATTTTTTTGGGGGGGGTTGTATCACTTGATTTACACAACATGCCTACCACTTTGAAGAAACAAAGTATTTCTTATTGTGAAACAAACAAGAAATAAGACAAAAAAACTGAAAACATAACTATTCACCCCCCTAAAGTCAACACTTTGTAGAGCCACCTGTTGCAGCAATTACAGATGCACGTCTCTTGGGGTATGTCTCTATAAGCTTGGCACATCTAGCCACTGGGATTTTTGCCCAGTCTTCAAATCAAAACTGCTCCATCTCCTTCAAGTTGGATGGGTTCCGCTGGTGTACAGCAATCTTTAAGTCAGACCTCTGGCAGTCTCTATGGGGGTGCCACAGGGTTCAGTTCTTGGGCCGACTCTTTTGTCTGTATACATCAATGATGTCGCTCTTGCTGCTGGTGAGTCTCTGCGCAGACAACACCATTCTGTATATTTCTGGCCCTTCTTTGGACACTGTGCTAACAACCCTCCAGACAAGCTTCAATGCATTTACATTTTAGTCATTTTAGGCATTTACATTTTAGTCATTTAGCAGATGCTCTTATCCAGAGCGACTTACAGTAGTGAATGCATACATTTCATAATTTTTTCCCCCCATACTGGTCCCCCGTGGGAATCGAACCCACAACCCTGGTGTTGCAAACACCATGCTCTACCAACTGCGTTGCAAACACCATGCTCTACCAACTGAGCCACACGGGGCCATACAACTCTCCTTCCGTGGCCTCCAACTGCTCTTAAAGGCAAGTAAAACTAAATGCATGCTCTTCAACCGATCGCTGCCTGCACCCGCACGCTCGTACAGCATCACTATCTGGACGGTTCTGACTTAGAATATGTGGACAACTACAAATACCTAGGTGTCTGGTTAGACTGTAAACTCTCCTTCCAGACTCACATCTCCAATCCAAAGTTAAATCTAGAATTGGCATCCTATTTCGCAACAAAGCATCCTTCACTCATGCTGCCAAACATACCCTCGTAAAACTAACCATCCTACCGATCCTCGACTTCGGCGATGTCATTTACAAAATAGCCTCCAATACCCTACTCAATAAATTGGATGCAGTCTATCACAGTGCCATCCGTTTTGTCGCCAAAGCCCCATATACTACCCACCACTGCGACCTGTACGCTCTCGTTGGCTGGCCCTCGCTTCATACTCGTCGTCAAACCCACTGGCTCCAGGTCATCTGCAAGACCCTGCTAAGTAAAGTCCCCCGATATCTCAGCTCGCTGGTCACCATAGCAGCACCCACCTGTAGCACACGCTCCAGCAGGTATATCTCACTGGTCACCCCCAAAGCCAATTCCTCCTTCGGCCACCTCTCCTTCCAGTTCTCTGCTGCCAATGACTGGAACGAACTACACAAATCTCTGAAACGGGAAACACTTATCTCCCTCACTAGCTTTAAGCACCAGCTGTCAGAACAGCTCACAGATTACTGCACCTGTACATAGCCCATCTATAATTTAGCCCAAACAACTACCTCTTCCCCTACTGTATTTATTTTGCTCCTTTGCACCCCATTATTTCTATTTCTACTTTGCACTTTCTTCCACTGCAAATCTACCATTCCAGTGTTTAACTTGCTATATTGTATGTACTTCACCACCATGGCCTTTTTTTGCCTTTACCTCCCTTATCTCACCTCATTTGCTCACATTGTATATAGACTTATTTTTCAACTGTATTATTGACAGTATGTTTGTTTTACTCCATGTGTAACTCTGTGTTGTTGTATGTGTCAAACTGCTTTGCTTTATGTTGGCCAGGTCGCAATTGTAAATGAGAACTTGTTCTCAACTTGCCTACCTGGTTAAATAAAGGTGAAATAAAATAAAAAGTCACACCACAGATTCTCAATTGGATTGAGGTCTGGGCTTTTGTCACGTCCTGGCCAGTATAAGGTTAATTGTTTTTGTAGTTTGGTCAGGACGTGGCAATTTGTTTTATGTGGTTCGGGGTGGTGTGTTTGTGTAAAGGGTGTTTGATTTAGTATTTCCGGGTTTTTGGTTGATGGTCTATGTGTTTGTATTCTATGGTTAGTCTGGTGTGTGTGTTTCTATGTTTGGTTAATTGGGGTTGGGACTCTCAGTTGAAGGCAGGTGTTGTCTATCTGCCTTTGATTGAGAGTCCCATATATTAGGGTGTGTTTGTGTGTGTGATTTGTGGGTGATTGTTCTGTGTTGAGCTTTGCTTTGCCAGACTGTTTGTTAGTTGTTCGTTTTTCGGTTTTGTTATTTTGTATGTTCATTTTTGAAGATAATTAAAAATCAAGATGAGCATTCACGTACCTGCTGCGTTTTGGTCCTCATTCACCGACAACAACCGTGACAGAATCACCCACCACTCAAGGACCAAGCAGCAGAAGAAGGAGCAGAGGGAATTCGAGTTGGACTGGCGGGAGAAATGGACCTGGGAGGAAGTTCTGGACGGGGCCGGACCTTGGCACCAGGCTGGGGATTATCGACGCCCGCAGTGGGAAATTGAGGCAGCCAAGGCAGAGAGGCGGTGGTACGAGGCCAAGTACGCGCTGAAGGAGAAGCACGAGAGGCACCCCCAAGAAAATTTTTTGGGGGGGGCACACGGGTAGTTTGGCTAGGCGTAAGAAGAGCCGGAAGCCAGCTACCCGTGGTTATATGGAGGAGCGTATGGGGTGGAGAGCGCTATGTTTCGCTGAGGAGCGCACTCTCACCCATACGCACGCACAGTCCGGTGCGCGTTATTCCAGCCCCTCGCAGGTGCCGTGCTAGAGCGGGCATCCAGCCTGGTAGGAGGATGCCTGCGCAGCGCATCTGGTCGCCGGTACGCCTCCGAGGACCAGGCTACCCAACTCCCGCTCTACGCACGGCTACCATCAGGCCCCTGCACAGCCCAGTCTGCCCTGTACGAGCACCCCGCTCGTACAGGGCTACTAGTTCCATCCAGCCAAGACGGGTTGTGCAGGAGGTAAGATCGAGACCGACTGTGCGCCTCCATAGCCCTGGGTTTCCAGCTCCTGTCTCTCGTGCGGACCCGGAAGTGCGTCAACCCAGTCCGACTCGTCCTGTTCCCGCTCCCCGCACTAGCCTGGAGGTGCGTGTACATAATCTGGTAAGCCCAGTACCAGCACCACGCACCAGGCTACAAGTGCGTCAACCCAGCCACGCCAGTCAACAGTCACCAGAGCTGCCCGCCAGTCAACAGTCGTCACCAGAGCTGCCCGCCAGTCAACAGACGTCACCAGAGCTGCCCGCCAGTCAACAGTCGTCACCAGAGCTGCCCGCCAGTCAACAGTCGTCACCAGAGCTGCCCGCCAGTCAACAGTCGTCACCAGAGCTGCCCGCCAGTCAACAGTCGTCACCAGAGCTGCCCGCCAGTCAACAGTCGTCACCAGAGCTGCCCGCCAGTCAACAGTCGTCACCAGAGCTGCCCGCCAGTCAACAGTCGTCAGAGCTGCCCGCCAGTCAACAGTCGCCAGAGTGGCCAGACTGCGCTGAACTGCCGGAGTGGCCAGACTGCGCTGAACTGCCGGAGTGGCCAGACTGCGCTGAACTGCCGGAGTGGCCAGACTGCGCTGAACTGCCGGAGTGGCCAGACTGCGCTGAACTGCCGGAGTGGCCAGACTGCGCTGAACTGCCCGAGTTGCCAGACTGCCCAGACTGTCCCGAGTGGCCAGACTGTCCCGAGTGGCCAGACTGTCCCGAACTGCCAGACTGCCCAGACTGTCCCGAACTGCCAGACTGCCCAGACTGTCCCGAACTGCCAGACTGCCCAGACTGTCCCGAACTGCCAGACTGCCCAGACTGTCCCCCGGCGATGCCAGACTGGCCCAGACTGTCCCCCGGCGATGCCAGACTGGCCCGACTGCCCCCCGGCGATGCCAGACTGGCCCGACTGCCCCTCGGCGATGCCAGAGTGGCCCGACAGCCTGGAACGGCCGGAACCAGAGCCACCTCCAGAAATAGGTGGGTTGGGGAGGGGGGGGTGTAGCACAGTGCCGTCGTTGACGGCAGCCACCCTCCCTTCCCTCCCTTTAGAAAAGGGGAATTTTTTTTGGTGTTGCTTGGGGTTATTTTTTAAGGTGCTTCTGGGGTAGCACCTTTAAGGGGGGGTACTGTCATGTCCTGGCCAGTATAAGGTTAATTGTTTTTGTAGTTTGGTCAGGACGTGGCAATTTGTTTTATGTGGTTCGGGGTGGTGTGTTTGTGTAAAGGGTGTTTGATTTAGTATTTCCGGGTTTTTGGTTGATGGTCTATGTGTTTGTATTCTATGGTTAGTCTGGTGTGTGTGTTTCTATGTTTGGTTAATTGGGGTTGGGACTCTCAGTTGAAGGCAGGTGTTGTCTATCTGCCTTTGATTGAGAGTCCCATATATTAGGGTGTGTTTGTGTGTGTGATTTGTGGGTGATTGTTCTGTGTTGAGCTTTGCTTTGCCAGACTGTTTGTTAGTTGTTAGTTTTTCGGTTTTGGTATTTTGTATGTTCATTTTTGAAGATAATTAAAAATCAAGATGAGCATTCACGTACCTGCTGCGTTTTGGTCCTCATTCACCGACAACAACCGTGACAGCTTTAACTAGGCCATTCCAAGATATTTAAATGTTTCCCCTTAAACCACTCGAGCGTTGCTTTAGCAGTATGCTTAGGGTCATTGTCCTGCTGGAAGGTGAACCTCCATCCCAGTTTCAAATCTTTGGAAGACTGAAACAGCTTTCCCTCAAGAATTTCCCTGTATTTAGCGTCATCTATCATTCCTTCAATTCTGACCAGTTTCCCAGTCCCTGCCGAGGAAAAACATGGATGGTGGTCTCGGGGTGATGAGAGATGTTGGGTTTGCTCCAGACATATCATGTTCCTTGATGGCCAAAAAGCTCCATTTTAGTCTCATCTGACCAGAGTACCTTCTTCCATATGTTTGGGGAGTCTTCCACATGCCTTTTGGCAAACACCAAACGTGTTTGCTTATTTTTTTCTTTCAGCAATGGCTGCTTATTTCTGGCCACTCTTCCGTAAATTTCAGCTCTGTGGAGTGTATGGCTTAAAGTGGTCCTAAGGACAGAAACTCCAATCTCCGCTGTGGAGCTTTGCAGCTCCATCAGGGTTATCTTTGATCTCTTTGTTGCCTCTCTGATTAATGCCCTCCTTGCCTGGTCCATGAGTTTCGGTGGGCGGCCCTCGCATGGCAGGTTTGTTGTGGTGCCATATTCTTTCCATTCTTTAATAATGGATTTAAATGGTGCTCTGTGGGATGTTCATGTTTTTTTATAACCCAACTCTGATCTGTACTTCTCCAAAACTTTGTCCCTGACCTGTTTGGAGAGCTCCTTGGTCTTCATGGTGCCCCTTGCTTAGTGGTATTGCAGACTCCGGGGCCATTCAGAACAGGTGTATATATACTGAGATCATGTGACAGATCAAGTGACACTTAAATAAAAAAATCCACCTGTTCTAACTATTTATATGACTTATGAAGGTAATTGGTTGCACCAGATCTTATTAAGGGGCTTCATAGATAAGGGGGTGAATACATATGCACTCACCACTTTTCTGTTTTTTAATTTTTGTAAATTTTTTGAATCAAGTAATTTTTTTCATTTCACTTCACCAAATAGGAAAACACGCCAAGGGGGATGAATACTTTTGCAAGGCACAGTAGATAATCAAGGAGGGGCGCAGCCTGCTTCATTCGCCTACTAACAAATTAACACTCTCATCGACCACTTATCGGTTTCCGAGTCACGGAGGGGAGAGGACAAGAGGACAGTATTTAGTCCAAATCTGAATCTCCCCCTGGCTGTGTCTCTGTCCTTCGCTCCATGATCATCACTGATCTGGCAGGACACGACAGGAAACAAAATAAAGGAAACCAACTATGAGCGTGTGTTTATGCGTGCATGCAATCATCCCATACATCATTTAATTAAAAGGGCAGTAAATTAACGTACGTCTTATCTCCATGTCTTTAGACAGCATAGCTGCGCTGGGTTGCTCGTGACCATGGCAACCACAGACTACCCTGACACCTAGTGGTAGTCCGCCCAAAACAGATACTGCACCAAGCAATATGTCAACCGCACACATCACATAATACCATGACCTAAGTGATTGATTACATCTTATTCATGTTATGATGTTTAAGACTGAAATATAATCGAAAGGAGGCTGGTGATGGGAAGAGGTCTCATAGAAATGACTGGAATTAAGTGAATGTAATAGTATCAAACAGAAGGAAACCATGTGTTTGATGTTGACACCATTCCATTCATTCTGTTCCATTCTCCCCTATTAAAAGGTTCCACCAGCCGCCTGTGAGAGACTGACATACAAGCAATATCTCGTAGGCTACTTTGCTGCAATTTAAGATGAACTGAGGGAAAGATTAGGGTAAGATTATTTATTTTCTTGACTACTAGCAGGTGATCATAAATTAAACTCACTCAGGTTCACACTGTAGAGTCTATATGAGTTCTATCATAATTTACATTTCTATGGTAAGAATATCCTCCTACCCATGATAGTGTAGATAACTGCTTTACTCAGCATTCTACCCTGACACCTAGTGGTAGTCCAGAAACACAACGTTTATGACCACTATACTACCAAATTTAACTTGTACATGTGCTTATTCCCTTCAACCACAGGAGGGAACACAAACACCAGGAAGTTAGAGAATCATGTGATCCACTCCAGACATTGTTCCATCATCACATGGTGGTGCTGTTCAGGATCAGATATGACCAGAGATGTACAGTAGTACTCCCTCAATCATTGAGCTTTTGAACAACCACATGTGGTATCCTTCACTAGAATCTGGGAGACTTTCACCACCATTTCAGGGGATGTACAGTATGTATCAAGCATCTCAGAACAGGAGTGCTGATCTGGGATGACCATATAACATTTTTTATTGTGATCTAAAAAGCTAAACTGATATACAAATCAGCACTCGTCACTCTGATACACACGGTCTCTGTCTCTTAGAAGTGTTCTGTACAAAAGTCAATTAGCATGCTCTGATCAGAATGACATAACATATACTGTATGGTGAAGGATGATAACTCTATGCAACATCATGAGTCTATCATTGTACTCTTTAAAATTCCCTCCCACTACCCTCTAAGTTAATCAGTTCCTTTCAATGTAATCACTGTCTTCTAGTCCATAACACATCAGCTGTCTCAATGATTACACAAATGCATGTTTACATGTGATTATACAAGGCCACAAGACAGTAGTCATGGACATGCTTGGACTGCTTGGACATTTTAGTCATTTATCAGATGTTCATATCCAGAGAAACTTACAGTCATTGCATTTAACTGAGGTAGTCGGTATGACAAACACATATCACAACCATTTCAAGTAAAACCGTCCTCAAAAACAGCAGCTATCACAACATCTTTCACACAGCCATTTCAGATGAAGAATAAGTGATGTATTTTACTGTCAATGCTGTTAAGTAATGCATCTACAGTGAGGGGAAAAAAGTATTTGATCCCCTGCTGATTTTGTACGTTTGCCCACTGACAAAGAAATTATCGGTCTATAATTTTAATGGTAGGTTTATTTGAACAGTGAGAGACAGAATAACTACCAAAAAAATCGAGAAAAACACATGTCAAAAATGTTATAAAATGATTTGCATTTTAATGAGGGAAATAAGTATTTGACCCCTCTGCAAAACATGACTTAGTACTTGGTGGCAAAATCCTTGTTGGCAATCACAGAGGTCAGACGTTTCTTGTAGTTGGCCACCAGGTTTGCACACATCTCAAGAGGGATTTTGTCCCACTCCTCTTTGCAGATCTTCTCCAAGTCAGTAAGGTTTCGAGGCTGACGTTTGGCAACTCGACCTTCAGCTCCCTCCACAGATTTTCTATGGGATTAAGGTCTGGAGACTGGCTAGGCCACTCCAGTACCTTAATGTGCTTCTTCTTGAGCCACTCCTTTGTTGCCTTGGCCATGTGTTTTGGGTCATTGTCATGCTGGAATACCCATCCACGACCCATTTTCAATGTCCTGGCTGAGGGAAGGAGGTTTTCACCCAAGATTTGACAGTACATGGCCCCGTCCATCGTCCCTTTGATGCGGTGAAGTTGTCCTGTCACCTTAGCAGAAAAACACCCCCAAAGCATAATGTTTCCACCTCCATGTTTGACGGTGGGGATGGTGTTCTTGGGGTCATAGGCAGCATTCCTCCTCCTCCAAACACGGCGAGTTGAGTTGATGCCAAAGAGCTCCATTTTGGTCTCATCTGACCACAACACTTTCACCAGTTGTCCTCTGAGTCATTCAGATGTTCATTGGCAAACTTCAGACGGGCATGTATATGTGCTTTCTTGAGCAGGGGGACCTTGCGGGCGCTGCAGGATTTCAGTCCTTCACGGCGTAGTGTTACACCAGTTGTTTTCTTGGTGACTATGGTCCCAGCTGCCTTGAGATCATTGACAAGATCCTCCCATGTAGTTCTGGGCTGATTCCTCACCGTTCTCATGATCATTGCAACTCCACGAGGTGAGATCTTGCATGGAGCCCCAGGCCGAGGGAGATTGACAGTTCTTTTGTGTTTCTTCCATTTGCGAATAGTCGCACCAACTGTTGTCACCTTCTCACCAAGCTGCTTGGTGTCATGACGTTGCCCTCTTTGGGTTTTCTATGTACCATCCCCCTACCTCCCCCGACTCAGGCCCTGTTTGAGCGGTCGTAAATTCCTAAGAAAATGTCCTGCCTCATGGCCACAGTTTAAAGAGACAGAGTGTTTTCATAGAGAGACAAAGGAATTCTTCCACCTCACAGAATTGGAGGACCGAACGACATTTATGTTCTGGAGAAGGTATAAAGGTCAGTGAAGAATCCAGCTACGAACTAGTCCGTTTGGTACAATTTTGTGAAACTCATGAGAGACAATACGGCCATATTACCATAATAATGTTTATATACTAGCCTCAGCTATGAGACTTACATCTAAATGGTTGTATAAAATTAATGAATAAGGATAGAAATGTTTGTGATATTGTGCAATGTGATTTTTGACTGTTAATGAAGGAAACTCCAATTCCCTTTGGAGTCTTAGCTAAGTCATCGGCACGCCCCCAGGGACACAGACAGGACCTGGCGTCATGTGACAGCCTTTTATACGTTCAGTATATAAACCCCCACCCAGGGTTTCTTTCCTTAGACCAGGCCTCCACTCCATTACGAGTTGGCTAATAGGTTTGACCATGCATCCCTGTACTGAACTTTAACCATACTACGTGGTTAAACTATTAGACTATCGATACAGAATAAGAACAAGTCTTTGATATTAATTACTAGTCTGCAGCTTGGAATTCGGTATCATTGAACACGAAGACCTACGAAACATCCATTCTATAACGACATGAATGAATGTCACTCTGAACTATCCATCCTAACCACGAGAGAGAGAGAGCGCGGAAAACTCTCCAACAGAAAGAACTTTTCAACAAAGATCCCGACGACACACTGAGCGTAAATATATATTGATTGCAATTGTTCCCGAATGAGTGAGCGTTCATGTGCAAAGGTTTAGCATTTCAATTGTTAATATTTATCAACTCTGTAGCGCCTTCTCAGCTGACCAACACTCCCCTTTTGTCTAACAAGCCGCCATGCCGGTTTAGCCCACTAGGGCACATTCCTCTACCATTGCTTTGTAACGATACCTACTGTTTTGTATGCCTTTCTGTGAATTACTTAGTTTAGTAAATAAATGATTTTAAGACAATTGACGTATGGATGACTCACAGTGAAGACTGGGTTCGTGCAGATAACCAACAATTTACGACGTTTGGAATGAGACTGACGAGGTAAAAATACATCATTAAATCAGAAGACTAATCGATCAGATATTATAATATCTGAAAGTTATATTAGGAAAATTATAACTTTGTAATCTGAATATTTTCCTTGGTGCCCCGACCTCCTAGTTAATTACAGTTACACGATTAATCAGTTAATCGCATAATAATAATTACAGAGAGTTATTTGATAAACATGTCTTCAGTTTAATGATGCCAAAGACACGACATTGGCGATGGTCTTGTAGCCAATCCCAGCCTTGTGTAGGTCTACAATCTTGTCCCTGACATCCTTGGAGAGCTCTTTGGTCTTGGCCATGGTGGAGAGTTTGGAATCTGATTGATTGCTTCTGTGGACAGGTGTCTTTTATACAGGTAACGAGCTGAGATTAGGAGCACACTCTTAAAGGGAGTGCTCCTAATCCCAGCTCGTTACCTGTATAAAAGACACCTGGGAGCCATAAATCTTTCTGATTGAGAGGGGGTCAAATACTTATTTCCCTCATTAAAATGCAAATCAATTTATAACATTTTTGACATGCGTTTTTCTGGATTATTTTGTTGTTAATCTGTCTCTCACTGTTGAAATAAACCTACCATTAAAATTATGCACTGATCATTTCTTTGTCAGTGGGCAAACTTACAAAATCAGCAGCGGATCAAATACTTTTTTCCCTCACTGTATTAACTAAACACATTTGGAACAGGAAAGTCCTCTGTGATAACTAATCATGGCCATTATCAAAATAGGTGATTTTGAATATTACTGGTCGTCTCTTCAGATCGTTGGCTCTCTCACACTGCCATATGAATTATTAATAGTAAATGCAGCATGAAATCATGCTGCTATAGATTCCAGACACAGCATGCAGACAGAGGTATAGAGTATCCATCTCATTATTTTCATGTGATAGAGAGAGAGAGTCAGGAACAGTAAGAGGTAAGAGAGCGAGAAGGAGAGAGAAGGAGAGGGCTTAGCAAGTTTCCACATCCAGTCTGCTCTCCTCTTCAAAAAGAAGACGCGGGAAGTAATTATGCAGCACATACAATCTGATGTCAGTGGATCCTCCTGTCAGTTCCCCTATTCCAGTATCACTGTTCACCATAGCAACAGGCTCCATGACTACCAGTAGGTTACCCCCCCCCCCCCCCCCCCCCAACACACACAGGTGTGATGATGGGAAGGAGGGTCCAGGAGGAGGTAGAAAGTAGAAGAGGGCAGTAGGAAGAGGAGAACAAAGACAGTACAGTATGAAGGCAGACTCTCAGATCACACTTGTAGATGACATCATGGCGACGTTGGCTAGCTACGCTCATGCACAGAAACACGTCATCGGGTCTAACGGCCGTGTTGCGCCGAACTGCGCAGGAGCAGGCCATCAAATGACAGGCACTCCAACATAAAGTTGTTTTTGACAAAAATGAAAACATGTCAGTTTGTCGCTTTCACGAAGTTGAAAGTAATGACAGGTTCAGCTACTTAAGACATTGGCTCAAATCTAGGTTTTGCCTTTAGAATTCAAGAAAATTAACAACTAAGGATACATTTTTCACTTTTCCCAGTGACTTCCCAAACCCCAGTCTGGTCTGTCGAGTTTGCTTCGCGACGCATTCCTGGAATTATTGAGATGTTGCGCTCTGGGTTTGAAAACTCTGTGAGGAGGAGGAGGAAGTGGAAGAGATGGAGGTGGAGTAATATGGAGTAGGAGAGATGATATTTACCACCTAGGGTTAGAGGACTACCACCCAGGGTTAGGGTGGACTGCCACGCAGTGCTAGGGTTAGGGTGGACTGCCACGCAGTGCTAGGGTTAGGGTGGACTGCCACGCAGTGCTAGGGTTAGAGAGGACTGCCACGCAGTGCTAGGGTTAGAGAGGACTGCCACGCAGTGCTAGGGTTAGAGAGGACTGCCACCCAGTGCTAGACAGGTCTACCACCCAGGGCTAGACAGGTCTACCACCCGGGGATAGACAGGTCTACCACCCGGGGCTAGACAGGTCTACCACCCGGGGCTAGACAGGTCTACCACCCGGGGCTAGACAGGTCTACCACCCGGGGATAGACAGGTCTACCACCCGGGGCTAGACAAGTCTACCACCCGGGGCTAGACAGGTCTACCACCCGGGGCTAGACAGGTCTACCACCCGGGGTTAGACAGGTCCACCACCCGGGGTTAGACAGGTCCACCACCCGGGGTTAGACAGGTCCACCACCCGGGGTTAGACAGGTCCACCACCCGGGGTTAGACAGGTCTACCACCCGGGGTTAGACAGGTCTACCACCCGGGGTTAGACAGGTCTACCACCCGGGGTTAGACAGGTCTACCACCCGGGGTTAGACAGGTCTACCACCCGGCGTTAGGGTTAGAGAGGTCTACAGTTCAGTAACAGGTTCTGAATTGGTATATGTCTGCTCCTGCCCCCCTGAAGTCTCTCATGAGGAATACCTGATGACTGATTAAGTGTGGTAGGCTGGTAGCACATAGCAGTGTGTGTGTGTGTGTGTGTGTGTGTGTGTGTGTGTGTGCGCGCACATGGTCTGTGTGTGCATCAGGTAGCATGCGTCAGCTACAGCAGCCAGTACCACTAACTCACACTCTCTATCACTCATCTCCAGTCAGATAGGGTAAATAGAGCACATCACATGCTGTGTTGTTGGGAGAATAAGGGAGAGCAACAGATGGCTGCTTTGTGATTCTTCAGATGCAGAAGAAGAGAAGATTGGGTCTTAGCTCAGAGCTTCAGACTACAGGGGGCAGAGAGACGTGTCAACCACACAAATTGACCTTTGAAACACAAGCTCTTCACTTTTATTAGAGAAGGCCATGTATCGAGTGTATTGAGCAGGTGAAAAGGTTTGTCTTTTATACTACCTTGTGAAAGTGTGTTCTAGGCTTGAACAATGAGAACTCTATCCCTCAGCATCTTCACCACTTACAGTGATTCAATTCCCACTTTTACTGAGGTGAGAGTTCTGTTGTTCTCTGTTTATCTACACTGGCTGCACACCTCTGGAGTTCTCTACTGTTGCACTGGGGAACCAGTGACTGTGTCAAAAGATAGCATGTAGTGTTGTCACAGTGGGGAAAGAACCTTTTATACAAACACGCTCTCTCACGCACTCATACTCACATAAATGACAGACAATGCTGAAGAAAAGATACTAAGTCCACTGAGAAATCTGCTTCTTTGCTTCACTCCATTTCCTAAAATTCCTCATGCCAGACTGTGAAGTCTACCACTAATGTTGTTATAGGGGAGATGAGGAAACCTATTAAATAAGGAGATACTATTTGATAAGGTTGCACCAACACAGTTAACTTCATCTTCATTTAAATACCTCCATGTCTACTGTGTGTCTCAGACCATTTCCTCCCTCGGGGACATTAAAGCCCCTATTCTAGAAAGGGAAGAAACCAAGACAAAAGGTGAACACAGGAAACCACACACCCTCAGGGAGGGGACCAACAGGCGCTCTCTCTCTCTGGTGTCAGTCAGAGTCCCTCTGAGACAGAGTGTGATGTAAATCTGTCCTCCTGAAAAGGCCTCATCTCATGTCTGTCAGCCATAGATGTCAGGCTGCTGTAGGACTAAATCTCAGCAGACCCAGGGAGGCAATAATGTAGGCACGACAGATTTACTGTTATCACGCTAAATACTTACCCACCGCATGAGAGAGGTGAATAACTCAGAAAGACAGAGGTTGTGATAGATTTGGACATCTGCCATTTGTATTACTTTTATGAATGCAATAAATAGATTTAAAGCTAACATGCTATAACACAAGGGAATGGATGCAACCAGCTGCAATTTATGCATCTAAGATACTGAACAAAGCATCATGTATTTTCTTTTTTTATTGAAATAAAATGGGCATGAAATAGAATGTTGTAATTTTGAATATTCTTCCACTACCAACCATTACTGCTGACCTGCATGTTCTGTAGTACCAGGGGATAGCACACAGGATCATCAGGGCACAGCTGGGTTGTCATGTGTGCACTCTGCATCAAAGTCCTCCTACACCTGGTAGTATGACAGTACACTGTGGGCTATCTGACAGTAATGTGTTGTTACGTGGTGGCTAACCTACTACCTCACTTGGTTTAAGACAGGCATGTGCAGCTCAGGCTTTCAAATAGGGCCTCTGGGACATCCTCATAGGGGTGGCAGGTAGCCTAATGGTTAGAGCATTGGGCCAGTAACCAAAAGGTTGTTGGAGCGAATCCCCGAGCTGACGAGGTAAAAATCTGTTGTTCTGCTCCTGAGCAAGGCAGTTAACCCACTGTTGCCCGGGCGCCGAAGACGTGGATGTCGATTAAGGCAGCCCCCCGCACCTCTCTGATTCAGCAGGGTTGGGTTAAATGTGGAAGACACATATCAGTTGAATGCATTCAGTTGTATAACTGACTAGGTATCCCCCCTTTCCCTCCACAGTACTCCTCCTTCAGTCCCATTTCTGTCCACTTCTTTCAACTGTTGTGATAATAGCCACGCATTCAATAATTACACGACGATGCGATGGCACACTGATTGCAATCTGCTGTTGTCCTGAGTGATTCACTGCTGATTCAAGCGTTGTTACTCAATGCTGGTGTGTCACTGAGATGATGATTTTTCTCTAAAGCCTTCATTTAACTATAATTTCCCAAGATAATAAGAAAAATATAAAAACACAGTTTAGTAGGACTAAGCACATATTCTACCTAGATATAATGTTACCAAACGGGGAGGGAGGCGATGCAACCGTAACAGTGCAGGGACAGAACAAATGTAAGAAATAAAACATACTTTTATGTTTTCGTAACATCTAGGAAAAACACTTGCACATCTGAGGTTGCTTGTTGCAGGTGCATGGGAATAAAAATAACATTTAAGATAACATTCAACTACAAGTATGTAGGAGGACAGCCTTAACAATCTGTTTGCTTCATTGAGGAGTAATTTATCATTATCCCTGAGCCAGTGTCACAATGGCCATGCTCACCTTGAGGCATCATCAGCCAAGTCTGCTGATACATTCCTGAAAAACCCCAGGCTGCCTGCTGCTGGACTGATGATCTATTTACTTTCTTATTACTTTTTCTGCTGAAACTTGTCAATAAAGTGATTCATTACATCCAGGAGAAATGGCTCAGAGAGAGCGAGAGAGAGAGAGAAAAAGAGCATCCAGCTAGATGATCTGTGGTCCATAGCGTGATGAGATAATGTGGTATCCATCCCACACAATGGCCTACTCCATGTCAACTAGGAGCCTGCAATCAGCCAGCCAGTTTAATGAATGGTTTCCCATGGACTCCCGTCTGTGGACGTTGAGCTCGTCTACAGCTATATGACTAATCCAGTCCATAGGGCTTTGTTCTCTCCAACCTCTCCCACCTCCAGAGTAGAGGAGTCAGAGTGCCTCATTGACTCAACACTGCATTCAGCTGTGCAGAGCGAGGAGCAGCAGCACATGTTTTTTAATTGCCGTGAGCATTTCCAAGAATGTCCACATGAAAGAAACATGTCAAAGGCTGAAGTATTAAGACAGTTAATCAGTGTGTGATCAATGTAAGGACCAATGATTTATATATACACTAGATGACTGGCAAGGGGCGCTGTTTTGAAGCAACACGACTCCATCTTGGCACTC
Organism: Salmo salar; assembly: GCF_965601325.2. NCBI lineage: Eukaryota > Metazoa > Chordata > Actinopteri > Salmoniformes > Salmonidae > Salmo > Salmo salar. The sequence goes on along the minus strand of NC_138316.1, from coordinate 26,645,295 downwards.
CCCACCATTGTAAACAATATTTTGGAAGCTGTAGAAATTAATTTACTAATGTGAACATTTGTTTTTGCTATGTTTATTCTCTTACAGTCACCTTAATGCATACATTTAAATTATATTATGTGAGCTAAACAGAAAAACATAACATTTTCCTTAGAGTATAATTTCAAAAGTATTAATGTTACTGTCCCCACTAAAACAAAATAATACATTTTAATTTGTCCTTAAAACATTTGAATTAAATGCTTTTCTGAGGAGTGCCAATATGCCCGACGGGTGACTTGAAAGCCTCTCCATGGCCAAAACATAGCATCAGCTATGCAGGGTTTATATACGTCATTGGTAAGGACCTTGGACAGTTCCCCTGTCTATGATGTGGGAGATTGCCACTGACCGCTTACTCTGGCCATTGGCCAGCGTACTGGAACAAAGAGGCCTCACTCTGTGAAAAGAGTGGGATGGTTGGGGTCTTTCCTTACATATCAGATATGTTCAAAACGCCTTCAGAGACCACACAGTAATTATCAGAGAATTTACTGGTTGTATTCTGTTGTTCTGCTCATTCACAAGCAGAGCGGAGCATGATGACTGATAGAAAATTATAAGACAAAAGAATACTCTGGGTGTTCCCTGCATGGCCAATCTACAGTACCTGTCCACTGTATACCTCTACAGACACTAAGCACTCCATTTCATGGTTAGAGGGTCAGCAAAAAACATCTATTGAGAGGTACCTCCAACTCCAACATCATTTATAATACCGATACTATGTAGAATCATACACTAAGTGTACAAGACATTAGGAAGAGCTTCTTAATATTGAGCTGCACCCCCTTTTGCCCTCAGAACAGCTTCAATTCTACAAGGTGTCCAAAGTGTTTGACAGGGATGCTGGCCCATGTTGACTCCAATGCCTTCCACAGTGTCAAGTTGGCTGGTGGACCATTCTTGATACACATGGGAAACTGTTGAAAATGAAAAACCCAGTAGTGTTGCAGTTCTAGACAGACTCAAACTGGTGCTCCTGGCACCTACTACCATACCCCGTTCAAAGGCACTAAAATATTTTGTCTTGCCCATTCACACTCTGAATGGCACACACACAATCCATGTCTCAATTGTCTCAAGGCTTAACAATCCTTCTTTAACCTGTCTCCTCCCCTTCATCTACACTGATTGAAGTGGATTTAACAAGTGACATCAATCAGGGATCACATCTTTCATCTGGATTCAACCTGGTCAGTCTATGTCATGGAAAGAGCAGGTGTCCTTATGTGTTGTACACACAGTGTATAAAGGCCTAACCATAACTACTGGTAATTGCCCATTTTCCCTTCAATGCAGAACCATCTATTCATCACAACACAAGGCTTCTTTACACAAACACAAGCCCCTTCCATACCTACAAAACATAAGCAGTGAAATTGGCTATTTACTTATCCAGCTCAGATATTCTTTAGAGTCTAGCTATATCATTATATATGTTGCATTCACTGTGATTGTCTGTCGCAGGCAGGCAGCTACCAACTCTAATTGCTGTCTTTGCAGTTGACCCAGCACACTTTGGCTTTGACAAGAGGTGCTTCACACTTCCCGTAATTATCTCTACAGCACAGGCAGTGCACGTGATGCAGTCCTCCACTATTAATTCAGCACTGCAGAGCTCTCCCTATCCTATCCTATGCCGTGCCTTGATTGTATTACTGTTGATGCTATCTGGAGATGTGCATGTACACCCTGGCTCATCTACTGTTGCTAGCCCCAATTCTTACTTGTGCTCCGATTATCTGCTTCACTGATTTCGGCTCTCATAAAAGCCTGGGTTTTCTGCACGTTAACACGAGAAGCTTATTATCTGTAACGTCTTGTCTGTAGTGTGGCGGAAAGAAGCGCAGGAAGCAGCGAACACTGTGTGGTAATTTTAATGGAACCACCTGTACAAAATAAAAGGTCTCCCAACAACAGGGAAAAATACAATAGACAAGCACAGTCGAACAAACGCAGTCGACGCACAGAAAAACAATCCCGCACAATAGGGTGCGGGCCAGCTGAACTAAATAGCCCTCTTAATTGCCTAACTCAGGGCAGGTGAGAAAACATAAAAAAAGGGAAAAACAAAAAGGGAATCGGTGGTAGCTAATAGGCCGGTGACGACGACCGCCGAGCGCCACCCGAGCAGGAGGGGGCGCCACCGTCGGTAGGAATCGTGACAGTACCCCCCTCCTGACGCGCGGCCCCTGCAGCGCGCCGACACCGGCCTCGAGGCCGACCCGGAGGACGAGGCGCAGGGCGATCCGGACGGAGGCGGTGGAACTCCTTCAACATGGATGGGTCCAAGACGTCCTCCGCCGGCACCCAGCACCTCTCCTCCGGACCGTACCCCTCCCAGTCCACAAGGTACTGCAGGCCCCCCGCCCGGCGTCTCGAGTCCAGAATGGCCCTTACGCTGTACGCCGGGGACCCCCCGATGTCCAGGGGGGGTGGAGGGACCTCCGGCACCTCATCTTCTTGTAGGGGACCAGCCACCACCGGCCTGAGGAGAGACACATGAAACGAGGGGTTAATACGGTAATAGGAAGGGAGTTGCAACCGATAACACACCTCGTTTATCCTCCTCAGGACTTTGAAGGGCCCCACACACTGCGGCCCCAGCTTCCGGCAGGGCACGCGGAGAGACAGGTTCCGGGTCGAGAGCCAGACCCTGTCACCCGGTGCGAACACCGGCGCCTCACTGCGGTGGCGGTCAGCACTCCTTTTCTGCCTAGCACTGGCCTCCTTCAGTGAGTCCTGTACTGCTTTCCAGGTCTCCTTGGAGTGCTGAACCCAGTCCTCCACCGCAGGAGCCTCGGTCTGGCTCTGGTGCCATGGGGCCAGGACCGGCTGGTACCCTAGCACACACTGGAAGGGTGACATGTTAGTAGAGGAGTGGCGAAGTGAGTTCTGGGCTAACTCTGCCCAAGGAATATACCTCGCCCACTCCCCTGGCTGGTCCCGGCAATACGACCTCAGGAACCTGCCCACCTCCTGGTTCACCCTCTCCGCCTGCCCATTGCTCTCGGGGTGATAACCGGAGGTTAAACTGACCGAGACCCCCAGCCGCTCCATAAACGCCTTCCAGACCCTGGATGTGAACTGGGAACCCCGATCAGAGACAATATCCTCCGGCACCCCGTAGTGCCGGAAGACGTGGGTAAATAGGGCCTCCGCAGTCTGCAGGGCCGTAGGGAGACCGGGCAAGGGGAGGAGACGGCAGGACTTAGAAAACCGATCCACAACCACCAGAATCGCAGTGTTCCCCTGAGAGGGGGGAAGATCTGTCAGGAAGTCGATAGACAGGTGCGACCATGGCCGTTGCGGAACGGGGAGGGGCTGTAACTTCCCTCTCGGTAAATGCCTAGGAGCCTTACTCTGGGCACAGACCGAACAGGAAGAGACATATGACCTCACGTCCTTAGCCAAGGTGGGCCACCAATACTTCCCCCTTAGACTCCGCCCTGTCCTCTCTACACCAGGATGACCCGCCGCAGGTAGCGTGTGCGCCCACCGAATCAACCGATCGCGAACATCGAGCGGCACATACATGCGCCCCACGGGCACCTGCGCTGGCGCAGGATCCAACACCAGTGCCCGCTCGATGTCCGCGTCCACCTCCCACACCACTGGTGCCACCAGCCTAGACGCTGGAATGATGGGAGTTGGATCGATGGGGCGGTCATCCGTGTCATACAGACGGGACAGCGCGTCGGCTTTAGTATTAAGGGAACCCGGTCTATATGAGATGGTAAACCTAAACCGGGCGAAGAACATGGCCCACCTTGCCTGACGTGGATTCAGTCTCCTCGCTGCCCGGATGTACTCCAGGTTTCGGTGGTCGGTCCAGATGAGAAAGGGGTGCTTAGCCCCCTCAAGCCAGTGTCGCCACACCCTCAAGGCTTTGACTACCGCTAGCAACTCCCTGTCCCCCACATCGTAGTTACGCTCCGCCGAACTGAGCTTCCCTGAGAAGAAAGCGCAGGGGCGGAGTTTCGGTGGCGCACCCGAGCGCTGTGATAGCACGGCACCCACCCCAGCCTCGGATGCGTCCACCTCTACTACGAACGCTAAAGACGGGTCCGGGTGCGCCAACACGGGCGCGTCGGTGAACAGGGTCTTCAACTTCTTGAAGGCTCCGTCCGCCTCCGTCGACCATCTCAAACGCGCCGGCCCCCCCTTCAGCAGTGAGGTAATGGGAGCCGCTACCTGGCCAAACCCCCGGATAAACCTCCGGTAGTAGTTGGCAAAGCCCAAGAACCGCTGCACTTCCTTCACCGTGGTTGGAGTCGGCCAATTACGCACGGCCTTAACGCGGTCACACTCCATCACCACCCCCGTGGTGGAAATGCGATAACCCAGAAAGGAGACGGCTCGTTTGAAAAACTCACACTTCTCAGCCTTAACGTATAGGTCATGCTCCAGCAGTCTACCAAGCACCCTGCGCACCAGGGACACATGCGCGGAGCGGGTGGCGGAATATATCAGAATGTCATCGATATAGACAATCACGCCCTGCCCGTGCAGGTCCCTGAGAATCTCGTCAACAAAGGATTGAAAGACGGCTGGAGCATTTTTCAACCCATACGGCATGACGAGGTACTCATAATGGCCTGATGTGGTACTAAAGGCGGTTTTCCACTCATCTCCCTTCTTGATACGCACCAGGTTATACGCGCTCCTGAGATCCAATTTTGTGAAGAACTGTGCTCCGTGAAATGATTCCACCGCCGTAGCGATAAGAGGTAGTGGGTAACTAAACCCCACCGTGATCGCGTTTAGACCTCTATAATCAATGCACGGACGCAGACCTCCCTCCTTTTTCTTCACAAAAAAGAAACTCGAGGAAGCGGGTGAGATGGAGGGCCGAATGTACCCCTGTCCCAAGGATTCCGTGACGTATGTCTCCATAGCCGCCGTCTCCTCTTGTGACAAGGGGTACACGTGACTCCTGGGAAGCGCAGCGTTAACCTGGAGATCTATCGCACAATCCCCTTGTCGATGAGGTGGTAATTTAGTCGCTCTCTTTTTACAAAAAGCGGTCGCCAAATCGGTGTATTCAGGGGGAATGCGCACGGTGGACACCTGGTCTGGACTCTCCACCGACGTGGCACCTATGGAAACTCCTAGACACCTCCCTGAACACTCCTCCGACCACCCCTGGAGAACCCCCTGTTTCCATGAAATGAGGGGATTGTGACCAGCCAGCCAGGGGACCCCCAGCACCACTGGAAGCGCAGGTGAATCAATAAGGAAAAAGTTAATGCTTTCCTTATGATTCCCCAGCGTTACCATGTCCAGCGGCACCGTAGACTCCCTGACTAGCCCTGACCCTAATGGTCGGCTATCTAAGGAGTGCACGGGGAAGGGGGAATCTATCGGCACCCGTGGAATGCCCAGCTTAATGGCAAGTCCACGGTCCATAAAGTTCCCAGCTGCGCCTGAATCGACTAGCGCCCTATGCTGGGAAGAGGGAAAAAATTTAGAAAATGAAACAGGCAAAAACACATGACCAACAGGGGGTTCTGGGCGAATCTGGTGCTGACTCACCTGAGGTGACCGAGAAGTGTTCTGCCTGCCTTCTCGACTCCCAGACTGGCTCCTCCAGCACCGGTCGGCCGTGTGTCCTCTCCGACCACAGCTGGTGCAGGAGGAGCCACCTCCTCCGGTGCCCCTTGGCACGGCCCCCCCTACCTCCATAGGGGTAGGGGCGGGGGTGCACGGGGGTGGAACGGGCAGGACCCTCTCCGAACGCCCGCGGGCAGCCAGCAAATTGTCCAACCGTATGGACATGTCAATGAGTTCGTCCAGGGATAGATTGGTGTCCCTACAGGCCAGCTCCCTGCGGACGTCCGCCCGGAGACTACACCGGTAGTGGTCTATGAGGGCCCTGTCATTCCACCCCGCTCCAGCAGCCAAGGTCCTAAACTCCAGCGCGAAGTCTTGAGCGCTCCTCGTCTCCTGCCTGAGGTGGAACAGCCGTTCACCCGCCGCTTTACCTTCGGGGGGGGTGGTCGAAAACAGCCCGAAAGCGGCGGGTGAATTCTGGGTAGTGGTCCCTCGCCGAGTCTGGAGCGTTCCAGACCGCATTAGCCCACTCCAGAGCTCGGCCCGTCAGGCAGGAAACGAGGGCACTTACGCTCTCCTCTCCTGTAGGAGCAGGTCTGACGGTGGCCAGGTACAACTCTAGCTGGAGAAGAAACCCCTTGCACCCAGCCGCCGTCCCATCGTACTCCCTCGGGAGTGCCAGGCGAAGCGCGCCAGAGCCAGACGTCGTAGGAGGAGGAGATGGTTGTATCGGGGGGGGTGTAGGTGGAGAGAGGATACCACTCCTCTCCCATCGGTCCATCCTCTCCATCATCTGGTCCATGGCGGATCCGATGCGATGCAGGACCGATGTATTGTGCTGGACACGTTCCTCCATTGAGGGTAGTGGAGTGCCCGCTGCTCCCGCTGATTCCATGCTCCTTCTGGTGGTGCGGGATTCTGTAACGTCTTGTCTGTAGTGTGGCGGAAAGAAGCGCAGGAAGCAGCGAACACTGTGTGGTAATTTTAATGGAACCACCTGTACAAAATAAAAGGTCTCCCAACAACAGGGAAAAATACAATAGACAAGCACAGTCGAACAAACGCAGTCGACACACAGAAAAACAATCCCGCACAATAGGGTGCGGGCCAGCTGAACTAAATAGCCCTCTTAATTGCCTAACTCAGGGCAGGTGAGAAAACATAAAAAAAGGGAAAAACAAAAAGGGAATCGGTGGTAGCTAATAGGCCGGTGACGACGACCGCCGAGCGCCACCCGAGCAGGAGGGGGCGCCACCGTCGGTAGGAATCGTGACATTATCTAAAATGGATCAATTGAAAGTGTGGGTTCACAGCTCCAATCCACATGTGTTGGTCATTACTGAGACGTGGTTAAGGAAGAGTGTTTTGAATACTGATGTTATCCTTTCTGGTTATAACGTTTTTTTGGCATGACAGATCTTCCAAAGGTGGGGGAGTGGCAATCTTTACCAAGGATCACCTTCACTGCTCTGTTGCCTCCACCAAGTCTGTCCCCAAACAATTTGATTTGCTGGTTTTAAGCATTACATTTTCAAATGGATCTTTGTTGACTGTTGCTGGGTGCTATCGTCCTCCATCAGCACCAGCCTGTACCCTACCTGCCCTAAAATCTCTCCTGGCCCCTTACACTAAGTCTGAATTTGTCATGCTAGGTGACCTAAACTTGGAAATGCTTGAACCACCTGACCAAGTACTAAAGCAAGGGGACTCCCTAAATATTTCTCAGATTATTACCAATCCCACAAGGTATGACTCCAAACACCCAGAAAAGGCTACTCTCCTCTATGTTATCCTCACAAATAATACTGATAGGTATCAGTCTGGTGTTTTCTTTAATGACCTTAATGATCACTGTTTTACAGCCTGTGTTCGTAATGGCTGCTCAATGAAACGACCTGTCCTTAATTTGTCATAGATGCTTGCTAAAAAACTTGAATGAGCAAGCCTTCCTTCATGAACTAGCCTCCGTAAAATGGCACAGAATCAGCCTGATCCCCTCTGTTGAAGACGATTGGACCTTCTTTTTTGATATTTTCAGTGGTATTGTTAACAAACACGCCCCCATGAAGAAAATGAGAATTAAAAACAGGTTCAGCCCCTGGTTCGACCGTGATCTTGCAGAGTTACTCCACCTCAAGAATTGCATTTGGTGAAAGGCTCGGCACACGTATACTCAGGATGACTGGCTATCGTTCAGGCAAATGAGAAATAAGTGCACTCAGGCTATCTGCAAGGCCAAAGTTAGTTACTTTAAGGAGCAGTTCTCTCTCAGTGGGTCTAACCTCAAGATGTTCTGGAAAACGGTTAAAGACTGTAGTGTGAGGAGAATAAACCCTCCTCACAGCTGCCCATGTCCTTAATGTTGATGATGTGGTTGTTACTGAGAAGAAGCACATGGCTGAGCTCTTTAATCACCACTTCATTAAATCAGGATTCCTATTTGACTCCTTGCCCATCCAACATGTCCTCATCTCCCACCCCTTCTAATGCGACTATCCCTGATGCTTCTCCCTCTTTTTCACCTGCCCTGCTACAAAGTCTCTCCCTGCAGGCAGTCACTGAGTTCGAGGTGCTAAAAGAGCTCCTTAAACTTGACCCCAAAAAAATCATTAGGGTCAGATGGTTTTGACCCTTTCTTCTTTAAGATTTCTGCCCCTATCATCGCCAAGCCTGTCTCTCCTTTTTTGGAAGGCAGCCACAGTTCGTCCTTTATTTAAAGGGGGAGATCAAGCTGATCCTAACTGTTATAGGCCTATTTCTATTTTTCCCTGTTTATTAAAATTGTTGGAAAAACTTGTCAATAATCAACTGACTGGCTTTCTTGATGTCTATAGTATTCTCTCAGGTATGCAATCTGGTTTCCGCTCAGGTTATGGATGTGTCACAGCAACCTTAAAGGTCCTCAATGATGTCACCATTGCCCTTGATTCTAAGCAATATTGTGCTGCTATTTTTATTGACTTGGCCAAAGCTTTTAATAGGGTAGACCATTCCATTCTTGTGGGCCGGCTAAGGAGTATTGGTGTCTCCAAGGGGTCTTTGGCCTGGTTTGCTAACTACCTCTCTCAAAGAGTGCGGTGTATAAAGTCAGAAAATCTGCTGTCTCAGCCATTGCCTGTCACCAAGGGAGTACCCTAAGGCTCGATCCTAGGCCCCACGCTCTTCTCAATTTACATCAACAACATGTCTCAGGCAGTAGGAAGCTCTCTCATCCATTTATATGGAGATGATACAGTCTTATACTCAGCTGGCCCCTCCCTGGATTTTGTGCTAAATGCTCTACAACAAAGCTTTCTTAGTATCCAAAAAGCTTTCTCTACCCTTAACCTTGTTCTGAACACCTCCAAAACAAAGGTCATATGGTTTGGTAAGAAGAATGCCCCTCTTCCCAAAGGAGTTATTACTACCTCTGAGGGTTTAGAGCTGACAGTGCACTGTGACACGATCATGACATCACAACATATAAACACTGAGTATAGCAGTGTAGGAGAGTTAGACTCAGTCACTGCCACTCTCACAGTCAGTGGTCCGCAATACTCCCATACAGTAATACCAACATGTCTCAATGAATAAGACACAGTATAGTCATCATTTTTAAACTTGGACCAGAATCTCGCCCAATAATGAACCAAATGAAATTGACAATGAAACCTGCTGTAGAGCCAGTAGAGACATCTCATGCATTATTCTGGCCGTGAATTATAGATACGGTAGTTTCCAACAGACAGTCAGCGCGCCGAGGGTTATAATAATAATCACATTTATTTCTACAGTAAGAAAACCCTATCAACACTGAAAAAGAGTCTGACTGTCTCCATAGTACCCACTATTACCAGTGTTTGACTTGGACTGAAATAGGGTCCGGTTCTCATTTTGGGTGCCGGTACTGTTTATATTTATGTGCAGGAGCTCCACAATACTTTTGATCTAACATTCTATAAGAGGAACAGGAGCTCAAGCAGTAGAAGATTTGAGGTGCCAGTACTCAGATCCAGTGAGCTCCTGCCCAAGTCAAGCACTGACTATTACTTTAAAATATGATTAGCATTCCACACAGCATACCAGAGGTCAACCTTCTCTGCGTAAGATCAATTATTTAAAAGAGAGGTTTAGCATACAGTTAACTGAGAGACCAGTCTATGTCTCTTAATCTGAACTCAGGAAAGAATATGTAGTGCACTACTTTTGACCAGGAACAATAGGGTGTCATTTAGGATGCATTTGGGACGCAAACCCGAGTGTACATTTCTGTCTAAATACAGGCCAGAATAGAGATTGCCTCATCTTCTTTGTTGATATTGAAAATCCATTTCAGTTACAGAAACATTCCATTTCGAATGACATAAGCAGCCACTTGTATTTTCATGGTATTTTCATTGGAAAATGTAATTACATTTTCTTTGCATACTGCACAATTATGCTTTGAAAAGAAGATTGTTTACCAATTAAATAAGCTCTCCATTGTGACGAAACTCAATATTCTTCAGCAGTGCAGCTTCTGATCATTAAATAGCAGCCTGTTTGGAAGTGGATGTGAACACGTGGATGAGAACACTGTAATAACATCTCCATATACTGTACACCAGCCCAGTCACAGCCAAGGGGTAGGATACAGTACATCCTCCATAATCCTAACAACACACACTCTCAAGTGCTCAAAAGCTGCAGGTGGGCTACCACACCAGTGTGATGTTTTCACATGGAGAGACTTGGGAACCAGCACAGCGCAGCACAGCGTCATAACCTATGGATCACAAGGAACAAGTGAAAATAAATCCAGATGAGGCTTTCAAATCAAAACAAAGTGTATTGGTTGCATACAGAGTTTTGCAGGTGTTATCACAGATGCAGCGAAATGCTTGTGTTTCCAGCTCCAACAGTGCAGTAATATCTAGCAATACAATAACAATACACATCCAAAATATAATAATAAATAAATATCAGAACGAGCAATGTCAGAGTCCGGAATACAAACACAGTCTAGATGGATATACAGTTGAAGTCGGAAGTTTACATACACTTAGGTTGGAGTCATGAAAACTTGTTTTTCAACCACTCCACAAATTTCTTGTTAACAAAGTATAGTTTTAGCAAGTCGGTTAGGACATCTACTTTGTGCATGACACAAGTAATTTTTCCAACAATTGTTTACAGACAGATTATTTCACTGTATCACAATTCCAGTGGGTGAGAAGTTTACATACACTAAGTTGACTGTGCTTTTAAACAGCTTGGAAAATTCATGGCTTTAGAAGCTTCTGATAGGCTAATTGACATCATTTGAGTCAATTGGAGGTGTACCTGTGGATGTATTTCAAGGCCTACCTTCAAACTCAGTGCCTCTTTGCTTGACATCATGGGAAAATCAAAAGAAACCAGCCAAGACCGCAGAAAAAATTGTAGACCTCCACAAGTCTGGTTCATCCTTGGGAGCAATTTCCAAATGCCTGAAGGTACCACGTTCACCTGTACAAACAATACTATTGTTGTGTGAATTTCATTATCAATGGTTCATAAACTTCAATTCATCTACTCAGTCTGCAACCCAGAGTTTGTAAGATTCTGGTTGAATGAAACAGATGAGAGTCCCAGTTTACAATACACAAAATGTTTATTCACGAGGGTACTCTGAAGTCCATAATACAAAGACATCCATTTCATAGTTCACTCCTTACTTACACACATACATCCACACAAACAGTAGATATCCGACGCACATACATACACACACACGAAGAGTAGGTGGGTTGTGTCCCTCTCCAGAGTTCTCACCACTGTTTATCACGACCCAGCGCTGTCCGTTCCATTCCCCCGAGATTAGAGAAACCTTGAGAAGTACTCCCTGTCCTATCATAAGTTTCTCAGAGTTCTAGCTAGGTCGAGTCAAACACAGTTTTAATTGTTCTCTGTATTTTCTTCGGCACACACATTTATCTCCTTCCCAGTCCAACCTAGTTGGACTTATGTTTAATACTTTAATTATTCCTTATACATGCTACATAAACTATAATCCCTAATGGTTACGTTTCAGGGTAGAATTATTTAATCATTATCTTTAAACATATATATTATTTTATCAACTACGCAAGTATAAACACCACGGGACCACGCAGCCGTCATACCGCTCAGGAAGGAGAGGTGTTCTGTCTCCTAGAGATGAACGTACTTTGGTGCGAATAGTGCAAATCAATCCCAGAACAACAGCAAAGGACCTTGTGAAGATGCTGGAGGAAGCAGGTACAAAAGTATCTATATCCACAATAAAACGAGTCCTATATCAACATAACCTGAAAGGCCGCTCAGCAAGGAAGAAGCCACTGCTCCAAAACCGCCATAAAAAAGCCAGACTACGGTTTGCAACTGCACATGGGGACAAAGATTGTACTTTTTGGAGAAATGTCCTCTGGTCTGATGAAACAAAAATAGAACTGTTTGGCCATAATGACCATCGTTATCTTTGGAGGAAGAAGGGGGATGCTTGCAAGCTGAAGAACACCATCCCAACCGTGAAGCACGGGGTGGCAGCATCATGTTGTGGGGTTGCTTTGCTGCAGGTGGGACTGGTGCACTTCACAAAATAGATGGCATCATGAGGTAGGACAAATTATGTGGATATATTGAAGCAACATCTCAAGACATCAGTCAGGAAGTTAAAGCTCGGTCACAAATGGGTCTTCCAAATGGACAATGACCCCAAGCATACTTCCAAAGTTGTGGCAAAATGGCTTAAGGACAACAAAGTCAAGGTATTGGAGTGGCCATCACAAAGCCCTGACCTCAATCCTAGAGAACGATTTGTGGGAAGAACTGAAAAAGCGTGTGCGAGCAAGGAGGCCTACAAACCTGATTCAGTTACATCAGCTCTGTCAGGGGGAATGGGCCAAAATTCACCCAATTTATTATGGGAAGCTTGTGGAAGGCTACCCGAAACGTTTGACCCAAGTTAAACAATTTAAAGGCAATGCTACCAAATACTAATTGAGTGTATGTAAACTTCTGACCCACTGGGAATGTGATGAAAGAAATAAAAGCTGAAATAAATCTCTCTCTAATATTATTCTGACATTTCACATTCTTAAAATAAAGTGGTGATCCTAAATGACCTATGACAGGGTATTTTTTACTAGGATTAAATGTCAGGGATTGTGAAAAACTGAGTTTAAATGTATTTGGCTAAGGTGTATGTAAACTTCCGACTTCAACTGTGTATGTATGTATGTATGTATGTATGTATGTATGTATGTATGTATGTATGTATGTATGTATGTATGTATGTATGTATGTATGTATGTATGTATGTATGTATGTATGCATGCATGCATGCATGCATGCATATATGTATGACACACACTCACACACCTTCATCATCATGTTCAACCTCCTTATGTCCTTATTTTTTAAAGAAAAGTACATTTCTTTTGTCCATTAAAATAACATCAAATTGATCAGAAATACAGTGTAGACATTAACAACATTAACAATGACTATTGTAGATGGAAATGGCTGATTTTCAATGGAATATCTACAAAGGCGTATAGAGGCCCATTATCAGCAACAATCGCTCCTGTGTTCCAATGGCACGTTGTGTTAGCTAATCCAAGTTTATCAGTTTTCGCACAGCTGAAAACTGTTGCGACTCTGGGATGCTGAGGCGACTCCGGGATGCTGGCCCTCTAGGCAGAGTTCCTCTGTCCAGTGTCTGTGTTCTTTTGCCCATCTTAATTTTTTATTGGCCAGTCTGAGATTTGTCTTTTTCTTTGCAACTCTACCTAGAAGGCCAGCATCCCGGAGTCGCCTCGTCACTGTTGACGTTGAGACTGGTGTTTTGTGGGTACTATTTAATGAAGCTGCCAGTTGAGGACTTGTGAGGCGTCGGTTTCTCAAACTAGACACTCTAATGTACTTGTCCTCTTGCTCAGTTGTGTACCGGGGCCTCCCACTCCTCTTTCTATTCTGGTTAGAGCCAGTTCTGGTTAGAGCCCTTCTGTGAAGGGAGTAGTACACAGCGTTGTACAGTTTTATTGCTTCTTTAAATCAGGACAACCGTTTTCAGCTGTGCTAACATAATTGCAAAAGGGTTTTCTAATGATCAATTAGACTTTTAAAATGATAAACTTGGATTAGCTAACACAACGTGCCATTAGAACACAGGGTTAATGGGTGCTGATAATGGGCCTCTGTACGCCAATGTAGATAGTCAGTTTCTGGCTACATTAGTCATTAACAACATTAACAATGTCTACACTGTATTTCTGATCAATTTGATGTTATTTTAATTGACTTTTTTTTGTTTCTTTTCTTTCAAAAACAACAAACACATTTCTAAGTGACCCCAAACTTTTGAACGGTAGTGTATATTGCAGTCAATGCACATCATTCAAACACTTGCATTCAGCTGATAAGTAATAATAAAACTATAATCATGTGATATACAGTAGCCAGATTCTAGGTGATAGCACCTATTGAACACAGTCTGGGGCACTTTAAAGGGAATAGGGTTCCATTAGGAACACAACTAGGACATCTCAAGTAGAGGTCGACCGATTAATCGGAATGGCCAATTAAATAAGGCCGATTTCAAGTTTTCATAACAATCGGTAATCGGTATTTTTGGCCACCGATTTGCCGATTTTTTTCTTATTTATTTTTGTATTTTCTTTTACACCTTTATTTAACTAGGCAAGTCAGATTAAGAACACATTCTTATTTTCAATGACGGCCTAGGAACGGGGGTTAACTGCCTTGTTCAGGGGGGATTCGGGGATTCGTTATTGCAACCTTCCGGTTACTAGTCCAACGCTCTAACCACCTGCCTTGCATTGCACTCCACGAGGAGCCTGCATGGCAGGCTGACTACCTGTTACGCGAGGGCAGCAAGAAGCCAAGGTAAGTTGCTAGCTAGCATTAAACTTATCTTATAAAAAACTATCAATCTTAACATAATCACTAGTTAACTACACATGGTTGATGATATTACTAGTTTATCTAACGTGTCCTTCGTTGCATATAATCGATGCGGTGCCTGTTAATTTCTCATCAAATCACAGCCTACTTCGACAAACGGGTGATGACTTAACAAGCGCATTTGTAAAAAAAGCACTGTCGTTGCACCAATGTACCTAACCATAAACATCAATGCCATTCTTTAAAATCAATACACAAGTAAATATTTTTAAACCTGCATATTGAGTTAATATTGCCGGCTAACATGAAATTGTGTCACATCTCTAGCGTTCATTGCACGCAGAGTTAGGGTATATGCAACAGTTTGGGCTGCCTGGCTCGTTGCGAACTAATTTGCCAGAATTTTACATAATTATGACATAACATTGAAGGTTGTGCAATGTAACAGGAATATTTAGACTTAGGGATGCCACCGTTAGATAAAATACGGAACGGTTCCGTACTTCACTGAAAGAAAAAACGAGATGATAGTTTCCGGTTTGAGATGATAGTTTCCGATTGAACCATATTAATGACCTAAGGCTCGTATTTCTGTGTGTTTATTATATTATAATTAAGTCTATGATTTGATAGAGCAGTCTGACTGACTGGTGGTAGGCACCAGCAGGCTCGTAAGCATTCATTCAAACAGCACTTTCGTGCGTTTTTCCAGCAGCTCTTCGCTGTGCTTCAAGCATTGCGCTGTTTATGACTTCAAGCCTATCAAACATAATTTAATATAATTTGTGGAACGTTTCAACAGGAATCTATTACAAAAACGTCGTAAATAACAAGATTGCCAAAAAGCAACGCATACAAAGTTGAATAGCGGCAGAATAAGATACCGGGTAGGGAGTGGTCTATTTCATTGCGTTTTTCACTCATCACTCATCGTCTATTGCGAAAAATGTCTGTCCTCACTCTGGTTGCCTATGGACAAACATTAAGAATAAGCTACGTGGTGAGTTGATGCCTATTCGGCAGCTAGTTAGCTAGTATGCGTTGCTACTTTGTATGCGTTGTTGGTTGGCAACCTTTTACTTCACATTTTTTGGAACAGATTCCTGTTGGAACGTTCCACAAATTATACCCACCCCTTCAAGCCTATCAACTCCCAAGATTAGGCTGGTGTAACCGATGTGAAATGGCTAGCTAGTTAGCGGGTGCGCACTAATAGCGTTTCAAACGTCACTCGCTCTGAGACTTGGAGTAGTTGTTCACCTTGCTCTGCATGGGTAACACTGCTTCGAGGGTGGCTGTTGTCGATGTGTTCCTGGTTCGAGCCCAGGTAGGAGCGAGGAGAGGGACGGAAGCTATACTGTTACACTGGCAATACTAAAGTGCCTATAAGAACATCCAATAGTCAAAGGTATATGAAATACAAATCGTATAGAGAGAAATAGTCCTATAATTCCTATAATAACTACAACCTAAAACTTCTTACCTGGGAATATTGAAGACTCATGTTAAAAGGAACCACCAGCTTTCATATGTTCCCATGTTCTGAGCAAGGAACTTAAACGTTAGCTTTCTTACATGGCACATATTGCACTTTTACTTTCTTCTCCAACACTTTGTTTTCCATTATTTAAACCAAATTGAACATGTTTCATTATTTATTTGAGGCTAAATTGTCACGTCCTGGCCAGTATATAAGGTTAATTGTTTTGTAGTTTGGTCAGGGCGTGGCAGGGGGTATTTGTTTTCTGTGGTTCGGGGTGGTGTGTTTTGTGTAAAGGGTGTTTGATTTAGTAATTCCGGGTTTTGGTTTATGTTTAGTAATTCTATGGTTAGTCTAGGTTGTGTGTTTCTATGTTTGGTTGATTGGGGTTGGGACTCTCAGTTGAAGGCAGGTGTTGTCTATCTGCCTTTGATTGAGAGTTCCATATATTAGGGTGTGTTTGTATGTGTGAGGTGTGGGTGATTGTTCTGTGTTTCGCCTTGTGCCTTACCAGACTGTTTTTGTTGATCGTTCGTGTTTTTGTTATTTTGTATGTTCGTTTTGAAAGATAATTAAAAATCAAGATGAGCATTCACGTACCTGCTGCGTTTTGGTCCTCATTCACCGACAACAATCATGACAGAATCACCCACCACCAAAGGACCAAGCAGCAGAGGAAGGAGCAGACGGAGTTCGAGTTGGACTGGCGGGAGAAGTGGACTTGGGAGGAAGGTCTGGACGGGGCCGGACCCTGGCATCAGGCTGGGGATTATCGACGCCCGCAGGGGGAAATTGAGGCAGCCAAGGCAGAGAGGCGGTGGTACGAGGCCAAGTACGCGCTGAAGGAGAAGCACGAGAGGCACCCCCAAGAAAATTTTGGGGGGGGGCACACGGGTAGTTTGGCTAGGCGTAAGAAGAGCCGGAAGCCAGCTACTCGTGGTTATATGGAGGAGCGTATGGGGTGGAGAGCGCTATGTTTCGCTGAGGAGCGCACTATCTCACCCATACGCACGCACAGTCCGGTGCGCGTTATTCCAGCCCCTCGCAGGTGCCGTGCTAGAGCGGGCATCCAGCCTGGTAGGAGGATGCCTGCGCAGCGCATCTGGTCGCCGGTACGCCTCCGAGGACCAGGCTACCCAACTCCCGCTCTACGCACGGCTACCATCAGGCCCCTGCACAGCCCAGTCTGCCCTGTACGAGCACCCCGCTCGTACAGGGCTACTAGTTCCATCCAGCCAAGGCGGGTTGTGCAGGAGGTAAGATCTAGACCGGCTGTGCGCCTCCATAGCCCTGGGTTTCCAGCTCCTGTCTCTCGTGCGGACCCGGAAGTGCGTCAACCCAGTCCGACTCGTCCTGTTCCCGCTCCCCGCACTAGCCTGGAGGTGCGTGTACATAATCTGGTAATCCCAGTACCAGCACCACGCACCAGGCTACAAGTGCGTCAACCCAGCCTCGCCAGTCAACAGTCATCATCAGAGCTGCCCGCCAGTCAACAGTCATCGTCAGAGCTGCCCGCCAGTCAACAGTCATCGTCAGAGCTGCCCGCCAGTCAACAGTCATCGTCAGAGCTGCCCGCCAGTCAACAGTCATCGTCAGAGCTGCCCGCCAGTCAACAGTCATCGTCAGAGCTGCCCGCCAGTCAACAGTCATCGTCAGAGCTGCCCGCCAGTCAACAGTCATCGTCAGAGCTGCCCGCCAGTCAACAGTCATCGTCAGAGCTGCCCGCCAGTCAACAGTCATCGTCAGAGCTGCCCGCCAGTCAACAGTCATCGTCAGAGCTGCCCGCCAGTCAACAGTCATCGTCAGAGCTGCCCGCCAGTCAACAGTCATCGTCAGAACTGCCCGCCAGTCAACAGTCATCGTCAGAGCTGCCCGCCAGTCAACAGTCATCGTCAGAGCTGCCCGCCAGTCAACAGTCATCGTCAGAGCTGCCCGCCAGTCAACAGTCATCGTCAGAGCTGCCCGCCGGCCAACAGTCATCGTCAGAGCTGCCCGCCAGTCAACAGTCGCCAGAGAGGCCAGACTGCCCCGAACTGCCGGAGTGGCCAGACTGCCCCGAACTGCCGGAGTGGCCAGACTGCCCCGAACTGCCGGAGTGGCCAGACTGCCCCGAACTGCCGGAGTGGCCAGACTGCCCCGAACTGCCGGAGTGGCCAGACTGCCCCGAACTGCCGGAGTGGCCAGACTGCCCCGAACTGCCGGAGTGGCCAGACTGCCCCGAACTGCCGGAGTGGCCAGACTGCCCCGAACTGCCGGAGTGGCCAGACTGCCCCGAACTGCCGGAGTGGCCAGACTGCCCCGAACTGCCGGAGTGGCCAGACTGCCCCGAACTGCCGGAGTGGCCAGACTGCCCCGAACTGCCGGAGTGGCCAGACTGCCCCGAACGGCCGGACTGCCCCGACAGCCTGGAACGGCCGGAGCCAGAGCCACCTCCAGAAATAGGTGGGTTGGGGAGGGGGGGTGTAGCACAGTGCCGTCGTTGACGGCAGCCACCCTCCCTTCCCTCCCTTTAGAAAAGGGGACTTTTTGTTGGTGTTGCTTGGGGTTATTTTTTGTTAAGGTGCTTCTGGGGTAGCACCTTTAAGGGGGGGGTACTGTCACGTCCTGGCCAGTATATAAGGTTAATTGTTTTGTAGTTTGGTCAGGGCGTGGCAGGGGGTATTTGTTTTCTGTGGTTCGGGGTGGTGTGTTTTGTGTAAAGGGTGTTTGATTTAGTAATTCCGGGTTTTGGTTTATGTTTAGTAATTCTATGGTTAGTCTAGGTTGTGTGTTTCTATGTTTGGTTGATTGGGGTTGGGACTCTCAGTTGAAGGCAGGTGTTGTCTATCTGCCTTTGATTGAGAGTTCCATATATTAGGGTGTGTTTGTATGTGTGAGGTGTGGGTGATTGTTCTGTGTTTCGCCTTGTGCCTTACCAGACTGTTTTTGTTGATCGTTCGTGTTTTTGTTATTTTGTATGTTCGTTTTGAAAGATAATTAAAAATCAAGATGAGCATTCACGTACCTGCTGCGTTTTGGTCCTCCTTCACCGACAACAATCATGACATAAATTGATTTTATTGATGCATTATATTAAATTAAAATAAGTGTTAATTCAGTATTGTTGTAATTGTCATTATTACAAATAAATAAATAAATAAAATAAACAAAAATAGGCCGATTAATCGGTATCGGCTTTTTTTGGTCCTCCAATTATCGGTATTGGCGTTGAAAAATCATAATCGGTCGACCTCTAATCTCAAGTAAAGGACCAAACAGAACAATGACTTCCTTTCTACCATGCCACCAGATTGATATCAATGTATGTTTTGAGGTTGGGAAAGTGAGATAGTGTATGAGAGTATGAGACTATAAGCGTATGAGAGTATCACAATACAGTCAGATGGAGGATGATTGGGAAACATTCAAACCCTGTGGAAAGATCCTAGAAAACAGACATACATTCATCTCCTAAAGCACATCAGCCCTTCAGTCGTGGTCATAGTCCTGTCACACAGGTAAGATATGAAGGTCTGTCAGACTGTCCTTGTCTCGGCCTGCTTCTCCTGCCGGCAGCATCTTAGAGCTGCTAGGGAAACGGAGTTAAGCATCACTTAAATCCCACTCCTCTTAGAGGCTGACACATAAAAACACATACAGCTACCCAGGAATTCTAATATATTTTGATAGCTGCTGGCAAGATGCTGCATTTAAAAAACATTCATCATATGAATGTACTGCCAACCAGACCAGTCTGGAGCTGTGCTCTACAGCCAGCTGGGTGAATCTTCATCTTAGACTGTAAAATTAGGTTGTGAGGATAGAAACATTACTGTAGTTTTGCATGTAAAAGATAAATAGGATATTTCAGACCTTATTGATAAACCATAGTTTAAACTGAAATACAGTGCCGTTTTATAAAAGCCAAAGGCAAAGTCTGTGAACATGGTTGTCTCCAGCTGCTTATTAGATCCACATTTGAATATTTAATTAATCTAATATATGCAGTGTTCCTCCCTAAACAATACATTGGTAAAAAGCATTTCCACTTCAACCACCACTATCTGATTGGGAGATATAGTTACTGATAGTTACTGTAGCGCACTCCTCAGAGCATAGCAGCAGTTCCCAGAACAGTCTCAGTGGTAATGCTTCTTATTCACACTAGCTATCTAGTAGAAAGACAGGTGATAGCAGACAGCTGCTCACCTCAGTGGTATCTTGGTCTCAAAATTCATTACTTCCGGAACAATAACTTTGCTGACGACAAGCCCTCTCTCCCCTTCCAATAGATTCATCAGACGGGATCCAATTAGAGGTAATAGAGGGTAGGAGGATAGGCTTCAATTAACTACTGATAGACAATGACCCAAACATTATACAGCTTTATGCTCTGAGGAAATCATATCCAAACCTCATGGACTTTGTGTTAACCCAACTAAACTCAGAAAGCATATGGTTACAGGAGCTTAAAACTATACATTCCTGGGGGGCTGTGTTTTGAAGCCTTGAAGATTGCAACTGGAAATGATTGATCATCAATGCTATGACCCTTGATGTGAAGCCTCAGGGAACTGGATTAAGACCTATTGAGTGCTCTATATACTGCTAGGGCCAGTTACTGGAACAGTTCTCAACATAGGACCTACATTGAGACATTGATATTACAACCACCAGATATTATCCATCAGTGATGTGTTTGCAATCAAAACCCTAGCTAATGGCCCCAGCAGAGCCCTGACCTCACTCTCACAAACAGACACACAATACTCGGGCCGACTCTTTTCTCTGTATACATCAATGATGTCGCTCTTGCTGCTGCTGCTGATTCTCTGATCCACCTCTATGCAGACGACACCATTCTGTATACTTCTGGCCCTTCTTTGGACACTGTGTTACCAAACCTCCAGATGAGCTTCAATGCCATACAACTTTCCTTCCGTGGCCTTTAACTGCTCTTAAATGCAAGTAAAACTAAATGCATGCTCTTCAACCGATCGCTGCCCGCACCTGCCCGCCCATCCAGCATCACTACTCTGGACGGTTCTGACTTAGAATATGTGGACAACTACAAATACCTAGGTGTCTGGTTAGACTGTAAACTCTCCTTTCAGACTCACATTAAGCATCTACAATCCAAAATTAAATCTAGAATCAGATTCCTATTTCGCAACAAAGCATCTTTCACTCATGCTGCCAAACATACCCTCGCAAAACTGACTATCCTACCGATCCTTGACTTCGGCGATGTCATTTACAAAATAGCCTCCAACACTCTACTCAGCAAATTGGATGCAGTCTATCACAGTGCCATCCGTTTTGTCACCAAAGCCCCATATACCATCCACCACTGCGACCTGTATGCTCTCGTTGGCTGGCCCTCGCTTCATATTCGTCGCCAAACACACTGGCTCCAGATCATCTATAAGTCTTTGCTAGGTAAAGCCCCGCCTTATCTCAGCTCACTGGTCATCATAGCAGCACCCACCCGTAGCACACGCTCCAGCAGGTATATTTCACTGCTCACCCCCAAAGCCAACTCCTCCTTTGGCTGCCTTTCCTTCCAGTTCTCTGCTGCCAATGACTGGAACGAATTGCAAAAATCTGTGAAGCTGGAGACTCATATCGCCCTCACTAACTTTAAGCATCAGCTGTCAGAGCAGCTTACAGATCATTGCACCTGTACATAGCCAATCTGTAAATAGCTCCTTTGCACGCCAGTATCTCTACTTGCACATTCATCTTCTGCACATCTATCACTCCAGTGTTTAATTGCTAAATTGTAATTATTTTGCCACTATGGCCTATTTATTGCCTTACCTCCCTAATCTTACTTAATTTGCACACACTGTATATAAACTTTTCTATTGTGTTATTGACTGTACGTTTGTTTATTCCATGTGTAACTCTGTGTTGTTGTTTGTGTCGCATTGCTTTGCTTTATCTTGGCCAGGTCGCAGTTGTAAATGAGAACTTGTTCTCAAATGGCCTACCTGGTTAAATAAAGGTGAAATAAAAAAAATACAATAATAACACACACCGACCTGTGTATGGCACTGACAGAGCAGAATTCAGTCTGGGCCTTGCAGCAGCAGCAGAGGGAATATTTTGAAAACAGTCTCTAATATGTAACCCCTATAAATCTGCCCGCTTGTGTCCAAACCCAGCCCCTTCTATCTCCCTCACTCTCTGTTCAACCCATGCCCCCTCTCTCCGACCTAGGCCGCCTCTCTCCCTAACCCAGGCCCACTGTCTCCAACCCAGGCCCCCTCTCTCCGACCTAGGCCGCCTCTCTCCCTAACCCAGGCCCACTGTCTCCAACCCAGGCCCCCTCTCTCCGACCTAGGCCACCTCCCTCCCTAACCCAGGCCCACTCTCTCCAACCCAGGCCCCCTCAAAATTCAATTCAAGGGGCTTTATTGGCATGGGAAACATATGTTAACATTGCCAAAGCAAGTAAAGTAGAAAATATACAAGAGTGAAATAAACAAAAATGAACAGTAAACATTACACTCACAGAAGTTCCAAAATAATAAAAGACATTACAAATGTCATATTATGTATATATACAGTGTTGTAACGATGTACAAATGGTTAAAGTACAAAAGGGAAAATAAATAAGCATAAATATGGGTTGTATTTACAATGATGTTTGTTCTTCACTGGTTGACCTTATCTTGTGGCAACACATCTTGCTGCTGTGATGGCACACTGTGGTATTTCACCCAGTAGATATGGGAGTTCATCAAAATTGGATTTGTTGTTTTTGAATTCTTTGTGGATCTGTGTAATCTGAGAGAAATAAGGGTCTCTAATATGGTCATACATTAGACATGAGGTTAGGAAGTGCAGCTCAGTTTCCACCTCATTTTGTGGGCAGTGTGCACATAGCCTGTCTTCTCTTGAGAGCCAGGTCTGCCTACGGCGACCGTTCTCAATAGCAAGGCTATGCTCACTGAGTCTGTACAAGGTCAAAGCGTTCATTAAGTTTGGGTCAGTCACAGGGGTCAGGTATTCTGCCACTGTGTACTCTCTGTTTATGGCCAAATAGCATTCTAGTTTGCTGTTCTTTTGTTAATTCATTCCAATGTGTCAAGTAATTATCTTTTTGTTTTCTCATTATTTGGTTGGGTCTAATTGTGTTGCTGTCCTGGGGCTCTGTTTGTGTTTGTGAACAGAGCCCCAGGACCAGCTTGCTTAGGGGACTCTTCTCCAGGTTCATCTCTCTGTAGGTGATGGCTTTGTTATGGAAGGTTTGGGAATCGCTTCCTTTTAGGTGGATGTAGAATTTAACGGCTCTTTTCTGGATTTTGATAATTAGCGGGAATCGGCCTAATTCTGCTCTGCATGCATTATTTGGTGTTCTACATTGTACACGGAGGATATTTTTACAGAATTCTGCATGCAATTTGGTGTTTGTCCCATTTTGTGAATTCTTAGTTGGTGAGCGGACCCCAGACCTCATAACCATAAATGGCAATGGCTTCTATAACTGATTCAAGTAGTTTTAGCAAGATCCTAATTGGTATGTCGAATTTTATGTTCCTTTTGATGGCATAGAATGCCCTTCTTGCCTTGTCTCTCAGATCGTTCACAGCTTTGTGGAAGTTACCTGTGGCGCTGATGTTTAGTCCAAGATATGCATAGTTTTTTGTGTGCTCTAGGGCAACGGTGTCTAGATGGAATTTGTATTTGTGGTCCTGGCGACTGAACCTTTTTTGGAACACCATTACTTTGGTCTTAGAGATTTACTGTCAGGACCCAGGTCTGACAGAATCTGTGCAGAAGATCTAGGTGCTGCTATAGGCCCTCTTTGGTTGGTGACAGAAGCACCAGATGATCAGCAAACAGTAGACATTTTACTTCAGATTCTAGTAGGGTGAGGCCGGGTGCTGCAGATTTTTCTAGTGCCCTCGTCAATTAATTGATATACATGTTGAAGAGGGTGGGGCTTAAGCTGCATCCCTGTCTCACCCTAAGGCCCTGTGGGAAGAAATGTTTGTGTTTTTTGCCTATTTTAACCGCACACTTGTTTGTGTACATGGATTTTATAATGGTGTATGTTTTTCCCCCAACACCACTTTCCATCAATTTGAATAGCAGACCCTCATGCCAAATTGAGTTGAAGGCTTTTTTGAAATTGTAACGGCTGTCTTCTGTGGAAATGGACCAAGGCGCAGCAGGTATGTGAATACTCATCTTTAATAAAAATAAAGGAGTAGAGCATCCACTTAACAATACAAACAAAATATAAGACAGGAACAGTTTTGCAGGCACATAACACGCAGTGCAAAAACAACTACCCACCAAACCAAGTGACAAACATACTCCTACATATATGACTCCCAATCAGGAACAACGATCCCCAGCTGTTCCTGATCAGGAGTCACAAGACCAACACAGAACAATCACACACACAAGACTGCCACGTCCTGACCCCAAAACTACAACAACAGCTCCATCTGCTGGTCAGGACGTGACAGAAATCAACAAAGCATGAGAAGACTTTGCCTTTGTTTTGGTTTGTTTGTTTGTCAATTAGGGTGTGCAGGGCGAATACATGGTCTGTCGTACGATAATTTAGTAAAAAGCAAATTTGACATTTGCTCAGTACATTGTTTTCACTGAGGAAATGTACGAGTCTGCTGTTAATGATAATGCAGAGGATTTTCCCAAGGTTGCTGTTGACGCATAGCCAACTGTAGTTATTGGGGTCAAATGTGTCTCCACTTTTGTGGATTGGGGTGATCAGTCCCTTGGTTCCAAATATTGGGGAAGATGCCAGAGCTAAGGATGATGTTAGAGTTTTAGTATAGCCAATTGGAATTTGTTGTCTGTATATTTGATAATTTCATTGAGGATACCATCAACACCACAGGCCTTTTTGGGTTGGAGGGTTTTTTATTTTGTCCTGTAGTTCATTCAAGGTAATTTGAGAATTTAAGGTAATTGGATTAGTCTTTAATAGTTGATTCTAAGATTTGTATTTGATCATGTATATGTTTTTGCTGTTTGTTCTTAGTTATAGAGCCAAAAAGATTGGAGAAGTGGTTTACCCATACATCTCCATTTTGGATAGATAATTATTTGTGTTGTTGTTTGTTTAGTGTTTTCCAATTTTCCCAGAAGTGGATAGAGTCTATGGATTCTTCAATTTACATTGAGCTGATTTCTGACGTGATGTTCCTTCTTTTTTCCGTAGTGTATTTCTGCATTGTTTTAGTGATTCACCATAGGCCCCCTCTCTCCCCAACCCAGGCACCCCTCTCTTCCCAACCCAGGCACCCCTCTCTCCCCAACCCAGGCACCCCTCTCTCCCCAACCCAGGCACCCCTCTCTCCCCCTCTGCCTCTTATCGACTCAGAGTGGAACAGACAGACACTTATTTACTTAGACGCATATAAATTCAGCGATAGGGAGGAGGACGTGGAAGATAAACTGTCGACCTTCGCAGGTGATCCATAGTGTCAAAACTCACATCTGATACAGCAGAGGCCTCTAATTACTTGTGGGCAATTCCACTGTAACTACATTTTTCACTTAAAATGTATGCCAAAACAAACCATTGATTTAAAAGTTTAAACCATACACCTCTATGCACAATGACTACTTTGACCAATTTACACTGAACATTTTACAAAAACGAATTTAGTGAAAGAACTGTGCAGATAGAAAGTTTCAGTAAATTCTCTAAAAGTTTATGTCCACGTTAGTTAAATATCTGCTCCAAATGATTCAACATGTCTGCAGATAGAATGGTGTCAGCTATGACATCACACATTGGCTTTAAAAAAATCTATTTTGGTTATTGTACTACAGTAAGTGAAGTGGATTTACATCTGGTACTGGAATTGCAGTAACAGAATTTCATCATTGGTCCCTGATCTGTACGACACAGAAATGCATAATTATGGCTATGAATGTTATTCTCTTCATGGTGATCTATCCTAAATAGGTACATTTTACATTACATTTTAGTCATTTAGCAGACGCTCTTATCCAGAGCGACTTACAGTAGTGAATGCATACATTTAATTTCATGCATTTTTTTTGGTTTTGTTTTGTACTGGCCCCCCGTGGGAATCGAGCCCACAACTCTGGCGTTGCACACACCATGCTGGCGTTGCAAACACCATGCTCTACCAACTGAGCCACAGGGAAGACAGGTAGACAAAATGTATAAATAAATATACAATATCCTCCTTTGCATATTTGGGTATTATTCTACACACTGGCTATTATTTTAACAAGCTCTGCCCCCAAACAAGACCAAATTTGGTTGGTCCGGACCAAATCTGAACCAATCCTAGATATCTATGTTTCACAAGTTTGGACATCAAGTACATCACAGTAGAGCTCAGAAGAGTACAATAGAGTACAGCACAGCAGAGTAGAGTTCAGTACAGTTCAGTATAATAGTGTACTGAACTCTAGTTAATCTACTGTGTACTGTACTAAACTCTACAGTACTGTACTTTTATTTTCTGAACTGTCCAAACTAGAGGTCGACCGATTATGATTTTTTTCAACGCCGATACCAACCAAAAAAAGCTGGTACCGATTAAATCGGACGATTTTTATATATTTGTAATAAATGACAATTACAACAACACTGAATTAACAATGAACGCTTATTTTAACTTAATATAATACATAAAGAAAATCAATTTAGTCTCAAATAAATAATGAAACATGTTCAATTTGGTTTAAATAATGCAAAAACACACTGTTGGAGAAGAAAGTAAACGTGCAATGTGTGCCATGTAAAAAAGCTAACATTTAAGATCCTTGCTCAGAACATGAGAACATATGAAAGCTGGTGGTTCCTTTTAACATGAGTCTTCAATATTCCCAGTTAAGAAGTTGTAGGTTGTAGTTATTATAGGACTATTTCTCTCTATACCATTTGTATTTCATATACGTTTGAGTATTGGATGTTCTTATAAGCACTTTGGTATTGCCAGCCTAATCTCAGGGGTTGATAGGCTTGAGCTCGCGCTGGCACCCGCTGCAGGCTGCGGAGAGCTCGGCCTGCTGCGCCACCCCGCTCAGCAGACTGCCATCACGACTTAATTATAATACAATAAACACACAGAAATACAAGCCTTTGGTCATTAATATGGTCAAATCCGTAAACTATAGTTTCGAAAACAAAACGTTTATTCTTTCAGTGAAATACGGAACCGTTACGTATTTTATCTAACGGGTGGCCTCCCTAAGTCTAAATATTGCTGTTACATTGCACAACCTACAATGTGATGTCATAATTATGTAAAATTCTGGCAAATTAATTACAGTCTTTGTTAGGAATAAATGGCCTTTCAACAGTTGGCAACGAGTCAGGCAGCCCAAACTGCTGCATATAGCCTGACTCTGCTTGCACTGAACGCAAGAGAAGTGACACAATTTCCCTAGTTAATATTGCCTGCTAACATGAATTTCTTTTAACTACATATGCAGGTTTAAAAAATATATACTTGTGTATTGATTTTAAGACAGGCATTGATGTTTATGGTTGGGTACATTATTGCAACAATTGTGCTTTATTTCGCAAATGCGCTTTTGTTAAATCATCAAGTTGAAGAAGGCTGTGATTCGATGATAAATTAACAGGCACCACATTGATTATATGCAATGCAGAACAAGCTAGTTAACCTAGCAATATCATCAACCATGTGTAGTTAACTAGTGATTATGTGAAGATTGATTGATTGTTTTTTTTATAAGATAAGTTCAATGCTAGCTAGCAACTTACCTTGGCTCCTTGCATCCACAAGGTCCTTTTGATGCTGCACTCGCGTAACAGGTGGTCAGCCTGCCATGCAGTCTCCTAGTGGATTGCAATGTAATCGGCGTCCAAAAAGGCCGATTACCGATTGTTATGAAAACTTGAAATCGGCCGAATAAAAATATATATATAATAAAAAATATATATAAAAAAAAAAGAAAAAAGAAAATCGGACATCGGTCAACCTCTAGTCCAAACTTGTGAACCCAACTGTGGTTTATGACTACTATGATTTCCCATTGTAGTCAATTCAATCCGATTTGGTAACTAAATTGAGTTTTAATCACTTAATAATTCAGAAACAAAATTGATATCAGTAAAAACACTATCTAATTGATAGGTCTACCTTTACTTCTGTGAACTTTCATTATCATCCCTCCTCATGATGGAGAGAAATTAGAAAATATCTTAAAGATACCAAAAACCCACATGCTGTAATGGAATTTCAAGCCACAAGGCAAAGTTTCTTAAACTTACAGAAGGCAGAAAAATGTATCCAACATTAAATATGTGTTGATATTAGTTGGTAAGGGTCTTTGATATATTTGGTAAAACCTTTTAGGACTTTTTCTGGTAGATGTATTCTAAGACCCCTTCTCCATCTGTTTGACCAGAAATCAAAGCCTTTGCTTATTCCAAATTTTTAGGATGAAAAAAGGGTTGAAAGATTCAAGTAAATGGTGCTTCCGGTCTTTAGATCAGTCTCGACATAGCATATGAACTTGTACCAAAGTGTATATGTTAGTACACACAGTAATATGTATGTGCATGTGTTTGTGTATTTAATGTACTATGCACAGTAAGTCATTATTGACGTTACAACATATAACTTATGGCTGTTAATATTTTATGTCTGCCTAGCCTAGTGCCCACAGTGTCTCTCTCTGTGTGTGTGTGTGTGTGTGTGTGTGTGTGTGTGTGTGTGGTGTGTGTGTGTGTGTTTATCCTTCCCCTCCACTACACAGCTTATGGATGTGAGATCTCACACATTGGTACCCCGTGTCATCACCCATTCATCTGTGACGCAGGAGCAGGTGTGCAGCGTGGACCATCCATTCTCCAACAGTGCATTAACCCCCAGAGATGTTCTCAGAAATACAATGGCAGCACACACAGAAAATGGCCACTCTCACCAACACTACTCACTAACCCAAAAAACATAAAATGATTACTTAAAGTTTGCCCCTGCAGTAATGCACTTTATTGCAGTCCTGGCTTCATTATTGGATTAAATAATTGATATGTAATTGCTTCCTTCTGTAAAGAAGGAATTGTTAGAGGTCCATAAAGAAGTGCTGTAAAACTGCAATGTACCATGTGAGGCGATACCAAATCAGAGACTAATGAGATCTCCTGGCATTTATGTAGATTATTTCAACAGACACACAATAATTATTAAAACACGATCTGTGAGAATGTGATCCCCTCCTCTCGTTGAATATTATCTCTCTATGTCTCTGTGGTTGCTGTGTTTACTGGCTGCCTGGCCTGTTGAACTAACACAATGTGAGTGCACTGCTCCTACCTTCGCAGGCACAGCCATGAATTACAATGCCTGAACAAACACACACCTGGTCCATGAGCAGAGCATATTCAAACCATAGTAGCACCTTCGAGTCTGCATGAGGCCCAGAAACATTTTCTAATGAACCTGAGACCAGCCGGAGGGAACTCATAAATTGGAATGAAAAATGTAAGCATTTTGAATCGGGACCAAATTCTCTCCTAACAGTGAGAGATGCACTGCATAGAAGCTGGAGCAATCATTACTTACATATAACATACCATACCCATAGTATCGTAGCCAGAATAAATTCACATTCAATCTACTGTACATACAAGAGCTGCTGTTTAGTTTGTAAGTGGGTTATTAACTGTGGATGTTGATGTTTGTTGTTTGTGTCAGCTGCTTTTTTATGACTGTATCGCAAGTGTCAAACTCGTGTGACACATGTCTGTATGGAGTGCCATTTCATGTGTACTGCATACAGATATCACTAGCGTGTCAAACATGGATCAAGCACTACAGTAATGAATGGCTTCTGGCATCTCTCCACACAACAAACCATTACATCTCTCTGTCACATTTTAGGAGCAGAGCAACCTGCCTCTATTCCTTTGCATGTCATTACAGTACCTACTCATTCAAAGGTTTTTATTTATTTGTACTATTTTCTACATTGTAGAATAATAGTGATGACATCAAAACTATGAAATAACACATGGAATCATGTAACCAAAAATGGATTAAACAAATCAAAATATAATAGCCCTTACACAGCCTGGAGGTGTGTGTTGGGTCATTGTCCAGTTGAAAAACAAATGGTAGTCCCACTAAACCCAAACCAGATGGGATGGCGCATCGCTGCAGAATGCTGTGGTAGCCATGCTGGTTAAGTGTGCCTTGAATTCTAAATAAATCAGACAGTGTCACCAGCAAAGCACCCCCACACCATCACACTTCCTCCTCCATGCTTCATGGTGGGAACCACACATGTGGAGATCATCTGTTCACCTACTCTGCGTCTCACAAAGACACGGCAGTTGGAACCAAAAATCTCACATTTGGACTCATCAGACCAAAGAACAGATTTCCATCGGCCTGATGTCCATTGCTCGTGTTTCTTGGCCCAAGCAAGTTTCTTCTTATTATTGGTATCCTTTAGTAGTGGTTTCTTAGCAGTAATTCGACCATGAAGGCCTGATTCACGCAGTCTCCTCTGAACAGGTGATGTTGATGTGTTGATGTGATGTGATGTGATGTCTGTTACTTGAACTCTGTGAAGCATTTATTTAATAAACTTATCCTCTGTAGCAGAGGTAACTCTGGGTCTTCCTTTACTGTGGCGGTCCTCATGAGAGCCTGTTTCATCATCGCGCTTGATGGTTTCTGCGACTGCACTTGAAGAAACATTCAAAGTTCTTGACATTTTCCACATTGACTGACCTTCATGTCTTAAAGTATCTCTTAAGGATCTGCCCCTTTTTTTAAATTTTCGCCTAAAATGATATACGCAAATCTAACTGCCTGTAGCTCAGGCCCTGAAGCAAGGATATGCATTTTATTGGTACCATTTGAAAGAAAACACTTTGAAGTTTGTGGAAATGTTCAAGGAATGTAGGAGAATAAACACATTAGATCTGGTAAAAGATAATACAAAGGGGGAAAAAAACTTTTTTTTTGTACCATCATCTTTGAAATGCAAGAGAAAGGCCATAATGTATTATTTCAGCCCAGGCACAATTTAGACTTTGGCCACTAGATTCCAGCAGTGTATGTGCAACTTTTTGACTGATCCAATGAACCATTGCATTTCTGTTAAAAATTTGTATGAAGACTGCCCAATGTGCCTAATTTGTTTATTAATAACTTTCTGTTCAAAATTGTGCACTCTCCTCAAACAATAGCATGGTATTATTTCCCTGTAATAGCTACTGTAAATTGGACAGTGCAGTTAGATTAACAAGAATTTAAGCTTTCTGACAATATCTGATATGTCTGTGTCCTGGGAAATGTTCTTGTTACTTACAACCTCATGCTAATCGCATTAGCCTACGTTAGCTCAACCGTCCAGTGGAAGGGACACCGATCCCGAAGAAGGTTTACAATAATGATGGACTGTCATTTCTCTTTGATTTTTTGAGCTGTTCTTGCCATAATATGGACTTGGTCTTTTACTAAATAGAGCTATCTTCTGTATACCCCCTACCCTGTGACAACACAACTGATTGGCTCAAATGAACTTTTAATAAGCCACACCTGTTAATTGAAATGCATTCCAGGTGACTACCTCATGAAGCTGGTTGAGAGAATGCCAAGAGTGTGCAAAGCTGTCATCATGGAAAAGGGTGGCTACTTTGAAGAATCTCAAATATAAAATAGAATTTTGATTTGGTTAACACTTTTTGGGTTACCACATGATTCCATATGTGTGATTTCATAGTTTTGATGTGTTCATTATTATTCTACAATGTAGAAAATAGTACAACTAAAGAAAATAAAAAACCTGGAATGAGTAGGTGTGTCCAAACTTTTGACTGGTATTGTATATCATGAACACAAAAACATCAAACATCAAGAATGTGTTACTGCCTAGGAGACGTGCTGAGAGGCTTCATCTCCCCCCAGCACAGCGCTGAGAGAAATTGTATGAAGATCTACGAGACCCAGAAGCTCTCGCTGCAATCTCAGCGCAGTTACGGTGTCTAGAAAACAAATCACACTGTAAGAGCTTATGAGAACCTGGCCACAAGGATCCCACTGTGCACAGACGTAAATTCAACGTCTATTCCATGTTGGTTGAACATCATTTCATTGAAATGGAAACAATGTTGATATAACCAGTGTGTGCCCAGTGGGATGTTGCTTACTGACTGACTGTGTGTGCTCATGTCTGCTGACCAATAAGGAAAGACCTTATAGTCAGAACATAAAGACTAGCAAGCATTGCTCTGTACTGTAGTTGGTTGATGCAGAAATTAAACGAGAAGCTATTTCCCCACTTACTGTACGAGTGCTGATAAAGCGTACTACAACTCAAATACACTGAAATCTGTTTCATCTGACCACAGTTAAAAAAGGAAAATAAAAAACAGAAAATGTAAGTTACAGAATGTACAGCCTTCTAGGATCCTTCACACTGTATTCGTTTCAGGAAATCAACATTGACCGGAAGCAATATTGTTGTAGTATCACAGACAAATCACTGCTTCGACACACACACACACACACATACACACACCAGGGGCGGAAATCCCGGGGGGGACGGGGGGGACACGACCCCCCCATCCTGGGAAAAATATGATTTGTCCCCCCCAATATATCACTGAAACATAACTATGTAATTTAAATAATATTAATAATACGCAATGAAAGCAATTGTGCTGATTATAGACACTTAATAGCGCGTTTTTAAGTTTCAAAAGATTGCAACCCCCCCACCCTTTGCCTCACAATGGTTTGATCCACTGCCAGTTCCTTAGCTTGCTAGGTAACAGAGAGGTCGTATCTACTGTCTGAAAGGCACTCAATGCACGTAACTGATGTGAGGTTAATCCAGTCAATCGCGCACACACACTAGCTGAATATGCAGAGCTAGCGCGCAAATATTAACTATTAAGCTAGCTAGTACCTATTCCATTTATGTGGCGTCGTCAAAGATGGAATCAGCATGCAGATGATGTCAGTTAGTGCTTCAAAGTCCCTGTGATAAGGTTAGCGATAAACTGAAATCCAAACTGAACAGAACTACACTCTCTTCTACCATTGTCTTAAATATATTTAATGGTCTCGTTGCAAAAGCTAAATTGTCGCAAGGGAACTTTTATTTATTTATTTTATTTCACCTTTATTTAACCCGGGTAGCAAAGATTATAGCAAACACCACTGAAACTGAATTGGTGCTCGCTAGCTTTGCAAATTCAGCTATTGTTGGAAGCCAGCCAATATGAAACAAACTATTAAAATTACAAAAGGTTGCAGCATATGTTGTGTAAATGGTGAACTCATACAGCTGTCAACTCTTGTCATTTTAATCCGTTTCACATTTGCTAGCTACCTTTTACATCGAAGCCCAACTAGAATGATTGAAGATGATAGAAGCCCATCTCCTACTGTAAATAACCTACACACTGTGTGTGTAGCCAGCCAGCCAGCCAGACAGCCAGGTAGAAAAATGGCAGAAAAATAATAGACGGACATCAGAGTATTTTTCAATACACCAAAACGCATAGTAAAAACCCTAGTAGCCTAATATCTCAAAGACTAGTTGATAAAATGTTCATAAGAAAGAAATTAAATTCTAATGGAAATGTTTCACAATGATGTCATTAGGCAGAGCAGGCAACAGATGGCACACAGACAGCAGAGTTGGGGACAGATATGCAGGGACAGACTGGCAGAGACAGGGAGTCTCAGGTAAGTTTGTTGAGTCTTTGTTTGGCAACATTATGAAAGGTTCTCAATTTTTTTGACTTGTAAAATAGGAACATAATTGGGAAATGCCATGGATACCCCCACTCTCAACTTAAACTGGTGACTGAACTAAGATTTGTTAAAGGCAATGGTATTGCTGTTGTGATTAGTTGTGTAGTTTTGGGTACCGGTAGTTAGGAGTACGGCAAACACCTTATTTCTTTGGTTCCTCAATATACATTTACCATATTACAATGTAGGCTATGTGTTACAGCACTACTTTTGGTGTCCCCCTCAGGAATTGCTCTTGAGAAAATTTCATGTAATTGTCCCCTCCAAAGTTGATATCAGATTTTCGCCCCTGACACACACACACACACACACACACACACACACACACACACTTATCTAAGTCAAATTAATTTGTCATGCCAATGTCAAAATGCCTCATGATGACAACTGATTTACAGTGTAGAGTGCATGACAGCCTGATACATATTCTATCAATATTAGGATGGCACCCAATTACAGCGCCTGCCAATTTATTTATACATATGTCTAGACTAGGCTACTGTATTTAATTGGTTCTGTAGGTTGGTTAATCAATCACAACCAACTTCTGATTAGATATGACAATAGTAGCCTACTAAACAAAGGCAAAGGAGCGGTTCTGCTAGCAAGTTGGTGATATCAGCTCGCATAACAAGGTAAATGTTGA
Organism: Salmo salar; assembly: GCF_965601325.2. Classification (NCBI taxonomy): domain Eukaryota; kingdom Metazoa; phylum Chordata; class Actinopteri; order Salmoniformes; family Salmonidae; genus Salmo; species Salmo salar. The sequence continues at coordinate 26,610,917 of NC_138316.1, read as the reverse complement.
CAAATGATAAGCGCTTACCTGTCATAACTCCATCGACTGTATGACATGCTCCTGTTGCTGCTGACTCCTTCCATGACTTCTACGGGGTGTTGCTAAATAGGGTTCAACGTGACACGAAAATAAAACCTGGGTTTAGATGCCACGACGATATTTCCCACCAGTTCTAGCATTTACTCCTCGAACGAATGGGAGTTGAGATGTGGTGCACATCGATTCAGGGACTCACTTTCTATAGCCTATACCATTTGGAATGTGAAGGGAAAAAATCAGTGCGCGCAAATTGACTGGTTTGTCAATAATTTCACGAATGCATGGGTTGCTCCATTGGTTGCGCGCACGCAGCCATGTATTTAGATTAAATACATCATCGCGTAATTTTCACATCACAACGAGCAAAAACATCAAATTTTATGAAAATATGTATAATCTCCACCCTCTGTAACAGTGTCCCCCAGATTGTAACGCCCGTTGGTCTCATCTGGTGATGATGTTGGAAAGGTGTAGCATTGTAATTTGAATTATTAAATCCATTTGTTGGCATGCCATTTATACCATCATTATTTAATTATTAATGGATAGTATTGAACTCTATCTCCTTGGGCATGATAGATAGCCTACACATGCTTACATATTCATGTTTTTTGTCTGGTTGCACTGTGAATGAAATATCATTTTCAGGCATATACAAGCAGACAGAGCTACCTGTTGTTGTTTCTTGGCCTTGTATACCTATGTATTCTGGGGAGACATACCTTTTGTAAAACTGTCTTTGCTTCAGAAAATCAACATTGACCAAAAGCAATGCCTTAATAACACAGAGAAATCACTGCTTCTGTACGTACACACACACACACACACACACACACACACACACACACACACACACACACACACACACACACACACACACACACACACACACACACACACACACACACACACACACACACACACACACACACACACACTGTTCTAGCAAAATCAAATATATTTATTAACACTGATTGACAACATAAACCAATTACAGAAAGCATGGGTTTAATCTTTTTGGGTTGCGTCTGGAGGTGTTTGTCACATAGGCTTATTATTGCCTTTAATACAACCTGTTGACCCTGAATCCCTTAAACTCTCCTTGACAGCTCAGAGGGGGAGAGAGAGAGAGAGATGTGATGAATGCCTGACAGCCAATGTCCCTTAGGATTGGCCTTGAAGGTCGCTAAGCAAAGGCATTTACAAAGCAGATTGACAGCTGAGAATTCGTAGCAGTCATATAGTTCAAACTAGAACATAATTATACTGAACAAAAATATAAATGCAACATGCAGCAATTTCAAAGATTTTACTGAGTTACAGTTCATATAAGGAAATCATTCAATTGAAATAAATTCATTAGGCCTTAATCTATGTATTTCACATAAATGGGCAGCCAATCAGAATTAGTTTTTCCCCACAAAAGGGCTTTATTACAGGCAGACATTCTCCTCAACATTTCTAACAGCACAGCAGGATTGAAAGAGAGTGTGCGGATGAATAAAGGGGTCCCTCATTATGAGGTACATTGAAAGTTCACACAAAAATCTGTGTCAGTGACAAGAATGTGGTAAACACATATAATTGTCATCAGATTTTCTAAAGCAGCTGGTTTGGATACCTGCCTTCCGGACTGTGACTTTGAGCCAAATGCAAAGGGAGCTCTTTCATTGGGACATTGAGAGGGATTCGCCTAGGAAGTGTGGATGAGTGGGCACACTCCCTCCCTTTCTCCTGCCAAACCCCAGTGTCAATGGATAGACGCTATGAGGGGGTGGCGGTGGACCTTGGCAGTCTCAATAGGGGTCCCTCAGAGGCATGTTGAATCCGACCCAAGCTCAATAGAAAAGGGGTTGACTCCCTGACAACTGGGACAGGCAGCTCAGATAAACCGTGAGAGTTTGGGGATGTGCAGTAGCCCACTGAGTCATGACTTTAAAAAACACGAGCCAGCTGGGAAATTGTGTCCCAGTGAACAGTTGAGATTATACAATGCCATGTAACAATTATACAATGTCTTGTAACCTTTCCAAATAAATCTCCCACTCCCTCCAGAGAAACTCAGCATGACTGCTGATTGATGATGGTGCTGGCGAACGAGGAACAGAATTCCCTTTGATTTAATTAGGTGATTTGCAGTAATAAAGGGTGCCATTGAAATCCTTGTCCTTATTAGTGCCCACATTTTAGGCTTTTGAATACAGTAGAGTGAGTCAGCAAAACACAGGTGGAGGATATGAAACCAAGTGGTAACCAAGGGGATGCAGAAATCCATTAAGAGAGTCACTCAAACATAAAATACCTACAACAACATGATATTTGTGTATTTTGTTGCCAGTTGATGTGTGGTCTTTCATTACTATTCAATTCTGAGTTTTCAAGTTTCAACCATGTTAAAAGACAAGGAATATCCTCCACCATCATCATTGATACATCCAATCGACAGTTTTACGACTTTAAGAGGCACTGCACTACCCAACATATATCCTATCTCAGCTCCTTCTAGTGTAGACAGTGAGAGAGAACAAATTAAGGAACAGTAGAGAGGGAGAGAGATGACGTGCCATAAGGTAATAGTGGTAAGTTCATCTCTCTCTAAAAAAGCTCTGAAGAAACCACAAAGCTCATATGTATGAGATGACTACCACCAAGCTTAAACTCTCAGTGAAAGGATGGTAATATCCTGGTATTTTAACAGAGAAGGAATAATGAAAATTCATTACAGCGCGTAAGGGAATTGTGCCCTCCCAACACTTAATATTTTCTCTGTATCCCATTCCCTTAATCTGAAATGAGAAACTGTAGTATAGTTATGCTCCGACCCTCTCACCTTTCATGGAGCTGATAATCCCTGCAGCAGATAGTAGCTGGACACCACTGAGCACACACACAACTGTCAGTGTCACACCTTCCGATGATCCCTATGAATGTGTGTGCATAAGCACAGTGCTAGCAGTTGTGTGTCCATGTAGGAGAGATGCAGCATAGGTCACTGTGTGTTCATCTCTACAATGGAACCCCTGAGGGAAAAACAGACTGTAATGTCCGTGATACTTCGGTGAGAAGAACTGGAGTTATTCACCCAGAATTGCTGCATTGTCAGAGATCTCTACTCCTCTTCCTACTTCAGTATTGCACCCTCAGAGCCCTGTACATCCTCTTCTCTGAGTACATTACCTGTGTGCCTCTGACTGGAGTATAAATGTGGTTGAGAGAGAAGCTAGGTGGATGTAGTATACTGTACAGTAGTATGCATCAGGAGGGTCCATCTCTCTGTGCATCCATAGCGGCTCTGTATCAAAGTAACAAGGATACTGTTGTATGGTCTCCCTTCCTTCCCTCTGTGTATTTTGATTAAAAGCCTGCAGTTGATTGGAGGTCTATAGCCAACTGAGACATATCTCCAGACACAGTCTTTAATGCATTATTTATCTGAGAATTAAGGAGGAAATGTCTCGTGAGCCCAACTGCTGCCATGGTGCCTGGTCAAAGCCTTGCTTTCATTTCTGCCAGCAGAAATCTAGTTGATGGAAATAATGTCCTCTTCGTGACTTTTTAGGAGCCATTACAGATCAAACCTAACTCCACAAATATCACCGGAGCTTATATCTGAGAAATGATTTGACAGCGGTGGGGTACAGAGGCCCAGCAGTGACACATTTGTGTCCCCTGTGTCTTTCTAGGTACAGAAGCCCTGGCCTGCAGTGACAAAACTGTCTCTGACTTGTGTAGTGACAGTAGATTGCTACAGCTGTAATGAATGAGTCCAAGCATAATGTGATTGGATTGCCAAAGCCATCTGTTCCCCAGTCAATACAATTATTTAGATAATGTAGAACCAGTCAAAGGACTTACTACTACAGCTCATCTTGATTTCCAGTAGCCTACACAGTAGACGTTCAGAGGCTATGTATTCAGACTCATGCACCACATCACGTAAGGATTTCTCCAGTAAACAGCCGTAGCAGTCAATGATACATTGTACGGTTATTTGCTGACAAAGCCAGGTAGAATGGTAATAGCATTTAAATGACTGTGCTTGACTTGAGTGCACTACACAGGGTATTGTTTCCAGCCCAGCAACACCATGCAGATGACTCAGAGTCAAGGCCACCGAGAACACACAGCCAATAGTAGGAATTATCTTCAAGGGTTCTTTTCAAACCAAATCTCAGTGATCCTCTGTTGATTTATGAGACATTTGTGCAGGGTGCTATGGCAACCATGGCCCTGTCCTGCTATCTCCACTCCAGAGTTGTGTTCTACAGTCTGGAGACGGCCAATCAGATGTGAAGAACTGAAGTGCTGCCTGGCGTCTGACCCCATATTTCTGCTGTGATGATGGATATGACTGGAATAACATGACCATCAGCCATAGGTGAGCCACACGGGTACACTTACCCTCCATACAAGAACACATTTGTTCCTGTAAGACAGATTTATCCAGCTGGAAGACAATAAGCTATAGTAGAATGAGTTACATCGCTAATAAGACAGACGTTTTCACGCAGACAGTTCAGAGGTGGTGTCAATGTTGGAATGTTATTAGTGAAGACAGTGGTCCATCCTCATTATGACAACAGGTGTTCAGTGGGTATAAAATAATGGAATCTTCTCATCTTATTCCTCTTTGATTGATACATCCATTTTCTCAAAGCAAAAATCTCAAAGCAATATCTGTCAACACAACTGTTATTGTTCCACCTCACTTCACAATACAAGGTCAACAAAATATGAAGTTCACCAAATACAGGACTTCTCAAAAAAAAGAAAAACAAAAGGAATATTCTCTATATAGTTGGCTGAATGACAGATTTTATTATAGCACCAGAAGCTATACATGGGGCAAGGGGCATGGACGTGAAAAGAAAAAAATATATGTGAATTGAATGTACTGTACATAAAGTTTGCCAAAAGAGAGGAGGTGGTACTTACAGACTCCACCATTGAGCAGAACACATGAATCTGTGACCCAAACCTTGACCTAGAGAACAGTGAAGAGAAGAGTGAACGGCCTACCCACAATCCACCCTGCTAGTAGGTCAGGTGGGCTGAGTGGAGGCGCTCAACCAACACATTGGTTGACATTTGCAGTATAGGCATTGGGCAAGGTAGTGGGGAATGGTCAAGGAAAATGTGTCACCGACACCAAGAACTCTTGGAAGATTTGTCCAAATGAGAACTAATCAAATCAAATCAAAACCACAAGAGGAGGAAAGGTCCTGGACCACAGGTTGATCAAGAACCAATGTAGGCCTACAGTCTTCTTCAGTTCAAAACCAGCTAAGGGAATTATACATTCCTCTTTACATATACACACAGCTGAGCTGTGAGAGCATATTCACTTACAAACATATAAAAATACTTGTCAACTAGTTTGATAAGAAAATAATGTATAAAAGTATAAAGTAAAAACATTTAATCAAGTCCATCAAATAATCACTTTCATGTTTCTTTTTGTCTTATATTACATGATGATATAACAACACTACAATAGTTGGTTTCTATTAAGCAGAAATACAGATCATATTGAAAAGGATGACAAGACAACAGAATGTGTGAATTGTCTTGATGTTAACTTTAAAGGTGAGAGGTCAATGATGGCAATGATGTAACCTCCATGTGACTGTGGGAGTCATGGAAACAGCTCCATCCTGGCCCAGAGTCACATCAATAACCTTGGAGAGAACATGAACACATCTCCAAGAATAATTGAAGGTGGTGTGTAACAAACAACCATGTCATTGAAATGAAGTTACAGTTTGTTTATGAGTGAGCTTCAACAGCTCAATACCTCTGTCTACTTTAAGTAATAACTACGTCCCAAAAGAGAGCCAAATAGATGGTACAAAAATCAATGTTCAAACTGAAAGGGATTGATTTTAAAAGATATGTCAGAGAGGAGCATTTCTGAAACTGGTCTGCTATTAACATCATCATTATCAGTGAGGTACATAAATACTACCCATGGTCTCTTCTGCACTGCTTGTCAAAGATTACAAATATAAAGAGTTTAAAATATTTAATTCTGATTAGGCCAACCTGACTCTGAGATAGTCAACAACAACAGGTAAGAGTCAGAGAAGAGTTGTACAACTAAATAAATAAAACAGGTTTGATATCATGTTATTAGAAGCCTAAAGTCAATGACCCTTACAATGCAAATACAGTAAACATTCCATATTTGGCCAGTGAGATGAGTGCAGAATCCATAGACATAGAAATGGATCCGCTGACCACGCTGGAAAGTGAAGTTGTCATAATAACTTTAGGGCTATCTAGGTTTATACTGTACAGCGTACATACTTGTATACATGTTATGTTCATAGAAGTCAAACCAAACTCATCAACCTTACACGCTGTACTGTGGCGATTTAATAAGTCATTAGAAATGCGCTTTCAAAATCACAACAAATTTCACTTATGTACAGTAGCGGATTAGCACATGGAAGTAAAAACGGATATGGCATGACATACACAAAGCTTCATAAGATCATCTCTCTATTCTGATGAGAAACTGGTAACTAAAACCTCTCATTGACATTCTGCATATATATATATATATATATTTCTCATTCAATCTCGGCAAAAAGTACAAATGTCACTGCAAGGCAAGAAAAAGTCCTTCAGAATACAAAAAATGATATTGTTTAGCTGATTTAAGAGGCAATGTTTAGTGTTAGGACTTTCTCATATGAATTTGATTATTGTTGAAGGTCAAGAGGAGTTTAACATTTGGCGTTGTCAGTTTCTTCTAGAAGTGAAGTCTGGGGGCGAGGGGGGGAGGGGGCAGCAGTTCCTGGTAGCTACCACAGGAACCTCTGGTGAAGTCATGCACGTGGAGAAGGCAGCGCTCAGTCATCCATACAGGATGTCATGTCAGGCAGGAGGCGGGGACTGGTGACAGCAGCTGGGTGACTGACAGTGATAAGGCCCACTCAGACGATCACACAATGGCAGCCACTCTTGTCCTTTTCTTTCCGCGTGGGTTCTGGCGAAGGCGGGCATTCCTGTTCCTGGAATTTCCTGTGAGGAGAAAGTGCATTATTACGTTATGAGTAAGCAGAGATAGGATTCTAACAAAATAATCTGACTCATTCAAGCAACAATTGTTTTGTTCTGGCTTTGACTGTAGATGAGATCACATCCTGTAGTTGTCTTCATAGAAATGGCATTCCTTTACTTCTACAGATATATCATTGACATTAGGGCATTCTCACATATGAAATTCAGTACCCTGGTTCAGTTTTCTGGAGCGTTTGTGAAAATTCCACAGAATACATTTTGATTTCACAAGACCTGAAAATAACAGTTTCAGGGTGCAATTAGCAAGACACACATTCTACATCATTGTTTTCCAACTCTGGTCCTCCAGTACCCCCAACAGTACACATTGTTATTGTAACCCTGGAAAGCACACCTGATTCAACTTGTTAACTAATCATCAAGCCCTCAATGAGTTGAATGAGGTGTGTTTGTCCAGGGCTACAATGAAACGGTGTAATGTTGGGGGTACTGGAGGACCAGGGTTGGGAAACACTGTTGTACATGACGTTAGCAAGCTAGCTTGTTCACATGGGCAAAAATGTTCCACGCATCTCGCACTGCCACGTCAATACTTGGTACTCTAGTCCTAGATCTTGAACCCGCTACTCACGCAGGACCAGGATTCGTTTCAGCTAGGGTTCGTTTATGTTTAAACATGCTTTTGTCACACCCTGATCTGTTTCACCTGTCCTCGTGATTGTCTCCACCCCTTCCAGGTGTCGCTTATTTTCCCTGGTGTATTTATCTCTGTGTTTCCTGTCTCTCTGTGCCAGTTCGTCTTGTATGTCTTTCAAGTCAACCAGCATGTTTTCCCATACTCCTGCTTCTATTCTCTTTTTGCTAATCCTCCTGCCTGTTTTCTGGACTCTGTACCCACCTGCCTGACCATTCTGCCTGCCCTGACCTCGAGCCTGCCTGCCACTCTGTACCTCCTGGACTCTGAACTGGTTTTGACCTTTTGCCTGTCCACGACCATTCTCTTGCCTTCTCCTTTTGGATTATTAATAAATATCAAAGACTCAAACCATCTGCCTCCCGTGTCTGCATCTGGGTCTCGCCTTGTGCCATTACAGCTTTATAGCTCAGATCAGGGTACCACATGGTCCAGATCATAAGGGGATATGTGAAAGTGCCCTTAGTGACATCCCAAGTGGAAGTATTGCATAAAGCACCTTTCAAATGTACTTGAGAAAGACAGACTAGTGCCAGTGAAGGAACAAAAGTTGGAACTACTTCTTTCCCTCAACCCATTGCCACTGTATTCAGGGAGGTATAGTGGGGTTGTGGTGCCACCCACCTGATTACTCTAACCAACTCTACAGTCAGTAATGAATCCACCCACCTGACTACTCTAACCAACTCTACAGTCAGTAATGAATCCACACACCTGATTACTCTAACCAACTCTACAGTCAGTAATGAATCCACCCACCTGATTACTCTAACCAACTCTACAGTCAGTAATGAATCCACCCACCTGACTACTCTAACCAACTCTACAGTCAGTAATGAATCCACACACCTGATTACTCTAACCAACTCTACAGTCAGTAATGAATCCACCCACCTGATTACTCTAACCAACTCTACAGTCAGTAATGAATCCACCCACCTGATTACTCTAACCAACTCTACAGTCAGTAATGAATCCACCCACCTGATTACTCTAACCAACTCTACAGTCAGTAATGAATCCACCCACCTGACTACTCTAACCAACTCTACAGTCAGTAATGAATCCACACACCTGATTACTCTAACCAACTCTACAGTCAGTAATGAATCCACCCACCTGATTACTCTAACCAACTCTACAGTCAGTAATGAATCCACCCACCTGATTACTCTAACCAGCTCGTGGAAAGCCTGGTCTACATTCATACGGATTTTGGCTGAGGCCTCCATATACGTCACCTTGAGTTGTCTGGCCAGCTGCTGGCCCTCCTCCTGGGTCACCTGAAGGGATGAAACAGGGATAGATCTTAGATAAATAGCAAGTGCTCTTTTGCATCACCCTGTGCCCTAGCTGGGTGAAGATTTCACTTTAGGACCAATTGAACGGTTTCAAATGATCAAACTCTGCCCACCAGGCAATCCAAAACAAAAGCACCCATACATTTTATCACACAGTCGCAGAGAGAGCGAGAACCACCCTGTAACACATGACCATTGATAAAGCACAAGAATCAGGAAACTAGTGACATCTGCTGGTGAGGTTGAGAAACACATGGTTCAGAGGGTTCACATCCAAGAGTTACATTTTTTTATTTAGTCTTTATTTAACTAGGCAAGTCAGTTAAGAACAAATTCTTATTTTCAATGACGGCCTAGGAACAGTGGGTTAACTGCCTTGTTTAGGGGGAGAACGACAGATTTGTACCTTGTCAGCTCGGGGATTTGAACGTGTAACCTTTCAGTTGCTAGTCCAACACTCTAACCACTAGGCTACGCTGCCGCCCCAGCATGTAAACAATACAGCAAATTACATTTTACATTCAAATAGCACCTGATTTCTATGTGCTTAGCTAGAATACTGTTGCTTCCTGTCCATCTTAAACTATTACAACAAGATTAGAGACCAGGCCCCGTATACACAAAGTGTCTCTGTGTAGGAGTGCAGATCTAGGATCAGTTTTGCCTTTTAGTTCATAATAAATAAGATTGTATGGACAGATCCTAGATTAGCACTCCTACTCTAAGACACTTTGTGGATACGGGCCCAGACCTCATTGCAAAATCATATATTCTACTGTCCTAAAACAGCTGAACCCATTGAGTTGGCTGTAATGGGTAGAATTGAATCATACTCCTCAACCAATTTGTTAAATCCCACATTTAGACTAATTAATTTGGATGAATCATATTGAGTTATCAATTCTAACAGAGGCCCCACATTATATTCAGCTAATTAAAATAATTATAACAGTAATTGATGTGATAAATGCATTTACATTTGATCAGATGAGAGAATGTGTTTTATTGCAGCAGATGACAGTGTGGAATCATGTGGGAAAGTGAACTGCAGCTGAATGCCAATAAAGGCCACGGAATGAGCCCTCTCCTTATCATACCCTCCCTCCCTCCTCTTTTCCTCTGTCCCACAATGTTTTTGTTGGTCATATTTTCTTTCTCTCTTTTTCTCACTCCCTTTTTGTCTACCCAAATAGCTCCCGCCACCACTATCCATTTTCACATTTAAAAATATAAATTAGAAATTACACATTTTTAAAGATTGTTGCTTTATATTTACTTTCCTCACATCACCCTAACATGTATGTGTATTTGAGCTGTAGGCCTCTGGGCCATTAGGAGGACTGCTACTCACCTGTCTCTGAAGCTCCAGGTCTGCTTTATTGCCTACAAGGATCATGGGAAATTCATCCCGGTCTTTGACTCTGAGGATCTGTCTTTGAAATTTGTAGATTTCTTCAAAGCTGTGAAACATAAAGCACACAACATCACTCGATGCCCCCAGTAAAGCTCAGACATAAAGATAAAGCTAAGATAAAGCTGGTGCCTCTGTGGACCTCCCAGGAATGTTGTCTCACAGACACAAAAATTAACCCCCCTGCCCTCCCTTCCCCCACGGCACCCAGGCAGATGGGATTGGCGTCTCTATCAAAATCAAATAAAATCTTATTTGTCACATACACATGGTTAGCAGATGTTAATGCGAGTGTAGCGACTTCTAGTTCCGACAGTGCAGTAATATCTAACAAGTAATCTAACTATTCCCCAACAACAACCTAATACATACAAATCTAAAGGGGTGAATGAGAATATGTACATATAAGTATATGGATGAGCGATGGCCCGAGCGGCATAGGCAAGGAGCGATAGATGGTATAAATACAGTATACACATGTGGTATGAGTAATGTAAGATATGTAAACATTATTTAGAGTGGCATTATTGAGAGTGGCATTGTATAAAGTGACTAGTGATCCATTTATTATAGTGGCCAGTGATTGGGTCTCAAAGTAGGCAGCAGCCTCTCTGATTTAGTGATTGCTGTTTAACAGTCTGATGGCCTTGAGATAGAAGCTGTTTTTGAGTCTCTCGGTCCCAGCTTTGATGTACCTGTACTGACCTCAAATTTCTTCAGCCTCCTGAGGTTGAAGAGGCGCTGTTGTGCCTTCTTCACGACACTGTATGTGTGGGTGGACCATCTCAGTTTGTCTGTGATGTGTACGCCTAGGAATTTAAAACTTTCCACCTTCTCCACTGCTGTCCCGTCGATGTGGATAGGGGGGTGCTCCCTCTTCTGTTTCCTGAAGTCCACAATAATTTCCTTTGTTTTGTTGATGTTGACTGAGAGGTTGTTTCCTGACACCACCTCCTCCCTGTAGGCTGTCTCGTCGTTGTTGGTAATCAAGCCCACTACTGTTGTGTCATGTGCAAACTTGATGATTGAGTTGGAGGCGTGCATGGCCACGCAGTCGTGGGTGAACAGGGAGTACAGGAGGGGGCTGAGCACGCACCCTTGTGGGGCCCCAGTGTTGAGGGTTAGCGAAATGGAGATGTTGTTTCCTACCTTCACCACCTGGGGTCAGCCCGTCAAAGTCCAGGACCTAATTGCACAGGGCAGTGTTGAGACCCAGGGCCTCCAGCTTGATGATGAGCTTGGAGGGTATTATGGTGTTGAATGCTGAGCTGTAGTCAATGAACAGCATTCTTACATAGGTATTCCTTTTGTCCAGATGGGATAGGGCAGTGTGCAGTGTGATGTCGATTGCATCATCTGTGGACCTGTTGGGGCAGTATGCAAACTGAAGTGGGTCTAGAGCGGCCGGTAATGTGGAGGTGATATGATCCTTTACTAGGTCTCTCAAAGCACTTCATGATGACAGAAGTGAGTGCTACGGGGCGGTAGTCATTTAGTTCAGTTATCTTTGCCTTCTTTGGTACAGGAACAATGGTAGCCATCTTGAAGCATGTGGGGACAACAGACTGGAATAGGGAGCGATTGAATATGTCCATAAACACACCAGCCAGCTGGTCTACGCATGCTCTGAGGACGAGGCTAGGGATGCCGTCTGGGCGAGCAGCCTTGCGAGGGTTAACACGTTTAAATGTTTTACTCACGTCAGCCATGGAGAAGAAGGGGGGCACAGTCCTTGTTAGCGGACCGCAACGGTGGCACTGTATTATCCCCAAAGCGGGCAAAGAAGGTGTTTAGTTTGTCTGGAAGCGTGACATCGGTGTCCGTGACGTGGCTGGTTTTCTTTTTGTAGTCTGTGATTTCCTGTAGACCCTGCCACGTACGTCTCGTGTCTGAGCCGTTGAATTGCGACTCCACCTTGGCCCTGTACTGGCATTTCGCTTGTTTGATTGCCTTGCAGAGGGAATAACTACACTGTTTATATTCAGTCATATTCCCAGACCTCTTTCCATGGTTAAATGCGGTGGATCGCGCTTTCAGTTGTGTGCGAATGCATCCACGGTTTCTGGTTAGGGTAGGTTTTAATAGTCACAGTGGGTACACCATCTCCAATGCACTTCTTTATAAACGCACTCACCGAGTCAGCGTATAGGTCGATGTTGTTCTCTGAGGCAGACCGGAACATATTCCAGTCCGTGTGATCAAAACAATCTTGAAGCATGGCTTCTGATTGTTCGGACCAGCGTTGAATGGTTCTAGTCACTGGTACATCCTGTTTGAGCTTCTGCCTATAGGACGGTAGGAGCAAGATGGCACCGTGGTTGGATTTGCCGAAGGGAGGGCGGGGGAGGGCTTTGTATGCATCGCGGAAGTTAGAGTAGCAGTGGTCGAGGGTCTTGCCCATGCGTGTAGTGCAATCAATATGCTGGTAAAATTTAGGTAGCCTTGTTCTCAAATTTGCTTTGTTAAAATCCCCAGCTACAATAAATGCAGCCTCAGGATATATGGTTTCCAGTTTGCATATAGTCCAGTGAAGTTCCTTGATGGCCGTCTTGGTGTCTGCTTGAGGGGGAATGTACACAGCTGTGACTATAACTGACGAGAATTCTCTTAGTAGGTAAAATGGCCTGCAATTGATTGTAAGGAATTCTAGGTCGGGTGAGCAGAATGACTTGAGTTCCTGTATGTTCTTATGATTACACCATGAGACATTAATCATGAAGCATACACCCCCGCCCTTCCTCTTCCCAGTCAGGGGTTTATCTCTGTCGGTGCGATGCATGGAGAAGCCCAGTGGCTGAACCGATTCCCATAACTTATGCAGAGAGAGCCATGTTTCCATGAAACAGGGAATGTTACAATCTCTGATGTCTCTCTGGAAGGCAACCCTTGCTTGAATTTCGTCTACCTTGTTGTCAAGAGACTGGACATTGGCTAGTAGTATACTCGGGAGCGGTGGGCGATGTGCACGTCTACGAAGTCTGACTAGATGAAAACTTTGTCTGCCCCTTCTGCGGCGCCGTTGTTTTGGGTCGACTACTGGAATTAGATCCATTGTCCTGGGTGGTGGTCGTATTCCTGGTCGTAATGTTGGTAAGTTGACGTATCCAATAGTTCTTCCCGGCTGTATGTAGTAAGACTTAAGATTTCCTGGGGTAACAATGTGAGAAATAATACATAAAAAAGACAAAATACTGCATAGTTTCCTAAGAACTCTAAGTGAGTCGGCGCCATCATTTGTGAATCAGACAGGGTGGGTGAAGGGTGAAGGGTGAAGGTGGGTACTCCAGAGCAGACAGAGAAGTCAATGAACTCCTGTGGTACTGCATGCCTCAATGTTCCAGAAATGTTTCCTTGAGCATTGCAGTAAAGCCTTGGTGAACTTGTGAGCAGCCTCAGTACAGGCTTGCCTGCTTTCCATTGACCAGGGAGGGGTAGCCCTAAGCAGGTCTGTCCCTTTAACCAGAGCTTTGCTCCCCGTTGACTTGAAAGGCTTTTAGTGTAATACAAATATCATGCTAACTGTTTGAACCAAACAGCATACATAAAAATATCCCCCAGAGAGAAAGGGAAACAGAATGTAACCACAAACCCAGGAGTGCATTCTAGTGAATGGCCGCCGGCGGGCAGCTTAACGAGCGCATAGTAAATCTGGAGAGCCTTGACTCACGTAAACGGAGGAAGGAAAGACTGTTTACAGCATACACACAGGGAGAGAGGGGACTCTGAGGGGTGGGTTGAGACACGTCACCACCACATTGCTGTACAGCGACCAGAGGGGTGACAAGGGCCCAAAGACTGCCCACCACAGCACTACAGGACAGCACATATAGAGGGGATGCATTCATTCTTATGCAGGTGATTTAATGCAGGGTTTTTACACAAAAAACCAAAGCCTTTGTAAAGAGGTGGATGTTGAAAGAGAGGTATATGAGAGAGGAAGAAGAGGAGAACAAAAGAGAATGACAACACAGGTTGGCGAGAACGGAAGTGTGGGAGAACAAGAGAGCGTGAGTGAGAGAGATGTATGTGTTTAGCATGAGAGGAGAGAGAAGCAGGCAGACAGAGGGAGAAAAAAAGATAGAGAGAGAGAAGCGCAGACCAAGATAGGCACAGATAGAGAGACGCGCAGAGAGAGAGTGAGAGAGAGAAAAGCGCAAACAGAGATTGGTGCAGACAGAGAGAGGCACAGACAGATAGAGAGGCAGCGTGGGGGCGACACGGGTTGTCACTCACCTTCCTCTGTCAGTGACTGAGAAGACAAGCAGGAAGCCCTCCCCTGTCCTCATGTATTGTTCTCTCATGGCTCCAAACTCTTCCTGTCCGGCCGTGTCCAGGACTAACAAACACAGGCACAGACACGTTAGACACACACACACAGTAGCACCTCTCCTGAAAAAGGTGCTGTACAAAACTAAACCCTCCAATAAGAACAGTAATCTCCTGTGAAGGCTGGAATTTCTCAATGAACATTAGTGTTGTGGTCAGATTTCTCCTGTTTGTTTACAGGCTGAGGGTCTATACTTACTGTCAAGCCGGGCCGCCCTCTCGTCAATGACACACTGCTTCGTATACGAGTCTTCAATCGTGGGATCATAGTCAGTGACAAAGTAGGACTGGAGAGAGAAAGAGGGAGAGAGAAAGAGGGAGAGTGAACATGGTGTACAGTAAGGACTGAGGGGACATACAGCAGAGAAGGCATTGAGATAAACATCCGGCTTTGGCTCGGTCTTCTAGAGAGTAAACACTCCATCCACTTGTGTTGTTGAGTAACTCGTTGACCTCTACACTACTATGCAGCATGCAGGAGGTAAACACATAATCCTGACCCGTGTGTTGTGAAAGCCAGGGTAAATATGGACTCACATAACATAACCACTCCACTGTTTCTGAGGGCCACAGGAAAACGAGGTCATCTGGAGTGTTCATGACCAAAACACTGCTAATGTCACTGGCACTTCTGTCGCCACTATTCCAACAATGACACTAATTAGCCATCTTCCAGAGGCTGGTAATGAAGCAGTGACTGGGACTGCCTGTCTGTCTCCAATGTGAGCAGGATGCTCGGAGTAGGTAGAGACGAGGCTTGAAGCTGTGCATTTTATTACATTTTCTCTGCATGTTTTGTAGGCCTCTCCTGTGGGACTAGTTAAGTGACAGCTGAGAACGACATACAAAGCATGTCCTATATCAGAGTGGAACACAGTGCACTGACTCCATGTGGACAGGAGGGGTGGACTCACCGCTGAGCATAACATTATGTCACTACAGGTAAAAATACATTTACATTTGAGTCATTTAGCAGACGCTCTTATCTAGAGAAACTTACAGGAGCAATTAGGGTTAAGTGCCTTGCTCAAGGGCACATCAACAGATTTTTCACCTAGTCGGCTCAGGGATTCGAACGACAGACCTTTCGGTTACTGGCCCAACAGTCTTAACCGCTAGGTTACCATGAATAAAACAGTCTAAGTGTGTTTCAATGCATGAATCATCTTTCCATTTTCCTTTTAAACAAATGATTGTGCAGGAGTGGATCTAATCTGGTACTGGATTAAATCAGTGTATGTGTATTGATTCATGGCCACCTGTTTGACTGTTAAAATATGCATTGTCTTTTTCAGTTAATCCACCGACGCAGATGGAAATATACTGCCTTCTCTCCCTCAATATACCCCTCTTTCTTACTACCTACTCCACACACTCTCCAACTCTCTCACACTTGCATTATTTCATACAAATTCCCTTTTCTCTCCATATTTCTCTGTTGCACATATAAATGCGCACCTTCCCATACTATCTCTCTCCCTCACCTGAGCTCGTTCCTTCTCTCTCCCCATGCCTCTCCCTTTCTCCCCATGCCTCTCCCTTTCTCCCCATGCCTCTCCCTCTCTCCCCATGCCTCTCCCTCTCTCCCCATGCCTCTCCCTCTCTCCCCATGCCTCTCCCTCTCTCCCCATGCCTCTCCCTTTCTCCCCATGCCTCTCTCCCCATGCCTCTCCCTTTCTCCACATGCCTCTCCCTTTCTCCCCATGCCTCTCCCTCTCTCCCCATGCCTCTCCCTTTCTCCACATGCCTCTCCCTCTCTCCCCATGCCTCTCCCTCTCTCCCCATGCCTCTCCCTCTCTCCCCATGCCTCTCCCTTTCTCCCCATGCCTCTCCCTCTCTCCCCATGCCTCTCCCTTTCTCCCCATGCCTCTCCCTCTCTCCCCATGCCTCTCCCTTTCTCCCCATGCCTCTCTCCCCATGCCTCTCCCTCTCTCCCCATGCCTCTCCCTTTCTCCCCATGCCTCTCTCCCCATGCCTCTCCCTTTCTCCCCATGCCTCTCCCTCTCTCCCCATGCCTCTCCCTTTCTCCCCATGCCTCTCTCCCCATGCCTCTCCCTCTCTCCCCATGCCTCTCCCTTTCTCCCCATGCCTCTCTCCCCATGCCTCTCCCTCTCTCCCCATGCCTCTCCCTCTCTCCCCATGCCTCTCCCTCTCTCCCCATGCCTCTCCCTCTCTCCCCATGCCTCTCCCTCTCTCCCCATGCCTCTCCCTCTCTCCCCATGCCTCTCCCTTTCTCCCCATGCCTCTCCCTTTCTCCCCATGCCTCTCCCTTTCTCCCCATGCCTCTCCCTTTCTCCCCATGCCTCTCCCTTTCTCCCCATGCCTCTCCCTCTCTCCCCATGCCTCTCTCCCCATGCCTCTCCCTCTCTCCCCATGCCTCTCCCTCTCTCCCCATGCCTCTCCCTCTCTCCCCATGCCTCTCCCTCTCTCCCCATGCCTCTCTCCCCATGCCTCTCCCTTTCTCCCCATGCCTCTCCCTTTCTCCCCATGCCTCTCCCTCTCTCCCCATGCCTCTCCCTCTCTCCCCATGCCTCTCTCCCCATGCCTCTCCCTTTCTCCCCATGCCTCTCCCTTTCTCCCCATGCCTCTCCCTCTCTCCCCATGCCTCTCCCTCTCTCCCCATGCCTCTCCCTCTCTCCCCATGCCTCTCTCCCCATGCCTCTCCCTTTCTCCCCATGCCTCTCCCTCTCTCCCCATGCCTCTCTCCCCATGCCTCTCCCTTTCTCCCCATGCCTCTCCCTCTCTCCCCATGCCTCTCCCTCTCTCCCCATGCCTCTCCCTCTCTCCCCATGCCTCTCCCTTTCTCCCCATGCCTCTCCCTCTCTCCCCATGCCTCTCCCTTTCTCCCCATGCCTCTCCCTTTCTCCCCATGCCTCTCCCTTTCTCCCCATGCCTCTCCCTCTCTCCCCATGCCTCTCCCTTTCTCCCCATGCCTCTCCCTTTCTCCCCATGCCTCTCCCTCTCTCCCCATGCCTCTCCCTCTCTCCCCATGCCTCTCCCTTTCTCCCCATGCCTCTCCCTCTCTCCCCATGCCTCTCCCTTTCTCCCCATGCCTCTCCCTTTCTCCCCATGCCTCTCCCTTTCTCCCCATGCCTCTCCCTTTCTCCCCATGCCTCTCCCTTTCTCCCCATGCCTCTCCCTCTCTCCCCATGCCTCTCCCTCTCTCCCCATGCCTCTCTCCCCATGCCTCTCCCTTTCTCCCCATGCCTCTCCCTCTCTCCCCATGCCTCTCCCTCTCTCCCCATGCCTCTCCCTCTCTCCCCATGCCTCTCCCTCTCTCCCCATGCCTCTCTCCCCATGCCTCTCCCTTTCTCCCCATGCCTCTCCCTTTCTCCCCATGCCTCTCCCTTTCTCCCCATGCCTCTCCCTCTCTCCCCATGCCTCTCCCTCTCTCCCCATGCCTCTCCCTCTCTCCCCATGCCTCTCCCTCTCTCCCCATGCCTCTCCCTTTCTCCCCATGCCTCTCCCTTTCTCCCCATGCCTCTCCCTCTCTCCCCATGCCTCTCCCTCTCTCCCCATGCCTCTCCCTCTCTCCCCATGCCTCTCCCTCTCTCCCCATGCCTCTCTCCCCATGCCTCTCCCTCTCTCCCCATGCCTCTCCCTTTCTCCCCATGCCTCTCCCTTTCTCCCCATGCCTCTCCCTCTCTCCCCATGCCTCTCCCTCTCTCCCCATGCCTCTCTCCCCATGCCTCTCCCTCTCTCCCCATGCCTCTCCCTCTCTCCCCATGCCTCTCTCCACATGCCTCTCCCTCTCTCCCCATGCCTCTCCCTTTCTCCCAATGCCTCTCTCCCCATGCCTCTCCCTCTCTCCCCATGCCTCTCCCTCTCTCCCCATGCCTCTCCCTCTCTCCCCATGCCTCTCTCCACATGCCTCTCCCTCTCTCCCCATGCCTCTCCCTTTCTCCCAATGCCTCTCTCCCCATGCCTCTCCCTCTCTCCCCATGCCTCTCCCTTTCTCCCCATGCCTCTCTCCCCATGCCTCTCCCTCTCTCCCCATGCCTCTCCCTCTCTCCCCATGCCTCTCCCTCTCTCCCCATGCCTCTCTGTATGCGCTGCATGCATGCCGACATCACGTCCACTTGGCACTGTTCAATAATTCATCAGCGGTCCTGCATATGTATGCAGCCTGCTCTGCTGCTCCACTGCACTGCACTACACTGCACTACACTACTACACGACACTGCTGACCATGTGCCTGCAGAGAGAGCGAGAGAGAGAGAAGAGTCTACTTACTGCTCACACTGTCTCATTTCTAACCTCCAGAACTTGAGGTTCATGCTCTCTAGTCTCCACAGCCTCAGCTATAACATCAGAGTCCCTCTCTCTCTCAGTCTCCAAGAGCTCTACTCTCAGTGAGCCTGTTAACCAGCAGAGACTGACTGTTGCTCTGCCGCTCTCTCCGTGCTGGTTCCCCTGATTGATGAGGCTGCAGTACAGTGAAGTGCAGGCTGAGAGAGAGAGAGAGAGAGAAATAGAGAGAGAGAGAGAGAGAGAGAAATAGAGAGAGAAATAGAAAGAGAAATAGAGAGAGAAAGAGAGAGAGAGAAATAGAGAGAGAGAGAGAGAGAGAGAGAGAGAGAGAGAGAGAGAGAGAGAGAGAGAGAGAGAGAGAGAGAAATAGAGAGAGAGAGAGAGAGTGTATATCCAGAAACAGCCCTGGCTGTGTCCAATAATATATGTGATGGATCCTCATATGGCTCATTGGGTACATCACCATTAACTCCATATTCAACACAGGATGACTCCCACTGTGGGGTGGCTGACTAACTGGGACAACACAACCACAACAGCCTCCCAGGGTGGGAAGGAGCTTAGCTCACTGTTCTTCCCAGCACCATTCAGTCTTCACTGTATGTACAATTGTGTTTGTGCTATCATGCCAACTCCTTGTCACTCCTTGTCATGCTTGGTTTAACAAGGACAGCAATTGAGTTGGCAAGAGCACAAACAGATCTGGGACCAGGCTACTGAACTTCTATTGTGCAGCCTCACACCACCGTCTCCATGACAACACTGGACAGCCATCACTGCACAGACAGCTGATCCTGTCCAGAGTCCAGACTGACTAGTCGCTCAATCTGCAGGGGGTCTAAAGTCTGGTCTGCTTGTACCCCCTCCCCACACACACCTAGCCACCGACCCCCCCACACAGTGGACTCTCTTTGCACGGTGAAGTGTCCTGACCTTCAGTCGCACCTTAACACAGATGCCAGTGGGAACTGGAAAAAAACACTCCCTGTTCAAACACTCCTGAAATGCAAATATTCTCCTCTCAAGTGAATTAACCAATTGCTGCAATGGTAGCTGAGCCTTTTTCATAGAATTACATTTCATTTGAATTAAAAGCAGCTCTGCAGCAGTAACTTGGAGAGCAGCTGAGGTTAAATCCCTCTTTAACAAAACAGAGTGCTCCTGTAGTCTGACAGAGTTCAGCCAACCTTTCCATAAATTACCTCTGTTCCTGTGTGCACCAATTAGACAGCCTTAGACACACATCCATATGAGCACCAGTGTGTGTGTGTGTGTGTGTGTGTGTGTGTGTGTGTGTGTGTGTGTGTATTGTGTAGAGCAGAGTATAGTGTAGAGCAGAGTATAGTGTAGAGCAGAGTATAGAGCATGGTGTAGAGTAAAGTATAGAGTGGAGCAGTATAGAGCAGAGTACAGAGTAGAGTATAGGGTATAGAGTAGAGTATAGAGTAGAGCAGAGTATAGAGCAGAGTATAAAGTAGAGCATAGAGTAGAGTATAGAGTAGTGCTGAGTATAGAGCAGAGTATAAAGTAGAGCAGAGTATAGAGCAGAGTATAAAGTAGAGCAGAGTATAAAGTAGTGCAGAGTATAGAGCAGAGTATAAAGTAGAGCAGAGTATAGAGCAGAGTATAAAGTAGAGCAGAGTATAGAGCAGAGTATAAAGTAGAGCAGAGTATAGAGCGGAGTATAAAGTACTGCAGAATATAGAGCAGAGTTTAGAGCAGTGGAGAGTATAGGGAGAGTATAGAGTAGAACAGAGTATAGAGTAGAGCAGAGTATAGAGTAGAACATAGTATAAAGTATATAGTAAAGTATAGAGTAAAGCGGTGTATAGAGTAGAACATAGTATATAGTAGAGTATAGAGGTGTATAGAGTAGAACATAGTATAGAGTATATAGTAGAGCGGTGTATAGAGTATAGCAGGGTATAGAGCAGAGCAGAGTATAGAGTAGAGTATAGAGCAGAGTACAGAGTAGAGCAGAGTATAGAGCAGAGCATAACATTTTATTTTATTTGTGTATATAGTAGAGTATAGAGTATATAGTATAGAGTAGAGCGGTGTATAAAGTAGAGTAGAGAAAAGCATAGAGTAGAGCAGAGTATAGAGTAGAGTGGTATATAGAGTATAGCAGAGTATAAAGCAGAACATAGTATAGAGTAGAGTATAGAGCAGAGTATAGAGTAGAGCAGAGTATAGAGCAGAGTATAGAGTAGAGCAGAGTATAGAGCAAAGTATAACATTTGATTTAATTTGAGTATACAGTAGAGTATAGAGTAGAGTATATACAGTTGAAGTCGGAAGTTTAAACTCAGTTTTTCACATTCCCTGACATTTAATCCTAGTAACAATTCCCTGTCAGTTAGGATCACCACTTTATTTTAAGAATGTGAAATGTCAGAATAATAGTAGAGAATTATTTATTTCAGCTTTTATTTCTTTCATCACATTCCCAGTGGGTCAGACGTTTACATACACTCAATTAGTATTTCGTAGCATTGCCTTTAAATTGTTTAACTTGGGTCAAACGTTTTGGGTAGCCTTCCACAAGCTTCCCACAATAAATTGGGTGAATTTTGGCCCATTCCTCCTGACAGAGCTGGTGTAACTGATTCAGGTTTTTAGGCCTCCTTGCTCGAACACGTTTTTTTCAGTTCTGCCCACAAATGTTCTATAGGATTGAGGTCAGGGCTTTGTGATGGCCACTCCAATACCTTGACTTTGTTGTCCTTAAGCCATTTTGCCACAACTTTGGAAGTATGCTTGGGGTCATTGTCCATTTGGAAGACCCATTTGCAACCAAACTTTAACTTCCTGACTGATGTTGCTTCAATATATCCACATAATTTTCCTCCCTCATGATGCCATCTATTTTGTGAAGTGCACCAGTCCCTCCTGCAGCAAAGCACCCCCACAACATGATGCTGCCACCCCCGTGCTTCAGGGTTGGGATGGTGTTCTTCGGCTTGCAAGCCTCCCCCTTTTTCCTCCAAACATAACGATGGTCATTATGGCCAAAAAGTTATATTTTTGTTTCATCAGACCAGAGGACATTTCTCCAAAAAGTATGATCTTTGTCCCCATGTGCAGTTGCAAACCATAGTCTGGCTTTTTTATGACGGTTTTGGAGCAGTGGCTTCTTCCTTGCTGAGCGGCCTTTCAGGTTATGTCGATATAGGACTCGTTTTACTGTGGATATAGAAACTTTCTACATGTTTCCTCCAGCATCTTCACAAGGTCCTTTGCTGTTGTTCTGGGATTGATTTGCACTTTTCGCACCAAAGTATGTTCATCTCTAGGAGACAGAACACCTCTCCTTCCTTAGCGGTATGACAGCTGCGTGGTACCATGGTGTTTATACTTGCGTACTATTGTTTGTACAGATGAACGTGGTACCTTCAGGCGTTTGGAAATTGCTCCCAAGGATGTACCAGACTTGTGGAGGTCCACAAAATTTTTTTCTGAGGTTTCGGCTGATTTCTTTTGATTTTTCCATGATGTCAAGCAAAGAAGCACTGAGTTTGAAGGTATACCTTGAAATACATCCACAGGTACACCTCCAATTGACTCAAATGATGTCAATTAGCCTATCAGAAGCTTCTAAAGCCATGACACAATTTTCTGGAATTTTCCAAGCTGTTTAAAGGCACAGTCAACTTAGTGTATGTAAACTTCTGACCCACTGGAATTGTGATACAGTGAATTATAAGTGAAATAATCTGTCTGTAAACAATTGTTGGAAAAGTTACTTGTGTCATGCACAAAGTAGATGTCCTAACCGACTTGCCAAAACTATAGTTTGTTAACAAGAAATTTGTGGAGTGGTTGAAAAACGAGTTTTAATGACTCCAACCTAAGTGTATGTAAACTTCCGACTTCAACTGCAGTAGAGTATAGAGTAGAGCGGTGTATAGAGTATATAGTAGAGCGGTATATAGAGTAGAGTAGAGCAGAGTATAAAGTAGAGCAGAGTATAGAGTAGAGTATAGAGTAGAGCAGAGTATAGAGTATATAATACAGTATAGAGTAGAGTGGTGTATAGAGTAGAGTATACAGTAGAGTATAGAGTATAGGGGTGTATAGAGTAGAGTAGAGCAGATTAGAGTAGAGTATAGAGCAGAGAAGAGTATAGAGTAGAGCATACGGTAGAGCATAGCAAAGCAGAGCAGTGTATAGAGTAGAGTAGAGCAGAGTACAGAGTAGTGTAGAGCAGAGTATAGAGTAGAGCAGAGTAAAGAGGAGTATAGAGTAGAGTGGAGTATAGAGTAGAGCAGAGAGCAGAGTAAAGAGTAGAGTAGAGCGGAGTATTGAGTAGAGCAGAGTAAAGCATAGAGCCGAGTAGAGCGGAGTATTGAGTTGAGTAGAGTAAAGCATAGAGCAGAGTAGAGCCGAGTATAGAGTAGAGTAGAGTGGAGTATAGAGTAGAGTGGAGTGGAGTATAGAGTAGAGCAGTGCAGAGTGGAGTAGAGAGTAGAGCAGAGCCCTCCACTCCACTCAGCCCCAGCCACTCAGCCAGAGGGAAGGAAACTAAACCTACACACCAGAACAGCCGGCCCAGGCCAGCAAAGCCCTCTGATGTCACAGAGGAGATGTTCCCCAATCCCCACCTACCTACCCACCCACTAACCCACCCATCCACCCACCCACCGCCACTCATTTCCACTGCTGCCTTTCAGCTCCACCACCCCACCCACTCCACACCATGACAACATTAGCAGTCTGTTCACCATGAAAAGAGGGTCAGTGGATCCAGTCTCTCTCTCAGCTGCAGCCTCTGTACAGATTTAGTTAGCCTACATTGTGCTGCAGCCTCTGTACTGATTTAGTTAGCCTACATTGTGCTGCAGCCTCTGTACTGATTTAGTTAGCCTACATTGTGCTGCAGCCTCTGTACTGATTTAGTTAGCCTACATTGTGCTGCAGCCTCTGTACTGATTTAGTTAGCCTACATTGTGCTGCAGCCTCTGTACTGATTTAGTTAGCCTACATTGTGCGGCAGCCTCTGTACTGATTTAGTTAGCCTACATTGTGCTGCAGCCTCTGTACTGATTTAGTTAGCCTACATTGTGCTGCAGCTCTGAGGAGTCGTCTCCCTAGTCGGCAGCTGCTATACTAACCCTGTCTGTCTCTGACTCTCTGATAGACAATCTAACAGATCCTGTATTACGACTGCTGGCTGCCAGCTTCATCTCCACCAACGGGAAAACAAGGATACGTGGAGGCGTGCAATAAACGCCATGCACCCACAAATGCACCCACTTCCTCACCACACAAACAGCTTACCGTGCTATATATAGATACACTCCTTTCTATCTGAGACAGCCATCCCACTCGTTTGGGTAGCAGGAGTCTCACGTAGATTACCGTTATAGCTGATCCAGCATGAAGATAAACAGCCAGAGTAGATCTCAGCAATGGATTCACCAACCAGTTCTGTGGATGGAGGGAGGCCAGAGATTTCTCTCCAAAATACTCTAGGCGATTAATTAACAAAAACACAAATTTTTGAGGAAAATGGTATGCCTGCCTACTGGATCATAATAAGTGTGAACACAGCAGACTAAGAGGAAACGGCAGAGTTAATTGCCTTCCATACGTGCCCATAATGCCCTATGAGGATTCAGAGACCTTGACTTCCAAATCAAGAGCTTGAGCTTCTCTAATGACAAAATGTAGATTAAATGGTAGGAAAACTTAGAAAAATGATGCAAATATCTGCAACTTCATAATATCCCCCAATCCCAATACAGCTCCCCTCTCAGCCAAGCCTGACCAATTCCAGCACCTGGTTGCGCTGACACAGCGTTAGAGAGACACATACTACGGCTGGGCCCAAGGTAGGGTAGGACCGGGACACTGTGGAGGAGAGGTCCAGTAAGGGGTAGGGGGTAGTAGGGGTAGGGAAGTACGGGACAGGGTAGGGGGGTAGTAGAGTCCCAGGTCCAAGTGCAGCCATTTCAATTAACAATACCGTTAAACTCAGGCCAGACCACCTACTGTAGACTCTAGAAATAACCAAGTACCACCCTGTCAGTGGTCAACACCCCAGTCCTGCCTGCCAACCCTTGATAAAGATGTATGAACCAGCCACCACCACAACTTTACCTTAATTTACAGTACCTGCACAACAGCAGTCAGCCATAACACAAATAACTGCTAATCTTACATGTTTTGGAAGTATGCAGGACTTGATGACTGCATACAAATACAGGTGATGAACTGAACTGCCTTTTCATGTGCATTGATTTATGGGAGAGTTGAACCAGTGCCAGCTCAAAGCAGATCCCAGTGAGGCCCGGTGCTTTAACTCCAGACCTGCTTAAGCCCTCTCATTTGTTTCTAGAAGTGCAGCAACAGAACTCCACCCTTGAAGTAGAGCTGTTCCGGGGATTTGCATAGTCAGGCTTTCCCTAGATTCTCCTTCATTCCCCAGCTTATCATGGATGTGAATGTGGAACTGGACTGGCCCATTATACTGGCTGTTATAGGGGTAGTCTACACTATCATACTGGTCACTGCTTCGATTATTGGTGTTAGGTACAGTCATGTTGAGAGTTCACTAGGATGAGAGTCACTAGCCACAGTTGGGCATTCAAAAAAATGGGCCCACAAACATCCAGCTTTGTTGTCTCTTCAGGGTCAAAGTCCATTGATAAGGTTGTGTGTAAAGCACATGGTGTACTTTTCAGAATATAGTCCATCTGAGTTCATCTTATCTCTGTCCCCAACCAAAGTTTTTACACTGAGCCGTCCTCTAAAACAGCCTCACTTCTGGAACTGCTCAGAGTAAATAAACACCTGTGAACATTGAGTTTCATTTGTGTCAGTCAGGCAGCTGTATAAATAAATACCTTGAGGAAAATATTTCAGAGGCGTGCAGTTAATGTTTACTGACCGTTAAGACTTAAAAAAGCTGCTTAAAAACGTTATTGGCAAACGAACCGTATACTCTTTTTTGATACATTATGAATATGGTATTCAGGTGAGGTTGTCTATGAGATTATGTGTTTACTGTTGTGCGCATTAGCCATCCCCTTCCTGTTCCCCTGCCCTCCCTTGTCCTACAGAGTTAACCTCTGCTGAACCTGGGGGACTGTCCAGGAGCCGTCTGGCCTCCAGCAGCCGTCAGTAATCAACCATCACCCAGCACAAATAGCCACCATTAAGGGTTAACATGAAGCAGATGGGGGCGTAGGGGTTCTGCTTGTCCAATACTAGCGTCTGCTCTACTCCATCCCTCTCCTCACCTTCAATATGTGACTTCATCCCACTGGAGAGTTCCAGCCAAGAACACAATTACAATTTGTTGTGTGTGGGAGTAAATGAGAGAAAGAGAAGGAGAGAGGGAGAGAGAGAAAGAGAGGGAGATAGAGAGGGAGAGGTATAGAGAAAGAGAGCGAGAGAGCGAGAGTGAGCACAAGAGAAAGAGAGTGAAAGGCCTCCACTTCCTGGGGAAAAACCCACTTGTCCCATGAGCTCATGCAAACCAGAAAGGTCAAATATTCAATAACTAATACACATGAAGAGGGAGAGCACAGCAGCACACAATGGGTCCACCGCCTTAAAAGGGCGCCAGGGACCTCACCCCTCAGGCTGAAGGAAGCCTCTATCACTCTACTGTAAATGCTATTACACTGCTTCAATAGAATAAAACATCACGTTGAAATCTTTTAGGTGTACTGAAAACGCTTCTACTATTCCTCATAAATAATCATCACATCTCACCACATTTGAGGTGGTGGCTAGGGCTTTAGCATCTGAATTTATTTCATCTGATTGAATTCTTCCATGGTCTCAGTGAGCAGAAACTAGTGCCAATGTCCAGCATTACCTGTTGTTTTATCATATCTCAAAACTCATATCTAACCCGACTGAGCAAAGAGAGGAAAGGTCCAGAATGATTCTGAACAAATGAAGCGATGAAATGAAGTATCCTCAACACCCCCAGCCTGTCATCCTCCCAATGGCCAGATAGAACAGATCGCCTGGCCCCGGCCCCTGCCAGAGCCTCTCATTCAGCCGCCCACACCCATGCCCCACCCCAGCAGAGGAGCCCTCCACCTCAGATACCAAAATCTATTTAGCTCCCAAATAGATGTTCTCACTGCACTGGAGCCAGGGCTCAGCCATGGGCCATGGTACAAAACATCACCAGGGAACGACTAGCTAGCTGGCTCTCCATAGTTAGAGCCTTCTTCACCCCTCTGCTCAGGTCTCATACTGTGTACATATACAATTACACAGCAGCCCTCTGTCAGTCTACTGAAGCCTCTGCTCTGGTCTCACCCCGCAAACAGCTCTGGACTGGATAATAGTGAGGTTACCATCAATTAGAGAATCATCTTAGATTAGCTTCATTTAGAGTCTGAGAGGCTGAATGGCCTCCTGTAGGCCAGGACTAGGTCAGGTTGCCTGGGGGCTCTCTGGAACAGGAGTCATGACTTTTCACCAAACGGAAAAGAACACAGACACACACAAACACACATGCCACAGCAGTAGCAACGTTTCACCTCAAACATGAGACAGAGTAGCTTTATGGCATGAAACTACATGGGTAACAAAATCATATGTTCTGGCCTTGATCTGAAAGTCCTATTTGGTCCTGGTACTGTACACCATAAAGAGCATAGCAACAAGGAGAGTGTTCCTGCTGAGTTTAAAGCAGGGAGGGAAATGTTGATCAAGTCCGCTGAGCCAACCAGGCGCTCCCCTGCCCTCCGTGGCATTATAACTTCAATCGGCAGGCTAAATATCACTGTGTGCTGGACTTTCACTGCTTTTGAACCCACTCAAAGGGCGCCATCAAAGAGGAGCCAGTAAAAGGTCTTTCTTCCCCGGCTGGTCACCAGAGCTCAAAGCATCCAGAACCCGCAGCCAACTTAACATGCTCACTGGGACCAGACCACACCACTACCTCATCTCTTTCTTAACCCCAGTTTCTGGTCATGTCTTCTCATCACATGGCACCATTTTAGATACAGTAGAAAGCCACAGAGTTATTCGAGCAGACAGTGTGCAGTAAAATAGCTGTGTGAACGAGCCTAGTTTCTGTTCCAGCAGGTCATGTGATGTTACCAATGTCCCCTTCCCCCCATTAAGCTAGCTTTAAGCCTAACCATTGTGGTGATGTTGATGTAGCCTTCTCTGTGGCCTTCGGTAGTTTGCTATGAGGGGCAGAAAAAACTAATTGATATTTGTGCATCTGTAACTTTCTCACTCATCATTATTCACGATTCATTCAGGATTATCCGTAATCATGGTAGCATCCACATTAATGTAGAAGTTTTTAGAAACATGTTCTATTCTTATTTACAATGAAACTAATGCCAAAGTGGCACAATACATTATTTACCATTATTTTCTGTTGGGCACAAAATAATCTGAAACACAACCAAAACAAACAGCAAATGCATCAAACAAGTTTGTAGAGTCATAAGCTTGATGTAATCATTGCGTGCTAGGAATATGGGACCAAATACTCAACTTGACTACTTTAATACACATAAGTGGATTTGTCCCAATACTTTTACAAAAAGTGCTGTAATTTCTAAACGGTTAACCTGATATGGATGAAAATACCCTCAAATTAAAGTGGACAGTCTGCACTTTAACCTGTATCATTTCAAATCCACAGTTCTGGAGTACAGAGCCAAAACAACAACAAACTGTCACTGTCCCAATACTTTTAGAGATCACTGTATGTGGTGGCTGAAACAAAGCACTAACAGAAGAGAGTGGGGTGATAGCTGGCTCTGAAGTTAGAGCAACTCGGCGAGAGATGGCCACGATAGGCTATTGTTGTCTCTATGAAGAACCTGTACCACAGTTCTGCCACAGGTCTGGTATGAGATGAGGACACTAGGGAAAGAAAAGGGGGATACAACTGAATGCCTTCAACTGAAATGTGTCTTCCGCATTTAACCCAACCCCCCTGACTAGGCCTGTTTATTATGAGTGAGATATGGGTCCAGAGATTTGAGATGGGTACATAATACTGATAAGCCCTCATAAAGCTGCATCTGATAGGACAGAGGGTTGTTTTCCCACTACAGGAAGTAGGACAGTCTATGAGCTTAAGCGTTGCTGTAGAAGAGATGCACAGAGAGTCAGGGGTCAGTTATGGCCAGTCAGCCATGTCGTGAGTAAAAACCATGACTGGGACGCAGGACAGGGCCTCTCCTGACCACCCCAGATCAAACACACATCGCCTCCTGTGTCCTCCACCTAGCACCTAACCACCCACGTTGTTCTTATTCCACTTTCATTTACTAGTAGTAATAGCATGTATGACATGTATCCGACTTTACAGTACACCTCATTACAGATTCATCTCCCTCCATCTGCTGTAGTAGCACTCCATGTATTTGCATTAGTGGTGTTTCTCCAGATGGTAAGCTTTGCAGAGGGTGATATGTCAGAAGGAATAAGGCCTCTCCTTGGCAGCGTGTCAGAAACGCAGCACCATTACCGTTTTAGGCCACCAGTCACACAACACAGACAGTGGAAATGTTATTACCTCAGCAGGCAGCTCCTCATAAATAAGAGCTAATGGACGTCACTCTCCTGCTCCCAGCCCCAAGGCCCAGGGCAGACAGACAGGCAGGCCTCCCCGCATACACCTAGCCCAGCCGCCCACCGGCCTCACAAGCCCTTACGTAAAACATGATAAATATAGGTGATATATTTCACTTCCACAAACCGTTCCCAGTGAGGGAAGTGGATATGGCTTGAGCTAAATCAAACAAAGAAGTGAGGCCCTCAAGTCCCTTTTAGCCATGTTTAAATCCAGAAACAATTAGCTTGATTGCCATCAGGGCTGTTTGTTGTAGTAAGACTAAGACTCTCAGGTCTTCAACTTAGCCACTTTAAATTGCGTCTGGAGTCAGGTTGAGGGCAGGATAAAGGAACATGTTGCGGTTACACATACCAAACATTTATGAAACACACTTGTTAGACGGCTGTTAACTTGGTGTGCGCTTGCTTGTGCCAACTAAACATTCTCGTTAATTTGTGTTCGTTGAGACCAACTGGTGCTGAGTACATATTAGGAGCCATAACCAGTGATCCTGTCTCTCTTAGCAGCCACAGAGCAGCAGCTGAGCCTCCCACTAGCCCCCACTGCCATTTCTTTCTATCTACCCCTTGGAAACTGATTACAGATCAGCTCTCCATATCCCATCTGGAACCTTAACCATTAACCTAAACCACAAGATAGGCCCAGGACCAGTTGTTTGTTAGGGGCATAATGAGGCCACACGCCTGCTCACCCACTGTCATCAGCACAGATGGGGAGTCATTCATGCTGCACTCCTCACCTGTTGAGGGGTTGTTCCATTCCCGTCCCCTCCCCTTCCCTTCCCTCTCTCCTCTCCTCTCCTCTCTCCCCCTGTTGGACAGCAGGTGCCCAGCAGTAATGAGTCAGTCTCAGCTCAGCCTCTGCTGTCTGCAGACAGCAAGCAGCCTGCCCAGACAGTGCCAACTGTCAGCCAGCCCAGAGCCTGCCTAAGCCTAGCCAAGGCCCCAGGGTAGAGCAGCCAGTGACGGGACGTCCCAGAACCAGGCTCTCAGTGACACACCATCAGTCTGCCTGGCCGTCCCCATCCCCCTAGGAACAGATTCAGAGGTTTTAGTTCCAGGAGTGGACAGACACGTTCTAACAGACAAGCCTTTGGTTTGGTCAGCTAGCTGCATTCTGTCTGACACAGCTCCTCACTTCTCTAGCTCTACACAGACATTGATTTTCTAACACCCACATGGGAAACGGACTGTAGAGAGGCACGGTGAAATCACTCTCTCTACAATGTCTAGATGGGAAATAACAGTGATGCAGGAGTGACATGGCACTCTCTCTACAATACCCACAGTGACAAATAACTTCTATAGAGACATGATAATGAGGACAAATGGCACGTGGATTCTGAGAAACAATACCTAAACAAATTGACTAAGGAGTATCCTCTGTGCCTAGTATAAAAGCCTTTTAGTCAGATTGGCTGCATGGGGTTGAGAGATATGGGGGCATGAGCTTCACAGCATGGCATTTTCCCATAGTCATCTTGTTGTTATATGAATCTCCGATGCGAGGAATGATACGGTCACAGTGAAACAGGCCTCAGCAGTGGAATGAATAGAGAAGGAGATTATCAAAGACAACACGCACAGCTTCCCAAGTACCCCCACTTCCCTTCTCTCTGTCAGTCTCTCTCACCTGGGTGACAGGCAGCCTGCAGGGACAGCCTGAGATGATCTGTGATTCAGACAGGAGGTGCATTTGACAAGCCTAACTCAATGTGATAAGCAAACTATTAATAATTCAATTAACAGATCCTCTGACTGCACGAGAGTCGGGAAGAGGGCTGTCTGGAGTGAGGAGTGATTTGAGTAAACACTTGTTTCGATTTTAGTCAAATTGCAGTGTTGGGCTGGAGGGAGTATGTTTCAGCATGCTCTGCAGTATTGCCTCTGACACTGCAGCAGACATTACATTAGTTCTCAACAGCACACATAAAGCAAGCAAACATCAGAAGGAATGCTAGGAATTCCTCCTATTGTGATCAATGAGTATCATGATTAGCCCTGTCCACATTTGTTCGGATAGGGACCGATCCAATTATTGTTTTGACGATTGCTGTGCCTTTTTAATGCCCATTTGGGATTGTATCAGTAATGCAAACCGTTACTCATATATTGGGGGACCAAACTGAACAACCCTACATCAAGGCTCTAGCATCTTTTATTTTGTAAACAACAAAGAGAGCTTGCTCCGGTGAATTCCTGAAACAGTCATTATGCCTAATCCACGGTGACATTGTCCCAGAGAGACAGAGTACAGCAGAGGTTGGGGAGAGAAAATGAAATCAAAACAAACAGGAGGGATAATAGATGCTGTGGGTTCTTCTCCTTTCTCTAACTGCCACTGCTGTTTGTTGTTGGAGCCATGCGTTACACGATGTCTCCAGGCCACTGTTGTCTCAGACACTCAGTAACACAGTCAGTCATGAATAGGATGCCATTTGGGACCCAGATCAGATCTATCCAAATCAAACAAACAGAACCAGTATAACGTGCTGTGGTGAGATCAGGGACCAGACTGACTGGAATGCTGTGGTACTGTTGACACAAGGCATTTTAGGCAGATCAGATCATGATTTTGCAAGATGATAGTCAAATGTTATGGCAACAATAGCCTGTGGCTAGTGTGGACAACTATGGCCTGTACGGACAGATTTGAGAAGAAAACAAAAGCCATGTCTAATTTAATGTTTCTTAGAACCAACCCACTCAGGGCATCCCCAGTGAGCGCAAATTAAACGTGTCAATATATCATATAACTAAACGAATGGACTGCAGTAGCTGCAGTATAGCCTACCAAACAGCCTGGCAGATCTGACACTAAATCTTTGTTGAGAGTAAATAAAAGGGAGAGACATACAGGGAGACAGACAGACAAATATTTGATGCTCTAACAGATCAGGGGGGGGGGGGGGGGGGGGTGAGACCAGTTGCCTCTCTCTGGATCAGGCAGAAGCCATGGGCTCTACGTCATACCATAGAGTCTAGACCAGGGATGGGCAACTCCAGTCCTCTGAGGCCTGATTGGTGTCACACTTTTGCCCCAGTCCCAGCTAACACACCCAGTTCCAATAATCAACTAATCATTATCTTCAGATTACAACGCAATTAGTTTAAATCAGATGTGTTTGCTAGGGATGGGGGAAAAGTGTGACACAACTCCGGCCCCCGGGGACTGACATAGACAGCCATTGAATCAGCCACTCAACAACACACAGACAGACCCCAGACCTATCACTATATCTAACACATGCTCTAGATTTGGTCTTTTTTTCACCTTTATTTAACCAGGTAGACCAGTTGAGAACAAGTTCTCATTTACAACTGCGACCTGGCCAAGATAAAGCAAAGCAGTGCGACACAAACAACACAGTTACACATGGAATAAACAAACATACAGTCAATAATACAGTAGAAAAAGTCTATATACAGTGTGTGCAAATGAGGTAAGATAAGGGAGGTAAGGAAATAAATAGGCCATGGTGGTGAAGTAATTACAATATACCAATTAAACACTGGAGTGATAGATATGCAGAAGATGAATGTGCAAGTAGAGATACTGGGGTGCAAAGGTGCAAGATAAATAAATAAAGACAGTATGGGGATGAGGTAGTTGTATGGGATATTTACAGATGGGCTATGTACAGGTGCAGTGATCTGTGAGCTGCTCTGACAGCTGGTGCTTAAAGCTAGTGAGGGAGATATGAGTCTCCAGCTTCAGGATTTTTTCAGTTCGTTCCAGTCATTGGCAGCAGAGAACTGGAAGGAAAGGCGGCCGGAGGATCAGTAGATCAGTGGTTCCCAAACTTCTTATAGTCCCGTACCCCTTCAAACATTCCTCCAGCTGTGTACCTCCTCTAGCACCAGGGTCAGCGCACTCTCAAATGTTGTTTTTTGCCATCATTGTAAGCCTGCCACACACACACACTATACGATACATATATTAAACATAAGAATGAGTGTGAGTTTTTGTCACAACCTGGCTCGTGGGAAGTAACAAAGAGCTCTTACAGGACCAGGGCATAAATAATAATAATCAATAATTTTGCTCTTTATTTAACCATCTTACATATAAAACCTTATTTGCTCATCGAAAATTGTGAATAACTCACCACAGGTTAATAAGAAGGGTGTGCTTGAAAGGATACACAGAACTCTGCAATGTTGGGTTGTATTTAAGTCTCAGTCTTAAATCATTTTCCACACACAGTCTGCGCCAGTATTTAGTTTTCATGCTAGTGAGGGCCGAGAATCCACTCTCACATAGGTACATGGCATCAGTGTCTTAATAGTGCGATTTGCCAAGGCAGGATACTCTGAGCGCAGCCCAATCCAGAAATCTGGCAGTGGCTTCTGATTAAATAAAATTTTCACAGAACCGCTTGTTGCACTTTCGATGAGGCTCTCTTGTTCAGATATTGGTATGTGGACTGGAGGCAGGGCATGAAAGGGATAACAAATCCAGTTGTTTGTGTCGTCCGTTTCTGGAAAGTACCTGCGTAATGCGCACCCAGCTCACTCAGGTGCTTCGCTATATCACATTTGACGTTGTTCGTAAGCTTGAGTTTATTTGCACACAAATTATGGAAATGATGGAAAGACCTATGTGTTGTCCTTGTGCAGACAGAGAAGAGCTCAAACTTCTTAATCATTGCCTCAATTTTATCCTGCACATTGAATATAGTTGAGAGTCCCTGTAATCCTAGATTCAGATCATTCAGGCGAGAAAAACATCACCCAGATAGGCCAGTCGTGTGAGAAACCAGTCATCATGCAAGCGTCAGACAAGTGAAAATTATGATCAGTAAAGAAAACTTTAAGCGTGTCTCTCAATTCAAAAAAACGCGTCAATACTTTGCCCCTTGATAACCAGCGCAATTCTGTATGCTGTAAAAGCGTTACATGGTCGCTGCCCATATCATTTCATAATGCAGAAAATACACAAGAGTTCAGGGGCCTTGCTTTAACAAAGGTAACCATTTTCACTGTAGTGTCCAAAACGTCTTTCAAGCTGTCAGGCATTCCCTTGGCAGCAAGAGCCTCTCGGTGGATGCTGCAGTGTACCCAAGTGGTGTCGGGAGCAACTGCTTGCACCCACGTTACCACTCCACTATGTCTCCCTGTCATGGCTTTTGCGCCATCAGTACAGATACCAGCATGAGCAGCCACTACGTTCAGCTATAAATATAAATGGACTGTTTAAAAATGTGAATCACATTTTATTTAGCGTAAACCCGACGCCATGGCGCATACCCCAGTTTGGGAATACCTGCTCTAGATAGCTAATGTCCTAGGAGGGGTTGCTGCTGAGAAATCATTTTAAACCAATGCCTGTCTGGGGAAGTGCTGTGTCACACATGATCACACACCCACAGCCTCATCATGTCATATACTGAACAAAAATATAAAAATGCAACATGCAACAGTTACAGTTCATATAAGGAAATCAGTCAATTGAAATCAATTCATTAGGACCTAATCTATGGATTTCACATGACTGGGCAGGGGCGCAGCCATGGGTGGGCCTGGGAGGGCATAGGCCCACCCACTGGGGAGCCAGGCCCAGCCAATCAGAATGAGTTTTTCCCCACTAAAGGGCTTTATTACTGACAGAAATACTCCTCAGTTTCATCCAATGTCCGGGTGGCTGGTCTCAGACGATCCAGCAGGTGAAGAAGCCTGATTTGGAGGTCCTGGGCTGAAGTGGTTACACGTGGTCTGTGGTTGTGAGGCCGGTTGGACGTACTGACAAATTCTCTAAAATTATGTTGGAGGCAGCTTATGGTAGAGAAATTAACATTCAATTCTCTGGCATCAGGTTTGGTGGACATTCCTGCAGTCAGCATGCCCATTGCACGCTCCCTCAAAACTTGGGACATCTGTGGCATTGTAGCATCTGTGGCACTGCATATTTTAGAGTGGCCTTTTATTGTCATCAGCACAAGGTGCATCTGTGTAATGATCATGCTGTTTAATCAGCTACTTGATTTACCACACCTGTCAAGTGGATGGATTATCTTGCCAAAGGAGAAATGCTCTCTAACAGGGATGTAAACAAATTTGTGCACCCAAATTGAGAGAAATAAGCTTTTTGTGTGTATGGGAAATTTCTGGGATCTTTTATTTCAGATTATGAAACATGGGACCAACACTCTACATGCTGCGTTGATATTTGTGTTCAGTATTGATCAGGGGTAGACAACCCTGGTCCTGGAGGACCACAGGAACTTCATGTATTTGATTTAATTGACCTGGAAAACTAGGTGTGTTGAATTTAGGCACTGAACTGTTTAATTAGCTTAGTTGGTCAGGTGTGGTGCCTAGTTGGAACAATATCTTGCCGTACCTGCGGGACTACAGGAACAGGGCTGTAGATGTCATAGATGATAGAGGTCTGAGAGGGGCCCATGCCTCCATATCTTATGTGAACAGTCAACCAAGTCAAAGCTCAATATGTGAGAAAGTTACAGTTACAGACCAAATTTCACACAAAGCAGATCATGTTAAAGATGATGTGACACGTTACTTTTCCTCTTGTCACTCTTTGATATTCCCTGTTTCAATGTGACTCTATGGATCGGGCCAAATGAGGGGAGGCTGGTAAGCATAAGCGACAGATCCTCCAGCAGATGTCATTTGTGTGAGCTTGAAGATGGGAGGCATATGTTCCCTGTGTCCGTGCAGACCATGAACATTTACACAGCCCCAGGCCAGGCAGACGTATTCTAATCTGTTCCTGTTCATGGTAGGAAGTGATTATCTGAACAGAAACACATGCACTCTCTGGATCCTCTCCCCTGCTGTCCCTGTGAACATAGAGAATCACAGTCACTGCATGCTAAACCCACAGATGAATTGGAAATTGTTTTTTTTACTGTGACTGCATGAAAAAGGGGATAGAAATAGAAACTGAATTCTACCCGAAGAAATTCAGTGGCTTAGTGGAAACAACAACTCTTATCCTCTGCAAGGTGAGAGGTAGAATCCATTGTTGTGGGGTTTTTGACTAACTGTCAGCCCAGCCTTGTTTTCTTGTGTGTGTTAGTGTGTGTGTGTGTGTGTGTGTGTGTGTGTGTGTGTGTGTGTGTGTGTGTGTGTGTGTGTGTGTGTGTGTGTGTGTGTGTGTGTGTGTGTGTGTGTGTGTGTGTGTGTGTGTGTGTGTCAGCTCATGCCCTGCCAGACATGGTTTCTACAAGCAGTTGATTCAGGTAAACAGGATACCTAAAGTAGAGGCAGGGCCTTTGAAAAGCCACAGGAGTAAATACATGCCCTGATGTGAGACCAAAGGGGGGAGAGAGAGAGAGAGAGAGAGAGAGAGAGAGAGAGAGAGAGAGAGAGAGAGAGAGAGAGAGAGAGAGAGAGAGACAGAGAGAGAGAGGAGGCCCTGTGGTGAATCGAGGGGGGAGGGGTAAAAACATACCTACTGCTTTTCTCTAACCATCACTTGTTTCCCTCAACACCTGTCTATCATCTCCTCTCCTCTATGATTAGCCATGACCCTGTTAGAGCAACAACAAAAACCCTTTGCTGTGGCACTCAAGTATAGTGAAACTCAACAGGGAGGAACATTCCACCTGACCATACATTATCAACATTAATATCCATCAAATATACAGGAATAACACAGTAGTAAGCTCTCTGATTGGTGGTAGCATTTCTACATGGGGGGGCAATCAGTGTCACCGACTCCCCCTGTCTCTAGTCTCTGTCTGTCTAAGACTCAGGCTCAATTAGACACTGATAATAGTAGTGATGGGAAGATTTGCCTTCAGTGGAAGCCTTCAGTAATGCAGTTTATTCACTAGGAGCCAATGGAAAGGCCTGCCCTCAGTGAACGTGGACCACACCACCCACTAGAGGTATTCACGGGTCACGGGTCCATCCCAACCTGAATACCGAGACCCTAACCTGAATACCCGAGACCCGACCAGGTCCAAAGTTCTAACCTTTCCCTCGGGTGGGTCCTGTTTGATTGTCAGTGGGTCTCAGGTCTATGTTACTACAGCTGATAGACCAGACTACACCAGACCACTGCTTTGCATAGGCTATAGCATATTTATTTTACGCTAATAAAGGTGAATTTGTTAACTTATAGAAGGCCTAGCCAAAATTTAAAGATGTATTTGTTAATCAGAAGAGCAATTTGGCAAAACATTTTGTCACTCGGTTCCAATCGGGTCTGGTCTAGACCCGGACCTGTTAAGGTACGAATTGGGTCTAGGTCTTTTTGTCATCGGGTCCATTCGGGTTTGGGTATGCTTGTTCTCGGGTCTGTTCTGGTCCGGGCCCAAAAAGATCTCTTCTACCCACTGCATGCAGATGCGCAGGGGTGTCCTGTCCATTCAAATCCCAGTCCCATTATAATTTTTTATTTATCTTTACATTTTTGTCGTTTAGCAGACTTACAGACTTAAAATTAATGCATTAATCTTAAACCTAAAATCACCAACAGGGGTCAAAAACATTATCTATTTTGTATACTAGTGGTGCATGGCTAAGCTGAAAATGTGGACTCAATCGTAAAATTTGTGATAAAAGCACCAATTTTGGCACAGGTGTAGATGTATGTACCCTGAAAAGATATACAGTGCATTTGGAAAGCATTTGGAAAGTATTCAGACTCCTTGACTTTTTCCACATTTTGTTACGTTACAGCCTTATTCTAAATTGTATTAAATCCTATTTTTTCTCATCAATCTACACACAATGCACCATAATGACAAAGCAATAACAGTACATTTTTTCTTTTTGCAAATGTATAAAATACAAAAAAATTAAATGTCACATTTACATAAGTATTCTGACCCTTTACTCAGTACTTTGTTGAAGCACCTTGGGCAGTGATTATAGCCTCAAGTCTTGTTGGGTATGACTCTACAAGCTTGGCACACCTGTATTTGGGGAATTTCTCCCATTCTTCTCTGCAGATCCTCTTAAGCTCTGTCAGGTTGGATGGGGAGTGTCGCTGCACAGCTATTTTCAGGTCTCTCCAGAGATGTTCGATCGGGTTCAAGTCCGGGCTCTGCCTGGGTCACTCAAGGACATTCAGAGACTTGTCCCAAAGCCACTCCTGCGTTGTCTTGGCTGTGTGCTTAGGGTCGTTGTCCTGTTGGAAGGTGAACATTTGCCCCTGTCTGAGGTCCTGAGCGCTCTGGAACAGGTTTTCATCAAGGATCTCGCTGTACTTTGCTCCGTTCATCTTTCCTTCGATCCTGTCTAGTCTCCCAGTCCCTGCTGCTGAAAAACATCCCCACAGCATGATGCTGCCACCACCATGCTTCACCGTAGAGACGGTGCCAGGTTTCCTCCAGATGTGACGCTTGGCATTCAGGCCAAAGAGTTCAATCTTTGTTTTATCAGACCAAAGAAACTTGTTTCTCATGTTCTGAGAGTCTTTTAGCTGTCATTTGGCAAACTCCAAGCGGGCTGTCATGTGCCTTTTACTGAGGAGTGGCTTCCATCTTGCCACTTTACCATAAATGCCTGATTGGTGGAGTACTGCAGAGATGGTTGTCCTTCTGGAAGGTTCTCCCATCTCCACAGAGGAACTCTGGAGTTCTGTCAGAGTGACCATCGGTTGTTGGTCACCTACCTGACCAAGGCCTTTCTCCCCCATTGTTCAGTTTGGCCAGGCGGCCAGCTCTAGAAGATTCTTGGTGGTTCCAAACTTCTTCCATTTAAGAATGATGGAGGCCACTGTGTTCTTGGGGACCTTCAATGCTGCAGAAATGTTTTGGTGCCCTGCACCAGATCTGTGCCGACACAATTTTGTCTCAGAGCTCTACGGACAGTTCGTTCATCCTCATGGCTTGGTTTTTGCTCTGACATGCACTGTCAACTGTGGGACCTTATATAGACAGGTGTGTGCCATTCCAAATCATGTCCAATCAATTGAATTTACCACAGGTGGACTCCAAACATGTTGCAGAAACATCTCAAGGATGATCAATGGAAACAGGATGCACCTGAGTTCAATTTCAAGTCTCATAGCAAAGGGTCTGAAAACTTATGTAAATAAGGTATTTCTAAAAAACTGTTTTCGCTTTGTAAATATGGGGTATTGTTTGTAGATTGATGAGGAAAAAAAATATTAAATCAATTTTAGAATAAGGCTGTAACGTAACAAAATGTGGAAAAAGTCAAGGGGTCTGAATACTTTCTGAATGCACTGTAGATATGAGGCCACCGCAGATGTGGTCCCTGGGGGGTGTGGCAGCCAGTAAAACAAATAAATAAACATTTAATTACATTTAGATTCCAGTCAATGTCTCTATATCAACTTGAGAGTCATCTTTCAGATGCAATTGGAAATGTGTTTATAGCCCACAGCGTTCCAAAGTTAGACCTAAAAGTCTGATGACTCCTGTGACCATATCGCCTATAACACCCATCTCGGTGGCTATCTTAGGTCATACCGGTATGTCAGATTACCAGTCACATTCTGTTAACCTCTTATGGCTAGGGGGCAGTATTTTCACAGCTGGATAAAAAACGTACCCGATTTAATCTGGTTACTAATCCTACCCAGTAACTAGAATATGCATATACTTATTATATATGGATAGAAAACACCCTAAAGTTTCTAAAACTGTTTGAATGGTGTCTGTGAGTATAACAGAACTCAAATGGCAGGTCAAAACCTGAGAGATTCCTTTACAGGAAGTGGCCTGTCTGACCATTTCTGGAACTTCTTTGCCATCTCTATCTTTTACTAAGGATCTCTGCTCTAACGTGACACTTCCTACGTCGTCCATAGGCGCTCAGAGCCCGGGAAAAACCTGAATGTCGTCATCCCAGCCCCAGGCTGAAACACATTATCGCCTTTCTCAAGTGGCCGATCAAGGGACTGTGAGCTTAGGCGCGTGACCTGACCCCGTCTTTGTGATTTTTTTCCTCTGTTTGCCGAAAAGGAGATTCCCGGTCGGAATATTATCGCTTTTCTACGAGAAAAATGGCATAAAAATTGATTTTAAACAGCGGTTGACATGCTTCGAAGTACGGTAATGGAATATTTAGAATTTTTTTGTCACGAATTGCGCCATGCGCGCGACCCTTCTTTACCATTTCGGATAGTGTCTGGAACGCACAAACAAAACGCCGCTATTCGGATATAACGATGGATTATTTTGGACCAAACCAACATTTGTTATTGAAGTAGCAGTCCTGGGAGTGCATTCTGACGAAGACAACAAAGGTAATGAAACTTTAGTAATAGTAAATCGGAGTTTGATCAGGGCTAAACTTGGTCGGTGTCTAAATGGCTAGCCGTGATGGCTGGGCTATCTACTGAGAATATTGCAAAATGTGCTTTCACCGAAAAGCTATTTTAAAATCGGACATATCGAGTGCATAGAGAGTTCTGTATCTATAATTCTTAAAATAATTGTTATGTTTTTTGTGAACGTTTATCGTGAGTAATTTAGTAAATTCACCGGATGTTTGCGGGGGTTATGCTAGTTCTGAACGTCACATGCTAATGTAAAAAGCTGGTTTTTGATATAAATATGAACTTGATTGAACAAAACATGCATCCATTGTATAACATAATGTCCTAGGGTTGTCATCTGATGAAGATCATCAAAGGTTAGTGCTGTATTTAGCTGTGGTTTTGTTTTTTTGTGACATTATATGCTAGCTTGAAAAATGGGTGTCTGATTATTTCTGGTTTGGTACTCTGCTGACATAATCTAATGTTTTGCTTTCGCTGTAAAGCCTTTTTGAAATCGGACAGTGTGGTTAGATAAAGGAGAGTCTTGTCTTTAAAATGCTGTGAAATAGTCATATGTTTGAAAAATTGAAGTTTTTGTATTTTTGAGGAATTTGTAATTCGCGCCACGCCTATCATTGGATATTGGAGCAGGTGTTCCGCTAGCGGAACGTCTAGATGTAAGAGGTTAAGGTCCCCAAAGCACACACATCCCTGGGTCGCTCGTCTTTTCAGTTCGCTGCAGCTAGCGACTGGAAAGAGCTGCAACAAAACACTCAAACTGGACAGTTTTATCTCAACATCTTCATTCAAAGACTCAATCGTGGACAGTCTTACTGACAGTTGTGGCTGCTTTGTGTGATGTATTGTTGTATCTACCTTCTTCTACCTTCGGGGTGGCAGGTAGCCTAGTGGTTAGAGCGTTGGACTTGTAACTGAAAGGTTGCAAGATCGAATCCCCAAGCTGACAAAGTAAAAATCAGTCATTCTGCCCCTGAACAAGGCAGTTAACCCACTGTTCCTAGGACGTCAAATAAGAATTTGTTCTTAACTGACTTGCCTAGTTAAATAAAGGTAAAAAATAAATAAAAATGATTGCCCTTTGTGCTGTTGTCTGTTCCTAACAATGTTTCTGAGTATCACAGAAACACCACACTTTGAATTAATAACTTGACTAGAAATGTGTGAAAGTTTAAAAATATATGCTTATTTTGGGGCATTTAAACCATTTACTTGTGTTAGAAAAGGTTAATAAAATAAGGAGTGTTACTGTTTGACAGAAAGTGTCATTTTGCCATCATTTCCAATTGTGTAAAAAAATTACTCCTTTTGGTGCTTTTAGGGGTCGAAATACATTATGTTGGTGCTTTTAGTGTGAGCTAGACGAGACAACCACATATCACAGTCATGGCAAGTACATTTTCCCTCAATAAAGCAGTTATCAGCAAAGTCCGTGCTAGTCGACACCCTGCTCAGGGAGTGAGAATTGTTGTTGGTCTGACCCATGGCACTATGCCAGGTTCTGGTCTGTTACCCAGGCAACAAGGAAGTGGTCCTCTATAAACTTTTTAAAAGAGCATAGTCAGAGTTGGTCTCCTGCCTTATTCTTTACCACAGGGACCACGGACAGTGAGTTTATCTTTGATCTGATCTTATTGAAATGTACTATGTTATGATCAGCACTACTATGTAACCATGTTCTGCCTATTGAGGTACAAATGTTAGATGTTTGGACAGAAAACAAAGATAGTAGAGAAACCTGACTCCACCCAGTCTAATGATACATCAATAATAAACCTGATCTTTGCTCAGAATAACATCACATCAGTCTCTGGGTACACAGACACCAACTGCAAGACCTGCTGAATGGGTTTTATTGTGATTAGATCCCCATAGGGTTTTTATTCAGACTCAATCTAATATCAAGTTACAGACTGGTATTACATCATTCCTTATTCTTTAGGGCAGGGATCTCAAATAGGCGGACCGCGGGCCAAATACGGACGATTTTATTTGGCCCCCTAAGTTCTGAGCAAAGAATAAACACATTACTGTAAAATCACCAGGAAATCAGCTCAAAGTGATTTTAAATGATTTATAATGATGTTCCGGCCCCCCAACCCTCCACTCAAGAACAAAATAGGCCCACGGCTGAATCTAATTGGGAACCCCTGCTTTAGGGTAAGAGACCATCACAGACTTGTGTCATTGAAAACCAAAATAATTTCAACGTTATCTCTTAACCCTTGAGTCGAAGCCTTTAAGAACTAAACATGATTACAATGTTGCGCAAACATTGTGCTGCATCATGCACTCAAAACTATCATACAAATACATTCATAGGAATGTGTATGGTCATTATAACATGTTCATCAAATTATAACATTTAGGTTAAAGGGAAATGTATGAATTTCTGACAACACCCATATGGAATTGGAAAAATGACTTCTACAGGACTTTTTTGCTCCGTAAGCAGGAGAGTTGTTGTTTTAATAGCTCAGAATGAAGTGCTGTGAAAATTACTTCCCTGCTATGAGCTCAGAGTGGTTCACTTCACAGGAACGCTCAGTCAATGTGTCACGTCCTGACCATAGTAAGAGGTTATTTTCTATGGTAGAGTAGGTCAGGGCGTGACAGGGGATGTTTTGTGTTTTTCTGTTTTAGTTGTAGTTTTTCTATTTCTATGTTTTTTGGGGGGAGGTTGATCTCCAATTGGAGGCAGCTGGTCCTCGTTACCTCTGATTGGAGATCATATTTAAGTAGGGGTTTTTCTTCCTGGGTTTTGTGGGTGATTATATTTTGAGTAGTGTTTGTTTCTCCTCTGCTTCACGGTTTGTTGTTTTGTCAAATTCAGTTATTTATGTTTTGAAAGGTTTCACGGATTTAATAAAATGTGGAACTACAAACACGCTGCACCTTGGTCCGCTCCTTTTGACAGCCGTGACAGAATCACCCACCAAAAAAGGACCAAGCAGCGTGCCCAGGAGGAGCAGGGATCCTGGGCTCGGGAGAAGAGGGAATGGAGGACGTCCTGGACCTGGGAGGAGGTAATGGCAGGGGACAAGACCCTGCCATGGAAGCAGGTGGAAACGGCGCAAGCGGAACGGCGATGCTATGAGGAGCTAGCCCAACGACGGAAGCCCGAGAGGCACCCCCCAAAAAAATTGGGGGGGGGGGGCACACAGGGAGTTTGGCAGAGTCAGGGTGGAGACCTGAGCCAACTCCCCGTGCTTACCGTAGGGAGCAAGTGACGGGGCAAGCACCGTGTTATGCGGTGATGCGCACTGTGTCGTCAGGGCGCACTCACAGGCCGGTGCGATCTGTGCCCGCGCCTTGCAGTTGTCAAGCTGGGTTGAGCATCCAGCAAAGACGGGTTGTGCCAGCCATAAGCTCCAGACCTCCAGTGCGCCTCCACGGCCCAGTATATCCTGTGCCTCCTCTCCGCACTCGCCCTGAGGTACGTGTCATCAGCCCGGTGCCACCTGTATCGGTCCCACGCATCAGACCTCCAGTGCGCCTCCACAGCCCAGTACGTCCTGTGCCTCCTCCCCGCACTCGACCTGAGGTGCGTGTTACCAGTCTGGCGCCACCTATGCCAACCCACACATCAGACCTCCAGCGACGCTCCCCAGTCCAGAGCCTCCAGCGATGGCCTACAGTCCGGAACCTCCTGAGAAGTTCCCCTGCCCGGTACCTCCAGCGGCGGCCTGCAGCCCAGAACCTCCAGCAATGATCTACAGTCCAGAGTTACTGTCACGTCCTGACCATAGTAAGAGGTTATTTTCTATGGTAGAGTAGGTCAGGGTGTGACAGGGGGTGTTTTGTGTTTTTCTATGTTTTAGTTCTAGTTTTTCTATTTCAGTTTTTTTGGGGGTTGATCTCCAATTGGAGGCAGCTGGTCCTCGTTACCTCTGATTGGAGATCATATT
Organism: Salmo salar; assembly: GCF_965601325.2. Taxonomy (NCBI): domain Eukaryota; kingdom Metazoa; phylum Chordata; class Actinopteri; order Salmoniformes; family Salmonidae; genus Salmo; species Salmo salar. Next base: position 26,566,174 of record NC_138316.1, on the reverse strand, counting down.
TAAGTAAGGGTTTTTCTTCCTGGGTTTTGTGGGTGATTATATTTGGAGTAGTGTTTGTTTCTCCTCTGCTTCACGGTTTGTTGTTTTGTCAAATTCAGTTATTTATGTTTTGAAAGGTTTCACGGATTTAATAAAATGTGGAACTACAAACACCCTGCACCTTGGTCCGCTCCTTTTGACAGCCGTGACACAATGAGCCAGCTCTGTGAGAAATCAACAGGTGACCCTCCTGGAGAACAAAACCAACAATGTTCCCTCATCACCCACCATGGCAGCACTACCACACACACACACAGCTGAATGTGTGGGGTTACCAACTCCCTCAAAAGAATTTAAAAACCAGCTCAAACCAAAATGAATCAGTGGTAAATGGTATGTGATGTATCACCAAGCTAGATAGAATGCTACAACACTGACTATGTCCAAAAATAGTTTTAAAGTGTGCTGGTCGTGGTCAGTTTCCACACCGCCTGGTACTCAGCCACCTTGCCCTGGGTGTGTGGGAATTGCACACCCCCATCACCACTGCTGCAACACTTTACTTAGCCCGCTGCGTCTATTTCAGAAAAATGTGCATGAAACAATCCCCCAACCCCCATCTCTCACACACACACCTTGCCTGCAAATGCCCAGGAAAGAACGCCTACATGCTTAATCTGTATTTATTCAATTAGAACCCAGAGCAGCAGCATTTCTCCTAAATGACCTCATCTCAGTAATCAAAACCGTGCTCAGAATGTAAGAGAGGAGAGAGGGGGTAGAGAGGGCAAAAAAGAAAGAGCACTTAAGTACTCACTGTTTAGGTGTCTTTAACCTCTGATCATACTGGTCTGTATCTAATCCTTCATGACTCTATCAGGCTGGATACCGTGCTCTCCCACTGAATCACACAGCAGGGAGTCAACTCCAGCAGAAATGAAAGAGTCAGTGATAAGGGCTAATATTAGCAGCTGTGTGTTCATGCAACACCATGCTTTACTACTGTCATCCAGTCTGGCGAGAAGATAACATTTCACTCCCACAGGTGCCATGGTTGCTAATGATAACTTCCACAAAGGAACCATAGCAGAAATGTTGTTCATACCATCGGCCAAACAAATGAGTGACATTAGATATGAGATCAAATGGCTCGAACCCCACCACCCCACATTGAGTCATGTTTTCCATCTGTTGAATAACACTCTGTGTCCCAAAACTTGTCAGATGACTCAATGTTATGTCACCTTTCTGCCATTCTACTCACTGGCTTGGCTTGGCTGTGTCTTTACTTCAACTACTCCCAGTGATGATGACCTGTTATTGTAGAGAGTGACATCATCCTCCCTGCACTGTAAAAGGACCCTCACTTCAGCCATTGTGTGACTAGTCTAGTATACACTACAACGGTTTCAGTAACTAGGTTTCCATCCAATTGGTGACAGATTTTCATGAGAATATTCTAAAGTACAGTGGTGTGTTTCCACCAAATTGACTTGTTTCAGATAAAATCAGTGCGTGATGACATAGTGCACGCTTAAGTTTTCATGTACCGAATAGAAATCTAAATGTTTGCATCACATTTTCAACTCTACCTATAGTTTTGTCACAAAAAAACGATTGTGTTAAATTCAAAAATGTGTCTACTCTGGTCTTGACATGTGCGCTCTATCCAACAGCTCACAGATACAGTACGGGTAGACTGTGCAGGGGGGCTAGTCTATATGATGAGATTATTATGGATAAGAGCGGGAATGTTTGTATTGTCAAAACGGCAGTCAAGCATCGATCACCAGAATCAGACCCTCGATATTTATTGGAAAGGAGCATCAAGATCATTGTGCACTTTCACCACCCTGTGAAGTTCATCATTTATTTAATCTGTAGCCTAATAAACTGCATATTTGCGCATAAAGGTATTTTCACCTCCATTTCTCGCATTATTAATTTTGCCGACACAAAAAGATCCCACCAAGTCGAACGAACTATTGATCTGTCGACATTTATAAAACTTCCTGTTTCCATCACAGCTGTCGTGATTTTTTTTATAAGGTATGATTTTACTCGCATAAAAACTGTGGATGGAAACATGGTTACTGAGCCAAGAAAGTTTTTTTGTTGTTCATCCCACTCAAATTGGGCCAAGACAGTATGCTTAATAGGATAGAGGCTTTACATTTCTCTATAGATTCAAATGTATCTCTGTAATCCCTTTACTGTAAAAAGGGCATCAGGTTTTTTTTCACCAATAAATCTTATCTAATTCCATCAAGTGCACACTATAACACACACAATCACACCCACAAGCCACGTCAGTTGGGCAGGCTGGGGCTCATGTTTTCCTTTACAAATCTAGGAGGTCCATAGAAAATGAACAGGAGTGGAGGGACTTCCTTTTCCAAAGGCGCTGATTCCGGCTGTTCCATGGTCATTAACCCAACATGACTCAGACAACACTCCGTCCCCCACCCCAACTGACCCTCCACCCCCTCCACAGATCTGGATGGGAAAGTCTGGACTCAACAGCCAGCTGTGAGGCTTTCCCCCTGGAAGCCGACTTCTAGAAAACTCTAATAGGATGTAGGCGCTTTCCATGATGTCAACATTCTACACATTATCAAATTCCTTTTTTCCCCCCTTTACATCCACAGACATATACAAAATAAATAAGAAAAGGAATGCAGTCAACGCACCAACTACAATTTTGACTAGATCTTGCCTACAAGGTGAATAGCAAAGTGACAACCAAATGGTTGGCATAAAACACTGTAATGGTGCTCAGCCAAGTATAGAACTTCCTTTGCCTTTTTAGGGGCTATGAATCACCCAGTAATAGATGAATGATATTGGTTACTAAGCTCAAGCACTTGTTTGGCCAGCTGCAATGGTGCACAAATAAAACAGAAGAAACCTAAATGCTGCAGGGCCAGGCAGTGTGTCACTGAGTCCCCCACACACACTGCCCAGGATATTAACCTGCTGTAACATTCTGCTAAAGTATGTGTGTTCTCCCAAAAGCACTGTCTGAAAGACCCCTGGCCCTCTCTCTCTCAGCTCAGGGCTCTGGCTGGGCCATCGGTGAGTGACATCCCATCCCACCCTCCAACTTCTGTGGTTTAGATCTTGGATCAGATTGCTTGGGCTGGGTGAGGATCCAGAGTCTATGACCAGGGATCATCAACTAGATTCAGTCACGGGACAATTTTGTCTTGAGCGGATGGTCAGGGGGCCAGAGCATAGTTAGAAACAATTTGTAGAATGCAGATTGACCGCAAGAGGCCAAACAGCTATAATATTTGACAAAAAAATATATATATATTTCAAGCGTTGCTTACATTTGTATACAATCACATAGATCTCTCTATTATGTGTGAGAATACTTTGGAAAATATTTCCAAAATTAAAATCACTTGGAGCTGATTCCTGGTGTTTTTACAGTATTTTATGTCCAACAAGCGGCGCCACTAGTTGGGGAACCCTGCTATAGACTACGTATGCAGAGCATATAGGCCTTTAATACTGCACTCATTTCTCACAGATTTGACATTCTGTATATATTGGGAATTCCTTTGCATTTTGGATGTCAAGGGACAAATAAGAGGTTAATGCTCATCTAAAAGATATGGTTGCACATTATTATGTTATACTGCTATTCACAATGAACACAGTTGTGGTATGGTTATTATAAAGAGGAATAAAGAGTGTTGATCAAGACTGGATTGGACATATTCTGAAATGCTAAGTGCATACAAAAAAAGAGTCTTATTTCCCAAATGAATGTTCTTTAGTGAGTGCGGACTGACCTGCAAATTTCAACTAAAGGCTCCAAAGGCACCGTTGCCATGACAAAGTAATCATCCAGAAAATATTTGTGAACTGCTGATCGCTGAGCTGCATACAGTCTTCTTCTACCTACCCTATATTCTACTCATCTTGTTAACAAACAACAATCTTGTTGCTTAAACAAAATGTAATAACCAGTCTATTATCTTGGTGTTACTGTCCTATCAGTATTATTAGTTTCATATCACATGGTAATTAATCACATTACTGACTCATTACACTGTAATAAGGAACTTGTACTGCGGTTTACTGTTCCCTATCCCTACTGGAACAAGTCAACACTGCATGTTTCCTTGTTTGGACCAAAACGCAAGTTTTTGCTAAAAATACTAAAGGACTTTGAAGTGTTTATACAATACTTAGCCTACTGTTCCATTCCAAAGAAGAATAGGGTCAGAATGGCTGAACCGTGGTACAGTAATCTGATCTGACCAATATCCATGGTATACATTTAATGAGCTTTCTGAAACCTTATTAGACCTTCAGATCACAACAAAATCCCCAAGCAGCACTTGCTGCCCCACTATTGTCTCAGTCACTTTAGACATGCAGCTGCCCACCTCCAGGCTAGTCTCCTGGAATTAGGACCTGGCATTATAGACTCCTGAAGACACAAAGAGGATTCCAAAGCGTGTCCACTCATTCTCAGTTACACTTTTATGAGCACCTTCACCAAGAAACTAACTGTGAATATAAAGGTTTTGATAGTGAAAGGGGACAAAGAGTTAAAAGTGTGGGTACCTATGGACAACACACTGTGTGTGTTGGAATGCCATTGACAAGGCTATAAAGGACAACTGTGGCTGGGCAATGGCTGCTTGGGCCACTGGCTTTAACAACAACTGTCTTTAGCAGCAGCTGTCATTGCTCTGCAACTGTTTGAGCAACAAAAGGGATTGATCAAGATTCACACATGATATCAATGTTAGAGAAAGGCATACATGTAGGGATATTCTCTGTAATTAATATGCTTACAGTTATGGATGTGTAGGAATTTCTTTATATCATAGTCTGATTCACTTAGATTTTTTTGGATCCAAATGAAGGTTAATTAGTCTGTTGGCTAAACCGTTATTAGGCCAATAGGCATATTCATTGTCTGATAATGAACATTGTCTACACGAATAAAAATGGTAGGCAATACCTAATGGGTATGATGGAAAATGCGTTCAATGTGAGTTTACATAGGGGTTTTGTTTCAGATTTATGCTTTCAAGTACAGCAGGCCCAGAAATGCTGAAAGACGTGTTATATTGTAGCCAACAATTATAGACTGATATAGCGCTGCACCGGGCAGGACGATCCACCCAAATATAGATACAAAACAAGAGAGATGTTGACAACTCAACTTTGCAAATAAGTATTTTTTACAGATTGTACAGGTAGCCGAATATTATAATACTTAGGTTATACAGTTTTAAATCAGAGTTCAGCCTAAATCACAATTGTGAGACTATTTATTGCACAGTTACTTTCCATAGCCCAGCGAGATTACGTTGCCAATCGGCGTTATTCATTGTACTGACAAATAGGCTTAAAGTAAAAATTGTATCTAACACAATTTCAAGTGTTTTTACAGAATATGTTCTGTGCTAAACAGGCCTCAGCGAATGTAGCCCACTATTGCGAGAAGAAAATGAACTAAACCCCAGCATACACTTGTGGGATCCCCATTCGCAACACCTCAGCCAGCCTCCCTCCAGATTCCCAAACATTCCGTGCAAAGTGGCTGGAGAAACGGCCGACTATTTACTAACCTGGATAAATTGTATAGTTAGGGCTGACTTTCCGACACCACCACCTCCAACCACAACCAGTCGATACTTCTCCTGCACCGAGCCGTCCTTCCACCCTGCCATCGAGGACACACTTCTGCACTCGCCGCTGTCTGAACACCAGTACTGAGGAGACACCCACTTTTCAGTGAAAGGCCTTCAGTTGAAAAATGGAACGAAGGAAAATCGCGAGCCTAAATAGACTGAAATGATAACTGCGTCTACAATCCGTTCCAGACTAGAGGAATTAACGGTGCTGCTCACTGAGCTACGGGCGACCGAGTCCATACGCTCTCAACAGCGTTGCTAACCACTGCGTTTTTAAGATGTGAAACAGAAAGGAGTAATCAGTTAGTCCAGTACAAATGTCCGTCGCTAGGGGCACTTTACTTCTCATGAGTAGCATCGACTAAAGGGGTATTTAAATACTACCATTGTAGAATACTCACTTTACGACTTATGTTCCTTTCAGTTAGGGCTTACCATTGTTTTCTTTACCATTGTTTTCTTTATGTGCTGTGCCAATAAGAACATTTATAAGCATTCATTTTGGCCTTGCACAGACTATCCTCAGTAGGCTACAATGAGGTCATGCAGTATTAATGTCCATGTTAGCGTAATTAACAGTATCCACCATCCAGCCCACACATGGATGGATGGTGATTGTAATGGATTTCATACTTTCAGCTATCATTAATCTGTGATGGTCTGGATGATCAATAAGCCTATCTTCCAAGTAGCACATCATTGTTAGTGGGAAAGACACGTTTAGTCTGGCCTGGAGGGATGGCTTTTGGCTAATTTCCATGTATTACCTTAAAAAATGGGAAGATATGCTGCTGCTTGACACTGTCTGTTTTCCACAGCTGTGGAGCGCTATCCTCACAGACAGCTTTGGCCAATATCAAGGCCCCCAGAGTGAGAGCTTTCACACAAAGGCACGTTGTCCACATATTTATATGTTCTTAATTCCATTCCTTTACTTAGATGTGTGTGTATTGGGTATATGTTGTGAAATTGTTAGATATTACTGCACTGTCGGAGCTAAGAACACAAGCATTTTGCTACACCCGCAACAACATCTGTTAAACACGTGTATGTGAATAATTAAATGTGATTTGATTTGATTTGACTTCAAGTGTGTGTGTGTGTGTGTGTGTGTGTGTGTGTGTGTGTGTGCGTGTGCGTGTGTGTGTGTGTGTGTGTGTGTGTGTGTGTGTGTGTGTGTGTGTGCGTGTGCGTGTGCGTGTGTGTGTGTGTGTGTGTGTGTGTGTGTGTGTGTGTGTGTGTGTTTGTTAGGGCTGTCAGGGCTGACTGAGTTCTTCTATTCTGTAGCAATGGCATGCATGCGTGACCACAGTGATCTTGGTGACGCACACAAGTGGGTTTATATCTGAGTTTCTGGAAGGACCTAAATGTTATATAGCCCCCAGCCAGCGTATAGCAATACTTTATGCAATACTGGTGCATGTGTTTACATATCTACACTAAACAGAAATATAAACGCAACAAGGTGTTGGTCCCATGTGTCATGAGCTAAAATAAAAGATCCCAGAAATTGTCCATAAGCACAAAAAGCTGATTTCTCTCAAATGTTGTGCACACATTTGTTTACATCCCTGTTAGTGGGCATTTTATAATTTGTCAAAATAATCCATCCAACTGACAGGTGTGGCATGTCAAGAAGCTGATTAAACAGCATGATCATTACACAGGTGCACCTTGTCCTGGGTAGAATAAAAGGCCACTCTAAAATGTGCAGTTTTTTCACAACACAATGCCACAGATGTCTCAAGTTTTGAGGGAGTGTGCAATTTCCATGTTGACTACAGGAATGGTCCACCTGAGCTTTTGGTAGAGAATGTAATGCTTATTCCTCTACCATAAGACACCTCCAATGTTGTTTTAGAAAATTGTAGAGACCACGTGTCACGACGCCAGCCCAGGACCTCCACATCCGGCTTCTTCACGGGATCGTCAGAGGAGGGGAGGGGGATGCTGAAGAGTATCTCTGTCTGTAATAATTCTGATTGGCTGGGGGGGCTTATGCCCCCCCAGGCCCACCGATTGCTGCGCCCCTGCCCAGTCATGTGAAATCCATAGATTAGGGCCTAATTCATTGATTTCAATTGACTGATTTCCTTATATGAACTGTAACTCAGCAAAATCTTTGAACAGTAGATATGATTTTCCTTCATTTTCCCTCTGTCTACTCCCAGGAGGGCTATTCAGCAAGATGTTGTATTTTAGACTCCTGAATGAACAAATTCCAATTGACTCCCACTCTGCAATGTAGTGCCAGAGGCATTTGAGGAATTTAAATGAACTGCTGAAATCACAGTCCACACAGCCTGTGGGGTAGCTGAGGAACAACAGGGGCGGTGCACGAGTCCCACTCTTCAGGAAATATGGCTTGTTAAGTATGTTTCAGTAGGTCACTTAATGGCTCTGTACCTATGTTATATTTACAGCTCTGAAATCCTTATGTCGACAAAGTTAAAACGGTGAGGCTAAAGGGGAGTTCTGGGTTGAAAAAGGGGAGAGATATTTGTAATGGAAGAACTCTTGTTGATTTACTGCATTGTTTGGGTCTCTTTTTTCCATTCAGTCATTGTGATACCACACAAGCAGGGAAGTTCAACAAAAATATGTGAATCACTGAAAAATGTGAGTCATTCATAATTTCTCTCCGATAACTATACTGTGTAGTGTCGTATGTCTGCAGATTTTAGGGTGAGATGAGGACTTGAGAGGAAAGGGACTTAATGATTCATCATGGGTTTTGTTTGTTACTGTCTGAACTCTTCACTATAGGCCTAAAATCGTGTTTTTCAAACTCTTTTCTTACAAGCAATCATAATTTCACAGTAATGATGCCTTTAAACATGCCTCTCAATATGAGAATCTAATGGAAATGTGGTCATCAAATTCAGAAGACGTGCGTCAAAGTCAGAAAATGTGCGTGAAGTGCTCACATTCTAAATCTTTCCATACAAGGCAAAACGTGATGTAATTTCCTTTCCAAGAAGCGAGGGAAATTTTGAGTGTCTATTCCACTGGAGAAGTTTTATATAATGGTGAGGTGGGAAAGGCAGTCAAAGCAATGTAAATGTATGTGACTGCGATTAGAAATTGACAAGGGATTTGGATTTCATGCTGATCTTTCACCATTTCAATACATGGCAAAGACTGATCTCACACAGCACGTTGATTGTGTTCACTCCACATTTGTATGACTTGAAATTTGGGACTGGCACAAACATACATTTTCACTTCATTGATGCAATTACTTGCAATTTACAGAAGCAATAACTTTTTTCCACAAACCTTTAAGTTTTACTTTCAAGGAATTTGCATGCATCGGATACAATAACCACTTCGATGAGTCATTATCTGTAGTATAAAGACAATAATGGGACATGAGATCAGCTAAGCTGCTTATTCACAGGCAGCCCAATTCAGATCATTTGTTTGGTCAAATGACCAATTAGTGGTAAAAACATAAGAATTGGGCTGCCTATGTAAACACAGCCGTAGTGGATGGAATGTGAATTCAAACTGCATCCATATTTCATGATTTAGTCTATGACATTTCATGTAACTTTACTGTCATAACATTTGGCAACAGCGTAGTTAAGGGATGGTGGATCGGAAGTTTTTCCTACCTCGCGTTCCTTTAGTGTGAGTAAAGAACGACTGAATACGCAAACAGAACATCGTCTGAAATGTTGGGAGTATGTTTTGTTATATATGTAATGTTTATTGAAAATGAAAGAAAGGCCAGGGATATCACTTGGAGGACAATAAGAGGGAGTTTCTTCCTGACACAGGAGGTGTAAAACCATTTCTCATACACACATAGAACAGTACTTAATCAAAATGGCCATCAAAAAAATATTGTAGCGCTTTATGGCCAGAGACAGACGAGAATAGAGAGGACTAGCAGAAAGCACATTTCTTTGCAGATGAATCTTGTCCAGTGATGTGGAGTTCTCAGTTGGACCGCTGGTTTTCAGTTCACTTTATACAGATGTTTTTTTCTGGGAAAGGTTGATCTTGTCACCCAGACTCAACGCCATACCCTGTAGAGAGAAGGGAAGTGTTACTTGCAATGTATAAACTTTAATAAACAATTCCACCCCGATGTTTGCATTATTCTATCATTACTACTTGCACTACGTTTGAAAAATGTTTGCATCCCAAATGGCAACCCATTTGCAAAAGTAGTACACTATATAGGGAATAGGGTGCATTTTGGGATGTAGTCTGAGTGTGGAGTGAGTTTCTCACCTGGCTCTTGGCCCGGATGCGGATGTGTCCGTTGACAGGGGCATCAGGACCCAGGTGGATGGGCTTCTCAATGCTGACGTTGGCCAGGGCGTCTTCACCGAAGATGGAGCGGGCATACAGGTTGGCAGCCATGAAGCCACAGAAGCCAGAAAGTGCCTGGTTGTAAGGACAGACAAGGTTGTGTGAGTGAGCATCACATGCATTACTACCTATTTGACCCAGTAGTATGAAATGTGCTGAGTTTGCTGAAGATAGGGCTATGACAAGAGAGAGTCAAGCTCATCTTAACTGTCTAAATCCATCAGTGGATTGATGAAGAACTTGAAACAAAAGAAATAGGTACATATTGCCTGTATCTCGCAAGGGGCCCTTTTCTTTTTAAACGGATTGATTCAATCAGATAATTATAAAAAGACATTTAGAAATCAAATCCTAACACTGTAAAAAAGGTAGCAGCAGCAGAAAAGTTCGACGCTCTGACAACTTCCACTCATTAGCCTTCCCATTTGCCAGGTATTCTGTTCTACACATTATCATCATCATCATCGTCCTATTGATGTAGTTCAAACGGCAATATTCCACGACTACTGTACCTTCTCTGGGGTCAGGCACTTCATGTTGGTGGAGCTGAGGATGTGGTGGAGGTACTCGTTCAGGTCTGCAATGTTGGTGTTCACTGTCACCTAGAATAAACAGTGTTATTACGATCATCCACTGAACACACTAACAAAACAAAACCAAATATGGACAGTTCTCTTATCTAGCGGTAGTACCTTATTCTCCCACTCAAACTCAGCCCACATCTGTCTGAACTCTGCGTCTGTGCACGAGGCTGGCTGGATGTAGTCCATGATGTCAATGTGGATGTCACTGAGGACCACGCAGTTCCTGTCGCTGGCAGCTCCTGATACGTCATACACTGAGACAGAGAGACATTAGAACTGATGTCGTACACGTGGAGTGGAGGCTGGCATCAGATTATTCATGACAAGTACTCTGACAGAAGTTAGAAGTGATCCTCTTACCTATGTTGCCAAATATGATGCCATTCTCTGTGGATGCCACTTTGACGTTAGCCTTGATGTTGGCAAAGTCATGGGGTGCCAGAGTGAGAGGAGAAGGCTTCTCAACCAGCTTGAGGTCACCTGTTGGATTGAAAGGTTGATATCAGCATTAGACATACATCACCTATGGTAAACAACAGAGATTGCCCTGAAACAACCCTTAGTAAGGATGTATGACTCTCCATATAGTCATATGAACTATAGACTAGAACCTCACCCAATGTCGCCAGCTCCAGGGTGCAATTCTGAAGGGTGTCGTTGGTTTGGTTGACGACCAGCACGTCCAGCACAATGTCATACTGGTTGACATGGACATAGGCCTCAGCATAGACTGGGTCTGAGAAACCAGTCAGCTGGGTAACCTGCAATACATCATACACTCCGAATGACATGGTCCTCACCAACCTGTTATTATACAACGGAGCACCTGTCAATAACTACCTCAACAGCACTAATAGCTTAGATGAAAACGTAGATTTCTGAATAGGATCCTGATACAATCCATAGCCTGAACCTAGAAATGTTATATTCATTCCCTCTTTCATAGTCGTTCCTGTGAAACAGACCTAGAAAACACTGATTTCTCTGTTGCTATGACTCACTGTCACGTTAGAAACACAATGCCACCTGCTGGCAACTTGAGGTACATCACACACATCTACTATCCAAAAAGGCACATGACCATGTGATTTCACAAGCACACAATTTTGTAATTCTGTAACAGAACAGTGTGTGTGTCTACTGGGTCCTTGTAGGTGTACCTTGTTGAGTTTGGAAGCCATGGGGTCGTTAGCCTCCTTCTTAAGAGTGGTTCCCATGGCAGCCAGTAAACTGAGCTGGAACTGGTCCTCCTTGGAGGTCGTCTCGTTCTTGGCCGTCAGTTGCATAAAGGAAATGGGGTCGTCTGCCTGCACCAGCACGTTCCGCTTCTCTGACTCTTTCTGTGGATAAGAGCACAGAACACCATCAGCACATAGCAATACAATCCAGCAGTGTCCAAATGGATAAGCAGGCAAGTGAAGGGAGAACTAAAGTATAGCTGACTGAACTGGGAGAAGGCAGTGGTTTAGTGAGAAGAGTGGACTGGAAGCTATGGCCTAGTAATCTAGCAGCCAGCGCTGCTCCTTACCTTCTGAGATAGCTTCTCCTCCTCCAGCCTGACAGTGAGCATGTGAGAAAGGGACTTGCGGCACTCCTTATTAAAGATGTTGTTCATGAGGGGCGAGCACTCGGACAGCACCTTGAGGCACAGCGAGATGCGGTCCACATCGTCGTCTGTGATGGGCTTCTTGGGCAGAGAGGACTTGCCCAAGTGGAGGATGGTGGCCATGATCAGCATAGACTCAGCCACAAAGGACTGAAGGGGAGACGGTGATAGAGCATTATAATCACTTCATGACTTTCAATGGACAGTGAACATGGAACACCTAAATCACAAATTGTTCCACAACTGTTTCAGAAGAGGTTCTATACTTTACATTCTGTCTCTTTCTGTCTTGAACTATGGTGACATATCGCAGGGCCACTTTGGTCAGGGTTGTGGCTAAAGAGGCTGCCACATAGAAGTCTCCGTCCATCAAGAAGCCCCTGAGAGGAGGCCTACAGGGAAAGGGACGACAGTTTCATTGAGTGACATTTCATCCACTTCTGAAAGACAATCACTGCAAGCTAAGAAACTATGTATTTTAGACACAAAAGGTGATTTATTTTACCTGTCTTCTTCCTTCTTTGAGGGTCGGGAGGAGCTGAGGGCGCTCTGCGTGACGTAGGTGCCCATCTCTGTCACCAGTTTGGCTGCTGGCGCTGCGCTCACCTCTTCTTCTGTCTTCCCCTCCCCAGCCTCTTTCTTGATCTCGTTCTCTACTATGGGGATCTGAAAAGGGGACAGACATGAGCCACTGGCATCAAGTATCACTCTGGTATTGAATGCTGAAAGTGAATGAATAATCCATAAGCACACATACATACCTCTCCAAGCGACCTTCGCACTTCTGTCATCACACTCTGAATGTCCTCTTTAGTGCTGCAGTACTCTCCCAGGATCCAAAGCGCTCCTCTGTAGATCCTAACACAGTTTAAAAGATTGGATGTCAGCATAAAAAAAATCTGTAATTCTCCAAAAGCATCCTGTGATTGTCTATTTATATGCAAGCTTGTCAGTCCTGGTCTTACTTGACAGTCCTGATGGCGTGGAAGACTTCCAGCATCTTCTCGATGATGAGGGGCCTCAGGTTGTCGAACCTCTGAATGGCCTCCCTCACAAACTCCAGCACATCAGCCGCCGCTGCCTCGTTAGTGTCACTCAGGAACTCCATCAGCTGAGTGACACACGTATGTCATTTAGAATACATCACAGAGGGCAGAATGACCCTAGCTGTGTTTGATTTCAGTGTGTGAACAGGGTAGACTCACCACAGGAATGACATTGGCCGCCATGTCAGGGAAGCGTACACTGCATGAGTGGAGGGTGCGCACCAGCAGCTGCCTGAATTTATCAGTGTCCTCATGCTCCGTCACGTTGTTGGTCTTAATCACCTCCTTCTTCAGAACTATCACCAACTGGAACACAAACACATAAACACCTTAGTTAGAATAATCATCCTTTTACAAAATAGACAGGAGAGGCGAGTCCACAGAGACAGGAGAGGAGAGTCCTGAGGATGACACCCCCACCTCCTCTACGTTCCGGGATGAGACTAGGTCCAAGGCCAGCTGCAGGGTCTTCTTCCGGACCTCGAGGTCAGGCGTGCTCAAAACACGCAGAATGTCCATCACCAGGTCCTGGGTGGACAGAGAACAGACATGTTAACCAGGTTATTATTACACTTCAAAGACTTACTGGTACCCAACATGGAGCCTGTTCACCAGGAGCAACATTAATGAAAGTGAAGTCGGAGTACCTGGAGAACACGTTCATGAGTGGGATGCTCCTTCAGCTCTATCAGACGATCCAGGACGATCAGCTTCACGTTGTTGTCACTCTCCTTGATGATCAGGTCAATGTAGCACTGGGCAGCAGCCTAGAACAAACACACAAATGCCATTGAAAGACACACAATGCCAGACTAAAATCCACAGCAGTGCCGTGTTGTGTTGTAGATAAGTGAGAGGGGGTACCTTGATGGCAGTGGGTGCGCTGGACAGCGTGACAAGAGTGCCAGCTGCCTCGTACTTGACGGCTGGGCTGGAGGACTGCAACAGGTTGTAGATGCAACGGATGAAGCGGGCACGCTCAGACGGGTTAGCGTGGCACACCTAAACATGGAGGAAACGGAGACATGACAAATAAAAAATGCCAGTACTTACGTGGATATAATCTTCAATAGAAGCGTTGTTTTTTTTTTTACCCTTTTTTCTCCCCAATTTCGTGGTATCCAATTGGTAGTTAGTCTTGTCTCATCGCTGCAACTCCCATACGGACTCGGGAGAGGCGAAGGTCTAGTCGTGTGTCCTCCGAAACACAGCCCAACCAAGCCTCACTACTTCTTGACACAATGCCCACTTAACCCGGAAGCCAGCCGCACCAATGTGTCGGAGGAAACACCGTACACCTGGCAACCATGTCAGCGTGTACGACGCCTGGCTCGCCACAGGAGTCGCTAGTGCGCGATGAGACAAGGACATCCCTGCCGGCCAAACCCTCCCCTAACCCAAACGACGGGTTGGGCCTATTGTGCGCCGTCCCATGGATTCTTTACATATTTCTCAAGAGAGATATCTGGAGGTTTCTAGTGGGAAAATGTCTGAAGGACTCACCTTGTAAATCAACTCCACAATGACCAACTGGAGAATATCTCCAAATGTATGCACTTGATCAATGCAGGTGCTGAGGTAATCCAGAGCTCTGTCCTGCACAGTGGAAATGACCAGTGTTAGTCCCAGACACAGAAAAATGTTGGTGAGCAGTCTCTACTAAAAAAAGTGAAGATGCAATTGACCTGGTCTGCGTGAATGAGCATCATGAAAGCATTTCTCTTGCAGCTGGCATCTTTTTCATTCACAAGGAAATCATGGATCAACTCAGGGGCATCTGGGATAAGATTTTCAAAGTTCCTGAGATGAAAATAAAATTGCTCAAGTAAATGCCATGTTCTCCATTAAGGGTCATAAACAGTCATACGGGACTTCCATATTGTACCACTACAGTAAGTGTACCTGTAGATGGTGTAGATGGCCAGTACAGCATTGCGGCGAACGTAGCTGTGGCGGTGCTCCAGGCAGGCGCGGATGGCGGGCATGAGGGGCTCCAGCAGCTCAGACTCCTTCAACTTGCACAGAAAGCGCAGGGTGGATCCACGGATGAACTCGTTGGGGTGCTGCAAGTCCTGAAACAGACAAACATAACCTTGAATAAGAGTCATTAAATGTAGTCACACGTTATACTTTCTTGTGCTAATTATATAACGTATCTAACATTCAGACATACAGTGACAGTACACTTGTGTAGTATGCTACCATACCTTTCTGTAGGCATCACAGACCAGGATCATCTCCTGAAGCAGCTTGCCATCTGGAGTCGTTTTGGGGACAATCTCCCAGAAGACTAGCAGAAGCTTTTTAATGGTGTGGTCTTGAAGTGGGAGGACAAATCGGATGATGGTCATCAGTAGGCCTGGCAGCTTCTCTCCATTCAGTATCATGATGATTACCTTCTTCAGGGCCTCTGTCTTTGCCTTGATCTCTCCTTTTTCTGATATCAGGAAAAAATAACATTGTATTACTCTTAAAGTCACACTAATCCCAGATCATTCACACTAATAGTTTAGGGGCAGTTAGGTGCCTATTGCCAATGCAGATAGGGTCAACAGAGGATACTTACCCAAGTCTGCTTTGAGACTGACTTCCGATGGAGGTTCGGAGTCATTTGGAACATTGATCAAAGTGTAACAAACGTTCTCTGCGGCTGTCATTTTGCCGGATGGATCGTCTTTCCTCTTGCAGCACCCCAATCAACAAAACTGTTAAGATGATTCCTATTTAGTACCCATCAAGTAATGTTAATGCATAATCCGACAAATGTAAACATAGCTGCTATTACACATAAGTTATTGAACACGATTCGTGCTTTCTAATACTGCACTGCTGTAGTTAAGAAATATGTGGTAGTTAGTCGACACATTCACGTAGACAAGTCAGTTAGCTAGCTTGTACTATAGTAGCTAGTATTTATTTTTATTTTTTTGGAGATAGTAAATGTTATTCATTAACACAGGCCGCCTCGGCTGTTAGTTAGCTAGTATGCTAGTTATTGACAAGTCAATGGCCTAACGAATTATGCAGCTCAATCAGTGATATTCACAAAAAAAAACTGAAATGCAATATGCCAGTAACACTTCACAGAGCCTAGTAAACTAGTCAGACGTTTTGATAACGCAAATAGAGCAAACTCAAAAGCTTGCCGTCCATGACAGCTAGCGTTAGCTTGCAAATGGTGGATGGATACCATAACATATTTGGAATACAATTACCCAAACCAATCTTTCCGCACTTGGTCACGATAGAGAAATAAGCACGTAGCTGCCTTACTGCACGTTTACTATATTTCAAAATAGCCTCAGATGTCGCGTCTGTTATTTACTTGGGCATCTATAAATTGCTCAGATCTTCTCGAGCTGTCCGTTCCCCACTTCCCTGTGACGTGGAAGACTAGCTACTTTCTGAGCCACATCACTGATACAGCAAGTGAAAAGGGACAAATAACCCGGATGTCTAGTCGCGAAGACGAAATTCTAATTATGAGTGTTGCCCAATGTAACAATATTCTATATTGCCTCCATTTATGTACTGATCTGATGCTTTACATGTTTTTGCTACACGTATTTTATACATTTGCCATTTATGGAATATTGAATTGTAGATTTTGTTTATAATTGACCCATCCCCCCATCACTTGGTATGGTCCAATCCAGAAGGTTGACCAAACCACATTATATAAAGCTACCATTTCAGTTGGGTTTGTAAGTAGGTTGTTTTACCAGTGATTATGATTCAATAAATCCATAGTAATCCTGGGTTAGTCATGATGTTTAAACATCTATGTTTTAATTTTTTTGTTCAAAGTTCCTTTTCTTTGAAAACATCCCCCACAAGTGGCCACATAAGAACATAGAATGACAATGCAGTAATGAGAAAAGATAAACGTGATGTTACATTTCTTTTAACTAACCAGACAAGTTCAGAAAAAGTTTGTCTTTAATGACAAAAAAATGAATGCAAACATTGAACCGCTAACAAAAATCATAGATAGTCGACTTGAACATTCACAAGTATAATGGTAATTGTTCTCCATGTTGATACAGGTACAAGTGAGTGTGGGTGGAAATTTGACTGAAGGAATCAGGGATAAGAGCTTTGTCATCTTCACACTGTGTGGGACACACTTTAATCTCAGAGCTCCATGGGCTCTTCTGGCTTCTCTGCTGCCGGCTCGTCGTCTGGCTGGGCAACCTGCAGCAGAACAAGAGGAAAAGGCATGAGCATGGTCAGGTATGGAGATAACTGAATAATGTACCGCCAAGAAACTTATTAAGGCAATAACCGTTCCTCTTGACAAGTTTCCTCAGAGAAAATATTTGTATTCAACATTTGCCAAGTTGTTCTTTACCCTTCTCTGTGGCCTCTCCTCAAGACCTTCAAGGAATGATGCCACATCGCCATCATCGTAGATGGTGAACTCCATGTCCTTGCCAACAATCCCGACAGACACATTCTAAAAGGGCAGACAGTAAGTTGTCAATCTGTGAATTAACTTGTGTAATGAACCCCTACCCTTCTCTCTGAACCCCTCATGAATTTAAAAACACTGGATTAGTGTAAGAATGGCTAGGTGTTTTCACATAGTAGTTATACCAGTCCATCCCATCAGGGGGAGCGAATGAGAGCCCACTTCAGGGTGAGGAGTAGATAATTGGACAGTAGCCTGATGTTAAAGTCTTAAGGTTACTACAAACTTCACTCCGTTGATCTACGTGCATGTGGGTGGAGTGGGATTTTTGGAGCAGGGGATACGTTTTGGTAGCATGATATCCTTGCCGGTCCCACTCCCATTCAAATAAAATCTAATTTAATTTGTCACATACGCCAAATAGAACGGGTGTAGACCTTAGTGAAATGTTTACTTACAAGCCCTTAACCAACAATGCAGTTAAGAAAAATACGTGTTAAGAAAGTATTTACTAAAATAAACTGAAGTAAAAAAATAAAAGAATAGAAAAAAAATAATAAAATAACAGTAACGAGGCTATATACAGGGAGTACCGGTACAGAGTCAATATGCGGGGGCACAAGTTAGTCGAGGTAATTGAGGAAATATTTACATATAGGTAGAGGTAAAGTGACTCACAAGGGGGTGATAGCAAAGTTTTGTAATATTTTATTAGTAGCTAGCTGGCAGCCTGGCTAGCTGGCTTTAAACATAGGAAGCTAGCTAGCTTTTTTAACTTCCCACATCTATCTCCTTATGAAATAAATCAGATTTATAATTAAAACATATGCACTGGCAAATATTCGTATACTTGCAGGTTTAACTACTGATGGGGAAACAAAGCTTCCTGAAGCTGAGGTTTCCAAGACAATTGTGTCAAATAGGTTCATTACTCAAGGCTTTAATCAACAGTGTACACTAGTTACGTCTGCTGTTCAAAAATAATTTATAGCATCCAAATGAGCGTGTGCTTAGCGTTTCCTTTTTGTCTTCTACCAAACCAATCAGGTGGTTATTCGACGAAACGAAGCTTCATGTCATTAATCACGTGCTTCTGATTCGTGATACAGGCATTTACACTGCTTCGAAGTACACTTCTAAGCGATTTTGACGTATGCCTCAGAGTTCAGGCATCAAACGTAACATCACTAAGTGTAACCCAAAACATTATCCCAGTTTGATATGCTGCTTGTGTATTAATTCCCATATCAGCTAAAAACAGATTATCATCATGTATTGCTCACAGAGAAAAAAAATCACATGGCTAGCTAGTTGGCTATAGCAGGTTATACCATTTCACACTAGCCTGATAGTTATAACTTCTAAACAAAATACCTTTTTTGGGTGGATTCTTGTTGTTTGATTATCAATGCAAAATAGGCTACTTTGATGAATAGCCTATAGATCGGATCGATGGAACCAAGTGACAACACTGCCCCCACGGCTGCGGAAAGAATGATACGGGGCGTCTCAATGTTCAGGTAGTAGAAAAGCATGTTGAATGCCGGATGGTATTACAAGAAGCCGCCCCTTTTGTGACAAAAAACGGCATTCCAACATTGCGCTATGCTCTGAATCTTGCGTCTCCATAGAGCTTGCAGTAAGCTTAAGGTTTACCTTTGTGGTAAGATCTTGTTCTGCAGGTAGAGTTTCTCTCAGTCCCCGGAGGCCATGTTGAACTAGGTCATTCAGTTCACCTACAAGACAAAATGAAAGCTTACAACGTGCTTACATCAGAAGCAGAGAAGAAAAGGCATAAAATACTCACAGTCGAGAAAAGTGTCCATATGTCTTTCCAGGTAGGTACGTGCAGACTGGGAGCGGGCCCCTATGGACATGGCCTTGCAATCAAAGTAGTTGGCAGAGGGGCAGGTCTGGAAAATGTGTGGCCCCATATCCTAGAAAAGACAGACAATATTAGATATGACATACTACTCCACTAATATTTATAGAGGGACAAACCAACCAATACATATCTTACATCATATCCTGCGATGAGTAATCCCACACCATAAGGCCTTCTTCCATATCTCTGTGTAGGGATCTGGGTTTCTGAGTGCTAGGTCAAGGTGGATTGTCTTAGTTGCAACGGTATAATAACTTTTCAAATGATCAATACAGACAATTCATGTTGAGCATCATAAAAACTACATTTGTGGTAAAAGGATACTGCTTCCAATTAGTGTGACCAAGCGGGACACAGGGAGAGGCCGATCAAACACGAACCTGGAGTCCAGGCACTCCTGACGCATAAAGTTGCTTTAGGTGTATGATGGAAGAGAGAAGTGTTAACCCCAGTCAGAAGAACACTGTCTAATTATCTTCAAGAATATGAACAACCATGCACGTAAGATCCTCTCTTACCAGAGTAGCCTTGCATCAGCAGTGAGGCCAGCAATGGAGATGCCAATATGGCTGTCGACGTGTAGAATTTTCTTCTGATGGGCAGCCAACTCGGACTGAGCTCTCTGGACAAGAACACAAAATTAGGATTAAAAATAAGACTACTTTTACACTGCTTTTCATATAAGCATGTTCTTGAATGCAAATGTAAAATCAATGTAAATTGTACCTTCAGAGCCACAAGTACAGCATGACTGCGAGATTTCAGACCCACTGTGGCAGATCCTTGTTTCACTGCTTCCATAGCATATTCAATCTGATGAATACGCCCCTGAAACACAAGACAGTGACCTGTTATGAGAGTCACAAATATTGCAGCTGAAATTGCTAATTGTTAAGTTACTTGTATTTGCAGACTCTTACCTGTGGACTCCAAACTGTGACATCATTGTCATACTGGTTGCGGAACTAAGAAAAATACAAAAATGAGTCTTACAATCTAGAAACCTACATATTGCTGTCGTCATAGTACAATATGTCATCATTGATTCCATAATAGAAATCAAGTTCATTTGCATGTGAAAATGTTATCATGGAATCCATTATTGCTCCATTGTTTATATTGGCTGCCCAAAGCCCACTTTAATGGTAACAGTTACTTCTTACGTATCTTTAACAAGGCAATGACTCAGCTAAAACAGATCTGATTTAACTAGCTAGCTAGCAACACAGCTTGGTCTTCACACAGTGAAGTTTGACTTCAAGTTGTGAACAAGTAATCTAGGTAGCTAGCTAGCTGAATGGATAACATTAGCTAGCTAGTTAGCTACCATTGATTAAAATGTTAGCTATGTCCAATAACATTAAGCAAGAAGTTAGCTACTACTATCATATTCTACACAAAATATGGGATAGTCACAGGTTAGGGATGCAGCCACAGCATTTGTTGTTAGCCTAGCCAGCTATTATATTTCATTACCTTTTTCTTTACCGGTAAGTTACAGTAGCGTGGCTAGTAAGCTTAACTAAATGCTTACTCATTGCTATGGATAGCTAGCTAGGTAGCCTTTCCATCCAACTAAAGGTAACAGACATTTCTGGTGCATGTAATTATTACGTTTGCATTCACTTTTGATATATCGTACATATTATATTATTTCTTCCAAGCTTACCATGATGATAGAGCTTTCAACCAACAAGCGCCTCAGATAACCGATTAGTGCTTGATTACTTTTCCTATTGACGTCTGCGCAAAGGGAAACAAGTAGATTACAGAGAGGGGGATCCGAGTTCTGTATTTTTCTCTCTGCCAGATGTGATGTGAAATTCTTCACCAGACACTGCTGAAGAAATCAGAAACCACCCACAAAACACAAAGTAAAAGCGTGCAATTACTCAATACACCTAATGTTAAACATAATCTACAATCTCGTCGAAATCAATTATTTATCCCTGAAAATTTCGATTTTAAAGGTGCGTTCCTTATTCTTACATAAATATCACTTGCTTTAGCCAAATAGAGTTCTCTGATATATGTAGTGCTCTAAAGATGCGATTCCGTGGAGGAGCAATGCTTTCATTTACAAAGTATCATTAGAACACATAAAATAGGTATTCTAAGATTAATCATATTTTCAAAAATGAAGTGGTAGATTTCGTTAGTTGAACATATTTGGAAATCTTTCAATATCACAGGCCTGCCAGAGTAACCAGGACTAGATAGTGGTACAATAGCCTGGCTATGTAATTACACTAGAAAAAAAGGTGTAATAATAATAGTAATACTACTACTATTATTACTACTACTACTTCTACTACCACTAATAATAATGGCTAAACCTTCAAATAATGGGCCTTATTTTTGGCCAACATGTACTTTACCAATCCTAAAATCCCAAACAAACAGATCAAGTTGCATATCTGTTTGAAAGCAAGATCAATTGACGTTTGGATTTTGTCCAAAGTAACGGTAACCAAAATTTGGTAAATTGATAAACGCACACTTTCTTTAACTTCACTGTCAACATGTTGACGTTGTGTGGTTGTTTTTAGCTGTATATATTATCTATTTTTGAGGTTTTCAGTGTATTTTGAACGCGTTTAGACAATGCAATTAATTGTGATTTAAAAAATGCGTGCACTAAAATTACAAAAAGTTAACTCGAGCTGATTAACTCTGACAGTCTTAGTTTTTATATAGCAGCACTCTTCTTCTGACCGACCATGAGAGTGCACGGTTTGTTTTTAGTGCTGCAGAGCGCGTGCCTGTGTCGATCTGTAGTTTTTGTAGCGGATTGTCACATCTAGGCGGCGACACAGAGTCCCTTTTCTCTAAAAACAACAACATTTCACCTTCTCTTTCTTTTAGTCAAAATGCTTGAGCACGTTTGAGTGACCATGGAGTGCGTTTGCCGTCAGGTAGTTGAGAGTTAATACGGCGAGAATATTGGGAGAAGGAAACTTTTGAAGGAATCCAAGGAGCTACAGTTGAAAACATGGCTGTTCGCGAAGAAGGAGAGGTTTTACACAGTAAAATCAGGCACCACGATGGGGTTGCCAATGCAAACAGCACAGAGAGCTTCAGGAACGGCTATGTGAAGAGCTGCGTCACCCCTTTAAAACAAGACCATCAAAGGGGATTTTTGTTTAACGTCTGTAGGTTTTGTAATGAGGACATTCTGAATTCAAAAATATTTCGAATTTCTGGCCTATACCTGGGTGCATTCGCAATATTTGCAGTTTCGTTGCTTATTTCCAGGAGCTTGCAAAGTGACTTCAGCTTTTGGGATTTGCGGACTTTTCTGTCGGGCTTCTCTCAGTCCATCAGCCCTCTCTTTAGCATAGGCTGTGCATTCTTCTTTTTGACATTTTATTTAAGGAGGAAAAAGAGGGAAAGTAATAAATGTTGGCTTGTGTCACTGCCAGCATCATGTTACTTAGGGGATTTTTTAGTTTTGCGGTTTTTGCAGTGGGGAGAGGACCAACACCAGATGCAAATGATTGGCAGGTTGTTATTCGTGTTGGGGTGTGTGGGTCTCCTAACGCTTATCCCCACTTTGAAACTCAAACACAGTGTTCTGATCCTGGTGTTTGCCAGTGTTGTGTGGTTGGTGTCTTTCACCAGTCTGAGCTGTCTGCCTGCACTCCTGAGACCCGTGTTTGCGTGTTTGGCGGGTGTCTCAGGCTCGCTCTTGTCCCTCTGTTTTGACCATTATTACCCGTCAAGGGAAACGCCGAATAGGATCTCCAGCAGCGAGGAGAAAGTCCCTGTGATCAGACCCAGGAGAAGGTCCAGTTGTGTTTCTTTGGGGGAAACGTCGACCAGCTATTATGGCAGCTGTAAAATGCCTCGCAGACCTTCGTTACCGTGCATATCCAGAGAACAGGTAGGTCATGGGCTGGCGTAATGTTCATCATTGCCTTCATTCATTTGTGCAAAAAGTATCACTGACTGCTCAGAGTGAGCACACGTGCGCAAGAGTACACAACCTTGAACCTGTGGTCTCCAGCAAGGAGGCAATTAAACCCCACATCCAGAGTGCATAGGTCAGTAGTCCAGACGGACAATCACCCCTACACTGCTGAACTATTCACCATCCAGGTCATTAACCTCAACTCACACCAAATAATCGTCTCTTGAAATAAACTACTCTGATAGTCCTGCAATAATTAAACCCATATGACTATAACATGCAGCACACACGCACCAGAAAGTTAATTTACCTAAGTGACATTCAGACATCCTATCCCATTCTTGTTTGTTGAGAGAGTTGTGTTGACGACAGGAAAACCTGTCAAACAAGTTAAAGCGTGATCACTTATGGTAGAGTAATCAATGCATTATTTATTAATTCACTTACAGGCATACTTTTCATATAGGCTTAGAAAATAAGTTGGTAGTGCTACATATTCACTAATATCTGAAGTGCTTTATAAGGTTATTATTTCACTGTAGTTAGGATACCCTGCTGTGAGGCCACTGCAATGGAAAGTGTGAGTAGCATCAAGTGTATTTATTTGGCTTCAACACTCACTGTATTCCAGGCAATGTATTGTGACCATGGAGGATATTCATTCCCCAATAGTTCAAGATGGAAGACCCCCCCCAATAGTCAAACATCCTGTTCACACTTACATTTGATTGTAACAAACAACATCACTGTGGCCCAGCTGAGCAAGGGCCACAGTGTATTTATACTAAAAAATGTACCCTTGATTTTATGAAGAAGACAACTTGATGAAATGGCCTATTATTACTTTCTTACGCAGGCCCAATCATAACATTCTTTGCAGGGATGTGAAATATTGCTACCTTGCTTACATTTTCAACATCTGAGCTCAGAAAGAAGCTGTTTTTGGAAGGACCGGGCCGTCCACTCTGACAGTGAAAATACATCAGGCTTTAGCAGCAAATGATGTTCCGTATTTTAAAACCCTAAAGGAATGTAATTCCTTGAAAGATTTATAATAACAAGCTATTTGTGTGTAGAAACTTTATGGATTGCAGTCTGCCTTTATTTTATTATAAGTGATGGTAGCAGATTCGAGTTTATTTGTTATTTGTGAAATATTTAGGCAAAATGTCACACATTAATAAGAGTTTTCAAATCCAACGAGGGCAATATGTTCAGCTGACATTTTAGTATGTGCCCTGCCCTCTCTGACCATATTAGATTAGCCTATCATATTGTTCATTGTCAATTAGATTTATCCAAATTTAGTTTTGCCTCTCTGATTCTGTCTATGAACCTGTGACGTTTTCTAAAAGTGACCTGCCAAATATTGTTTCAGCAATAGCCTTTGTTGTAAACTGGACTACCTTAAAGATGAAGATTATAATGAAAAGATAAGACGCAGAAGCTGCATAAAGGATGTTTTATTACGGTGTTGTAATAGCACACTTCACTCATACAACACAACATTCAATGTGTTGTTTGTTCATTTAACTCATTGTCCTGCAGTGGATGTTGTGTCAGGAATAGATTGCAGGCTCAAGTCTGGATACTACCATACAGGTCTGGTCTAGCGTTAATGTTGTCAGGCAGTGAGGGGCATTGGTGGTAGACCACTATTGATCAGTGAAATAAAGATGTCACTACTTGTTGTCCAACTGTATTGATTTAACAAGAGAGGATAGGAGTGCCAGCATCACCCAAGACACGCTACTGTCCTAACTGAAGGACTATATCTGAGTATCACAGGCAAGGACTTTAAGAGTGTGATGATGTGCACGTCAGGTTCAGTGTCCACAGTCAAGTCCTGTATGTGACACTTTGTCATGATGTAGTGTAGACTAATAGTAATTAAGCCTAGCTCAAATGTGGTCTTAGCAGACACATTCAGTTTGGAACTCAAAGGACGAACTCAAACGTAATACTAACCATAAATCATACTTGTCATCCACACATGCATAGATTACTGGACTTCTTTGGTCACACATTAAATGGCGCCTCATATATCATGACATTACAGGATTTGCTGGTCATTGATTCATCAGAAAATATATAGTAAAATAATTTATATTTTTGGGGGTCAGCACATGATGCTTATGACAAATGCTGTGTGGAATGTGGAAAAGACTAACTCATGTCACTTGAAAAAAATAATGATTTTGATTGTGTCTTGCAACATTGGCAATAAATTACACAATTTATATAATAACGTTTTCCACAAATTAATATTTACAAATTAACAACACCACCATATACGATCAGTGGTCAACCATATTTGGGTTTGCATGCAAAGTTTAGACACGATCCTTGCTTTTGTCCTGAAGCTCTGTTGGTATTGACATGATGGTATGCTGTGTGTCCTGTTCTGCATTAGATCCATTTGTTGCCAGCTAGTGATGCATTTAGACCTTGTTTGTTAATTGTTTCTAGTTTCCACACAACAAAAGTTCAGTGTTTGCTGCCAGACACGTATCAACACAACACCTTTTGATATGAGACCATGTGCAGCTGAAATCAAAATCATTTAAAGTCTTTGAAAGACAACTCTGTTTTAATAGGCCTGTCTCTGGCTGGAACTCTCACATGATAGCTATGTACACCTTGTTATGGAGCACTATCACATTCTGCTCAGGGCTCTACAGTGACCTTTTTCACAAGGAGCATGTGTGCGCCTAAGTTGAAAAATGTAGGAGCATACAAAGAAATTTAGGAGCACAATGAAAAATATTTGAGGTAACAAGCCAGGTTCTTTGTAGTAATGGTGCAAGCATGCCGGTCATGAATCTGAGCTCAGTGTATTCTCCACGGCACTTGGGGGGCTGCGGTACAGTGACGTAATCATTGCAACAATTATCATCTGGGTGATTTTTTTGTTGTTGAGGGGGGGGGGGGGGGGGGTGGGGGGGGTGGCGCATGGGTGCTCCTAAATTAAAATTCAAGGTTGCACAGCACAATATTTAGGCGCATATGGAAGTAAAATGGTTGCACTGTAGAGCCCTGCTGCTACAATTCACTATGTTGTTTTTTAAATGTGGAACACAAAGTTACACAATGCTCTTTTTGTATGTAGGCCTACATACTGTGCTTGACACTCCTTTGTACACCTACTAATACAGTTAAAATAGCTATGATATAGGTCTACTTCATTATGAATTATATAGGTCAACAAAGGCATGACTAAGGAGGACCATAATGCAGAGAAGAGAAAGTTTTACATATCATTTGCATGTCTATCACCTCACTTTGTGTCGTGTATTCTGAAATCTCTGGTATTAGGTTAGACGTTCTGAAACCTCTGGTATTAGGTTAGACGTTCTGAAACCTCTGGTATTAGGTTAGACGTTCTGAAACCTCTGGTATTAGGTTAGACGTTCTGAAACCTCTGGTATTAGGTTAGACGTTCTGAAACCTCTGGTATTAGGTTAGACGTTCTGAGCATAAGACTTAGTGTCCCAGTGATGATCAGTGATGAATGATGAATGATCAGTGATGAATGATCAGTGATGAATGATCAGTGATGAATGATCAGTGATGGGCCATAAGCACTGATACACTATTTCTTATTTTGGACTCTGATACCTTACATTTTTAAAGTTTGGTTTACATTGGCACATCAGTCATGTTTTTCTTAAAGATACTGAAGTTTGGATTTCAGCTTGATAGTTCATGCTAAAAAGCAATGAATACTACAGCCAAAACAGTCAGGCAGAAGAAGTCCAGATGTAGGCTAGTTTGGCTCTTAAGTGTTGGACACACAGTTGGACAAACGTCTTACATTTCAAATCAGATCAAATCATTACATAATCATCAGTGTGTTATCTTATTTATTGTGTTGTTTTCACGATTACTTGACATTCTTTGAAATTTATTGCAGTTTGACTTTAAGGGTGACATCTGTCCGCAAAACAATCCTCGCAGAGCGCAAATAGGCCTAGACCATAATACATGCAGTCGCAGTAGCCTTCTTTTTACAATGTCTGTGGGAAGGTAGTGATAATTTATGAAGAGTTCAAGTAAACAGTGTAAAAGTGCTTTGCACACGACATTGCAAGCAGCATTAGGCCTATTGCAAACTATTTAAAATGTAACTTTTCTTGGGCATTTTTGCTTACATTGTATTTCGGACAGACGATGTAGCTCATTATCTTGTAATAGTACCCTCCCTCATATAGATAGTACAATTGTCATACTTTCAGGGGATGTTACTGAGGAAAGGTACATTGAACCTGTATTCTTTGCTGACTAGCAAATGGCTGTGAATGTGTTGTGTATGGAAAGCGACGTTAAGCTTATGAGCTTCTTACTTGGTTGAGATAAAGGCGCAACACTCTGTCCTGTGATCTTATGACCTAGCTAATACACCGCAACACCTCAGCCTCTCCTGCACTTCCTGATTCTCTTTGGAAACTTAGTCATCATATATTACGCGTGCACTTTTCAAGTGTTTTAGCCATTTGGTAGCCATCAGACCCTGTTGTGGTTCCTAAACTGATGGACTGGCCAGCTACAGTGATAATCAGTGCAAAGTGTTGTGGGAATATCTCTTTGATGCGCTGTCTCATGTCATGTCTGGCCTCATGGCTTCTCCACCTGATGAGCCCAGCTAACAGGCCCTCTCCCTGGCCCCTGTCTGAGTCACAGCCTTCCTTCCCACAGTGTAATGGCTCTGTGCTCGTCATCAGCGCAGCCTTCTACGTCTTTAAACCCAACTACAGTGGCATGGACCAGAAGGTGCGTCTAGTGCTGCTTGATATCTGTTTGACGTCTTGTGCATCGTCTGTTTGGCATTGAATTATTAGTTTGCGTTGCACAAACTCAAAAGAAAGCAAAACCTAACCTGAAACTGAACAAGGGCCTACAGTAAAACAGGTGTAAAATCCTGGCCCCAGTGGTGGAGCCTTCTCTACCTGAAATGCAATTTTGGTAACAGAAAACAGGAGATTGACAAACACATTTTCAGTGCACGGTCCTTTGAAAAAGAATACAATGAACAGTGTGCCAGTATTCCACATTATACTATAAGAGCAGTCAATAGAACAATGAAACAATTGAGTTCACACAGTGAGTCAGGTTTTGAACTTGTAATTGTATTAAATGCTTGATTTCTGTAGCAAGATGGATAGCTTACATGATTAGGCAGTATTATATAGGGTAGTATTATTCCTGCAGTATTACACTGTTGTTATCATGTTCTTTTTGTCAGTGATAGAATAATGGTAAAATACTGCACACATGAGAACGGTAGAAAGACCATACAGTGCTTTTAGCTGTATAGGTTACATTTCTCACAGAATAAAAAAGTCCTACATTTGTAGCAATGTTTTCATGGAAACAGACATGTTGGCCCCACACTTCCTGAAGAGTTCACACAAATGAAAAACAGTCACTTCGTCTAGGCATAGCCCAAAGTCGTTGCATGTCTTTTGGGAAAATACATCCATGATTTGGTAGCAGACCGTTTTTTTTTTGGGTGGTGTTTGGACTATCATGACAAAATCAGAATTTGTTTGTCTATTGTTTGACATGTGTGTCATTCCTGCAAAAGGGGCAGGTTGGACATCCTGTGTAGTGTACTGACATCCTGTGTCACATCACTATACCTTGTGGCATATTGGTAGGCTAGATATGAGGATAAATATAAAGTATTTAAAAAGAAAGTGATCCAAGGTTAATTAGTGACTCAAAGAACTTGTGTCCTACACACACACACTCACACACACACACAGCAATGTGTTCCTTCGACTAGGGAAACTGATTTGCTGTCTTTTGGTAACTGAGCTTTATGTTCTGTCTCTCCTGGTGTGAGTCTATGGGCAGTTGTGGCTTTATCGGTTTATCTTGAACTCATGAGGAAGTTTGTCTGTGGGTTTGGCATTGTGCAGCTGGAGGCAAGTGGGTCGGTGTGGTGGGCGGGCGTTGAGGCTTGCTGAGGGCCTGTTATCGCAGGTGTTTGGCTTCTCAGCACATGACTGCTTTTGCTCTCTGAAAAGGACATGGCTGCATGGGCTCCAACAACGCCCTCAATCACCTCCCTACTGCTCATTCAGTCCTATCGCCTCTCCAAATTGATTCTTAGATGTTTAAAGCTCTTTATTTGTACTCTCTCTAGCTCTGATTTGAGCCATTGATTGGGAATATTATAGCTTTGGAAACAAAAAATATATATATTGTCAACATGTACGTTACTATTCAGGTGGAAAATCTGGTCTTTCTCCATCTCAAACAGGAACTTTTCAGTTCAGCAGTTGTTGAATTGAAATAAATACTGTTAACAATACACATGTTGTCCTATGTCATTTCTGATCCACATTAACACAGCAAGGTGTAGAACAAGTTACAACAACCTGTCAATGAATGGGCAGCATTCCTATGCTGCTTTCCATAGTCTGACTTAAATGCTTCTGAAAGTGTCAAAATAGCCTTTTGTGTTTACTAGAAAACTGATCGCAAAGTTTTCAAAACAATATGCCGTGGCGCTGTGTTCATGTGACCTACCGGTCGGTATGTCCTGCAGTGCGGCTGCATGCTGACGACCTCTGTGTGGAGTGAAAACATCTGTCTGTTGTTGGTGAGATCCTTCAATGTGTCAGGCGGTCTGGGAGGGAAAGTCCTATGCAACACGGATGCTGCTGCTGCCATTTTAGAGATCTCACTGTGAACATAATGTATTAATGAAGTGATGGCGAGACTACTGATTCATAATTCATGGAGCAGGATGGGAGGGATTTGTGTTTTTGTCTCAGCGAAGGTGTTCGTATGATTAAAAATGAAGTATCAGCAGAACAAAGTGAAAACATTTCCCCCCAAGAATATGGATAGGCAAAGTCACCAAGTCATAGGATTTCCCACAAATGTCCTCAATGTTTTCCTTTTCCAAAATAATTTATATCAGAAATCCGCGGGAACTATTATCCACACCAATTAAAGTCCTGAAAACAACCCCCAAACCATCTAGCTATAGTAGGGATGTGCTAATATAGACATTCTGGGCCGACCTGATATATTAAAAAGTCTTAATTTGTATTGAAGAATTAAGTGCTTATATTGGTATCTGAAACAATCATCCTCCTCTCCACTCTCTGCTAGCTGTCATTTTTTTAAAGATAGAATTGTAGAAATACACTTTTAAAAAGAATCCTGACCTTAATAATTGATAAATTATTAAAATGTCAGTTGTTGGTATAAGTGTGTAACCCCCAGATGTATTGCAATGCTGTTGCACTCTTTTTTTCTTCATCCTCATCTGGTCCGTAATAAAAGATGGAGGAAATGCTGGCCCCTGACTGAGGAAGCCCAGGCCCCTTGCCTGGATGTGACCCGCCTACAGTGTCTGTCTCATATAGAGGTCGACCGATTATGATTTGTCAACACCGATACCGATTGTTGGAGGACCAAAAAAAAGCCCATACCGATTAATCGTCCGATTTTTATACATATATTTGTAGTAATGACAATTACAACAATACTGAATGAACACTTTTATTTTAACTTAATATAATATATCAATATAATCAATTTAGTCTCAAATAAATAATGAAACATGTTCAATTTGGTTTAAATAATTCAAAAACAAAGTGTTGGAGAAGAAAGTAAAAGTGCAATATTTGCCATGTAAAAAAGCTAACGTTTAAGTTCCTTGCTCAGAACATGAGAACATATGAAAGCTGGTGGTTCCTTTGAACATGAGTCTTCAATATTCCCAGGTAAGAAGTTGTAGGTTGTAGTTACTATAGGACTATTTCTCTCTATACCATTTGTATTTCATAAACCTTTGACTATTGGATGTTCTTATAGGCACTATAGTATTGCCAGCCTAATCTCGGGAGTTGATAGGCTTGAACAGTGCAATGCTTGAAGCAAAGCGAAGAGCTGCTGGCAAATCCAGGAAAGTGCTGTTTGAATGAACGCTTATGAGCCTGCTGCTGCCTACCACCACTCAGTCAGACTGCTCTATCAAATCATAGACTTAATTATAATAAAATAACACACAGAAATACGAGCCTTAGGTCATTAATATGGTAAAATCTGTAAACTATCATTTCGAAAACAAAACGTTTTTCCTTTCAGTGAAATACGGAACCGTTCCGTATTTTATCTAACGGGTGGCCTCCCTAAGTCTAAATATTGCTGTTACATTGAACAACCTTCAATGTTATGTCATAATTATGTACAATTCTGGCAAATTAATTATGGTCTTTGTTAGGAAGAAATGGTCTTCACACAGTTGGCAACGAGCCAGGCGGCCCAAACAGCTGCATATACCCTGACTCTGCTTGCACACAACGCAAGAGAAGTGACACAATTTCCCTAGTTAAAAGTAATTCATGTTAGCAGGCAATGTTAACTAAATATGCAAGTTTAAAAATATATACTTGTGTATTGATTTTAAGAAAGGCATTGATGTTTATGGTTAGGTACATATTGGTGCAACGACACCAGTGCGAATGCACTTTTGTTAAATCATCACCCGTTTGGCGAAGTAGGCTGTGATTCGATGAGAAATTAACAGGCACCGCATCGATTATATGCAACGCAGGACAAGTTAGATAAACTAGTAATATCATCAACCATGTGTAGTTAACTAGTGATTATGTTAAGATTGATTGTTTTTTATAAGATAAGTTTAATGCTAGCTAGCAACTTACCTTGGCTCCTTGCTGCACTTGCATAACAGGTAGTCAGCCTGCCACACAGTCTCCTCGTGGAGTGCGATGTAATCGGCCATAATCGGTGTCCAAAAATGGCGATTACGGATTGTTATGAAACTTGAAATCGGCCCTAATCAATCGGCCATTCCGATTAATCGGTCGACCTATAGACTCTCATATGACCCTCTTATAAAGCACTACTCTTTTTTTATATTTTATTTTTATTTCACTTAAGCAGATAGGTCAGTTGAGAACAAGTTCTCCTTTACAACTGCGACCTGGCCAAGATAAAGCAAAGCAGTTTGACACGTTCAACAACACAGAGTTACACATGGAATAAACAAGCATACAGTAGAAAAAGTCTATATACAGTGTGTGCAAATGAGGTAAGATAAGGGAGGTAAGGCAATAAATAGGCCACGGTGGCGAAGTAATTACAATATACCAATTCAACACTGGAGTGATAGATGTGCAGAAGATGAATGTGCAAGTAGAGATACTGGGGTGCAAAGGAGCAAGATAAATAAATAAATACAGTACGGTGATGAGGAAGTTGGATAGGCTATTTACAGATGTGCTATGTACAGGTGCAGTGATCTGTGAGCTGCTCTGACAGTTGGTGCTTAAAGTTAGTGAGGGAGATATGAGTCTCCAGCTTCAGTGATTTTTGCTGTTCGTTCCAGTCATTGGCAGCAGAGAACTGGAAGGAAAGGCGGCCAAAGCAGGAATTGGCTTTAGGGGTGACCAGTGAAATATACCTCCTGGAGCGCGTGCTACGGGTCGGTGTTGCTATGGTGACCAGTGAGCTGAGATAAGGCGGGGTTTTACCTAGCAGAGACTTGCAGATGACCTGGAGCCAGTGGGTTTGGCGGCGAGTATGAAGCGAGGGCCAGCCAACGAGAGCATACAGGTCGCAGTGGTGGGTAGTATATGGGGCTTTGGTGACAAAACGGATGGCACTGTGATAGACTGCATCCAATTTGTTGAGTAGAGTGTTGGAGGATATTTTGTAAATGACATCACCGAAATCGAGGATCGGTAGGATGATCAGTTTTATGAGGGTATGTTTGGCAGCATGAGTGAAGGATGCTTTGTTGCGAAATAAGAAGCCGATTCTAGATTACATTTTTGATTGGAGGTGCTTAATGTGAGTCTGGAAGGAGAGTTTACAGTCTAACCAGACGCCTAGGTATTTGTAGTTGTCCATATATTCTAAGTCAGAACTGCCCAGAGTAGTGATGCTGGATGGGCGGGCAGGTTCAGGCAGCTATCGGTTGAAGAGCATGCATTTAGTTTTACTTGCATTTAAGAGCAGTTGGAGGCCACGGAAGGAGAGTTGTATGGCATTGAAGCTCGTCTGGAGGTTAGTTAACACAGTGTCCAAAGAAGGGCCAGAAGTATACAGAATGGTGTCATCTGCGTAGATGTGGATCAGAGAATCAGCAGCAGCAAGAGCGACATCATTGATGTATACAGAGAAGAGAGTCGGCCCGAGAATTTAACCCTGTGGCACCCCCATAGAGACTGCCAGAGGTCCGGACAACAGGCCCTCCGATTTGACACACTGAACTCTATCAGAGAATTAGTTGGTGAAGACAGTCAGTCATTTGAGAAAACAAGGCTATTGAGTCTGCTGATAAGAATGTGGTGATTGACAGAGTCGAAAGCCTTGGCCAGGTCGATGAATACGGCTGCACAGTATTGTCTCTTATCGATGGCGGTTATGATATTGTTTAGGACCTTGAGCGTGGCTGAGGTGCACCATGACCAGCTCTGAAACCAGATTGCATAGCGGAGAAGGTACGGTGGGATTCGAAATGGTCGGTAATCTGTTTGTTAACTTGGCTTTCGAAGACCTTAAAGGCAGGGTAGGATAGATATAGGTCTGTTGCAGTTTGGGTCTGGAGTGTCTCCCCCTTTGAAGAGGGGGATGACCACGGCAGCATTCCAATCTTTGGGAATCTCCAGCTTTCTGGATTTGGGTGAAGGAGAAATGGGGGAGGCTTGGGCGAGTTGCTGTGGGGGGTGCAGGGCTGTTGACCGGGGTAGGGGTAGCCAGGTGGAAAGCAAGGCCAGCTGTAAAAAAATGCTTATTGAAATGTGCAATTATAGTGGATTTATCGGTGGTGACATTGTTTCCTAGCCTCAGTGCAGTGGGCAGCTGGGAGGAGGTGCTCTTATTCTCTATGGACTTTATAGTGTCCCAGAACCTTTTTGAGTTAGTACTACTGGATGCAAATTTCAGTTTTAAAAAGCTAGCCTTAGCTTTTCTAACTGCCTGTGTATAGACTTCCCTGAAAAGTTGCATATCACAGGGGCTATTCGATGCTAATGCAGTACGCCACAGGATGTTTTTGTGCAGTCAGGTCTGAAGTGAACCAAGGGCTATATCTGTTCCTGGTTGTAATTTTTTTTGAATGGGGCATGCTTATTTAAGATTGCGAGGAAGGCACTTTTAAAGAATAACCAGGCATCCTCTACTGACGGGATGAGGTCAATATCCTTCCAGGATACCCGGACCAGGACGATTAGACAGGCCTGCTTGCTGAAGTGTTTTAGGGAGCGTTTGACAGTGATGAGGTGTGGTCGTTTGATCGCAGACCCATTACAGATGCAGGCAATGAGGCAGTGATCGCTGAGATCTTGGTTGAAGACAGCAGAGATGTATTTGGAGGGCAAGTTGGCAATTTGGAGGGCAAGTCTTTATGCTACATGCTATCTTACACTTGACACCCCTCTCCCCATCAGGCCCTTTGAGTCTGCTTTCTCTCGGCCCCTGTCCCACAATGTCCGCCAGCCACATTTTAAGAATAGGAGTAACTGTATTGAAAGAAATGACAGGCACAATTAATAAAAATAATATCTCACCTAAATCATGCTCTATGGCAAGGTTCCTCATCTTTTTTTAATGGTTGGACATAAGACTGTAAAAACATCAGCAAATCTTAATTTGGAAAAGTATTCCCACACAATAGAGATAATAGTGAAGACATCAAAACTATGAAATAACTTTAAGACATGAAGGTCAGTCAATCTGAAAATGTCAAGAACTTTTAAAGTTTCTTCAAGTGCAGTTGCAAAAACATCAAGCGCTATGATGAAACTGGCTCATATGAGGACCGCCACAGGAAAGGAAGACCCAGAGTTACCTCTGCTACAGAGGATAAGTTCATTAGAGATACTAGTCTCATAAATCGGCAATTAACTGCACCTCAGATTGTACCTCACAGAGTTCAAGTAACAGACGCATCTTAACATCAACTTTTCAGAGGAGACTGTGTGAATCAGGCCTTCATGGTCGAATTGCTGCTAAGAAACCACTACTAAAGGACACCAATAATAAGAAGAAGTTACTAACTTTGGCCAAAAAACACGAGCAATGGACATTAGACAGGTGGAAATCTGTCCTTTGGTCTGATGAGTCCATATTGAGATTTTTGGTTCCAAGCGCCGTGTCTTTGTGAGACGCATAAGTAGGTGAACGGATGATCTCTGCATGTGTGGTTCCCACCGTGAAGCATGGAGGAGGAGGTGTGGGGGTGCTTTGTTGGTGACACTGTCTGTGATTTATTTTGAATTCAAGGCACACTTAACCAGCATGGCTACCACAGCATTCTGCAGCGATACACCATCCCATCTGGTTTGCGCTTAGTGGGAATAACATTTGTTTTTCAACAGGACAATAACCCAAAACACACCTTCAGGCTGTGTAAGGGCTATTTTACCAAAAAGCAGAGTGATGGAGTGCTGCATCATATGACCTGGCCTCCACAACCACCCGACCTCAACTCAATTGAGATGGTTTGGGATGAGGTGGACTGCAGAGTGAAGGAAAAGCAGCCAAAATGTGCTCAGCATATGTGGGAACTCCTTCAACACTGTTGGAAAAGCATTCCAGGTGACTACCTCATGAAGCTCGTTGAGAGAATGCAAAGCTGTCATCAAGGCAAAGGCTGGTCTACTTTGAAGGATCTCAAATATAAAATATATTTTGTTTAACACTTTTTTGGTTACTACACGATTCTAAATGTGTTATTTCATAGTTTTGAATTCTACTATTATAATACAATGTATAAAATATTAAAAATAAATAAAAACCATTGAATGAATAGGTGTGTCCAAACTTTTGACTGGTACTGTATATATGCAAGCAAGATTTGAAATTATTATGTTTTAGTCAAACATTATTGTATGTCTGTTTTGGGCATCTTACGCTCAATTTGCAGTCTACAAATGATTTGTAATTATGTTCCGCCCCCCTTTTTTACTTTTTTATTTTACCTTTATTTATCTAGGCAAGTCAATTAAGAACAAATTCTTATTTTCAATGACGGCCTAGGAACAGTGGGTTAACTGCCTTGTTCAGGGGCAGAACGACGAGCTCCTGACCATTTGCTCGTGGCTGAATCTAGTTGATGATCCCTGCACTATGGATTTGTTTTGCCTTGCTGTAAGATATTCCAAATATGATCTCTACAATCTCCTGCAATATAACTTCAGTCACAAAAACTGTCAAATTATGATGTTCCGCTTTGTGCCATTACAGAAGCATTTCTACTCAGTTCTGATGGACAGACCCGTAATTATGCTGTCATTATCCTTCTGTTTTCCACATCCTACTTTGAGTACAAGTCATGTGTTGACCAGGTCCTCTCTGCAATTCAGGGCAAAAGTACTGTTTCTATAATAATCTAATTAACCACCGTTATTTAAATGAGCATAGTATGAGCATAGTATGTCGTATGAAGGATGGCGTTTCAATGTAACATTCTAAAATATCCTGTAAGAACAGTTGTGATGTTCCTTGTCCGTATGGAGAGAGGGAAGGGTGGTTTAAACCTGGTCAGGCAAGGCTGAACCATAGATGGAACCCTGTTTGTGTGGTGTTAGTGCTCCTGGGTGTTTTGGGAGCCAGGCAGGGGTAAATAATGCTCTTAACTAACTCTTAACTATACACATGAGGACAGTGCAGCAGGCTGCATATAGAGAAAGCGATAGAGAGAGGGGGTGGGAGGGAGGGAGAGCAAGGCAGCGGAAAAGCAGAGCGCCTCTCAGCTGTCACGTTCTCTTGCTGTAAAGCCATGTGGAATGATATAACATTGACGTCACTACTCAGTGACGTACGAGTGTGACTGAAAAAAAAAAAAAAAAAAAGCGAAGTTTTACTAATCGGCCTGTAGAATTTAGTGACTGCCTCTAGCTTCTGATGAGAAGGGGAGAGAATGCACGGAGGAAAATGCAAATACTATTCAACGTTGTATGTAGGATTGTTTAAATTAGTCAAATAAAATGTATAATTTATCATAATGTTTTACATTATTCTTGAGAAACCAAGGCGATTTTTCTTTTTTTTTCTCACATTGAATTCTGTTTTTGTTGTTGTTTTTTGTAAATATTTTTATGAAGATGAACATTAATTGAATAGAGGTAAAGTGTTGGTAGTTGGTCATTATATTTAGCCTAAACTGATTGTAAAATTGCTTTAGTGAATTTAACAAATTAGTGCTTTGATTTGACAGATGATGGATGACAGGTGTAATATCTTAAGTACCCTATATTTTCAGACAGTTCATGTTTTTCTATATAGTAAGAGAATATGTAATTTGCGTGCATGTTTCTGGAATATGGAACATAGTTATTTTATTAAATATTAAAATAAGGCTACATCATGTCTTTAGTCATTCTTTTGATAATTTCTAGCAATTCTGTGATTCTTGACTAAGGAAAAAATATATAGACCTACTTGTTGTTGTCTTTGGTCCATCCAACTTATTTAGTCTATCTCCTCAACTCATTTATTTCTGCGTAGTCTCAGTACATTAGCTCCTCTTGTGCTCAGCTGTAGTGGGCCCAGAGATAAGCTAGTGTATATTGCTTATTGTGTTGAATTACATTTTCTATAATACCAAATACACATATTAACCGTTCACTGTCAATACCATTAAGACATTGTGAACAGAAATCCACAAAGACAAATATTGTAGCCTAACATTTGTTTGATAACAATGTAACATGGTTCTCTCTTTTTTGGAATAGTAAACGTTATTTTATTTTTTTACTGATGTAAAATGTTGGACTAAGGAAGTGAGTCACTCCTGCCTTGCACAAGTAAATGCATGAGCGATAATCAAATTAGACCTTAAATTAAGGCCACGACACTACTCAGGCCTTTTCACATCACACATGGTCAGGACACTGCTGCTGCACGCAAACACACACACACGCACGCACATGCAGCAGGCAGGGCCTCTCCAATAAGGGCAGTAGACATACATAGGCCTGCCAGACACAAGTCCTCAAAGCTTCCTATAGTCAATTTAGAAATATACATTACTGACTTA
Source organism: Salmo salar (assembly GCF_965601325.2). Lineage (NCBI taxonomy): Eukaryota > Metazoa > Chordata > Actinopteri > Salmoniformes > Salmonidae > Salmo > Salmo salar. Next base: position 26,527,739 of record NC_138316.1, on the reverse strand, counting down.
TGCAAAACATATAAAGCAATACATGGTAAAAGGAACAGATTTTACCCTTTGAAATGTAACATTTATATTATTGTTACATTAATCATATTTGAACTAGATAGGTAATAAAGGTAGCACACCTCTTCCAGCGGCTATGAGTGAACAGATCTATCCAATATTCACAGTTCTTGACACATGTATATCTGTTCAGTGTGACTCTTAACCAGAATATTCAGATCTCGGTGTGTGAGCTTGACAGTTAAATCCAAAATGTAGTTTGCATTGTTACTTCAATTTAATGATACATAGAGTGCAGCCCAGCTATCGTTGCTGTCTGTTTTATTTTTTCACTATTAGATTAATAATACTTAAAAATATTCATAAAATACCCCACAATGATCAGTCATGTTTTAATACAAGAATATTTTATTAGGCTAATATTTTGTTATTATCTTGTTGTACTTCAGCTCAAATTAAGACAAAACTCCTCATTTATATACAGTTGAAGTCGGAAGTTCACATACACCTTAGTCAAATACATTTAAACTCAGTTTTTCACAATTCCTGACATTTAATCCTAGTAAAAATTCTGTCTTAGGTCAGTTAGGATCACCACTTTATTTTAAGAATGTGAAATGCCAGAATAATAGTAGAGAGAATGATTTAGTTCAACTTTTATTTCTTTCATTACATTCCCAGTGGGTCAGAAGTTTACATACACTCAATTAGTATTTGGTAGCATTGCCTTTAAATTGTTTAACTTGGGTCAAACATTTTGGGTAGCCCTCCACAAGCTTCCCACAATAAGTTGGGTGAATTTTGGCCCATTCCTCCTAACGGAGCTGGTGTAACTGAGTCAGGTTTGTAGGCCTCCTTGCTCGCACACGCTTTTTCAATTCTGCCCCAAAAATTTCTATAGGATTGAGGTCAGGGCTTTGTGATGGCCACTCCAATACCTTGACTTTGTTGTCCTTAAGCCATTTTGCCACAACTTTGAAAGTATGCTTGGGGTCATTGTCCGTTTGGAAGACCAATTTGCGACCAAGCATTAACTTCCTGACTTATGTCTTGAGATGTTGCTTCAATATATCCACATCATTTTTCCTACCTCATGATGCCATCTATTTTGTGAAGTGCACCAGTCCCTCCTGCAGCAAAGCACCCCCACAACATGATGTTGCCACCACCGTGCTTCACAGTTGGGATGGTGTTCTTCGGCTTGCAAGCCTCACCTTTTTCCTCCAAACATAACGATGGTCATTATGACCAAACAGTTCCATTTTTGTTTTATCAGACCAGAGGACATTTCTCCAAAAAGTACAATCTTTGTCCCCATGTGCAGTTGCAAACTGTAGTCTGGCTTTTTTATGGCGGTTTTGGAGCAGTGGCTATAATTCTTTTTCTGAGGTCTTGGTTGATTTCTTTTGATTTTTCCCATGATCAAGCAAAGAGGCACTGAGTTTGAAGGTAGGCCTTGAAATACATCCACAGGTACACCTCCAATTGACTCAAATTATTCAATTATTCCATCAGAAGCTTCTAAAGCCATGACATAATTTTCTGGAATTTTCCAAGCTGTTTAAAGGCACAGTCAACTTAGTGTATGTAAACTTCTGACCCACTGGAATTGTGATACATTGAATTATGAAATAATATGAAAATATCTGTCTGTAAACATTTGTTGAAAAAATTACTTGTGACCTGCACAAAGTAGATGTCCTAACCGACTTGCCAAAACTATGGTTTGTTAACAAGAAATTTGTGGAGTGGTTGAAAAACTAGTTTTAATGACTCCAACCAAATGTATATAAACTTCCAACTTGAACTGTAGATTAAATATACACAGGTATCAGGTATTCTAGCAGCTATTATTTCTTTCCTAGTTAAATTTAATGTTGTCTTTTTTTAAATCTTTTTTATTTTTTCAATGTTCTCTGTCAGTGGTTTGGTGTTAATTTTATACTTGGCAGCAGACATCAGGACTTGTTGAATGAAAGGGTTAACAGCAGCAGCAGCGAGGGAGTCAGCCGAGCGAGGTGCTCTGTGTGTTTGGCTGACTGCAGAGTGAAACAGGATGCAGCGACTGCATTGTCAGCCTGCTGGTGTGAGTGCAAACAGATGAGGAAATGCTGGAGCGGGTACTCCAAAACTTGGGTTACCTTGGAAACGGTTTGCGTCATGATCACCAGCAATTAGCTTGCAGCTCTTTAGTTTTCAAGATATGTCTACTAGGGCTTAGTCCAATGGCTGTTGCTAACAGCGAAAGGAATTGTCCTCCAAACATCGCTAGGAAATAATTTATGCTTTTTACCTATATTTTGTAATGTAATTTTTTTATTGTTTTCAAAGATAAACTTTAATTATCTTATTTCATATGTTACATTTTTTCACAGAATGTATATATTTTGAAAGTGACCTAAAGAGTGGTGTTTATTATAAAAGTGAGATGACGAGGCAGAGGAAGTTCCCATTAAATGCTCTTCTAATGAGCCCTGATTGACGATCTTCTCTTATCTGACCGTGTGTGTGTGTGTTATGTGGTCGAAGCACATGGAGCGGTGCAAAAAAGTTCCAGAGTGGTCATTCGGTGATGAGTAGTAGTATTTAATGGTTATATTTGAGAGTTAAGAGGCTTCTCTCTCTGGGCCTGTGTTGAGTCTGTGGACACACAAACCAACTGCCATTTTTACACCTCCACTGATCACAGGGAGAGAACGCCTACTCTGCTCAACCCAGGGCGCAGATTGTTAGAACTTTATTAGCCATATACTCAGCACCTCTCATTTGTTTCAAGAGGAGCAGGGATTTTCTGCATGGCTCATCTGGAAAGGATTATTGCACCATAAGGTTCCCAATAGTTCAAACATTTAAGGTGGCCTAGTAGCTTTTAAGTCGACATGGAGGTTGTTGAACCTTGCATGCATCCTGTGAAAAAAAGAAAGAAAAGAAGAAGCTGTTTGTTTAGCCCAGTGGCTGGGTTAGATAGGAGGGAGTGAGAGCAGGGGAGACCATAACGGGGTTGGGAGGAGGGGTGGTTAGGTGAGATCAGAGATCTAGTGACGTATGTGAAAGATCTCAGTTGAGTTAGTTGGCTCGCTGGGGGTTGGGGAGAATGTTGGAGGGATGGGACTGCGAGGATGGTTAGTTTGTATTTGCAGTGGTGTAAAAAGTACCCAATTGTCATACTTGAGTAAAAATAAAGATACCTTATTAGAAAATGACTCAAGTAAAAGTGAATGTCACCCAGTAAAATACTACTTGAGTAAAAGTATGTGGTTTGAAATATACTTAACTACCGAAAGTAAATGTAATTGCTCAAATATATTTAAATATCAAAAGTAAAAGTATAAATAATTAAAAATTCCTTAAATTAAGCAAAGCAGACGCCACCATTTTCTTCTTTCAAAAATGTACAGATAGCCAGGGGCACACTCCAACACTCAGACATAAGTTACAAATTATGCATTTGGGTTTGGTGAGTCTGTCAGATCATAGACAGTAGGGATGACCATGTGTTCTCTTGATAAGTGCATGAATTGGACCATTTTCCTGTCCTGCTAAGCATCCAAAATGTAACGAGTACTTTTGGGTGTCGGGGAAAATGTATGGAGTAAAAAGTACATTCTTTTATGTAGGAATTTAGTGAAGTAAAAGTTGTCAAGAAAATGTATAGTAAAGTACACATACCACAAAAAAACTACTTAAGTAGTACTTTGAAGTATTTTTACTTCAGTACTTTACACCAGTGCTTATTTGTGACTGAATAGCCCCAATAATCCTGCCTGTCAAATTCAAGATGGGAACTGAACTGTTCACTGTTCTGATGAAACGTTCGCTCGCTCTCTCTCTCTCTCGCTCTCTCTCTCAACTGAAAACAGTGTTAGCGCTGCCACTTTCACACCAAAAGGCTGTTGCTAGGTGACGGCTGACGTCAGTGGCAGCTACAGAGGAGGTCTTGTGTGTTTGGCTGCTGAGGGCAGACCCCACTGAAAAGGGCAAAACTATGAAGCACTATTAGTCATTGCAATAAAAACATAAACTTCAGTGTCCAAGGATAGCCACTCTAAATAATTGTGAGCATTTCATGCAGACACCCTCTGTAAACCTGTGATCAGGAATTACAAGGTAAAAGAAGAAGAAATGATCCTCTGTCAACCCTGCCAATACCCACCCCCTTTTATCTTTCTCTCTCCCTACTCCCTCGCTGTCTCCTTTTCTCTGACCCCCCCCCACACAGGCTCAAATACCAGTCCAGGAACCCCCTCCGTTTTCAGAGCACATGACGTAAGCAAGATTTTGTAGAGAGGGGGGAAGAATCAAGGTTGCCAAGGTTGCTCTGGAGCCTGCTTACCATTGTTTAGTGTAACCAATTCCCGGGAACCCGTATCTCTCTCTCTCGCTCTCTCTCGCTCTCTCTCGCTCTCTCTCGCTCTCTCTCGCTCTCTCTCGCTCTCTCTCGCTCTCTCTCGCTCTCTCTCGCTCTCTCTCGCTCTCTCTCGCTCTCTCTCGCTCTCTCTCGCTCTCTCTCGCTCTCTCTCTCTGGACTAGAACATCTGCCCTGCCCTATTGGACAGCACAGATCAACACCGCACTGTGCATAGCCTAAATAAATTACACAAAAGTTAGGCTTGGCATGTTTATTCATTTTAGTAAAGAAAGTTAACTATTCTGCTGAATGTAAGCAAAATAAATGACTAATTCACACAATATTTCTTTCACTTAGAAATTGTAGAGTAGGTTGTTTAGAAATAATTTAATGCATTGAAAGTTCTGTCTGTAAGGCAACAATGTGATAAATGGGTTGAATTGGGGGAACCAGGTTTCCGAGATTCACCGCCCAAACCCATTGTTCTTCTGCCCCTGAGCAAGGCAGTTAACACACTGTTCCCCGGGCGCCGAAGACGTGGATGTTGGTTAAGGCAGCCCTCCACACCTCTCTGATTCAGAGGGGTTGGGTTAAATGTGGAAGACACATTTCAGTTGAATGCATTCAGTTGTACAACTTTCCCTTTTCCTCTGGATGAATACAGTGCCTTCAGAAAGTATTCAGACTAGACTTGGGCAGTATACCGTGTATACCGGGGTATTTGGAAATAGCCACAAGAGGGTTTTTCAATACCGTATAATATAAAATAAAAATTCAATACATTTTAATATTTGTAGTTACAGACAATACATTTTAATATTTGGAATTACCGACAATACATTTTAATATTGGTAGTTACAGACAATACATTTTAATATTTGTAGTTACAGACAATACATTAGTGCAACACATACATTCGCCAGAAAATAACAGAAGTGCAACAACTATTTGGTTGGCAGCCACACAAGTAAATGTGCTCACAATAAAAAAAGCAAGAGTTTTTAGCAAAAAAAGACATGTATGGCCTTCATATTTCTAATGTTTTTCATAGAAAGAATGTAACCAGCTACATTTCCTAATGTTTTGCATAAAGTTAATCTTACTCTTATCTTAATCTTATTTTACCGGATAAAAGTACCTGAGAAAAGTAGCTACACATCACGGCTCCTGAGTGGCGCAGCGGTCTAAGGCACTGGATCTCAGTGCAAGAGGCGTCACTGCAGTCCCTGGTTCTAATCCAGGCTGCATCACATCTGGCCATGATTGGGTGGCCCATAATTGGTCCAGCGTTGTCCGGGTTTGGCCGGGGTAGGCCGTCATTGTAAATAAGAATTTGTTCTTAACTGACTTGTCTAGTTAAATAAAGGTTAAATAACAAAACAAAAGTCAGAATGCTGTCTTTTGATAGAATGCCTGTTCGTGAATTCTCATCCGAGTGCAGAAGTGCAACTGAAGCACAACATTTGTTTGATGCTGAGCAGAAATTACAATAAGAAGCTTTTTAGATTTGCGTTTTCAAAACGCAACAAGATATTTGTTATGCGTTTTAGTAATTATTTCCTGCGTAAAAAAAGTGAAGAATTCTGCGTTAGGGCGACCCCTAAGTTTACCTTGCTAGTTATCTAAGTAAGTGGCTGAATTAATAAGTTCCCAGGGCATCATATTGTGGTAGCTTTCCGCCGTGTTTGAGAAGTCCATGCCCTTTGGTTGAGTTTTCTGTAAAGCTGCCACTGCAGCTTTATTTCCTTGTGTTTTTTTTCTCATCTCCGTTCTAGGCCCATCTGCTCCTCCCCTATCTTCTCAGAGCAGAGCAGACAGGCTCATTGCCCTTTCCACTCCCGGACTCCACACTGACACGGTGTGTGTATACAGTACTGTTCTTCCTTCAGACAAGCATGCTTCAAAACTTTGTTCATTTACACAATGTCTCTCCTTCACATTCACTTGTAAATGTCCAAAAGAAATGAAACTCACCAAAAAGGACATTCGGTAACTCCTACCCATAGGAGCACTGTATATACATTATACAGTGCATTCAGAAAGTATTCAGACCGCTTGACGTTTTCCATATTTTGTTATGTTACAGCCTTATTCTAAAATGGATTACATAGTTTTTTTACTCATCAATCTACACACAATACCCCATAATGACAAAGCAAAAACAGGTTTTTAGGAAAAAAATATGACATTTGCATAAGTATTCATACCCTTTACTCAGTACTTTGTTGAAGCACCTTTGGTAGCGATTACAGCCTCTATTCTTCTTGGGTATGACGCTACAAGCTTGGCACACCTGTATTTGGGGAGTTTCTTCCATTCTTCTCTGCAGATCCTCTCAAGCTCTGTCAGGTTGGATGGAGAGCGTTGCTGCACAGCTATGGGACACTGGGACACTCAAGGACATTCAGAGACTTGTCCCGAAGCCACTCCTGCATTGTCTCTGAGGTCCTGAGCGCTCTGGAGCAGGTTTTCATCAAGGATCTCTCTCTGTACTTTGCTCCATTCATCTTTCCCTCGATCCTGACTAGTCTCCCTGTCCCTGCTGCTGAAAAACATCCCCACAGCATGATGCTGCCACCACCATGCTTCACAGTGGGGATGGTGCCAGGTTTCCTCCAGACGTGATGCTTGGCATTCAGGCCAAAGACTTCAATCTTGGTTTCCTCAGATGAGAGAAACTTGTTTCTCATGGTGTGAGAGTCTTTAGATGCCTTTTGGCAAACTCCAAGCAGGCTGTCATGTGCCTTTTACTGAGGAGTGGCTTCCGTCTGGCCACTCTACCATAAAGGCATGATTTGTGGCGTGCTGCAGAGATGGTTGTCCTTCTGGAAGGTTCTCCCATCCCCACAGAGGAACTCGGGAGCTCTGTCAGAGTGACCATCGGGATCTTGGTCCCCTCCCTGACCAAGGCCCTTGGTGCACTACGAACAATTCCTTTCACCTCATGGCTTGGTTTTTGTTCTGAAATGCACTGTTAATGGTGGTACCTTATATAGACAGGTGTGTGTGTGCCTTTCCAAATCATATCCAATCAATTGAATTTACCACAGGTGGACTCCAATCAACTTGTAGAACCATCTCAAGGATGATCAATGGAAACAGGATGTACCTGAGCTCAATTTCGAGTCTCATAGCAAAGGGTCTGAATACTTTTGTTTTTTATTTTTAATACTTTTGCAAAGATTTAAAAAAGTTTTTTGAAATGTTCTTTCATTGTGGGGTATTGTGTGTTAATTAATTTATGAATAAGGCTGTAACGTAACACAATGTGGAAAAATTGAAGTGGTCTGAATACTTTCCAAATGCACTGTATGTTTAACTTTATATGCAATTAGTTTATTTTAGTTTGCGCTCGTTAGCATATTTAGCTAGCAGCCTCCATGGGAATGTGCTATTACATGTGCTAATTTTGTTAGCATTCTGGTTATAGACACCCAATGGGCTTTTTTGGTGTCTGTTTGTGTAATACTGTAAATCCCAGTGTGAGAGAAGGGCTGTATGAGGATATGAAAATCTGGATACCTCCCGACTCTAATTCACACCCCTTAACTTTTTCCACATTTTGTTGTGTTACAGCCTGCATTTAAAATGGATTACGTTTAGATTTTTGGATCACTGCCCTACACACCATAATGTGAAAGTGGAATGACTTTTTTAGACAATTTTACAAATTAATAAAAGATGAAAAGCTGAAATTTCTTGAGTCAGTGAGCATGGTTACATGCACACAATAATGTGATTATTGTGGATAGTCAGGTTAATATACTACACTGAACAAAAATATAAATGCAATTTAAGCAACGTTTTAAACAATTTTCCTGAAATACAGTTCATTTTAGGAAATCAGTCAATTGAAATGAATTCATTAGTCCCTAATCAATGGATTTCACATGACTGGGAGTCAGTGGTGGTCAGTGCCATTTAAGATGAGGGAGGATTTGTATTATTTTTATTTTTTTATGAGCATGGCCTTATTTCTATTACAGCATATTGGATGAGTGAATATATTTAGTATAGTTTTATCTAAAAATTATTAAATTCACTGAGGAGGATGTTCCTCCCCTTCCTCCTCTGAGGAGCCTACATTGCTGGAAATACAGATATGCATCTGTTGGTCACAGACACCTTAAAAAAAAGTATGAGCGTGGATCAGAGAACCTGTCAGTATCTGGTGTGACCATAATTTGCCTCATGCAGCGCAACACATCTCCTTCGCATAGAGTTGATTTGGTTGTGGAATGTTGTCCCACTCTTCAATGGCTGTGCAAAGTTTCTGGATATTGGCGGGAACTTGAACACACTGTCGTACACGTCGATCCAGAGCATTCCAAACATGCTCAATGGATGACATGTCTGGTGAGTATGCAGGCCATGGAAAAATTAGGACATTTTCAGCTTCGAGGAATTGTGTACAGATCCTTGCGATATGGGGCCGTGCATAATCATGCTGCAACATGAGGTGATTGCGGCGGATGAATGGCACGACAATGGGCCTCAGGATCTCTTCATGGTATCTCTGTGCATTCAAATTGCCATCGATAAAATGCAATTGTGTTTGTTGTCCGTAGCTTATGCCTGCGAATACCACAACCACACCGCAACCATGGGGAACTCTGTTCATAACAGTAAACTGATCACCCACATGACACTATACACGCTGTCTGCCATCTGCCCAGTACGGTTGAAACCGGAATTTATCCGTGAAGAGCACACTTCTCCAGCGTGCCAGTGGCCATCGAAGGTGAGAATTTGCCGACTGAAGTCGGTTACGACGCGAAATTGCAGTCAGGTCCAGATCCCTAGTGAGGATGACGAGCATGCAGATGAGCTTCCCTGACAGTTTGTGCAGAAATTCTTCTGTTGTGCAAACCCAGTTTTATCAGCTGTCCAAGTGGCTGGTCTCAGACAATCCCGTAAGTGAATAAGTTAGATGTGGAGGTCCTGGGCTGGTGTGCTTACATGTGGTCTGCGGTTGTGAGGCTGGTTGGACTTACTGCCTAATTCTCTAAAACGTCTTTGGAGGCGGCTTATGGTATAGAAATTAACATTCAATTATCTTGCAACAGCTCTGGTGGACATTCCTGCAATCAGCATGCCAATTGAATGATCCCTCAAAACTTGAGACACCTGTGGCATTTTAGAGTGGCCTCTTTATTGCCCCCAGCACAAGGTGCACCTGTGTACCATGCTGTTTAATCAGCTTCTTGATATACCACACCTGTCAGGTGGATGGATTATCTTGGCAAAGGATAAATCCTCACTAACAGGGATGTAAACAAATTTGTGCACAAATATTTGAAAGAAATAAGCTTTTTGTGTATGGAACATTTCTGGGATCTTTAATTTGAGCTCATGAAACATGGAACTAACACTTTACATGTTGCATTTATATTTTTGTTTAGTATATATGCTTAAGAATCACACTTCTGGTTTTAGTGGGAAATAGTGGGTTACGCGGGAGAAAATAGATTTATTTCCGGGAGGGAACATTAAAAAACATTACCGGGAAAATATTCAACCCTAATAAATACTTTCTATAGGCAATGTATATATCTTACCCTCAGCAATACTTTGATGGAACTCCTCAAGGTTATTGATTATGTTTTTGCACAATTGCATTGCTTGTATTGTTGTTGCTGTTGTTTTCGTTATTTCTGCTGCTGCTTTGGATGTTGTCCCCAGTTCAAGTTCTCATCAGTTCTCCCCTACCAAGGAGAGTCAGACAAAACATTTTGTTGAAGAGTCTCGAGCTCCCAGAAGCCTGGCCATCTGACAGTGAAGAGAACCGCTCCCCTACCTGCATACGGGTATAACCAACCATCCATCCTAGACCCTTCCTCTGTGGTGTCTGGCTGCCTGACTCCCTCCCCTGGTGGTTAACACATCCCAGCCCTGCCTGTCTGTCTCATTATGTTCCAGCCCTCCAGTGTTCGAATGAACATCTCACCCCTGTCCTGTTACACTGTCTGAGGCGCTGGCAATGAAACGGCCTTTTTAACACCATGTTATAGTGTTCCTACTCTACTGAGGGGTGTATGTAGTGCTATTCACACGCTAAAGGTAAAAAAAATATTTGCCTATGGTTTTGTTCAAACTTTTGTCTATATTCTCATAGCTCTACATTCTCATAGCTCTACATTCTCATAGCTCTACATTCTCATAGCTCTACATTCTCATAGCTCTATATTCTCATAGCTCTTTTACATGCTTGGAAAGGAACAGAGGGTTTTGTGTTTCTGAGAAAGAAGAGAAATCACACTGATCATCCAGTAGTCTCTGTTTAAGATTGTTCTCTCCCAGGTGTCTGTCTATATCCTCAGTCACTGGGTTTCTTCACTCTCTGCCTTTCAATCAGACTCACTGTCACACACCAAACTACACAGCGGAGATAGCGATGGGCCTAGATGAAAACTATGTCAACACTTGGAAAGAAAAGAGAAAAAAGAACTTATGAAGACATCAGTAGCAAAACAAAAGCCACAACTGTAGTTGTGTGTGTCCACTCTCGCCTAGCTCTGCTTGAAGAAGTGCGTAAAGCCGCCTGTCTTTGGTGTGTCAGTTATGAATGACGTGTGCTGTCACTACAGATAAACCAGCCACTGTGTACTATGCCTGCTGTAAGGAGGGGGCAGAGAGAGAGGTGGATTGTGTACTGTCCACAGGACACAGTCACGTGGCCTGGTAGGGCTGGGCAATGTATCGCACTTATTTGATTCATTAGAATGTTTGATTTTGCGCGATATTCCAAATGCCTTTATCGAAAGAATCGAGTTCGTTATGATCGTTTATGTCTGCTTGTTCTCATGCTGTATTTTTGGTCTAATCTCTTTCGCTCCTCTGTGCTGTGTGCACCTTCCCATTTACACCAGAGATCTGTATATAATGAAGAGAGGCACGTCTCCACTCTAACAATGGGATTCGTTGTCCCAAAGGCGGAAAGGCAGGAGACCGGCTTAGTTCCAAAATAAGCCCAAAGAAACGCATTGGCCTTATTTTGGACAGATTTTAGCTAGAGTAAAACCTCTTGCTTCGCCCGCCCCCCCCGCCTCTCACTCCAACACAGTTCAGAGATGTCATCTTCCTATTTGCATTTGAGATTTGGTCCACCAAAACACATTGAGACATTATTTTACTGTAATAGAGGAGAAGTTAACTTTTCTAATGATACCCTTTTTAGGTCACAACTACTCATTGTGCGCAGAGCTACACTACTAAAACGAGAGTATCGATGAACATTGATTCTGGAAAATGAATGCTCAGTTTGTCCCACGCGGCATTGGGGTACCACGTACAGCTAGCAGCATTTTAGCCAAAGGCTGTTATACTAGCTGTCTAGTCTGTGTTTTATAAATGTGCAGTAAGCATAAAACACAATTATTTAAAGAATTGTCAACTCGTTCTCATTCTGAGAAATAAAGTAGGCCACTTGATTTCAACATCTGAACAAAGTGGACAGGCTAGCATGCTGTTCAAACTGTTGGAGACGGACAGAAGGGTCTGTTCATAACAATTCAACTGTTAGCTAGCAACCTTGTTAGCTAGCAAATTGATTCAAGTTGTCTAAACTTGAATATAAAGATTAGCTGGCTAATCACTAGCACGGGGGCTTGAGAGATTGTTGATGAGACCTGTGTTAATTTTCTATAGCCTGATGGCTGCTACAAGAAGTTAGTCGTTATTAGTGAATGTGCATTCTGCATGGTTCTGGTTACATTTGTAACAAAAAAGGGCATTATATAGACAGACTTTAAAGCCAGATTAGTGATTATTGCAATAAAAAGCAGGTTAAACTATTTTGATAAAATAATGTAATTATTAGTGGGTATGGTTATGGAAGCCTTATATTTGGCCTAGGTATAACTTCACAAGCCCTGAATTCATTAGATTATTGCTGATTGTTTGAAATGCAGTGTATTTTACCTTTAATTGTACAGCAACTCTTATTTCGAGAAAATATTTTTAAAAAATCGAGATATATATTGTGAATAAGTTTGAAAAGATCGAGATATGATTTTTAGGCCATATCGCCCAGCCTTATGGCCTGGACTCATAGCACAGAGGAGGTGATACTTGGGTGAGTTGTTAAGTGAACGTTCCAGCTGTGCCCAATTTGTGCTAGTAGATCAAATCAGAGCTGTGGCCCACCCAAACTGTCACAAATATCACACTCCTGCACCCAGAACACACAGTAAGAGCTGGGCCAGAAATAACAGACCGGCTACATGGATCTCTCGGAAATTCATTTATTTTAGGTGCAGGTAGGCATTTTTTACACCACCACCAGCCTGTACCGTTTACACCAGGCAGGAGCAAACCATTTTCGTGAACGGGGTGGTGTACCTAAAAACCTTGCCACTGAGTATATAGCACATATAACTAGGGATGCACATTGTCGGCAAAAAAATCGAATTGCGATTTTTGTTGTTGTAACTTTGTGATTGCGATTTGACTTGCGATAAAGATCAAAACCCTTGGGTGAACTGTTGGAATCATAGAAATGTAATGATTTAAATTAAAGGGGAAGCTTACCTAAAATCCAAAATGTCCCAAGTGATTCCGTACATTGATGTATCATGTGACTTGTGACTTGTTTTTGTGCCCTGCTAGCTATGCTCCGCTGTCAGTCAAAGAGCAGTTGAGAAATCTGTGAAATGTGGACATTCTTTCTTTTATTGAAAGCGCATGGCCGAATGAGTTCATATTTGGAACAATCTGTTGACTGCATTTGACCTAACAGAACAGCATGCAAACTTCTAGTGAATCTAACAGCGGGGAAGAGGACCTGCCTTTTCAGAATATTGCGATATGGATATCTCTTGCGATATGGATATCTCTTGCGATATGGATATCTCTTGCGATATGGATATCTCTTGCGATATGGATATCTCCTAGGATATGGATATCTCTTGCGATATGGTATTGCACATGTCAATATTGAAATTTTAAATGTGATTAATTGTGCAGCCCTACTATGAACCTAGGCAGAGCAGCCTAATACAGATCATTGTAGCAAAGTCCTTGGCTAATAATATTGAAATTGAAAATAATTTATTTCCCACTTCAGAAGTAGATTTTTTTCCTTTCTCTTGACATTGCAATTGGCTCACTGGTTTTGTGCAGTGGGTTGTGTTTCCCTGTGTGCAAAGTGAGATTGTGAGTGCAGTCTATTGCGGTTGGCTGCTTTCTGCTGTGTGTGGAATGATAGCAACAGCTGGTTTGTGTGTCTTTCTGTGGCCTGGCTCTCCTGTGCTGCTGCTGCTCCAGCAGAGGTTCTGTGGCTATGGGCTCCTGGTGCTATGGGCTCCTGGTGCTATGGGCCTTGGTATTGGGCAGCAGGGACAGAGAGCAGCAGGAGCTGGTTGGGGGTAGAGATGTACCAAGCATCGTGTGTCCCTCATATAGACAGGCCTACACTCTGACCAGACGGGGACATGACGTGACTACTATGGTACAGTAGCTAGCTAGGGTTATAAATAGGACAGTGAGAAAAGTCAGTGTTTGTTGACTGTGCCCAAAGTGATGTGATCTTATGTGCTTTGTTAAAATAACACTGTCCCATTACAGTGACAAAAGGATATGGGGCACAGTTCCAAGCTATTTAAAAAGTAATTTAAAGGCTAGCCTACAAGCTGTGGAATGTGCTTGATTTCTTTCAGATAACCTAAGACCCCTGAAAGCATGCAAATGTCATTTCTGCTTTTATTTCTACCTGTGCAGAGACTCTTGCAGCTGCTGGTCTAGGATCATTCATTACAGTTTTGATTGACCTATTATTCACCAGGCTTTCTTTCTGCTGTTGCTATTAGTCCTTTTTTCCCTTTAATCAATGTTCCAAGAGCCAGTGGGCCAGAATGAGATGTGGTGTCTCTGTCTGCTGCGCCGGCTGGAGAGGATGATGTGCAAATGGACGCCATGTGTGTCACTTTACTTTGGGGGGAGAGACAAGAGAAGACAAAGGGGGAATTCTAGTGTCTCTGAATGATCGATGGGGAAACCGAGAGAGACACATTCACGGCATCAATTCATCATTTCATTGAGACATCAGTCAGAAATATACACTATAATTTACTCAAGTGTAGACATTTCTTCAAGAGAGCACGGCACTATCTTGACGACATGAAATGCCAAGTTATGGGAAAAATGTGCTCCGGAGATACGTCATTTTTTTTCTTCCCCAGGTTCAAGCGATGTTGTGTATTTTCTCACAGCTCAGATGTAACATATACTATGCGTTCTTTACCAGTCTTCACAGTAAACCTGCTTCTACTGACACAGTAAACCTGCTTCTACTGACACAGTAAACCTGCTTCTACTGACACAGTAAACCTGCTTTACTGCTTCTACTGACACAGTAAACCTGCTTCTACTGACACAGTAAACCTGCTTCTACTGACACAGTAAACCTGCTTCTACTGACACAGTAAACCTGCTTCTACTGACACAGTAAACCTGCTTCTACTCACACAGTAAGCCTGCTTCTACTGACACAGTAAACCTGCTTCTACTGACACAGTAAGCCTGCTTCTACTGACACAGTAAACCTGCTTCTACTGACACAGTAAACCTGCTTCTACTGACACAGTAAGCCTGCTTCTGCTGACACAGTAAGCCTGCTTCTGCTGACACAGTAAGCCTGCTTCTGCTGACACAGTAAGCCTGCTTCTGCTGACACAGTAAACCTGCTTCTGCTGACACAGTAAACCTGCTTCTACTGACACAGTAAGCCTGCTTCTACTGCCACAGTAAGCCTGCTTCTACTGAGAGCGAGAGAGAAGTGTGAGTGTTTATGCGCCGTGCCGCGGTCTCTCTCTGGAGACAAAAGGCAGGGTTTGCCTTAGTCTGCTCTCATACTTGGATGTTGCTCGGGCCCTCACTGGGTTGTGCTGTGCTCCAGACTCTCTGCTCTGCTCAGAGTCAACCCTGGATGTTGATGCTCAGGGATCTTTTATGATGAACTAGTAATAGTAATGGAATCTCCCTTGCCTTCACATTCCAAAGATGTTACTTTTGTATCTCCACCCAAGGCATTTTCCCTTCATGTAACACCCTCCCTGCTTAACAGAGCAAGGTATGCCCAATGTTTACATCCCCAGGATATGGTATTGTTGAGAATATGAGTGTATTTCATCTAAGGCTGCAAAGGGAGGGTAGATTACTTGAAACCTTCTGAAGTTTACCAGTAAACTACAAGAATTTTGGTATCTTTCAAGGATTTTATGTACTCTATCATAAGACATCTAGGGGCATTTTTGGGTACTTCAGATTACCACAGGTGTCTGTAATTATCTCTAGCCCGCTTTGTAGCCTTATCACATGTAAAATATATGAAATAATTAAATAAGATGATTAAAAAAAAAATATATATATATATATATATATATATATATATATATATATATATATATATATATATATATATATATATAAAATAAATGAGAAGGCTGTAAAACTATCTTAAATATAAACTCATACCATTGGTGTTTAATATGAATATCCTTTAGACTTTTTTACACACTTATTTATTTTACTATGTCAATATGTTTTTGTTGTCAATGTTTTGACATCAAACTGGTGGCAGTTGTGAAAAAAGTCAATAGTTGGAATAGTTGCAGAGGTAATTGAAAACAATGCCATTGTTGATTAGATACTTTTTTCATTAATTAGGCTATTTTCTCTTGAACCATATGGTTCAACTCATGGACAATATGGACACAGATATAAAACGTTAATACTATATATGAATAATAAAAATAAAAAAATTACAAAGTTACGATAGATTGCCATAGATTCTGTTAATTACCAAAATTACTGAAGATTCTGATAAATTACATGTAGCTTTACAACTGTAATTACATCATGTTGAACTAGATGAACTTATCTTAGAACGTCCACTAACTCTTAATAAAACTAAGTTCACACCATGTCTGTTATCATAAACTGGCAAGACAATAACAAAGTTCCCTCTTCATTCAAGATTTATTGCAACAGTCATTGTTTGTATTTTACTTTTTTTGAAGTGCAATGACTAACACAAAGACATTTCAGGGGCTATTGTTGACCAAATGGATTGAAATCTGGAAATAAATAGTCAAGCAAACCAGTTAGCCTATCTGTTTTCACATTTTGAAATAGGCCAACTGTCAGTGATGAAAACTACTGAAAAGGCAGAACTATGTTATTGGAGCATCCTGTGCTGAAAGCCACACAAATATATTTTAGGAAATGGCATTTAATGTTACCATATTCTAGACCATTAGAGAGCGTGGGATTGTGGAGTCTCATTCATAACAGGAAATGACGTTGTCTCTTATTATTTTTCTGTCTGACTGAATCTAAAGGATTGTGAATAATACCAACTCATTCCCATAGACCAGGGGTGTCAAACTCATTCCCATAGACCAGGGGTGTCAAACTCATTCCCATAGACCAGGGGTGTCAAACTCATTCCCATAGACCAGGGCTGTCAAACTCATTCCCATAGACCAGGGGTGTCAAACTCATTCCCATAGACCAGGGGTGTCAAACTCATTCCCATAGACCAGGGGTGTCAAACTCATTCCCATAGACCAGGGGTGTCAAACTCATCCCATAGACCAGGGGTGTCAAACTCATTCCCATAGACCAGGGGTGTCAAACTCATTCCCATAGACCAGGGGTGTCAAACTCATTCCCATAGACCAGGGGTGTCAAACTCATTCCCATAGACCAGGGGTGTCAAACTCATTCCCATAGACCAGGGGTGTCAAACTCATTCCCATAGACCAGGGGTGTCAAACTCATTCCCATAGACCAGGGCTGTCAAACTCATTCCCATAGACCAGGGGTGTCAAACTCATTCCCATAGACCAGGGGTGTCAAACTCATTCCCATAGACCAGGGGTGTCAAACTCATCCCATAGACCAGGGGTGTCAAACTCATTCCCATAGACCAGGGGTGTCTAACTCATTCCCATAGACCAGGGGTGTCTAACTCATTCCCATAGACCAGGGGTGTCTAACTCATTCCCATAGACCAGGGGTGTCAAACTCATTCCCATAGACCAGGGGTGTCAAACTCATTCCACGGAGGGACGAGTGTCTGCAGGTCAATTAAGACCTAAACAACCAGGTGAGGGGAGTTCTTTACTAATTAGTGACAATAATTAATCAATCAAGTACAAAGGTGGAGCGAAAAACCCGCAGACACTCGACCCTCCATGGAATGAGTTAGACATGTGCCATAGACTGAGCTGTCAGATGATGGTGTTTGTGCCATTGTGAGTAAGAGTTAGGCTACCTCAGAGCACTGGTCTCGGATCAGATCAACCTTTCCTTCCTATGTCTGTTCTGATTTATGAAGTGAAATGTGCTCTGGCCTTGCTCTAAAGCCCTTCCAGTGAGTGATGCTGTGTTTGGTGATGAGTGTTCTTCTCCCTGTCTGTATGTATCCTTCCCACCCTGTCTGTCTCCCTCCCTCCCTGTCTGTCTGTCAGTCTGGCCTAGCGGCAGGGTCTCCGTGTTCTCGCCTGGTAGTGCATGGCACAGGGCACATGGCAAGGGACTCTCTTTTTCAGTTCAGTTCAGTTCATGACATGTGCTGTGCTGCTGAACACCAGGGACTCAACACTCCCTACCAGCCCAAGCCCCATTTTATTATTCTCAAACTTATTACTCTCACACTTGGCTACAAGAAGGCATTTTTTAGGTGTTTCGCAACATAGTTGTAAGATTCAAATTCAAACTGTTTTAAATCACATGGAGCAGCTCTGACTAAAGCTGATCTGATCTGCTGTTTCCACCGTATCCTATTGGGTTAGAAGGGAATGCTCCATAGCTTTGTGTTATAACTTCTCCCAGTGCCTGGAGGCCCAGGTTACAGGGCTGTGAGTTGTGCCCAGAGCCCAGACATCTTGTGTAGCGTACAACTATGGCATTTTGTACTGCTCACACAGCACTGTGGCAGGCAGCAGAGCTGACCTTTATTTCACTGATTCTAGAAGGGCCTTAGGGTTTCCTTATGAAATTCAGGTGAAGGTAACAAGCTATGGGGCCCATTGCTCTCATTGTGTAATGATGTGTGAGCATCATGAAAACAGGAGAAGTGTAAAGTTTGTTTTAGTGTTGTTTTTGGTCACTTCAGGGCCTGATGTTGGCACCCAGAATGAGATGCACATAGAGAGAAAGCTGGAGGCAAGTGACCGCTGAGATAATTGTAAAATAAAAACGTTGTGCCTGGGCCAGCGGTGGGCCCTTGTTTGTAAATAATTTACTTGACAACAGGCAATTTCTCTCCCTCATCTCTCTGTCTCTCTCTGTCTCTGTCTGTCTGTGTGTGTGTGTGATAGATGGTGGCTCTGTTCGCATGCTTGTTATTGGCCTGAGTTCCAGGGCTCAGGCGCTAGGCTTTGTTTATGAGAGAAGCCTGCTCTGATTCCATGATAAAGCCAGATGTTCCCTTACAAGGCCTCCAGCCTCCTCGATCTGGCACTCATGTCCATATCAGGTATAGTCTTCCTGTTGTACTCAAGCCTCCCAGGCTCAACACTAGCTGCTGTCTGGCCTTTAATTGGGCGCCTCAGTGCTTGGCTCTAACACAGCTGCATACGAAGGACACTAAGGGAAGTGTTTATACTTCAATATAACAGAGCCTTTTTAATATACAACGTGTCAATTCTACCCACCATGTATACTGCACAATGTAAAAAAGCCCTGTGTGTGAGTGCAGAGTAATAGGATTAACAGGGTTATTTTCCAAAAGAACGTAAGCAGATTCGTGAGGAACCGGAAAAATGGAGCCCCACTTTCATTAATGTGTCTAAGTGCCTAACTAGTGTGTAAATACCTATGCTGGATGTCCTTGTGAGCGATGTGCCCTACTTTCCCTGATCCATCTTCTAGATCAGCCTTTCTTAAAGTATGGGTCGCAACCCAAAGTCGGTCCCGGACCTGTTAATTGTGGGTCGCGACGTATCAGAGTAAATGTATAATTATTTTATTTATTACTGGAATTGATTTGGCCAAGTGCAACTGCGGTGTCCGTTCAGTACACTCTCTGTTTAGCAGCGGTCTCTGTTCAGTTTGGCAGCTGCGCTAGTGGGAGAGGGAGATGCCTGTGTGCTTCGTGGTTTACCAGCTCTTTTTTGTTGAAGATCACTCCGCAACACAGGCTGCGGGGCTGTCGTTCAGCAGAAGATGATGCACTGTCAGCTACTGACTTGTCCTTCCCACTCGCCATCACTCACCGCTGTCATCAAATGGACTCATGCTAGCAACAAGTTCTGGCTGAGCTCAATCGTCACAAAACGCAAACACACAGATGAGTTTCTCTCTCTTTCATACAAACTTAGAGAAATTACGAGGAGCGCCCACAATGTATTTTGTGCGGGGAAGTGCTTAGCAATGAGTCAATCAAAACAAACAAATGAATGTAACGACACGTCCTGACCAAACATCCACAGCATGATGGTAAACCCAGGGAGTTCTTTCAGAACAGGGCAGAATGCGTCAGGAAACAGTGCTTCGACAGTGGAAAAGTAAGTCAGCTAGCATGGTGTTGTTGTCATTTTATAACAGGTGATGATAAGCAGAAATAAGGGAGTACTATCTCTCATAGTAGTAGATGTGAGTTTGTCTTTCAAACAATCCCCTGGCTTTGTAACGTTGCTCAGCTAATAGCTAACGTTAGCCAAAGCAAGCTAGCTAGCTACTGATAGTGCAACTCTAAGTAATAGTACAGTAATAGATGAAAAATATCAGGCCTACTGTACATTTTACTGTAGAAATTATTGTTGAAAACAAGTCTAGGTTGGAACCGTTGCTATTAAAATACAAGTAAGATATGTTTTGAGGCAAACACACTCACGCAGTTCTGGGTTGCGGTTAGGCAGGAAGCGGTCTCCTGCCTAAATGAGAAAGCAGTAGATGTTCTGATCCAGTTTGTCACCACATACCTATGAGAGTTAGGGTTCTCAACACGCTGACATACTTAAAAAACAAGTACAAATTAAATTGTATTTGTCACATGCACCGAATACAAAAGGTGTAGGCCTTACAGTGAAATGCTTACTTACAAGCCCTTATCCAACAATGCAGTTCAAATATATATGCAACAATAAAATAACAGTAGCAAGGCTTTATACAGGGGGTTCCGGTACAGAGGGTTCTGGTACAGAGTCGATGTGCAGGGGGCACCGGTTAGTCGAGGTAATTGAGGTAAAATGTGCATGTAGGTAGAGGTAGAGTTACTATGCATGGATAATAAACAGAGAGTAGCAGCAGCGTAAAAATGAGGGGTGGGGACAATGCAAATAGTCCGGGTAGCCATTTGATTAACTGTTCAGGAGTCTTATGGCTTGGGGGTAGAAGCTGTTAACCTCTATGGGCTAGGTGGTACGCTTGCGTCCCACCTACTCAACAGCCAGTTGAATCCTGTGGCGCGTTATTCAAATACCTTAGATATGATATTACTTCAATTTTTCAAAAATATGACTATTTTACACCATTTTAAAGATAAGACTCTCGTTAATCTAACCACACTGTCCGATTTCAAAAAGGCTTTACAACGAAAACAAAACATTAGATTATGTCAGCAGAGTACCGAGCCAGAAATAATCAGACACCCATTTTTCAAGCTAGCATATAATGTCACATAAACCCAAACCACAGCTAAATGTAGCACTAACCTTTGATGATCTTCATCAGATGACAACCCTAGGACATTATGTTATACAATACATGCATGTTTTGTTCAATCAAGTTCATATTTATATCAAAAACCAGCTTTTTACATTAGCATGTGACTAGCATGTGACTAGCATTCCCACCGAACACTGCCGGTGAATTTACTAAATTACTCACGATAAACGTTCACAAAAAGCATAACAATTATTTTAAGAATTATAGATACAGAACTCCTCTATGCACTCGATATGTCCGATTTTAAAATAGCTTTTCGGTGAAAGCACATTTTGCAATATTCTCAGTAGATAGCCCGGCATCACAGGGCTAGCTATTTAGACACCGAGCAGGTTTAGCACTCATCAAAGTCAGATTTACTATAAGAAAAATGTTATTACCTTTGTTGTCTTCGTCAGAATGCACTCCCAGGACTTCTACTTCAATAACAAATGTTGGTTTGGTCCAAAATAATCCATCGTTATATCCAAACAGCGGCGTTTTGTTCGTGCGTTCTAGACACTATCCTAAAGGCTAAATAAGGGTGACGAGCATGGCGCAATTCGTGACAAAAGAATTCTAAATATTCCATTACCGTACTTCGAAGCATGTCAACCGCTGTTTAAAATCAATTTTTATGCCATTTTTCTCATAAAAAAACGATAATATTCCGACCGGGAATCTACGTTTAGATAAACAGACAAAGGAAAAGAAAGCATTCGGTCGAAGCGGGCACGCGCCTAAGCCCATAGTACTCTGAGTGGCCACTTGCCAAAAGCGATAAAGTGTTTCAGCCAGAGCCTGCCTCGATATCGTTCAACGTTTTCCCGGGCTCTGAGACCCTATGGAAGACGTAGGAGGTGTCACGTTATTGCACAGATCCTGAGTCTTCAATAAAAAGAGCCTAGATGAAACACTACTTCTCAGACAGGCCACTTCCTGCTTGAAATCTTC
Organism: Salmo salar; assembly: GCF_965601325.2. Taxonomy (NCBI): domain Eukaryota; kingdom Metazoa; phylum Chordata; class Actinopteri; order Salmoniformes; family Salmonidae; genus Salmo; species Salmo salar. The sequence goes on along the minus strand of NC_138316.1, from coordinate 26,505,787 downwards.
TCAGGTTTTGGCCTGCCATAGGAGTTCTGTTATACTCACAGACACCATTCAAACAGTTTTAGAAACTTTAGGGTGTTTTCTATCCAAAGCCGATAATTATATGCATATTCTAGTTACTGGGCAGGAGTAGTAACCAGATTAAATCGGGTACGTTTTTTATCCAGCCGTGTCAATACTGCCCCCTAGCCCTAACAGGTTAACCTGTCTGGGAACCTGGGACGCTTGCGTGCCACCCTAGTCAACAGCCAGTGGAATCGCGTCGCACAAAATACAAATACCTCATAAATGCTATAACTTCAATTTCTCAAACATATGACTATTTTACACCATTTTATAGATACACTTCTCCTGAATCGAACCACGTTGTCCGATTTCAAAAAGGCTTTACAGCAAAAGCAAAACATTAGATTATGTTAGGAGAGTACCCTGCCAAAAAAAATCACACTGCCATTTTCAAAGCAACTAGCATGCATCACAAATACTCAAAACACAGCTAAATGCAGCACTAACCTTTGACAATCTTCATCAGATGACACTCCTAGGACATCATGTTACACAATACATGCATTTTATGTTCGATAAAGTTCATATTTATATATAAAAGCAGCATTTTACATCGGCGCGTGACGTTCAGAAAATATTTTCCCTCAAATGCTTCCGGTGAATCAGTGCTACAATTTAGAAAATTACTATTCAAAAACATTGTTAAAATGTTGTCATTCAAAGAATTATAGATTAACATCTCGTGAATGCAACCGCATTGCCAGATTTCAAAATAACTTTACTGGGAAATCACACTTTGCAATAAACGAGGTGGTATGCTCAGAAAAATAGGCTAGGCGATGCATGTTAGGGCCATCTTGGAACCATCTAAAATCAAATATACTATTGTAAATATTCCCTTACCTTTGATTATCTTCATCAGAAGGCACTTCCAGGAATCCCAGGTCCACAACAAATGTAGTTTTGTTTGAAAAAGTTAATAATTAATGTCCCAATAGCTCCTTCTTGTTAGCGCGTTCCGAAGGCTACTCATAATGTACAAGGCGCGCTGGACTTGTCATCACGAATGTGCAAAAAATATATATTTACGTTCGTTCAAACATGTCAAACGTTGTATAACATAAATCTTTAGGGCCTTTTTCAACCAGAGCTTCAATAATATTCAAGGCGGACGATTGCATTGTCTTACTAAACGTTTCGGAACAAAAGGGTTCCCATGGGCGCCCGCGTCATAGTAGTAATGGCCCTCCCCCTGTGACCAACTTTCCAAGCCTCTCTTTCGGTCAGTTTCTACCGGAGAAGACTCCAACCACTTTGTAAAGACTGTTGACATCTAGTGGAAGCCTTAGGAAGTGCTAAATGAATCCTAACTCATGGTGTGTTTCAAAGGCAAAGTGTAGAAGGTGATTCCACAAATCAGATTTCCACTTCCTGCATGGAATCGTCTCAGGTTTTGGTCTGCCATATGAGTTCTGTTATACTCACAGACACCATTCAAACAGTTTTAGAAACTTTAGGGTGTTTTCTATCCAAATCTACAAATTATATGCATATTCTAGTTACTGGGCAGGAGTAGTAACCAGATTAAATCGGGTACGCTTTTTATCCAGACGTGCAAATACTGCCCCCTATCCCCAACAGGTTTTAAGGAGCCTTCTTGACCTAGACTTGGCGCTTCGGTACCGTTTGCCGTGCGTTAGCAGAGACAATAGTCTATCAACTCAAACCTTATTTGTCACATGCGCCGAATACAAGTGTAGACCTTACCGTGAAATGCTTACTTACAAGCCCTTAACCAACAGTGCAGTTCAAGAAGAGTTAAGAAAATATTTCCCAGATAAACTAAAGTCAAAAATTACAAAAAGTAACACAATAAAATAACAATAACGAGGCTATATACAGGTGGTAACGGTACCAGAGTCAGTGTGTGGGGGTACAGGTTTGTTGAGGTAAGCAGTGTACAAAACAAATGGAGGGTCAATGTAAATAGTCCGGTGGCCATTTGATTAATTGTTCTGCAGTCTTATGGCTTGGGGGTAGAAGCTGTTAACCTGTCTGGGCTAGGGGGCTGTATTTCCACGGCCAGATGAAAAACGTACCCAATTTAAACAGGTTACTACTCTGGCTCAGAAACTAGAATATGCATATTATTAGTAGATTTGGATAGAAAACACTCTGAAGTTTCTAAAACGGTTTGAATGGTGTCTGCGAGTATAACAGAACTCATATGGCAGGCAAAAACCTGAGAAAAAATCCAACCAGGAAGTGGATTGTAGTTTTTCAAGACTGGGCCTATTCAGGATATAGTGACTTAGGGTTCAATTTACACTTCCTAAGGCTTCCACTAGATGTCAACAGTCTTTAGAACGTGTTTCAGGCTTTTGCAGTCAACAGAGAGCGAACAAGACCTCCTGGAGTCTGATGACCGAGAGAATGACAGGCCACAATTATGCGCATTCACGTGAGGAGGTAGCTGTGTTCCAAAACGTTTTTCAAGACACTGGAATCGTCCGGTTGGAATATTGTTGAAGTTCTAAGTTAAAAGGGCCCTAAAGATTGATGCTTTACAACGTTTGACATGTTTCAACGAACGTAAATATAACTTTTTGTCGTGAAATTTTCGGCGCGCTTCCTACATTTGTAGTAGTTTACTGAACGCGCAAACAACAAGGAGTTATTTGGACATAAATTATGGACTTTATCGAAAAAAACAACATTTATTGTGGACCTGGGATACCTGGAAGTGCCCTCTGATGAAGATCATCAAAGGTAAGTGAATATTTCTAATGCTATTTATGATTTTAGATGACTCCAAAATGGCGGGTATCTGTATTGCCTGGTGTATTTTTCTGAGCGCAGTACTCAGATTATTGCAAAGTGTGCTTTCCCCGTGAAGCTTTTTTTAAATCTGTCACAGCGGTTGCATAAAGGAGATGTTCATCTATAATTCTTTGAATAACAGTTTAATACTTTATCAACATTTATGATGAGTATTTTTGTAAATTGTTGTGCTGATTCACCGGCAGTATTGGAGGCAAAATATTTTCTGAACGTCACGCGCCAATGTAAAATGCTGTTTTTGGATATAAATATGAACTTTATCGAACAAAACATACATGTATTGTGTAACAATGTCCTAGGAGTGTCATCTGATGAAGATCGTCAAAGGTTAGTCAAATCAAATCAAATTTATTTATATAGCCCTTCTTACATCAGCTGATATCTCAAAGTGCTGCACAGAAACACAGTTAGTGCTGCACAGAAACACAGTTAGTGCTTCATTTCGCTGTGTTTTGGGATTTATTGACACATGTCCTTGCTTGGAAAATGGCTGTGTGATTATTTTTGTCTATGTACTCTCCTAACATAATCTAATGTTTTGCTTTCGCTGTAAAGCCTTTTTGAAATCGGACAATGTGGTTACATCAAGGAGACGTGTATCTTTAAAATGGTGCAAAATAGTCGTATGTTTCAGAAAGTTGAATTATGACATTTTGTTGTTTTTCAATTTGCCGCCCTGATATTTCACTGGCTGTGTCCCGCAGGTGGGACGCTACCGTCCCACCTAGCCCATAGAAGTTAAGGAGCCTTTTGGTCCTAGACTTCGTGCTCTGGGACCGCTTGCCGTGCGGTAGCAGAGAAAACAGTCTATGACTTGGGTGACTGCAGTCTCTGACAATTTTATGGGCATTCCTCTGACATCGCCTATTATATAGGTCATGGATGGCAGGAAGCTTGGCCCCAGTGATGTACTGGGCCATACAAACTACCCTCTGATGTGCCTTACGGTCAGATGCCGAGCAGTTGCCATACCAGGCGGTGATGCAACTGGTTAGCATGCTCTCGATGGTGCAGCTGTAGAAGTTTTTGAGGATCTGGGCACCCATGACAAATCTTTTCAGTCTCCTGAGGGGGAAAAGGTTTTGTCGTGTCCGCTTCACGACTGTCTTGGTGTGTTTGGACCATGATAGTTTGTTGGTGATGTGGATACCAAGGAACTTGAAACTTTCGGCCTGCTCCACTACAGCCCCGTCAATGTTAATGGGGGCCTGTTTGGCCTGCCTTTTCCTGTACTCCATCATCATCTCCTTTGTCTTGCTCACATTGAGGGATAGGTTGTTGCCCTGTTTTCACACTGCCAGTTCTCTGACCTCCTCCCTATAGGCTGTCTCATTGTCGTCGGTGATCAGGCCTACCACTGTTGTGTCGTCAGCAAACTTAATGGTGTTGGAGTCGTGTTTGGCCACGCAGTCGTGGGTAAACAGGGAGTACAGGAGGAGACTATGTAGGGATAGGCGATATGGCCAAAATATTATATTACGGTATTTAAAAAAATGGACGGTATGACGATATTTGACAGTATTTTTAGTTTTTAATAATACAAGTTCTACAGTTGCTTTATGAGTAGTGAGTCATCCTAGGGTGGCAACACACACATTCTAAGTGATTTCAATGGGTCTTTCTCCATTCTGATTGTTTTATACTGTTCAATTCAAGTTCAATCAAAACAAATTTCAGCACTTTTATCATTTATGCATTTCCTGCACTCAATTGCAGTGGTGAAAAAAGTACCCAATTGTCATACTTGAGTAAAAGTAAAGATAAGTTAATAAAAAATTACTCAAGTAAAAGTGAAAGTCAACCTGTAAAATACTACTTGAGTAAAAGTCGAAAAGTATTTGGTTTTAAAAATACTCAGTATCAAAAGGAAATGTAATTGATAAAATGTACTTAAGTATCAATAGTAAAAGTTTAAATAATTTCAAATTCCTTATATTAAGCAATCCAGATGGCACCATTTTCTTGTTTTTTAAATTTACGGATAGCCAGGGGCACACCAACACTCAGACATAATTTACAAACAAAGCATTTGTGTTTATTGAGTCCAGTAGATGACCAGGGATGTTCTCAAGTGTGTGAATTGGACCATTTTCCTGTCCTGCTAAGCATTCAAAATGTAATGAGTACTTTTGGGTGTCAGGGAAAATGTATGGAGTTAAAAGTACAGTTTTTTTTCTGTAGGAATGTAGTGAAGTAAACATTGTCAAAAATAAAAACAGTAAAGTACAGATACCAAAAAAAAGACTTAAGTAGTACTTGAAAGTATTTTTAATTAAGTAGAATTTGAAAGTATTTTTTACTTAAGTACTTTACACCACTGCTCAATTGAGATCATTTCCACACGGCCACGTAGGGCTGCACGATATGTGCAAATAATCTAGGACTTATTTTTAACCCAATGTTGCAATTGCGATTTGACTTGCGAATTAGAGCAAAACTTTTAGAATCATGGAAATAGAATTACTATTCTTATTCCATAGTTAGAATATAATAGTGGGTACTTTGAATATAGTGTTGTTTGAGATGTCAACGGATAAAAATTCCAGGGCGGAGTTATTGTGCCAGGGTAGGAACTAAAGTGTTGATAAGTGTTTCCTAGGGGACCCTATAAGCTTTGGCAACATTGCATGTTCTCTCTTAGCTACTTCATGTAGCTAACATATTCTTGCTTTGCATATTCCTCTTTGATTTAGAAGATACTGTTGCACAAACAACATGCTGATTTAGGTCTACACCATCACTGGTATTATTAGGCTGTATTAGCTAGCTACGTTTGCTCTTACTCAGTACATTTATTAGCTAGCTAGCTAGCTAGCAATTAGCATTAACAATTAGCGTCTCACAAGATTTAGGGCAACTTGCTAAGAAAATATAAACTAGCTGTTTGCTGATGTTAGAAACCCAACTAATAGTGTCATTATAGAATGCTAGTGGATTTATATTAAGAAGCAAAGTGAAAACAGCATTGTTGTCATCAACATTGTTGCATGTGCTGCATTGACCATGCAGAAGGAACACAAATGTCTCGTGGTTGAGGAACATCAAATGCGATCCTTGAGTGGCAGGGGGCGTGGCTAGGTCTGTGTGGAAAGCATCACGGCGAGAAAGAGCAGAGAGAGTTGACTCAAGTAGTGAAGTAAACTATAAAAATTGACATTACACATGGCATATCACATTTAACAAACCAAACATTCAAATGCCGGTGTAGAAGGTAAAGTTAAAAACCCAAACCGGTCCCTGCATCAATACCGGTATATCATAAAATACGGTGTACCGCCCAGCCCTAGGACTAAGTACACACCCCTGAGGGGCCCCAGTGTTGAGGATCAGGGTGACAGATGTGTTGTTGCCTACCCTTACCACCTGGGGACGGTCCGTCAGGAAGTCCAGGATCCAGTTGCAGAGGGAGGTGTTTAGTCCCAGGGTCCTTAGCTTAGTGATGAGCTTCATGGGCACTATGGTGTTGAACACTGAGCTGCAGTCAATGAACAGCATTCTCACATAGGTGTTCCTATTGTCCAAGTGAGAAAGGTCAGTGTGGAGTGCGATTGAGATTGTGGATCTGTTGGGGCGGTATGCAAATTGGAGTGGGTCTAGGGTATCCGGGAGGAGGTTGTTGATGTGAGCCATGACCAGCCTTTCAAAGTACTTTATGGCTACCGACGTGAGTGCCATGGGGCGGTAATCATTTAGGCAGGTTACCTTCGCTTCCTTGGGCACGGGGACTATGGCGGTCTGCTTGAAACATGTAGGTGTTACAGACTCGGTCAGGGAGAGGTTGAAAATATCAGTGAAGACACTTGCCAGTTGGTCCGCGCATGCTTTCAGTACACATCCTGGTAATCCGTCTGGCCCCGCGGCTTTGTGAATGTTGACCTATTTAATGGTCATGCTCACATTGGCTACCCAGAGCATTATCACACAGTCATCCAGAACAGCTGGTGCTCCCGTGCATGCTTCAGTGTTGCTACCTCGAAGTGAGTATAAAAGGCATTTAGCTCGTCTGGTAGGCTCACGCCACTGGGCAGCTCACGTCTTGGTTTCCCTTTGTAGTCCGTAATCGTTTTCAAGCCCTGCCACATCTGACGAGCGTCAGAGCCGGTGTAGTAGGATTCAATCTTAATACTGTATTGACGCTTTGCTTGTTTGATGGTTTGTCTGAGGGCATAGCAGGATTTCTTGTAAGCGTCTGGATTAGTGTCCCGCTCCTTGAAAGTGGCAGCTCTAACCTTTAGCTCGATGTGGATGTTGCCTGTAATCCATGGCTTCTGGTTGGGATATGTACTAGAGGTCGACCGATTATAATTTTTTTCAACACCTATACCGATTATTGGAGGACCAAACAAGCCGGTGCCGATTAATCGGACGATTCTTTTGGGGGGGGGGGGGGGATTTTTCCGTCCCTCTCCTCGCTCCTACCTGGGCTCAAACCAGGAACACATCGACAACAGCCGCCCTCGAAGCAGCGTTACCCATGCAGAGCAAGGGGAACAACTACTCCAAGTCTCAGAGCGAGTGACGTTTGACACACTATTAGCGCGCACCCCGCTAACTAGCTAGCCATTTCACATCGGTTACACCAGCCTAATCTTGGGAGTTGATAGGCTTGAAGTCATAAACAGCGCAATGCTTGAAGTATTGCAAAGAGCTGCTGGCAAAACGCACAAAAGTGCTGTTTGAATGAATGCTTACGAGCCTGCTGGTGCCTACCACCGCTCAGTCAGACTGCTCTATCAAATCATAGACTTAATTATAATATAATAAACACACAGAAATACGAACCTTAGGTCATTAATATGGTCGAATCCGGAAACTACTTCGCCAAACGGGGGATTATTTAACAAAAGCGCATTTGCGAAAAAAGCACTGTCGTTGCACCAATGTACCTAACCATAAACATCAATGCCATTCTTCTATTGTCCCAGACCTGCTGGAACCCTGACCTATTCACCGGACGTGCTACCTGTCCCAGACCTGCTGTTTTCAACTCTCTAGAGACAGCAGGAGCGGTAGAGATACTCTCAAAGATCGGCTATGAAAAAGCCAACTGACACTTACTCTTGTGTTACTGACTTGTTGCACCCTCGACAACTACTATGATTATTATTATTTGACAATGCTGGTCATTTATGAACATTTGAACATCTAGGCCATGTGCTGTTATAATCTCCACCCGGCACAGCCAGAAGAGGACTGGCCACCCCTCATAGCCTGGTTCTTCTCTAGGTTTCTTCCTAGGTTTTGGCCTTTCTAGGGAGTTTTTCCTAGCCACCGTGCTTCTACACCTGCATTGCTTGCTGTTTGGGGTTTTAGGCTGGGTTTCTGTACAGCACTTTGTGATATCAGCAGATGTAAGAAGGGCTATATAAATTTGATTTGATTGCGAACTAATTTGCCAGAATTTTAAGTAATTATGACATAACATTGAAGGTTGTGCAATGTAACGGGAATATTTAGACTTAGGGATGCCACCCGTTAGATAAAATACGGAACGGTTCCGTATTTCACTGAAAAGAAAAAGGTTTTGTTTTCGAGATGATAGTTTCCGGATTCGACCATATTAATGACCAAAGGCTCGTATTTCTTTGTGTTATTATGTTATAATTAAGTCTATGATTTGATAGAGCAGTCTGACTGAGCGGTGGTAGGCACCAGCAGGCTTGTAAGCATTCATTCAAACAGCACTTTTGTGCGTTTTGCCAGCAGCTCTTCGCAAAGCATTGCGCTGTTTATGACTTCAAGCCTGTCAACTCCCAAGATTAGGCTGGTGTAACCGATGTGAAATGGCTAGCTAGTTAGCGGGTGCACGCTAATAGCGTTTCAAACGTCACTCGCTCAGAGACTTGGAGTAGTTGTTCCCCTTGCTCTGCATGGGTAACGCTGCTTCGAGGGCGGCTGTTGTCGATGTGTTCCTGGTTTGAGCCCAGGTAGGAGCGAGGAGAGGGACGGAAGCTATACTGTTACACTGGCAATACTAAAGTGCCTATAAGAACATCCAATAGTCAAAGGTATATGAAATACAAATCGTATAGAGAGAAATAGTCCTATAATAACTACAACCTAAAACTTCTTACCTGGGAATATTGAAGAGTCATGTTAAAAGGAACCACCAGCTTTCATATGTTCTCATGTTCTGAGCAAGGAACTTAAACGTTAACTTTCTTACATGGCACATATTGCACTTTTACTTTCTTCTCCAACACTTTGTTTTTGCATTATTTAAACCAAATTGAACATGTTTCATTATTTATTTGAGGCTAAATTGATTTTATAGATGTATTATATTAAGTTAAAATAAGTGTTCATTCAGCATTGTTGTAATTGTCATTATTACAAATAAATAAAAAAAATCGGTCGACTAATCTTTTAGGAGCCTTTTTTGGTCCTCCAATAATCGGCATCGGTATCGGCGTTGAAAAATCATAATCGGTCGACCTCTACTTTGTATGCTTCTCTGTTTGTGGAGTAAAGGTGGTCTAGAGTTTTTTTTTCTCCTTCTGGTTGCACATGTAACATGCTGGTAGAAATGAGGTAAAACGGAATTAAAAGTTTCCCTGCATTAAAGTCCCCAGCCACTAGGATGAGCATTTTCCTGTTTGTTTATGACCCTATATAGCTCATTGAGTGCCGTCTTAGTGGCAGCATCAGTTTGTGGTGGTAAATAGACAGCTACGGAAAGTATAGGTGAAAACTCTCTTGGTAAATAGTGTGGTCTACAGCTTATAATGAGATACTCCATCTCAGGCGAGCAAAACCTTGAGACTTCCTTAATATTAGATTTCGTGCTCCAGCTGTTATTTACAAATGGATACAGACCTCCACTCCTTGTCTTACCGGAGGCAGCTGTTCTATCTTGCCGATGGACCGGAAACCCCGCCAGTTGTAAGTTATTCATGTTGTTCTTCAGCCACGATTCGGTGAAACATAAGATATTACAGTTGATAATGTCCCATTGGTAGTGTCATGATGTGGCCCTTCCTGTGTATATATCATGGCATCCCTCTCTCTCTCCTACACCCAGGTTCTGTTATCTCAGGTCGTAAATTCCTAGAGGAGACTCTCCTCCTGGCCATGCAGTATATATAGAGAGAGAGAGTTTCACAGTAGAACAAAGGAACTTCTTCTACATCACAGAACTTGAGAACTGAACAATATCCAGGTTTTGGAAAATGTGTAAACGGATGGTGGAGAAGCCAGCTACGACCCGGTCCGTTTTGTTTCATGTTTGTGACCTCATGAAAGACAATACAGCCACATTACCATAACTCTGTTTATACAGGTGCCTCTGTTATGAGGTTTGCGTCTAATTATTGTATAAAATTAATGAGTAAAGATTAAACTATTTGTGAAATGATGTAATGTAATGTTAAACCGTTATTGTGAGAAAATTGTATTCCCTTTAAAGTTTAACTAAGTCATTGGCCCGCCCCCATGAGCACAGACATGATCTGTTACGAATAAAACCCCCACCTGAAGAAATCCTCTTCAGACCGTGCATACCTCGATCAGCTGAGGGGGCAAAGGTTTGAGTAGAGACCACAATAACCTCAGTTTAACCTAAGGTTGTAATGGTTGTTGAATTCCTAACCATACCACATGGAGCATTGGCTACACGGCGGGAAATGGTTAAACTCTGAGACTATCGATCCCGACAGAATAAGAGCAAATCTTAGATACTAATTACTAGTCTGCAGCTAGAAATTATGTCAACCTGGGATGCGAAGACCGACAACAGCCGAAACACCTATTCTATAAGAACATTTCTGAATGGTACTCTGAAGTATCCATTCTAACCACGAAAGACTTCAGGGAAGCAGAGAGACGCACGGATGAACTTTCCAACAGAAGGACTGACGATTCCAACAGAGATCACGACAACACACTGGGCGTAAATATACAGTGCTGTGAAAAGTATTTGCCCCCGCTCTTGGGGTAATTTTGGTAGGCCGGCCACTCCTGGAAAGGTTCACCACTGTTCCAAATTTTCTCCATTTGTGGATAATGGCTCTCACCGTGGTTCGCTGGAGTCCCAAAGCTTTAGAAATGGCTATGTAACCCTTTCCAGACTGATAGATGTCAATTACTTTGTTTCTCATCTGTTCCTGAATATCATTGGATCGCGGCATGATGTCTTGCTTTTTGAGATCTTTTGGCCTACTTCACTTTGTCAGACAGGTTCTATTTAAGTGATTTCTTGATTCAACAGGTCTGGCAGTAATCAGGCCTGGGTGTGGCTAGTGAAATTGATCTCAGCTTTCCAAAAAATGTGATTAACCGCAGTAAATTCATGATTTAACAAGGGGGGGGCAATTACTTTGTCACATAGGGCCATGAAGGTTCAGATAGCTTTTTTTCCCTTAATAAATAAAATGATCACTTAACTGCATTTTGTGTTTACTTGGGTTATCTTTGTGTAATATTAAAATTTGTTTGACGATCTGAAACATTTAAGTGTGACAAATGTGCGAAAAAATAAGAAATCAGGAAGGGGGCAAATACTTTTTCACAGCACTGTATATTGATTGAAATTATTCCCAAATGAGTGAGCGTTTATGTGCAAAGGATTAGCATTTCAATTAATATAATTATCAATTGTGTAGTGACTATTTTTGTCTTTCCCGCCCTTCTCAGTCCACACCCACTTCCCTTTGTCCACCAAGCCGTCATATCGGCTTAGCCCACTAGGGAACCTCCCCTATCATTTCCTTGTAACCATATCTACTGTTTGTTTGCTTATGCATTTCTGTGATTATTTAGTTAGTTATTAAATAAATGATTAAGACAATTGGTGTATGGATGATTCATAGTAAAGGCTGGGTTCGTGCAGATAACCAACAATTTACAATGTTTGGAATGAGACTAACGTGAGGTAAAGAATAATTCATTAATTAGAATACTAATTGATCAGATATTAAAATATCTGAAGAGTTATATTAGGAAAATTATAACTTTGTAATCTGAAGATTTTCTTTGGTGCCCCAACTTCCTAGTTAATTACATTTACATGATTAGTTTAATCACATAATAATAATTACAGAGAATTGATTTGATAAAATAACAGTCTTCAATTTAATGATGCCAAAGACACGACAGTAGGATATCCTTGATCGGAGCTCATCCATTTTGTTATCCAATGATTGTACGTTGCCTAATAGGACTGGTGGTGGGGGGGGTTTATTCACTAGCCTACAAACTCTCAGAAGGCAACTCGACCTCTCCTTTTCTTTATGCAAATTACGGGGATTTAGGCCCGTTCCCGAGAAAGCATTATATCCTTCGCGTCGGACTCGCTAAAGAAAAATCTTTGTTTAGTTCGAGGTGAGTGATCGCTGTTCTTCCGGCGCCATTTCAGGAAACAGTCTCAATGCTGAGCATGACCTCAGTGTTAGACTGTCAAAAACTGAGCCCAGAATAGACATGCTTATTGAAAACTTAAACCAGCCACACACCTCTCACTGGGTGTGTGTGTGTGTGTGTGTGTGTGTGTGTGTGTGTGTGTGTGTGTGTGTGTGTGTGTGTGCGCGTGTTTTCTGGTCTACATCCGTATGATGTGATCAATCAGTTTATTTCGGTTCAGAATAAAAAATATGTATTGTATTTTAACAGCAACAGTTCCAACCAAGACTTTTTTCAACAATAATTTCTACAGTAAAATGTACAATAGGCCTGACCATTTTTCATCTGTACTGTTACTTAAGGTTGCACTATCAAAAAGCCTGTGTGTGTGTTCTGTTATGCGATCAATCAGTTTATTCCAATTCAGAATGAAAATGATGTATTTTAACAGCAACAGTTCCAACCTATACAGATATGGGTTGTTAATGGGGGAAAACTAAACAGGAATAGATATTGCTATTTCATTGTTATTTGTTTTTGTCTATATTGTAGTTGTTTTAGGCATAAGGGCAATAAAATGTACCGATATTTACGTATAGTTGCATATTTTCCTAAGGTTGGGTCCCAGGAAAACACAGAATTTCTCATTTGGGTCCCAGGCTGAAGAAGTTGAAGAACCCCTGTTCTAGATTGTGATGATCATTTAGGTATGTTTTTAAATGGCCTGTCATGGAAATGTCAAAATACACTACAAGCTTGGTCTCTGAGTGTGTAAGGGCCACACCAGGCTGAAGTCAGCCAGCAGTAGGAGTTTTCTCTTGGTTTGTACAGTAGGCCAGGTTTCTGGATGTAACGTCACCCCTATGAGCTGTGAAGAGTACAAACCTCTAATCCTCTCCCCATCGTTCACAGTGTAATTACAGTATAAATGCCTGCCTGTAGGGAGGGACTGTTTACCATCTGTCCTCTCGAAAGTTACTTCCACAAAACACCAGTAGGCCTAGGCTACATTTTGACTTGGACATTAGTGAGCTAGGGAGGTTGGAATTTCAGGACAACAAGAGTTAGCATTGTTATTTTATAGTTCCTGTGTGTAAACACTTAAAAATGCCAAAAGATGTGCTGAAAATATTGTCAGCGAACATGTTCTTCCACACAGTTAGATCACCAAGAGAAAGAGGTTCTGTAAACAGAACTTCTGGCCAATGAAGAATCCAGGTTTGATGTTTCTACTGGACTCATGGGATGTTGAAAGGAGAATGGAACAGTCGAGCCACTCAGGAGAGGACCTACAAACTTATTTCACGTCCATAAATGATCTGTTCATAAATTTCAGGTGATATATAAAAGCTGGCGGGCTGTCGCACAAATCGTACATTTCGTGCGTCACTGGGTCAACATTCTCTTTCATAATTGCTTGTGTTAAAAGTAGATAAACCCGGGATCTTTTTATGAACACGCAGATCAGCAAATGAAAGTAAAGCAAAAAAGAGTGCTTATGATTGAGACGGACTATTCAAGGTATTTATGCTGCCAGGGCACCCTGCCAATACTCTCCACAGATCATGGATCCCTATTTGCTCTAAAGCCCGCTGGCTGGAGCATTGCTGAGGTCCAGGTCAAGGGGATGTTAAGCAAAGATGAAACTTAACGTGCACGAAACACAGCACACTGCCTACAACTATTTATAGGACGATGATTTACTGAGCGGTCGCCAATAAACTTTGGATCAAACTCCTCTCACTGAGATTAAATCCCTTTTACTGGGAATATGCATTGTGTTTTTATCTAAGAGATATAAATTGTATTATCAGGCCTTTCTTCTCGGAATTGTGGTGTTTTTGTTATTTGCTTGTTCATGACTATATAAATGGAACCTCCACATTTTGCCCCTAGGTTCTGTTTTGGATATTTCATGAAATTGAAAACAACATTTTTCCTTCTTGCGTTTTTCTAATCTTCCACATCATTGCTAATTTTTTATTTATTTTATTTTTATTTCACCTTTATTTAACCAGGTAGGCCAGTTGAGAACAAGTTCTTATTTACAACTGCGATCTGGCCAAGATAAAGCAAAGCAGTGCGACAAAAACAACAACACAGAGTTACACATAAACAAACGTACAGTAAATAACACAATAGAAAGTTCTATGTACAATGTGTGCAAATGTAGAAGATTAGGGAGGTAAGGCAATAAATAGGCCATAGAGGCGAAATAATTACAATTTAGTATTAACACTGGAGTGATAGATGTGCAGATGATGTGCAAGTAGAGATACAGGGGTGCAAAAGAGCAAGAAGATAAATAACAATATGAGGATGAGGTAGTTGGATGGGCTATTTACAGATGGGCTGTGTACAGGTGCAGTGATCGGTAAGCTGCTCTGACAGCTGATGCTTAAAGTTAGAGTGGGAGATTTAAGACTCCAGCTTCAGTGATTTTTGCAATTCGTTCCAGTCATTGGCAGTAGAGAACTGGAAGGAAAGGCGGCCAACGCAGGTGTTGGCTTTGGGGATGACCAGTGAAATATACCTGCTGGGGCGCGTGCTACGGGTGGGTGTTGCTATGGTGACCAGTGTGCTGAGATACCTAGCAAAGACTTATAGATGACCTAGAGTCAGTGGTTTGGCGACGAATAAGTAGCAAGGGCCAGTCAACGAGAGCATACAGGTCGCAGTGGTGGGTAGTATATGGGGCTTTGGTGACAAAACGGATGAAAGTGATAGACTACATCCAATTTGCTGAGTAGAGTGTTGGAGGCTATTTTAGAAATTACATCGTCGAAGTCAAGGATCGGTAGGATAGTCAGTTTTACCAGGGCATGTTTGGTAGCATGAGTGAAGGATGCTTTGTTGAGAAATAGGAAGCCGATTCTAGATTTCATTTTGGATTGGAGATGCTTAATGTGAGTCTGGAAGGAGAGTTTACAGTCTCTAACCAGACACCTAGGTATTTGTAGTTGTCCACATATTCTAAGTCAGAACCGTCCCGAGTAGTGATGCTAGACGCGCGAGCAGGTGCGGGCAGCAATCGGTTAGTTTTACTAGCATTTCAAAGCAGTTGGAGGCCTCGGAAGGAGTGTTGTATGGCATTGAAGCTCGTTTAGAGGTTTGTTAACACAGTGTCCAAAGAAGGGCCAGATGTATACAGAATGGTGTCGTCTGCGTAGAGGTGGATCAGAGAATCACCAGCAGCAAGAGCAACATCATTGATATATAAAGAGAAAAGAGTCGGCCTGAGAATTGCACCCTGTGCCACCCCCATAGAGACTGCCAGAGGCCCGGACAACAGGCCCTCCGATTTGACACACTGAACTCTATCTGAGAAGTAGTTGGTGAACCAAGCGAGGCAGTTGGTGAACCAAGCCAAGGCTATTGAGTCTGCCGATAAGAATGCGGTGATTGACAGAGTCAAAAGCCTTGGCCAGGTCGATGAAGATGGCTGCACAGTACTGTCTTTTATCGATGGCGGTTATGATATCGTTTAGGACCTTGAGCGTGGCTGAGGTGCACCCATGACCAGCTCGGAAACTAGATTGCATAGTGGAGAAGGTACGGTGGGATTCGAAATGGTCGGTGATCTGTTTGTTAACTTGGCTTTCAAAGATTTTCGAAAGCCAGGGCAGGATGGATATAGGTCTATAACAGTTTGGGTCTAGAGTGTCTCCCCCTTTGAAGAGGGAGATGACCCAGCTTTCCAATCTTTGGGGATCTCAGACGATACGAAAGAGAGGTTGAACAGGCTAGAAATAGGGGTTGCAACAATTTCGGCGGATAATTTTAGAAAGAGATTGTCCAGATTGTCTAGCCCAGCTGATTTGTAGGGATCCAGATTTTGCAGCTCTTTCAGAACATCAGCTGTCTGGATTTGGGTGAAGGAGAAGCGGGGGGCTTGGGCAAGTTGCTGCAGGGGGTGCAGAGATGTTGGCCGGGGTAGGGGTAGCCAGGTGGAAAGCAAGGTCAGCCATAGAAAAATGCTTTTTGAAATGATCAATTATCGTAGATTTATCGGTGGTGACAGTGTTTCCTAGCCTCAGTGCCGTGGGCAGCTGGGAGGAGATGCTCTTAATCTCCATGGACTTTACAGTGTCCCAAAACATTTGGGAATTAGTGCTACAGGATGCAAATTTCTGTTTGAAAAAGCTAGCCTTAGCTTTCCTAACTGACTGTGTATGTTGGTTCCTGACTTCTCTGAAAAGTTAACGCATAACGCCACAGGATGTTTTTGTGCTGGTCAAGGGCAGTCAAGTCTGGGGTTTGTCTGTTGATTGTCATTGATTGGCAACTGAAATCAATCAGCCTATAATAAATGATATGTGAATCAAAATATAAACTCACATACCATGTTAGAAAACAAAACCGTTTGTAGATTGAATTTATTTTCCTTTTTTAACCATGCTTGAGGAATGCTTTCATTGAAAAAAAGAGAATTGGCTCTCTGATCATGTACCATGGTTGTAGCTAATCTATTACGATATAGACCTAAAAAAATCCTAAATTGATTAGTGATTTTTCCAATAGAATCCTATAGGATTCACATATCATTTATTATAGGCTGATTTTGATTTCAGCATTTGTTGATAATAAAATCTGAAAATGCTCTAGATACATTTAGTAACATGATAAGAATATTCCAGGAAAATGTGGGGTAGGTGCAACATAAGACAGGGTTTGAGTGAGAGGAACCTGGTGTCTCCAAGAGACCACGCGTCTCTCCAAGGTGTGCAAACTTCCTAAGTCATTACAATGCACTTTTATGACTCAAAGAAGTGTCTTCACCTATAAAGAGTTGACATTTCCAACCCGTATATGGTTACGAGTGTAAAGGGCTACAGTGAAGACCTGGATGCCAACAGTGTGTTAGTGGTGCATTTGGGCAGAGCTGTGGCCTTTGCTTTGGCTTGGTGAGTAAAGGGAATAGCCTATATCTCACTCCTGTCCTGTGTGTGACGGCTGGACACTGCCAGTCACACAACCCCTAGAGCTCCTCGGCTTTCCAGGAAAGTCCCATCTGGAATGATCACCTAGTCTCCTGTAAATCATTTTGTTGTTGTAAAAGGTGGATGTTCCAGGGGAGCTTATCTGACAGATATTCCATCAGGCATTTTATATCCAAAAATATATCAGAAAACATGACAAACTTTCTCTGAAAAGCATACACTTTCTCTGAAACAGACCATTTCAAACCATAGTTTTAGATCCACAATTCTCAGACTTGCCTTTTAATCAACTTTGTGAACAAATGGTCCAATCAGGCGTTCTTTGTCTAAGCTGAGCTGTGGTGGCTGTACGTCTGTAGAGTTATGGTAGTGAGCACAGCAGAACTGTAATGGGCCATTTGAGACTGAAACATGCCATTGTGGGAAAAAGTTCATCATTGACGTAATATGGTTGACCTTACTCAGATTGTGGCATTTTTGTTGTTCCTGCAAAACACGTGTTTGTCATTAGGCAAGCTCCACTCCATCTGGCCTGCAGCCAGGAGCAAAACCTCAACTATGAGAAGCAGGGCTGACAGTTGAGCTGAGATTTTCTCCTCTAAGTAAGCTCCACATTACTGTTTCAACATAATACCCCGTCAATCACCTCATCAACTCCTTTTAGCCTAAATACTGGAGGGAAGTCTGTCTTACACACGTACATTCATAACATCAGAAGTATATTTATTTATCTCTCTGCTCTGTAAATTGTTTCACTGTCTTTTTCTGTTATTTTCTAATCCTAAACAAAACTAAACCAGGTTGATGGTCCTTCCCCTGCCCACCCTCCAAAACAACAGCCCTCTAGTTTTATTGTAGTAGAGACATATGAGAGGGCAGAGAGACTGCAGGTAGTAGAGTGAGGTAGAGACCTGCTAATAGGAGATGGGAAGTAAAACATCACCAGGAGAAGAAGGCTTCAGAGCTGGGGCTTCACAGCAGAACAGAGCAACAGCACAACACTTTCACTTTAGATTTACTGCTTGACTGGATTGAGTTTCTCGCCAGGCGCCACAAACACTCGCTGGGCGTCCTATCCCAGAGCCAGGCCCTGGAGGAGCAGGCCTCTGGTGACCTGTCTGGGCCCTGGCCCTGCTCTCTAGCCTTCTGGCCCATGCCCTGGGGCCGCCCCTGTTCCATAGCCGTCAAACCTCTGGAAGGACAGGGGCTGGAGCGGTGCCCCGGGCAGGGTCATTCCCTGGGGGAGCTTAACGTGGGAGTCTCTCTCTGTGGTTCATTAATTGCTGTGGTGTGGGGGTTGGGTAGTGGTTTGGGAGGAGAGGAGGGAGAGGGGGTGTTAGTGGTTAGGCTCCAGTGGGGGGAGACCTGGCCCTCTACAGGCCTGCGTCATCAGCATCTGTCTGAGCTGCGGGTTGTAGGCAGGTGGCCCCGGGCAGGAGAGACGTAAATCACTGAGCTGCAGCAGCTGGTCACGCTCCTGGACCGGGTACAGACGGGCTTTTCGGTGCCCCAGATGCACACACACACACACACACACACACACACACACACACACACACACACACACACACACACACACACACACACACACACACACACCGACTGACTCCAATCAAAACCATGTTGCTGTGTACAGGTATAATTTGGTGGCATTTGTATTTTTGTCAGGTTTATAATTTTTGTTGCCTAGTTAAAACCCATTGTGAATTGTTTGTAGTTATGCTCCTGTTCTCTGTGTTTCTATGCTGTGCCAAGAATGTGGAGGAGAGGCAGCTAAGGAGCAAGCTATGTGCAGAGGAAGTGCAGCCAAAACTTGGCGTGTCTGCCGTGACCCGAGGACGCCCACAGCCACAACGGGTCCTGTCTGGGTCAACCGAGTCCCGAGACATGGGACGCCGAGCCCATTGTCTCCCTCCTGGTCGCTCTCTATGTCCATGTCCAACTCCCCGTCCAAGCTCTGTCCCTGTCCCCATCCCATTCCCTGTTGCAGTCCCAGTTGCAGTCCACATCCCTCATCACAGTGCTGGGATCAGTTCCTGGCTCTGGCTCAGGACACACTTTTCCATCTACTTTTCAGGAGTTCCATGTTGCATGACCGTATTTCTTTCCCTTGGTGGTTTGTCTCTGGTGTTTCCCTGTGAGGGGCCACAGCTGGCCATCAGATCCACACACAGAGCCAGGAAACAGTGCAGAACCCCCAACCCTCCCCTCCAAAAGTAAAGTTGCCTTAAGTAGCCTTGTCTGAGCCAGAACAGCCCATAGGGCAGGAGCATGTCCCCTGTTTCTGTAGCGTGACACAGCTTGATGTACAAGGCCTAGACAGGAAGGCAGTCTATTGCAGGGTCAACAGTATGTGTTGCTGGCTGTATTTGGATGCCGTCATTGTGCTGCTGGTGGTGGTGTTTGGTTTGGTGTCCTGGATCTCTCTGTCCTCCATGTCCTGCAGCAGCAGGAGGATTTAACTGCTAGCTCATCTAGAGATGGTTGAATCCTTGAAACTTTTCAGAGTAATAGGGTCCTCAGCTAGTGTACAGACATAAGCCCTCTCTCTCTCTCTCTCCCTCTCACACACACACACACACACACACACACACACACACACACACACACACACACACACACACACACACACACACACACACACACACACACACCTATTGCCCCCAACTTTATTCATTTTGGGTTGATGAGATGGACAGTGCATTGTTCAATTTGAGTATAATCTGATGAAATGGACTTTGCTGGCAGATTTGCCTAAGAATTAGGACTCATTCATGGTAAGTTTGAGCGATCCTGTGACATACAGACATAATCACAATGAGACCTTGTGATTAAAGGCTTTTGTTGTCCAGCCAAATAAAGTCAACTCAGCACAACAGTGTATTTGAAGGAAATAAACAACTGTTTATTTTTAGCTGAATTATTTACCATAGGCTATATGCGCATACCCCTAAACATTTGAATGGTTTCTTTAGACATATTTCATATTGTAAGAATCCAGGTTAATATGATAATATCTCCATAGCTGGTGTTGTAGTCAGTGTGTGAGAGAGAGATAGAGAGAGAGGAGCCATGGGGGGACTGCCTGCTGGGTCTTGGTCTGGGGTATCACAGTGCAGCCCCAGATCAACACCTGAGAGGAGAAATGGTAGACGGGTGTGAAAAGTCAAAGATGACGCTGTCCTCCAACCCCATTCCCCACTCCAAGAATGTTCCATGGTCCTGCCAGGTCGCCCTGGCGACACGACTGAGGCTGACACCCCCGGCTGGTCCCCTGCGCCCTCCTCTACACCAGTCAGTCAGTCCCCCTGTCAAGGTTTTGGATTACAATCCAGGCCATCCGTACCAGGGGGGTAGAATAGAGCAGCAGAGACTGACTGTGATCTGCAATGATCTACTGACTGTGATCTAAAGTGATCTACTTAGCTAAGGACAGCTCTTTTCACAGCGATGCAGACTAAAGTGTAGAACCACCCTATGGATATATTTGTTCTTGTGTCTCCTTCTGCCATTTAGGCTACTCAGTGTCTCTTTTATTTTTGTATTGTGTGTGTGTGTGTGTGTGTGTGTGTGTGTGTGTGTGTGTGTGTGTGTGTGTGTGTGTGTGTGTGTGTGTGTGTGTGTGTGTGTGTGTGTGTGTGTGTGTGTGTGTGTGTGTGTGTGTGTGTGTGTGTGTGTGTGTGTGTGTCTAAAGAGGGCTGCTGACGCGCTGTGTGTCGCTAGCGGCTGACGTCAGCACTGACCTGCTCCTCTCCATACAAATCCCCAGCTGCCTGTGTCCCCCTTCTCTCAGTTCCCCTCGCACTCATTACCCTGCTTTTATGATTTCTACCCTGTCTGATCTGATCTCACACTCAGTGCTAGTGGAAGGGAAATATAACTAACAGGTTGGTGTAAGACTGAGTTGGACTGATTAGCAGCTCAAATAACTGCTGTATTTTAGGAGAATATTTAGGACTAAGTTATGATAAAGATTAACCCAGTAAGCAAAATGACATCTTTTAGACTTCTTCTCCAGACATCCTTTTCCAGACGTTGACGTCAGGTGCATTTTAGGTGCTGAATGAAAGGTGAAAATACTTATTTTCTGGACTTAATAAATATGTATTTTCGGCCTCCTGGGTGGCGCAGCGGTCTAAGTGCTTGAGGCGTAACTACAGATCCGGATTCGATCCCGGGCTGTGTGGCAGTCGGGCCGCGACCGGGAGACCCATGAGCGGCGCACAATTGGCTCAGAGTCGTTCGGGTTAGGGGAGGGTTTGGCCGGCTGGGATGTCCTTGTCCCATCGCGCTCTTGCGACTCCTATGGTGGGCCCGGGCGCATGCACGCTGACACGGTCGCCAGGTGTACAGTGTTTCCTCCGACACATTGGTACGCTGGCTTCCAGATTATAAGTGATCAGTGTGTCAAGAAGCAGTGAGGCTTGGCAGGTCGTGTTTTGGAGGACGCATGGTTCTAGACCTTAGCCTCTCCCGAGTCCGTACGGTAGTTGCAGCGATGGGACAAGACTGTAACTCCCAATTGGATGTCACGAAATTGGGGAGAAAAAGGGAGAAAAACTAAAAATATTCTGAATTTTCCAGACAATGAAAATACATAATTTACAGATGTTGAAAATACATCTTTCAGTCATTGATTCTATGGACACATTTTAACTGCACATACTCAATGAAGTAAACATTATATCACAATAATCATTCTTCAAGCCTCTTAATATAAGAAAGTGGAGCCAACTGAAGAGTGCACCAGAATATTTATTAATTCTCCCATCTGTCACGTGCCTTGATGGTAGCTTTTTCAAAAGCTTTAGAACTATCTGCAATGATGTTCAAAGTCATCCAACCTACAGAATAAACCAACAGACCACTTCAACGACAATAACATTAAAAATAATTTGTAGACTGCAAATTGACCGCAAGAAGCCCAAACACATATACTATTTGACTTAAACATAATCATTTCAAACCTTGCTTACATTTGTATATGATCACATACACTACATGACCAAAAGTATGTGATCACATGCTCATCGACCATCTCATTCCAAAATCATTGGCATTAATATGGAGTTGGTCCTCCCTTTGCTGCTATAACAGCCTCCACTCTTCTGGGAAGGCTTTCCACTAGATGTTGGAACATTGCTGCGGGGACTTGCTTCCATTCAGCCACAAGACTATTAGTGAGGTTGGGCACTGATGTTGGGCGATTAGGCCTGGCTTGCAGTCGGCTTTCCAATTCATCCCAAAGGTGTTTGATGGGGTTGAGGTCAGGGCTCTGTGCAGGCCAGTCAAGTTCTTCAACACCGATCTTGACAAAACATTTCTGTATGGACGTCACTTTGTGCACGGGGGCATTATCATGCTGAAACAGGAAAGGGCTTTCCCATTTTACATTTTTTTACATTTTAGTCATTTAGCAGACGCTCTTATCCAGAGCGACTTACAAATTGGTGCATTCACCTATAATATCCAGTGGAACAACCACTTTACAATAGTGCATCTAAATCTTTTAAGGGGGGGGTTAGAAGGATTACTTTATCCTATCCCAGGTATTCCTTGAAGAGGTGGGGTTTCAGGTGTCTCCGGAAGGTGGTGATTGACTCCGCTGTCCTGGCGTCGTGAGGGAGCTTGTTCCACCATTGGGGTGCCAGAGCAGCGAACAGTTTTGACTGGGCTGAGCGGGAACTGTGCTTCCTCAGAGGTAGGGAGGCGAGCAGGCCAGAGGTGGATGAACGGAGTGCCCTTGTTTGGGTGTAGGGCCTGATCAGAGCCTGAAGGTACGGAGGTGCCGTTCCCCTCACAGCTCCGTAGGCAAGCACCATGGTCTTGTAGCGGATGCGAGCTTCGACTGGAAGCCAGTGGAGAGAGCGGAGGAGCGGGGTGACGTGAGAGAACTTGGGAAGGTTGAACACCAGACGGGCTGCGGCGTTCTGGATGAGTTGTAGGGGTTTAATGGCACAGGCAGGGAGCCCAGCCAACAGCGAGTTGCAGTAATCCAGACGGGAGATGACAAGTGCCTGGATTAGGACCTGCGCCGCTTCCTGTGTGAGGCAGGGTCGTACTCTGCGAATGTTGTAGAGCATGAACCTACAGGATCGGGTCACCGCCTTGATGTTGGTGGAGAACGACAGGGTGTTGTCCAGGGTCACGCCAAGGCTCTTAGCACTCTGGGAGGAGGACACAAGGGAGTTGTCAACCGTGATGGCGAGATCATGGAACGGGCAGTCCTTCCCCGGGAGGAAGAGCAGCTCCGTCTTGCCGAGGTTCAGCTTGAGGTGGTGATCCGTCATCCACACTGATATGTCTGCCAGACATGCAGAGATGCGATTCGCCACCTGGTTGTCAGAAGGGGGAAAGGAGAAGATTAATTGTGTGTCATCTGCATAGCAATGATATGAGAGACCATGTGAGGATATGACAGAGCCAAGTGACTTGGTGTATAGCGAGAATAGGAGTGGGCCAAGAACAGAGCCCTGGGGGACACCAGTGGTGAGAGCACGTGGTGCGGAGACAGATTCTCGCCACGCCACCTGGTAGGAGCGACCTGTCAGGTAGGACGCAATCCAAGCGTGCGCGGTGCCGGAGATGCCCAGCTCGGAGAGGGTGGAGAGGAGGATCTGATGGTTCACGGTATCAAAGGCAGCAGATAGGTCTAGAAGGATGAGAGCAGAGGAGAGAGAGTTAGCTTTAGCAGTGCGGAGAGCCTCCGTGACACAGAGAAGAGCAGTCTCAGTTGAATGCCCAGTCTTGAAACCTGACTGATTAGGATCAAGAAGGTAATTCTGAGAGAGATAGCAAGAGAGCTGGCCAAGCACGGCGCGTTCAAGAGTTTTGGAGAGAAAGGAAAGAAGGGATACTGGCCTGTAGTTGTTGACATCGGAGGGATCGAGTGTAGGTTTTTTCAGAAGGGGTGCAACTCTCGCTCTCTTGAAGACGGAAGGGACGTAGCCAGCGGTCAAGGATGCGTTGATGAGCGAGGTGAGGTAGGGGAGAAGGTCTCCGGAAATGGTCTGGAGAAGAGAGGAGGGGATAGGGTCAAGTGGGCAGGTTGTTGGGCGGCCGGCCGTCACAAGACGCGAGATTTCATCTGGAGAGAGAGGGGAGAAAGAGGTCAAAGCACAGGGTAGGGCAGTGTGAGCAGGACCAGCAGTGTCGTTTGACTTAGCAAACGAGGATCGGATGTCGTCAACCTTCTTTTCAAAATGGTTGACGAAGTCATCCGCAGAGAGGGAGGAGGGGCGGGGAGGGGGAGGAGGATTCAGGAGGGAGGAGAAGGTAGCAAAGAGCTTCCTAGGGTTAGAGGCAGATGCTTGGAGTTTAGAGTGGTAGAAAGTGGCTTTAGCAGCAGAGACAGAAGAGGAAAATGTAGAGAGGAGGGAGTGAAAGGATGCCAGGTCCGCAGGGAGGCGAGTTTTCCTCCATTTCCGCTCGGCTGCCCGGAGCCCTGTTCTGTGAGCTCGCAGTGAGTCGTCGAGCCACGGAGCAGGAGGGGAGGACCGAGCCGGCCTGGAGGATAGGGGACAGAGGAAATCGAAGGATGCAGAGAGGGAGGAGAGGAGGGTTGAGGAGGCAGAATCAGGAGATAGGTTGGAGAAGGTTTGAGCAGAGGGAAGAGATGATAGGATGGAAGAGGAGAGAGTAGCGGGAGAGAGAGAGCGAAGGTTGGGACGGCGCAATACCATCCGAGTAGGGGGAGAGTGAGAAGTGTTGGATGAGAGCGAGAGGGAAAAGGATACAAGGTAGTGGTCGGAGACTTGGAGGGGAGTTGCAATGAGATTAGTGGAAGAACAGCATCTAGTAAAGATGAGGTCAAGCGTATTGCCTGCCTTGTGAGTAGGGGGGGAAGGTGAGAGGGTGAGGTCGAAAGAGGAGAGGAGTGGAAAGAAGGAGGCAGAGAGGAATGAGTCGAAGGTAGACGTGGGGAGGTTAAAGTCACCCAGAACTGTGAGAGGTGAGCCATCCTCAGGAAAGGAACTTATCAAGGCGTCAAGCTCATTGATGAACTCTCCAAGGGAACCTGGAGGGCGATAAATGATAAGGATGTTAAGCTTGAAAGGGCTGGTAACTGTGACAGCATGGAATTCAAATGAGGAGATAGACAGATGGGTCAGGGGAGAAAGAGAGAATGTCCACTTGGGAGAGATGAGGATTCCAGTGCCACCACCCCGCTGGCTCGATGCTCTAGGGGTATGCGAGAACACGTAGTCAGACGAGGAGAGAGCAGTAGGAGTAGCAGTGTTATCTGTGGTGATCCATGTTTCCGTCAGCGCCAGGAAGTCTAGGGACTGGAGGGTAGCATAGGCTGAGATGAACTCAGCCTTGTTGGCCGCAGACCGGCAGTTCCAGAGGCTGCCGGAGACCTGGAACTCCACGTGGGTCGTGCGCGCTGGGACCACCAGGTTAGAGTGGCAGCGGCCACGCGGTGTGGAGCGTTTGTATGGCCTGTGCAGAGGAGAGAGAACAGGGATAGGCAGACACATAGTAGACAAGCTACAGAAGAGGCTACGCTAATGCAAATGAGATTGGAGTGACAAGTGGACTACACGTCTCGAATGTTCAGGAAGTTAAGCTTACGTTGCAAAAATGTTATTGACTAAAATGATACAGTACTGCTGGCTGGTGGAGTAGGCTAGCTAGCAGTGGCTGCGTTGTTGACTTTGAACGTGTAGCTGGCTAGGTAACCTCGGTAGTTTCAGTACTACACCTTGTCATGATACAAAGCAACTTTGTAGCTAGCTAGCTAACATAACACTAATCAAGACGTTCCTTGTAGTGTATTTAGTTTCAACAATGCTGCTCGTCGGTAATAG
The DNA here is from genome assembly GCF_965601325.2 of Salmo salar. Lineage (NCBI taxonomy): Eukaryota > Metazoa > Chordata > Actinopteri > Salmoniformes > Salmonidae > Salmo > Salmo salar. The sequence goes on along the minus strand of NC_138316.1, from coordinate 26,479,857 downwards.
TTGGCTAGGTTAGGAAAAATGGCGTCGCGGGGGACGGAAATAGCTGGCTAGCTAACCTCGATGGCTGGCTAGCTAACAATTATCAATTAACAATTATCAAGCTATGACAAAGACAACTAGGTAGCTAGCTAGGTAACACTGCACTAGTCAAATCGTTCCGTTGTGAAGTATTAGTAACTACAGCGCTGCTAGTCGGTAACGGATGGCTATCTGGCAGTGGGTTAATGATGACTAGGTGTGTTGAGTAAGTCTGGCGCCGCGTCGCGGCTGGCTAGCACACCTCGATAATACTCAAACTCAAACTACACAATTATCTTAGATACAGAGACAGCACAGACAACTATGTAGCTGGCTAACTAACACTAACACCACACTAATCAAGTCGTTGCGTTGTAGTGTAATAGTTTCTGCGGTGCTGCTAGTCGGTAGAAGTTGGCTAGCTAACAGTGATGACTAGCTAGCTAGCAGCTAGCAGTGTTGACTACGTTAGGAGGACGAAGATAGCTAGCCTCGATAATTACTCAGTTACTCTAAACTACACAATTATCTTTGATACAAAGACGGCTATGTAGCTAGCTAAGAAGAATTGCTCAGATCAAACAAATCAAGCCGTTGTAATGTAGCGAAGTGGAATATTACCTGTGGAGCGAAGCGTGGTGCGACTGCAAACTGTTGCCACAAAGTTGGAAGCACAGAATTGTCTAGAATGTCATTGTATGCTGTAGCGTTAAATGTCCCTTCACTGGAACTTAGGGGCCTAGCCCGAACCATGAAAAACAGCCCCAGACCATTATTCATCCTCCAACAAACTTTACAGTTGGCACTATGCATTGGGGCAGGTAGCGTTCGCCTGGCATCCACCAAACCCATATTTGTCCGTCGGACTGCCAGATGGTGAAGCGGGATTCATCACTCAAGAGAATGCGTTTCCACTGCTCCAGAGTCCAATGGCGGCGAGCTTTACACCACTCCAGCCGACACTTGGCATTGCGCATGGTGATTTTAGGCTTGTATGCGGCTGCTCGGCCATGGAAACCCATTTCGTGAAGCTCCCGAAGAACAGTTATTGTGCTGACATTGCTTCCAGAGGCAGTTTGGAACTCGGTAGTGTTGCAACAGACGACAGATGATTTTAAAGTGCTACGTGCTTCAGCACTGGCCGGTCTCATTCTGTGAGCTTGTGTGGCCTACCACTTCCCGGCTGTTTCCACTTCCCAATAACAGCAGTTACAGTTGAGCGGAGCAGCTCTAACATGCCAGAAATTTGACGAACTGACTTGTTGGAAAGGTGGCATCCTATGACTGTGCCATGTTGAAAGTCACTGAGTTCTTCAGTAAGGCCATTCTACTGCCAATTTTTGTCTATGGCAGTGGTTCCCAAACTTTTTATAGTCCCCTTCAAACATTCAACCTCAGCTGCGTACCCCCTCTAGCACCAGGGTCTGCGCACTTTCAAATGTTGTTTTTTGCCATCATTGTAAGCCTGCCACACACACTATACGATACATATATTAAACATAAGAATGAGTGTGAGTTTTTGTCACAACCTGGCTCGTGGGAAGTGACAAAGAGCTCTTATAGAACCAGGGCACAAATAATAATCAATAATTCTTGTCTTTATTTAACCATCTTACATATAAAACTGTATTTGTTCATAAAAAATTGTGAATAACTCACCACAGCTTAATGAGAAGGGTGTGCTTGAAAGGATGCACATAACTCTACAATGTTGGGTTGTATTGGAGAGAGTCTCAGTCTTATATCATTTTCCACACACAGTCTGTGCCTGTATTTAGTTTTCATGCTAGTGAGGGCCGAGAATCCACTCTCGCATAGGTACGCGTTTGCGAAGAGCATCAGTGTCTTAAAAGCGCGATTTGCCAAGGCAAGAAACTCTGAGCGCAGCACAATCCAGATATCTGGCAGTGGCTTCTGATTAAATTACATTTTCACAGAACCGCTTGTTGCACTTTCGATGAGGCTCTCTTGTTCAGATATTGGTAAGTGGACTGGAGGCAGGGCATGAAAGGGATAACAAATCCAGTTGTTTGTGTCGTCCGTTTCGGGAAAGTACCTGCGTAATTGCGCACCCAGCTCACTCAGGTGCTTCGCTATATCACATTTGACATTGTTCGTAAGCTTGAGATCATTTGTACACAAAAAATCATACAATGATGGAAAGACCTGTGTGTTGTCCTTGTTAATGCAGACAGAGAAGAGCACCGACTTTTTAATCATAGCCTCATATTTGTCCCGCACATTGAATATAGTTGCGGGGAGTCCCTGTAATCCTAGATTCAGATCATTCAGGCGAGGAAAAAACATCACCCAGATAGGCCAGTCGTGTGAGAAACCAGTCATCATGCAAGCGTCAGACAAGTGAAAATTATAGTCAGTAAAGAAAACTTTAAGCGTGTCTCTCAATTAAAAAAAACATGTCAATACTTTGCCCCTTGATAACCAGCGCATTTTTGTATGTTGTAAATGTGTTACATGGTCGCTGCCCATATCATTTCATAATGCAGAAAATACACAAGAGTTCAGGGGCCTTGCTTTAACAAAGGTAACCATTTTCACTGTAGTGTCCAAAACGTCTTTCAAGCTGTCAGGCATTCCCTTGGCAGCAAGAGCCTCTCGGTGGATGCTGCAGTGTACCCAAGTGGTGTCGGGAGCAACTGCTTGCATGCGCGTTACCACTCCACTATGTCTCCCTGTCATGGCTTTGCGCCATCAGTACAGATACCAACATGTTGACCACCAAAGTCCATTTGATGTCACAAAGCTGTCCAGTACTTAAAAAATATCCTCTCATGTTGTCCTGGTTTCCAGTGGTTTTCAGAAGAGGATGTCTTCCTTAATTGACCCCCTGAAAACGTAACGGACATATACCAGGAGCTGTGCCAGGCCCGCCACGTCTGTTGACTCATCCAGCTGTAACGCATATAATTCACTGGCTTGTATGCGAAGCAGTAATTGTTTCAAAACATCTCCTGCCATGTCACTGATGCGTCATGAAATGGTGTTGTTTGATGAAGACATTGTCTGTATAGTTTTTTTGGGCCTTTTCCCCCAGCATTGTCCCAGCCAAATCCGCTGCAGCAGGAATAATTAAGTCCTCCACAGTAGTTTGGGACTTGCCTGTTCTAGCAACTCGGTAGCTCACCATATAAGAAACTTCTAGCCCCTTCTTATTAATGGTATCTGTTGCTTTTATACATGTCTTACTACTCAAAAGTCGTCTTTATTCTCGCTCAAAAAACTCCTGTGGCTTATTTTTCAAATTGTCATGTTTCGTTTCTAAATGTCTGCGCAAGATTGAAGGTTTCCTGCCAGAGAGTAACGGTTAATGTGATTGGATGTTAATTATTTGACTAGGTTACCTGTATTTGACATTGTGTTGTTATTTCGCTGAACACTAGATGGTTTAATTTGATTTTTGCCAGTGAACCGAGGCTACTCAGGCGAGAAAAAAACCTCACCCAAATGTATAGCCCCGTTGGAAAATATAAATGTACTGTTTGAAAACATATATATATTTATTATTATTTATATATATATTTATTATTATTTATGTGAATCACATTTTTATTATTATTTATGTGAATCACATTTTTATTATTATTTATGTGAATCACATTTTTATTATGGTGTACCCTGACGGCATTGCGCGTACCCCTGGGGTGTGTGTGTGTGTGTGTGTGTGTGTGTGTGTGTGTGTGTGTGTGTGATATATATGTATGTATGTATGTATGTATGTATGTATGTATGTATACATACATACATATATATATATATACACACACACACACACACACACACACACACACATATTGTGACTATATTAGGCCCTATATTGTGACTATATTAGGCCCTATATTGTGACTATATTAGGCCCGATATTGTGACTATATTATGTCCTCTACTGTGACTGTATCAGGCCCTCTATTGTGACTATATCAGGCCATATATTGTTACTCTATTAGGCCCGATATAGTGAAAGGCAAAGGGTGGCTACTTTGAAGAATCTCAAATATAAAATATATTTTGATTTGTTTAACACTTTTTGGGTTACTACATGATTCCATATGTGTTATTTCATAGTTTTGATGTCCTCACTATTATTCTACAATGCAGAAAATAGTACAAAAAAAATAAAGAAAAACCTTGAATGAGTAGGTGTTCTAAACGTTTTGACCGGTAGTGTGTATTAGACCCGATATTGTGAATATATTAGGCTCTATATTGTGACTATATTAGGCTCTATATTGTGATTATATTAGACTCTATATTCTGACTATATTAGGCCCTATATTGTGACTATATTAGGTTCTATATTGTGATTATATTAGACTCTATATTGTGAATATGTTAGGCACAATATTGTGTCTATATTAGGCTCTATATTGTGACTATATTAGGTTCTATATTGTGACTATATTAGGCTCTATATTGTGACTATATTAGGCTCTATATTGTGACTATATTAGGTTCTATATTGTGACTATATTAGGCTCTATATTGTGACTATATTAGGCTCTATATTGTGACTATATTAGGCTCTATATTGTGACTATATTAGGTTCTATATTGTGGCTATATTAGGCTCTATATTGTGACTATATTAGGCTCTATATTGTGACTATATTAGGTTCTATATTGTGACTATATTAGGCCCTATATTGTGACTAAATTAGGCCCTATATTGTGACTAAATTAGGCCCTATATTGTGACTATATTAGGCCCTATATTGTGACTATATTAGGCCCTATATTGTGACTATATTAGGCCCTATATTTTGACTATACTGTGCCTATATCAGGCCCTATATTGTAATTATATTGTGACTATTGTGACTTTATCACGCCTCCATTGTGACCGTCTCATAAGAATGTCCCAGTATGTTTACCTCCATTTGAATTTACAAGTAGAGTTGTGTTAAAATAGGAGAGGATGTAGCATAGCTTGATTTACAATCCTCCATATTTGCATTGGAACTGTTGAACACAGTATTGTACCATGTTACATACGTGTGTGTTTATATGTGTAGCCTACTTGGATGTGTTCATCCTCATGACAATCCTTTTTCTTGTTAAGAATAACACATGATGCTCTCTTTTGACCTAAAAACTGGTGAATCTGTAATTAGGCAGGTGTGTGTGTGCATAATGTTGTTGTTACACACACAGTGGCTAGCTAACAGGCCTGTGTATTGTGGCCATTGAACTCTGCTGTTGACCCACATTCCCCTGTCTCTGGAACTGTGTTACATTCACTGTCAAATCATGTGTGAACAGAGCTTGGCATTTTTTGTGTGAGACTACATGTTGAGGTGAAGAAGAACATGGAGTGTACAGAGAGATACGAACAGGCCGTACGTGTTTGTGTGTGTGTGTGCGTGCGTGCTCACAGAGGTGTGAACAAAGCGTCAGAGGGACACACGTGTCTGAGGAACACACTCCCTAGCTCCAGTCTGACAGCTAGGCCAGCAGCACGTCTCGACTGCGTCATCCACTACACTCCATGGCAGCCTCGCATTCTCCCTCCCTCTCTCTACCTCTCCCTCTTTGTCACTCCCTCTCTCTCGTCTCGCCCTCTCTCCTCACACTCTCCCTCCCTCCGACCCATCTCTCTCTCTCCTCCGCCCCGCTCTCTCTGTAAACAAGCAGACGCCCGACAGATCTTTCCTCCGGCCCTCTCCCGCCATCCCGTCGCCATGGCGTTTGGAGCATTGTTTGCTGGCCTCTGTTGAGTTGCCATGGCAGTGCTTATTTGCTGTACTAAATGTTTGGCTGCGTTGTACAGATTCTGATGACAAACACGGAGCGTCCCGGTCTGATCAATGAAACTGTCTCTGATTGGAGAGGAAGGAACGAGGCCTCTCATAGACGCGCAGCACAGATACATTTGTCATCCAATCTAACCTATTTAATGGCCTCGTATTCTTTGTGTCTGGTGTCTTTTGATGCAGATAAAATATGTTTTGGGATGACATTCCCTTGAGATAAATGCTTTGGTTTCTGTGTTCATTCAGAGGATCTCTGGTCGCAATTCTTGGTCTCTGATGCTCAATTATTATTTAGAACAACACTGGTATCACTCACACTGCCAGGGTGCATCACTCCTCACTACACCTGCTCTCACACTCTGTAGCAGTCTACTACTGAACACACAACCTAGACTAAGGGTCTTGTGCAATCACAAAGATATCCTTATTTACTCCGTTAGGTAAAGCTAAGAAACAAATGTCTTTGAGGATTACATGTTGGATTAATGTGATTCATGTCAACGTTTACAATTATGTGAAACAAAGAGAACTGGGTAATAAATGCTTTCTTACATTGCAGAAAGGAGGTTGTTTTCATATCCCTGCACTACGTTCCAGTGCATTGGGGACCAGTGAACTAACACTTAAGCATCAAAGATGCACCAATGATTTATAGTGTAATTATATGATATGCCAATGTTCTAATGTTCTCTCAGACAGTTGAGCTTAGTGCATACTGGTCTACTTCAATCTTACATAATGACTAGGCTTATACTGCCTGGGATTGGGCTTTGTGTCTATTTAGATGTGAATTGCTGTGTGTTTTTGTGTTTAAGTCTGAGAGGTGGTCTTTGACTAAAGACTAGAGAGAGCAGAGGCCTTGAAGTGTGTCCATCCATCCACATGCCTCTAGCACACCCCCTTGTGGCCAGTAGAAAGACTACATGCTCTCTGAGTCTTGAGGGAATGAGTGTTTGCTCTCTGGGTTTAACATGACGACTAACCTGTGTGTTCCTTCCTCCCTGAGAGGACATGTATAGACCTAATGATCACCCAGTATGATGGCAAACTGCTCCTAAGACACACTTACTTCAGGACAGACGGTTCTTCTCTGTCTAGACTATAGATCATTCACAGATACTGTTGGGTGTTTGTTACTGTTATTTTATTCTTCCCAGAAGTGGTAGTTTGACAATTTAAACAAATTTATATGCAATATCCTATTTAAAATGTTTTATTGGAGTGTAAATACTGTCCAAAATGTAGCCAGACCAGTGAATTAAATAATATCAACAAATGGCAAAAATGGTATCGTTAGCGTTCATTTCTAGAGGTTGTACTGCAGATCTAGGCCTATCTAAACCAATTCACACCTACTGTAGATCTAGTTGTTGCAGTGTGTAGTAAGTAAACCTACGACCCAGTATGTGACAACGGAAGTTTAACACTCGTGGCATAGTAGCAGTTTGTCTGTGTGAGACTGAGCTCCTGTTTGGTGACTTTTCTCTGACAGATCATGTGGAAATGCTGGTCATTGACGTAATGGGGGCTAGATAATATCTGAGAGCAACATTGTTGACGTTTCATTGTGGTCGGCTGGTCGCGGTGGTTTGCTTTTTGTGTTTTTCCTTTCTACAAAAGGCATAAGTTAGACACAATAGCTCTCTCTGTGTATGTAGGCCTAAATAACACTACAGTAGTTGAAAGTCCACAGTTTGGTAATTCGTCTATATAAGCTGTTTGACCTGATTCTATCATACCCTCATGTGTTTACTTTAGGTTAACTGCTAGAGGTGAATAAAGTAACAACACTATCTCGTTGACCTTTTTAATATGCTACAACAGTTACACTATGTCTAATGTTGTAAAATAGACTGTTTCTCATTGACCTATTTAATATGCTACAACAGTTACACTATGTCTAATGTTGTAAAATAGACTGTTTCTCATTGTGGACCTATTTAATATGCTACAACAGTTACACTATGTCTAATGTTGTAAAATAGACTGTTTCTCATTGTGGACCTATTTAATATGCTACAACAGTTACACTATGTCTAATGTTGTAAAATAGACTGTTTCTCATTGACCTATTTAATATGCTACAACAGTTACACTATGTCTAATGTTGTAAAATAGACTGTTCCTCATTGACCTATTTAATATGCTACAACAGTTACACTATGTCTAATGTTGTAAAATAGACTTTCTCATTGTGGACCTATTTAATATGCTACAACAGTTACACTATGTCTAATGTTGTAAAATAGACTGTTTCTCATTGTGGACCTATTTAATATGCTACAACAGTTACACTATGTCTAATGTTGTAAAATAGACTGTTCCTCATTGACCTATTTAATATGCTACAACAGTTACACTATGTCTAATGTTGTAAAATAGACTGTTCCTCATTGACCTATTTAATATGCTACAACAGTTACACTATGTCTAATGCTGTAAAATAGACTGTTCCTCATTGTGGACCTATTTAATATGCTACAACAGTTACACTATGTCTAATGTTGTAAAATAGACTGTTCCTCATTGTGGACCTATTTAATATGCTACAACAGTTACACTATGTCTAATGTTGTAAAATAGACTGTTTCTCATTGACCTATTTAATATGCTACAACAGTTACACTATGTCTAATGTTGTAAAATAGACTGTTCCTCATTGACCTATTTAATATGCTACAACAGTTACACTATGTCTAATGTTGTAAAATAGACTGTTCCTCATTGTGGACCTATTTAATATGCTACAACAGTTACACTATGTCTAATGTTGTAAAATAGACTGTTTCTCATTGTGGACCTATTTAATATGCTACAACAGTTACACTATGTCTAATGTTGTAAAATAGACTGTTCCTCATTGTGGACCTATTGTATTAGAACTGATGCATGTGTTGAAGTACTTCACCTCTTATGATAAAACAACAATAGTTCGACTATTTGCATTATGTGCCCCCCCAACCCCTTTTTTACGCTGCTGCTACTCTCTGTTTATCATATATGCATAGTCACTTTAACTATACATTCATGTACATACTACCTCAATTGGGCCGACCAACCACTGCTCCCCCACATTGGCTAACTTTTCACTTTTCTATCTGCATTGTGTCCCACCCACCACCCGCCAACCCCTCTTTTACGCTACTGCTACTCTCTGTTCATCATATATGCAAAGTCACTTTAACCATATCTACATGTACTACATACTACCTCAATCAGCCTGACTAACCGGTGTCTGTATGTAGCCTCGCTACTTTTATAGCCTCGCTACTGTGTGTGTGTGTGTGTGTGTGTGTGTGTGTGTGTGTGTGTGTGGTATATATATATATATCACACACAAGGCCTCCTGACTGATGTGTGTGTTTCTCTCTTTCAGATGATTCTATGGGACTGGGACCTGAAGCAGTGGTACAAGCCCCAGTATCAGGTTAGTGTTTTCTCTGACTGACTGACTGACTGACTGACTGACTGACTGACTGACTGAATATAGTCATCTGGCTGGATACTGGTACAGTATATCATATACTCATCTGGATACTGGCTACAGTATATCACTGTTAGAACACATGTGCAGTCTATCATCTATTAGGGTTGGGGATCATTTCCTATTTTACTTTCAATCCATCCATGGACTGAATTGGAATAACATGAATACAACTATAGATCATCAACCCTCATAGGGTAACAAGAATCCTCACAAGTGAATTAGATTTCCCAGAGAGGGCATTGAATTGACAAAATGTAGGTAAAAGAGGATACTGAATAAAAATGGTATTAGTGTAGCTCACTGTAATTTAGTCATATTTCAAAGAATTGAGGCTGGAATTAATAAGTAGAGGGGTGCATTTTTTTTAGTAACTCCAACCTTTTAGGAAATCAGATGTATCTCGATACATTTTGGAGAGCCTCCATTTAATCTTTCTAATCTAGTATACTGGCCTTGTGTTCCAATTTATTGTCAAATCGCTGTGTTTTTTGTAAGCTTGTGTGTGTGTGTGTGTGTGTGTGTGTGTGTGTGTGTGTGTAGATGTTTGGACTGTGTGTGTGTGTGTGTGTGTGTTGTCATCCTGTTGGGGTCCACAGTGTTTTGCAGACACGCTGTACAGGTAGATCAACAGGAAGCTGTGCTCCTCTGACTGACGTCTGCCCCACTCATCACTCACCACTCATTGTGGCCACAGAGCCGGGCCTTCAAAGGGCAGCCTAGTTCTCCAAACCCTCTAGTATTTTACATGGGGTCTATCAGCACAGCAGCAGTCAGTAGGATAGGCAGGGTGAAGAGGGGTAGGGGTGCAGGCAGGATCTCCGTCAGCGTCATGACATACACACAACCTCCTAGCTGTCGTCACTGGGCCAGGGAAGTGCTAGCGCTGCACTTTTACTCCACACACAGCCACACACACCAGCACCATGCCCTGCCAGCACCATGCCCAGCCAGCACCATGCCCAGCCAGCACCATGCCCAGCCAGCACCATGCCCTGCCAGCACCATGCCCTGCCAGCACCATGCCCAGCCAGCACCATGCCCAGCCAGCACCATGCCCAGCCAGCACCATGCCCTGCCAGCACCATGCCCAGCCAGCACCATGCCCAGCCAGCACCATGCCCAGCCAGCACCATGCCCAGCCAGCACCATGCCCTGCCAGCACCATGCCCTGCCAGCACCATGCCCAGCCAGCACCATGCCCAGCCAGCACCACTCCCCTTTATTACTGACATCACTGGTCCAAATAGCCTTTCAATTACCCAGCATCAATGCCATGAGCTCAGCACCCGAGCCTGTCTGCCCTTCACACTACCCTCCACTGCTGTATTAAGAGGAGTGACAAATACAGCCCCATCACAATGAGGCCAGCAGTGTCCTGTTACAGCTATCTGACAGTCTACCTGCGTATGTGTGATACCGGTAGATGTCCTGGGCCCAGATTCACTAAACACTTTTTACGCAAAAACTTAAGAAGCTTCTTCTTAATAAGAAAAAGAAGTTCATTGGTGCAGATCCTCAAAAATGTCTTAAGAATTCATGATTTTTCTCATGAACTTCTCAGATGTCTTCTTACGAACTTCTTAACTATCTTAAGATGATTGTCGTTAGGCAACCCATCCAGCTAGCTGTCTATCTAGCAATGGCAATCATGTTAGCATATTTATAATTGGGATTAATGGTCTAAAATATGTTATTGGCTTAAAAACAATTAACACTGAAACTTTCAGATTAAGTTTGTGAGTCAATTGAACATGTTTAATAGCTTTCATTAGCATATTCTTTCACTGCCATGTGTTTAAGACAGGGGTTTAGCTATCTGGGAATTCCAAGAAATTAAATGACTTTATTTTCAAGCATCTCATTTCTACTTCATTTTTTGCTTAAGGAGAAACATAAGAAGAAACATAAAAACATTTCCAAGAACCTTCTGGAGGAATAGCAACTTCGCTTAACTTTCTTCATAAGTCCATAGTTAAGGAAAAAATGGCAATTAAGAAGGAGTTTCTTCTTCAGAAGCTTTTGTGTTTGGTCATTTAAATCCAATCTGGGTTCATTAGAAACAGTGTAAAGGAATGAGGGAAGGACACCAGGCTCTCTTTAGTACAGTATCTACTGTATGTTTGTGTTGTGCTCTGCTAAATGAGGCATCTCTCTGACATGTGTCCCCTTGTCTCCTCCATGTCCCCAGGGAGCGGTAAGCGGTAACGGAGTGGACCTGTCGGTCATCAACGAGGCCAGGAACATGGTGTCTGACCTGCTGATGGACTCGTCCCTGTCGCCACACACCGTCTCGTCCCTGCGCAGCGTCAGCAGCCTCATGGGGACCTTCTCTGGCTCCTGTCGGCCCAGGGTCAACCCCTTCACCCCCTTCCCAGGTTTCTACCCCTGTACCGAGGTGGAGGACCCTGCAGAGAGGGGCGACAGGAAGCCCCTGAAGGTGGGCCCTCCAGCAACCTTCTGAATGTGATACTAGCAGGTCATAACTAACACACAGACAGCAGCCTGCTGAGACTAGCAGGCCAACACATTATCCACTAACACATTATCCACTTATACATGGTATCTTATCCTCATAATGAATGTTCCTCTTCTATGTGTTCACCAGTGTTACGTAGACTTAGTTTTGTTGTTTTTAGTTGTACACCTGCTCTACTCTATGTAACCTGGTGGTGCGCTGAATATAGATCTGCCTTTGACTGTGTTATAGCATCATTGACCATAATGTAATAATGTCTCCCTCCTCCCCTCCACACACCTAGGGTCTTAGCAGCAGGAACAGCCTACCAACCCCCCAACTCCGCCGCGGCTCCACCTCCTCCCCTCTCCCCCCTCTGGAGTCGGCCTCCTCCCGCTGGGAACGCAACAACGGCAAGAGACCGGGACCCCACCCTGACCTCAATATGACCAGGTACGACCACACACACCCTGACCTCAATATGACCAGGTACGACCACACACACCCTGACCTCAATATGACCAGGTACGACCACACACACCCTGACCTCAATATGACCAGGTACGACCACACACACCCTGACCTCAATATGACCAGGTACGACCACACACCCCCTGACCTCAATATGACCAGGTACGACCACACACACACTGACCTCAATATGACCAGGTACGACCACACACACCCTGACCTCAATATGACCAGGTACGACCACACACACACACCCTGACCTCAATATGACCAGGTACGACCACACACACACACCCTGACCTCAATATGACCAGGTACGACCACACACACACACCCTGACCTCAATATGACCAGGTACGATCACACACACCTTGACCTCAATATGACCAGGTACTAGCGCACACACACACACACACCCTGATACAAATATGACCAGGTACGACCACACACACCTTGACCTCAATATGACCAGGTACGATCACACACACACACCCTGATCCAAATATGACCAGGTACGACCACACACACCTTGACCTCAATATGACCAGGTACTAGCACACACACACCCTGATCCAAATATGACCAGGTACGATCACACACACACCCTGATCCAAATATGACCAGGTACGATCACACACACACCCTGATCCAAATATGACCAGGTACTAGCACACACACACCCTGATCCAAATATGACCAGGTACGATCACACACACACCCTGATCCAAATATGACCAGGTACTAGCACACACACACCCTGATCCAAATATGACCAGGTACGATCACACACACCCTGATCCAAATTTGACCAGGTACGACCACACACACCTTGACCTCAATATGACCAGGTACTAGCACACACACACACACACCCTGATCCAAATATGACCAGGTACTAGCACACACACACCCTGATCCAAATATGACCAGGTACGATCACACACACACACCCTGATCCAAATATGACCAGGTACTAGCACACACACACCCTGATCCAAATATGACCAGGTACTAGCACACACACACCCTGATCCAAATATGACCAGGTACTAGCACACACACACCCTGATCCAAATATGACCAGGTACTAGCACACACACCCTGATGCAAATATGACCAGGTACGATCACACACACCCTGATCCAAATATGACCAGGTACGACCACACACACCTTGACCTCAATATGACCAGGTACGATCACACACACCTTGACCTCAATATGACCAGGTACTAGCACACACACACACACACACCCTGATCCAAATATGACCAGGTACTAGCACACACACACCCTGATCCAAATATGACCAGGTACTAGCACACACACACCCTGATCCAAATATGACCAGGTACGATCACACACACACACCCTGATCCAAATATGACCAGGTACTAGCACACACAGGTGGGACTTCAGAGTTCAGACACCAGGTTAAAGGTTAAAGACATGCCCCGGTAATTTGCCGACTAATAAGTATTTTTTAAACCTCACGCTTTCAGCTGGATGTGTCAATGTGTAGTTCATACATGCATAATCTATGAGCAGAATTACTGTCTTACCTCAATTAGCCATGAAATCCCTAGTTTGAAAGCGACTTTCATCTGGAAGCTGTGCGGCGCCATTTTCCCTACATTTACCCCTATGTGGGCTAGCCCATTAGCAATTACAGTTTTAGCAAATGAGCTTCAGCCCCTCACCATTTGAGTGACAGCTAGCAAGACACTCACACAGTACAGAGAGAAAGGGAGTAATGACGTGGTGCACATATCTGCACATTTGCGAGGTAGTACAGAGTTTTCGGGGACCACTTTTTGCTCGCGGGCACTACTTTCAGAACTACTGGCCTAAAAGGTATATAAAAGTACTGGAGAATATCTTTCAAGGTCAAGTCATTTTCAACATGGCACACTCCCCATCTTTACCCTGATATGAACAAGCAGGCCCTCCCTCAGCATCACTTTCTTTGTTACCATCTGTCTTTGATTAAACTCCTTGAAGATGTGGTTCCCCTTTATATCCACTGGAGGGCAGTAGTGGTCAAGCTCTGTAAGCTGATATGCCTAACAGATAATGACCATAACATTCCTTCATTCTCTTTGTTCCAACTCTGTTTAGATGACTCACTTGATCTTTTAGGGATCTTTGTCTTCTTCAAGGATACATTTTCAACGTCTTACTTTGAGCAACAAATGAGTCATATAATTAGTGTTACTGTATGCTATGTAACATTTCTTTAAGTTCATCTTTATACATAAGAGCAGGTGTGAAAAAGTTACTTTATAATAGTGTAGATTGAATATGAAAGCGTTTTAACTGATGTTGTCTCATTAGTTCTAGCATTAAGTGGCATGGTTTTTTTGGTGTGTGTGTGTGTGTGTGTTCCAGCACGGGGTCTCTGTCCAATGGGCCCAATGCTAACCTGTTGACCATCCCTAAGCAGAGGTCCTCCTCTGTGACCCTGACCTACCATGCCGGGCCCAGGAGAGCAGGTGAGACCATGAGGATTTACTGTACACACAGGTCTGATACACTGTGTGGAAGTGGAATGTGTTTTTAAGTTGTTTGACTATCTATCTCTCTCTCTCTCTCTCTCATTTCTCTCCTATCTCTCTCGCTCTACAGGTGCGTCCCCCAGTCTAAGTCCTGTCAGCTCCCCCAGCCACAGTCCTCAAGCGGGAGGTCTCTCCTCCCAGGTCACGCGCCCCCCGGTGGAGTTCCCCGACACAGCTGACTTCCTCACCAAGCCCAGCGTCAACCTGCACAAGCCCCTGGGCTACATCCTCAGCTCCCCTGACTTCCAGGGGCCGTACCGCAGCCCCGCGGCCATGTGCACCAGGTAGGGCAATCTACTACCCCCTCTCCCTATCTCCTCCATTATCTCCTGGTGTTGTAGAGCCAGTTCAGCTGTAGAGTGGAGTTGCATTTCACCATGTATGTTGATGATGATGACGGCTGTGTTTGTCCCTCTGCTCACCCTGTAGCTGTGGTCGTCAGATGCTGAAAAACATGCCCAGTATGGAGGCGGGGGAGGGACACCTGCCATTCACTGGTCATGCTGAGGCCCAGCGCAGACGCTCAGGTATGACACCTGCTGGAATGTAGCCTCACTCTGTACAGACATAGGCTGCACAGTGTTTTTGGGCACACACCCATGGCTTAGCTTACTGTTTCCACTCTTAAATGACTGAAAACCATTTGGACATGCTGTACCAGAGAGTCAATTCATTAGAATAATGCTTCCCACCGAAATGCGAAATCAGTGGTCAACTCACTGTGATTTGCAATGTGTCTCCTCCACAGCAGGTGAGGGGTCAGAGTTCATGGGGGAGGCACTGATCAGGGAGGAGAGTGTGGAGGCCGAGTCGATGGGGGACAGGAGTCCAGACGCAGGGAGCTGGGGCCAGACAGACGAGGAGGAGCAGAGCCCCACCACAGATCAGCAGACTCAGGAAACAGAGGTACGCAGTGCTACAGTATGCTAAGGGTGCATTCCCACACAAGCTAATGGAGGAGTATGAGCTATGTACCTTTTTGAGAGTGTTTTGGTAGTGTGTTGTTTAGCACAACCTCATGCAACCTGACACGCCTCCCCTCCGCTACTCCAACGCTCCTTTCCCATTGAAATACATTGTGTTGGCTCTGTCATTTTACTCTGTGTTGCCCTGTGTGAATGCACCCTACTGCTAGGCTAACATCCCCGCGCTGCAGACTTAAGAAGCAAAGGTAGGCTATGCTGTTACTTAACAGTAGCTTTGAAGGGATATGTCTCAGTCAATGCTAACACCTTACAGCGTTCGTTAGCCTTCCTGTGTGTAGCATTGCTGCTGCTAAACTATCCCAACCAGGAGAACCCCCCATGAGTGAGATAACACACTCAGGCCAACACATGTAACAGAGTAGCTAGCTATAGGATGTGTCCTCTAGTTAGTTCTGGGAACACAGTAAAGGTTTTCCTCAGACACTCATTGGGTGCATGTCTTTCAGTCTGTTGTGATGTATCTAACAGCCGTGTAAATCCAGTGTGATGGGGGGTAGTGTTGATCTGGCTCTGTCCTGGAATGCCCCCGCCGTTTACTTGGGCTGTGCTCTCACTTACTTTATTGGACAAACCAAGCCTTGTTAAATCAAGCCAGCTGTTAAGACAACTGTGTAGGGTTCATCTGAGGATTCTGTGGGGTAATTCAAAAGTTAATTATTCAAAAGCAACTCATACATAGTCAGTCTGGAGCCTGCTTTCATCCCCTTAACAGAGGAATGAGATTCATAAGATTTACGATGTGGTGTTTTGGATAGTCTGGTTGTCTACGGGCCTGTGTGTGTTTTAATGTGTGTTTGTGTGTGTTGATGGGTGTGTATATCTGTGTGCGTTAATGTAAGTGTGTGTTAATGACGCGTGTGTCTTTGTGTTTTAATATGTATGTATGTGTGTGTGTGTGTGTGTGTGCGTGCCTGCCTGCATGCCTGCATGTGTGTATGTGTGTGTTTATCTAAACGTGTGTGTGTGTTTAAAATGTGTGTGTGCTGTGGTCCTCTCCTGCCTGTAGGGTGAGTTCAGACTAGACCCCCTGCTGGAGAACCACGCTGACCTCATGGAGAAGATCAACAGCTGGAACTTCCAGATCTTTGACCTGATGGACAGAACAGGAGGGAAGACAGGAAGAATACTCAGCTACGTCAGTACAACCACATACCAACCATATAGCAACCATCTATCTGTCATTACGCCATGATCTGTTACATCAGGTATTCCCAAACTGGGGCAATGCCGTCGGGGGTACGCCAAATAAAAATATGATTCACATGTCATTTTTTATTTTCTTTTTGAATTGTATTTAAAAAAAAATTATCTTCACATTTTCAAACAGTCCATTTTCCAACGGGGCTATACATTTGGGTGAGGTTTTTTTCTCGCCTGAGTAGCCTCGGTTCACTGACAAAAATCAAATTAAACCATCTAGTGTTCAGCGAAATAACAACACAATGTCAAATACAGGTAACCTAGTCAAATAATTAACATCCAATCACATTAACCGTTACTCTCTCGCGGGAATTCCACTAATGGTCCATATGTAGCCAAACGTAGCTGCTGCTCATGTTTGTATCTGTACTGATGGCGCAAAAGCCATGACAGGGAGACATAGTGGAGTGGTAACGTGGGTGCAAGCAGTTGCTCCCGACACCACTTGGGTACACTGCAGCATCCACCGAGAGGCTCTTGCTGCCAAGGTAATGCCTGACAGCTTGAAAGACGAGCCGGGTTGTGACAAACTCACACTCATTCTTATGATTAATAAATGTATCGTATAGTGTGTGTGGCAGGCTTACAATGATGGCAAAAAACAACATTTGAGAGTGCACGGACCGTGGTGCTAGAGGGGGTACGCAGCTGAGGTTGAATGTTTGAAGGGGTACGGGACTATACAAAGTTTGGGAACCACTGTGAAACATCAATTAATATTTGAATAAACAACACCTGGGTTGTATCCCAAATGGCACACTATTCCCTATATAGTGCACAGATTTAGACCAGGACCCATAGGGCTAAGAGTAGTTTTGTGAAGCAGCCATTGAATGTATTTATTTGGAGAAACTCACTTGAATGATTGGTTTAAATGTTGAGAACGGTATGATCCCAATTACTGATATTTGACTGAATGATGTCCCGAATGCTCATGGTGTTCTTGGGGATTTCTCTATGTGCTGTTTTGAGTACACTGTTCTCCCAGTGTCTCACTGTCTGTGTCTGAGGGGAATGACTTGGTTAATGTAAAAAAAAAAATGTATTTGGGTTTTAAATGAACCTAGGTGTTTTATTTGTTGTCTTTCTCCCCAGGTGACCTACACTCTGTTTCAGGACACTTGTCTGTTTGAGATGTTTAAGATCCCTGTGAGGGAGTTCATGTCCTATTTCTGTGCTCTGGAGAACGGCTACAGGGATATTCCCTGTGAGTATAGTGCTGCCTATGCTTTCTTCAGTCCAGGCACAAAGCCCATATTAACACTTTGTGTATTGTCTACTCAGATGTAGAAATGATCAGACCTGGGTGAAAAACATGAAGGTATAAGCCTCCCGAGTGGCGCAGCAGTCTAAGGCACTTCATCGCAGTGCTTGAGGCGTCACTACAGACCTGGGTTCGATCCCAGGCTTTGTCACAACCGGCCGTGACCGGGAGTCCCATAAGGCGGCGCACAATTGGCCCAGTGGTGTCCGGGTTAGGGGAGGGTTTGGCTGGGGGGGCTTTACTTGGCTCATCGCGCTCTAGCAACTCCTTGTGGCGGGCCGGGCACCTGCAGGCTGACTTCGGTCGTCAGTTGAACGGTGTTTCCTCCGACGCATTGGTGCGGCTGGCTTCCAGGTTAAGCAGGCGGGTGTTAAGGAGCGCGGTTTGGCGGGTCATGTTTCGGAGGACGCATGGCTCGACCTTCGCCTCTCCCGAGCTCATTGGGGAGTTGCAGCGATGAGACAAGATCGTAATTGGATATTACAAAATTGGGGAGAAAAAGGGAGGTAAAAATAAATAAGAAATAACATTAAGGTATTAATTTAGCTTAATTACGCCAGTTTAGACTATTCCAGGCAGCTAAATCATGTCCACTTCAAGTATTATTTGAAATGATTCACCCAGGTCTAGAAACCAACCATAGGGTTGTCATGAAGTAGAAATGAATCCCCATAATAGGCCTACAGTTCACTACATACAGCAGGACACTATACAGACATGCACCATCATATGTAATATTAGCTTCTACCTCATGTACATGATATGGTGAACTATTACTCTGCCTGTACTCAGATCATAACCGGGTCCATGCTACTGACGTGCTCCATGCTGTCTGGTACCTGACTACCCGGCCTGTCCCAGGATTCCAGCAGATCCACAACGAGCATGTGACAGGAAGTGACACAGGTAGCACTGTTTCTGTTCCCTTTATTTCATTTTGCCTCAGTAGGTATAGCTCTTGACTTCCCCAAGCCCTCATTTTTTACCATAATATGCCACATATTTATTAGCATAATTAGTGTGCTTGCTGAAGACAAGACCACTCTAGATTTCATACATACTTCTTATTATTAGTGTGCTTGCTGACGGCAAGACCACTCTAGATTTCATACATACTTCCTATTATTAGTGTGCTTGCTGAAGGCAAGACCGTTCTAGATTTCTTACATAGTCATATTATTGGATTTCTTCTGCACGCTCTAGAGCTTAAACGATTGAAGCCTTTTAACACGAAACCAACTTCCAAATGTGCAAACTGCCCCAACTTAGATTTCTTGACAAAATATTTGTTATATCATTTATAATTTTTTCAACTACAACAATATTTAAAATAACCTCCAAATGCATGTCAATGGCAAACATTTGAGACCTATCTCCTCTTTCACCGTTTAAGCTATCAATGCTAAACCAATGTTGAGATGTTCAGACTGACCCTACTTAGATTTTATACAGATTCTTTATAAGATTCATACCTTTTCAATTATAACAAATTAATCTACAAGACCAACTTTAAAATGTTCAGACTTCTTTAAAACCTTTATAAACTAGAAACCATTTTAATTTGCATAGATTTACAAAACATTGATTCATTGTCAACCATAGTAACACAGTGGTAGACATTTTAAATGCTACTGCTTTTTAACCATTTCAAGTATAAACATTAAAACAACTTAAACATTTTCCAAGCGAACTATTTAATTTAGCGACATTAGTTTAAAATAGCCCACCAACAGCGATGGCTTGTGGGAGGAGCTATAGGAGGACGGGCTCATTGTAATAGCTGGAATGGAATAAATCGAACGGTATCAAACACATCACATATATGGCAACCACATGTTTATTTCACCATTATTTAACCAGGTAGGCCAGTTGAGAACGAGTTCTCATTTACAACTGTGACCTGGCCAAGATAAAGCAAAGCAGTGCGACAAAAACAACACAGAGTTACACATGGGATAAACAAACGTACAGTCAATAACACAATCGAAAAATCTATGTACAGTGTGTGCAAATGTAGTAAGGTTAGGGAGGTAAGGCAAAAAAATAGGCCATAGTGGCAAAATAATTACAATTCAGCATCAACACTAGAGTGATAGATGTGCAGATGATGATGTGCAAGTAGAGATACTTGGGAGCAAAAGAGCAACAAACAAAAAAATAACAATATGGGGATGAGGTAGTCGAGTGTGCTATTTACAGATGGGCTGTGTACAGGTATAGGGATCGGTAAGCTGCTCTGACAGCTGATGCTTAAAGTTAGTGAGGGAGATATAAGTCTCCAAAAAGAACAGTAGCATTTGAAATGAATACCACTGTATTATCATGGTTGAAATTGAATCCATTAAGTGTTATGCTAATTTTTATACATAAAAATTGTTTACAGCTGGTCTTGTAACTTAATTTTGCTACCAGTGTATTTCTATTGTTCTCATTCAAACCCCATGTTAATTATTTCAGTTGAATAAGTATAGATGGATGGAAAGATTGATTGAGACAAGCTGGAGGAGGAGGGGCTATAGGAGGACAGTAGGAGGAGCTATAGGAGAATGGGCTCATTGTAATGGCTGTAATGAAATTCATGGAACGGAGTCAAACACGGGGCGGCAGGTAGCCTAGTGGTTAGAGCGTTGGACTAGTAACTGAAAGGTTGCAAGATTGAATTCCCGAGCGGACAAGGTAAAAAATCTGTCGTTCTGCCCCTGAACAAGGCAGTTAACCCACTGTTCCTAGGCCGTCATTGAAAATAAGAATTTGTTCTTAACTGACTTGCCTAGTTAAATAAAGGTGAAATAAAAAACATTAAAAAAAAAATACTATTACAGCTACATACATTAAAACAACTTCAAAACTTTGTAAACTATAACAATTCAAATGAGCAGAAATTGGCATTTAATAACCCACCAACAATAATAGTAACTCTTGAACTGTTCAAGCCTGAGACACCAAACCAACATTCACATGTTCAGGGTCGGCTATTCAATCAATCATTCAATTCTCCCATCGAGCTACTTTTTCTACTTTAACCAGTCAGTACCATTAGTATTGTATTCACTATAACTACTTATTTCACAACCATAAATACTTTAAGACATGCTAGCAAGCACACATTTTCTTTAGGAAAGGGACTTTTCTAGTTCTATGATAGCCTCTTGATGTACCAGTGTAGGCATTCCTGTAGTGTTTGGCCTTTTCTCGGCAGACACCAGATGGTTTAGTTTAAAATGCCAGGATCCCCACTCCCGTCCCTGCTAATTATATTTTATGTACTGCATCTTTGATCCATCGGAAATGATTTAAGGCTCGCTGGCTGACTGATCCTTCAGTAGCTGCCAGAGGAGCAGCTGCCTTCTGATAAAGAGAGGGGGGGGGAGGGTGGAGAAACAGAGAGAGGGGGGAGATGGGGTGGTGAGCAAGCCTCTGTCGTGATAGAGATCTGTCTGTGCTGAGCTCAGCGTGTTTAGGGCTTATTTTGGCCCTTTTCATTTTTCAAATGGAGTGCAGTAGTCTGAGTCACTGGGCCACCAGCTTAACCTGCCTGTAGAATTCCTTCTCTACATACTTTGTTCTTAATGTGACACTAGTTCCCTGTTTTCACTTTATAACACAGTCAAGTCTTCTCCAGTCAACTCCAGTTATGATGTAGTTCCAGTGTGAGGTCCCAGTATGTCGTTGCTGAAAGCTGCTGTCTGTGTCTTCTCTCTAGATTCAGACAGTGGGATCTCGCCGGGCCGGGTATCTTACGCCTCCTCCAAGAGCTCGTCCATCTCTGACGACAACTACGGCTGCCTGGCGTGGAACATCCCTGCTCTGGAACTCATGGCACTATATGTAGCAGCTGCCATGCATGACTATGACCACCCCGGTCGCACAAACGCCTTCCTCGTAGCCACTAACGCAGCTCAGGTAAGTGTTATTATCCCCAAAGCCACTGCTCTACCATCTCAGTTAGCAAACCCACACCTGTTCAACAGTAAAACCTGTATCAGGAAGAGAAAGTTCAACCTATCCCGTCACTTCAGTAAGTGTTCCCATTTGTGTTCCCCCACGCTGTTAAGTCCCAGGAAAGGGGAAGTGTTGTGCTTGTGTCTCAGACAGCATTCATTTGGTCCCTGTGACTCATAGATGAGATCTTTATTGGCCTTAAAGCTTCTACATAGACAGGTTCTAATCAGCCTTGGATCTCATGGTAAAAGCAATGAAGAGAGGGACTGGTAGAATATTACCCTTAGTTCACATGTCAGGGAAAGTTTCCCACAAATCCTAAGAATTCAGCGAATTCCTTTTCTTGCTACAACATTACGGCCAAGGTTGGCAAACAAACTATACCACTGTATAAATAGTGTTTTGCACAGCCATGACCTATTATTGCACTGTGCATACTGTCTAGGTTGTGTTTTCCAACCCTTGTCCTCCAGTACCCCCAACAGTACACATTGTTATTGTAACCCTGGAAAGCACACCTGATTCAACTTGTTAACTAATCATCAAGCCCTCAATGAGTTGAATGAGGTGTGTTTGTCCAGGGCTACAATGAAACTGTGTAATATTGGGGGTACTGGAGGACCAGGGTTGGGAAACACTGGGCCATGTGATATGTGAAGCAACAGTTCTGGGTAGGCTATGTGATATGTGAAGCAACAGTTCTGGGTAGGATATGTGATATGTGAAGCATCAGTTCCAGGTAGGCTATGTGATACTGTATAACAGTGCCATGTAATGCATGGCATTGCATTTCATTGCTAACCTGACATGTGGGCCATGCCTTCCTCGTAGCCACTAACGCGGCTCAACCCTGACATATTGATTAACAGTATGTTGACAGTCAGTCAATCACCCACCTGTCCACCATGTCTAGACCAGCTGCATTATTTAGTCTGAAGCACACTGACCCCAATTCCTCTCCCCTGCTCACCCCTCCCTCTTTTACCGTTCCCTTCTTCAACCTCCTCTTTCCTATTTTACCTTCTCCTTTCTTCTTCTTGTCCTCTGACCCACCCGCATCCCTCTCCACTCGACCTACCCTTCCTCCTACTCACTCTTCTTCCCTCATCCACTTCTCCTCTACCGCCGTCTCATCCCTCTGTTCCCCAGGCGGTGTTGTATAATGACCGTTCGGTCCTGGAGAACCACCACGCTGCTTCGGCCTGGAGCCTCTACCTGTCCCGGCCAGAGTTCAATTTCCTGGCCAACCTGGACCACGTGGAGTTCAAACGTTTTCGCTTCCTGGTCATCGAGGCCATCCTCGCCACAGACCTGAAGAAGCACTTTGACTTCCTCGCTGAGTTCAATTCAAAGGTTTGAGATGATGATGACGAACCTCACATTTTCAGAAAATCTGTTTCCATTCTGTTGATACTTTGTTTTTCCGGTCATTTCGATACTGGCAAAGGCAATAACAATACGTCTTATCTTTATGGCTAATAGAGTTGATCCTTAAAGGAACATGCTGGATCTCTGTTAGAAATGAGGAGCCTGGCAGTCATAATCACTGTATGAATGTTTGTGTTGCTATAAATAGGTGAATGATGTGAACAGTCCAGGAATCGACTGGACTAATGAGAATGACCGGCTGCTGGTGTGCCAAGTCTGCATTAAGCTGGCAGACATCAACGGGCCCGCCAAAGGACGCGATCTGCACCTCAAGTGGACAGAAGGCATTGTCAATGAGTTTTATGAGCAGGTATGGAACCCCTCCACTCAGCATGGCCCACATGTCAGGTTAGCAATGTAATGCCATGCCATGCTGTTATACAGTATCACATACCTGGAACTGATGCTTCACATATCACATATCCTACCCAGAACTGATGCTTCACATATCACATATCCTACCCAGAACTGATGCTTCACATATCACATAGCGTACCCAGAACTGTTGCTTCACATATCACATATCCTACCCAGAACTGTTGCTTCACATATCACATAGCGTACCCAGAACTGATGCTTCACATATCACATAGCGTACCCAGAACTGTTGCTTCACATATCACATATCCTACCCAGAACTGTTGCTTCACATATCACATATCCTACCTGGAACTGATGCTTCACATATCACATATCCTACCCAGAACTGTTGCTTCACATATCACATAGCCTACCCAGAACTGATGCTTCACATATCACATATCCTACCCAGAACTGATGCTTCACATATCACATATCCTACCTGGAACTGATGCTTCACATATCACATATCCTACCCAGAACTGATGCTTCACATATCACATATCCTACCCAGAACTGTTGCTTCACATATCACATAGCCTACCCAGAACTGATGCTTCACATATCACATATCCTACCCAGAACTGTTGCTTCACATATCACATATCCTACCCAGAACTGTTGCTTCACATATCACATAGCCTACCCAGAACTGTTGCTTCACATATCACATATCCTACCCAGAACTGTTGCTTCACATATCACATAGCCTACCCAGAACTGTTGCTTCACATATCACATATCCTACCCAGAACTGTTGCTTCACATATCACATAGCCTACCCAGAACTGTTGCTTCACATATCACATAGCCTACCCAGAACTGTTGCTTCACATATCACATGGCCCAGTGTTTCCCAACCCTGGTCCTCCAGTACCCCCAATATTACACAGTTTCATTGTAGCCCTGGACAAACACACCTCATTCAACTCATTGAGGGCTTGATGATTAGTTAACAAGTTGAATCAGGTGTGCTTTCCAGGGTTACAATAACAATGTGTACTGTTGGGGGTACTGGAGGACCAGGGTTGGAAAACACTGACATAGCCTACCCAGAACTGTTGCTTCATTTTCTGCTGTCTGTTACTGCTAGAATCAACACAATGGCACATTTATCCCTTTACGAAGTGAAGTTAAATTAGATTAATGAATAAAACAATCTTAATTGACAAATTAGTGAAAATGTTTGTCTGCCTGTCTGTCGATCATCTACAGGGGGATGAGGAAGCCACTTTGGGATTACCCATCAGCCCCTTCATGGACCGCTCCTCTCCCCAGCTGGCCAAGCTGCAGGAGTCCTTCATCACACACATCGTGGGGCCGCTCTGCAACTCATACGACGCCGCTGGCCTGCTCCCTGGCTACTGGATCGACGAGGAGCGCTCTGAGGATGAGGAAGAGCAGGTGGAGGACACAGAGACTGATGAAGACGAGCTGGAGGAGGAGCTCGAACCAAGTAAGACGTCATTTTCTACCCTTCTATCATTCTGAATTGATATATGATCATGAGATGATACATTTATAATTTTAACATTGAGCATTTAACATTTCCATCAAGAGCAGAAGTTTTTTGGATCATTGCTATTGCGACTAAAAAGCTATGGGATGTTAAATCCTTATTTGTATGTTGTCCCATGCAGAAAGGCGAAACGGCCGGCGTCGGCTGTTCTGCAACATCATGCAGCACCTGACAGAGAACCACAAGGTGTGGAAGAAGACCATCGAGGAGGAGGAGAAGAGCAAGGAGAAGCAGCAGGCCGACAGCCTGCCTCCCAGCCTGTCCCCTTCGCCGTCTGACGACCAGATCCAGGTCATTCAGGAGGAGGAGGAAGGAGAGGAGCGCCAGTAGCAGGAGGAAGGTGAAGAGGAGGAAGAGGAGGGACAGAGCCAGGATGCTCGGGAAGGGTGGAACAGTGAAGGAGAAAGTCCAACTCCTCCCTCTTACACGCTCACACACACACACACACACACACACACACACACACACACACACACACACACACACACACACACACACACACACACACACACAAACATTTATACACAACACATACGTACACACACATACTATAGACATACACACACAGGATGACCCTGCTGGATCTCCACACGTTGAAATTGTCACTGTGCCGACACGCTAATGCAGTCATGTTGTTTTGAAAAAAGGCCTTACTACTGTGAGGGGATTCCTGCTGCAATGGTGGGAACCCCACTCCTATGCACTTTCACCCCATGGAGAGTAGACCAAGAACAAACACCAGAGCTGAGGACACTGGTGTGGAGAGGAAGAGAGGAAAAGGATCTGGATGTGCCCTCCATGGTGATCTGGCTGTAATGCTGCCTTGAACGCAGAGCACTTAACTCTCCCTTAGGTACTAAAACAAATCCTATGATTTAAAATGAAAGGAAAAGAAAAAACACCTTGACGTGGTTGACATCCGTTACCAAAGCGAACAGTTCAAACGTGGAAAGACAAGAGACTGAGACTGTTTCAGGCTCACTGTCAGGAATATTCTAGATCTATATATCAAATGTGCCTGTCTGAACCTTTACTGAGTCCCCTGGTCCAGACCCTAGGTTGGTCTGTGCAGTCCTCTCCCCTTGCTGGCGACACGAAACACTGTATCACTGACTCAGTCACAGAGACATTGTGGAAATGTTGACTGAAAATGAGCATTATACCTGCATCGTTTTTGATGCCTTTTATTCATGTACCACCTGCCTTCTATGTTTCCTTCTTTTTTGTTGTTGGTTTAATTTAGTTGGTGTGAGCGTGTGTATGTGTGTTTTCTTCAGGAACGCTTGGTCGCCAGTCATTGAAATGTTATCTGAGATGAGATGTTCTCTGCTGTTCCAATTGAAGGGATGTTTTTTTTTCTTTTGATTATATCAATTTTTTCACGGCTACTCAGGATTCTCGTGAAGTTGAATAATTATTTTGTAAGAATTTAAGTAATTGACTTTAAAACAAAATCTCGGTGATTGAAATAGTTTTTAAGCTTTGTATGAACAACTTGAAAAACAAACACATTCAAGCAATTGAACTGCTCCTCTGTGATAGAGCAAAGTATGTCCTGTGTTTCTGTCAAACTCCGCTGCCCCGCTGGCGGCGCCGTTGGCTTGATCTTCTAAAGACCTCACTGTAGAATTGGGATCCTTGATTGTCAGTTGACTGCAAAAGACCTGTTTGCAGCAAGGCAACATTTTGTACAGTAAAATCCCATGATTATTCATGTACCAGTATAGGTAAAGGTGTTTTTGAGTGCATTGCTGTTGGCATTGTTTTTACACATACTCTGTCTAGCTAACCTTTTCATTTCATTTCAGTCATTCTACAGACACTGATGTTTCGACAAAAACAAAACTATAGATCTTTGCCAAACCCACAACCAGGCCAGTGCATAAAGGAGTTAAGTTATCCAGGGTTTCACCTTCACTTTGGTTTTGTTTTTATATTGTCTTATTCTCTGTACCATAAGACGGTTTAATACTAATAGTTCTATATTTCTGTCTGCAAAAACTCTAGGCATTCCACTAGAAAAAGAGTTTAATGTAAGAGATGGCAGACCTGCAAGCCAAACTCACTTATCACCCTATCAAGTCATTTTCTCTGGAGAAGGAAGTTCTCAAGTAGGCAGTGTAAATCAACCTAGTATATTTAAAGACAAAAAATATATATATACATGTCCACATTTTACTACCAAACAAGTGTTTAGCCTCTGCACAAAAAAAGAATATCTGCATATAAATATACTGTATAAATATATTATATTTTTTAATTAATCAACAGAATGCATCTGTTTTCTACACACAGCTGACATATATTGTACAGTGAGACCCTGTAATTATCATCCTGTTTCCAGAGTTTTTATCTAATACTACAGATGTTGAACTGTGGGGTTTGGTGTTTTTCTTTTGGGTTCAGCGTCTCCCTGCTCCTTATCATAACCACTTCCTCTCTCTTGGTAATCTCTATTAACTCTTGTGTTGTCCACCCAACCAGTGCCAAACTGTCCCTGCTCACTGTCCAACCTCTGGGCCCTCATACACTGGGCTTGTTATGGTTGGCCCCAGAGGTCTCTCTGAGCTCCATGTCCCACAGCAGGCTCAGAGTGATGCAGGTGAAGCCCAGCCCATGTGTTGTGGAGGAGAGCTCACGACTCCTAATCGTGGCCCTTCAGTCCGTTCGGGTTGAGCAACACTGCGTCTCTTAAGTTCTGATGGTGAATTGTGATGCCTCCTCCCCCCACATTTTATGGCTCATTATGTTGTAAAAGTTTGTTTGTTGGCTTGTCACTGTGCAGTCTCACGAACCACAGTGTCCTCTAATGTTCTTGTCATAAAAGCGTCTATGAATGGCTGTTACCCTTATGTAGCATTGAGATATCTATGTCTGTTGTAACTGTTCAACCATATCAAAATTGTGGGGGAAACTGATTTTTGTTATTTATAGCTGTCATAAAACACCATCCCTAAAATAACTGTTCTCTCAATTGATTTTATTGATACACACACACACACACACATTTGAGTAGGTGTGTGTGTGTGTGTGTGTGTGTGTGTGTGTGTGTGTGTGTGTGTGTGTGTGTGTGTGTGTGTGTGTGGTGTGTGTGTGTGTGTGTGGTGTGTGTGTGTGTGTGTGGGTGTGGGGCATAAGAATCCCCTTGAATGTAACTGTACTATAACTTTGCCCTTAAAGTGTTTAGATCCTCCTGCCGACAACCACAGTTGGAACACTGATGTTTGCTGAAATGACTGCAATGTTAGTTTCAATATTTCCAATGCACACAGACAAGGCGCTTATCCAGGCGAATTGGCAGTGCCTGTCTACCTCAGCATAACTTTCTGAGAAGTGCAGTTAGTAGTTAATAGAGGTATGCTGGGTGCCAAAAATAGCCAGAGACATTACATCAATATGAAATATTACCCAGTAAGTCTGATGTATGCACAGCACAGCATTGCAATGCATTGACGTTTTTTTCTAGCCCTTTGGTCTGTTGAGTAGAAGTGAGAGGTCACTTAAGGAAATGGGTGACACCCCCCCAGGCTCAGCTCCAACCACATGAAGATTATTTATAGTGTCTGTGTATCCCTGGACGACCCAGTCTGGACACATTCTGCCGGCTCACTGCAAAAGTCCATGTCTGACTAGTCCTGTACTGTAGTTTAGATAGGAAACTTTTTTGGAGAGAAAACATAGACCAATAACCTATTGAGAGAAATACTG
Organism: Salmo salar; assembly: GCF_965601325.2. Taxonomy (NCBI): domain Eukaryota; kingdom Metazoa; phylum Chordata; class Actinopteri; order Salmoniformes; family Salmonidae; genus Salmo; species Salmo salar. The sequence continues at coordinate 26,450,697 of NC_138316.1, read as the reverse complement.
TCAGCATGTTGAAGAAAAAGAACAAGCGGCATAAAACATATGTAACTTGAATTTGTCTTAGGGAAGGCACACCATAAGCATTGTAAAAAAGGTAAGTGGAGCACCAAAATGGAGTTCTTATTACAAAGTATGACCATAATAGACAAAAGTAAAATTGACTTAAATCACAAAGGACAGCATCACAAAGACATTTTCAATGGATATTGCAGTAGCTTTCTGAGAGAAGGCTTTTCCATGGAAGAATCCCTAGAGATCGGGTTCATTGTTAGTTCAGACTGCTTGATATGGCGCTGATCCAGACTAAACACCATGTCCAGAGCCTTCTAGGAAAGGCTGGCTGCTAGTCTACTTATTTTCACTGTGCTGTAGAAACAGCTGAAACTACCCACTGGGAACAGACATCAATTCAATGTCTATTCCACGTAGGTTCATTGAAATGACATGGAAACAACAATGATTCAACCAGTGTGTGCCCAGTGGGTAATGTTCCCATTTCTCATTTAGGCAGGCTGAGAGAGAAGACAGGGCTGTGAACCATCATAGAGGTCCATCCTGTCAATCATTGACGTAATCCCGCAGGGAAGATGAGACATTTGATTATAAGGACACAGATAAAAAGTCAATTCTAATTCAAGGTTAATTCATAGTATATGTGTGCGTCTATTGTTTAAATATTCACACTTCTTATCTTCTCGATTAAACTTACTGAGAAGTTCCACCTGATATTTCAGGATCTTGCCAGTAACATTTCTGGTGATCCTGTGACTTTGCAAATGGTGCTGTGCAAACATGCAATTGCTCAGAAACAACCATCGGCTGATGTTTAGAATTCTAGCAGTTCTGTGTAAAACACGAGTTCAGACCCTGGAGGTCAGGGTAGGAGTCCAAGCTCTAGACCCCTGTTCTGTTCTGACTAAACCCCCAACCCCCCCACCCCTTCGGGCTGTGCAGTCTGAGAATCTGTCACTGCTGCCTGCGGACGGCGCAGATGGAGTAAGGCAGCGGCTGCAGGGTCATGCCCAGTTTGGGGGTGAGGCTTGGCACTGTACCAGGGGGGAACTGCAGGTGGAAGCGCTGCAGCATGGTGGTGAAGAACAGGAACATCTCCATCCTGGCCAGATGCTCGCCCAAACAGTGACGCTTCCCTGAGGACAAACCACACAACATGGATTGAGTTTTGTGAAGATCATGTCATACTTTGTATCATCTACTCTACTCAGAGGAGGCTGGTGAAGGGAGGATGGCTCGTAGTAATGGCTGACATGAAATCAACGGAACGGTATCAAACCATTCCATTCCAGCCATTACAATGAGCCGTCAGCCGATTTAGTGACACCAGCTACTACTGAATACTGTTTTTCAGTGAACATTCAACCAATACAACATATCTACTGTACTCAATGTATCTGTTAAGTGATAGTAAAGATCCTTTACTATCGCTGTTTAGTGTTTACCTTATTAGGATATAGGTTATGGCTGGGAAAAGGTTTACACTTGCATACACAGCGCAACTTGAGCAATAGAGGGAACCACATGTATGGGTGGTATGACTGAGAGAATTTGTTTTGTTTGAACTGACATGGTGGTGTTTTTCTGTCTTAACAGTACTTTCCTTTATTAATGGCAGCATTGTAGTCTGCAATAGCCCCAGGGACTGGCTTGCTCACCAGTCTATTAATTAAGTGCTCAAATAGATTACTGGGCCTTCATACCCGTAAGGTTGTAACACTGGAGAGGCTCTAGCTTTTATTACATTTGACTCATTGTAGGTAAAATGAAATGAGATCATAGCTGGGGTATACAGTTAAAGACATGCTCCGGTACTTTGGCGATTAAGAAAGTATTTTTCAATGTGTAGTTCATACATGCATAATCTATGAGCAGAATTACTGTCTTACCTCAATTAGACACGAAATCCCTAGTTTGAAAGCGACTGTTTTATTGAAGCTGTGCTACGTTATTTTCCCTCCATTTCCCTCCATGTGGGCCAGCCACCTAGCAATTTGAGTTATAGCCAATGAGCTTCAGCCTCTCATATTTGAGTGACAGGTAGCAAGAGGCCTGCCCAGCATTATCCAATGAGGTTGCAGGGCGGGCCCAGCTCGGTGGACACAGTACAGAGAGAGAGAGAGAGAGAGAGCAATGATGTGGTGCACATATCTGCACATATGTGACGTAGTATGCAATTTTCGGGGACCATTTTTGGCTCATGAGTGCTACTTTCAGAACTACTGCCTAAAAAGTATACAAACATACAGAAGAATCTCTAATATATTGGAATTTCATGCCCATGATGACTATTAACCCTGTATTTAAGCATTACCATTTAGATTAGGCAAGAGGAGAGGCATTCAAGTGAGAGGGTGTGTACAGCATGTGTGTGTGGGAGTCTGTGCTACTCTCTTTGGGGGCCTAAGAGTGGAAAGAAGCCAGACTCACCCAGAGAGAAGGGTAGGAAAGCTTCCCGTCGGACAAAGTTTCCATTGCTGTCCAGGAAGCGATGTGGTGAGAAGGTTCCAGGGTCGCACCAGTACTTCTCATCAAAGTGCACAGAGTACAGGTTGGTGATGACCATGGTGCCTTTGGGGATGTTGTAGCCGCTCACCAGTGTGTCCTGAGTGGTGGCGCGGAAGATGCCCAGGGGCACGATGTTACAGAAACGCAGGACCTCATGTAGCACCGCTTCCACATAGGGCATCCTCTTTTTGTCCGCCAGCGAGGGGGACTGCCCACTTCCCAGCACACTGTCCAGCTCCTTATGCACCTTCTCTACACAGAGGAAACATCAGCAGCAAACTGTCAATACCTTTTCATCACAATGTCCTTTCTGCTTGCTAAACTCTTATCTAGTATCTACAGAAATACACTGAGTGTACAAAACATTAAGAAAACCTTCTTAATATTGAGTTGCACCCCCTTTTGCCCTCAGCCTCAATTTGTCGAGGCATGGACTCTACAATGTGTTGAAAGCGTTCCACAGGGATACTGGCCCATGTTGACTCCAATCCATAATAAAGCGCTGCTCTGCCTTCTTAACAACACTATCAACAAGGCAGTTCCTACAGGTCTTAGTTTTGTCGCACCTAGACTACTGTTCAGTAGTGTGGTCAGGAGCCACAAAGAGAGACTTAGAAAAATTGCAGTTGGCTCAGAACAGGGCAGCACAGCTGGCCCTTAAAAGTACACAGAGAGCTAACATTAATTACAGGCATGTCCTTTTCTCATGGCTCAAAGCGGAAGAGAGATTGACTTCATCACTATTTGTTTTTGTAAGAGGTGTTGACAAGCTGAATGTACCGGGCTGTCTGTTTAAAATACTAGCACACAGCTCGGACACCCATGCATACCCCACAAGAAATGCCACCAGAGGTCTCTTCACAGTCCCCAAGTCCAGAACAGACTATGGGAGGCGCACAGTACTACATAGAGCCATGACTACATGGAACTCTATTCCACATCAGCTAACTGATGCAAGCAGTACAATCAGATTTTTTTTTTAAACAGGTAAAAATACACCTTATGGAACAACAGGGACTGTGAAGAGCACACACAAAGGTACAAACACATGCATATGAATACATTGTGATATTGTTGTATGGTGGTATTAAACATTTTGTATTGTACATATGTAGTGGTGTAATAATGTTATATGATGTACTGTTTTATCTTTTATTTTATATGTATTGTAAGTGCTTTAATATGTTTGCACCCCAGGAAGAGTAGCTGCTGCCAAGGGGATCCCTAATAAATACAAATACAATTCCTTCCCACAGTTGTGTCAAGTTGGCTGGATGTCCTTTGGGTGGTGGATCATTCCTAAAATACACGGGAAACTGTTGAGCGTGAAAACCCCAGCAGCGTTGCAGTTCTTGGTACAAACCGGTGCGCCTGGCACCTACTACCATACCCTGTTTAAAGGCATTTCAATCTTCTGTCTTGCCCATTCACCCTCTGAATGGCACACATATATAATCCATGTCTCAATTGTCTCAAGGCTTAAAAATCTTTCTTTAACCTGTCCCCTATCCTTGTTAAATTTAGTTTATTAATTCGACCATTTAAAAAACAAGTACACACAAAAGTTGACAAACCCATACATGCACATGAGTAAAATCATGGAGGATAACACACAATGGAGTCTGGGACTTATTTTCATTGTGGTCCTCTTGAGACAAGATGGCTAGGCAAGATCGAACACGGTTGAACACAGTATGGCATTGAGATAATAAAACATAAAACAAAGAAGAAGAACATCTATCTCATCATTGCAGTTACATTGTAGGGGTTATTCATATGGGCACAGAGGACATCAAACTTATTTTTACTTCATTTTTAAAGCTGCCCAGAGAGGAAAGTGTTTTTATGGGCAGAGGCAACTCATTCCATTCTGAGGCTTCAGAATACAAGAAAGTTCTACGCTGTTCTACACTGAATAGTGTCCAGCTGCCTAATGGACCCTATTCTGACTACACTACTGAAAGAGCTACTTCCTGTGCTTGGCCCTGCTATGTTGATCATAATAAACGGCTCCCTATCCTCCGGATGTGTACCAAACTAACTAAAAATGGCAGTAATAAAGCCTTTCCTGAAAATGCCAAACCTTGACACGGAAAATTTAAAAAACTAATCGGCCTATATCAAATCTCCCATTCCTCTCAACATTTTTACAAAAAGCTGTTGCGCAGCAACTCACTGCCTTCCTGAAGACAAATAATGTATACAAAACACTCCAGTCTGGTTTTAGACCCGATCATAGTACTGAGACGGCACTCGTGAAGGTGGTAAATTACCTTTTAATGGCGTCAGACCAAAGGCTCTGCATCTGTCATCGTGCTCCTAGACCTTAGTGCCGTTTTTGACACCAGTGATCACCACATTCTTTTTAAGAGATTGGAAACCCTCTTTGGTCTACACGGACAAGTTCTTGCCTGGTTTAGATCTTATCTGTTGGAAAATATAGAATTGACTCTCTTTGGATGGTTTGCCCTTTCACAAATCAATCAAATAAAAAGTTTCGGTGTTCCTCAAGGTTCCATTTTAGGACCACTATTGTTTTCACTATATATTCTACCTCTTGTTGATGTCATTCGGAAACACAATGTCAACTTTCACTGCTATGCGGATGACCCACAGCTGAACATTTCGATTAAACATGGTGAAGCCCCAAAATTGCCTACCCTGGAAGCCTGTGTTTCAGACATAAGGAAGTGGATGGAGGAAAATGTTTTACTTTTAAACTCGGACAAAACAGAGATGTTTGTGCTAGGTCCCAAGAAACAAAGAGATCTGCTGTTTGATCTGAAAATGAATGTTGATGGTTGTACAGTCGTCTCAAATAAAACTGTGAAGGACCTCTGCATTGCTCTGGACTATCTTTTGACGAACATATCAAGAATATTTCAAGGGCAGCTTTTTTCCATCTTTGTAACATTGCACAAATCTGAAACTTTGTACAAAAATGATGCAGTAAAGCTAATTTGCTTTTGTAACTTTTAGATTAGACTACTGCAATGCTCTACTCTCTGGCTACCCGGATAAAGCAATAAATAAAATTCAGTTAGTGATAAATACAGAACACCATAGTGCCTGTGCCCAAGAACACTAAGGTAACCTGCCTAAATTACTACCGACCCGTAGCACTCACGTCTGTAGCCATAAAGTGCTTTGAAGGGCTGGTCATGGCTCACATCAACACCATTATCCCAGGAACCCTAGACCCACTCCAATTTGCATACCGCCCCAACAGATCCACAGATAATGCAATCTCTATTGCACTCCACACTGCCCATTCCCACCTGGACAAAAGGAACACCTATGTGAGAATACTATTCAATGACTACAGCAGCATTCAACACCATAGTGCTTTCAAAGCTCATCAATAAGCTAAGGACCCTGGGACTAAACACCTCCCTCTGCAACTGGATCCTGGACTTCCTGATGGGCCGCCCCCAGGTGGTAAGGGTAGGTACAACACATCCGCCATGCTGATCCTCAACACAGTGGACCCTCAGGGGTGAGTGCACAGTCCACTCCTGTACTCCCTGTTCACTCATGACTGCATGGCCAGGCGCAACTCCGACACCATCATTAAGTTTGCTGATGACACACCAGTGGTAGGCCTGATCACCGACAACGACGAGACAGCCTATAGGGAGGAGGTCAGAGACATGGCCGGGTGGTGCCAGACGTAACCAAGACTAAGGAGATTATTGTGGACTACAGGAAAAGGAGGACCGAGCACGCCCCCATTCTCATCAACGGGGCTGTAGTGGAGCAGGTTGAGAGCTTCAAGTTCCTTGGTGTCCACATCAACAACAAACTAGAATGGTCCAAACACACCAAGACAGTCGTGAAGAGGGCACGACAAAGCCTATTCCCCCTCAGGAGATCTGAAAATATGTGGCATGGGTCCTGAGATCCTCAAAAGGTTCTACAGCTGCAACATCGAGAGCATCCTGACTGGTTGCATCACTGACTGGTACGGCAATTGCTCGGCCTCTGACCGCAAGGCACTACAGAGGGTAGTGCGTACGGCCCAGTACATCACTGGGGCTAAGCTGCCTGTCCAGGACCTCTACACCAGGTGGTGTCAGAGGAAGGCCCTAAAAATTGTCAAAGACCCCAGCCACCCCAGTCATAGACTGTTCTCTTTACTACCGCATGGCAAGCGGTACCGGAGTGCTAAGTCTAGGACAAAAAGGATTTTCAACAGTTTTTACCCCCAAGCCATAAGACTCCTGAACAGGTAATCAAATGGCAACCCGGACTATCTGCATTGTGTCCCACCCACCACCCGCTAACCCCTCTTTTACGCTACTGCTACTCTCTGTTCATCATATATGCATAGTCACTTTAACCATATCTACATGTACATACTACCTCAATCAGCCTGACTAACCGGTGTCTGTATGTAGCCTCGCTACTTCTATAGCCTCGCTACTGTATATAGCCTGTCTTTTTACTGTTGTTTTATTTCTTTACCTACCTATTGTTCACCCAATACCTTTTTTTGCACTATTGGTTAGAGCCTGCAAGTAAGCATTTCACTGTAAGGTCTACACCTGTTGTATTCAGCGCATGTGACAAATCAACTTTGATTTGATTTAGTAAACTGGTGGTCTGTTGATATCCCTCTAGTGGTGTGGGGGCTGTGCGTTGGCAAAGTGAGTGGGGTGATATCCTGCCTGGTTGGCCCTGTCCGGGGGTATCGTCAGACATGGTATCGTCAGGTATCGTCAGACATGGCCACAGTGTCCCCTGACCCCCCCCCCCCCCCCCCAGTCTCTCAGCCTCCAGTATTTATGCTCCCATCTCTCTCTCGGAGGAGGACCGGAGCCCTAGGACCATACCTCAGGATTACCTGGGCTGATGACTCCTGGCTGTCCCCAGTTCACCTGGTCGTGCTGCTCATCCAGTTTCTGCTGTTTTGCCTGTGGCTATGGAACACTGACCTCTTCACCAGATGTTGTTTTCGACCCCCTCCCTCCCTCCATCTCTCTCTCTCTAACTCACCTGCTGTCTCGACCTCTGAAAGCTCGACTACATAAAGCCAACAGACATTTACTCCTGACGTGCCGACCTGTTGAACCCTCTATAACGGGCCTGGGAAAAGGCCGTCCCGGGGGCCGTACGCAGCCCGCGACCTGATTCAATACAATTCAATACAATTCAATTCAATACCCCGGAATCATGCTCAGATCACATAAAGAATTTGAGATAGTGAAAGTTTGGAAAAACGTATTTGTGATTCAAATTAAAAACCCAATGGATACTCGCCTTTGTGTAATGATTTAACTCCCACCGCTTGTGGAACATTTATTTTGAAGGTACTTATAAGTAACAACTGCACGAGGACAGACAGTGACTGACAGGCTGATACACACGTCACAGTTACAAATAGTAGCTAGCTAGAAATTGTGCAAAAATTTGTTTTTCAAAGAAAAGGAATGTAGACAATGAATGTAGGGTGTTCCAGCAAGAGTGGACATTGAAATATTTATTTATTGAGGTATCAGGGAAAGCTGTGTGCTTAGTGTGCAAAGAGAACATCTCTGTCTTGAAAGACTACAACTTGTCCCGACACTTCCAGACGAAGCATGCAGAGAAATATAGGAATATGTCTTCTGAGCAGAGGGCAAGTACATCGAAAGAGTTGCTTTCTCAGTTGCAAAAGTAGCAAGGACTTTTCACAAAACTGCATTCAGCAAACGAATGCAGCTAGCTTTGTACTGTCCCACAAAATGGCTAAACATAGCAAGACATTCGCTGAGGGCAAATTCATTAAAGAATGTTTAATTGACTCTGCAGCAATACCTTGCCCCGACAAGAAAGAGCTGTTTGAAAATGTTTCCCTGCCAAGACAAAAAGTGACACGGTGTGTTGAGAACATCGCAGAGAATATGGAACAACATTTGAAAGACAAGGTAAAGGAATTCACCTATTTCTCCAAACTACAAGGGAAGGGCCTTTTTGCACATCAGATGTACAGCCTTGTCAAAGCCTTCAAGGGAAAATTACTCCTCCTGACCCGCTAAGTAAAAGCCAACAATCTCACCCACCTTCTGACACTACTAGTCTGTTCCCTATCAGATGACCAGCAGGAGAAGTATACATCGCTGCTGCGTGCTTTGAACGGTGAGTTTTCTCATCATTTTGAGGATTTCAAAGTGTTGGAAAATGACATGCTGTTGGTTTCCTCTCCTTTCACCTTCAATGTGGATAACACTCCCACTGACCTGCAACTTGAGCTTATCCATCTTCAGTCTGATGCAGTGATTGGAGAACTACTCAAAACAATGTCACTGACGAGGTTCTATGCATCTCTCAATGAACAAAACTTTCCAAAGATTAGGAGTCATGCTCAGAAGATGTTTGTACTGTTTGGGTCAACCTGTGTATGTGGACAGACATTTTCAGTGATGAAATATAACAAGTCAAGGCACAGATCATCTCTTACTGACTTTCACCTCCCAGCAAATTTGCGCATAGCGACTCAAAACTATACCTGACTTCACTGCTCTAGTCAATGCCCATCAGAGACTTCACTCCTCACACTGATTGAGTAGTTTAAATGTAATGTTGAGCTCTTTCTTTCTTGTGTTTTTGTGCATACCCGTTAACAAGAGTTCTGTCCGTGGTGCTGAATGTACAGTGTACTTTTCCCTCCGTGTAGTTCATTGCATGTTTAACAATGAAAATACCAAAAGGAGAACATGGATGTGGTTTATTTCTGTGCATGTTAACATTTTTTTCAAATAAGTAGCACATCTGGATATGATTTACAGTAGATACATCTGTCAACACAGTCATACACATGATGTATAATCCAGAAAATATGATTCTGGCCCATGATGGCAAAAATATATTCTAATGTAACCCTCCATGGAAAATAATTGCCCTGCTCTAAAACCACTGGGATTATTATTTGAGCCTGCTGGTCATCTATGAACGTTTGATCTTGAAAAACGATCTGGCCTTAATGGCCATGTACATTTATACATTTTTGTCATTTAGCAGACGCTCTTATCCAGAGTGACTTACAGTAGTGAGTGCATACATTTTCGTACACGTATAATCTCGACCCGGCACATCCAGAAGAGGACTGGCCACCCCTCAGATCCTGGTTCCTCTCTAGGTTTCTTCCTAGGTTCCTGCATTTCTAGGGAGTTTTTACTAGCCACCGTGCTTCTACACCTGAATTGCCTGCTGTTTGGGGTTTAAGGCTGGGTTTCTGTACAGCACTTTGTGACATCAGCTGATGTAAAAAGGGCTTTATAAATAAAATTGATTTAATTGATTGAAGTGGATTTAACAAGTGACATCAATAACCTGGTCAGTCTGTCATTGAAAGAGCATAATGTTTTGTACACTCAGCGTGTACCTTAGTAGAGAAATAGTTGAAACAAAAATCTACAAAAAAAAGTTAACACAGTAATCAACCCAACCTTAGACACTATGCAAATGAAAGTTACTTACTCAACTATTATTGATTACCTACAAACAAACACTCCCCTCCGTATGTATTTGGACAGTGAAGCTAAAATTGTAAATTTGGCTCTATACTCCAGCATTTTCGGTTTGTTATCAAATGTTTCATATGAGGCGAAGGTACAGAATGTCACCTTTCATTTGAGGGTATTTTCATTTATATCTGTTTTAACGTTTAGAAATGAAAGCACTTTACATATCTAGTCCTCCCATTTGAAGATGTCATATGTATTTGGACACATTCACTTATAGTGTATTAAAGCGGTCTAATGTTTAGTATTTGGTCCCATATTTCTAGCACGCAATGACTACATCAAGCTTGTGACTACACACTCGTTGGATGCATTTGGAGTTTGTGATGGATGATGACTGGAGTAATTTTATTTCCAATTCATGACATCCCTAATCATGGTAGCATCCACATTAATGTAGCTGTGTTCAAAAACACATTTTATTCTTACTTACAATACAAGTGTGTACAAAATATTACAATACATTGTCCACCATTCACTTCCTATTGGGCCAAGCATTATCTGAAACACAACCAAAACGAGCAGTAAATGAATCCAACAAGTTTTTAAAGTCAGCTTGATGTAGTCATTGTGTGCAAGGAATATGGGACCAAATACTACATTTTTTACTACTTTAAAACACTAAGTGAACTTGTCCAAATACTTATGATGTCTTCAAATGGGGGGGTTAAATACATTAACTACATGCTTTCAATTTTAAACGGTAAAACAGATATACATTATATCTATAAAAATACCCTCAAATAAAAGGAACATTCTGTCCTGTCACCTAATATAAAATATTTGATATCAAATCTAAAATTGTGAAGTATAGAGACACATTTACAATTGTAGCTTCACTGTCCGAGGGGAGGGAGTGTATAACCTTGTACAGTTTAAAGAAAAAAATCATACCTTAGTTATCTAATGTATGCAAATAAAAGTTGCTGTATATTTTGGCTTGGATAAAGGTTAAATAAGGACGAGGCAAGTCCCTTTACTGGACACCAGAGGAGAAGAGGAGAAAGAAAGACCAAGGATGACCTGTTAGCGAACCGTTGAAACTGAGCTTAATACCGGAATAGGCCTCATCTGAAAAGAGATGAATAGAACAGGACAGGAGGAGATGGAGGGACGTTGTGGAGGTCTTATGCACCACTTGACATAATGAGGCCTGAGTAAGGACAAGGCAGGGTGCTATGAGGCCTGAGTAAGGACAAGGCATGGTGCTAAGAGGCCTGATTAAGGACAAGGCATGGTGCTAAGAGGCCTGATTAAGGACAAGGCATGGTGCTAAGAGGCCTGATTAAGGACAAGGCATGGTGCTAAGAGGCCTGATTAAGGATAAGGCATGGTGCTAAGAGGCCTGATTAAGGACAAGGCAGGGTGCTAAGAGGCCTGATTAAGGACAAGGCATGGTGCTAAGAGGCCTGATTAAGGACAAGGCAGGGTGCTAAGAGGCCTGATTAAGGACAAGGCAGGGTGCTAAGAGGCCTGATTAAGGACAAGGCATGGTGCTAAGAGGCCTGATTAAGGACAAGGCATGGTGCTAAGAGGCCTGATTAAGGACAAGGCATGGTGCTAAGAGGCCTGATTAAGGACAAGGCATGGTGCTAAGAGGCCTGATTAAGGACAAGGCAGGGTGCTAAGAGGCCTGATTAAGGACAAGGCATGGTGCTAAGAGGCCTGATTAAGGACAAGGCATGGTGCTATGAGGCCTGAGTTGAGGACAAGGCAGGGGACTTGGTGCTGAGGCCTACTGTGCTATAAGGCAGAACACTGACCTTGAATGTTGGGGTAGAGGGCCATGTAGAGCATAGCCCAGCGTAGGGTGTTGGTGGTGGTCTCCGTGCCTGCGATGATGAGCTCGCCCACAGAGTAGATTAGGTTCTCCCTGGAATACGGGGTGCCCAAGTCTCCAGCACTCTTGTCCAACTTGTTCAGGTAGTCATCGATGTAGTGGCGTGGGAAGTTGCACACTCTGCCCTCCGAGAAGCGCTTGATGATCTGCTCCAGGAAGTTATAGACCTTGGCTGCGTTGCGGAACAGCTTCTGGTGCTTTCCGAAGGGGAGGTACTCGATCCATGGGAAGGCGTTGTAAAGGAAGGCCCAGCCACTGACGGCCAGCTCCACATTCTCACTGAAGATCTCGATCATATGCTGGAAGTCACAGTTGTCGTACGTGAAACGCTCGCCGAACATGATGAGGTTGGTGATGTTGGACACAGCATTGGTCACCAGGTGCTTTGGGTTAAAGGGTTTCCCTTTGTGTTCGTCGATGGCATCCACAAAAAACATGCACTCTTCCAGGATCTTCTGATCGAGGGGCTTTTGAAAACTGCCAAAGTAACGAAAGGAGTTGCTGGCCAGTTGACGATGTTCAATCCATCCGTTGCCAAATTTAGCATTCAGAAGTCCTGAGAAGGAAGATATTGAGATTAGAGCTGACATAATGAGACCTTACTGAGCATGTGTGAAGATACTAAATATTCTTCTCACGATAGGTGGACCTATTTTCATCTCAATACCATAAAATAGCCTAGAGTTCGATAACACCAAGCTTGTATTTGCATGTAATATCTAATAACAATATACCAATGTCATAATGTGCATATTTCAGAATACATTATAACTGACTTTCTTACCTCCCATTTTTGTCATTTTCATAAATAAAGGCAGCGATGGCCGGTCAGAAAAGACATCACCCTGGTGGTACAGGCATTCTCTGATGGCATCATATCCATTCAGAACCACTGCTGAGTAGCCTCCCAAATCAAGACTGAAAATCTGAGATAAAATACTTGAATAAATAGACATCCAAAATAATATGCATTTGTTTTCCCAAAATATGTTTCATTTTTTATTTTCTTTGAAAAAGTATGACATAACATCTAAATAGCAAATGATCTATTAGGCTAGTTTAGAGGTAGCCCTGTAGTCTGGCTCTATTTGCCGAGGCATGCTGACTAAGCGTACCTTCGCCATTTTTCGAAACCCTGCAAGCGCAGCTGGAGTCTGCCAACACTTAGCAAATAGCGAGCCTCTTTTGTTCCGTTTTCTGAGTTTTTTTGCAAGATATAGGGACAAGATTGGAGCGTCCACCCTAACTAACATTTTGACACACTAAGGAATTGTGGTGTGTGTGTGCCGGATGATTAAAACATGTATTTTTTACCTTTAGGCAAGTCAGTTAAGAACAAATTATTACTTACAAAGACGGCCTAACGGGGAACAATGTATTGACTGCCTTGTTCAGGGGCAGAGTGACAGATTTTTACTCTGGCAGCTCGGGATTCGATCTAGCAACCTTTCGGTTACTGGCCCAATGCGCTAACCACTAGGCTACCTGCAAACTTTATTTCACTCTGTTTTTTCACGAATGAAATGAAAGCGACTGAGATTCTGTTTGTAATGAAAAGCGCTATATAATATACATATATTGTTATGCAAAAATCCAAATTCATAAATTAACACTCAATAGGCTAAACCGCAAGAGTTAAACCGGTTTGAGCACAAGAAGACTAGCCTATATGGGGGTGCACACAAGTAGCCAACACAAAAAATGCCTAGGTTTAGTCAAGCCACTTTGACACAATAAGGTAAGTACCGTACCTGCCCATGGATTTCACTCTGTTTCTTCATAAAGACGTGCGGTTCTGTTGCTAGAGACATAATGTTCCCTATGACAGGGATAGGTGACGGTCCAGGAGGGAATCCTCGGGGTCTCCTCTGCTTCACAAGCTGCCGGATCAGCAAAAGAACAATAAGGGAAATAAGTAAACTACACAGACCTAAGAAAGCCTGTCCATGCGACACTTCTGAGACTAGAGATGATAACTGAATTAATACCATTTTTCTCTCTCTAACTTTGCTGTCTGTACTAAGCTCTCCTCTGTGAAAGAGTTATGTAGGCTATATCATCTTGCACATATTTCTATCCCCTGCCTCTACCCAATAGGATACTTCTCCCTCTACAAGGCTAAGATTGGCTGGAAGTTTAGCTGTGATGACTATCGATGAACTTTGATCAGCCTTCGATTAATTCTAGCAATCAACAAGTCGTGATTCTGCTATTTCTGAGGATTTGATTTCCCAATGATGATTTCTGGCAATTTGTTGACATGCAGCATAACTTGCCGGCCAGCTGGCTCCACACAGATCAAGTTGGTAAAAAAAAGCTACATTTTGTCACCGCTGAGTCAGCCTGTACTCAGACTAGACATAACATAGTAAACGAAACTTCGGGACACTCAATTTAGCATGATATATTACATTTGTTATGGTTACATAAGACAGAATGTTACTAAAGGCAAAAACAAAAGGCAGGTGGATAATTAGCAACTTTGCAACTACTTACTACTTTTTAGCTACTTTGCAACTAGCATGTTAGCTAACCCTTCCCCTTAACCCTAAACCCAATAACCCTTTAATCTAACTCCTAACCCTAACTTCTAACGTTGGCATTAGCCACCTAGATAAAGTTAGCCACAACAAATTGAAATTCATAACATATCATATGTATTGAAAATTCGTAGCATATTGTATGAATTGTAATTCATAACATATGATACAAATTTTAATTCGTAACATATCATACGAATTGTAATTTGTAACATATCATATGAAATGGATGGACAGTCACAAATTAATAGATACCATACCAAACCTAACATACTAATTTGAGTGTCTTGGAATATGGATTCTTTTTACTCTTTTTTTACGTCTACCCCTGAGTCCAAATTAGCTGATCCCATTGTCATAGCATACTTTCTATGTGAGTGTTGTTTAGCCTGTCTTATATCTAGACAAATTGACATAATGCAGCAAAAGCAAGGTTCATGTTTGATTGATTCAAGAGAGCTATTTCTATAAAATACAATATTTATTTCAAATTCATGTGATATAACACATAGGCCTAACCTATAACACCATTTTAAAATACCTAGGTCATGGGGTAAAACATGTCCTTGTCTGCATTAGGATATAAATGTCGCCCTATACTGTGTTGTTGCATTAGGATATAAACTTCGCCCTATACTGTGTTGTTGGAACACCCTACAATCAGTAGGATACAAGAATAGATCGATCACTTTCTTCACAATTGTGCCATTCTGTCTGGGCTGTATTCTTTTTGGTAGGCTACACCAGCACCAACATGCAGTCTGGGTTGTACATTAACGGTATTACAATATAAAGATGATTATCTTTACCCAAGTGTCACACTTTAGTGTCAATCATTAATGCAAACAACTTGCAAGCAAATGTGTAGAATGTCTGTCTATAAGGGCACAAGGCAAGACCCAGATGCAGACACAGGAGGCAGATGGTTTGAGTCCTTGTGGTTTATTTATAATCCAAAAGGAGAAGGCAAGAGAATGGTCGTGGACAGGCAAAAGGTCAAAACCAGATTCTGAGTCCAAGAGGTAAAGTGTGGCAGACAGGCTCGATGACAGGGCAGACAGAAGGGGTAGGCAGGCGGGTACGGAGACCAGAAAAAACAGCCAAGGGTCAAAACCGTGAAGACTGGAAAAAGAGAATAGAAAAGAGGAGCACGGGAAAACACGCTGGTTGACTTGAAAACATATAAGACGAACTGGCACAGAGAGACAGGAAACACTGGGATAAATACACTGGGGAAAATAAGCGACACCTGGAGGAGGTGGAGACAATCACAAGAACAGCTGAAACAGATCAGGGCATGACAATGTCATATCATGTAAACAATCACAAATTATTACAATAGCAATGCTCACGCTATATGGCATATTTCTTCCTACATTAACCTCCTGAGTGGCTCTATGCACTATAATGAACCTTGTCACAGCTCTTTGGAGCGTCGAGAGAACCAGAGGACATCATTCAGATCAGAAACTGACCCAGGGTATATCAAGTCTCCAGTGGTGTAAAGTAATTAAGTGAAATACTTTAAAGTACTACTTACTGTAAGTAGTTGTTTTGGGTATCTGTACTTTACTTTACTATTACTTTTCTATTTTTGACAACTTTTACTTCACTACATTCCTAAAGAAAATGTTGTACTTTTTACTCCATTCATTTTCCCTGACAACCGAAAGTACTCGTTACATTTTGAATGCTTAGCAGGACAGGAAAATTGTCTAATTCATGCACTTATCAAGAGAACACGTGGTCATCCCTACTGCCTATGGTCTGGCGGACTCACTAAACACCAATGTATCTTTTGTAAGTAATGTGTGAGTGTTGGCTATCCCCCCTGGCTATCCATACATTTTCAAAACAAGAAAATGGTGCCGTCTGCTTTGCTTAATATAAGGAATTTGAAATTATTTATACTTTTACTTCTACTTTTGATACTTAAGTATATTTTAGCAGTTACATTTACTTTTTATACTTAAGTATATTTAAAACCAAATACTTTTAGACTTTTACTCAAGTAGTATTTTACTGGGTGACTTTCACTTTTACTTGAGTAACTTTCTGTGAAGGTATCTTTACTTTTACTCAATTATGATAATTGGGTACTTTTTCCACCACTGCAAGTCTCCAATAGGTTACGTTGGGGTGTGGAAGGAAAGCCTACTCAGCCATTTCAATTAAGTACTGTACCACACATTTCTCCAGTAGTGTGTCTTACACAGAACCCAAATCGGCTGTGCGCAAGCGCCGTCGTGCATAAATGTATTTTGTCCCCCCACACCAAACGCGATCACGTCACGCAGATTAAAATATCAAAACAAACTCTGAACCAATTACATTAATTTGGGGAAAGGTCAAACAGCATTAAACCTTTATGGCAAGGTAGCTAGCATGCACTTGCTAACTAATTGGTCCTATTTAGCTAGCTAATTTGTCCTGGGATATAAACATTGAGTTGTTATTTTACCTGAAATGCACAAGGTCCTCAACTCCGACAATTAATCCACACATTAAACGGTCAAACGAATCGTTTCTAGTCATCTCTCTTCCTTCCAGGCTTTTTCTTCTCTTGACTTTGCAATTGGCAACTTTCATAAATTAAGTGCATTACCGCCACCGACCTCGTTCGTCTTTCAGTCACCCACGTGGGTATACCTGCTTCTATAAATCAATGAGGAGATGGGAGAGGCAGGACTTGCAGCGCGATCTGCGTCAGAAATAGAACTGACTTCTATTTTAGCCCTTGACAATGCAGACGCTCGTTGGAGCGCGAGCAGTGTGGGTGCAATAATTGAATAATATAGATTTCTAAATGTATTTTTGCAAGCGGTGTAGTCAGCCTGTTAGGCCCTGCAGATAGCAGTATAGGTGGAGTAGAGGTTATGAAAGGGTCTGTCTGGGTCGAGAACGTATACAAAAACCTTCCTGCAACCACCATGGTGCTATTGTGATGGCTAAGGGAATCACAGGTTACATCCCAAATGGCACCCTATTCCTTTTATAGTGCACTACTTTTGAGCAGTGGTCTGGTTAAAAGTAGTGCACTATATAGGGAATATGGTGCCATTTGGAAAGAAGCACAGTGTCTGAGGTGGATTCAGAACATCTCTGCCTGGTGGCATCAGACAGAACAGGACTGACTAGTCAGGACTGGTTCAGGATTGTCACAGTCATCTTAGCATGGGAATAATTGAAACCCCCTTAAAGAGTTACCCTCTCAAGCATTATGCTGCACAAACTTTCCTCTTCCAGTTGTAGTTGACCTGGTTTGATTTGACTCACATTTGTGCTCTGTCCATAGGTTACTGGCGGAAATGAAGGAAATTAATAATGGGATCATTTATTAAGCTGTGCCTGTTCACTAACCACACACCTAAACACAGATCTGGGCCTGTATATATAAAGCATCTCAGAGTAGGAGTGCCGATCCAGGATCAGGTCCCTCCTGTCTATGTCAAAACCAACCCTAGATCAGCACTCTGGTATGCTTTATGAATATGGGCCCAAATCTGGATCAAATAGTAATGTGCCCGTTGATTCTGGAGGTCCTCTGTATCGACTGCCTGTCCACTCAGTGGGTGGTGACTTGCTCCTCATTAGTACCAGTGATGTCTGTTTACCCAGCCAGACATTCCTTCTTGCTGAGGCAGCTGGCAGAGATGCTTATTTTTTTCTCCAAATGTAACAAACCCGTCTCCCCAGACCTCGCCCAGTGATTTGGATTTGTTATCGCGATTTAATCAGGACATTCAAGGAAACTTATTTTCTACTTCCTGTCAGCCCCCCAGATACAACAAACTATCCAGGAAGCATTTTATACATCAATCAAAGACATCATTGAATTAACTTGTTCTCACTGTTGAATGGAAACGTCCACTTGTGACTGTGTTGGGAAGGGCTGACCAACAGACCTGGTGCTTACTGGAAATCAGCCCTACTACTTGAATACTGTAGGCACAACGTCAAATCGGTTGACAAACCCTTAAAATGTCAGCTGCTAATGTAACCGATGTGAAATGGCTAGTTAGTTAGCGGTGATGCGCGCTAATAGCATTTCAATCAGTGACGTCACTCGCTCTGAGACTTGAAGTAGGGTTTCCCCTTGCGTTGCAAGGGCCGCGGCTTTTGTGGTGCGATGGGTAACGATGCTTCGTGGGGTGTCAGTTGTTGATGTGTGCAAGGGTCCCTGGTTCGAGCCCAGGTTGGGGCGAAGAGAGGGACGGAACCTACACAGTTACACTAATTTTCAGATTTACACCACATAAACACAGCCATTTTCACTGGACTATCTGTTGCTGTCAAGTCATTATTTCCCTGGCTTAGCCTTGCAATAACCAAGTGGTGAGACACATAGCCCTCTATATTTAAATGTTTCAGGTACACTCCGATAGGTGTCTGCGTCACATACAGTATCTTCTATTGACATTATCTTCTATTGTTTGTCCTCATGTATCTGTTTTTCAGCTTAAAGTATTCTGTAGCCACTTGATGATTATGATGACTGACCGTGTTAGAATAATAAAAAAAAGGCTTAATCATGCTCTCTCTCTATCCTTGTCTGCAGGTATGTTTTGATGTCAGAGAGGAAGCCAGTCCCGTCATCGCCACCTCACCCACTCTTAAGATAACCTTTGGGCCAACTGGGGGCCCAAGGCTGGTTAGGAGACACCGCAATTGTGATGAACTGAGAGAATATTAGAGTAGCACTGTAATTCATGAATCATATGCTGTCTGCCGCTGTTCTTACCTCTTTCCCTTTCTGTCTTCTACACCTCTCTCCCCACCTCGTCTTTCTTCCTCGTTTTATAATGCACGCCATATGTGCATTGAAGTACAGATTGAACTTGTATTTATAATATTACAATTATCATAATTATAAATGCATTTATTATGTATTTATAACACCTGGATAATGAACTTCTTTCTAAAAAGCGTTTCACATTCTCCCCTAGTTGAAATTAAGTATCTCATTGAAGTACTATCCTGTGTCCTCAGATTAATGCAGGGAGTTAGATATGCATAGTTTTTTTCTGTATATATGAATTACAAATCAATCATGTTCCAGGTCTATTGCATAGTTACAATGTGTAATCATTGATGTCCCAGGAGTGGTAAACACTGTTGAAGTGTACAGTATAATTGTAATACATACATGCAGACACAGCATCATTCAAATAATGGAGTTTGATATGACTGAAAAAGAATGTCTCATAGATTCATACCTGAACCGCACCTTTATTTGCCAGGGAAGAGTACATGATTAGTGAATATATTCAATGTACAGGCTACAATGTGGGAATCTCATGCATGGTAATAACTACAGTACACTCCGTGCACAATTATTAGGCAAGTGAGTATTCTAATCTTATCATTGTTTCTATTCACATTTTCGATCACCAAACCATATAAACTTGAATGCTTATTGGATTTAATTTTCAGGTGATATGTATTTGTGTAATGAGGGAGGGTGTGGCGAAAGTGAATAACACCTTATTTCAAGGTGTGCATAATTATTAGGCAGCCTCATTACCTCAGGTAAAATGGGCCAAAAAAGAAATTTAACTGACACTGAAAAGCCAAAAATGTAAAATGCCTTTCAGACGGAAGCAACACTCTTTAAATAGCTAAACTATTGAGGTGTGACCACCGGACATTCAAACGTTTTGTTGCGAATAGTCAACTGGGGTGCAAAATACGCATGGGGAAGAAAAGGCGCAAATTAACTGCAAAAGACTTGAGAAGAATTAAACATCAAACTACCAGGAACCCATTATCCTCCAGTGCCACCGTATTCCAGAACTGCAACCTACCTGGAGTGTTCAGAAGTACAAGGTGTCAAGTGCTCAGAGACATGGCCAAGGTCAAGAAGACTGAAACAAGACCACCACTGAATAAGATTCACAAGTTGAAGCGTCAAGATTGGGCAAAGAATACCTGAAGACAGATTTTTCAAAGGTTTTATGGACAGATGAAATGAAAGTGTGTCACAGAAATCTTCATCATCAGACGATATAGCGAAATCATCGTCGGAGAACGTGGACCAATACGCAGAGGAGTTAGTGCTCATCATCTTAATTTATTAAATGAATATGAACACGGAGGGAAAACCAAGAACACGAAATAAGACTAGTGACAGTTTTACAGGCATAATAAACGCAGTGTAAAATACAACTACCCACAACCTACCAAACAAACACACACCTACTTATAGGACTCCCAATCAGAGGCAACTAGAAACACCTGCCTCCAATTGAGAGTCCAGCACCCAAAACTACACATAGAAAAACAAACCTAGAACCTATACCAAAACTAACACACCCCACTACACCACACACAAAACCCCATAATACAAAACAAATATACCTCTGTCACGTCCTGACCAAATATAATACAAATAATACCTAAATTTTGGTCAGGACGTGACAAAGTGATTCTTGATGGACCAAATGGATGAGCCCGTGGCTGGATCAGTAATGGACACTTTGAGTCAGGTGCCAGCAAGGTGAAGGAGGGGTACTGGTATGGGCTGCTATCATTGAGGATGAGGTAGTTGGACCTTTTCGGGTTGAAGATGGACTGAAACTCAACTCCCAAACCTACTGCCAGTTTCTGGAAGATTCTTTCATCAACCAGTGGTACAGGAAGAAGTCCTCAGCATTCTAGAAGGCCATGATCTTTATGCAGGACAATGCTCCATCACATGCATCCAAGTAGTTAGTGCTAAATACGGCTGCTAGAATCCTGACTAGAACCAAAAAATGTTATCATATTACTCCAGTGCTAGCCTCCCTACACTGGCTTCCTGTTAAGGCAAGGGCTGATTTCAAGGTTTTACTGCTAACCTACAAAGCATTACATGGGCTTGCTCCTACCTATCTTTCCGATTTGGTCCTGCCGTACATACCTACACGTACGCTACGGTCACAAGATGCAGGCCTCCTAATTGTCCCTAGAATTTCTAAGCAAACGGCTGGAGGTAGGGCTTTCTCCTATAGAGCTCCATTTTTATGGAATGGTCTGCCTACCAATGTGAGAGACGCAGACTCAGTCTCAACCTTTAAGTCTTTACTGAAGACTTATCTCTTCAGTAGGTTCTATGATTAAGTATAGTCTGGCCCAGGAGTGTGAAGGTGAACGGAAAGGCTGGAGCAACGAACCGCCCTTGCTGTCTCTGCCTTGCCGGTTCCCCTCTTTCCACTGGGATTCTCTGCCTCTAACCCTTTTACAGGGGCTGAGTCACTGGCTTACTGGTGTTCTTCCATGCCGTCCATGGGAAGGGTGCGTCACTTGAGTGGGTTGAGTCACTGACGTGGTCTTCCTGTCTGGGTTGGCGCCCCCCCCTTGGGTTGTGCCATGGCGGAGATCGTTGTGGGCTATACTCGGCCTTGTCTTAGGACGGTAAGTTGGTGGTTGGAGACATCCCTCTAGTGGTGTGGGGGCTGTGCTTTGGCAAAGTGGGTGGGGTTATATCCTGCCTGTTTGGCCCTGTCCGGGGGTATCATCGGATGGGGCCACAGTGTCTTCTGATCCCTCCTGTCTCAGCCTCCAGTATTTATGCTGCAGTAGTTTATGTGTCGGGGGGCTAGGGTCAGTCTGTTACATCTGGAGTATTTCCCTTGTCTTATTTGGTGTCTTGTGTGAATTTAAATATGCTCTCTCTAATTCTCTCTTTCTCTCTTTCTCTCTTTCTGTCTTTCTCTCGGAGGACCTGAGCCCTAGGACCATGCCTCAGGACTACCTGGTATGATGACTCCTTGCTGTCCCCAGTCCACCTGGCCGTGCTGCTGCTCCAGTTTCAACTGTTCTGCCTGCGGCTATGGAACCCTGACCTGTTCACCGGACGTGCTTGTTGCACCCTCGACAACTACTATGATTATTATTATTTGACCATGCTGGTCATTTATGAACATTTTAACATTTTAACATCTTGACCATGTTCTGTTATAATATCCACCCTGCACAGCCAGAAGAGGACTGGCCACCCCTCATAGCCTGGTTCCTCTCTAGGTTTCTTCCTAGGTTTTTGGCCTTTCTAGGGAGTTTTTCCTAGGGAGTTTTTCCTAGCCACCGTGCTTCTTTCACATGCTTTGCTTGCTGTTTGGGGTTTTAGGCTGGGTTTCTGTACAGCACTTTGAGATATCAGCTGATGTACGAAGGGCTATATAAATAAATTTGATTTGATTTGATTTGAAGTACTACACTGCTTGGCTAGCCAGCAAGGGCCTCAAAGATGCCTGAAAAATGACCTGGCCCCCTCCCTCACCTGACTTAAATCCTATTGAGAACTTGTGGGCCCTTCTCACACGTGAGATTTACAGTGATGGAAGACAATACACCTTTTTGAACAACATTTGGGATGCTGTGGTTGCTGCTTCAGCGAAAATTGATCATGAACAGATCAAGAAACTGACAGACTCCATGGATGGAAGGCTCATGGCAGTTATTGAAAATAAGGGTGGCTATATTGGTCACTGAATATTTTTGAAAGGCCAAAAATGTTATATAATTGTAATTTTGTGTTACTTATCTGTTACACTTACTCTAAAAATTGAGAATAAACAAGTGAGTTGAGAGAAATTATTTTTGTAATTTAGTTGCCTAATAATTCTGCACACTTATAGTTGCCTATGTCACGTCCTGACCAGTAATAGGGGTTATTTGTATTGTAGTTTGGTCATGACGTGGCAGAGGATATTTGTTTTATGTGGTTCGGGGTGGTGGTTTGCTTAGTAGGGTGTTTGATTTATTATTTCCGGGTTTTGGGTTATGTTCTATGTTTTTGTATTTCTATGTTCTTTCTAGTTTAGTATTTCTATGTTAGGTAATTGGGTGTTGGACTCTCAATTGGAGGCAGGTGTTTGTAGTTGCCTTTGATTGAGAGTCCTATATATAGGTATGTGTTTTGAGATTGAGATTGTTCTGTGTATAGCCTTGTGCCTTACTAGACTGTTATTTGTTGTTGTGTCTTTTTGGTGTACGTGTTTATTTTGGTTTTTCCTTCTTTGTCCTATTAATAAAGAAGATGAGTGCACATTTCCCCGCTGCGTCTTAGTCCGCTTTATCCGATGACAATCGTTACAGAATCTCCCACCAACTAAGGACCAAGCAGCGGGGTAAGGAGCAACGGAACAATTATATGGACTATCAGGGGAATTGGACATGGGAGGAAATTTTGGACGGGGCTGGACCATGGCATCAGGCTGGGGATTACCGTCTCCCACCGGAGGAAATTGAAGCAGCCAAGGCAGAGGGACGCAGGTAAACCTAAGCCAGCTCCCCGTGCTTTTTATGGGAAACATATGGAGTGGAGGGCGCCAAGGTATGCGGAAGTGCGCACGATCTCGCCCATACGCACGCACAGTCCAGTGCGAGTGATCCCAGCCCCTCGCACGTGCCGTGCTAGAGTGGGCATCCAGCCTGGTAGAGGATGCCTGCGCAGCGCATCTGGTCACCGGTGCGCCTCCTAGGTCCAGGCTACCCTACGCCCGCTCTACGCACGGAAACCATCAGGCCCCTGCACAGCCCAGTTCGCCCTGTACCAGCACTCCACTCGTACAGGGCTACTAGTTCCATCCAGCCAGGACGGGTTGTGCAGGAGGTGCGATCGAAATCGCCTGTGCGCCTCCACGGCCCAGTATATCCACAGCCAACATCACGCACCAGGCCTCCAGTGCGTCAACCCAGTCCAACTCAGCCTGTTCCCGCACTAGCCCTGAGGTGCGTGTCCCCAAACTGGCACTTCCAGTACCAGCACCACGCATCAGGCTTCCAGTGCGTAATCCCAGTCCAACTCAGCCCATTCCTGCTCCCCGCACTAGCCCTGAGGTGCGTGTCCCCAAACTGGCACTTCCAGTACCACGCAACAGGCTTCCCGTGCGTCAGTCCAGTCCAGAGTATCCGGCGACGGTGTCCAGTCCAGAGTATCCGGCGACGGTGTCCAGTCCAGAGTATCCGGCGACGGTGTCCAGTCCAGAGTATCCGGCGACGGTGTCCAGTCCAGAGTATCCGGCGACGGTGTCCAGTCCAGAGTATCCGGCGACGGTGTCCAGTCCAGAGTATCCGGCGACGGTGTCCAGTCCAGAGTATCCGGCGACGGTGTCCAGTCCATCCGGCGACGGTGTCCAGAGTATCCGGCGACGGTGTCCAGCCCGGAGCCGAGTGAGACGGCCCACTGTTCGGAGACGAGTGAGACGGCCCACTGTTCAGAGACGAGTGAATGGGTCTACAGTCCGGACCCGAGCAAGACGGCCTACAGTCTGGAGCTAGAGTCGGCCTACAGTCTGGAGCTAGAGTCGGCCTACAGTCCGGAGCCCCCAGAGACGCTCTGCAGCCCTGAGTATTCTGCAGGGGTGGACAGGTTGGGTGGGGGTAGTAGACCGGAACCTGAGCCACCTCCAGTATAGGTGGGTTGGGGAGGGGGGGTGTTGCACGAGTGCCGTCGGTGACGGCAGCCACCCTCCCTTCCCTCCATTTAGTTTAGGGGGACTTTTTTTGTTGGGGGGTATTTGTTTATTTATGTGAGGTGCATCCGGGGTCTGCACCTTTGGGGGGGGTACTGTCACATCCTGACCAGTAATAGGGGTTATTTGTATTGTAGTTTGGTCAGGAGGTGGCAGAGGGTATTTGTTTTGTGGTTCGGGGTGGTGGTTTGCTTAGTAGGGTGTTTGATTTATTATTTCCGGGTTTTGGGGTATGTTCTATGTTTTTGTATTTCTATGTTCTTTCTAGTTTAGTATTTCTGTTAGGTAATTGGGTGTTGGACTTTCAATTGGAGGAAGGTGTTTGTAGTTGCCTTTGATGTACGTGTTTATTTTGGTTTTTCCTTCTTTGTCCTATTAATAAAGAAGATGAGTGCACATTTCCCCGCTGCGTCTTGGTCCGCTTTATCCGACGACAATCATTACAGCCTAATTATTGTGCACACTTATATATTTCCCTGAGAAAGACAACTCACTTTTCCTTTGTTAAACATTCAGGTTTGAGGTTCATTAACATTTTGGATTGACTGAGAGCATTGTGTTTGTTCAACAATAAAATTAATCCCAAGGAATACAATTTGCCTAATAATTGTGCACGCAGTGTATATGTATATAGGACTTGCATCCTTGGCACAATGAAGTTATTACAGTTGAAGTCAGAAGTTTACACACACCTTAGCCAAATACATTTAAACTCAGTTTTTACAATTCCTGACATTTAATCCTAGTAAAAATACCCTGTCTTAGATCAGTTAGGATCACCACTTTATTTTAAGAATGTGAAATGTCATATCAGAGAGAATGACTTATTTCAGCTTTTATTTCTTTCATCACATTCCCAGTGGGTCAGAAGTTTACATACACTCAATTAGTATTTGGTAGCATTGCCTTTAAATTGTTTAATTTGGGTCAAATGTTTCGGGTAGCCTTCCACAAGCTTCCCACAATAAGTTGGGTGAATTTTGGCCCATTCCTCCTGACAGAGCTGGTGTAACTGAGTCAGGTTTGTAGGCCTCCTTGCTCGCACACGCTTTTTCAGTTCTGCCTACACATTTTCTATGGGATTGAGGTCAGGGGTTTGTGATGGCCCCTCCAATACCTTGACTTTGTTGTCCTTAAGACATTTTGCCACAACTTTGGAAGTATGCTTGGGGTCATTGTCCATTTGGAAGACCCATTTGCAATCAAGCTTTAACTTCCTGACTGATGTCTTGAGATGTTGCTTCAATATATCCACATAATTTTCCATCCTCATGATGGCATCTATTTTGTGAAGTGCAGCAGTCCCTCCTGCAGTAAAGCACCCCCAGAACATGATGCTGCCACCCCCGTGCTTCACGGTTGGGATGGTGTTCTTCGGCTTGCAAGCCTCCCCCTTTTTCCTCCAAACCTAACGATGGGCATTATTACCAAACAGTTCTATTTTTGTTTCATCAGAACAGTGGACATTTCTCCAAAAAGTACGATATTTGTCCCCATGTGCAGTTGCAAACCATAGTCTGGCTTTTTTATGGCGGTTTTGGAGCAGTGGCTTCTTCCTTGCTGAGCGACCTTTCAGGTTATGTCGATATAGGACTCGTTTTACTGTGGATATTGTCACGTTCTGACCAGTATGAGGGTTATTTTGTTAGTGTAGGCTGGTCAGGACGTGGCAGAGGATATTTGGTTTATGTGGTTCGGGGTGTGTGTATTATGTAGAGGGTAGTTGATTTATGTATTCCAGGGTTTTTTGGTCACTGCTCTATGTTAGTCTATTTCTATGTTCTTTCTAGTTAGTCTGTTTCTATGTTTAGTTAATTGGGGTGTGGACTCTCAATTGAAGGCAGGTGTTGATTGAGAGTCCAATATATTAGGGTGTGTTTGTAAATTGTGGGAGGTTGTTTCTTGAATTGCTGTCTGTGCCTTCAAGTCTGTATTCGTCGTCCATCGGTTTGTTTTGTTTAGTGTTTTTCTCATTAAAGTTAATTATGAGCACTCAACCCGCTGCGCCTTGGTCCTCCATTCCAGACGACAACTGTTACAGATATAGATACTTTTGTGCCTGTTTTCTCCAGCATCTTCACAAGATCCTTTGCTGTTGTTCTGGGATTGATTTGCACTTTTCGCACCAAAGTACGTTCATCTCCAGGAGACAGAATTCTTCTCGTTCCTGAGCGGTATGATGGCTGCATGGTCCCATGGTGTCTATACTTGCGTACTATTGTTTGTACAGATGAATGTGGTACCTTCAGGCATTTGGAAGTTGCTCCCAAGGATGAACCAGACTTGTGGAGGTCCACACATTTTTCTTTCTGTGGTCTTGGTTGATTTCTTTCCATTTTCCCAATTTGAAGGTAGGCCTTGAAATACATCCACAGGTACACCTCCAAATGACTCAAATTATGTCAATTAGCCTATCAGAAGCTTCTAAATCCATGACATCATTTTCTGGAATTTTCCAAGCTGTTTAATGGCACAGTCAACTTAGTGTATTTAAACTTCTGACCTACTGGAATGGTGATTAAGTGAAATAATCTGTCTGTAAACAATTGTAGGAAAGATTACTTGTGTCATGCACAAAGTAGATGTCCTATCCGACTTGCCAAAACTATAGTTTGTTAACAAGAAATGTGTGGAGTGTTTGAAAAACGAGTTTTAATGACTCCAACCTAAGTGTATGTAGCTAACACAATCACTTCAAACTGGAGCTGGAAAGACTGCAAACTAGCTGCATTTAATTTCGTTTTACCTTTTTTCAATTTACATTTTTTTGTATATATCCATAAAAATTATGCCAGCTGATTCATGATTTCAAAAGGCAGAGAAAGGCTGCCTGCCTGTCTGTCTCCTCCCGACACTTTCATTACTATTGGCAGCTGTGTAATAGTAATAAACTAATTTGAATATTGAAACAATATTGCAAATGTTGGAGAGACAGATAGCAAGATTTATACAAATCTCCGCTGTTGAAAACTAAATGTTAGAATAAAAGACATGTGAGATAATGTCTAGATGCTTTTTATAGTGGAGATCAAGTTTATAAATTGCTTGGCTGGGCTGATGAGACAGTGGATTGCACAGTCAGATGGAACCGAGTAAATAGGCATTTTAACATCATAGATTTAGAGGGTGGTAACTTGGGGAATAGACACCAGTTTTAGCCAATCAGGATTAGGCCCACCCATTGTATAATGTCTTCTGTTATATTCTATTGTCTTCTATTGTCTTCTATTGACTTCTATTGTGCACTAACCAGCTCTAGTCAGCTACTCCCATAGGACTATGCACCTATGACTCACAATGACACAAACAATAACGTAATTTCATAAATCTAAATATTAATACAAATATCATAATCTGCTGTTTGGTTCTCACAAGTATAATTTTAGCACAGGCGTTTAACTCGGTTCTCCTCATTATGCCACAGGAGAAGATGGCCTGACCAGCCCATGCAGAGAGAGAGAGAGCTGGCATGGCCAGTCCAGGTCAGAGAGGTGGCTGCATCCTGCAGTGTGATCACAAAGAACAAAGGAGCTCTGATTGATGGGTGGTAACCTAGGCTCTGTGATTACATCTAATTTCCTTAATGTCCCAGCAAGGATGCACAGTGCAAACTTTCCTGTTTCCACCAGAGATGAGGTATGTTGCATTTCAAAGTGGATTCTAAATAACATCCATCCAATTCCCTAGCGAAGCCCTGACAGGACAGCCAGGTCAAGTGTACATTTTTAAGTCTGTAATCCCTGTGTCACCACAGTCTCCAGGTGGTCAAACCTTCAATGGAGAGCATCAAGTGGCGGAAGCTTGTGTCACTCTCCAGTCTTTATTCCATGTAATCAAACATTCTGTCAATTCCCTACTTTTTTGTGGGCGATGCTTAGCCTGTCCTACAGTATGTATTGAGTGCCATTAATGTTGTCACGGGTGTCGTAGGGTGTAGACCAAAACGCAGTGGGAAAATATATACTCATCTTCTTTTTATTTAGTGAAGAAGGAAAACACACACAACGTATACAAAAAACAAACGAACTGGACAGTCTCGTCAGGCATACAGCTAAACAAGAAACAATCTCACACAAAAACCCATGAAAAACAAACTCCTAATTATAGGACCCTCAATCAGAGGCAACAATAACCAGCTGCCTCCAATTGAAGGTCCAACCCCAATTAACTAAACATAGAAATACAAAAGACTAGATAGAACATAGAAATATACTAACATAGAACAATGACTAACAAACCCCGGACTAATAAATCAAATACCCCTCTACCTAAACACATACACAAAACACACCCTGAACCACATAAAATAAACACCCCCTGCCACGTCCTGACCAAACTACAATAACAAATAACCCCTATACTGGTCAGGATGTGACAAATGTTTGCATTCAGACACGTATGATACAAGTCTCATTCTTTGACATTGAAATGATCTTTCCTATTTTGGCATTGATATTATATTCCAATACCATTGTGTGGTATTTATTTGGCAAGCATAATGAATGTGTGTTTCTGTCATCTCAACACCCTTTCAATAGATACAACTAACCTTATATACAGTACAGTGCATCATGTCACATGTCAGTGTTCCCTCCCTCTGTTCAGATAAGACAATGATTATCTGTCTCCTGATATAACTTACACCAGGTTGATGCACCGTGAGATGCTCTGACCAAAATAGTTTGGAAAGGTTACTGTATTGAATTGAAAGTTAAAAACAGGGAACAGAAAGTTGAGGTAGGGACTGAGATGATCCATAGATATGTGGTCATGCTGCATTTGTTCACATATAGTCAGGCCTTTATTCGGAAGCGGCAATTCATTATAATCAGGCAAGCCTGTACGCCTACACAACCACAGTTTCCGACGTCTCCGGGAGCACCGAGGGGGGTGGACCCCAGCTCTGTCCAATTTCCCTGATTTAGTGGTTCCGTCATAGGCCCTGCACTCTGTTCAATAGTACTAAAAGCCTCATCCACACTAATGGGGTTCCTCCGTGACGCAAAAGAAGACTCTTGGGCAGGATGCTTTACGATACCTTACCCAATAATGTAAAGTAAGGGGAACAAGATGATGCCCAGAGTCCAACAGCTCTGTAATTGGGTCTGAGAAATTGGGCCGACTATTGTCAGCCGCACCATCGATTCCCTGAAAAGAGCCGGTCACTGAGGAGTCAGTAGTGTGCTGTATGGGGAAGGGGATGGGAATTGATTATGGAATATGAAGTATTAACTATGTCATTGTTCCAAAAATACCACAAGACTAATGTCCAAGCATTTCACAGAGCTAGTTTAAACTGCCAACATCTTTGAATTTATTTTGTCTAAAATGTTACACATGTCATCCATTTTTGGATGTAGAAAAGTCCTAAGCGTGCTGTATATTCTGATAATCTGGTCATTCTGGCAATCAAAATTAAACAGCCTGACCAACTTAACAATTATGTTTCAATATCATCAATTAAAATATTATAACAGTTGCTATCATATAAGCCAAACATGCATATTTTACATGAATATAACAACACATGATTGTGGCCTGATAATTCTGTAGTACAGCGTTTCCCATCTCCTGTCCTTGAGTACCCCAACAGTACATATTTTTGTTGTGGCCCAGGACAAGCACACCTGATTCTACTTGTCAACTAATCATCAAGCCCTTTACAAGTTGAATCAGGTGTTTTTGTCCGGGGCTACAACAAAAATGTGTGCTGTTGGGTAACTGGAGGACCGGAGTTGGGAAAACAAAGCACGGTGTAGTACACAAATAAAATTCTCAAGAGTTGGAGAGCTGCAGTGTGTCTGTTTGTACAGTAGGTGGCTCTGCCAGCAAGTCCAATGAGGATGTATTATTCTCTTGATTCCTGAAAAACATAAAGCGATGGAACATTGTTGGGACCTTTAAAATATTTAGAACTATTTTAGAATGATTGCAGTATCTGCCAGTCTGATTTGGCCCTGTCCTCAATGCAAGTTGTGATATCAAATGGTGCAAATGACTAGCAGATTTTTGTGAATGGAGCATTTTGTGACAGAACAATGACGCAATTTGTGTTCTATTGTCTTTACTGGTTTGTCGTAACCGCTGGACGGTAGCTGATTGGCTAGTGGATGGGGCTGAACAATCTGATTGGATAAAATTAGATCATTAAACAACTACTTAGTCAGTACAGAAACCCAAGTGGTAGATATATAAGACAGGGCATTGTAGCAGGGTGCAACAGATTCACAAGTTAGTCTAAACTTGAAGTACCTCAACTCATTCCATTGTTCGTCCACGAAAACAACCAATCACAGTAAGTAGAGTATTTAAACCAATTTTCTGTGTACATGATGCATTGGGCTAGCATGGATGGGATGTTATTTCTGTGGCTATTAGATATTGTGCTAATTCTTCAGAATGTTCCAGTGATGATAGAGGGGACAGAATGAGATAGCGTAAACTTTGCCTAGGCCGTTGACCCTGTGTGAGATGCTGTTGAGAAATGCAGTTCAGATGGCTTTTCAAGGGTAGATGAGGTGATTGTGAGGGTGGCTGGGTTTAGACTACAGCTCATTCCACTAATGCATGGGCTCCTGTGGGAGCCACTGGCTGGCTGGTTGGCTGAGGCTCCAACTCATAATCTAGATAGTATCACTAATGCCTTCCTCCTCAATGTCTGGTACTGCATCTCCAAGCCCAGCTCTTCTTTTCAGTTAGAGGGGAGCACTGAGACTAGATGGCTCACTCTGATAGCAGGGAACAAGGGACTTTGGTAGGACTGTCTCATCGCAGAAGGGAAGAGAATGCATTGGGACAGGGAGAGAGATGGGGAGCTTCTTCACTCCCAGTAGAACAGTGAGAAACTGAACTGAGATGGATGGAGCTTACATGTGATAAGTCATGTGTAGGGACATACGAAGATGTTTGTTTTGATCGGGATGAAATGCTTGTCCTATTCTGCTTTGAGAGGAATGTGAATGTTTTTAAAGCCAAGTTTCTGTGGTTGTGGATGTAATGTGTTTTACCGCAGGGACCATGGTTATGATGAAGCTCT
The DNA here is from genome assembly GCF_965601325.2 of Salmo salar. Taxonomy (NCBI): domain Eukaryota; kingdom Metazoa; phylum Chordata; class Actinopteri; order Salmoniformes; family Salmonidae; genus Salmo; species Salmo salar. The sequence goes on along the minus strand of NC_138316.1, from coordinate 26,418,808 downwards.
CTGCCCTCCTCATTGCCTATTTCCTGGTCATTTGTCAGATGTACAGCTCACATGCAGCTCCAACCAGGTGAGGATCAAAGCACATTATATACACTGTAATGTCCAGTCACTGAAATGTATGTATAGACTACAGGGATGTTAATTTATAGCAATCCCAAAAGGAAACGCCATAGATCCATTGGGATACTTCCATCTTTCTAATAGTAATTGCTGTTATTTCATATATTTTGGCAGCCACACAAATCTTATGTATGCTAATTTAGATTATTTTGTTTTCAGATAACATGATGTGATTACAGAAATCCATACATTACGTTACATTAAATGCCCTCTTCTCAGTAAAATGATCCAATTGGATTACGATATTGTAATCTAATCAATCCGGTGACTCATAAAGCCATTCTATGTATAACTTCCTAATCACTTCTATCCATTTGGAAACAATCCAACTTAATCCCACAGCAATAGGCTAAGATGATTGCTATTGCATGTAGAATATTTCCAAATGGTTGTGGAATGCATGGGTGTTCAATATTCCGGATAGAGTGACCCTGGTCACCGTTCTTACTACAATATTGATTTTGTCATAAAGCTCTAAGTTGGCTACCTGTCAGCTTTCTAAAAGGAAGACTTTTAGCAGATTGTTTTGAGTTTGGCTCGTATCCCTTAAAGCATGAGGAAAGGGCTTTTAGCTGGAGCAAACTCACATAAACTACGTCATACTATTTTCACCAAGTGCTGGTGCAGTTCCAGTCTGATCAACCTAATCGCCTATGTGTTTTCAGAACTGGTTTAGAGTCCATGACAGACCAAGTCACGCTAACTGACTATGAAGCCCGAAGGCTACTCAACGCCATCGTCAAGGAGTTTGTTCAAATGACTTCAGAGGAACTGGAGCAACAAGCCAATGAAGGAAATAGGTAGGTACAGCTCTCCTCATCTCCACAACTTGTTTTAACAACATTCATTTTCATTTTCTCTAGGTTTACTTGGTGTATACTATATGGATCACACATGTTCCTATTATTCAAGAAAACATATAACCCCAAATGTCTTATTAATATGTGGCCAGTCCTTTGCTGCCTCCTATAGCAGTCCGAGCTATGGGTATTTACTAAAGACACAGAGGTATGGACATCGCCCCAAAATCAACAGGGAAATCTATAGTTAAAACATATATTCTCTGTGATTATCTATGCATGGGTTTTTAGAACACTTCATTTTAATGTATTGATTATTTAAGCATTGTTTATGAGAAAGCCTGTTGTGGAATGCTAAATGCTAAATAACCCTAAAGAATGGAAGAAAGCATGGGAATTAGTGCAAGAGGAATGGGATGCATGACAGCAGTTTGTTATAATTTAACTACGATGCTATAAACAGGATTGCCGCATGAGCCTAAGTAACTGAGGTCATTATAGCTATAGACTATTTTCAATTGCCTGTGTTGGACTTGATAGCATGACTTTAAACTGTTATTTTTTTATATAAATGCAAGTAAAAATTGACTTTGAAATGCATGATGTTGGAATACAGTGTTATTACTGTAGCATGTGGATAACAGCAGGATGCATCTGCATGCCATGGTTACTATGAGCCTGTTTCTGCACGTTTGTCTCTCTCTCTAACAGCCTGGATAGACCCATGTCCAAGCGTTGCTCCAACCTCAGCACCTGTGTGCTGGGAAAACTGTCCCAAGAGCTGCATAAATTGCAGACGTACCCCCGCACCAATACGGGAAGTGGCACGCCTGGCAAGAAACGCAGCTTGCCCGAGAGCAACCGCTATGCAAGCTATGGAGACTCATATGATGGAATCTGAGCGGTCCTCCCCTCCATCAGCCCTAGTTAACCTGATCCCTCTGTTCCAGCCTAGCCTGATGATTGCTGATGCATGTGGATCTTGCTTGCTTGACCGACTGCAGAGAAACCTTGATGTCCCGCAATGTCCCTGCTCTCTTTTTCTTTTGTTAAAATCCCCCTTTTTGACAGAGAATAAAATATATAAGTACAAAGCAGAGTCCAATCCTTTAGATTTAGAAAGTGAATAAGCATTTAGTTACACTTCCATATCTTAAGGTGTATGATATCCCTTTACAATACAGATCATTCACAATATATACAAAGTGTTAATCAAAACAAAAATCTTAATCAATGCTTCTTTCAACCGTGACTAGGGTTCTTGTTTAATAAACATATCTTTTTATACCAGAACATATTTTCCATCTTAATTATTCAAGTGAAACAAAGCCTTTTAACATCTTTAATAGTTCACAACAGTTTGAACAATATTGGTGAAGCCCCAGTGTATTTGCTATGTAAACGTAAATTCACAGTACATTTGAGGTAAGTTGAATAACTAATTTGAGCTGAATCTCATTGTTTAGATCTCTGAATGTCTTTATTTTCAATTTGATGATATATATTATACATTTTCTCCAGAAAACAGTAATTTATTACCTTTGTACTTTTTATTGTAATTCATACATTTTGTATCTTTGTAATAAATCCTGAATTTAGGAGAAGTATGTATGACCTGTCCTTTCTTTTCCTAAAAGCAGTGTTACAGCACAGAAGCGTGCGTGCAATACTGCCACATGTGTCACCCACCGCCTGGCTGACTTCCTGAACAGATCAGGAGGAATGGGCAACACTAACTTTGTCCCCACCAACGTGGGCGCCAAGGCGTTTGGACGACGAAGGAGAGACAGCCCCATGACAGCACCTATGTGAATGTGTCAACAGGCCTCAGGGATATGGTATGACAACATTCTACACTCCTCTCTCTTCCCACTGCTGTGCCTCTGACTGTCAACCTCTGTCTGTCTCTACTGTATCTCTAATGCTCTTTCCCCAGCCTCTGTCTTTCCACATCTATTCTACTTTAGTACTTTTCAGACAGTCTCTTTGTAACTTTGCCGGCCTTCAAATTTGGTCTATGTCTTATGGATGAATACAAGTTGGGAGTTAGAGTTCAGTAGAAAGGAGGAGAACCAGTCATTTCCTTCCATTTTCTCTCCCTGCAGAGTATGAGCCCTTTAGTGAGACAACAATACATCCTGTCCTGAACCAACTACAGACATCTGGAAATGACAACTCTTCACTGTTTTAAAAAAACAGCCTTCAAACTACAGGACTGATTTCCTGCACACCTCTTGCATACTCTGTTACCAATATTCATTTGCTCTATAACCATGAGGAGATACAACAACCTAGAAAACATTACAACAAAAAATAAAGAACAAACTTCTGTTATGTCTATTTTCACCAGATCATTACCCTGTACAAGCCAGTTGGTTCTGTCCCGTTTTGGCTTAGAGCACATGTACAGTTTGATCCTGAGTCCCCACCCCTCTTCTCTCCTGTGTCAGCAGCACACTGCAGGGGGGCGGAGACTACATCAAGCTCCGCCCCCACAAGCTTCCCTGACCATGGCTGTGTCTTGTGCCTTGATGTAAACCACTTCTTCACATTTCATTAATTGTACAGTATGTTTAAAGAGTGAAAGGAAAACGACTGAATAATCTAAATATTGTAACAATTGTGAATCTAAGCAAGATTAAAATGTATTTTAGATACATATGGGTCGGTGTACTTGTTTTATTCTGCAATGATCTATCTAAGCCCTTAGATCACAATATCTACTAAGCTAACATATGGAATTGTTTTAAGATGGTCATAAAATGGATAATTTAGCCACTTGATTTTGAATTTTAGGAGCCTGTAGTTATAAAAAAATATATACATAAAAAAATGATTTGATGAAACATTGAATTTAGTCTTTAATGACATAGGCCATAGAAACACATTGAAGACCACGTTTGTATACGGCAAAACAGACAGTCAAATAATAAGGAATACGGTTTTGAAGTGACTGTTCTATATCTGGCAATCTGGTCATGTTATTAGTAGCACATTTTGCCATTTTTACAGCCCGGTATTGGGTTACCTTCAGACTACTCCCCTGAAGCTTGTGTGTGTCTTACAGCAGAACAACCGACACATCCGTGTTAGTTTGTAGCTCTGACTGTTCGGTCTGGACAGTCAGTTTTGTGAGAAGACCTCTTCGAAATGAGGACGTTTGCGAGAGAGAGTTCAGCTTGTGGATGTCGTAGAGCAAACAGTCGATGCTGGCGATGAACCCTGTCATGTGTGTCTTTCGATGGTGGTGACTTGTTAGTTTGTAGCTCAGATGTTCAGGTTTTACATACAATTTCGTGATGATTTTCTTGTCCGGATCCTCTCGTGTAGAGAAAGATTGCTTTCATAAGCCCCATGTTATGGAATAGGCGTAACCTTTATATCAGCGGAAAGAGGGGATTGAGCTACAGCCACTACAAGACATCTCTAGCATAAACACACTTTCCCTTAGATATTCAAATGATGTCACCTTGTGATGCATGGATGCGTCAATCAACTCTTTTAATCGTAAAGAGCAGACAGAGCTGATGGTACACGACATTTAACATTTCCAACATGAGCAGTTTATTATGGTACACGACATTTAACATTTCCAACATGAGCAGTTTATTATGGTACACGACATTTAACATTACCAACATGAGCAGTTTATTATGCTACATGACACTTAACATTACCAACATGAGCAGTTTATTATGGTACATGACACTTAACATTACCAACATGAGCAGTTTATTATGCTACATGACACTTAACATTACCAACATGAGCAGTTTATTATGGTACATGACACTTAACATTACCAACATGAGCAGTTTATTATGGTACATGACACTTAACATTACCAACATGAGCAGTTTATTATGGTACATGACACAACATTTCCAACATGAGCAGTTTATTATGGTACATGACACTTAACATTACCAACATGAGCAGTTTATTATGGTACATGACACTTAACATTACCAACATGAGCAGTTTATTATGGTACATGACACAACATTTCCAACATGAGCAGTTTATTATGGTACATGACACTTAACATTACCAACATGAGCAGTTTATTATGGTACATGACACTTAACATTTCCAACATGAGCAGTTTATTATGGTACATGACACTTAATTAACATCTTCATTTCCAATGTATCATGCTGTATATGCTCAGATCATCAACATAGCCTTGATCACAATGCAGTGTTCCACATTACATCCCAAATATTCTTTAATTGAATTTGACCTAATGGTTACAGAACAAACATCACGCATTTATCCAAATTTAAGAAATGGTATATAGTGTTTATACACTGATCTTTCCAGGACAAAAGCAAAAGGCTAATTTACATACCACAACCAAATCCAGGACCATGTTGATATTGTTTACTCATTCTTACTCCCTAAACACAACACATGAGTACCAACGATACAGAGAACGTAGTCTAAACCAAACGTTCTAGTTGTATTCTCCATTGAACTTATAAAGACATCCTTTTTTCATATTTCATACTGATGTCACCAATAACATGTTAAAAGGTTTCAGATCAATAATGACTTTAATAATGGCACACATAGGTACATATGTTTCAGTAACATAGGCCTCTATGTGGGATCTTGCACTAGTCTATGACTTAGGTATACTGATCTAGAGTATTTTCAGTGTATATGTATAGCCAGGTCCATGCCCAGCCCTGCCAATGTGATTTAGACAGCATCTCCATTAGCTTTGCTTTCCCCCATTTAATCAAGCGCCCGCATGATCTCTCCAAGATACTACGCCCTACACAGCTAAATCACATGTCACAGAGCCACACATCAGCCGCTGGGATAACTATTCTGTTATATTTACATTTAACCAGGAATAAAGAATAGAGATATTTTCATAGCACTGTTATTTTATTGCTTCAGTTATTTTGAGGTTTAATGCATATTCTATGTCGGGGTGAATAAAAAGTGCAGTGATTGACTTTATTAATAATATTTCTGAAATATAATAGGACTGAGCATAAAAGTAATGAAAAGCTTTTCTGGGATACATTAAAACAAATCGAGGGATGGAAAGAGGCTTACAATCCTAGAGCTTCCACATCAGAGTTGTGTATTGGCTTTGTGAGGCAGTGATTTGCACGTAAAATATATTCTGTCATAAAGATGGCGACAGTTACTCTGACCTCTTGTCAACAGATTACAGACACAACTCACAAGGCTCACATGTTATTGCCTTATTAGCTCCTTTGTGCATTGTTAAAGGCAATGTAGTCTCCTGGGTCTCTGTGAAGACAGACTGAGTTGCAGAGCTTCACGCCTGCTTGTCTTCCCTAATTGACGTGCTTGTTCTCCCACTACTTTGACCTCTCTTTTCAGTTCCTCTTCTGGGAGAGGAGGCTCCGGTTTGTTTTCACAAGTATCAATTCATTTCAACCCCCTAAGGAGCTCTGCTTAATAAGGCTGTTCTTTTTTTTTTACACCACCGAATGAATTGTATTATAGTAATGATAACAGGTTTATCAGCTTTTAATATATCCAGTGGGGAATATTGTAGCATGGCATTAGAGTTAGCAAAGCTGTTGATTTGTATGTACTACATGTATCTGTATCATGGATAATACTACAGTACATGGATGTTGTATATGGTATTTGGTATTTTATTAGGATCCCCATTAGCTGTTGCAAAAGCAGCAGCTACTCTTCCTGGTGTCCACACAAAACATGAAACATGACATAATACAGAACATGAATAGACACAAACATCTCAAGGAAAGAACTACATATGGATGTATGCTGATGTGTGCATTGTGTTGCATTGGCGTCATGTGCAGAACGGACGTCATATACAACACACAGTGCATACTATAGGTCTGTTTTTACGTCATCTGAATTACAAATAGCCCTCATTCTGTGCTTCATAATTATCCTATCATCATAATCTTCAGCAACAGCAACAGCCATCACAGGTGTTGTCCTTACTTCACCATGGTGGTGAAATGTATTCCATTCAGGGAGCTGAGGCTTTGTTGATTAACCTGGCTGTTCTCATATCATAGTAGTGACTCAGTTCATAATATGACTCTGCTTCATCTCTCCCACCCCATCCATCCCTCCATGCCTCAGCCCTCCATCCCTCCATCCCCCGGCCCTCCATCCCTCCATCCCCCGGCCCTCCACCCCTCCACCCCTCCATCCCTCCATCCCCCGGCCCTCCATCCCTCCATCCCCCGGCCCTCCACCCCTCCACCCCTCCATCCCTCCATCCCTCCGTCCCTCCATTCTTCGTCTTTCTATAGTTTTACAGGTTATTGTGCTGCAGATGCTTTACCACCTACGCATCCATTATAATTTGTCAGCTGACAGTTAACAGGTCCTAACTGTTTCAGGGATGAATTCCTCTGCATCTATGTAATGGCTTGTATCCTCATTTACCGGGGTAATTCATGTGCAACTATCGTCTTTCTTTCTCATTGAGCTCATCTTAGCCATGAAATAGAGCTCATCTTATTGATCTCATCTCTGTTCCTCTGAGGTAACCATCCCATCCCATTTGATGGTGCTGTCTCATATGAGAGATGTCTTTTCTCCAACGAAATATGGTTTTGACAACCTAAGCTTTGGATTGAACGTGGGCGACTAAAGATATAATACAACATGGTGCATGCTATATCATTCCATGGTGTCTACTGAGGAATAGCACAATCCAGAAACAATGTCAACAGGATCTCTTCTCACTTTTTTATTGCTACAGGATAGTGTAGAGGTGAATTATTTATTTCCCTCTGTTACGCAATCAGACATACACTGTTACCTGGAGTGTTTTACCTCACAAATATTACAACACAGTTGGAATATGACTACAGGTATGTTAACTGTGACAGCAGCTTCAAGAGTGTCACGTAGAGTAGGCCAGAAGGCTAAACTGGAAAACCTTAACCTCCATCAAAATAAAAAGATGGCGGAGCCGCAAAAGTTCTTCTGTGCAAGGGTGTTTATTTACATAGTGATTCTGGAACAAAAACAATAGTACTGCCATCAAACCTATACCTTATGGGACAGCTAAAAACAATGCTGCCCCACCCACCGCTCAATCCAAAATGCCACTCGATGAACTGAAAGAGAGGCTCCTTTTGTAGGGGTAGCCCCTCCCCTCCCATCAGAACAATTAATTAATTAATTAATTCAGCAATTACCTATTCAACCTACAGTTTTCATTTATCTAAACATACCAAAATATATACACATTGCAACACGTTTATGAAACAACATCACAATATAACATTTACACAATTACATCACTACTGACAGTGTCTTCCAATATTCCCATTTACATGAATGAGCCATTCCGGACAGGCACTACAAAGTAAGCCCAATTCCCTTAGCTCGGGTCCTTATCCAGCATACACGGAAGCTACAGAGATGGAGAGAGAGAGGAACAGAACAAACAACGCGCTCATCCATAACATCTAAGTATAATAAATATTGCTTATATTAAATATGAACACTTGTCTGTTTATTTCTTTATACCATAACCGGTTACTGACGTAAGTGTGAAATGTATGTACTAAGATAGCCTCTTACATCTAGACGTTCCGCTAGCGGGACACCTGCTCCAATATCCAATGATAGGCGAGGCGCGAATTACAAATTCCTAAAAAATACAAAAACTTCAATTTTTCAAACATATGACTATTTCACAGCATTTTAAAGACAAGACTCTCCTTTATCTAACCACGCTTTCCGATTTCAAAAAGGCTTTACAGCGAAAGCAAAACATTAGATTATGTCAGCAGAGTACCCAGCCAGAAATAATCAGACACCCATTTTTCAAGCAAGCATATAATGTCAAAAAAACAAAACCACAGCTAAATGCAGCACTAACCTTTGATGATCTTCATCAGATGACAATCCTAGGACATTATGTTATACAAAACATGCATGTTTTGTTCAATCAAGTTCATATTTATATCAAAAACCAGCTTTTTACATTACCATGTGACGTTCAGAACTAGCATACCCCCTGCAAACCTCCGGTGAATTTACTAAATTACTCACGATAAACGTTCACAAAAAACATAACAATTATTTTAAGAATTATAGATACAGAACTCCTTTGTGCAATCGAGGTGTCCGATTTTAAAATAGCTTTTCGGTGAAAGCACATTTTGCAATATTCTGAGTAGATAGCCCAGCCATCACGGCTAGCTATTTAGACACCCACCAAGTTTAGCCCTCACCAAACTCCGATTTACTATTACAAAAGTTTGATTACCTTTGGTGTTCTTCGTCAGAATGCACTCCCAGGACTGCTACTTCAATAACAAATGTTGGTTTGGTTCAAAATAATCCATCGTTATATCCAAATAGCGGCGTTTTGTTCGTGTGTTCAAGACACTATCCAAAGTGTAAATAAGGGTCACGAGCATGGCGCATTTTGTGACAAAAGATTTCTAAATATTCCATTACCGTACTTCGAAGCATGTCAACCGCTGTTTAATAGGGGGCAGCATTTGCACGTCTGGATAAAAAAAATGTACCCGATTTAATCTGGTTACTAATCCTACCCAGTAACTAGAATATGCATATACTTATTATATATGGATAGAAAACACTCTAAAGTTTCCAAAACTGTTTGAATGGTGTCTGTGAGTATAACAGAACTCATTTGGCAGGCAAAACCCTGAGACATTTTCTGACAGGAAGTGGATACCTGATGTGTTGTATTGATTTTAAACCTATCCCATTGAAAAACACAGGGGTTTAGGAATATTTTGGCACTTCCTATTGCTTCCACTAGATGTCACCAGCCTTTACAAAGTGTTTTGAGTCTTCTGGAGGGAGATCTGACCGAACAAGAGCCATGGAACGGTGATGTCCCATTAGACACCTGGCGCGCTACTTCATGTTGGGTACCCTCGTTCCAATACGTTATAAAAGGCTATGCATTCGTCCACCTTGAATATTATTCATGTTCTGGTTAAAAAAGGCCCTAATGATTTATGCTATACAACGTTTGACATGTTTGAACGAACGGAAATATATTTTTTCCCCTCGTTCATGACGAGAAGTCCGGCTGGCTTACATCATGTGCTAACGAGACGGAGATTTTTGGACATAAATGATGAGCTTTTTTGAACAAAACTACATTCGTTATGGACCTGTGATACCTGGAAGTGACATCTGATGAAGAGAATCAAAGGTAATGGATTATTTACATAGTATTTTCGATTTTAGATCTCCCCAACATGACGTCTAGTCTGTATCGCAACGCGTATTTTTCTGGGCACAGTGCTCAGATTATTGCAAAGTGTGATTTCCCAGTAAGGTTATTTTTAAATCTGGCAAGTTGATTGCGTTCAAAAGATGTAAATCTATAATTCTTTAAATGACAATATAATATTTTACCAATGTTTTCTAATTTTAATTATTTAATTTGTGACGCTGACTTGACTGCCGGTTATTGGAGGGAAACGATTTCCTCAACATCAATGCCATAGTAAAACGCTGTTTTTGTATATAAATATGAACTTGATAGAACTAAAAATGCATGCATTGTCTAACATAATGTCCTAGGAGTGTCATCTGATGGAGATTGTAAAAGGTTAGTGTATCATTTTAGCTGGTTTTATGGTTTTGGTGACCCTGTCTTTGACTTGACAAAACATTACACACAACTCTTGTAAATGTACTGTCCTAACATACTCTAAATTTATGCTTTCGCCGTAAAACCTTTTTGAAATCGTAAAACGTGGTTAGATTAAGGAGATGTTTATCTTTCAAATGGTGTAACATAGTTGTATTTTTGAAAAATTTGAATTTTGACATTTATTTGGATTCAAATTTGCCGCTCTTGAAATGCACCTGCTGTTGATGGAGTGCACCACAGGTGGCACGCTAGCGTCCCACCTAGCCCCAAGAGGTTAAAATCAATTTTTATGCAATTTTTCTCGTAAAAAAGCGATAATATTCCGACCGGGAATCTGCGTTTAGGTAAACAGACGAAAGAAAACAAAGCATGGGGTCGACGCGGGCGCGCGCCTGAGTCTCACAGTACTGTGACCAGCCACTACCCAAACGCGCTACTTTTTTTCAGCCAGAGCCTGCAAAGCCACGATTCAGCTTTTTGCCGCCTTCTGAGAGCCCATGGGAGCCGTAGGAAGTGTCACGTAACAGCAGAGATCCTCTGTAATGGATAGAGATAATCAAGAAGGGCAAGAAATTGTCAGACAGGGCACTTCCTGCATGGAATCTTCTCAGGTTTTGGCCTGCCAAATGAGTTCTGTTACACTCACAGACACCATTCAAACAGTTTTAGAAACTTTGGAGTGTTTTCTATCCAAAGCTAATAATTATATGCATATTCTAGTTTCTGGGCAGTAGTAATAATCAGATTAAATCGGGTACGTTTTTTTATCCGGCCGTGAAAATACTGCCCCCTAGCCATAACAGGATAGAGGAGTTAACCTGTTAGGGCTAGGGGGCAGCATTGACACGGCTGGATAAAAAACATACCCGATTTAATCTGGTTACCACTCCTACTCAGTAACTAGAATATGCATATACTTATTACATATGGATAGAAAACACCCTAAATTTTCTAAAACTGTTTGAATGGTGTCTGTGAGTATAACAGAACTCAAATGGCAGGTCAAAACCTGAGAGATTCCTTTACAGGAAGTGGCCTGTCTGACCATTTGTTGAACTTCTTTTCCATCTCTATCATTTACTAAGGATCTCTGCTCTAACGTGACACTTCCCACGTCGTCCATAGGCGCTCAGAGCCCGGGAAAAAACAGAATGTCGTCATTCCAGCCCCAGGCTGAAACACATTATCGCCTTTCTCAAGTGGCCCATCAAGAGACACTAGCTTATGCGCGTGACCCCGACCGCCCCCGCCTTTGGGATTTTTTCCTCTGTTTGCCGAAAAGGAGATTCCCTGTCGGAATATTATCGCTTTTCTACGAGAAAAATGTCGTAAAAATTGATTTTAAACAGCGGTTGACATGCTTCGAAGTACGGTAATGGAATACTTAGAATTTTATTGTCACGAATTGCGCCAAGCGCGTGACACTTCTTTACTATTTCGGATAGTGTCTGGAACGCACGAACAAAACGCCGCTATTCGGATATAACGATGGATTATTTTGGACCAAACCAACATTTGTTATTGAAGTAGCTGTCCTGGGTGTGTATTCTGACGAAGACAACAAAAGGTAATGAAATTTTTATAATAGTAAATATGATTATGGTGAGTGCTAAACTTGCCGGGTGTCTAAATAGCGAGCCCGTGATGCCTGGGCTATGTACTTAGAATATTGCAAAATGTGCTTTCACCAAAAAGCTATTTTAAAATCGGACATATCGAGTGCATAGAGGTCTGTATCTATAATTCTTAAAATAATTGTTATGCTTTTTGTGAACGTTTATCGTGAGTAATTTAGTAAAATGTTAGCGAATTCCCCGGAAGTTTGCGGGGGGTATGCTAGTTCTGAACGTCACATGCTAATGTAAAAAGCTGGTTTTTGATATAAATATGAACTTGATTGAACAAAACATGCATGTATTGTATAACATAATGTCCTAGGGTTGTCATCTGATGAAGATCATCAAAGGTGAGTGCTGCATTTAGCTGTCTTCTGGGTTTTGGTGACATTATATGCTGGCTTGAAAAATGGGTGTCTGATTATTTCTGGCTTGGTACTCTGCTGACATAATCTAATGTTTTGCTTTCGTTGTAAAGCCTTTTTGAAATCGGACAGTGTGGTTAGATTAACGAGAGTCTTATCTTTAAATGGCTGTAAAATAGTCATATGTTTGAGAAATTGAAGTAATAGGATTTTTAAGGTTTTGAAAATCGCGCCACAGGATAGCCGTGGCTGTTACGTAGGTGGGACGAATTCGTCCCGCCTAGCCTAGAGAGGTTAACTTGTGTGTCGACCCACATTGTTAACTTATCTGATAACGGAGCAGGGAGGAGTGATGAATGTGTGCGTGCGTTAAAGTACCAAATTCTGCCCGCGGCCAGTGACGGACTTCTACGTCACATTACCTTCCTCCTCTCCTGAAGCGACCAGGTTCGGGAGCCTGGATAGGTAGTCTGCCGTGACATTTTCTTTTCCTGCCTTATGACGGACACAGAACCTGAAGGGCTGGAGCTCCAGATACCACCTGGTCACACGAGAATTCCGGTCCTTCATGGTCTGGATCCAGGTCAGTGCTCTGTGGTCTGTGTGCAGGTCAAATTCCCTCCTAAAAAGGTAGTAATGTAGGCTATCTAGGGCACACTTTATAGCCAGGCACTCCTTCTCGATTGTCGAATACCTGGTTTCCCTCGGCAACAGCTTCCGACTCAGGTACAGTACAGGAAGCTCTTCTCCTGGCTCCCCTTGGGCCAGTACAGCTCCAATTCCCACAGCCGAAGCGTCCACCTGCACGAGAAACCTCTTCTGAAAATCAGGGGTCTGGAGAACAGGGAATGAGCACAGTCGTTTTTTCAGTATCATGAAGGCTTCCTCACACTCCTCAGTCCACTTCACAGGGTTGCTGGCCACCTTTGAAGTGAGGTTGGTCAGAGGGACAGCGATGGTCGAAAACTACGGAATGAATCTACGGTACCATCCTGCCAGACCTAGGAAGGACTTCACCTGTGTCTTGGTTCTGGGTTGAGGGCTGTTCCTGATGGACTCCACTTTGTCCACCTGAGGTTGAACTTCACCCTTACCCAGCTGGTAACCCAGGTACTTTGTCTCCTGTTTTGCCCACTCACACTTCAGGAGGTTAAGCGTGAGGCCTGCATCATGGATCTTCCCCAGGACTCTGCTAAGATGCTGTATGTGCTCCTCCCAGGAGTGGCTGTAGATCACCACGTCATCCAAGTAAGCAGCACAGTAATCGTCACAGTCCTGGAGGACCTTGTCCATAAGCCTCTGGAAAGTTGCAGGGGCCCCATGAAGGCCAAACGGCATGACCTTGAACTGGAACAGGCCCATTGGTGTCCGGAACGCAGTGTAGGCCTTGGATTGTTCGTCCAGGGGCACCTGCCAGTACCCTTTGCAGAGATCCAATGTGGTGATGTAATGAGCTCTACCGATTCTCTCCAGTAAGTCGTCAATGCGGGGCATGGGGTAGGCATCAAATTGGGAGATGGCATTCACCTTACAGAAGTCCATGCAGATGCGCAAAGAGCCATCCTTCTTTAGGACAATAACAATAGGGCTGCTCCATTCACTTGACGATGGCTCGACAACATCCATCTTTATCATGGTGTGGACCTCTTCTTTGAGGGCTACCACCAGCCTCTCAGGCACACGGTAAGGATGCTGGCGGACAGGGTTCTGGCCAGGCTTCAAAAGAATGACGTGTTCCAGGACTTTGGTTCTTCCTGGCCTCTGACTGAAGAGGGCCAGATATTTGCCAAACAGCTGCTTCAGCTCATCTTGCTTGTCTTCTTCTAGGTGAGCCAATATGACCTCTGCTCGTCCTTTCCATGCCTCTGTGACCCCATCCGACTCGTCCTCTTCTTCTACTCTGCGGACCAGAAAGGACTTTACCTTGGAGAGTTCCTCTTTCTCCTCCCAGGCCTTGAGGAGGTTCACATGGTAGGTTTGCTTCTTCTTACCCTTGTCCGGGTGCAGCACCTCGTAGGTCACCGGGCCCATCTTCCTCCCGATTAGGTACGGCCCTTGCCACTGCGCAAGGAGCTTGCTGGTAGACGAGGGAAGGAGGAGCAGGACTTTCTGTCCTGGCTCAAACTCTCTGTGGCGAGCGTGCTGGTCATACCCTCGCTTCTGGGCCTTCTGGGCTTGCTGAAGGTTTGCCCTAGCTTCCTCTCGGTACCGCTCCAGCCTGTCTCGCATCTGGAGAACGTACTGGACAATCCCCTGTCCTGAGGTAGCTACTGGGGAACCTTCCCAGCACTTCTTCAGCAGGTCCAGTGGTCCCTGCACTGGCCATCCATAGAGGAGTTCGAATGGCGAGAAACCTGTCGATGCCTGAGGCACCTCCCTGTAAGAAAAAAGCAGAAAGGGTAACCACTTATCCCAGTCTTTACCAGTGTCAGCCACAAACTTCCTCAGCATGTTCTTGAGCGTTTGATTGAATCTCTCTACGAGCCCATCCGTTTGGGGATGGTAGGGAGTGGTCCTCAAGCCTTTAATGCCCAGCTGTCGGTGGAGTTGAACCATCAGTCGTGAAGGGAAGTTTGTGCCTTGGTCCGTCAGGATTTCATCTGGGATTCCTACACGAGAGAAGAGCTGAACAAGAGCACTGATTATTTTTGGAGTGGTTATGGAACGGAGTGGGAAGGCTTCTGGGAACCGGGTGGCATAGTCACAGATCACCAATATATACTTGTAACCTGCACTACTCTTCTCCAAGGGTCCAACAATGTCCATTGCAATTCTCTTGAATGGGGTAGAGATAACTGGCAGTGAACATAGAGGAGCCCGGTCAGACCTACGGACAGCACTGGTTTTCTGGCACGTGGGGCATGTTTTGCAGTATGTTTGTACATCAGTATACATGGAGGGCCAAAAGAAACGGGAGCCTAGCCTAAGATAGGTCTTATGTTGCCCTATATGGCCTGCCCATGGAACTGTATGTGCAAGGTTGAGAACAAGTGGTCTACATGTAGATGGCACCACTAACTTCCTGCTATCTGCTTCTGACCCAAGGTAGAGTATGTGGTTGTCTACTGTGTATATTCCCCCACATGAAGATTGGCTGTCCCCGGCTAAGGCCTTATCAAATAAACCTTTCAAGGTTGCATCAGACTTCTGCAGTGTAGCAACATTTTGTGGAACATCCCACTGCTGCCACCATATGTCACGTAGAGTAGGCCAGAAGGCTAAACTGGAAAACCTTAACCTCCATCAAAATAAAAAGATGGCGGAGCCGCAAAAGTTCTTCTGTGCAAGGGTGTTTATTTACATAGTGATTCCGGAACAAAAACAACAGTACTGCCATCAAACCTATACCTTATGGGACAGCTAAAAACAATGCTGCCCCACCCACCGCTCAATCCAAAATACCTCTCGATGAACTGAAAGAGAGGCTCCTTTTGTAGGGGTAGCCCCTCCCCTCAGAAAAATTATTTAATTAATTAATTAAGCAATTACCTATTCAACCTACAGTTTCCATTTATCTAAACATACCAAAATATATACGCATTGCAACACGTTTATGAAACAACATCATAATATAACATTTACACAATTACATCACTACTGACAGTGTCTTCCAATATGCCCATTTACATGAATGAGCCATTCCGGACAGGCACTACAAAGTAAGCCCAATTCCCTTAGCTCGGGTCCTTATCCAGCATACCCGGAAGCTACAGAGATGGAGAGAGAGAGGAACAGAACAAACAACGCGCTCATCCATAACATCTAAGTATAATAAATATTGCTTATATTAAATATGAACACTTGTCTGTTTATTTCTTTATACCATAACCGGTTACTGACGTAAGTGTGAAATGTATGTACTAAGATAGAGGAGTTAACTTGTGTGTCGACCCACATTGTTAACTTATCTGATAACGGAGCAGGGAGGAGTGATGAATGTGTGCGTGCGTTAAAGTACCAAATTCTGCCCACGGCCAGTGACGGACTTCTACGTCACAAAGAGGCATACTGTCATTGTAGACAATCAGTAACGTCACTGAGGCATTGACTCAGAGGAGAGTGAAATGGACACAGAAACAGTGCTGCAATTATTATAATTTTTAAAATAAAATGTACTTTATTATTTTCCCCTAACCCTACCACTCCTGTCACGTCTACTCCCACTCCCCCTCTCCGGTGCACGACATTGCCGGTCTACTAACCACCGGTCCTGGCAACCCTTCATTAGACACACCTGGACTTCATCACTTCCCTGATTACTCCCCCTTTATCTAGCACTCTTTTGTTATCACCCATCAGGCAGTATTGTTTCTGTGTTATGTTCAGACGCTACTCTTGTTCCTGTATGATGGAGCCGGAGGGTAGGGCTGCTGTCTTATCGGCTCTCAACCAATCATGCTATTTTGTTTGTTTTTTCGCATTGTTTGTAAATTGTTTTGTACATAATGTTGCTGCTACCATCTCTTATGACCGAAAAGAGCTTCTGGACATCAGAACTGGGATTACTCACCTCAAATTGGACGAGGAGCTCTTCTTCAGTGAGTCAGACGTGAGGGACATACTGCAGACACCCGACCAGGGCCTGATCCCCGTGATTCGCTGGAGAAGGAAACAGAGATTTCGAGGCAAAAGATCCGAGTGCCTTGCGAGGATCATGCGACGAGTGCCTAATCTGCCCTTGCCTTCCATTCTGCTAGCTAACGTTCAATCGCTGGAAAATAAATGGGACGAACTGAAAGCACGTATATCCCACCAACGGGACATTAAAAACTGCAATATCTTATGTTTCACCGAGTCATGGCTGAACGACGACATTAAGAACATTCACCTGGCGGGTTATACACTCTATCGGCAAGACAGAACAGCAGCCTCTGGTAAGACACGGGGCGGGGGCCTATGTATTTATGTAAACAACAGCTGGTGCACGATATCAACGGAAGTCTCAAAGTTTTGATCACCTGAGGTAGAGTATCTCATGATAAGCTGTAGACCACACGATCTACCTAGAGAGTTTTCATCTCTACTTTTTGTAGCTGTCTATATACCACCACAGAGCGAAGTTGGCACTAAAACTGCAGTCAATGAGCTGTATTCCGCCATAAGCGAACAGGAAAACGCTCACCCAGAGGTGGCGCTTCTGGTGGCCGGTTACTTTAATACAGGGAACCTTCAGCATGCTAAATGTGCAACAAGAGGGGAAACAATTCTAGATAACCTTTACTCCACACACAGAGACACGTACAAAGCTCTCCCTCACCCTCCATTTGGCAAATCTGACCATAACTCTATCCTCCTGATTCTTGCTTACAAGCAAAAATTAAAGCAGGAAGCACCAGTGACTCGGTCTATAAAAAAGTGGTCAGATGAAGCAGATGCTAAACTACAGGACTGTTTTGCTAACACAGACTGGAATATGTTCTGGGATTCTTCCGATGGCATTGAGGAGTACACCACATCAGTCACTGGCTTTATCAATAAGTGTGTCGAGGACGTCGTCCCCACAGTGACTGTACGTACATACCCCAACCAGAAGCCATGTATTACAGGCAACATTCACACCGAGCTAAAGGCTAGAGCTGCCGCTTTCAAGGAGCGGGACTCTAACCCGGACACTTATAATAAATCCCGCTATGCCTTCCGACGAACCATCAAACAGGCAAAGCATCAATACAGGACAAAGATCGAATTGTACTACAGCAGCTCCGATGCTCGTCAGATGTGGCAGGGCTTGCAAACTATTACAGACTACAAAGGGAAGCACAACCGAGAATAACTTCTATGCTCACTTCGAGGCAAGTAACATTGAAACATGCAGAGCATCAGCTGGTCCGGACGACTGTGTGATCATGCTATCCGCGGCTGATGCGAGTAAGACCTTTAAACAGGTCAACATTCACAAGGCCGCTGAGCCAGATGGATTACCAGGACGTGTACTCCGAGTATGCGCTGACCAACTGGCAAGTGTCTTCACTGATATTTTCAACCTCTCCCTGACTGAGTCTGTAATACCAACATGTTTTATGCAGACCACCATAGTCCCTGTGCCCAAGAACACCAAGGTAACTTGCCTAAATGACTACCAACCCATAGCACTCACGTCTGTAGCCATGAAATGCTTTGAAAGGCTGGTCATGGCTCACATCAACACCATTATCCCAGAAACCCTAGACCCACTCCAATTTGCATACCACACCAGCAGATCCACAGATGATGCAATCTCTATTGCATTCCACACTGCCCTTTCCCACGTGGACAAAAGGAACACCTATGTGAGAATGCTATTCATTGACTACAGCTGAGCGGTCAACACCATTGTGCCCTCAAAGCTCATCAATAAGCTAAACTCCTCCCTCTGCAACTGGACCCTGGACTTCCTGATGGGCTGCCCCCAGGTGGTTAGGGTAGGTAACAACACATCCGCCACACTGATCCTCAACACAGGGGCCCCTCAGGGGTGCGTGTTCAGTTCCCTCCTGTACTCCCTGTTCACCCATGACTGCTTGGCCAGGCACAACTCCAACACCATCATTAAGTTTGCTGATGACACAACAGTGGTAGGCCTGATCACCGACAACGATGAGACAGCCTATAGGGAGGAGGTCAGAGACCTGACCGTGTGCTGCAAGGACAACAACTTCTCCCTCAGTGTGATCAAGACAAAGGAGACGATTGTGGACTGCAGGGAAAGGAGGACCGAGCATTCCCCCATTCTCATCAACGGGGCTGTAGTAGAGCAGGTTGAGAGCTTCAAGTTCCTTGGCGTCCATATCACCAACAAACTAACATGGTCCAAGCACATCAAGACAGTCGTGAAGAGGGCACAACAAAACCTATTCCCCCTCAATAGACTGAAAAGATTTGGCATGGGTCCTCAGATCCTCAAAAGGTTTTACAGCTGCACCATCGAGAGCATCCTGACGGGTTAATCACTGCCTGGTACGGCAACTGCTCAGCCTCTGACCGCAAGGCACCACAGAGGGTAGTGCGTACGGCCCAGTACATCACTGGGGCCAAGCTTCCTGCCATCCAGGACCTCTACAGTGAGGGAAAAAAGTATTTGATCCCCTGCTGATTTTGTACGTTTGACCACTGACAAAGAAATGATCAGTCTATAATTTTAATGGTAGGTTTATTTGAACAGTGAGAGACAGAATAACAACAAAAAAATCCAGAAAAACGCATGTCAAAAATGTTATAAAATGATTTGCATTTTAACCTCCCTGGGCACCTAATCAACAGCCAGTGGAATCGCGTGGCGCGAAATACAAATACCTCATAAATGCTATAACTTCAATTTCTCAAACATATTACTATTTTACACCATTTTAAAGACAAGACTCTCATTAATCTAACCACATTGTCCGATTTCAAAAAGGCTTTACAGCGAAAGCAAAACATTAGATTATGTCAGGAGAGTACGCTGCCAAAAATAAATCACACAGCCATTTTCAAAGCAAGCATATATGTCACAAAAACCAAAACCACAGCTAAATGCAGCATTAACCTTTGATGATCTTCATCAGATGACACTCCTAGGACATTATGTTATACAATACATGTATGTTTTGTTCAATCAAGTTCATATTTATATCAAAAACCAGCTTTTTACATTAGCATGTGATGTTCAGAACTAACATACCCACCGCAAACTTCCGGTGAATTTACTAAATTACTCACGATTAACGTTCACAAAATACATAACAATTATTTTAAGAATTATAGATACAGAACTCCTTTATGCAATCGCGGTGTCAGATTTTAAAATAGCTTTTCGGCAAAAGCACATTTTGCAATATTCTGAGTAGATAGCCCGGCCATCACGGCTAGCTAATTTGACACCCACCAAGTTTGGCCCTCACCAAACTCAGATTTACTATAAGAAAAATTGGATTACCTTTGCTGTTCTTCATCAGAATGCACTCCCAGGGCTTCTACTTCAACAACAAATATTGTTTTGGTTCCAAATAATCCATAGTTATAATCAAATAGCTCCGTTTTGTTTGTGCGTTCAGGTCAGTATCCGAAGGGTGACGCACGAGTGCATTTCGTGACAAAAAAATTCAAAATATTCCATTACCGTAGTTCGAAGCATGTCAAACACTGTTTAAAATCTATTTTTATGCAATTTTTCTCGTAAAATAGCGATAATATTCCAACCGGGCGACGTTGTATTCATTCAAAGACTGAAAGAAAAACATGGAGTCGTCTCGTGGACGCGCATCTCCAGTGTTATTGTTCCCTGCCTGACCACTCACAAAAACTCCTGCTGTTTTTCGCCCAGAGACTGCAGAGATGTCATTCCACTTTCTGGCGCCTTCTGAGAGCCAATGGAAGCCTTAGAAAATGTCACGTTACAGCAGAGATGCTGTATTTTTGATAGAGATGCCACAGAAGCAGAACAAATTGTCAGACAGGGCACTTCCTGTTTGGAATCTTCTCAGGTTTTGGCCTGCCATATGAGTTCTGTTATACTCACAGACACCATTCAAACATTTTTAGAAACTTTAGAGTGTTTTCTATCCAAATCTACTAATTATATGCATATTCTCATTTCCGGGCAAGAGTAGTAACCAGTTTAAATCGGGTACGTTTTTTATCCGGCCGTGCAAATAATGCCCCCTAGCCCCAACAGGTTTTAATGAGGGAAATAAGTATTTGACCCCTCTGCAAAACATGATTTAGTGCTTGGAGGCAAAAACCCTTGTTGGCAATCACAGAGGTCAGACGTTTCTTGTAGTTGGCCACCAGGTTTGCACACATCTCAGGAGGGATTTTGTCCCACTCCTCTTTGCAGATCTTCTCCAAGTCAGTAAGGTTTCGAGGCTGACGTTTGACAACTCGAACCTTCAGCTCCCTCCACAGATTTTCTATGGGATTAAGGTCTGGAGACTGGCTAGGCCACTCCAGGATCTTAATGTGCTTCTTCTTGAGCCACTCCTTTGTTGCCTTGGCCGTGTGTTTTGGGTCATTGTCATGCTAGAATACCCATCCACGACCCATTTTCAATGCCCTGGCTGAGGGAAGATTTGATGGTACATGGCCCCGTCCATCGTCCCTTTGATGCGGTGAAGTTGTCCTGTTCCCTTAGCAGAAAAACACCCCCAAAGCATAATGTTCCACCTCCATGTTTGACAGTGGGGATGGTGTTCTTGGGGTCATAGGCAGCATTCCTCCTCCTCCAAACACGGCGAGTTGAGTTGATGCCAAAGAGCTCCATTTTGGTCTCATCTGACCACAACACTTTCAACCAGTTGTCCTCTGAATCATTCAGATGTTCATTGGCAAACTTCAGACGGGCATGTATATGTGCTTTCTTGAGCAGGGGGACCTTGCGGGCGCTGCAGGATTTCAGTCCTTCACGGCGTAGTATGTTACCAATTGTTTTCTTGGTGACTAAGGTCCCAGCTGCCTTGAGATCATTGATAAGTTCCTCCCGTGTAGTTCTGGGCTGATTCCTCACCGTTCTCATGATCATTGCAACTCCACGAGGTGAGATCTTGCATGGAGCCCCAGGCCGAGGGAGATTGACAGTTCTTTTGTGTTTCTTCCATTTGCGAATAATCGCACCAACTGTTGTCACCTTCTCACCAAGCTGCTTGGCGATGGTCTTGTAGCCCATTCCAGCCTTGTGTAGGTCTACAATCTTGTCCCTGACATCCTTGGAGAGCTCATTGGTCTTGGCCATGGTGGAGAGTTTGGAATCTGATTGATTGATTGCTTCTGTGGACAGTTGTCTTTTATACAGGTAACAAGCTGAGATTAGGAGCACTCCCTTTAAGAGTGTGTTCCTAATCTCAGCTCGCTACCTGTATAAAAGACACCTGGGAGCCAGACATATTTTTGATTGAGAGGGGGTCAAATACTTATTTCCCTCATTAAAATGCAAATCAATTTATAACATTTTTGACATGCGTTTTTCTTGATTTTTTTGTTGTTATTCTGTCTCTCACTGTTCAAATAAACCTACCATTAAAATGATAGACTGATCATTTCTTTGTCAGTGGGCAAACGTACAAAATCAGCAGGGGATCAAATACTTTTTTCCCTCACTGTATACCAGGCAGTGTCAGAGGAAGGCCCTAAAAATTGTCAACGACTCCAGCCACCCTAGTCATAGACTGTTCTCTCTGCTACCGCACGGCAAGCGGTACCGGAGCGCCAAGTCTAGGTCCAAGAGGCTTCTAAACAGCTTCTACCCCCAAGCCATAAGACTCCTGAACAGCTAATCAAATGGCTACCCAGACTATTTGCAGCCCCCCCCCCTCACGCGGCTGCTACTCTCTGTTATTATCTATGCAAAGCCACTTGAATAACCCTACCTGCATGTACATATTTACCTCAATTACCTCAACACTGGTGCCCGCGCACATTGACACAGTGACTCTGAACCAGTACCCCCTGTACGTAGCCCCGCTATGATTATTTACTGCTGCTCCATAATTATTTGTTTTTCTTATCTCTTACTTTTTTCCGGTATTTTCTTAACTGCATTGTTGTTTAAGGGCTTGTAAGTAAGCATTTCACTGTAAGGTGAAATTTGGCTCATGTTGTATTCTGCGAATGTGACAAATAACATTTGATTTGATTTGTATCCACTCTATGTTTGTTCTTATTAAACTCAACGACTGCACCTGCTTCCTGACTCCCAGCGTCTATGTTACAGCTCCCCTAATTGGAGGAAACTAACGGACAACAACACTTACTTAGGCTTCTACTTCCAACGTATACATACTATATACAGTTGAAGTCAGAAGTTTACATACACTTAGGTTGGAGTCATTAAAACTCGTTTTCAACCGCTCCACAAATTTCTTGTTAACAAACTATAGTTTTGGCAAGTCGGTTAGGACATCCACTTTGTCCATGACACAAGTAATTTTTCCAGCAATTGCTTACAGACTTCAGATTTCTTACAGATTTCAATAGCAATTGCTTACAGATTTCAATAATAATTCACTGTATCACAATTCCAGTGGGTCAGAAGTTTACATACACTATGTTGACTGTGCCTTTAAACAGCTTGGAACATTCCAGAAAATGATGTCATGGCTTTTGAAGCTTCTGTTAGGCTAATTGACATCATTTGAGTCAATTGGAGGTGTACCTGTGGGTGTATTTCAAGGCCTACCTTCAAACTCAGTGCGTCTATGCTTGACATCATGGGAAAATTAAAAGAAATCAGCCAAGACCTCAGAAAAAAATTGCAGACCTCCATGCGTTCTGTATCCTAGAGATGAACGTACTTTGGTGCGAAAAGTGCATATCAATCCCAGAACAACAGCAAAGGACCTTGTGAAGATGCTGGAGGAAACAGGTACAAAAGTGTCTATATCCACAGTAAAACGAGTCCTATATCAACATAACCTGAAAGGCCGCTCAGCAAGGAAGAAGCCACTGCTCCGAATCCGCCATAAAAAAGGACAAAGATTGTACTTTTTGGAGAAATGTCCTCTGTTCTGATGAATCAAAATAGAACTGTTTGGCCATAATGACCATCGTTATGTTTGGAGGAAAAAGGGGGAGGCTTGCAAGCCGAAGAACACCATCCCAACCGTGAAGAACGGGAGTGGCAGCATCATGTTCTGGGGGTGCTTTGCTGCAGGAGGGACTGGTGCACTTCACAAAATAGATGGCGTCATGAGGATGGAAAATTATGTGGATATATTGAAGCAACATCTCAAGACATCAGTCAGGAAGTTAAAGCTTGGTTGCAAATGGGTCTTCAAATGGACAATGACCCCAAGCATACTTCCAAAGTTGTGGCAAAATGGCTTAAGGACAACAAAGTCAAGGCGTTGGAGTGGCCATCACAAAGCCCTGACCTCAACCCTATAGAAAATTTGTGGGCAGAACTGAAAAAGCGTGTTCGAGCAAGGAGGCCTACAAACCTGACTCAGTTACACTAGCTCTGTCAGGAGGAATGGGCCAAAATTCACCCAACTTATTGGGGGAAGCTTGTGGAAGGCTACCCAAAACGTTTGACCCAAGTTAAACAATTTAAAGGAAATGCTACCAAATACTAATTGAGTGTATGTAAACTTCTGACCCACTGGGAATGTGATGAAAGAAATAAAAGCTGAAATAAATCTTTCTCTCTACTATTATTCTGACATTTCACATTCTTAAAATAAAGTGGTGATCCTAACTGACCTAATTTTTATTAGGATTAAATGTCAGGAATTGTGAAAAACTGAGTTGAAATGTATTTGGCTAAGATGTATGTAAACTTCCGACTTCAACTGTAAATTTTACAGACACAGTCAATTTTACATTAGTTATTTTGTTTTATTTTTATTTTTAGTCCCTCCCTATAGCCTCCCTCAAGTCTCTGAACACCATCCAGTTTTGATTTCAACTTGCCATATATTTTTCAACTGTGATATTTTATAAAAGTACTGAACATTTATATTCTCGTAGTTTCTACAGATTGTAAATTAAACATTTTTGCTAAGTGTATTATTAAATTATTGTTTGATTGACTGTGACTTTTCAAATCACCCAGCAGTGCTATTTTCAGAGTTTGCTCCAGGTAAATGTTGCAATTCTTCAGCCATTCCTGAACCTGCAACCAAAAACAAGCTACATATGTAGTTACATATGGACAGTAACAAAACAAATGATCTAATGATTCTGTCTCTTCCCGGCAAAATCTGCAGAGCTGGGATGGTTGTATCCCCCATATATATAACATTCTAATAATTTTAATTGAAAAACTCTGTTTTGAATCCGGTGTCATTTTGTGTATAAATTCATAAACCATGTGCCATGGAATCGCTACAGTGCTGAAACTTTTGGAGTTATTGTTAAAGACTATTGAGAACATGTATGTCGAGGCCTGGTGCCTTTTACATCCACATATGACTTATTAGCTAGCTGGATGTACAGTACTGTGATTGGTTGTCTTTGAGGCTAGGGAGATGAGGGTGGACATGCATTGAGACAAGCAGAATGTGGCCTCTACTGTCTAATATAGTGTACACACCTTACACTTAAGCAGAGACATTTCCATTACTCCATAATTGTGAGCACAATGGTAAAGTCTAATATTAGTTATTACACAGACAAGAAAATAATATTATTTTCACCCAAATTTGAGGCTATGAGATCTGGAACCATGGTGCTTTCTGGAGTCATGATTGAAATCGACTCAGTAGTTTGAATCGGAGTGTAAAAGGTTAGCTACTATTCACAAGTCAGTGTGTAAGTCAGCGGGCTAATCAGAGCACCAAATCAGAGCACCAGAAATGGAGAAACATTACCTTCTGAGTATTCTGGAAACTCCCAGTGTTATGACTGGATGGGAATTATAGATGGTTATGATTTTATGGAAGTTTGTAGGTTATTCAAGGTAAAAGTGTCTAAAGTCCAAACTACAAAATCAATATCCTGAAGAAACAATGGATGTACACTAGCAGTGCCTCCTGTTAATGTTACAGTGTGAAAAAATGGATACAACCTCATTATTACTCAGTGAGATGCACAGTCCCGTTTCGAAAAAGAGCCTTGTAAAATGAACATACAGTATGTGCTAATTGGCCCATTTACTGTAAACAGCAATGCTGTAATTTCTCTACCGCAGGATATCATTAGCTAAATGGACCACAATAAGTCTTCACCTCCATGCCTCACTTTTGGAGAATAGAAAGATTTAAACTGGATCGATCAGTAAAGAAGGCAGAATTAAGTTGTGAGCACTTAAGAGAATCAAGCTGAGGAGTCACTGAGTGGAAGGCAGCCAATGAATTAGAATATAACAAATATGATTATTCTGGCTGGTTGGACACTGTTACTGCAGCTTAAGAGGCAAATTTCCTAACATAGGCCTATACCATTACTCCATATACAAACTTATACATACGAACAACAACTTACAGACACACACACACAATGACTACATCTAATCTGCCCGGACCCGCATGCTCACACCTCCATCCCTAGTGCCTGCATTATTGTTTGCCACTTGGCATAAATTGTTCCAATTTATTGTTCTCGGTCGTGCATGCTATTTTTGAAGGCATTCAGTTGTACAACTGTCTAGGTATTCCCCTACCCCTTTCCCTTTCAAAATGTAAATAATAAATCATTAGATTTTTCCTTTGTGTCAATGATGGCTGGTTGATTGACTTCCAAGTTTTTAGCATATGTTTTTTCAAGATGAGTGATGAGAAGAGAATCGTCCAGCCCATTGGGTATCTCACTACACCACCATATGCCATGTCTTGAACAGTGGAGGCTTCTCAGAGGAAGAAGGGGAGAACCATCCTCCTCAGTTAATTTCATAAAATGTTTAATTGTAAAACATTTAAAAAGTTATCCTTTTTAGATAAAACTATACTAAATATAATCACATGTCTCCAAATAACTGATTAAAATACACCATTTTGCAACAAATTTGGAAAAATAGTAGAAAAAGCACTCTGTCGGGTAGAACCATGGTGCCCGGAGGACAGCTAGCTTCCGTCCTCCTCTGGGTACATTGACTTCAATACAAAAGCTAGGAGGCTCATGGTCCTTCCATAGACTTACACAGTAATTATGACAACTTCCGGAGGACCTCCTCCAGCCTATCAGAGCTTTTGCAGCATGAGCTGACATGTTGTCCACCTAATCAAAGGATCAGAGAATTAATATAGTACTGAAAGCATAAGCTACAGCTAGCTAGCACTGCAGTGTATAAAATGTGGTGAGTAGTTGACTCAAAGAGAGAGAAAGTCAATAGTTGAACAGTTTTGAACAAATTAATCTCTTCCAAAATGAAGGAGAAGCAAGTGAGAAATAGAGAGAGAGAGATTGCCATTTTTTTTCACTTTCCGTTTCACTTACTTAGCTAGTAAATGCAGCTAGCTAGTTTAGCCTACTGAAACACCCTGCTCAAACACAGGGATGCAATGTTAGCTAGCTGGCTATGACTTTCCAAGACAACAATGGAACTCTTCCAAGTCAAGGTAAGCTTTTGGTATTACTAATTTATTGCCACCGGGGCCCGCCGGTGTAACTGTACTGATTGTACACTAACATTACTGCATGATTGTAGCGAGTTTACCAACGTGTTAGTTCTATTAGCTATGCTGACTATGACATTACTTTAGCTAATATCGTGACAACGATGTAGGCTGTGTGCAGCGATTTGGTTTGGAAAGGTTTTTTCGCCTGGTCACAAACAGCATGATGTGTTTTGCATTAAATGTCCACAAACGAAGGGAGGAGATGAGAGGAGGAGAGGGTATAGATGTGAAAAGGAATACAACGTGGCTGCTATGAAAGTGAACTGTGTTTACGCGTGATCAGGGGTGTATTCATTCCACAGATTCTGTTGAAAAAACATTTCTTAAACGGAAGCAAATGGAGCAAAACGGGGATAAACATACCTGAATGTGTCCAATAGAAACTCTCATTTGCAACTGTTGAACTAATGATTACACCCTATATCAACTAGATGTAGACAAGAGTGTACAAGGCGGCATTGTATGTCACAGTCTGTCCATGTGTCATTCTACACCTGCATTGCTTGCTGTTAGGGGTTTTAGGCTGGGTTTCTCTATAGCACTTTGAGATATCAGATGATGTAAGAAGGGCTATATAAATACATTTGATTTGATTTGATTGTCTGTCACCTCAAATTTGTCTCTCGACCTGTGTGCATCTACATTGTAAACTTTCATTCATAGGCTAGGTTGAAACAACTTCATGATGGGTACAGGAACAATTCTAGTATCATGTAGTAGCCTAAACCTATCGCCGTTACATTGAACTGGGTGAATGAAATGTGAATGAGAGTCATCCAATATGCTGTAATAGAAATAAGACCATGCTCATGAAGAAAAAATTGTCCTCCCTCATCTTAAACGGCACTGACTTCCACTGCTCTTTACATTTACATTTTATTCATTTAGCAGACGCTCTTATCCAGAGCGACTTACAGTAGTGAATGCATACATTTCATACATTTTTTTCCCCTGTACTGGTCCCCTGTGGGAATTGAACCCACAACCCTGGTGTTGCAAACACCATGCTCTACCAACTGAGCCACACGGGAAGTATGCAGACAGATGGATTAAAAGTATGTTTACATTGTAATACTTCTGACAGCCTACTTTCTTGCTTACTTTCAGACCATTCTCTTTTCTCTATCGCTCGAAAGAAAATACCACTACCTTTAATTGGTACTATAACAGCAAACACACTTTAGCTTCTGTAATGTCTATGCTGGTCCCTATGCAACAGTGATCTGTATAACAGCATGGATATACTGTATGTCTGTAGTTATAGCGCATACAGCATGGGGCATTGTAAGAAGCCTGTGGATTTAAGGATGTTGACTCAAACATAATGACACCAATGATGAGGAGATGAATGTCTGTGTACTATGGTAAAATGTTATTCTGTTTGGTTGTGCAGATCTCAGCTATACTGTGTCTTTTAGTCGACACTGAGGTGAAGACAAATTTGTGATAATCATGTCATCCTGGGCTTGGTGGATAGCCTGACCGCCATACCACATCTCTCACTGCTATCATCCTGGGTCATCCAAGGGTTTCTAGCATACTCTCAGTGATCCCATGGTGCTATCTAAAAGGAGTTCTATTAAAAAAATCCTACTTTATTTGCTACAGTATTGATTTGTTTTCTATTTTACGTGGATTAATTGAAACCACAGTTAGCTGCTCTAATAATATTCATAACGATATTTAAACTATCTAAACCCAAGTGGTCTTCTATTGCAAAAATCACTGAAGCTGGAGACATACAGTTAAAGTCGGAAGTTTATAAACACTTAGGTTGGAGTCATTAACCTCTTGACGGTCGCCTAGGATAGGGGGCGCTACAGCGATTTTTGAAAA
Organism: Salmo salar; assembly: GCF_965601325.2. Taxonomy (NCBI): domain Eukaryota; kingdom Metazoa; phylum Chordata; class Actinopteri; order Salmoniformes; family Salmonidae; genus Salmo; species Salmo salar. The sequence continues at coordinate 26,389,432 of NC_138316.1, read as the reverse complement.
AAGATCGTGCCCATTTTAAACGGCCTCCTACTCAAACTCAGAAGCTAGGATATGCATATAATTAATACTTGTGGATTGAAAACACCCTAAAGTTTCTAAAACTGTTTGAATGGTGTCTGTGAGTATAACAGAACTCATATGGCAGTCAGAACCCCGAGACCGATCGTAACAGGATGTGGAATTCTGAATTGCGGACTCAACTTCATCACTTTGCCTATTAATCACACCGTAAGCAATGGTTCATTGAGCACTTCCTATTGCTTCCACTAGATGTCCCCAGTCTTTACAAAGTGGTTTGAGTCTCCTACTGTGAAAACTGACTGAATGAGACGCTGTGGAAAGTGGTCACATGAGGAGGGCCATCACCATTATGACGCCGGCGCCCCTGGCTACCCTCCCCTTTCGAAACATTTTGAAAGACAATGCAATCGTCCCCCTTGAATCTTATTGGAGCTCTGGTTGAAAAAGGCCCTAAAGATTTATGTTATACAACGTTTGACATGTTTGAACGAACCTAAATTTAAAAAAATGCATTTTATTGAAAGAGGAGTCCCGCAGCCGACGGAAGTTTTGGAGCAGCCTTCAGAACGCGCTAACAAGAACAAGCTATTGGGATGTAAAGGATTAACTTTTTCGAACGAAAATACATTTGTTGTGGACCTGGGATTCCTGGAAGTGCTTTCTGAGGAAGATAATCAAAGGTAAGGTATTATTGACAATAGTATACAAGAGTAGATTTGATATGCGATTGTTCCAAGATGGCGCTGACCATTTTCTGAGTATCGCATCCCCTTTTATCGCAAAGTGTGATTACCCAGTAAAGTTATTTTTAAATCTGGCATTACAGGTGCTTTCAAGAGATATTCATCTATAAATCTTAGAATGACAATATTACATTTTAAAAATGTTTTCGAATAGTAATTTAGTAAATTGTAGCGCTGTTTCACCGGATGCATTTGAGGGAAAATAGTTAGTCAACGTCACGTGCTGATGTAAAATGCTGTTTTTATATATACTGCTCAAAAAAATAAAGGGAACATTAAAATAACACATCCTAGATCTGAATGAATGAAATAATCTTATTAAATACATTTTTCTTTACATAGTTGAATGTGCTGACAACAAAATCACACAAAAATAATAAATGCAAATCCAATTTATCAACCCATGGAGGTCTGGATTTGGAGTCATACTCAAAATTAAAGTGGAAAACCACACTACTGGCTGATCCAACTTTGATGTAATGTCCTTAAAACAAGTCAAAATGAGGCTCAGTAGTGTGTGTGGCCTCCACGTGCCTGTATGACCTCCCTACAATGCCTGGGCATGCTCCTGATGAGGTGGCGGGTCTCCTGAGGGATCTCCTCCCAGACCTGGACTAAAGCATCCGCCAACTCCTGGACAGCCTGTGGTGCAACGTGGCGTTGGTGGATGGAGCGAGACATGATGTCCCAGATGTGCTCAATTGGATCCAGGTCTGGGGAACGGGCGGGCCAGTCCATAGCATCAATGCCTTCCTCTTGCAGGAACTGCTGACACACTCCAGCCACATGAGGTCTAGCATTGTCTTGCATTAGGAGGAACCCAGGGCCAACCGCACCAGCATATGGTCTCACAAGGGGTCTGAGGATATCATCTCGGTACCTAATGGCAGTCAGGCTACCTCTGGCGAGCACATGGAGGGCTGTGCGGCCCCCCAAAGAAATGTCACCCCACACCATGACTGACCCACCGCCAAACCGGTCATGCTGGAGGATGTTGCAGGCAGCAGAACGTTCTCCACGGCGTCTCCAGACTCTGTCACGTCTGTCACGTGCTCAGTGTGAACCTGCTTTCATCTGTGAAGAGCACAGGGCGCCAGTGGCGAATTTGCCAATCTTGGTGTTCTCTGGCAAATGCCAATCGTCCTGCACGGTGTTGGGCTGTAAGCACAACCCCCACCTGTGGACGTCTGGCCCTCATACCACCCTCACGGAGTCTGTTTCTGACCGTTTGAGCAGACACATACACATTTGTGGCCTGCTGAAGGTCATTTTGCAGGGCTCTGGCAGTGCTCCTCCTGCTCCTCCTTGCACAAAGGCGGAGGTAGCGGTCCTGCTGCTGGGTTGTTGCCCTCCTACGGCCTCCTCCACGTCTCCTGATGTACTGGCCTGTCTCCTGGTAGCGCCTCCATGCTCTGGACACTACGCTGACAGACACAGCAAACCTTCTTGCCACAGCTCGCATTGATGTGCCATCCTGGATGAGCTGCACTACCTGAGCCACTTGTGTGGGTTGTAGACTCCGTCTCATGCTACCACTAGAGTGAAAGCACTGCCAGCATTCAAAAGTGACCAAAACATCAGCCAGGAAGCATAGGAACTGAGAACTGGTCTGTGGTCCCCACCTGCAGAACCACTCCTTTATTGGGGGTGTCTTGCTAATTGCCTATAATTTCCACCTGTTGTCTATTCCATTTGCACAATAGCATGTGAAATTTATTGTCAATCAGTGTTGCTTCCTAAGTGGACAGTTTGATTTCACAGAAGTGTGATTGACTTGGAGTTACATTGTGTTGTTTAAGTGTTCCCTTTATTTTTTTGAGCAGTGTATAAATATGAACTTTATCGAACAAAAGAATGCATGTATTGTGTAACATGATGTCCTAGGAGTGTCATCTGATGAAGATTGTCAAAGGTTAGTGCTGCATTTAGCTGTTTCTTGGTTATTTGTGATGCATGTGGTTGGTCGGAAAATGGCTATGTGGCTACTTTTACGATATACTCCTCTAACATAATCGAATGTTTTGCTTTTGCTGTAAAGCCTTTTTGAAATCGGACAACGTGGTTCGATTCAGGAGAGATGTATCTATAAAAAGATATAACATAGTCCTATATTTGAAAAAATATATATATTACATTTTGTTATGCTAATGGCGATAGGATTTTTCACTGGATGGAGCCCGACCAGGGGTTAAAACTCATTTTTCAACCACTCAACAAATTTCTTGTTAACAAACTATAGTTTTGGCAAGTCGGTTAGGACGTCTACTTTGTGCATGACACAAGTAATTTTTCCAACAAATGTTTACAGACAGATTATTTCACTTAGAATTCACTGTATCACAATTCCAGTAGATCTGAAGTTTAAATAAACTAAACTTACTGTGCCTTTAAACAGCTTGGAAAATTCCCCAAATTATGTCATGGCTTTAGAAGCTTCGGGTAGGCTAATTGACATCATTTGAGCCAATTACAGGTGTAACTATGGATGTACTTCAAAGCCTACCTTCAAACTCAGTGCCTCTTTGCTTGACATCATGGGGAAATTAAAGGAAATCAGCCAAAACCTCAGAAAAAAAATTGTAAACCTCCACGAGTCTGGTTTATCCTTGGGAGCAATTTCCAAATGCCTGAAGGTACCACATTCACCTGTACAAACAATAGTACTCAAGTATAAACACCATGGGACCAGGCAGCCATCATACCGCTCAGGAAGGAGACACGTTCTGTCTCCTGGAGATGAACGTACTTTGGTGCGAAAAGTGCAAATCAATCCCAGAACAACAGCAAAGGACCTTGTGAAGATGCTGGAGGAAACAGGTACAAAAGTGTCTATATCTACAGTAAAACGAGTCCTATATCGACATAACCTGAAAGGAAGAAGGAAGAAGGAAGAAGCCACTGCTCCAAAACCGCCATTTAAAAGCCAGACTACGGTTTGCAACTGCACATGGGGACAAAGATCATACTTTTTGGAGAAATGTCCACTGGTCTGATGAACATAAAATAGAACTGTTTGGCCATAATGACCATCGTTATGTTTGGAGGAAAAAGGGGGAGGCTTGCAAGCCGAAGAACACCATCCCAACCGTGAAGAACGGGGGTGGCAGCATCATGTTCTGGGGGTGCTTTGCTGCAGGAGGGACTGGTGCACTTCACAAAAAGATGGCGTCATGAGGGAGGAGAATTATGTGGATATTTTGAAGCAACATCTCAAGACATCAGTCAGGAAGTTAAAGCTTGGTTGCAAATGGGTCTTCCAAATGAACAATGACCCCAAGCATACCTCCAAAGTTGGGGCAAAATGGCTTAAGGACAACAAAGTCAAGGCGTTGGAGTGGCCATCACAAAGCCCTGATCTCAATCCTATAGAAAATCTGTGGGCAGAACTGAAAAAGCATGTGCGAGCAATGAGGCCTACAAACCTGACTCAGTTACATCAGCTCTGTCAGGAGGAATGGGCCAAAATTCACCCAACTTATTGTGGGAAGCTTGTGGAAGGCTACCCGAAATGTTTGACCCAAGTTAAACAATTTAAAGGCAATGCTACCAAATACTAATTGAGTGTAAACTTCTGACCCACCGGGAATGTGATGAAAGAAATAAAAGCTGGAATAAATCATTCTCTACTAATATTCTGACATTTCTGTCACGATCGTCATATAAATAATTGGACCAAGGCGCAGCGTGAGTAGAGTTCCACATTTTAATAATAGTGAAACTTCTCAAAACAACAAAGATATAACGATCATGCAAAACGTAGCGCACAAAGGCACTCACACAAAACAATATCCCACATTGCAGGTGGGATGAGGAACACAGTAAGTATGATCCCTAATTAGAGGTAACGATTATCAGCTGCCTCTAATTGGGAACCATACACATACACCAACATAGCAATAAACTCACTAGAAATCCCCCTAGTCACGCCCTGACCTAAAACACCATGGAGAACCCTGAGGGCTCTCTATGGTCAGGGTGTGACAATTTCACATTCATAAAATAAAGTGGTGATCCTAACTGACCTAAAACAGGGAATTTTTACTAGGATTAAATGTCAGGAATTGTGAAAAATTGAGTTCAAATGTATATTGTGTTATTGACTGTACGTTTGTTTATGTGTAACTCTGTGTTGTTGTTTTTGTCGCACTGCATTGCTTTATCTTGGCCAGGTCACAGTTGTAAATGAGAACTTGTTCTCAACTGGCCTACATGGTTAAATAAAGGTGAAGTATTATAAAAATGTTTTTTAATGAGTAGGAGTCTGAAGCTTATCAACGAAACTGTGTAGTATTGGCTCCTTCAGCTCTGCTTCTACACTTGTACTGGTTGGCTGTAGATAATTGTTTTGTTTGAAGCAGAACATGGTACACAAAAGCTAATATAAGTAAGCTCCTCTTTCCTGAATGGGACCGAAGGGCAGCTTGGGAGCAAAAAAAATAAATTTATGTTTCATGTTGGTATCTGTAACTCGTGTTTATTGAAAATGAAATGGACACTTTGGCCCAAAACCAGATGACACATTGCTGCCTGGCTACACAAACAGGAACTACATCAATTCCAATTGTAATGGATTGTACAAATGCATTGTGAAGTGTATCAGTTGAATATCCAGAAATAATGTATTGATCTGTTTTCCAATATTTTGTTATTTTTGAGTGTGTAGTCTAAGATGTTAGAGTGAATTATTATGAAAGCTGTAGACAGAAAGACAGATTTTCACCTATTTACAGCAACTAAAAACTGTCATACCTGTTTGTCAGTGTCTTTGTGGAGAATATACGTAGGCCTACTTGGGCAAAAGAGATTAATAATAACGTATATTCTTCCTTGTAAAGCCAAAGTATGGGCGCTATGAAAGTGACATGAGTAGGAATATTACGAAATGTTTTCAACATGTCCCCGTTTCACAGACACATAAAATCATTATTACTTCACCAGGCCCTTCAATGCTAATAGGGTGGCAGCTTACAGTGTAGAATTGCAACGGTTCAGTGGATAAAATGGGATTGTGTTTTTGATACCATCTTCAACTGAAAGCCACTGAGTCCGTACAGAGTGGATATCAACACAAGCCCATGCAGCTAAACTGAATGTAATCCCAGTGAAACTGAAGTCTCATTAGACCTGAACTCTGCATGGAGGACCTAACCAAATCACTACCTGCTCAATAAAATAACACACGTCCATTCCAAACTTGTGGCATTGCATCAATTAAATATCGTTCTTAATGTGAAGTTCACACACAATCCTCTGGTTTTTCATGTATGCCTATTGTTTGATTAAACCAGAGGACCAAAAATAGTGTATAAGAGATCATACAAAATATTTTGCTGTGGCTCTTATGTGGATGATGTGAAAAAAAGTTGTTGGTCTGATGTGATTTATAAGGAACATCCAGATGCTGCACTTGATTAATTTATTGATAAACATGCACTGACTGTTAGAACTGTTAAGGCTCCATGGATTGATGAGGACTTGAAAAACTGTAAGGCTGAAAGAGAATGGGCAAATGGAGTGGCAAATAAGTCTGGCTGCACATCAGAAGGAAGGGAATAATAAAGGTATTGTCACGTCCTGACCCTAGTAAGATGTCATTTTCTATAGTAGAGTAGGTCAGGGCGTGACAGGGAGTGTTTTGTGTTTTTCTATGTTTTCTATTTCTATGTTTGTGTTCTAGGTTTTCTATTTCTATGTTGTTGTTTTTTGGGTTGATCTCCAATTGGAGGCAGCTGGTCCTCGTTGCCTCTGATTGGAGATCATATTTAAGTAGGGATTTTTCTTCCTGGGTTTTATGGGTAGTTGTTTTCCGTTTTGTCAAGTGTACCTGACGGAACTGTTGGCTGTCGTTTTTGTTATTTTGTTTAAGTGTTATCATTAAAAGGAAATATGAGCACTTTACACGCTGCGCCTTGGTCCCCTTTATATGACCTGTGTTACAGGTATATTTTTAAGAAAATATGTATATCTATATAGGTATGTGTATATGTATGTGTGCATGCGTGTATGTATATGGATATATATTTACTCAAAAAATATATGGGGGATTGTAAATGATGCAGACAATTACATTGATGGAAGCAACAATCTTTCCGCAATATTAAGCTGAAGTCTGGCTGCACATCTGACCGGCTGACTTACTGCAAATTTGAGAAATTATGTAACAAAACTCAACAAAGAAGAAGAAACTGTATTATGAAGCCAAGATCAATTATATGAAGAATGATGTAAAAAAAAGTTTCAATTAAATTATGGTCAGAAAGACAAATTTAAATCCATCTTTCATCGAATCAGATGGCTTATTCATCTCAAAACCATTTTATGTTGCCAATTATTTGTCTTTCCTGTGGCTCAGATGTTAGAGCATGGTGTTTGCAATGCCAGGGTTGTGGGTTAGATTCCCACGGGGGGCCAGTACAAAAAAATGATTTTTATTGATCAATAATGACAAACCTCCTGGCATTGACAACTTAGATCGAAAGTTACTGAGGATGGTTGCTGACTCTATAGCCACTCCTATCGGTCATATCTTTAATCTGAGCCTCAAGGAAAGTCTTTGTCCTCAGGCCTGGAGGGAAGCCTAAGTCATTCCACTACCCAAGAGTGGTAAAGCGGCCTTTTTCTGCAGACCTGTCAGCTTGCTGCCAGCTTCTAGTAAACTGTTTGAAAAAATTGTGTTTGACCAAATACAATGCTACTTCTCTGTAAACCAATTAACAACAGACTTCCAGCATGCTTATAGAGAAGGGCACTCAACATGTACTGTACTGACACAAATGACTGATGAATATTACGGGAGCTGTACTGTTAGATTTCAGTGCAGCCTTTGATATTATTGACCATAACCTGTTGTTGAGAAAACGTATGTGTTATTGTCACGACTTCCGCCGAAGTCGGTTCCTCTCCTTGTTTGGGCAGCGTTCGGCGGTCGACGTCACCGGTCTTCTAGCCATCGCCGATCCACCTTTCATTTTCCATTTGTCTTGTTTTCCCACACACCTGGTTTACATTTCCCTCATTACTTATTGTGTATTTAACCCTCTGTTCCCCCCATGTCTGTGTGTGAAATGTTTTATTGTTAAGGTTGGTACGCTTCCGGCTGGTTTGCACTGGATTTTTGTTTAATACCCGTGCTTTGTGGCAGCCGGTACTTTGTACTTGGGTTTTTGTACTTTGTGCTGCCACACTTGTTCGTTGGGCATTTGTTTTGTGACGCGGCTGGGTTCTGTGCAATATGATTGCCTAGGTAAAGTGCTTTGTCCACTCATCTCTGCTCTCCTGCGCCTGACTTCCATGCACCAGCTACACTCACCCCTTGACAGTTATGGCTTTTCAATCTCTGCCATATTGTGGATTCAGAGCTATCTAACAGAACAGAGGGTTTTCTTTAATGGAATCTTCTCTAATGTAAACATGTAATGTGTGGTGTACCGCAGGGCAGCTCTCTAGACCCTCTACTCTTTTCTATTTTTACCAATGACCTGCCACTGGCATTAAACAAAGCATGTGTATCCATGTATGCTGATTATTCAACCATATACACATCAGTAACCACAGCTAATGAAGTCACTGAAACCCTTTAACAAAGAGCTGCAGTCTGTTTTGGAATGGGTGGCCAGTAATAAACTGGTCCTGAACATCTCTAAAACTATGAGCATTGTATTTGGTACAAATCATTCCCTAAGTTCAGCTGAATCTGGTAATGAATGGTGTGGCTGTTGAACAAGTTGAGGAGACTAAATTATTTGGTGTTACCTTAGATTGTAAACTGTCATGGTCAAAACACATAGATTCAATGGTTGTAAAGATGGGGAGAGGTCTGACTGTAATACAGAGATAGTCTGCTTTTTTGACACCACACTCCGCAAAGCAAGTCCTGCAGACTCTAGTTTTATCTTATCTTGATTATTGTCCAGTCATGTGATCAAGTGCTGCAAAGAAAGACCTAGTTAAATTGCAGCTGGTCCAGAACAGAGTGGCACGTCTTGTTATTCATTGTAATCAGAGGGCTAATATTAAAACTATGCATGCTAGTCTCTCTTGGCTAAAAGTTGAGGAAAGACTGACTGCACCACTTCTTGTTTTTATAAGAAACAATGTGTTGGAAATTCCATGATGTTTGCATAATCATCTTAAACACAGCACTAACACACACACACACTTACCCCACCAGACATGCCACCTGGGGTCTTTTCACAGTCCCCAGGTCCAGAACAAATTCAAGGAAATGTGCAGTATTATACAAAGCCATGAATGCATGAAAAATTCCTTTCATCATATATAGCGCAAGTGAACAGCAAACCTGGTTTAAAAAAACAAATAAAGCAACACCTCACGACACAACACATCTCTCCCATGTGGCCTACTTGTTGTTGTGTGTATGTACTGTGTACCTGATAGATGCACACACACACTACACTACATGTAAATTGTAAAGTATTTTGTCTGTAATGTATTTTTCTGTATATGTCGGACCCCAGTAAGACTAGCTGTCAACATTGACATCGGCTAATGGGGATCCTAATAAATCAAATCAAAAACCACAACCAAAAAGGGCATCCCCAATATGACTTATACTGTACACAGTCAATTGACAGGACCTTTTTACCAAGACACCTCCAGGGTATATAATTATCATTTATTGTAGTGATTGTAAGAGGTTTTATTTATAATATAGCTATACTTAAACAGAGTCTGTAGACCTATAGTCATGACATGTCTCAGTGAGTTCCTCCCTCCCTTTGCTTTACCAATTGACTGATCTGAGAATGCGCTCTGAACTCCTGAACCATTAAATTGCGATGACTCATAGTTTGTCCATCTTCCTTCAACAATTCATATTCGGATTACCAATAAGCCATGAAATAGAGGAGAATATACTGTCCATGAACCTTGATCAAATGCACTGAGTAGGAGGAACTAGTGTTGCATGAGGAACATGACCTTAACAGGACTTTATTCTTCAAATTGCTTTTTTTAAATCTTTGCTAGTTGGATTGGATAATCTCATTCTGAATTCATGCATTAATGGTCCATATCAACCATAAATATTTTGTATTTTACAAACCAATTAAATAATGCTTAAATTCATTACTAACTGGGGTCGTCCCCATAGCCTTAGGCATTCATGTGTAATAATTGGAATGGCATGCTCTAAAATGCTCATCACGTTTGCGTTGGCTTTACTTTGTGGTAATAATTGTTATCGAATGCCACAGGGTGCTAGGAGAAAATTACTGGTTAAATGATCATAAAAAATCCCATCAGAATCATTTACCTACATTGCATACTTACAGTCAATTTATGCAGGGTCTGGTTTCGGAGGGTTAAGAATCGATCATGTTAGAACAAGAAATTTGAAGTTACACAGTCAGTCTTTATTCTGATTAATGTTCTATTGCATTTAACACACAAAACCTTTAGGATCTGAATATAGATATACATGTACTAAAGTATGACAGGCTATGTCACCCCAGCGGAGAGAAAAACACACAAAAAACAAGTGTTTCCTGAGCAGGCCAGGAAGAGCAAGCTGGACATGATTCATCTATAATACGTGTGTGACACATGAAGCAGCCAGGAAATGTTTAGAAGAGGAGAAACAGAAGAGAATACCCCCATATTCATTTAATATCATGTCTCCACTTACTGGAGATGTGTTGTCTCCTTCAACAGTTTCTGACAAATAGTTTCCATTCATCCAGGCTCTCTGTTTCGAGAAAAAAAATTATACAAAAGAGCATTTGCGAGTAAATAGCAAGGGCGGTTTCTTTATTGAATTATCATTTTCAACAACACTGATGTTGATCACTTACTAGAACTAATGATAAAAAAGACAGATGTTGTTTTCCTTCAAGTAATATGGAAATGTCAGTGGACTGGGAGCAATGTTCTGTCAACCCCGCCCCAAATGCCCAACATATCACATCATGGCCTTTCAATGACCAGATAATACAGTTACAAAGAATGTGAATGTTACAGATATATTTTTCAAGCTATGAGGTGAATATGCTAATTACATTTTAATCGACTGGGCCTCCTATTTCAATGACTTATTCAGTAGTTAATTAAATGAATTACATCTTAATAACGCACATCTGTTTTTTATGTGATTAAACAACAGTGTTGAGTCATTTTAACCCAGCCCATAATGGCTTGATCAGGGACTGCTCTTTCTAGAACCCAGTGTGTAGACTGTCTATCTCACCTTACCCTTCAATCTCTCACTCACCCAAGTAAAACTCTTATGTGGTTAAGGACAAAACACATGGTTAAAATGGTTAAAAGCAGCGAGTGGTTGTCATTTTCTGTTAATTTTCAGACTATTCTACTTGAGTCTATGTTTAAATCGCAGCAGGTGATCTATTGTGCACGGCCAATGTTTGTTATAGTGTGTTGCCTCTCCTATTGTCTGTCTGTCTGTCCATATAGACGAATAGACCATAAAGCTCCATGGAGATTAGAAGGTCCAGGTCAAGTGTTATGAACACCCAGATACCATTAGCAGCACAGTGTTTCACCTGGCCAGTCCACACTCTTGATAAGTCTTCCTGTACTGTCTTTAAACCCACACACATGCATACTCCGTCAGATACACAAGCAGCATCACAGTCTGCCGTGCACTGGGACTAGGAGAGACTGTTTGTGGGGTGGACAGTCCTATTGTTAAGCCGATTAGAGGTAAAACGTGTTATTCCACATATGACACCTAACATAGAAAAGTGTGTCCATTTCCTGCTCTGAGACTTTATGTAGACCAGACATATGAGTTCCACGATGAAATCAGCTGTCTGTGTGCTTTGCCGCTCAGGCCAGAGGTTGGGCTCTATCAAAGAAACAACTGTCCTTGTGGATTGTGGAGGCTATTTTTTGAGGGGTGCACGCATAGTGGCGGGTCTAGACCATTTCAACTGGGGGGGCCAAGCTGGTGCCAGTTGTACTGTTAGAGGGGTCAGTTACATTAGACGTTATTGTTGTCATATCGTTTTCTTCACTGCATTGCAGGCATTAGCAGGCAAAGGACCATGTTCATAATCATCATCGTTGCCACTGTCTAATAACGGATGTAAAAAAAGAACGATAGCAAAAATTAGTTATGTAAAAATTATTTCATACTCCACATTTAGAGGGGCCACAAGGGGGTCCAAAATTGTTGTCACAGGGTCATTGCTCGCCCCCCCCCCCTCCCCAGAACCGCTAGTGTGCATGCAAGGGTTGTGACCATGTCCCTATGGAGGACATCTGGGCTGAAATCAGCTGGTGATCGCTATATACTTCAGTTCCGGTTTCTAATGATGATGTTAAAGGCTCTTCTCTGACACAAAGTATTTGGAATGAATGTAGTTGGTGGGTCTTTCACGCTTGCTGCAGGATGCACCACCAGTGAGCTGCTTTGCCGGTATGGCCCTTTATACTTGACTTCCTCAATGAGCTGACCCAATGAGCTGTGGATGAACACATGTAGTCATACATGCTATATGCTAAGTCAACAGCTCCCGTTGGGCTGGCATGTCACATTTGATCACATTCCACCCGACCATGTAACACAGAACATGCCCATAGCATAGTCATACGTTTCATTCCCCTTCCACTGTTTTGAACACTGTTGTTAATGTTGAAAAGAGGAGGGTGACGAGCTTTCTGTAGGTTGACATTTTATTGATCAACTCTTATACTAAGTGAAGGGCACTCATGGTGAGTGCGCAGGCCTATAGCCTACATTAAACTTACTATTTGATATTTCCCTAGGCCTATCAATTACACAGCAAACTATCAGCAATAATTAGGCTATATTTAGAGTTGGAGAACTAACCACTTCCTCAAGTGAGGAAATAGTCCCACATTAATTATCTTATCTGATATTAGTGTCCAAAAAGGTATAGGAAAATGAATCTCTATATTGAATTTTTTTTACTGAACATTCTGGAACCCTATTTTGAATTGTAGGCCTATTGTCAAACCCAAAGTTTATGACAGTCACTGGTTAAGGTTGCGCCTCAAAGTACTGTATCTTGAATCATGTATTTCTGCTTGGACATGCTAATTTGTTTAAACAATGTATCTCTTAAATCATAATTTTAGTAGTCTATTACACTTAGAATTAAGCACTAAATGGGTTTAGATAAAATCATTAGACTACAATTTTTTTTATATTGCCTGACCCCGCCAAAAAATCTTGACGTGACAAAATCGTAAACTTGTGCCACCAATTAAAAACTTAAGGAAAACATTAGTATGGAGCCCCGTGTTGCACTCACACACATAATATATAACATGTGAATTATGAGATCTGAATGCTTTCACACTAACCATGTCTGTTAATAGTAATGTTACTACATGTAAATGAAATAATTAACGGCATGTTTTTTAAACGTTTTAAAATATGAGTGTTAGAAGTGAAAGTAATCCAAAAGTAATCAGATAATGTTACTCATTTTGAGTAATCCAAAGGATTACGTTACTTTTGACTTTATTTTTCATGTAACTGTAATCAGTAATGGATTACATTTTTCATGTAATCCACCCAACTCTGCAAATAATCATACATACCTGTCACTAAAGAAATTGATTATTTTGAACTATTTTACTGCGTAGAGTTAAACACTTAGACAGGAGCTTGGGATTATTTGATTTAGCATCATTTTATTTAAAGAAATTAACACATACTGAATTAGTTTGATGGTTCATAATAAGTTCAAGCCTAATTGTATAACAGTTGAAATAAGACTCCATTAGTGAGATTGGTTCTGATGACACTATAACGATTAGGTAAAAATGTCATAAATTGGTGCTGTTCAGTAGCACTGTACATAATTGTGGGGTTGACGGCAATAATTAATATTTTCAGTTTCCAGCACTGTTTCTTGGGTAAGCTACTTCTCGTCTGTTTTGGAAGTTTGAGTGTTTTGGAACTCAAATGCATATCAACTTCACTGAGTTCATGAGCACAAGATATACTGCCCTGTTTTGGCTAACAGACAACAATTCTATCAGGTCAACAGGCAAGCTGTGGGCATAACTGTTAAAAAAGCCAGTCATTACTCCTAAAGGAACAGGGACAGTACGGAGGACCAAAACAACATCTGACCTGCTACCAAGCGACACATGAGAAGAGACACACTAGGTATGTAGTATGATATACACCACTGGTGTGTGTGGCCAAAGAGCTCTGTTTTCTTGGCATCCAACAAATGTAAACGCTTGGAGTTTACGAAACAGCATTGGCACTTGGATTGGAACCGGTGCTTTAGTCAGATGACATGAAAATAGAACTCTTTGGCCACACACACCAATGGTGGGATTGGCATCGAAATGAGAATGCATGCATGTGCAGAAAATAACCTCATACCTACTGTAAAATATGGTGGTGGATTGTTGATGTTATGGGGCTATTTTGCAATATCAACATTTTGCAAGGGCCATCTCAGTTGAAACCCATTGAAAACCTGTGGTTTGAATTGAAGAGGGCAGTTCATAAGTGCAGAGGAAGGATATCAAGGATCTGGATGGATTCTGTATGGAGGAATGGTCTAAGATCCCTCCCAATGTGTTCAACTCATAAAACATTTTAGAAAAAGGCTCAGTGCCATTATCCTCGCAAGGTGAAGATATTGAAAACAGGGGTGTCAACCCCCTACCTTTTTGAGAGAAAAAAAGTTTTACTTGTTAAACAAAATCTCTTTCTTTGAGTAATAGTATTAGTACAAAATAAAATTATTTTTTGCATACAATACAGCTCAGTATTTGTATCATTTATTTTATACAGTAATGTTTGCTGATCTTTATCAAGGATGTCAATAATTTCAGACCCCACTGTGTATAGCATGATGTAGGGTTGATTTCCTCACAAATCTATAGATTCTACGAATTAAGTTTTGGGTGCACACCATCTACACACCACTAGTTCGGCTCGCTCTGCTGAACATATAAAATCAGGAGCATTGCTCAGTCAGGATAATGAAAAGAGACTATTCCCATACATTATTCATCCACCCTTATACTGAGATAGAAATAACATCACTCCACAGAAAATAGTGCCCTCCACCACTGCCAGAAGAGGTTTTTCATCTCTTATCTATCAATTGAATTAATGCATAAAGGCTTGTGAAACAAAATGTAAAATCCTCAATTTTGTGTCTCATTAACTACATATTTAACTAGGGCTAATCAAGTTTTTCCATCACTTGTAATATACAGATATCATCACATAGCAAACTACTATTGATTCAAATCAGAAGAATATGAGTCTCACACATCAGTGAACTCTTAGCGCAGGACAGGGGGGCTGGCTATGGTGTTTTACCAGGGCAGCTTCAGGTTGGGCAGAAAGCTAGGCCCCGAGACCCACTACCTGTGAGACAGAATGTGGAGGGCTCTCCAGTGAGCGGAGAAGAATTAGTGGGGAAAATACTGGGTTGGTGAGGAAGACCATTAGACAGGGCAGCCATTCCCTCTCATCTCTAGAAAACCCAATACCAATGTGTCCATGCTTTGTCAGCTGGATAATGGGCCTTATCATGATAATAGCAGCAGTTTCCTCCTCATGTTAGGAGTAATTCTGCTGTGACGAGAGCAAGTCCCTTTGTGGAAGGGTGTCACTTGCATAGTCACATTCAAGCATGTTTGCTTTAGCAATTCCATGGCACTTCAGTGATGATTTGTTTTTGTATTTTACATGCCGCTACAAATCAGGTGCTAAAAATGGAAACAGTAGTTCAAGGTTGTTGAAGTAAAACAAACAATGTCTTGTGAATACCTATGCCACAATATAGAGCCATACGCTTTGATCTCCATGCCGACGTATTGATCATCATGAAGAAGATTGTTTAAAAATGTGTTTGATTCCTCTAATTGTCAACACAAACGATCCCTGTCTTAGTTGATTGGTCAGAGTTACTCACAGGGACCCAGAGCTGGTGAATGAGAGTAGCTGTGTGTAAAAGCAACACCAGTGATAATGAAGGAGGAGCTTGTTCCCAGCCCCAGAGGAGCTGTCCAAGGAGCTTCCTGCTTATCTCTGTGTCTGTCTGGGGAGCAGCATCTGTCACAACACCCTCATCAACAGACTACATGACAATTGGATGTCTAGGGAGCGAGTTTGTACAATATTCAATTAGTTTCAATTCATCCTTAGTTCAGGCTAGTTATTCAACCAAGAGTTGTTCAACTGACTATCAAGGGTCATAGCGAATTGATTGGACTGCTGGAGGCTGAGAAGTTGAACAGAGAGTAGTCTGGAGGGAAGTTTAGAGACTTCTTCTGTGGGCGGGTGGGATATGACCAACACATTGTTGTGCGTCACTACTGATGGTACAGACAGCTGACGTTATCAAAGGCCTCCCAGAACATGACTTGAGACTGACCCACCATGTCACCGATGATGCGCACAGTACACAGTCCACCACAGACTGAACCCTTGGAATTATCTTCCTCCCCCTCCCTCTAAAGTTATTACCTGATTATATTACCTGACGATATTACCATTAAACACATATGCACAGAATAGGTTTTAAACATGTTTATCAAATGAAAACTGTGTGAGAAATTCTTCTCTTCCAGAAGTCTTGTTTCACTTTTGTTAAACTGCATTCCTAGGATGTGTATTTCTACTCTGACACCCACATGCTTGTCCTCTTTGTTCATTGAGCCTCATTTTCAGAAACAACACTGCAAAGCCCACAGTTTCCCACCTCTCATCTCTCTTTCAAATGCTATGCTGCATCGCCACCATGTGGCTAAAACAGTGTACTGTTAAAGTCATGCCCTTTGTCACACACTGTGAATCTCTCTTGATTAATTACACGTCACAGCAGCACATTGTGATAAAAGACAGGGTGTCACCAATATGAGATAAGACACAACCCTTTATAAGACAGCTCCTCATACAGGTTGTGGGATGAGGTTTAGTATGGAGGTGGTGGATTGTCAATCACTATGACACATTGTCCTGCTCTCCCTGCCTGCCCATCCTCTGACGTACACAATTACAATCAATAAGACCCAAAATAAGAGGAGGGCACTCTGCCAGACTTGAGCTTTCTTGAGTAAGTTATTATAAAAGCGCTGAGGTCAGTGGTTTCCCTGCACTATAAAAGAGCTTCAATTACATTAAACTGCTTGCTGAAGCTAAATGTATCATGAGGCGATTAAAGACATTGGGCCTGAGCCAAAATGGTGACGAGAAAGCAAATTCAGTTTGACCAAGTCTGTGGTAGGTGAGAAAGGGCTACTGTATGCATATAAGCTGTAAGCACAGGCCTCTCTATAGACATCTTACAGTGTAGACCTGCAGCACACAGTGGCACACATGCATACTGTGCAGTGCACACATACAGTATTACACAACTGTTTTAATCTCGCTAAAATATTCGACTTAGAATGTATTGAATAAATGGGCAGGGTTAATTAAAACAAACTATGCTAATTAGAAAGTTAACATTTTTCTGGGCATCCATTGACCAAAAGTAAGACCTTCAAATATTACCATAAGAACATAGCCTTCACACTTTTTAAAACTCAAAACACACCAGTCTCTCTGCTCTGTCCGCCTCCATTCTGCCTACAAGAGGAACCTATTCAATAATACACCGCATTCATATCATATTCATAATGCACCATGATGAACACTGGAGTCCGCTGGGTTTCATTTCATGTCATTTCATGGCCTAATTTGCCTTCCTGCATGTCAGAGCTGAATGAAACGTTTGTATTTGACCTGGATATCCTCCAATTGAAGTTTCCAAAGACTTTCAAGATTTTTAAGATGAACTCTGAAATTGCTGCGCATGGCATTGAACTTAAAATAATCATAACCCATTGGATTTAATTGTGCCCCGATAAAATGAGGATTTCTATATCAAAAGAGAGGAGTGAGATGAAGAGCCAATAAATTTGTCTTCAAATTGTGCATTAGTGACCGGTTTGGTACTGTGAGGGCCAAGGGCATTTTCTCATAATCTATTATCAGATATACTCAATTCCAAATGACCCTTATCCGTAGTGAATGTACACACCATTACTTAGCCACGTTTCACTGTCTCAAATGTAATGTCAGATCCAGCTATTCCACAAGGAGAGAGTGAGAGGATGGCCACATTCAATTTAAATACATTAGAAATAAGAGGAAGCTCAGAGATAGTGATAACCCTCGGAGCCCAAACATGTGATACCTATCAAACCCCTCAGGGTGGCAGCAAAGAGCCATGCACCTCCAGAATTCCACCCGACGTAAGATCACAAATCAAGTCAGTGTTGTTGGGGAACTATTTGTTAGTTTTTCATTTTGCTACATTGCCAGCTTTATGACATACATTTTTTATACAAAGTTCATATTCTAAAGATAAATAAAAAAAACTTCCAGTAGGAGGGTTACTGAGGTAAGAGCCCTAGGATGCTGTGGAATCGCAGAAAATCACTAAGGTGTTGTAACTGTGCGTATTTTTCTGTTTTACAGGTGAGGATGCTTATGATTATGATATGTATGTGTTGTCTTGCAGTAAGAAGACTTTTACACGGTTGGAATGACCAGAGAAGAGGACTTTTACACTGTTGGACTGACCAGGGAAGAGGACTTTTATACCGTTGGAATGACCAGGGAAGAGGACTTTTATACCGTTGGAATGACCAGGGAAGAGGACTTTTACACTGTTGGACTGACCAAGGAAGAGGACTTTTACACTGTGTTGGAATGACCAGGGAAGAGGACTTTTACACTGTTGGAATGACCAGGGAAGATTACATTTACACTGTGTTGGAATGACCGGGGAAGAGGACTTTTACCCTGTGCTGGAATGACCAGGGAAGAGGACTTTTACACTTTTGGAATGACCAGGGAAGAGGACTTTTACACTGTTGGAATGAGCAGGGAAGAGGACTTTTACACTGTTGGAATGACCAGGGAAGAGGACATTTACACTGTTGGAATGACCAGGGAAGAGGACTTTTACACTGTGTGGGAATGACCAGGGAAGAGGACTTTTACACTGTTGGAATGACCAGGGAAGAGGACTTTTACACTGTGTGGGAATGACCTGGGAAGAGGCCTTTTATACTGTGTTGGAATGACCAGGGAAGAGGACCTTTTCTCATCATTACCAGTTCATCACTAGTCGACAGACCTTCTCGGATGACTTCTCATGTGCAACCCAACAAGCTGATAACCTAGGAAGTAAAACGGTTGTCTTTGTTGCTCAGTCCAATTTTGTTGTCATGACTATTTGATCAAGTTTGGCAAATTAAATTGAACCATACAAAGAAATCCCACAACTTTTACGCAAATATAAAAAAATGAATGGCAACCTCCCCATCAGTAAAATAGACCGTTGAATTATACATCAACAACACCGATGTATCAACCTAGATGTATCATTTAATTGAATAAACTCTCCCTACCAACCAGGCCCCTTGGCACTGAGAAGCGGCTGTACGTATGTCTGTGTGCCATTGGTTGTTGTGGCACAACAGCCCTTGCCATATGTCTCCACCACCACACCCATCACAGTACAGCGGCCTGGTCACCCATGGTGACGTCACACCCCCAGGCCCACCCAGCCATCCCAGACCCACAGGGACCCATTTATCATGTTGAATGGATATCCTAAAGCCAACATTAAACAGACTTCCCAAGTCCGGCGTTGTGCTGCAGTCAAAGCCCAGCCGCTCTGATTTGAAGTCCCCCTTTGTGCAAATCGTCGGAATGCCCTGTGTACTCCGTAGTGTAAAGCAGGCCTGTGTTCACATATGCATACTGTATATACATTCCAGAAGGGCCATCATCACTGAGGCCTAATTGTAATTGACAGACGAAGCTTGTACCAGTATGTTTGATAAAGAGGAGCATCTTGATGTGCTCTTAAAGGAGATGTGCTGCACGAGGGTTTAATTGTCAGATAACTCATTAGCGTGGAGTTCGAGGGATCTCCATGGGTAATAAACTGGTTGGCATGCCCAGAGAGCCTCTTATTGTGGGAAGGTGCGTCTTGTGATCACACATGTATTAAGGTCACAATAAGGTTTTATGTGGAGCCAGTATTCACAGAGTGTGTATGGTCATTGGTTGATTCTACCTTCCTATGTAAGTAATTGTGGCTTTGCATTTCTGGATAGTCCAGGTAATATCATCCAGCCAGTGATACAACCACCTGACCACACTGCTTACCATATTCCTGCTGTAGACATATAAAGTTCACATGATAACATCACATAGTTTCATACACCCAGTAGTTTGTTTGTTTCTGTTACCGTAGTGCTGAGGACAGTTCTTCCTATTAGTGTGTATAGTCCACTATGTACTGTACACAGCAACACAGAGGCTTTGCTTTGCTGAGCACAGTGAGGCAGGGCACCATTAGCATGGTCCTACCTTCCCTCAGACACCATCCCCACCAAAGACACAGAGGATCACATGCTTACAGTATATTGTCTTCCAGCCACACTTTCAAGATCAAAGCCCTGCTCACCCTTGTGTCTCTGGAGAAATGGAGGCACCACGAGCCGCCTTCCTGAGCCAGGGCCTCTGTTCTCTGCTTTGACATGGTTAACTATTACCGTAGGCTAGAGAGAGCACCTCCCCGCCCCTCGTGCTACACCGTAACGGGCCTCCTGTAGCACCACACACCACCCTGCCTTGTGCCTCTTTCTCCCCACAAACAGAGGTGCACTTGTGTGGCTCATCACAAGGCTGCCCTTGTTGAGAAAACTGTACATTTAATGAATGAACGCTATAGGTTATGTTTTAAATAGGTGAGCCGTGTGCTGCTGAGGTATATCTTGGTTGAGTTCAGTGGACAGATTTAAACAGAGTGGAAGCTCAATGAATTCCTCACATGTACTCAAGCAAACGAAAGGGTGAGAGAAGGGAATGCTTCACCAATCATAAAACAGGTTCATTGCCTTGGAGAGAAACAACATCACAGAGAATGAACATTTCAATGGAAAGTATGATGCAGTAGAATCTTAAATGGACTTTCTGTATTCTGTTTGCAGACAAAATGTATATTTGTCCAGGTCTGCAGCAGCAGTATCATCCCTGTGCTTTCTGAAAGGTGCTGTGTTGCTCAAAGGAACAATGTGGTGGGTTTACTTTAATATGAACAAAGCCTTTGTCTGAGGCACACACACTGAGAGAGGTCCAAAGGTCCAGCAGCAGCTTTGAACTACCAGGTCAAAGACATCACAGAACCGGCGGGCCGCGCTTCGCATTCATGTGTTACCTCACACAGGATTCCCGTCACATTTGTCCTTTTGATTGTCATCCATTTCTTTAAAGACCTGGCTGGAACCATAGTTCAGCAGTAGTCTTTTATGTGGAGAAACCAACCCTGTCTTCTCACTCTCCTTCTGCCCTTCAGGGTAACAACTGCACAGGGAACTGCACAGGGGCACAGGCTTCCACGAGTTAGTAGGGTTCCCTGCTAGTTCTACTGTAAAGAAATGATTGAAATTCTACACAGTGGTCAAACAAGAGGTTGAATCTCAAAAAAGAGAATCCCTTTCATTAAAATACATTTGTAACCAGGTTTCTGCTCATATCAATAGAGAGAGGAGCATGGATCTGAACCCAACTGCCATAAAATATGCAAAGCCAACCCACCACACAGAATAGCTGAAAACACAGGCTCTTTTGATGTTAAGTCCTTTGGTTGTGCACGTCTTCATTCAAGTAGCCTGTGGATGTTTTAACCTTCTGTAAAACTCGCTCCAGTGCGGCTCTCTCCCTCTCCACATCAGAGCAGTGTAGTGCCGCAGTCCTGCCCATGATTTTTATTTCGTGAGTGCCACATCTCTCCTCTCCGCGGTTCACCACGCGTGCCCACCACAGCGACGCGTTATCCTCCACCTTCTTCACAGGGGCCCTTAGTGGCCCTCGTCTCTCCATCTGGATCACAGTAGAAATGGGCACAGAAGACCTCCCTGTACTCCTCTTTAGAGGTGGAGACCTCAGACATGAACAGCTGACTTTAGTCTGTGTCATCTGTCCTCTAAGAAGGCAGATTGTTCATGATTAACAAAGGGCTGTTTTAATGCCTGATGGAGTAACCCTGAATTTAACCATGGAGTAACCGTTTAATATTACCTAGATATACAGGTATATAGGTAAAGGCAGGCACTGTAAAAGCAGCCTTTGGATTTATATGTAGGGTTTTACATTGCACCTGTTATCAGGGTGCAGGCTTTCAGATAAGAGCAGATCCTAGAGGTGAAGGACTGTTTTGATGAGGCCTGTTCCACTATTTGTATTAATTCAGGACTCACATTGTGCCTTTGGCAAGGTTCATTGTTTTTCTATAGTCTCCCTCAGCTCCATCATGGAGAATTAAAGCTAACTTTAAAGCACTCATGTCCTTCACCAAAGTAAAATATTAACTTGTGGGGAGCATTAGGTTTTCTGTATACTAAAAGAGAGGGAGATGTTATTACAAACACACACACAGGGGTACACACACACACACACACACACACACACACACACACACACACACACACACACACACACACACACACACACACACACACACACACACACACACACACACACACACACACACACATACACATACACACAAACGCACAAGATGCACATGAGAGTACTAATCAATCTAACCTGGAACACAAATATCCTGTGACTGGAGGCTACCAGCACCTAGGAGAATGTTTGTTGTGCTGTATTGACTGTCAAAAGGTTTTGATTGGTCACCCTCAGACGAGAGAAAGCAAAGCCCCGTTCCTCAGAAAACAAGAACACACAATGTGTGAAGTAATGTAGGAGGAGAGTCAGAGGTGAGCAGGGGAATACGTTTGACCAATTTCCATGAGTCAAATAGAAAGGATCTCGCTGGGAATTAAGAACTCTGCACTTTTGTGGAAGTAAACATAGAGGGAATATTAGCCTACTTCAGCCAAAAGAGGAGGGAATCCACACTCTCCATACTAATGTACTGGGCTGGGATGGAGAATCCTTCTTTGTCTCTCTGGGTTGTATAGGGCAACAGACAGGGCTGAGGTGGACACACACACAGTGTCAGAGCAGAGTGGGGGCTGTTGGGTGTCCTTCATGTTGGAGATGTTAGACTGACAGGAGCCTCTCTGTATCAGTATTCACTGACCATAACAAGCCTTTGATGTGCCCGGTGTTCTCTTCACCCACCAACCTGCGGCATCAACATTTAATGAAACCTGATATCTGGCTTTTTAAAAGACGTGAATATTTCAGACAGAAGAAAATTGCATTCACTATACTAACAGACCATTGAGGGTGGACAGGGGTGGTTCCAGTGCCACCTGTGTGTTGTTGGGAATGATGCATCCGCCTGTGTGTAATGGGATATGTTCATTAAACAGACCTCTAAACACCCTGCACGTCATGGCCTGATACTGCCTGAAGGGAAACACTGATGCATCATTTATAACTGCAGGTCAGGCCGTGCAATGAGCGCATATTACCTCAACAAAGACTGTGGTACTCCCCATCGCTTTTTATTAGTGAACATGTCTTGATCTCTAATACTTTATAACAATGATCGCATTTTGTTTATGTTGCCCACAAATATCAACCCAACCCAAAAGATGTCTCAGAGACAAACAGCACCTAATCTAATGACACTTGAATCTCCACCCATATTTCTCTTTAGAATGCCTGAGATTGGATTGAATGGTCACTGGAATTCACATCAGTGACACCCTCCTTCCTAGCTGTGTTCCGGGTCCCTAAAAGTGAGGAGCGGGGACACTGTGCAGGTGTTTAAACTGCCATGATGTAATTGGCCACTGGGGGTAGGAGACAAGAGCTCCACAGTCACTGATTTGATCCCCTGGTTATTGATATCTCAGTCTGGTTCTAACAGAAATAATTGCCACATGTAATGTATTATTCAATTACAAGACACTGCTCTCAAGTTCTGGTTTGATGGTCCTTTTTGAATCACTGAGGCCTATAGATAATTCAACACCGTCACCCCATTAAGACGCTGATATTAAAAAGCATGCGTTAATGCTGCCTATTTATTAGCGCCTGTGCCTTTCGCCTGCCTCAAACTTTCCTATCTCTGGCCTTTGTATAGTTCAGGGAAGTTAGATTAACTTTGAGCGAGTCCATGACATCTTTTAAATACAGTGGCTTGTGAAAGTTTTGACCCCCTTGGCATTTTTCCAATTTTTTTGCCTTACAACCTGGAATTAAAATAGTTTTTTGGGGGGTTTGTATCATTTGATTTACACAACATGCCTACCACTTTGAAGATGCAAAATATTTTTTGGGGTGAAACAAACAAAAAATTTGACAACAAAACAGAAAACTTGAGCGTGCATAACTATTCACCCCCCAAAGTCAATACTTTGTAGAGCCAATTACAGCTGCAAGTCTCTTGGGGTATGTCTCTATAAGATTGGCACATCTAGCCACTGGGAGTTTTGCCCATTCTTCAAGGCAAAACTGCTCCAGCTCCTTCAAGTTGGATGGGGTCTGCTGGTGTACAGCAATCTTTACGTCATACCACAGATTCTCAATTTACTTGAGGTCTGGGCTTTGACGAGGCCATTCCAATACATTTAAATGTTTCCCCTTAAACCACTCGAGTGTTGCTTTAGCAGTATGCTTAGGGTCATTGTCCTGCTGGAAGGTGAACCTCCCTCTCAGTCTCAAATCTCTGGAAGACTAAAACAGGTTTCCCTCAAGAATTTCCCTGTATTTAGCGCCATACATCATTCCTTCAATTCTGACCAGTTTCCCAGTCCCTGCCAATGAAAAACATCCCCACAGCATGATGCTGCCACCACCATGCTTCACTGTGGGGATGGTGTTCTGGGGGTGATGAGAGGTGTTGGGTTTGTGCCAGACATAGCGTTTTCCTTGATGGCCCAAAAGCTCAATTTTAGTCTCATCTAACCAGAGTACCTTCTTTATATGTTTGGGGAGTCTCCCACATGCCTTTTGGCAAACACCAAACGTGTTTGCTTATTTTTTTTCTGACCACTCTTCCGTAAAGCCCAGGTCTGTGGAGTGTATGGCTTAAAGTGGTCCTATGGACAGATACTCCAATCTCCGCTGTGGAGCTTTGCAGCTCCTTCAGGCTTATCTTAGGTCTCTTTGATGCATCTCTGATTAAAGCTCTCCTTGCCTGGTCCATGAGTTTTGGTGGGCGGCCCTCTCTTGACAGGTTTGTTGTGGTGCCATATTCTTTCAATTTTTTAATAATGGATTTAATGGTGCTCTGTGGGATGTTCAAAGTTTCAGATATTTTTCATAACCCAACACTTTGTCCGTGACCTGTTTGGCGAGCTCATTGGTGTTCATGGTGCCGCTTGCTTGGTGGTGCCCCTTGCTTAGTGGTGTTGCAGACACTGGGGCGTTTCAGAACAGGTGTATATATACTGAGATCATGTGACACTTACTGTAGATTGAACACAGGTGGACTTTATTTAACTAATTATGTGACTTCTGAAGGTAATTGGTTGCACCCGATCTTATTTAGGGGCTTCATAGCAAAGGGGGTGAATACATATGCACACACCACTTTTCAGTTTTGTATTTTTTTGAATTATTTGAAACAAGTAATTTTTTAAATTTCACTTCACCAATTTGGAATATTTTGTGCATGTCCATTACATGAAATCCAAATAAATATCCATTTAATTTACAGGTTGTAATGCAACAAAATAGGAAAAACACCAAGGGGGATGAATACTTTTGAACGGCACTGTATTTACTGTACACCTCTTGTATTTCTGGTTAGTCAAGTGTGTGGTACAGGCCAACCTACATGTGGGTGCAATAGAATGGTATGGAGATCTGAGATAATCTACCTTTCAGAATTACCAGGGCTGGCAAGGTCCGGTAAAAAATGGGCCTCAGCACTGTGGGAAATAGACTTTTCTTTGGTACAGTTGAAGTCAGAAGTTTACATATACCTTAGCCAAATACATTTGAACTCAGTTTTTCACAATTCCTGACATTTAATCCTAGTAAAAATTCTGTCTTAGGTCAGTTAGGATCACCACTTTATTTTAAGAATGTGAAATGTCAGAATAATAGTAGAGAGAATGATTTATTTCAGCTTTTATTTCTTTCATCACATTCCCAGTGGGTCAGAAGTTTACATACACTCAATTAATATTTGGTAGCATTGCCTTTAAATTGTTTAACTTGGGTCAAACTTTTCGGGTAGTCTTCCACAAACTTCCCACAATAAGTTGGGTGAAATTTGGCCCATTCCTCTTGACAGAGATGGTATAACTGAGTCAGGTTTGTAGGCCTCCTTGCTCGCTCACGCTTTTCCAGTTCTGTCTACAATTTTTCTATAGGATTGAGGCTTTGTGATGACCACTCCAATACCTTGACTTTGTTGTCCTTAAGCCATTTTGCCACAACTTTGGAAGTATGCCTCGGGTCATTGTCCATTTGGAAGACCCATTTGTCACCAAGCTTCAACTTCCTGACTGATGTATTGAGATGTTGCTTCAATATATCCACATCATTTTCCTCCCTCATGATGCCATCTATTTTGTGAAGTGCACCAGTCCCTCCTGCAGCAAAGCACCCCTGACAACATGATGCTGACACCCCCGTGCTTCATGGTTGGGAGGGTGTTC
Organism: Salmo salar; assembly: GCF_965601325.2. Classification (NCBI taxonomy): domain Eukaryota; kingdom Metazoa; phylum Chordata; class Actinopteri; order Salmoniformes; family Salmonidae; genus Salmo; species Salmo salar. The sequence continues at coordinate 26,363,087 of NC_138316.1, read as the reverse complement.
TTTGGCTTGCAAGCCTCCCCCTTTTCCTCCAAACATAACGATGGTCATTATGGCCAAACAGTTCTATTTTTGTTTCATTAGACCAAAGGACATTTCTCCAAAAAGTACAATCTTTTTCCCCATGTGCAGTTGCAAACCGTAGTCTGGCTTTGGAGCAGTGGCTTCTTCCTTGCTGAGCGACCTTTCAGGTTATGTCGATATAGGACTAATTTTTACTGTGGATATAGATACTTTTGTACCTGTTTCCTCAAACATCTTCACAAGGTCCTTTGCTGTTGTTCTGGGATTGATTTGCACTTTTTGCACCAAAGTACGTTCATCTCTAGGAGACAGAACGCATCCCCTTCCTGAGCGGTATGACGGCTGTGTGGTTCCCATGGTGTTTATACTTGCGTACTATTGTTTGTACAGATGAATGTGGTACCTTCAGGCGTTTGGAAATTGCTCCCAAGGATGAACCAGGGTACAAGGGTACCCCTTGTAGAGTGTCAGTGGGAATTCAGTGCTGTTGAAACACTGTTGAACAAGTTCATTGGAGCTGACAAGACATTTTAGATATGCAGTTTGAAGGGAGCTGTTTTTTTCCCTCTTCATAGAACCTTTATGTTCAGATCCTCGCTGTAATTGATCTTTCTTAGGGGATCATAACATCTAAACCCTTAGGAGAGAGAATAGTCCATTAACACACCTCACAGTCCAATCCTCCCAGTAGATGCAAGTTTTTGGGTATAGTCAGCAACCTTCCTCTGATGAAATTTTTCCCAGAGGACAAAAACGGACCCAGAACCTGTAGGGAACTCTGTGAACAACATCCATAAATGATCCACTGTTCAGGTCTAACTGACTCCAGATCAACGGAGGTTGGCATGTGCACATCATGCATGCTTGTACCACTGCACACTACAGAGAGAATACACTGTGTGATGATTTGTTGATGCTCTGGAGCCGTGACTCCACTGTTTGCATCCATACCCAAGCCTGTGACCCCACTGTCTGCATCCATACTCAAGCCTGTGACCCCACTGTCTGCCTCCATACCCAAGCCCGTGACCCCACTGTCTGCCTCCATACCCAAGACTGTGACCCTGCTGTCTGCCTCCATACCCAAGCCCGTGACCCCATTGTCTGCCTCCATACCCAAGCCCGTGACCCCACTGTCTGCCTCCATACCCAAGCCCGTGACCCCACTGTCTGCCTCCATATCCAAGCCCGTGACCCCACTGTCTGCCTCCATACCCAAGCCCGTGACCTCACTGTCTGCCTCCATACCCAAGCCCGTGACCCCATTGTCTGCCTCCATACCCAAGCCCGTGACCCCACTGTCTGCCTCCATACCCAAGCCCGTGACCCCACTGTCTGCCTTCATACCCAAGCATGTGACTCCACTGTCTGCCTCCATACCCAAGCCCGTGTTCCAAGATGTTGTGAAAGCACTTTGGGACTCCCGTGAGGAGGCTAACCCTACGTGTTCATGATGTACAGACACAATTTTAGAAGCCACTTCTAAAACGCTTCTCTTGTTTCCCATCATGTTTCCACTTGTGACTGGAGGAGTGAGAGCTGAAAAACAACAAGGTGACTTACATCGCAAAGAAGAACTGCTACTACAGCAGGCTAAACCAAGAACATTTTGACCTTTGAATAAATCTATGCATACAATATAAATTATAATTTATTACAATCACAATCTGCAACCAGAAATTCTGAATTGTCAGGACCCTTTACTTGCAAATAACAGTGGAAACTTTGAAATGGCTCCTGCAATATTCACACAAAAGGTAGCCTGTATCTATTCATATCTAAACTCTTAAAAGTGAGACCAGTGCTGTGTTCAATCCCTCAGACAGATCCATTCTAGTGATTTGTATAAATCTCTATCATTCCTCTGCAGCGCTGCAACACAGTTTTAATGATGAGGCGTTCACATACACTTGTTTTCAGCTTGGCTTTCCAGTCATGCTGTCTCAATACCCACTAGTGTTAATATTTACCATCAGTCTTAATTGGTTTGATGTCGCTACACATGCTCAGTGGGCTGGCTATGTTGAGCTAGACTTGGTGTTGTTTCATAGTTTTTATTATCATGACTTTTGAGAACTGTTCATTAAAGTTTCACATTCCATTTTCATTAGGATGAAACTCATTCTGTAAATGAACGGGATGCTGTGGAATAGTCAAACCCTGCGAGCGATCACAGGGGAGCCACTGAGTCTGTATTAATTATCAGGAATATGAGCTCGATCGAAGATTTTAATTGCACCGATGGTTGGTTATACGGGGAATTGGCATGCATTTTATGCAGGGATATTAAAAATTAATTTTAAACAAAGGGATCTTAAAATAATATCTAATCTACAGAGAATACCCACATCAAAAGCATAACTCAAAGCTTTGAAATGTATCTTTGTGGTCCGAAATGTTAAATACGAGCCCTGCCGAATATTTCACTCGATTCAAATTTGTCAAGGGGAAAAACAAAAAATAAGTGTAGTTAATTAACAGTTATTAAAAGGCTTTTCAAATTTAATTTGACTTTCAAATATTAGCATTTATATATAAACTATGCCGCTGGCATCTGAAAAGGAGCTCTGGCATAGCTCTGCTAATTGGTGCTCATTGTTCTCCCGTGTTACCTTTGATAATCCGCACAATGACATAAATAACTCATCAATATTAGATTACATTAGGTTTTCAGTGTGCTAGCCTCACTTGTGTCCTACAGTACATGTATGATATCTTATATATATAGTTTTCTCTATGTTTGTCTTTTTCGACAGTGATAACTAAACAGTAATTGTGAACAGTAGTAATTGGAGAGAGTGTTATAATGACTTTCAGAGGGAATTGGGATTATCTCATGATAATGACAACAGCATGCAAATGTTTTACAGTACTGAATAAAACCCATCTCTAATTAGGTATGCTAGGGCACTGTCTTTTTACGGTATACAGTACATTCGGAAAGTATTCAGACCCCTTCCTTTTTTCTACATTTTGTTACTTTACAACCTTATTCTAAAATGGATGAAAAAAAAAATCCTCATCAATATCAACACAATTCCCCATAACGACAAAGTGAAAACAAGTTTTCAGAATTTATTGCAATTTATTAAAAATAAAAAACAGAAATACCTTATTTACAAAAGTATTCAGACCCTTTGCTATCAGACTCGAAATTGAGCTCAGGTACATCCTGTTTCCATTGATAATCATTGAGATGTTACTACAACTTCATTGTAGACCAATGAATTCAATTGATTCAATTGATTAGACATGAATTGGAAAGGCACCCACCTGTCGATATACTGTAAGGTCACACAGTTGACAGTGCATGTCAGAGCAAAAACCAAACCATGAGGTTGAAGGAATTGTCTGTAGAGCTCCGAGACAGGATTGTTTGGAGGCACAGATCTGGGGAAGGGTACCAACACATTTCTGCAGCATTGAAGGATCCAACATTGAACACAGTGGCCTCCATCATACTTAACCCTTGTGTGGTGTTCAGGTCTGTGGGACCCATTTTCAATGTATACTAAAAGAAAAATGATACAATGAATACTTTTTTCAACCTGAGACTCATTGGCATTGGCTCATTTTCTGTGATGAACATGTAAAAAAAACACATTTTCATTGAGTGCACACTGTGCACCCTCCTACACATTTATATTACATATGTGGTGGTGTTCGGGTCCACTGGACCCGAGTGTAATAAAAGAGTGGAACTCTGTCTTCCTCCTCCCTGGGCCTGCTGTTTCAACATAGCACCAAGAACCCTGCCTGTCTGCCTGTTTTCCGCTTTTCTCGCACTCTTTACCCTTTGTAGTATGTGAAACTACACAATGTCTTGCGGGAACCTGCACAATGTTATTATAATACATTATTTCGATACATTACTTTGATACATTGACAAAATTCAGTATTTTCCAACACTCTACCCCAGCCAGGTGCAAATTGGGGGAGGGACACAACAAATAAATAGCTTTGCATGTGTGGCTTCTTACCACAATTAATCAGGAAATGGGGTGACAGGTAGCCTAGTGGTTAGAGCGTTGGGCCAGTAACCAAAAGGTTGCTAGATTGAATCCCCAAGCTGACAAGGTAAAAATCTGTCGTTCTATCTCTGAATAAGGCAGTTAACCCACTGTTCCCTGGTAGGCCATCATTGTAAATAAGAAATTGTTCTTAACTGGCTTGCCTAGTTAAATAAAAAATAAAAAAAGTATTATAAAAATAATCTCTACTCAGAGGGCCTTTTTGCAGAGAGAGAAGCTAGTGTAGAAAGAGCGTCTTCCACTTTGGAAGATGAAGAATTTTCCAAACATGAGTATCATGTCTCTGTCAATTCAGAGTCTGACAGTGAGTTGGAAGAAGAGGATGAGATTGACCCTCAGCCAGCCCTAGGACTAGTCTGTCAGGAACCAGCTCATCAGCAGCCTGCAGGAGGAGAAATATGGATATAAAAACAAATGTGAAATTGAATGGTCTTCTTGCCCAAGGAATGAGCCACACCGCATGGCTGCCAATGTGATAAGGTTGCAACCAGGGCTGTCGCGGATGGCGTTTACACATGTGCAGGACATAAAGTTTCCTTTTGAACTATTCATCCCAGACACCATCCAGAAAATCATTCTGGATTTGGAGGGAAGGCGTGTTTTTGAGGAGAGATGGAAGGAGATTGACCAAACTCATTTACATGCATACTTTGGGGTTCCTACCCTTGCTGGTGTTTTCAGATCCAATGGGTAATCCACAGAATCCCTGTGGGATGCAGAAACTGACTGCATGGCCAGGCACGACTCCAACACCATCATCAAGTCTTCCGATGACAACAGTGGTAGGCCTGATCACCAACAACGATGGGTGATCAGGGAGGAGGTCAGAGAACTGGCCCTGTGGTGCCAGGACAACAACCTCTCCCTCAACGTGATCAAGACAAAGGAGATGATTGTGGACTACAGGAAAAGGAGGACCGAGCACGCCCCCATTCTCCTCGACAGGGCTGCAGTGAAGCAGGTTGAGAGTTTCAAGTTTCTTGGTGTCCACATCACCAACAAACTATCATGGTCCAAACACACTAAGACAGTTGTGAAGAGGGCACGGCAAAGCCTATTCCCCCTCAGGAGACTGAAAAGGTTTGGCATAGGTCCTCAGATCCTCAAAAGGTTCTACAGCTGCACCATCGAGAGCATCCTGACTGGTTGCATCACTACCTGGTATGGCAACTGCTCAGCATCTGACTGCAAGGCACTACAGACGGTAGTGCGTATGGCCCAGTACATCACTGGGGCCAAGCTTCCTGCCATCCAACATGTACATACTACCTCAATTACCTTGAATAACCGGTGCTCCCGCACATTGACTCTGTACCGGTACCGCCATGTATATAGCCTCGCTATTGTTATTTTACTGCTGCTGTTTAATTATTTGTTACTTTTATTTTACATTTTTTACATATCTATTTTTTACTTAACACTTTCAAAAAAATGTTAAAGCATTGTTGGTTAGTAAGCATTTCACTGTAAGGTTGTTGTATTCGGCACATGTGAGAAATAGCATTTGATTTGATTTGAACTGTCAGAGAACTTTTCCGTGCAACAATGTCTCTGGAAAACTTCCACATTATTTCCAGGATAATCCACTTCGATAACCGAGACACCAGACCAGCTCGATGGCAGAGAGACAAGCTAGCTGCAATCAGGTCAGTGTGGGACAAATGAGTGGACCGCCTTCCCCTGTTTTACAACCCTGGACCCAACGTTACTGTTGATGAGCAGCTTATGCCATTTATGGGCCGCTGCCCCTTCAAGCAGAACATACCATCTAAACCCACGAAATATGGAATCAAGATCTGGGCTAGCTGCCTGTGATGCTGCTTCATCATACACGTGGAACTTGCAAGTGTATACATTGAAGCCAGATGGAGGAGTCCCTGAAAAGAACCAAGGGATGCAGGTTGTCCTGGACGTGACATGGGGACTCCGTGGCCACAGCATCACATGCAATACGTTTTTTACTTTGCACAAGCTGGGACACAAAAAAACAAGCCAGAGCACCAACCTCAGCTGTTGAATACACGGAACATGCCTATCAATTCTTCTAAGTTTGTTTTCACGGCCGACACGTCCCTAGAGTCCTACGTGCCAAAGAAAGGCAAAAATGTGGTACTCATGAGTACGCTGCATAGGGATGGGAGAATCTGTGTCTAGGAATATCAAAAAACAGAAATCATAATGGATTACAATGCCACAAAACGAGGGGTGGACCATTTAGACAAGCTGGTGACTGGCTACAGCTGCAAAAGAAGAACCCTACGCTGGCCACTTGTGATATTCTTCAACATCTTGGACATCTAGGCGTACAACGCGTATGTCATCTGGATGGCGTTGAACCTAGACTGGAACAGAGGGATGTTCCAGAGGAGACGGCTCTTTCTTGGGGAGCTGGGCAAGGCATTGGTAAGACCTCAACTCCACAGGAGGCAACGTATCCCAAGGACCCCAGCTTCTGCAGCCATCGTGAAGAGGATTCAGGAGAAGGATGCTGGTGCTCCATCTGCCTGACCCACAGAACCAACAACTCCAATACTGTAATTAAGTGTGAGTGATATTGTTGCATGTGTGTGTGTCTGACTCTCCTACCTTGGCCTACTGTAACTATGTATGTGAGTGAGTGAGATGTTAGTAAAATTCCAGAACTAAGTGTTTACATCATTCCAGATTGCATTCGGTAGCAACAAGAAGAAGCGCTTTGTTGTGTGTGGATCCAAAAAGGACAGGAAGACACAGTACACATGCATCAAGTGCAAAAAATACATATGCAGCACACACATAGTAAAACTCTGTCCTCATGTGGTGTGTAGACCGGCGTTAATTTGTGTTCAATGGGGCTCATTTATAATTTCCCTAAAATACTGTATGTAAAATGTGTCCTTTCAATTTGTTCAGTTCTTAGCAATACACATCAATAGTGATGGAAACCTTGTTTCATTTATATTTGTTCAAGATAAACATGATTTATTCCACCCATGTCTTGATTATAATAGATTTTTGTTTACAAAAATCACATTTTATTTAAAAAAAAGAATAGTGCTTTTATTGATAAATGTGATCTAGCAGAGGTAAATGGCAAATATGAATATATAAGTCAATATCTAAGTATTAAGTATGTTTACATAAATTGTTATGGCTGTATTGTTTAAAAAACACAATAATGTTGTGGGTCCATCAGACCCGCTAACATTGGGTGAATAACAAAAACATGAACACCACACAAGGGTTAAATGGAAGAAGTTTGGAACCGCCAAGACTCTTCCTGGAGCTGGCCAAACTGAGGAATTGGGGGAGAAGGGCCTTGTTCAGGCAGGTGACCAAGAACTCGATGGTCACTCTGACAGAGCTCCAATTCCTCTGTGGAGATGGGAGAACCTTCCAGAAGGACAACCATCTCTGCAGCACTCCACCAATCAGGCCTTTATGGTAGAGTGGCCAGATGGAAGCCACTCCTCAGTAAAAGGCACTTGACAGCCCGCTTGGAGTTTGCCAAAAGGCACCTAAAGGACTCTGACCATGAAAAACAAGATTATTTGATCTGATGAAACCAAGATTGAACTCTTTGGCCTGAATGCCAAGCATCACGTCTGGAGGAATCCTGGCACCATCCCTATGGTGAAGCATTGTGGTGACAGCATCATGCTGTGGGGATGTTTTGCAGCGGCAGGGACTGGGAGACTAGTCAGGATCAAGGGAAAGATGAACGGAGAAAAGTACAGAGAGATCCTTGATGAAAACCTGCTCCAGAGTGCTCAGGACGTCAGACTGGGACGAAAGTTCACCTTCCAACAGGACAACGACCCTAAGCACACAGCCAAGACAGCGCAGGAGTGGCTTCAGAAAAACTCTCTTAATGTCCTTGAGTGGCCCAGCCAGAGCCCGGACTTGAACCAAATCGAACATCTCTGGAGAGACCTGAAAATAACTGTGCAGCGACGCACCCCATCCAACCTGACAGAGCTTGGGAGGATCTGCAGAGAAGATTGGGAGCAACTCCACAAATACAGGTGTGCCAAGCTTGTGGAGTCATACACAAGAAGACTCAAGTCTGTAATTGCCGCCAAAGGTGCTTCGTCAAAGTACTGAGTAAAGGGTCTGAATACTTATGTAAATGTGATATTTCATAAATTGTAATTTTTATATGCATTTGCAAAAAAAAATGTTTTAAATAGGGCTGTAATGTAACAAAATGTGGAAAAAGTCAAAGGGTCTGAATACTTTCCGAATGCACTGTACTAGGGCACTGTCTTCTTAAGGTATGCTAGGGTACTGTCGTTTTACAGTATGCTAGGGTACTGTCATTTTACAGTATGCTAGAAACTGTAATTTTACGGTATGCTAGGGCACTTTCGTTTTACGGTATGCTAGGGTACTGTCGTTTTACGGTATGCTAGGGCACTGTCATTTTACGGTATGCTAAGGCACTGTCGTTTTACGGCATGCTAGGGCACTGACGTTTTACGGTATGCTAGGGCACTGACGTTTTAAGGCATGCTAGGGCACTGACGTTTTACGGTATGCTAGGGCACTGTCGTTTTACGGTATGCTATGGCACTTACGCTTTACGGTATGCTAGGGCACTGACGTTTTACGGTATGCTAGGTCACTGACGTTTTACGGCATGCTAGGGCACTGATGTTTTACAGTATGCTAGGGCACTGACATTTTACGGAATGCTAGGGCACTGTCGTTTTACGGTATGCCCTTTAACCTGCAGAATAATGATCTGAATTTATTGGAATCAAAACATGCAGTCAATATCAATTATATAACTGTACTTTTATTTGTTTGCTCAATTGCTAATTTAGAAATCCTCTTCAAACTCATTTAGATTGACAGTAAATGCAGGTCATCTGAAATTAACTCATTAACATACATATTTTCTTTGTAGGCCAGGCCTACTTTTATCTGTTAAAATATCTAAATTGACCGAATAAGTCGAAGTCTACCCCCTCTCCGGTTCTCTCCTCCACCCCTTGCCTTTCCACCTCCCTCTCCCTGCCATCCCACCCTGTCAACAGTGATGTCGCCTAATGCCACTGATCAAACGCACCTGCCAAGCCCTACCAACATTCCCGAGCATGTTAGCTAATTACCCTCAAAGCCTTCCAGACTCTACCCTTAATGGGGATGAACATCCCGACACAGAGGGGCAGGATAGCACTACAATATAATGCTTTTATTTACTCTTTTGGGGGAAATCTCCTGGGATACAGCAGATCATAAATTATGTAAGAAATTGAAAACTTCCAATTTCCACTTGGCTCGTGTTGCACTGTTCTGTGTATCCTGTGGCACCCCTCTTTATTCAGCGACTTTGTTATGGTAAATATGGGTGGTAGAAAATGGGTGGTGGGCGGCATTGTCATAATCACTTCTTGCCACTGACTGGAAAAGCTTCTGATTTACATGTAAGTTAATGGTACTTTATTATGTGAAGGCATGAAGCAAGAACAACAAAGCCAAGCACTCATTATCATCCTCCTGTTTCAATGCAATTACACAAAAGAGCCTTTAATCGTGCACTTATGGGAGAACTGAGATATTAAGTGCCTTACAAATTGCCAATTACTTTGATGTTTAAAACAGTGTTGTGTGAATGAATTGTATAGGGAAAACAAGGCAGACTGGTGGTATGCTAGCTGGTGTGCTTGGTGCTCTCACTTTCACTATTAATGTGATTTTAAATGTACCTCTATGGCTGTGTTTACACAGCCACCCTAAGAACCCAAATCTGATTTTATTTCTATATCCAATATTTTCTGACTGTGCACACTCAGTTTTACATGTGACCCATATCAGATTTGCGCTTTCACGCTGATGTAGCCTCTGAAGTAGACACAGATGCAATGCTCATGTCCTATCACTGTTCCTTTAAATGTTGGGTTGGTTGTCATGGTAATGGTGGTCATGTGCCTAAAAAAACACTTCAGAGCAAAAAGATCTGATCAGGCGGTCCAGACAGAGGTCGCATATGGAGGATCGAGTTTGTATCAGGAATCAAATCCACATATGGAGGTAGTATACAGTGCATTCAGAAAGTATTAACTCTCCTTGACTTATTCCACATTTTGTTGTGTTACTACAGCCTGAATCCAAAATGGATTAAATAAAATAAAAACGCACAATACCCCATAATGACAAAGTGAAAACATATTTGTAGACATCTTTGCAAATTTATGGAAAATAAATAGTACATAAATATCTCATTTAAATCAGTATTCACTCCCCTGAGTCAATACATGTTAGAATCACCTTTCGCAGCGAATACAGCTGTACATCTTTGTGGGTAAGTCTCTAAGAGCTTTGCACAACTACATTCTACAATATTTGCAGATTATTCTTTTTAAAATTCTTCTGCTGTCATGTTGGTTGTTAATCATTGCTAGATAGCCATTTTCAAGTCTTGCCATAGATTGTCAAGCTGATTTAAGTCAAAACTGTAACTAGGTCTTTCAGGAACATTCGAAGCTAGCTTAGTAAGCAATTCCAGTGTATATTTGGCCTTGTATTTTAGGTTATTGTCCTACTGAAATATGAATTTGTCTCCCAGTATCTGTTGGAAAGCAGACAGAACCAGGTTTTCCTCTATGAGTTTACCTAGCTTAGCTCTATTCCATTTATTTTTATCCCCCCCAAAAAAACTCCCTAGTCCTTGCCAATGACAAGCATACCAATAACAGGATGCAGCCACCATATGAAGAGTGGTACTCAGTAGGGTTACACATTTTGGGGAATATTCAGAAGTGGAAACTTTCCGTAAGAATTAACGGGAATATATGGGAATTAACGGAAATATATGCAAAATAATATGAATAACATTTAAAAGTAGATTTTTTGCATTGTATATATTTACCATATCATATGGAGACAGAAACATAAACCTATTACCTTATCATAAGTAGACATAATTGCAAATGATTAAATCCTTCCAATATCAATAAAAACAATTTAGTTACGAATTTAACTTTAATTAAATGAGTTTACTCTTCACATGGGATGATTTCACTGGACAACAAAAGAAAGGGAATATTGAATGATCCCCAATGATCCATCGCATCTCCCAAAAACGTTTTCAACATACATCTGTAAAATGATAGTCTAGAAACGAAAGCTTTGGTTGTCTGCCTCTCAGGCTTCCATGTATTCTCCCTGGACTTTCTCAATGTCCCCCTCTTGAACATCAGCCTCTGAAGCCTCATCTTCACTGTTACTTTCCAGCATCAGAGGGGAACCAGTTGCATACACAGCTCGAGCAAGACATTCATCAGCATTTCTCTGACTACGTTCCTCCATTGAGTCAAAAACACTTCGGATTCTAGGAGGACCATGAGCTTTTGCTATCAATAAGGTGTCTGATTCATAATTTTCCCCTCGAATAGAAGTTGAGGGACTTTTGTCAGAGTTTGCTTGTTGTGAGCAGTGAGGGGACTTTATGCACTTGGCCAGTGTGACGAGCTTGTGTTAGGAGGTAGGTGAAGGAGTTAAGCGCAGGAGAGCAGAGATGTCCGAGATGCATTATTTAATAGGCAAGTTCACAAACATACAGGTCAGGTACAATACCAAAATAAACGCCCTAGACAACAGAGGAACCAGTACTCACGGAAGGAAGGGGGAAAAAAAACAACGCTCCTAAACTTATACACACTTGGTATAATACGTGAAAACAAATAAGGCACAACCTTAACGAGCAACATCACATGAATAATCCCGCACAAACCTAGGCAGGCAACAGGGGTACTTATACACACAGAAATTAAGGCAAATGAAACCAGGTGTGAAAGAACCACAGACAAAACAAACGGAAAAGGAAAAAAGGATCGGTGATGGCTAGTAGGCCGGCGACGCCGAGCGCTGAGCGCCGCCCAAACAGGGAGAGGAACCACCTTCGGTGGAAGTCGTGACAGTACCTCCCTCCTGCCGCGCGGCTCCCGCAGCGTGCCGACGCCGGCCTCGAGGACGACCCGGAGGACGAGGCGCAGGGCGATCCGGATGGAGGCGTTGAAACTCCCTCAGCATAGATGGGTCTAATACGTCCTCCACCGGCACCCAGCATCTCTCCTCCGGGCCGTACCCTTCCCAATCCACGAGGTACTGAAGGCCCCTCACCCGACGCCTCGAGTCCAGTATGGACCGAACTGCATATGCCGGGGCCCCCTCGATGTCCAGGGGAGGTGGAGGGACCTCCCGCACCTCAGCTTCTTGAAGCGGACAGCCACCACCGGCCTGAGGAGAGACACATGAAACGAGGGGTTAATACGGTAATAAGCGGGAGCTGTAACCTATAACACACCTCGTTTATTCTCCTCAGGACTTTAAATGGCCCCACAAACCGCGGACCCAGCTTCTGGCAGGGCAGGCGGAGGGGGAGGTTTCGGGTCGAGAGCCAGACCCGGTCCCCCGGTGCGAACACCGGGGCCTTGCTGCGGTGGCGGTCAGCGCTTGCCTTCTGTCGCCCTTCGGCCCATTTAAGGTACCCGTGGGCGGCCTCCCAGGTCTCCCTCGAGCGTCTCACCCAATCGTCCACCACAGGTGCCTCGGTCTGGCTCTGATGCCATGGTACCAGGACCGGCTGATACCCCAACACGCACTGGAAGGGTGACAGGTTCGTAGAGGAGTGACGGAGTGAGTTCTGGGCCATCTCTGCCCATGGGATGAACTTTGCCCACTCCCCTGGCCAGTCCTGGCAATACGACCGCAGAAACCTACCCACATCCTGGTTCACTCTCTCCACCTGCCCATTACTCTCGGGGTGAAAACCCGAGGTAAGGCTGACCGAGACCCCCAGACATTCCATGAACGCCTTCCACACCCTGGACGTGAACTGGGGACCCCTATCAGAAACTATGTCCTCAGGCACCCTGTAGTGCCAGAAGACGTGAGTAAACAGGGCCTCCGCAGTCTGTAGGGCCGTAGGGAGACCGGGCAAAGGGAGGCGATGACAGGACTTAGAAAACCGATCCACAACGACCAGGATCGTGGTGTTGCCCTATGATGGAGGCAGATCGGTCAGGAAGTCCACCGACACCTTCCCTCTGGGCAGGTGCCTAGGAGCCTTGCACTGAGGACACATAAACCCTCAAGTCCTTGGCCAAAGTGGACCACCAGTACTTCCCACTAAGACATTGCACCGTCCTACCGATGCCCGGATGACCAGAGGAGGGGGACATGTGAGCCCACCAGATCAGCTTGTCACGAACCTCATGCGGAACGTACACCCGTCCAGCTGGACACTGTGGTGGACTAGGCTCTACACGCGATGCCCGCTCGATGTCCGCGTCCACCTCCCACCTCACCGGTGCCACCAGACAAGAGGCCGGAAGTATGGGAGTAGGATTGATGGACCGCTCCTCCATATCATACAGTCGGGACAGTGCGTCTGCCTTAGTGTTCTGGGAACCTGGTCTATATGATATAGTAAATCTAAATCGAGTGAAAAACATAGCCCACCTTGCCTGGCGAGGGTTCAGTCTCCTCGCCTCCCGGATGTACTCCAGATTACGGTGGTCAGTCCAGATGAGCAAAGGGTGTTGAGACCCCTCAAGCCAATGTCTCCACACCTTCAGAGCTTTGACAACAGCCAACAACTCCCGATCCCCCATGTCATAGTTTCACTCCGCCGGGCTGAGCTTCCTCGAAAAGAAAGCACAGGGGCGGAGCTTCGGTGGCGTACCCGAGCACTGTGAGAGCACGGCTCCAATCCCAGCCTCGGACGTGTCCACCTCCACGATGAATGCCAAAAAGGGATCCGGATGAGCCAGCACGGGAGCCGAGGTAAACAGAGCCTTCAGGCGACCAAAAGCTCTGTCCGCCTCAGCCGACCAATGCGGACGCACCGGTCCCCCCTTCTGCAGTGACGTAATGGGAGCAGCCACCTGCCCAAAACCCCAGATAAACCTCCGGTAGTAGTTGGCAAACCCTAAAAACCGCTGCACCTCCTTTACCGTGATTTGTGTCAGCCAATTACGCATGGCTGCAATGCGGTCACACTCCATCACCAACCCTGATGTGGAAATGCGATACCCTAGGAAGGAGACAGCCTGTTTGAAGAACAAGCATTTCTTAGCCTTGACGTACAGATCATCCTCCACCAGTCGCCCGTGATGGAATTTAGACCTCTATAGTCAATGCACGGACGCAGACCTCCCTCCTTCTTCTTCACAAAAAAGAAACTCGAGCAGGCAGGTGATGTGGAGGGCCAAATGTATCCCTGCCCCAGAGATTCAGAGACATATGTCTCCATAGCCACCATCTCCTCCTGTGACAGGGGATACACGTGACTCCTGGGAAGTGCAGCGTCTACCAGGAGATTTATTGCACAATCCCCTCGTCGATGAGGCGGTAATTGGGTCACCTTCTTTTTACAGAAGGCGATAGCCAAATTGGCATATTCTGAGGGAATGCGCACGGTGGAGATTTGGTCTGGACTCTCCACCGTCGTTGCACCGATGGAAACCCCTACACACCTGCCTGAGCACTCCTCTGACCACCCCTTTAGAGCCCTCTGTTGCCACTAAATCTTAGGGTTGTGACAAGCCAACCAGGGGATCCCCAGCACCACCGGAAACGCAGGTGAATCAATGAGGAGGAGACTAATTCTCTCCTCATGACCCTCCAACGTAACCATGCCCAGTGGAGCCGTGGCCTCCCTGACTAGCCCTGACCCTAATGGTCGGCTATCTAAGGCGTGCACTGGGAAGGGTTTATCAATCTGAACAAGGGGGATCCCTAAACTATGCGCAAAACCGCGGTCAATAAAATTCCCTGCTGCGCCTGAATCTACTAGCGCCTTATGCCGGGAATGAGGGGAAATCAACACATACATGTGACCAACAGGGGACTCTGGGTGAGCCTGGTGCCAACTCACCTGGGGTGTTCGAGCAGTGCTCGGCCTGTCCTCTCGACTCCCAGAAGAGCCCCTCCAGCACCGGTCAGCAGTGTGCCCTCTACAACCACAGCTGGTACAGGAAAGGGCTCCTCCTCCGGTCACCCTCGCTGCAGCACCTCCTAGCTCCATGGGCGTTGGAGCGGAGGGGCTGGGGGATGAAACTGACAGGGCCCAATCCGGACGTCCGCGGGTCGCCAGAAAGTTGTCCAGCCGAATGGACATGTCTACCAGCTGTTCCAAGGTGAGGGTGGTGTCTCGACAAGCTAGCTCCCTACGGACGTCCTTGCGCAAACTGCACCTATAGTGATCGATCAGGGCCCTGTCGTTCCATCCTGTGCCGGCGGCCAAGGTCCGGAACTCTAGGGCGAAGTCCTGTGCGCTCCTCGTCTCCTGCCTTAGATGGAACAGACGTTCACCCGCTGCTCGGCCCTCAGGTGGGTGGTCGAACACGGCCATGAAGCGGCGGGTGAACTCTGGGTAGTGGTCCCTCGCCGAGTCTGGATCGTTCCACACCGCGTTGGCCCACTCCAGGGCTTTGCCTGAGAGGCAGGAGACAAGGGCGTTCACGCTCACACTTCCCAAAGGAGCCGGGAGAACGGTTGCCAAGTATAGCTCCATCTGGAGTAAGAACCCCTGGCACCTGGCCGCCGTCCCATCGTACTCCCTCGGGATGGAAAGCCGAATTTCACTGGGACCAGGTGACGAAGGAGAGGGTTGTGGGACTAGTTGGAGTGTGGCTGGTGGAGGTGTAGGAAGTCGACCTCTCTCCCATCTTTCCATCGTCGCCATCACCTGATCCACTGCGGTCCCCAGACGGTGTAATACTGCCGTGTGGTGTTGAACGCACTCCTCCATAGACGTCGGGAGTGCGTCAACTCCTGTTGACTCCATCAAGACCAGTTGCGGGATTCTGTGACCCTGTCAGGTACAATACCAAAATAAACGCCCTAGACAACAGAGGAACCAGTACTCACGGAAGGAGGAAAAAAGTAGGCCTGTGACGCCGACCGCTGAGCGCCGCCCGAACAGGGAGAGGAACGACTTTCGGTGGAAGTCGTGACAGCCAGATGATTCTGCATCCTTGTTGCATTCTTCACATATGATTTGGCACAGTATTTGCAAATGTACATAGCTTTTCCTTCTACATTAGCTGCAGTGAAATGTCTCCACACATCAGATAGTGCCCGTGGCATTTTCCTGTAAAGATTAGAATTCTTTGGGGAAAAAAACCCAAATACAATTCCATGTACAGATAAATAGTTATGCAGTTAGATTAAACAACTCCTTTTTAAGATAAACGTTTTAAAATGAAATTAACACTCCTCAGTTAGCAGGCTCAAGCAAGCTAAAACCTACATGGTAGCAAAAACGAACTAGCAGAAATTGTTAACAAGTTAGAAATGATTTAAACATACTTTGCTGTAGGCTACTATTTACTAGCTAACTTTTTTGATGATTTTAAACAAAATTCCCAAAATTCGGAAATTTACCAGAAAGTTTCTGACCCTTTGCAACCCTAGTACTCAGTGGTGTGTTGTGTTGGATTTGCCCCAAACATAACACTTTGTATTCAGGACATGAAGTTCATTTCTTTGCCACATTTGTTACAGTTTTACTTTAGTGCCTTATTGCAAACCAGATGCATGTTTTGGAATATTTGTATTCTGTATAGGCTTCCTTATTTCCATTCTGTCAATTGGGTTAGTATTGTGGAGTAACTACAATGTTGTTGATCCATCCTTAGTTTTCTCTTATCACAGCCATTAAACTTGAACTGTTTTAATGCCACCATTGGCCTCTTGGTGAAATCCCTGAGCGGTTTCCTTCATCTCCGTCAACCGAGTTAGGAAGGACACCTGTATTTTGTAGTGACTAGGTGTATTGTACACCATCCAAAGTGTAGTTAATAACTTCACCAGGCTAAAAGGGATATTCAATGTCTGCTTCTTTTTTTTACCCATCTACTAATAGGTGCCCATCTTTGCAAAGCATTGGAAAACATCCCTAGTCTGATTCTGTGTTTGAAATTCATTGCTCGACTGAGGGACGTTATAGATAATTGTATGCATGGGGTACAGAGATGAGGTAGTCATAAAACATTTTTTAAACACTATTATTGCACACAGAGTGAGTCCATACAACTTATTATGTGGCTTGTTAAGCAATGTTTTACTCCTGAACTTATTTAGGCTTGCTATAACAAAGGGGTTGAGTACAGTACTCATTGACTCAAGACATTTCAGCTTTTCATTTTAAATTAGTTTGTAAACATTTCTAAAAAGATAATTCCACTTTGACAGTATGGTGTATTGTGTGTTAAGCCAGTGACACAAAATCTTAGTGTAATCAGGCTGTATCACACAACACAATTTGAAAAAAGTCAAGGGATGTGAATACTCTCTGAAGGCCCTATAAATGTGTTTATTTGCTGTTTACACATTAGGGAAAGATCAGATAGGTATCAGATATGCAAATAATTGGCAGCATATCTGAATTGGGCAGTCTGTGTAAACACAGCCTATGACAAGGAGATCTCCTTTTTGCATCTAAAATCAAATTGACTCCAGAGTATACAGTGCATCAGTAGAATGTGAAGACACACACCTGTTCTGGCCTATCATCTAGACTCCAAAAGGCACATCATCACTATATTCTCATTTGAACGACGTCGTCTGTGTACTTGTCACTACCTCGTCATAATCACAATGTTGACAATACGCCAGGGTCAGACCTTGGAGCTGGAATTACATAAGTGCTTTTGACACAACATCAAACTCTGGGCATGGTGACCCACAATTCTAGCTCTGTTAGTTTGAGTATGGTGTTGTTAAACACAGAGTTCTGGGTTTGAGACGTGCATGGGCCACATAAATAAAGGTGAAATAAAAATAAAAATAAATAAATAAAATACAGCCGCTGACTATAGTGTGTTCACCGTAAGTCACTTTGGATCAAAACGTCTACTACGCTCATTAAGTGACCATATCATCTGTGATCGGAAACTACTCAATGGCACTATTGGGGCCTCCATAGGTCTGCAATCTGTCACTTTCCACTGAATAAGATTCTAATTTCCAGGGACAAGTCTTAGCGCTGTATTCCTGGTGTTTCTCTCTGGTGTTAGTCTGCTCTCCCCTCAGTAGAGGGAGGATGTCTGTGTTGGATCTGGAGGAATATGAAAGTGTTTCTCTCTGGTGTTAGTCTGCTCTCCCCTCAGTAGAGGGAGGATGTCTGTGTTGGATCTGGAGGAATATGAAAGTGTTTCTCTCTGGTGTTAGTCTGCTCTCCCCTCAGTAGAGGGAGGATGTCTGTGTTGGATCTGGAGGAATATGAAAGTGTTTCTCTCTGGTGTTAGTCTCCTCTCCCCTCAGTAGAGGGAGGATGTCTGTGTTGGATCTGGAGGAATATGAAAGTGTTTCTCTCTGGTGTTAGTCTCCTCTCTCCTCAGTAGAGGGAGGATGTCTGTGTTGGATCTGGAGGAATATGAAAGTGTTTCTCTCTGGTGTTAGTCTCCTCTCCCCTCAGTAGAGGGAGGATGTCTGTGTTGGATCTGGAGGAATATGAAAGTGTTTCTCTCTGGTGTTAGTCTCCTCTCCCCTCAGTAGAGGGAGGATGTCTGTGTTGGATCTGGAGGAATATCAAAGTGTTTCTCTCTGGTGTTAGTCTCCTCTCTCCTCAGTAGAGGGAGGATGTCTGTGTTGGATCTGGAGGAATATGAAAGGCAGAGCAGCAGGAGGTGACACTTCCTATCCTCCCTCTACACACGCGCGCACGCATACACACACACACACACACACCGTGCAGTACAGCTTCACACACGCATGCAGGGACGCACGCACATTCGTACACACACTGTGTTGTACAGTGGTGGTTATTCAATCTGCATGCGTCTTCTGCTTCCTCACTGTACGTCCACATGGATGTGTCTGTCTCTCACTGCTGTTCCCCTCATCCAAACCTCCAACACAGCCATAGGTGCTATCTAAGCTTCCACTTCCTCTGATTTAGTATTTAAAAACAATACTCAGAGCTTCCTATAACTGTATCATATAATACGTACCATGACTCACTTGTTGTCATATGATGCTTTATAGTGAATTCATAGGTTGGCATTATGCCGAAGGTCAGAACCAAAACTTTTGGTGAGGCTGCCGTCAGCCACTATGGTCCTGGACTTTGGTCCTGGCCCTCAGAAAACGTTGACATTTTTTTTTAAACATCTTAAGACACCTTTATTGGCTTTTTTCACTTAGCGTGCTTTTAGTTGTCTTAGCCATTTCATCTACTTTTTTTTATTGTATCTCTTTCAATATATTTAATTTATTGTATCCCCGCATATCCCGCTGCATTAGTCTCTCATATCATATTTTATTTGACCATTGTTTAATTGTTTTATTTATCTCTGAATTTTTGTCCATGTCTAATCATAGACATGTTTTTTGTATTTTATCTTTCTCACCTTTTATTATTTTATTTGTTAAGCAGCTTGAAATACATTTGTTGTAAGAAATGTGCTATATAAAGAAAGTTTGTTTGATTGATTGATACAGTACTGCACATAGACTGTAGACTGATTCCATCATCCCACTTCCGACTGTTCCCTCTACGGCACACATTGCAGGGAAAATACTCCCTCCAAACACAGACAAACACATGTACACACACCCCAGCATGGCACCCCTGCCGCTTCCACACCTCTCTGCTCCCTGGCACCCTGTACCCACAGTTTAGGGGCACATGGCCAGAACTCAACCCAGGCAAAACAATGTACACACTGTTGCTGAAGACACCCTAACAGCTCATGTAAATAATTCACACATAATTTAAAATGGGAAAATCAAACAGAATATCACACATCAAAGGCTTCTTGAGTTCTAGAAGGATTTTTTTTGTGCCGGGGGGGGGGGGGGGGGGGTGGGGGTTGGTGTCTGTTGCGCTGATATTTTGCGTGTAAAAATGTGAGCACATTTATTTATCATTAGGTGAGCTTCCAATCCCCCAGCTGGCAGGAGTCCAGCTGTTAAGGGCTTCATCTGGAGCCAGTCAGTTTACATAAGAATCCAAAGCCATTTTAGTCTGGAGAAAGAAGCAATCACCAGGGAGAAGGGCAGAGTGTTCAATGCTCATCCATTTAAAAGGGAAACAAGTTTTAAAGCCCGCTGCTTTCTGCATGGTTAGCTCCTCAACATCGCTGTAATAGAAGAGAGGCCACTCTGTCAGCCAGAGAGCTGCGGCGGCTTGGCGAGCGGCGAGGGGAGAGCATGTGGTCGAGGAAGTACCCGACACTCTTCAAAACAAACAGTCTTTACGTTCAGCTGAGCAAACACAGGGCCGCCATAACGCACATCAAGATTGGGAGGGGTTGGATTGGGGGATAGGGGGGTAAACCCACATTTAAGTCCATTTTCAATTTCATGCCTAGAGAGACATGTATGGAAGCGCCCCTCTCCATGTTTCATCCATACAGCTCTCATCCTCTCGCAATAACACACACCTCAGATTTCACACACCACGCACACACACACGCATGCACACACACACTGTTTTGTGTGTTAGCTGGATGCACTAAGATAGCATTGATTTCAAACCGTTTGGATCCCAAAACTATCAGAAGTATACTGTATGTATTTAAGCCATAGAAACAGATGCCTTTGTATCGTACACAGTTCCACAACAGTCCCCCCACAGGCCAGACTGGTATCTGCCTCCCTCTTGAGTAAAGCTTGCTGTTGTGCTATTGTGCTTGTGCCCACATTTGAGAAAGGTCAGGAGGAATCCAATAATGGTGTTAGGAGAGCTCTTCAGAAGTGAGGTGAGAGACGGCCAGTGTTTGCAGACAGACAGATGTACACAGATTGTTTACACCCTCTAACTTGGTTTGTCTGGGTCACCGAGTCCAACACAGCAACAGTAACCAGGGTATTGGAAGATCACACAGAGAGCCTTTAAAAATAACTACATTGATTGACCAAATCGATTCTCCTTCTCTTTAGATGTCTTTGAGATCCTAATGTATCATATTGGATTGTATAAAACTGATTTAAAATATTAAGACCGTAAAAAAAATGGGTTGTCTTTTTCATGTTAGTGAAAAACTGGTTCGAGAACAGACACATTGAAGTCACCTAAGGTCTGTTATTGCTTAAATGGATTTGTACACAAAAACATGAAAACACAGACACCGACACACGCACGCAGACATCGCACACACACACACACACACACACACACACACACACACACACACACACACACACACACACACACACACACACACACACACACACACACACACACACACACACACACACACACAAGGATGACTTCAGTAGGACCATAAGCAGCAGAGACATCAGTTCTCTATAACCTGCCAGGACCAATCCCCCCACCCTGGTTTCAAAAGTAAATGAAGAGTCTTAATAAAGGCCATCATAACATGGGTCTTTTTAAGTGAGACAGCCTCCCCACTTAACCAGGCAACCCCCTGATGGGCAAACACCTCTTTTCACCAATCTAATTTCCACCAATCGATACATGTAGCTTTCTGAATACAGCCATGCACCTCTTTGCCACCCCTCTCTCTTCCTTACAAAGATCAGACACTTATTTACGTTCCTCTAATTAGATGCTGTTTTTATTTACCCAACAATGTACCAGAGGAATCCCCAATTCTACTGCCCAGTCAATGAACTCCACAGTTGACATTTTCATGGCATTTTCATCCTGCTGTGATCAATACAGTCATTGAGACAATTACTCCTGGGCCATGAACAGTAGAGGCACATAATCACATGATACAATGCAGCCAGACACACTGCTTCAATACTAAACCACTGATTTATCAGCTAAGGACTCTGGTTGCTGAAAAGTGTATTTTGTTTCCATTGTTTAAAAATATATCAGCAGTATATTGATATAAGGTAAAGAATTGAATTCATTTAATTGAAAGCAGTAAAAAAAATAATCTGAACAATATGCATTTATTGTCTCTAACCATAATCGGTCTTCGATGAACTTAAAATCGTAGTGTAATAATTATATTTAAATACCATGACTGATTTTGTTTGCATGTTACAATAAAGTTATGTTTGTTCCGTGCCTCAAAAGACCAGATGGTGGAGCCAAAAACTCAGCAGAGAACAACAAGAAGTGATTTCAGTAATGCACAAAGTCCTCAAATCCTCTGGCCTCTTGGATACCTTGGTGTGTGTGTGTGTGTGTGTGTGTGTGTGTGTGCATGTATGTGTGGTGCATGCATGTGTGTATGTGTGCCTGTGAATGTGTGTCCGAGCCTGTGTGTGTCTGTGCGCGTGCAGTCGTGCTTGTGTGTGTGTGTGTGTGTGTGTGTGTGTGTGTGTGTGTGTGTGTGTGTGTGTGTGTGTGTGTGTGTGTGTGTGTGTGTGTGTGTGTGTTTACTCCAGACTGTAAAAGTTGTTCTCAGTTGAGAAAAAGAGAACAGGGTTCATTTTCAAGATTTGTGGCCTGGTAGCAGGGTATGGATGAATAATGACTGAATTCAACTGTGCTGGAACAGAAACACATTCCATACACTCTGCAAACACTAACTGCCAGAGAAAAACAACAACTACATCAGAACATTTACAAGTAAGAAAGCTCAGAGATGGAATATCTGGGCGACGAGCACCTCACACTCCTTCGAGTGAGATGAAACGTTGTTCCAGGATACTGCTAAATGCTTCACAAACTATATCTATGCTTTAAATGTGCTTCAACAACAACATCAATGGGAAGTGAGTGAATTTGAATGGGAAGCTTTTTGGGGGAACCAAGGCCTTATTTGCGCTGTCAGAGGAGGATAAACCGTACAGGCAAGGCCACATTTTCTTTATCTGCTTAAAGGAGAATATAATGCTTCAATGACAACACACATTTCCTCCATCAATATATGTAGAAAAGATCATCTGATGTACAACAACACCACCTTCTGTGGTTCTTTATTTCACTTTTAAATCACAGTTAAATAACAGGTTTAAAATACTTTCAATGTTGAGTTTTTTCAAAGTGCAGGAAATTACAACAGAAAATAGCAGTTTAATTCTCCTGACAAAGACAAGGCCATGTTTGAGTCATGATCGCCTTCCCAGTTTCATGTGGATCTGACCTGTACCAGTTTTATGGGGATCTGACCTGTACCTGTTTCATGGGGGTCTGACCTGTACCAGTTTCATGGGGATCTGACCTGTACCAGTTTCATGGGGATCTGACCTGTACCAGTTTCATGGGGATCTGACCTGTATCAGTTTCATGGGGACCTGACCTGTATCAGTTTCATGGGGATCTGACCTGTATCAGTTTCATGGGGACCTGACCTATATCAGTTTCATGGGGACCTGACCTGTATCAGTTTCACAGGGACCTGACCTGTATCAGTTTCATGGGGACCTGACCTGTATCAGTTTCATGGGGACCTGACCTGTATCAGTTTCATGGGGACCTGACCTGTATCAGTTTCATGGGGATCTGACCTGTATCAGTTTCATGGGGACCTGACCTGTATCAGTTTCATGGGGACCTGACCTGTATCAGTTTCATGGGGACCTGACCTGTACCAGTTTCATGGGGACCTGACCTGTATCAGTTTCACAGGGACCTGACCTGTATCAGTTTCACGGGGACCTGACCTGTATCAGTTTCATGGGGACCTGACCTGTATCAGTTTCACAGGGACCTGACCTGTATCAGTTTCACGGGGACCTGACCTGTATCAGTTTCATGGGGACCTGACCTGTATCAGTTTCACGGGGACCTGACCTGTATCAGTTTCATGGGGACCTGACCTGTATCAGTTTCACAGGGACCTGACCTGTATTAGTTTCATGGGGACCTGACCTGTATCAGTTTCATGGGGACCTGACCTGTATCAGTTTCACAGGGACCTGACCTGTATCAGTTTCATGGGGACCTGACCTGTATCAGTTTCATAGGGACCTGACCTGTATCAGTTTCATGAGGACCTGACCTGTATCAGTTTCATGGGGATCTGACCTGTATCAGTTTCATGGGGATCTGACCTGTATCAGTTTCATGGGGACCTGACCTGTATCAGTTTCATGGGGACCTGACCTGTATCAGTTTCATGGGGACCTGAC
Organism: Salmo salar; assembly: GCF_965601325.2. NCBI lineage: Eukaryota > Metazoa > Chordata > Actinopteri > Salmoniformes > Salmonidae > Salmo > Salmo salar. The sequence goes on along the minus strand of NC_138316.1, from coordinate 26,339,040 downwards.
CTGTATCAGTTTCATGGGGATCTGACCTGTATCAGCACACCTTTTTGCCCTAACATTACTTTTTACAATGCTAGAAACTTTTATAGTTCTGAAATGTATCAACTCTCTCTCTCTCCATGCCCCCTAACCCCATACAGTAAGCCACCCGTCATGTGGATATCAATCACCATTCAGTGTGTATTAAAATTCACACCACATATACTGTAGATCCAGGAGGATGTCCACCAGGGCATGCACTGGGAGGATTGCAAGCAATCCACTCTGTGAAGAGACTAACATGTTGGAGAGCACATCTGTGGAATCATTCACCCTTAGCCATTCAGATTGCTATGGCTATCACCAACGCTAATGGCTGTACCTGGTGGCCCTTCCTTCATGGGACCTACGTTTTGTGTAGTTAGATTTGGCAGCAATTAATTCCAGGAAGCATCAGTAGCTGACTTCTCTATTTTATCAGCCCCTGGTTAGAAGCTGGCCAGAAAATAATTCTGCAGCAATTACCATATGTTGTGATTGTGGTTTTGGACCAGCACCGTGACATCTGTGTTATATTGGCATCTGGGGCACACTGAAGCAACTTCCACAGGCTACATTCCTTCTCTGCATCTACTGAACAGGTGCTCTCTTCAACACGGCTCTCCTACAGAGGATTCAGGGCTAACCAAAGCACTGACTCTCTGCCTACCCTGTTAAAGGTTTTATTTACACTGACAGCATGTTTGTAAAATAGTAATTACAGAAAAACAGACTTTAAGAGGATTGCACAAAGTAAGAGCACTGTAATTCCATTACACTCCGATCGCTTGTTAGTTAGTTCTCTCATTGCACACAAAAGTCAATCGGAATAATTAATTTGACTAAAACAACAAAAAATAGTTAAGACATTTTTTTCAATGACAGAATCAATGGTTTTGTTATTATCAACAGAGTTGGTCTTTATCCTGCTTTTTTCTGGGGCCTGTTTAAAATGTGTGGAGGACTTAGAGGGATAACAGGACTTAGAGAGTTGTCCCTAGGCCATGCATGCCTCAGCCTAGACAAAGCCCCAACTAGAGGCCGGCTCTCAGCATCTTTACACACTGTACTGAAGACACCCCGTTAGACTACACACACACACACACACACACACACACACACACACATACACACAGAAATACAGACAATCCGCTCCTCAGGACCAGACAGCCTGTTCTCTCATTACCTTTGAAAGAACTAAACCCACACAAAAACACACACATACACACACATTTCATGCACACAATAAACGATGAGGCGTTTGGAATATCTACAGGGAATTCTCTGACACAAATAATCAATTATTTCTTTCAACTTGTTCCATTCATCATCATTTGTCTGAGATGACAGTCTGGAGCAGGTGTTAACCTGGCTCAGTGGTGAGAGGAGAGGATAGCAGGCCGCTGGGGTCTCAGACAGACAGAGCCTGCATCTAAAATGCCACCCTATTCCCTATTTAGTGCACTAATTTTAACCAGGGTCCATAGGGCTCTGGTCAAAAGTAGAGCACTATATAGAGAATAGGATGCCATTTGAGATGCTGCCAGAGACTCTGTGTGCCGTGTGTCCCTGTGTTAAATGATGTTTCCCCCAGGAAGGGACTGGGAGGGAGCAGCAGGGCTGTCCTGGCCTGTCATACAGCCTCTCACTCCTACAATAAACCAGACCATCATCACAGCAGAATGCCAACTGTCACAGAGCCCTGCTATCTGTTCCAGAATGGTTCTATGTTTTCCATGTTCTGGTCGGAAGTGTTATGCATGTTTGATATGTTTCACCTCGTCACAGGAAGAGGGGCCTTCCTGTCCCTGCCACTCTGCTGTCCTCCTCCTGCTACAGAGAATAGAACACATACGTGATCAACTTTGTAAGTTATAGGAGCTTGACCAGACGTTATTTATATTTCTGCATCATAGAATTATTGGCCATGACATGAACACATGAGGGGCTTTTAAGTCAGTTGTGGCAGCAATGTCAACTCACTAATTTATCAGGCCTGTAGGAATTCATATATTAATCCATTAAATTCATTAAGCATTAGGCTCCATAAAGCAGTCAAGTGATCCAATTACATTGCTTATGTGAAAGTGTGACACAATAGAATTATAGGGATAGCTGTATCTAATACATAAATATATAGACGTAAGGATATCTAGGTAAAGTGTGTCAGCTATACCAGAGGATCACAACTTTGATAGGAGAACAATCCTGTGTAATATATGACACAGAGACATACACACAGTGCTGAAATGGTGGATAAAGTGAAAGCAATGAAACGAGAGAACGATTAGCTTAGTCAGTTGGACAGGAGGTTGAAAAATATCTACTAATAATCGTGCAATACTGAGTCAGTTAGGAACTGCAGAATAAAATAGGATTCTCCAAGGAAAAAATAAAAACGAGGAGAAAAAAATCAATCTAGAATCTGTTCCAAAATGACAATCTGTTTTCATGATGTGCATAATTAGATGACCAACACATTCTAACATCAGTGGAACAGGGCCTGGGTCCTCGGGAAGAGGAAACGGCAAGAATTTAACACTTTGACCACAGCATAATGTTTAAATAAACGGGAAGAATAAGTACATTTAAAAAGAGCTATTTAAGGTCTTTAAAAAAGGATGGGATAAACACTGTCTTATAAGCAGAACGATAATCAGAATTAGATTTTACACAGCTGTAAATCATAATGCGAACATCAGAGGAAACGTCACAGGGCTTGGAAGGGAATGATCTCAAATGCTAGTTGAGGAAGAATAAAACTTTCATGGTTTGTAAAATAAATGAATTATCTTCTGAATTACAGGCCTCATTATAGAAGGATCCTGCCACCATTATCATCATTAAAAACAGATGGGATACTTATATACTCAGCATGCCCTCATACTATGTAATGCAGATTCATATTCATGACCAGGATGATCTATTCCTATAGATTCATTAAGTGTTCAGGGATATTTGAATTTATCACAAATGTATCAAGTGGAGATTCACTTTTGGTCATTAAGGGGGAATTAAATCACAGTATTTACAGTCATTTCCCTGACATGAGGAAAAAAGTGAATTTTCATATGGATTATAAAAGCCAGGCAAATTGATGTAATGTAATTGCTATTAAAGGTAAAAGGAAATTCAATATACAGGGAGATTATACTATATATTTTGACTGATTTATATTTTTCTTTTATGTTATTTTATCACTGAAACATAGGGACTGATCCTCAGTTACAGCCAAATTACAGTTCATTCCTACCATGTCAAAGCTGCTCCACAGTGAGTGACAAAGATTAGCATGAAGCCAAATGAACAAGGACAAGCAGGAGAAAGTTCACATTCATATTCAATATTTAAATTCAATGTGTGAGAGTGTGAGCCAAGCGTGAGTGCTCGGTGATCGCAGCGCACTGCTCTGCTGCTTGAAGTACTGTAGATTGCTGGCTTTGACATTTCCCCATTGTGCACAGCGGTGCAGCAGGCAATAATTAAATATCAGGTGCATAAGCTGCTCTTTAATTTGACATGTGTGCTCCAGGCAATAAACACACGTGGTGCAGTGGGGGCAGAGTAATTGCAGAGGAATAAAATATCGTATCAAGAGTGAGCGGATCATTGTATCAGGTACCTGATGACAGCTCGTTTGATCATTACGCCAGGGCTAAAGAGGTTGGCTAATTAGTTGCCATTAAAACTCACCCTCTAATCAGGGGTCGCTCTTGCATAAAAAATGTCCTTATCTCCAGATGAGTGAACAATGCCCTTAACCCTTTCATGCCTAGGCAAGCTCCCCTTCCTGCAGCTATTTGCAATAGAAATTCGGCACTAGGATGTAGTGGAAAAAATGTGTGTGTGGGGGGGGGGGGGGGGGGGGGGGGTGTCCTCCTGTATTGTGATTTTACTGTCTGTAGAAGATAAACGTTAACCCCTTTAGCAGCACTACATAGATACTATACATTCCTCTACTATGGATACTTCGGAGTGGTTTTGGTCTATTCATAGCTCTAGTGATGTGAATTGAGGTGAGATTACAGGTATTGAAAACCCCAAGTACTACTGATGTAGCAACAGATAGTATTATTATTCAATGTTCCATAAAAAAAGAAATGTGGTTCAGGCTAGGAGTTCAAGCAAAGCAAAGGAAGAGTAAGTCAGTGGAGTGAGATTAAAAGAATGCTTATGCCACATGGCACGGATGCATTATGTCAATAGGAGTAAAGAATGAATTCTTCAGAGCTCTCCCTTGTGAGAAGGCCCCTGTCGTCTGAGGAACTAAAGGTTCCTCTTGCTGTGACTTTCAAGGATGGCAGAAAGTGCTCTGGTGAGAGCCCCATGCAATATTAGCTGACAGCCCCATATAAATAATGAGGCACATAATGCCATGTGCGAGCGCTAGTGTCTCCACAAGGGCTTTCAATAGGTGCACCCTTGCCGCTACATTTCCATTTTGTTCAACAAAGAGCCAGTCTTCACAGACGACTTCTGTCTGAAAGCTTTGCCTGATCATTCTTTTATGTGCCACTTCCCAGAATGCACAATATTCACAGGACCTCATGATAATAGGCTCGTCGGGACACTGGGAGGGAAGAGAAAGAGGCGTCTTGTCGGAGTGCATACATCCAGACCTGGCCCCGGGGAGAGGGCCACGCCGTGCGACACTCCAGTCACAGGAAGCCAGGGGACTGCCGTGCAGCGTGCCTGACTCCTCTTCCCCTCATCGCGGTGGCTAATGGCTGCCATCTTTGAGAGAAGGGGCTGTGCTGGTGCCTCAGCCTGGGCTGATGTAAGAAGAGATCCATTAGAGGTCGCAAGCACACACAGGCTGGGCCGGGGTGACGGTTGATTGATAAGACTGTAAGGGAAGTGAGGCGGAAGCAGCTTTTGCCTCTTTCTTTCCTTACTCCCCTCCACAAGGACTGCTTTAACTAGATTGAAATAGAGTGGAAAATTGATGGAGATGTCTTGCATTGTGATTGTACTTCTGGACTGTGTATAGTACTTCTGGGCCGTGAGCAGCTCTGGTAGACGGTAGGCCTCTGTTTTGAAGTGGTCAGAAAATTGACCATATTCTCTTGAGCAACCGAGGACATCTTCGATAGTTCCCATCTGTGTCCAATATTGTGTTATAACTCGGTTGTGACTTGTAAACATGGGCACAGCAGCATCGCTACAGGCACAATCCACTGTTTGCTCTCAAAACACCGTGAATAAATTACACAATGCGGATGGGAGCCTGTCTATTGACATATTTCACTCTTTCTAAACCTGTCTATTCCTAGACATCTCACAGAGAATAATACTCTACTCTATGTTGTACCATTTCTACTGTCATTGAGAAATGCTCTGCTGCCCGAATGATTGCATTTCACTGGCAGTACTGTACACATCTTAATTGGATTAATTCAGAGACAATAATTTACTGGGGAGCCATTCGGAGGCTGAGAGCCCATCCATATGCTACTAATTTCCTGCTTTATTAATTGTGTGTTCTGGCGTTGTGTGGGAGGCTCCACAACTTCCATCTTTCTGACAAATCAGCCAAAATAGCAACGCAAACATTTTCCTTCTTCTTCTTTTCAGCCCAGTTAAAATATCACAGGATTGTATAAATTAAGACTGTCGAAAAATGTCATTAATAATGAAACATGCGTACTATTTCTCAATCCTGTTTTCTCCTTATAAATAAATGATAATTTGTTTCTCTGCATCGTTACACAAAGGCCTGAGACTACTCTCCAACATTCTAATTATTTTGAAATAAATGCAACATGAGTAGATTGAGTGTGTCTTATCTCACACTTTCCCCCCATTGGTTGACATGAAAACAGAGAGGAACTAGAGAGGTAGTATGCTCCAATAGGATGCTGCTGTTGACACTGAAACTGAAAATGTATCAGTTAAGGATCTCAAAGGGTGAGGATCAGCAGAATTAAAGCAAAGTGATTCGTTTGGACATTACAGAACTTTCTTTAAGTATCCTAAAACAGCAAAGCAGACTCTATGGAACATCTCTCTGGGACTCATCAAGCTTAGCTTATTTACTAAGAATAAGCTTTGAGCTTTGAATCAATGCAGAATAAAAGGGAAACAGCGAGGGGTTTATTTTCAGTGCTTGCAACATCTACAACACAAACACTCCACCTATCTAACCACCAAGCTGTCAAAGAGCAGGGCTTGGGCTAATTGAGATTTTTGGTCACTGGCTTACACACAATACCCCATAATGTCAAAGTGGACTTACGTTTTTCAAAATGCTTTACAAATCAATTAAAAATAAAAAGTTGAAATGTCTTGAGTTAATAAGTATTCAACCCATTTTTTATGGCAAGCCTAAATAAGTTCAGGAGTAAAGTAAAGGGGGGTACTAACAGGGACGCAACTTTCACTGGGGACGGGGGGACATGACCCCCCCACATTCTCAAATTGCATTTTTGCCCCCCCCCCCCCCCCCAAAGTGGCATTGGTGTGCTTTAGGACTATGCGGATGCCTCAGAGCGGTTGGGTGGTCTGTTTTGCGGTTTCAGACAGCTGGATTTAAGACCGTGTGGACACCACAGAGCATGCGAACAGAGTCAGCTGTTGTCTGTGTGTGTTGTGCTTTTTCTCAGAGTTGTGAAAGGAAGCAGAACAGAAACTGGCTACTCTTTATTTGACTGATGTCGCTGGCAAGGTAACTGCTGTTTGACTTACCAGAAAAATAAGTATTTATTCCCAGTGCTGAGTTAGTAGTGTAACTGACATGTAACGTTAGCTAATCCATTACATGTTTCATCCCCTCTTGACTGAAGTTCTGTCTGAAATGAATGAACTAGCTAACTAGTAGCTACCACAGCCAGTTCAGCTCTAGCCTCTAGCTATCTGTCAGGTAGCAGTATCTAACAGCAATACATATGAGATGAGTAATGCAAGATATGTAAGCATTATTAAGTGAATGAGATACCGTGGAATAGTATAGAATACAGAATATACATATGATATGAGTAATGCAATATATGTAAATATTATTAAGTGGCTAAGACACCATAGAATAGTATAGAATACACTATATACATATGAGATGAGTAATGCAAAATATGTAAACATTATTAAAGTGACTAGTGTTCCATTCCTTAAAGTGGCCAGTGATTCCTAGTCTATGTCTATAGGCAGCAGCCTCTAATGTGCTAGTGATGGCTGTTTAACAGTCTGATGGCCTTGAGATAGAAGCTGTTTTTCAGTCTCTCGGTCACAGCTTTGATGCACCTGTACTGACCTCGCCTTCTGGATGATAGCAGGGTGAACAGGCAGTGGCTTGGGTGGTTGATGTCCTTGATGATCTTTTTGGCCTTCCTGTGATATCGGGTGCTGTAGGTGTCCTGGAGGGCAGGTAGTTTGCCTCCAGTAATGTGTTGGGCAGACCGCACCACCCTCTGGAGAACCTTGCGGTTGCGGGCGGTGCAGTTGCCGTACCAGGCGGTGATACAGCCCGACAGGATGCTTTCAATTGTGCATCTGTAAAAATGTGTGAGGGTTTTAGGTGACAAACCAAATTTCTTTAGCCTCCTGAGGTTGAAGAGGCTCTGTTGTGCCTTCTTCACCACACTGTCTGTGTGGGTGGTCCATTTCAGTTTTTCAGTGATATGTACGCCAAGGAACTTGACGCTTTCCACCTTCTCCACTGCTGTTCCGTCGATGTAGATAGGGGGGTGAACCCTCTGCTTTTTCCTGAAGTCCACAATCATCTCCTTTGTTTTGTTGACGTTGAGTGAGAGGTTGTTTTCCAGGCACCACACTCCCAGAGCCCTCACCTCCTCCCTGTAGGCTGCCTCATCATTGTTGGTAATCAAGCCTACTACTGTTGTGTCATCTGCAAACTTGATGATTGAGTTGGAGGCATGCTTGGCCACGCAGTCATGGGTGAACAGGGAGTACAGGAGGGGGCTGAACACGCACCCTTGTGGGGAATAAATATTGAGGATCAGCGAAGTGGAGGTGATGTTTCCTACCGTCACCACCTGGGGGCGGCCCATCAAGAAGTCCAGGATCCAATTGCATAGGGCGGGGTTCAGACCCAGGGCCTCGAGCTTAATGATGTGCTTGGAGGGTACTATGGTATTGAATGTTGATCTATAGTCAATAAACAGCATTCTTACATAGGTATTCCTCTTGTCCAGATGAGATAGGGCAGTGTGCGGAGTGATGGCGATTGCATCGTCTGTGGATCTATTGGGACGGTAAGCAAATTGAAGCGGGTCTAGTGTGGCAGGTAAGGTAGAGGTGATATGATCCTTGACAAGTCTCTCAAAGCACTTCATGATGACAGAGGTGAGTGCTATGCAGCGATAGTCATTAAGTTCAGTTACCTTTGCTTTCTTGGGTACAGGAACAATGGTGGCCATATTAGGCCTATGATATGAATTATAGCGCCCTCCTTAATTTTGGGACAGTGAAGAATTTTTTCTTCTTTTGGCTCTATACACCAAAAGTTTGGATTTGAAAAAAGTGCAGACTGTCAGCTGTTATTTGAGGGTATTTTCATCCATATCAGGTGAACCGTTTAGTACAGCACTTTTTGTACATGGTCCTCCCATTTTACGGGAGCAAAAGTATTGGGACAAATTCATTTGTATGTGTATTAAAGTAGTTAAAATGTAAGTATTTGGTCCCACATTCATAGTACACAATGACTAAATCAAGTTTGTTACATATTTGCTGTTTGTTTTGGTTGTGATTCAGATTATTTTGTGCTAATGGTAAATAATGTATTGTGTCATTTTTGAGTCACTTTTATTGTAAATAAGAATAGAATATGGTTCTAAATGTTTCTATATTAATGTGGATGCTACTATGATTACAAATAATCCTGAATGAATCGTGAATAATATCTTGGCGGTATGATATTTGCGCGTCTAACTTTCTCACTCATCGTTATTCACGATTCATTCAGGATTATCCATAATCATGGTAGCATCCACATTCATGTAAAATGTTGGTCCCATGTTTCATGAACTTAAATAAAAGATCCCAGAAATGTTCCATACGCACAAAAAAATAGTATTTCTCTCAAATTTCTGTTAGTGAGCATTTCTCCTTCATGAAGATAATCCATCCACCTGACAGGTGTGACATATCAAGAAGCTGCATGACCAGTACACAGGTGCACCTTGTGCTGGGGACAATAAAAGGCCACTCTGAAATGTGCAGTTTTGTCACACAACACAATGCCACAGATGTCTCAAGTTGTGAGGGAGCGTGCAGTTGGCATTCTGACTGCAGGAATGTCCACCAGAGCTGTTGCCAGAGCATTTAATGTCAATTTATCTACCATAAGCTGTCTCCAACATCGTTTTTGAGAATTTGGCTGTATGTCCAACCAGCCTCACAACCACACACCACGTGTATGGCGTCGTGTGGATGAGCGGTTTGCTGATGTCAACGCTGTGAATAGAGCACCCCATGGTGGCGGTGGGGTTATGGTATGGGCAGGCATAAACTACGGACAACGAACACAATTGCATTGTATGTGGACACTTGATCGTTGAACATCTCATTCCAAAATCATGGGCATTCATATGGAGTTGGTCCCCCCTTTGCTGCTATAACAGCCTCCATTCTTCTGGAAAGGCTTTTCACTTGATGTTGGAACATTGATGTGGAGACTTCCTTCCATTCAGCCACAAGAACATTAGTGAGGTCAGGCACTGATGTTGGCCGATTAGGCCTGGCTCACAGTCGGCATTCCAATTCAATCCCAAAGGTGTTCGATGGGGTTGGGGTCAAATCAAATCAAATTGTATTTGTCACATGCGCTGAACTTAACAGGTGACAGGTGACCTGACAGTGAAATGCTTACTTACAAGCCCTTAACCAACAATGCGGTTTTAAGAAAAATACCTTAAAAAAAAGAAATATAAGTAACAAATAATTAAAGAGCAGCAGTAAAATAACAATAGCGATGGCTATACACAGGGGATACCAGTACAGAGTCAGTGTGCGGGCCACCGGTTAGTAAAGGTAATTGAGGTAATATGTACATGTAGGTACATTAGAGTTATTAAAGTGACTATGCATAGATAATAACAGAGAGTAGCAGCAGCGTAAAAGAGGGGAGGGGAGCAATGCAAATAGTCTGGCTAGCCATTTGATTAGATGTTCAGGAAGCTGTTTAGAAGCCTCTTGTACCTAGACTTGGCACTCCGGTACCGCTTCCAGTGCAGTAGCAGAGAGAACAGTCTATGACTAGGGTGGCTGGAGTCTTTGACAATTTTTAGGGCCTTCTTCTGACACCGCCTGGTATAGAGGTCCTGAATGGCAGGAAACTTGGCCCCAGTGATGTACTGGGCGTTATGCACTGCCCTCTATAGTGCCTTGCGGTCGGAGGCCAAGCAGTTGCCATACCAGGCAGTGATGCAACCCGTCAGGATGCTCTCAATGGTGCAGTTGTAGAACCTTTTGAGGATCTGAGGACTCATTCCAAGTCTCCTGAGCGGGGATAGGTTTTGTCGTGCCCTCTTCACGACTGTCTTGGTGTGCTTGGACCATGTTAGTTTGTTGGTGATGTGGACACCAAGGAACTACAACTGCACCATTGAGAGCATCCTGACGGGTTGCATCACTGCCTGGTATGGCAACTGCTTGGCCTCCGACCGCAAGGCACTACAGAGGGCAGTGCATACCGCCCAGTACATCACTGGGGCCAAGCTTCCTGCCATCTCAACCTGCTCCACTACAGCCCCGTTGATGAGAATGGGGGCATGCTCGGTCCTCCTTTCCTGTAGTCAATCACAATCATCTCCTTTGCCTTGATCATGTTGAGGGAGAGGTTGTTGTCCTAGCACCACACGGCCAGGTCTCTGACCTCCTCCCTATAAGCTGTCTCGTCATTGTTGGTGATCAGGCCTACCACTGTTGTGTCATCTGCAAACTTAATGATGGTGTTGGAGTCGTACCTGGCTGTGCAGTCATGAGTGAACAAGGAGTACTGGAGGGGACTGAGCACGCACCCATGAGGGGCCCCCGTGTTGAGGATCAGCATTGTGGATGTGTTGTTACCTACCCACGATCCAGTTGCAGAGGGAGATGTTTAGTCCCAGGGTCCTTAGCTTAGTGATGAGCTTGGAGGGCACTATGACGTTGAACGCTGAGCTGTAGTCAATGAATAGCATTCTCACATAGGTCTTCCTTTTGTCCAGGTGTGAAAGGGCAGTGTGGAGTGCAATAGAGATTGCATCATCTGTAAATCTGTTGAGGCGGTATGAAAATTGAAGTGGGTCAAGGGTTTCTGGGATAATGAAGGTTACCTTAGTGTTCTCGGGCACAGGGATTATGGTGGTCTGCTTTGAACATGTTGGTATTACAGACTCAGACAGGGAGAGGTTGAAGATGTCAGTGAAGACACTTGCCAGTTGGTCAGCGCATGCTCGGAGTACACATCCTGGTAATCCGTCTGGCCCTGCGACCTTGTGAATGTTGACCTGTTTAAAGGTCTTACTCACATCGGCTGCGGAGAGCATGATCACACAGTTGTCCGGAAGAGCTGATGCTCTCATGCATGTTTCAGTGTTACTTGCCTCGAAGCGAGCTTAGAAGTAATTTAGCTTGTCAGGTAGGCACGTGCCACTGGGCAGCTCTCAGCTGTGTATCCCTTTGTAGTCTGTAATAGTTTACAAGCCATGCCCCATCCAACGAATGTCGGAGCCGGTGTAGTACGATTCGATCTTTGTCCTCTATTGACGCTTTGCCTGTTTGATGGTTCGTCGGAGGGCATAGCAGGATTTCTTATAAGCTTCCAGGTTAGAGTTCCGCTCCTTGAAAGCGGTAGCTGTACCCTTTAGCTCAGAATCAGGATGATAGAATTATGCCACATTTTGCCAAATGGAGGGCGAGGGAGAGCTTTGTACGCATCTCTGTGTGTGGAGTAAAGGTGGTCTAGAGTTTTTTCCCTCTGGATGCACATTTAACATGCAGGTAGAAATTAGGTAAAATGGATTTAAGTTTCCCTACATTGAAGTCCCCGGCCACTAGGAGCGCCGCCTCTGGATGAGCGTTTTCCTGTTTGCTTATGACCGTATACAATTCATTGAGAGCGGTCTTAGTGCCAGTATCGGTTTGTGGTGGTAAATAGACAGCTACAAAGAATATAGATGGAAACTCTCTAGGTAGATAGAGCGGCAGGTGGCAGGTAGCCTAGAGGTTAGAGGGTTGTGCCAATAACCGAAAGTTTGCTGGATCGAATCTCTGAACTGACAATGTAAAAATAATCAGTTTTTCTACCCCTGAACAAGGCAGTTAACCCACTGTTCCTGGGTAGGCCGTCATAGTAAATAAGAATTAGTTCTTAATTGATTTGCCTAGTTAAATTAAAAATAATTGTGTGGTCTACAGCTTATCATGAGATACTCTACCTCAGGTGAGCAAGACAATGAGACTTCCTTAGATACTGTGCACCAGCTGTTGTTTACAAATAGACTGCCAGCCCTTGTCTTACGAGAGGCTGCTGTTCTATCCTGCCGACACAGTGTATAACCCGCCAGCTGTATGTTATTCATGTCGTCGTTCAGCCACGACTCAGTGAAACATAATATTAAAAAAAAATGTATGTCTCGTTAGTAGGATATACGTGATTGTAGTTCGTCCACTTTATTATCCAGCGATTGAACGTTGGCCAATAGTACCGATGGCAAAGGCAGATTAGCCACTCAGCACCGGATCCTCACAAAGCACCCGATCTCCTTCCGCGATACCTCCATCTCCTTCTACTGACAATGACGGGGATGAGGGCCTGTTCTGGTGTCTGGAGTAAATCCCTCTCATCCGACACGTTAAAGAAAAATTATTTGTCCAGTTCAAGGTGCGTAATCACTGTTATGATGTCCAGAAGCTCTTTTCGGTCATAAGAGACGGCAACAACATTATGTACAAAATAAGTTACAAACAATGCGTAAAAGCAAACAAAATAGCTGCCATATAACGGCAGCCATCCCGTCCTGCGCCATCCATGTGCTTGTCTCCACCCCCTCCAGGTGTCGCCCATCTTCCCCACTTATCCTCTGGGTATTTATACCTGTGTTTTCTGTCTGTCTGTGCCAGTTCGTCTTGTTTGTCAAGCATTTGTCCTGTCAGCTCCTGTTTTTTCCCAGTCTTTTTTTCTCGTCCTCCTGGTTTTTGACCATTGCCTGCCCTGACCCTGTACCCGCCCGCCTGGCCACTGCCTGTCCCTGACCCTGAGACTGCCTGCCGTTCTGTACCTTTGCTCTACTTCTGCATTACCGTCCTCTGCCTGACCTGACCCTGAGCCTGCCTGCCTTCCTGTACCTTGGCCTCTACTCTGGATTATCAACCCATGCCTGCCTTGACCTGTCGTTTGCCTGCCTCAGTTACAATAAACATTGTTACTTCACACAGTCTACACTTGGGTCTTACCTTGATTCCTGATAAGTAAGGCCCTTCTATTGCCAATGCTTCCCTATGGAGATTGCATGGCTGTGCACTCTATTTTATACACCTGTCAGGAACGGGTGTGGCTGAAATAGCCGAATCCACTAACACTCTGTGTGCAATAATAGTGTTTAACATGATTTTTGAATGATTACCTCATCTCTGTACCGCACACAATTATCTGTAAGGTTCCTCAGTCGAGCAGTGAATTTCAAACATAGATTCAACCACAAAAACCAGGGAGGTTATCCACTGCCTCACAAAGAAGGGCACCTACTGGTAGATGGATAAAAAAAGCAGACATTGAATTTCCCTTTGAGCATGGTGAAGCTATTAATTACACTTTGGATGGTGTATCAATTAACCCAGTCACTACAAAGATATAGGCATCCTTCCTAACTCAGTTGCCGGCGAGGAAGGAAACTGCTCAGTGATTTCACCGTGAGGCCAATCATGACTTTAAAACAGTTACATAGTTTAATGGCTGTGATAGGCAAAACTTCACAATTATTTTGCATTTCAGGGGTATACTAATAACTGAAAAAACATTTTTTTTCCAAAGCAAGGAGTGAAGTAAGAGACAAATGAAAACAACTTTAATCAAAATATGAGTGATGACAAAATACTAAACAAGTCAAGCAGACATCAATGAAGTGAAAGGCAATAGTTGATGAGAAAAAGTATCCAGTACAATGTAATTGTACATTTTCTATGGCTCCCTGTTAAAATAAAGGTTAAATAAAATACATCTAAGTAGAATCAGTGTGTGGGTGCATGTGTGTGTGAGCGCGCTCGCTCAAAGAGAGAGCATTGTCTGTGCGCGGGTGTGTTCCTGGGGCCCTTTGAAGGGCTGAGGCTGAGCTGCCTGTGATAATTAGAGAGCAATGACCTTCTCATTAGCACTAGGAGGCAGCTGGGATACCCCCTTCTCTCTTCATGGATGCCCACCCGCCACATAGACAATCTTGGAATATCAAAGCAATTCTCTAAGATATTTATTAGAGCCAAAATTACAAAAACACATAGCAAAACCTTTGAATTACACCCCCTAATGTATGCAGAGCCAAATGAATGGCTACGCTTGCCCCCCTAACCCCCTCCCTCCTCTTCTCTCTTGTCGCTTAAATTTTTCATTACAAATTTCCGGGGCTTCAAAGTAGCATCTCACAGCCAGTCCCTTTCTTCTCTCCTGTGTGACAAAGACCTGTCAAAAACTGTCCCTGTATTTGGTCCTGTTATCTTCAGTTCCTCTTGCATCTAAAGGTCAAATACCTTGGTTTAAATACAGCACAGTGCCGCTCATCTGGCAAGGCAGAGGGGTAAAAGAGAAGAAAACGCAGCAGAAGACCACTAAAAGGCATCTAATTAATGTTACTTATTGATTTTGTTTTACTGTGTGATGTACTCTATGAAAAAAATATGAATCAAGAAGGAGCTCTCATTAAAATCATTAGCGGCTTGATGTTAGCCGAAAACATCTCACTCTTTAGGCTTCTGAGAGCACATTCACAGGTTCTCCTTTAATGTACGAAGAATGGGCTGGGTGTGCCGGGACTGGGAGGTAGAGAGAAGGGGGTTGCTGCTTATTCTGTTTCAGATAAATGGGAAGCAACAGTGCCCCTCTGTTTTAAACAGGCTGGACTAGGGCCCAAACTAACCCAGACACAAGATGGTGAACCTGGTCTTTGCTGAGAGGGTTTTTGACATGTTTGTTTGAATCCCTTCTGCTTTCTGAGAGGGCTCAGAGGAGGAAATGGGTTGGTGTTGCTGAATAGGAGGGATAGGGTTTAATCAGAGGACAACACAGGGAGACCTCCACATATATCACACCGAGATGCCCAAACTACAGCTTAATATACACAATGTGGTAGAATTAACATTTTGTTTAACCTACGGCAAGTCAGTTAAGAAGAAGTTCTTATTTACAATGATAGCCTACTGGGGAACAGTGGGTTAACTGCTTTGTTCAGGGGCAGAACAGATGTTTACCTTGTCAGCTCGGGGATTCGATCCAGCAACCTATCGGTTACTGGCCTAACGCTCTAACCACTAGGCTACCTGCCGCCCCTAATTATATTGATCTGTTCCTATAGGTAGGTACATTAGGAGTGCAAAATGAATGACCATTGATATTTTCAGTATTCTCTGTTCTATTGAAAAGAAAGTCCTATAAGCCATCATCCCAATTTTTATTTTATTTATTTATATATTTTTTATTGAAATATAATGAAAAGGACCAGAGCACTGGTCTGCCGATGGATAGTGTTCATGTTGAAAAATGCAACTACTAATAACAATTCAAAAGGCTCTTCGCTGACTCCTTTAAATGAGTATACATTAGTGTCTGTATTGAAACCTGTCTGTATTGTTGTGCATCAAGAGAGGCAGCAGACATCAGCTTTCACCAACATATTCATCACCAAGACATAAAAAAGTTCATTGAGCAGTCATCTGAGAGCAGTTGAAGTGCATGTGTCCATACAGCAGACTGGTAAGGTAAGATACAGACATGCTTCAGTACAGGTTAACAATATCAGTGAAGTAGAGGAGTATAATGATTGATAATGAGCATCCAAATAGGGTAACGTGTAAGCCCTCCTCCCCTGTACACAAAAACAAACCCCAGCCATTAGTGCTGTACAGAGCCAATTAAAACACAACTTTTTCTTACCTGTTTCACAACAAATTAAGAA
This sequence comes from Salmo salar, assembly GCF_965601325.2. Taxonomy (NCBI): domain Eukaryota; kingdom Metazoa; phylum Chordata; class Actinopteri; order Salmoniformes; family Salmonidae; genus Salmo; species Salmo salar. Next base: position 26,322,922 of record NC_138316.1, on the reverse strand, counting down.
ATTAAAGCACTGTTTAAGAACTGCCATTAGGCCTACAGTGTAAATAGATGGGGGGATGTGGAGAAGGTAAAAAATAGCAGATCTACAAAATTATATAGAAAGTACTACACATGATTGAGGGATACTACAGAGTGTATTAAAGTATTCTACAGTATACTACAGTTTACTACTGTTTAACTACAGAATACTATATAATTATCTAGTAAGTACTATAGTGTTATATAGTAAACTATATATTTTTTTAGTGTGGGCAGGTCTGAAAACTAACAGACCAGATTCAAGATTAATACAGTGACTTTTCCTTGGTTACAGATGTTGATTGGAAATGACATGAGGTTAAAAATGGTAATCACTCAATGACTCTAATCAGGCCATGACTGATTCTCATTGAGGAAGGAAAAATGATTTTGTGGATTACGTTGGTCAGCATGTTAGTGGATGCATATGAGCGTATAATTCTCTCCAGGTCTTGAGAGAGATATGGAGATAGGGCTTGTGTGACTGTCACATGCCAGAGCTCTGACACACAGCATACGGAGTGTTAAGGAGCCTGAGTGCCACCCAACCTAAACCATTAGGCTTCTCTAAGCAGCTAGGAGGCTTCCTGCTACACCTGCACATCTCCCTCCTATATGAAGTGCTGCTGTATAAATTAATCACACGCAGCCTTATGCACTTTGATGCAATTTATAATGCACATTAATGAGGGCTGACAGCTGTAACTAAAAGGCAGAATGATCACTTACAATTCAAATAAAAATCACAGCGCAATAACAAAAGTCATTTACATGACTTTTTTCCCTCTCTCTCTGTTTTCATCTTCCTCCAGCTTTGATTCCTGCTGTTTTATCAAAGGCGAAACGCGTGTGAAAAGACTAAATGAGCCGCAAATTGGAGCAACACTTGTGCTCTGTCTTACTCGGGAGCATTGTGATGTATGAGGACTAATTGTACATTGTGTGACAGTATGGCAGCGGATAATAAAACAGCCTTTTCACCACACCTCATTTCAATCTGAATGACTTATCAGTTTCTTTTGTCAATTCCCTGCTTGTTGGTAAAGACACACATCGTTCATACATTACACACATGAGTTTATGAAACATTGTACGCCCTTTCCTTTTTGGAAGGGGAGCATTTTCTTTGATAACTACATATTGTTCATGCAGAATCATCCCAGAGATTTCATTTATAACCAAATACTGTACACCAGGATCACAAACATCGTCTGAAAAACATTCAGGCTGACCTTCAGTTGTGCAAATTAAATGTTGGCCATGTGTGGCTGTAATGGTGTAACTGATTTCATTCTTCATTATGGTCTGTAATGGCATTTCTCAGCTGTCAGAGGCATTGCAGGGGGCTGTGAGGCCTGGGAGGATTGGGATGCATTAACCACCCTACCCAGAGCAGAGCTGGTGGGGGTTTAGACCCAGAGCCCAAACAACTACAGTAATGATGTGTTTATGGCAAAAACACATACAACAAAAGCCACTAAATATGGATACAATATGTTGTGTGTGTGGCTCTGCAGAGGGAATGCAGCAAAGGGAGGTTGGTGAACTTCCTGGCTTCAGAACAAACCCATATTTCTCCCGCCCAATAAAGGGGTTTAACAGGATCCTAAAGATTGAATTAAGATGTCAGCTGGTGTGGGTCACTTCCAGTGCAGGGTCTAGAATGGAAGATATACAGTACCACTACAATGGACCCAGCTGGAACAGTTGGAACAGTGAGGACAGGCCCCGAGAGGAGGCATGGTCCAGCCCCTGATTTACACACACAGCTCCACTGTAAAACACTGGCATTTTAAAGACATTTGCAAGGCAGAGAGCAGCCAAAGCGGGATGGAAGTGGAGGCTACAGCGGAATGTCCTCATCATGGCGGGTCGGCTATCATCATTAGGCTCAAGACAGCTCCATCCAAACAATGGGCCTTTAAAAAGACAAGACTAATGGAGATTGACCTGAACTGGGGCTTACAGTACAATGTGAGTGTGAGTCACTTTAGGAAATAGTTTGCACATATAGACATCAGATGTCCTTGTTTGTCTTAGGAGGAGCAAGTGGGGACACACTAAACACAGGTATGTATAAACTTTCCAAACTGCAACTTCTCAAACTTCATTAATTCCCCCTCCGGCCTCTCTCGTGACTGGAGATGTCTTCTATAGACCAGAAAACAAGAAGAGAAACCAGTCTTATCTTCTGATGCTGCTTTTCTCACGGCCTGTCATCCTGGTATCTTAGGGCCTTTTAGCATTTCACAACAGATGAGATCTTAAGGACCACTCGTCTTCAGGGATGGGAAAGGACTGAAGGCAGAGGGGGACAGACACAGATGAGTGGCAGACCCTCTGGGGGCTGCAGTCTCTCTCTCTCTCTCTGGGTATAGAGTTTTCCTGCAGTTCTTTAGGCTGTCTGATCTTCATATGGCCTCCAAGTGGGATCCTACAATGCCTGGCAATGCCTGACAAACAACTCAGTTTGCTCAACTCCAAACAGCCAATGATACCAATGATTTGTGGTTCTGTATAGAAAATAAAGACAGAACTGTATCTGACCCATCTGGGACCCGTCAGCTTCACTTGGTTTCATCCCACATCACTTCATTTTTTCCATTTTGTAAGTGAAGTACGATAGGATATGGTAATGTATATGCACTGGACAAATCACACAAATGTAGCTGATATTGGGACTGGGTGTGTCATTGGTTGAGGCTACACATGGTTTTCAGTTTCAAAAGTGAACTTTGGTGACAGAATTGTGTGATTTTAATGGAATAGGCATTCACACATTTTTTTTACAAATTGGCGTGGACAACCGAATATTTCCCTTTGCATCTATACTTTTACCCTGGCATGGTACAGGCACAGGAGCTGAGAGGAGAGCTGAGAGGAGAGCTGGCAGGAGAGCTGACAGGAGATCTGAGAGGAGATCTGGGAGGAGAGCTGAGAGGAGATCTGGGAGGAGAGCTGAGAGGAGAGATGAGAGGAGAGCTGAGAGGAGATCTGGGAGGAGAGCTGAGAGGAGATCTGAGAGGAGAGCTGGGAGGAGATCTGGGATGAGAGCTGAGAGGAGATCTGGGAGGAGAGCTGAGAGGAGAGCTGAGAGGAGAGCTGGGAGGAGAGCTGAGAGGAGAGCTGAGAGGAGAGCTGGGAGGAGATCTGGGAGGAGTGCTGAGAGGAGAGCTGAGAGGAGAGCTGAGAGGAGAGCTGGGAGGAGAGCTGAGAGGAGAGCTGAGAGGAGAGCTGGGAGGAGATCTGGGAGGAGAGCTGAGAGGAGAGCTGAGAGGAGAGCTGAGAGGAGAGCTGGGAGACGAGCTGGGAGGAGATCTGATAGGAGGTCTGGAGGAGATCTGGGAGGAGAGCTGAGAGGAGATCAGGGAGGAGAGCTGAGAGGAGATCTGGGAGGAGAGCTGAGAGGAGAGCTGGGAGGAAATCTGGGAGGAGATCTGGGAGGAGGGCTGAGACAAGATCTCGGAGGAAATCTGAGAGGAGAGCTGAGAGGAGAGCTGAGAGGAGAGCTGGGCGGAGATCTGGGAGGAGAGATGAGAGGAGAGCTGAGAGGAGATCTGGGAGGAGAGCTGGGAGGAGATCTGGGAGGAGAGCTGAGAGGAGATCTGAGAGGAGAGCTGAGAGGAGAGCTGAGAGGAGAGCTGAGAGGAGATCTGGGAGGAGAGCTGGGAGGAGTTCTGGGAGGAGAACTGGGAGGAGAGCTGAGAGGAGATCTGGGAGGAGAGCTGGGAGGAGATCTGGGAGGAGATCTGGGAGGAGAGCTGGGAGGAGAGCTGGGAGGAGAGCTGGGAGGGGAGCTGGGAGGAGTTCTGGGAGGAGAACTGGGAGGAGAGCTGAGAGGAGATCTGGGAGGAGATCTGGGAGGAGATCTGAGAGGAGAGCTGGGAGGAGATCTGAGAGGAGAGCTGAGAGGAGAGCTGGGAGGAGATCTGGGAGGAGATCTGAGAGGAGAGCTGAGAGGAGATCTGGGAGGAGAGCTGAGAGGAGAGCTGAGAGGAGAGCTGAGAGGAGATCTGGGAGGAGATCTGGGAGGAGATCTGAGAGGAGAGCTAGGAGGAGAGCTGGGAGGAGTTCTGGGAGGAGAACTGGGAGGAGAGCTGGGAGGAGATCTGGGAGGAGATCTGGGAGGAGAGCTGGGAGGAGAGCTGAGAGGAGATCTGGGAGGAGATCTGGGAGGAGAGCTGAGAGGAGATCTGGGAGGATAACTGGGAGGATATCTGAGAGGAGATCTGGGAGGAGAGCTGAGAGGAGAGCTGAGAGGAGAGCTGAGAGGAGAGCTGAGAGGAGATCTGGGAGGAGAGCTGGGAGGAGATCTGGGAGGAGAGCTGGGAGGAGAGCTGAGAGGAGATCTGAGAGGAGAGCTGAGAGGAGAGCTGAGAGGAGAGCTGAGAGGAGATCTGGGAGGAGAGCTGGGAGAGGAACTGGGAGGAGATCTGGGAGGAGATCTGAGAGGAGAGCTGGGAGAGGAACTGGGAGGAGATCTGGGAGGAGAGCTGGGAGGAGAGCTGGGAGGAGAGCTGAGAGGAGATCTGGGAGGAGATCTGGGAGGAGATCTGAGAGGAGAGCTGAGAGGAGATCTGAGAGGAGAGCTGAGAGGAGAGCTGGGAGGAGAACTGGGAGGAGAGCTGAGAGGAGATCTGGGAGGAGAGCTGAGAGGAGATCTGGGAGGAGATCTGGGAGGAGAGCTGGGACGAGAGCTGGGAGGAGAGCTGAGAGGAGAGCTGGGAGGAGAGCTGAGAGGAGTTCTGGGAGGAGAGCTGGGAGGAGAGCTGAGAGGAGATCTGGGAGGAGAGCTGGGAGAGGAACTGGGAGGAGATCTGGGAGGAGAGCTGGGAGGAGAGCTGGGAGGAGAGCTGAGAGGAGATCTGGGAGGAGATCTGGGAGGAGATCTGAGAGGAGAGCTGAGAGGAGATCTGGGAGGAGAGCTGAGAGGAGAGCTGAGAGGAGAGCTGAGAGGAGATCTGGGAGGAGATCTGGGAGGAGATCTGGGAGGAGATCTGGGAGGAGATCTGAGAGGAGATCTGGGAGGAGAGCTGGGAGGAGAGCTGGGAGGAGATCTGGGAGGAGATCTGGGAGGAGGGCTGGGAGGAGAGCTGGGAGGAGAGCTGAGAGGAGATCTGGGAGGAGCTCTGGGAGGAGAGCTGAGAGGAGATCTGGGAGGATATCTGGGAGGATATCTGAGAGGAGATCTGAGAGGAGAGCTGAGAGGAGAGCTGAGAGGAGAGCTGAGAGGAGATCTGGGAGGAGATCTGGGAGGAGAGCTGGGAGGAGAGCTGAGAGGAGAGCTGAGAGGAAATCTGGGAGGAGAGCTGAGAGGAGAGCTGAGAGGAGAGCTGAGAGGAGAGCTGAGAGGAGAGCTGAGAAGAGAGCTGAGAGGAGAGCTGAGAGGAGAAGAGAGCTGAGAGGAGAGGAGAGCTGGGCCAGTGTTCAGTGGGAGGAGGGGAGGGGGGATCTGGGTCATGTACACTGCATGTCTTCCCTAATACTTCTCCATATAAGGCCAACCAAGTGAAACCCCAGCACCTTTGTTAAAAATGTATCCACTGTCAATAATTAAAGGCTCATTATTTGGACCAGAAGAGTGCTGTGATTCCAAAATGAATTTGCTACCAACGCACGAGGCGAAATAGATGTCTAAAAGCTAGCCACTGAATGAAGGGTGGATACACGCCAGTCATTCCTAGTCAGTTGGACAAAAAAGCGATGTTTCAAATAAAATATTTGCTACTATTGTCCTGACTTTTCAAAGTACATCTGAGGTTTTGTTTTCTTTACAAGAATTCAAACAAACGTCAGAGAGAAAAAGAGCTTATTATCTCAGACCTTTCAATCGAGACCTTTAAAAGGGAAAGAAGAACTTCCAACAGATCTGACCTGAGTCACAGTACAATCAACCAACCACCTACACCTTGGAGAGGAAATAATGACATGAGAGCCAATTTAGCTGATGAACCACAGAGCATATGAGTATCAACCACAGAGCACATACAGTATCAACATGAGAACAACCAGATCTATTACCCACGGGACAGTGTTGGCATGATAATACTAGCATTGTCCTGCAGCTATGCAGAACTCCAATATCCCTATCAACTAAATCCAGGAAGAAGCCAGTGAGGAGGAAGTCAGAATAGAGACATTATGCCTTTTAGGATTTTTTAACTACGCATAATGATTTCTCTCCTTGATGTCAGGCTTTTATTGTTGTTTGTTGTTGTTATGGTTTGCAGAAAGAAAGAACTGAGAATTAGCTCTGTGTGTGTGTGTGTGTGTGTGTGTGTGTGTGTGTGTGTGTGTGTGTGTGTGTGTGTGTGTGTGTGTGTGTGTGTGTGTGTGTGTGTGTGTGTGTGTGGTGTGTGTGTGTGTGTGTGTGTGTGTATATGGCTCAAGGAGCTGCCACTGATGTAAACAGAGGGAGGGTAAACACACAGACAGCTCACACTCTTCATTGTTATTATCCTGTTTGTATAATTAGTCTTAGAAATTGCTCACATCAAAGCCATCCTCCCCTTAAAGACTTCCATGGCTGAGCTACAGGAGGGGTGCGGGGTGGGGAGCGGGTGTTCCCCTCCCGTTAAGAGACGTTAGCGTGGATTAGCAGGCTGTTTGGGAGGCTTTGAGCCTGCATGGGCGAACAGGGGCTTTGGCAAACACAGGAAACATGAGCGTTGCTGTGTTGTGGTATCTCCTGGCTATCATTTACCATTCCGTGTGCCTGTCATTGTGTTACTCCTCCCAGAGGGCCTCTGGGCCGTGTTTTATACTGTTTGATTATAAACCTGTTCAAGTCAATAAGTGTCTCTCTTTGCTCTGAATGGTCTGGATGCACACAACATTGTTCTGAGGCCCTGCATGTCAACCTGAACCAGGAGGCTGTTGGATTAAGGAGAGGAGAGTAAGAAAGCCACAGAAACACAGCTTGGGTTCTTGTCTATACTGAATCATAGAGACATACTGTAAATACTCAAGTACCACCAGTGCAGAAAATGCCTATTTTTATCCTCCGGTCCATACCCTTTTCAACACTGGTGAATATTGCATTGCTTGAAAATTGCAGTTAACTTTTTGTTGGAATATAGGCTACATTACTTTGGATGACGTCTCTAACCTGCTCTGACTGTGTTCCAGAGTTAAAGTGCCAGAGAGGAACTGCTGATTCTGAGCGAACAATGACGCCCATGCAGCCAGAAGTGATGAGAGACAGAAATGTCAGAGTGTGTTTGCGGCAGTTTGATTGACAGAACCAAAGCTGCCTCTGCCATCAATTTAATGGCAATTATTATTTAATGTATACTACTTAAAAGCATATGCAAAATTAAGATTTACTCACAAAAAGCACATTTGATGTGGTATTTAAAGAATAATATGCATAATATATTGATCGTTAATATTTATGCCTCAGAACTTCAAGTATGTCTTGTCTTAGGCTACTTTTCCGCTGAAAGCATTGACTCTCATCATCTCAATTAATAACTAAGAAAGTTACTGTGGAAGAGGAGGAAGTAGCACAAAACTGGAAGCTTTTTACATGGAGGAGAAAAACCTGCCATGCGGAATTTATCTCAAAGAGAGATGCACTTATGTGTAAGAACAAGAGGCTGGACGGTTTATGTGTAATGCACAGTACAAAATAAAAACATATTGGTTGTTTCAGAAGATCTATTTTTATTTAAATGAAGCCATTATGTAAAAAGGCTGCTTCAAATATAATCATTAGTAATTTTATTGTTAAAGAGACCTGCAGTTCAGATTCTGTGTACTCATGTGTTCTCATGTACTGTATTATGTGGTGATGTGAATGAGTGGTGAGTGGACATGGAAATACTTGAAAATACTATTACATTATTCCATTCACTCATGATCTTGCTGAATTGGGGGGGACACATCAACTTGCTCAAACATTTCCTGATGCTGTCTTTCTGTCTTTGTTGCACCATTCCTGGCTTTAGGATAGTGTTCTAGTAGTGATTGACACCCAGATGAGAGTTTGACTGTCATGGCCAATACTGCAAGCCGTGTTAATATAATTAAATTATGAATGAGAGCATGAATATTACAGCAGTTTGGCAGAGATCTGGGGATTGAGCTACGCTCTGTTTGCTTTCCACTGTCAACAATCCTACCATTTTAGTCACTCCTGTTCGTCTTGAATACACACTAAAACACAATGTAAGACGATTCTAACAAGGCTGTAATATTGATTTTGGGCATATCTGAGTATAGCATTACAAGTGCACTGTTTCTTCTGATATGATCATGTACAAGGAGGCATGTATTACGCAGAGAAGAGGACCAAAGAGCAAACAGGTCTTAGAAAAGGGCAAGGACTAAAGTTAAGAGATAAAACAAACGTGCTTATTTTATTAGCTAGCAGTCCCCCGAGGAGTGAGAATCCATGAACTGACAGGACCCATTAAACATGTCATTCTTGACAGAGGGAAACTTTGTACACAGACAGTGTGTTGTTAAAAAGATGAGCATGGCCGTGGAAATTAATTAAATAAATAAAAATACTGATTAAATTTTAAGCAGCCGGCGGGCCGATATTTGCCTGAGGCATGTTTGTCAGTTTCAAAGGGTGTTTTTATTAATTTTGTATTTTGCATTTTGTTAGTGGAAAGAGCCTGCTCCACTGGGAGCGCCACAAGCTATAGCCAGCAGAGCCTATAGCAGCGAGAGGGGAGACACAGAGCATGCCAAGCAGATCCTGCACACTTAGAGGGAGAAATCAGCTCAGGACCCCCCACTCTCTACCCTAGACACACACACAGGCAGACAGACACACAGACAGACGCGCACACACACACACACTGGTGCAACACACACACGTACACACACAGACTGGTGCAACACACACACGTACACACACAGACTGGTGCAACATACTATTTCTTCAAACACACAACCACAGACATATATTACATAAATACACACAAGAAAACACATAGAGAGACACACGTGTATACTTACAGTAATAAAGCTAATAATGCATTAACAGTATAACTATACTATATACAGTCCATACAAATATATATTATGTTTTTCACTATGTAAACTTAATAACATAAATTACAGAAAATACACGGATCAAAATATAAATACAAAATGCAAGCAGAAAGAAAGAAAAACACAGTCATAAAAAACAAACATATAAGGTCCAAAAAAACTAAAAACTAAACTCAGAAAAGGAATTTCCAGAGTTAGCCATCCAATTTCCAGAGTTAGCCATCCATGAGGCCAAGTGTGGTAACTCGTATATCTAAAGTTTAGAAATGATGTTAGGTACAGTGGGATTTTTTGTAAAAGGGCATTATAAATGAAAACATAGCAATGTATCAACACACAGTGCATTCGGAAAGTATTCAGACCCCTTGACTTTTTCCACATTTTGTTACATTACAGCCGTACTCTAAAATGTGTTAAATTAATTGTTTTACTCATCAATCTACACACAATACCCCATAATGGCAAAGAAGCGAAAACAGCTTTTTTGAATTTTTTACAAATGTATTAAAAATAAAAAACAGAAATATCTTATTTACATAAGTATTCAGACCTTTTGCTATGATACTCAACATTGAGCTCAGGTGCATCCTGTTTCCATTGATCATCCTTGAGATGTTTCTACAACTTGATTGGAGTCCACCTGTGGTAAATTCAATTGATTGGACATGATTTGGAAAGGAACACACCTGTCTATAAAAGGTTCCACACTTGACAGTGCATATCAGAGCAAAAACCAAGCCATGAGGTCGAAGGAATTGTACGTAGAGCAAAGAGACAGGATTGTGTCGAGGTACAGATCTGGGGAAGGGTACCAAAAGGTTCTTGAAGGTCTCCAAGAACACAGTGCCCTCCATCATTCTTAAATGGAAGAAGTTTGGAACCACCAAGACTCTTCCTAGAGCTGGCCACCCGGCCAAATTGACCAATCGGAGGAGAAGGGCCTTGGTCAGCGAGGTGACCGTGGATAGATGGCAGCATTCACGCAACACTGAAAGTGCGAAACACCGCATTTAACAATGGCAAGGTGACTGGGAATATGATAGAATACAAACAACGTAGTTATTCCCTCCGCAGGGCAATCAAACAGGTAAATTCGTCAGTATAGAGACAAAGTGGAGTCGCAAATCAATGGCTCAGACCCGAGACGTATGTGGCAGGGTCTACAGACAATCACGGACTACAAAAGGAAAACCAGCCATGCCGTGGACACCAACGTCTTACTTCCGGATAAGCTAAACACCTTCTCGCCCTCTTTGAGGATAACACAGTGTCACCGACGCGGCCCGCTACCAAGGACTGTGGGCTTTCCTTCTCCGTGGCCGATGTGAGTAAGACATTTAAACATGTTAACCCTCGCAAGGCTGCCGGCCCAGACGGCATCCATAGCCGCTTCCTCAGGGCATGAGCAGACCAGCTAGCTGGCACCTAAAACCCTCACAAACTTTTACCAATGCACAATTGAGAGCATTTTGTCGAGCTTTATCACCGTCTGGTACAGCAACTGCACCACCCCCAACCGCAGGGCTCTCCAGAGGCTGGTGTGGTCTGCCCAACGTACAGTTGAAGTCGGAAGTTTACATGCACTTCGGTTGGAGTCAGTAAAACTTGTTTTTCAACCACTCCACAAATGTATTGTTAAAAAACTGTAGTCGCTTAGGACATCTACTTTGTGCATGACACAGAAAAAAATTCCAACAATTGTCTACAGACAGATTATTTCACTTATAATTCCCTGTATCACAATTCCAGTGGGTCAGAAGTTTACGTACACTAAGATGACTGTGCCTTTAAACAGCTTGGAACATTCCAGAATGTTCATGGCTTTAGAAGCTTCTGATAGGCTAATTGACATCATTTGAGTCAATTGGAGGTGTACATGTGGATGTATTTCAAGGCCTACCTTCAAACTCAGTGCCTCTTTGCTTGACATCATGGGAAAATCAAAAGAAATCAGACAAGAACTCAGAAAAAAAATTGTAGACCTCCACAAGTCTGGTTCATCCTTGGGAGCAATTTCCAAATGCCTGAAGGTACCACGTTCATCTGTATAAACAATAGTACGCAAGTATAAACACCATGGGACCACGCAGCCGTCATACCGCTCAGGAAGGAGACGCGTTCTGTCTCCTAGAGATGAGCGTACATTGGTGCGAAAAATGCTAATCAATCCCAGAACAACTGCAAAGGACCTTGTAAAGATGCTGGAGGAAACAGGTACAAAGTATCTATATCCACAGTAAAACGAGTCCTATATCGACATAACCTGAAAGGCCGCTCAGCATGGAAGAAGCCACTGCTCCAAAACCGCCATTAAAAAGCCAGACTACGGTTTGCAACTGCACATGGGGACAAAGATCGTACTTTTTGGAGCAATGTCCTCTGGTCTGATGAAACAAAAATAGAACTGTTTGGCTATAATGACCATCATTATGTTCGGAAGAAAAAGGGGGAGGCTTGCAAGCTGAAGAACACCATCCTAACCATGAAGCACAGGGGTGGCAGCATCATGTTGTGGGGGTGCTTTGTTGCAGGAGGGCCTGGTGCACTTCACAAAATAGATGGCATCATGAGGCAGGAAAATGATGTGGATATTTTGAAGCAACATCTCAAGACATCAGTCAGGAAGATAAAGCTTGGTCACAAATGGGTCTTCCAAATGGACAATGACAATGACCTCAATCCCATAGAAAAGTTGTGGGCAGAACTGAAAAAGCTTGTGCAAGCAAGGAGGCCTACAAACCTGATTCAGTTACACCAGCTCTATCAGGAGGAATGGGCCAAAATTCACCCAACTTATTGTGGGAAGCTTGTGGAAGGCTACCCGAAACGTTTGACCCAAGTTAAACAATTTTAAGGCAATGCTACCAAATACTAAAATACTAATTGAGTTTATGTAAACTTCTGACCCACTGGAAATGTGATGAAAGAAATAAAAGCTAAAATAAATAATTCTCTCTACTATTATTCTGACATTTCACATTCTTAAAATATAGTGGTGATGCTAACTGACATAAGACAGGGAATATTTATTAGGATTAAATGTCAGGAATTGTGAAAAACTGAGTTTAAATGTATTTGGCTAAGGTGTATGTAAACTTCCGACTTCAACTGTATCATCGGGGGCAAACTGCCTGCCCTCCAGGACACCTACAGCACCCGATGTCACAGGAAGGCCAAAAAGATCATCAAGGACAACAACCACCTGATCCACTGCCTGTTCACCCCGCTATCATCCAGACGGCGATGTCAGTACAGGTGCATCAAAGCTGGGACCGAGAGACTGAAAAACAGCTTCTATCTCAAGGCCATCAGACTGTTAAATAACCATCATCTGACAATTAATCTGGATGGTTGTACAGTCGTCTCAAATAAAACTGTGAAGGACCTCGGCGTTACTCTGGACCCTGATCTCTCTTTTGAAGAACATATCAAGACTGTTTCAAGGACAGCTTTTTTCCATCTACGTAACATTGCAAAAATCAGAAATTTTCTGTCCAAAAATGACGCAGAAAAATTAATCCATGCTTTTGTTACTTCTAGGCTGGACTACTGCAATGCTCTACTTTCCGGCTACCCGGATAAAGCACTAAATAAACTTCAGTTAGTGCTAAATACGGCTGCTAGAATCCTGACTAGAACCAAAAAATTTGATCATATTACTCCAGTGCTAGCCTCCCTACACTGGCTTCCTGTTAAGGCAAGGGCTGATTTCAAGGTTTTACTGCTAACCTACAAAGCATTACATGGGCTAGCTCCTACCTATCTTTCCGATTTGGTCCTGCCGTACTTACCTACACGTACGCTACGGTCACAAGACGCAGGCCTCCTAATTGTCCCTAGAATTTCTAAGCAAACGGCTGGAGGTAGGGCTTTCTCCTATAGAGCTCCATTTTTATGGAATGGTCTGCCTACCAATGTGAGAGACGCAGACTCAGTCTCAACCTTTAAGTCTTTACTGAAGACTTATCTCTTCAGTAGGTCCTATGATTAAGTATAGTCTGGCCCAGGAGTGTGAAGGTGAACGGAAAGGCTGGAGCAACGAACCGCCCTTGCTGTCTCTGCCTTGCCGGTTCCCCTCTTTCCACTGGGATTCTCTGCCTCTAACCCTTTTACAGGGGCTGAGTCACTGGCCTACTGGTGTTCTTCCATGCCGTCCATGGGAGGGGTGCGTCACTTGAGTGGGTTGAGTCACTGACGTGGTCTTCCTGTCTGGGTTGGCGCCCCCCCCTTGGGTTGTGCCATGGCGGAGATCGTTGTGGGCTATACTCGGCCTTGTCTTAGGACGGTAAGTTGGTGGTTGGAGACATCCCTCTAGTGGTGTGGGGGCTGTGCTTTGGCAAAGTGGGTGGGGTTATATCCTGCCTGTTTGGCCCTCTCCGGGGGTATCATCCCCGGAGAGGGGTATCATCCCTCCTGTCTCAGCCTCCAGTATTTATGCTGCAGTAGTTTATGTGTCGGGGGGCTAGGGTCAGTCTGTTACATCTGGAGTATTTCTCTTGTCTTATCCGGTGTCCTGTGTGTATTTAAATATGCTCTCTCTAATTCTCTCTTTCTCTCTTTCTGTCTTTCTCTCGGAGGACCTGAGCCCTAGGACCATGCCTCAGGACTACCTGGTATGATGACTCCTTGCTGTCCCCAGTCCACCTGGCCGTGCTGCTGCTCCAGTTTCAACTGTTCTGCCTGCGGCTATGGAACCCTGACCTGTTCACCGGACGTGCTTGTTGCACCCTCGACAACTACTATGATTATTATTATTTGACCATGCTGGTCATTTATGAACATTTTAACATTTTAACATCTTGACCATGTTCTGTTATAATATCCACCCTGCACAGCCAGAAGAGGATGGCCACCCCTCATAGCCTGGTTCCTCTCTAGGTTTCTTCCTAGGTTTTTGGCCTTTCTAGGGAGTTTTTCCTAGGGAGTTTTTCCTAGCCACCGTGCTTCTTTCACATGCTTTGCTTGCTGTTTGGGGTTTTGGGCTGGGTTTCTGTACAGCACTTTGAGAATATCAGCTGATGTACGAAGGGCTATATAAAAATAAATTTGATTTGATTTGATTTTGACTAGCACATTAGAGGCTGCTGCCTAAATACATAGACTTGAAATCACTGGACACTTTAATAATGGAACACTAGTCACTTTAATAATGTTTACATATTTTGCATTACTCATCTCATGTTTATGTACTGTATTCTATTCCACTGTATCTGAGTCTATGCCGCTCTGACATTGCTGACCTCATCCATATTTAATTCCATTCCTTTACGTAGATGTGTGTGTATTAGGTATATGTTGTGAAATTGTTAGATATTACTTGTTATATATTACTGCACGGTCGGAGCTAGAAACACAAGCATTTCACTACACCCGCAATAACATCTGCTAAACACGTGTATGTGACCAATAACATTCGATTTGATTTGAAAAGGCACCTAAAGGACTCTCAGACCATGAGACACAAGATTCTCTAGTCTGATGAAACCAAGATTCTACTCTTTGGCCTGAATACCAAGCGTTATGTCTGGAGGAAACCTGGCATCATCCCTACGGTGAAGCATGGTTGTGGCAGCATCATGCTGTGGGGATGTTTTTCAGCGGGAGGAACTGGGAGACTAATCAGCATCGAGGGAAAGATGAACAGAGCAAAGTACAAAGAGCTCCTTGATGAAAACCGGCTCCAGTGCGCTCAGGACCGTTCAGGACCAGAGCCCGGACTTGAACCCGATCGAACATCTCTGGAGAGACCTGAAAATAGCTGTGCAGCGATTCTCTCCATCCAGCCTGACAGAGCTTGAGAGAATCTGCAGAGAAGAATGGCCTACCACCCAAACCAATTCCTGATTCGAGGCTGTGATCGCTGTCAAAGGTGCTTCAACAAAGTATTGAGTAAATGGTGTGAATATGTATGTAAATGTAATATTTAAAAAAAAATTGCAAAGATTTGTCATTACGGGGTATTGTGTGTAGATTGGTGAGAAGAAAACATGATTTAATCAATTTTAGAAAAAGGCAACAAACGTATCAAAATGTGGAAAAAGTCAAGTGGTCTGAATACTTTCTGAATGCACTGTACTTGATATCAAAGAGGGCCAACCAAGTTTCTGGTAGAGACTGAAGTGATGAGTACAACAATTGTCACCTGTAATAAAGCACTGTGCGCTATTATAAACTGAATCAAAAGGCTTTAATGGAGTGGCAGCTGCATTAATATAAATGCTGTCACCATAGCCTAGGACTGATAGGAACATTGACTAACTCATGTTTAGCGAGATGCAGGACCTAGCTATTTCTATAGAAGAAGACAATTTTTATTCTCAGCTTCTTAACTAACTCATCAATAAAAGACAGCTTTTCATCTATTCAGATGTCCAGATATTTGTAAGCAGGGACATGATCAATATGGACACCATCCAAAGTACATACAGTATGCTCAAATCCTAAGAGTTATTTTTATGTGCTCTAGAGAACAACATATACTTAGTTTAACCTGCATTCAATTCTAATTTCAGGTCAATAAAGTTTTCTGTAATAAAATGAAGGCAGACTGTAGTTCAGATAGAGCCTGGTCAACCGTGGGGGCAATAGCATACACAACAGTATCATCGGCATACAAGTGCAGGTTAAATGTTTTTACAGACAAGTCGCTATTGTTAATGTAAACAGTAAAAAGTACAGGACCCAGAATGGACCCCTGCGGGACACCTTTCATAATATTCAGGAAACCTGATTTAACACCATCAGCAGATAAACATTGAATTCTATCGCACAAGAAATGTTTTACCCGTTACATGCAGCCTGGTCTAGGCCAATTGAGGAAAGCCTCTGAATTAGTAGTAAGTGATCAACAGTATCGAAAGCCTTCGACAGGTCAACGAAGAGGGCAGCACAATGTTGCCTTTTATCCATACAGTTAACCACATCATTCATAACTAGGAATGCAGCAGCGCTAGTGCTATGACCTGGTCTAAAACCCGACTGATGTACATTTACAATACATTTCAAAGATAACAGAGATCTTAGCTGAGAATTCTAATATTTTAGCTAGGCCAGAAACTTTAGAAATAGGCCCATCATTATTGATTCCTGGCAACTAAACAGCACCCATGCATTTAAGAATGCACTGATATTGTTATCACAATTAAATCAAACATTCATTTATATCCATAAAAATATCAATAGTGAAGGGAGCACTGAACAATGTCCCGTTCAATGATGAAAACCGAGAATAATATTAGAAGTGGTAGTCACTCAGTATGGAGACAATGCAGTGCACTTCTCCAATTCTAACATATAGAAAGTGTCAGGGAGAATCAATGTTTCATGTAAATGCCTGTGCAATGCAGGTAGTATCAATGGGTTAATGGAAAAAACTCAATGAGTGATCCTGGGAATATATAAATTTCAGTCAGAGGGCTTCAAACAGCATTGAACATTGAGCAGCAAAGACTGCCCTCAGGCCATCATTTGCAGAAACTTTACCTGCTGCTGGTTGAGACTGAACTGGCACCTAAAGACAAAGACAAACCAGCCCCACCTGTGTGTGTGTGTGTGTGTGTGTGTGTGTGTGTGTGTGTGTGTGTGGTGTGTGTGTGGGGGGGGGGGGGGGGTGGGGGGGGGGGGGGGGCATAGGGGTGGGGACAGGGGTTGGTACGTATTCGTGTACTTGTACAGTATAAGGCAGTATATCTGATTGTACAGTATGTTTCCTTGTGGGTTCAACGTTATGACTTTGAGGCTGCCACCTCTAATTTGTAGTGATGCACACTGGTCATATCACAATAGTCAGAAGAAAAGCCATAAACCAAACCCGGTGCACAGACAATATCCGAAAGAGGACAGAGAAACCTGGTGAGAAATGAAGTGCTGTGCTGTTCCCCTCTGTCCTGGAGGTGGTATGCTGTACTCCTGTACTCTACTGTCCCTCAAATCATTTCAACATTCCCATTGTTTTTCTGCATTTATTTTAATCAGTGTATGGCTATAGCAGGTTGTATATCAAACATACACTGAGTGTACCAAATATTAACACCCCCCCCCAATGGGGATGCTGGCACATGTTGGCTCCAATGCTTCTCATAGTTGTGTAAAGTTGGCTATTCTGGACCATTCTTGATACACAAGGGAAACTGTTGAGCGTGAAAAACCCAGCAGCGTTGCAGTTCTTGACACACTCAAACCGGTGAGCCTGGCACCTACTACCATACCCCGTTCAAAGGCACTTAAATATTTTGTCTTGCCCATTCAACCTCTGAATGGCACACATACACAATCCATGTCTACATTGTCTCAAATCTTAAATGTTTTTCTTTAATCTGTCTCCTCCCCTTCATCTACACCGATTGAAGTGGATTTAACAAGTGACATCAATAAGGCATTATAGCTTTCACCCGAATTCACCTGGTCAATCTATATCATGGAAAGAGCAGGTGTTCTTAAAACCTGTTTAGGATAGGGGGCAGTATTTTCACGGCCGGATGAAAAAACGTACCCGATTTAAACTGGTTACTACTCTTGCCCAGAAATGAGAATATGCATATTATTAGTAGATTTGGATAGAAAACACTCTGAAGTTTCTAAAACTGTTTGAATGGTGTCTGTGAGTATAACAGAACTCATATGGCAGGCAAAAACCTGAGAAAATTCCAAGCAGGAAGTGGAAAGTCTGAGAATTGTAGTTCTTCTTTTGATTCTATATCGAAACTACAGTATCTGTGGGGTTACGTTGCACTTTCTTAGGCTTCCATTGGCTGTGTAAAGCCTTCAGAAAGCGGATTGAGCCTTCTCCTGTCTCTGGGCAGAGTATAGTAGCTTGTGCGTTACCCTTTGGATAGTGACCTGAACGCACAAACAAAACGGAGGTATTTGGACATAAATATGGATTATTTGGAACAAAAACAACATTTATTGTGGAAGTAGCAGTCTTGGGAGTGCATTCTGATGAAGATCAGCAAAGGTAATACAATATTTCTAATACTAATTCTGAGTTTAGTTTGCCCCGAACTTGGCGGGTGTCAAAATAGCTCGCCGTGATGGCAAGCTATGTACTCAGAATATTGAAAAATGTGCTTTCGCCGAAAAGCTATTTTAAAATCTGACACAGCGATTGCATAAAGGAGTTCTGTATCTATAATTCTTAAAATAATTGTTATGTATTTTGTCAACGTTTATGATGAGTATTTTTGTAAATTCACCGGAAGTTTTTGGTGGGAATACATTTTCTGAACATCACGCGCCAATGTAAAAAGCTGTTTTTGGATATAAATATGAACTTGATTGAACAAAACATACATGTATTGTATAACATAATGTCCTAGGAGTGTCATCTGATGAAGATCATCAAAGGTTAGTGCTTCATTTAGCTGTGTTTTGGGTTTTACTGACATATATGCTTGCTTGGAAAATGGCTGTGTGATTATTTTTGTCTATGTACTCTCCTAACATAATCTAATGTTTTGTTTTCGCTGTAAAGCCTTTTTGAAATCGGACAACGTGGTTGGATTCAGGAGAGGTTTATCTTTCAAATGGTGTAAAATAGTCGTATGTTTGAAAAAAATGTATTATTGGATTTTTTAGGTTTTTGTATTTCGCGCCATGCGATCCCACTGGCTGTTGGCTAGGGGTTCCGTTGGCGGAACACCTAGATGTAAGAGGTACTCAGTGTAATACTCAGTGACCACAAAATGTACAGATTTCCATTACAACACCAAGACCTATGTGTATCACTGTGTTTAACACAACTTTTAGGCCTACCACCCAAACCAATCCCTGAACTACCACCCCAGCCCATTTCCATATCACTGTGTTTAACACAACATTTAGGCCTACCACCCAAACCAATCCCTGAACTACCACCCCAGCCCATTTCCATATCACTGTGTTTAACACAACATTTAGGCCTACTACCCAAACCAATCCCTGAACTACCACCCCAGCCCATTTCCATATCACTGTGTTTAACACAACATTTAGGCCTACCACCCAAACCAATCCCTGAACTACCACCCCAGCCCATTTCCATATCACTGTGTTTAACACAACATTTAGGCCTACCACCCAAACCAATCCCTGAACTACCACCCCAGCCCATTTCCATATCACTGTGTTTAACACAACATTTAGGCCTACCACCCTAACCAATCCCTGAACTACCACCCCAGACATTTCCATATCACTGTGTTTAACACAACATTTAGGCCTACCACCCTAACCAATCCCTGAACTACCACCCCAGCCCATTTCCATATCACTGTGTTTAACACAACATTTAGGCCTACCACCCAAACCAATCCCTGAACTACCACCCCATCCCATTTCCATATCACTGTGTTTAACACAACATTTAGGCCTAACACCCAAACCAATCCCTGAACTACCACCCCAGCCCATTTCCATATCACTGTGTTTAACACAACATTTAGGCCTAACACCCAAACCAATCCCTGAACTACCACCCCAGCCCATTTCTATACTAAGGGTAGAGTAACCAGGATTTTCCAAATGGGGAGATATAACAATGTAAATTGATACCTTCAAAATCCCTTTTCATTATAAATACTCATAAGGCATTTATGTCAGTTCAATATGCCAGAACGGTTTGAAGTAGATGCCACTTTGTTGTTTAAAGGGGAAGGAGTTAATTAGCCAAGGTGATAGGATACTGCTGCTGTCTGCTATGCATATAGACATAGGCACATCTACAGTAGACAGAGATAAGCAGAGTACCATGCTAATAATTATGCTCTACCTTCCTTATCCCTGCATTCATTCATCGTTCCACATTGGCCTTTTTGAAGTCGGAGCTGTCAGGAGCGCCGTGAAATGCGCTCGCTTTATTGGAACACACTGAGGAAAGCATGCTTTGTTTATTAGGCTATGCTTAATTCTGAATAAATCTCAAATAAAACACTAAATTACATTTAAGTGATGTGTTCAAAGCAGTTCTCTTTAAAGAGCGGGGAGTGTGCACGTACAGTGTGTCTCTTTCTTCTCCCCCTCTCCCGGTAAGTGAGCGGGCGGGTGCGCGTCCTAAAGCTAACGGGGCAGGGTAGCTGTGCTCAGGAATTGGAGCGAGGGAGGAGGGAGGATGGGATGTGATGCAGTGACATTTATTAAACACTGATAAGATTACAGGGAGGGCTGCTGAATGACTGGGCTGCTCAATGCTGTGATACTAATCAGTAATTAGTCCTGTATACATCTTAATACTGCCGTACCACACAGCCTACACTCCAGATACATGTTTAGAAGGAGAAAAAACGAGGCTACAGAAATTCCCACAAATTATTTTTCATCATTACTAATATTTGTTCCGCAACAGTCAGGATAGTACAGCTGAGACTATGCAATGTTTCACATCAGTAGATAGTCTCTATATGAGGAGCACTACGCATTGAGAGGCAACAATTAAGACAGTGTAATAGTAGTAAAGTGAAACTGGATCGGCAATCAATCAATGCACGTTTTTCAGAAATGCGAGTGAAAAAATCGAGAGAGCGGTGAAAGGAAATGCTTGTGACATCCGCCTCGTTAAGGCAGCGACGTCGCTTTAATTAAAGATAAGTGTGTGGTGTGTGTGTGTCACAGTGTGTGTGGATCCCTGCTGGATTTCAACACGCTAACTGGACCCATCAGTGTGTTAGTGCTAATGGAATGCATTCTCACAAAGCTGTAACAACTCCGCCATCACTCTCCCACTGTGTGTAGCTGCCAAACAGCAGCAATATGTGTTTCTACTACTCTGGGGCCTCCAGGGCTTTCTTTAGTCCTGGGCAACTCAGCTACACCCAACCTTCACTACACACACTAAATGGAGTCAGAAAGGCGTACATAACCAGAGAACATGTTGTTCCATCCAGACTATTATCTCTGTATTGTGCAGTGGTGTTTTAAAAGTTTCTAGCAGATAATTCAGCTCCTGAGAAATGCAACGGCTTGGGACAGTCCCAGTATGTGCTCTAAATTGAAACATTATGGTATCCAGAGTGAGTCCAAAGAGAGTGTTTGAATTGAGACTGTAGTGAACTACACAGCACATTACGTTCAACAGCTCTGTCTCTGAAGGCTGTCTCTGACTGTTATTACAAATCCTGTAAGACTGGAGTGTTGAAAGGATTGTG
The DNA here is from genome assembly GCF_965601325.2 of Salmo salar. Taxonomy (NCBI): domain Eukaryota; kingdom Metazoa; phylum Chordata; class Actinopteri; order Salmoniformes; family Salmonidae; genus Salmo; species Salmo salar. Next base: position 26,301,780 of record NC_138316.1, on the reverse strand, counting down.
ACTAACGTGCCCCCCCCAAATCCTCTGTTTAATTCATCTTGTGAAAGAAGACTATTTCTCAGTATGATTTATTCAGGGCAGTTATAATGATAACATATGTATGTCAGAGACAATGCAGCGAGTAAAGGAGGAATGAATAAAGCATGTCAGTGTCTCTTAAACATTGATAGTGCCGTTACGCCTGGTTTAGTTCTGCCAGCAGGAAACACACATCCCAGGAGCACCCAGACCCAACAGGTGGAGAGGAGAGGGGCTCACACACACACACAGGCACACAGGCTCAAACACACACACACAGGCTCAAACACACACACAGGCTCAAACACACACACAGTCTCAAACACACATCCCAGGAGCACCCAGACCCAACAGTTGGAGAGGAGAGGGGCTCACACACATACACAGACACACAGGCTCAAACACACACACACACACACACACACACACACACACACACACACACACACACACACACACAGGCTCAAGCACACACACACACTCAAACACACAGGCTCAAGCACACACACACGCTCAAACACACAGGCTCAAGCACACACACACACACACACACACACACACACACACACACACACACACACACACACACACACACACACACACACACACACACACACACACACACACACACACACACACACACACACACACACACACACACACACACACACACACACACACACACAGGGCAGTGTTACAGAGCAGACAGTGAGTAGTATGTAGTCACTATGATAAAGAACTGGTCTCTAGTCTTTACACCCAGGCTGATGTCATTCAGACAGTCCTTCTGTCAGATCCCTCCTCCTCTTCTCTCCAGTTACAAATAAATAAGAACAAGCCTCTCTTCACCACTGAAATAAGGTCTGCCTTCCAAATGGCTCCCTTTTACATGTGTAGTGCACCCTTTTCCCTATGGGCCCTGGGAAAAGTAGTGCACTATAAAGGGAATAGGCCTGATTTACAGACTTCACTCAATTGTTTCCTTTCGTTTTTGTGATCGAACCGTTTGCACTGTGTCATATTATAATAGCTGTTGTTGGCAGGCTCAAATTAGTTAATTGATGACTGGCTGTGATCCAAGTCGAAATCATACCAAGCAATTAAGACCAAACGCCGCAAACGATTATGAATTAATGAAGAGGGCATTAATGAATCATTAATGACAAAATGTATCACAATCATGCCTTTTGATACATTGTGCTCTGCTGATGTATGGGTGGGCATACGCAGAGCACCCATGGTTGTATGGGTGGGCATACGCAGAGCACCCATGGTTGTATGGCTGGGCATACGCAGAGCACCCATGGTTGTATGGGTGTGCATACGCAGGGCACCCATGGTTGTATGGGTGGGCATACGCAGAGCACAATGTATCAAAAGGCAGGATTGTGATGAGACACAGTTTTCAATCAAAAATCCTTTCCAAATTGTTCTTTATATTGTTTAATTGTTGATAATAATCAAATGTTATTTGTTTATTATCATTCTTTTTTCTTTGTTATTTCTTATTTATTCATATGACAATAGCACACGAATAACATATTTAAAAAGTGAAGAGATTGAAAATCTCCTGAGACAGACTATACATGTTACTGTACAGTACCCGTATAATAGAATATATAAAATGAGGTGGCCAGCGCACCGGGCAGAGAGAATGTACTGTAGGTAACAGCACACATCAGATGGACCAGACAAAATGAATACAGATATTCGTGTCAGGCTATTATCCAATACAAATGTGAAGAGCTCCTCAAACATACAAAAGGGCCAGCAGAAAGAAAATGTTACCCTGTGAAAATGCTGCTGCTTCTCTTCCTTTACAGAGAGAACAGCTGTATGGCTACAACTATGAGAAAGATAAATGTACATATTTTAATTTCCTTTCTTTCTTTCTTTCTTTCTTTCTTTCTTTCTTTCTTTCTTTCTTCTTTCTTTCTTTCTTTCTTTCTTTCTTTCTTTCTTTCTTTCTTTCTTTCTTTCTTTCTTTCTTTCTTTCTTTCTTTCTTTCTCTCCTGAAAGGGCGTAATGTGAGACGGTGTGTGTGTGCTACCTGTGTGTGTCCTGGTTGTCTGTCCTCTGAGTTAAAGACTACAGCAGCATGTTGCCTTCCATTTACTGTTGGCCCATGGTTCCCCAGGTCCCTCCCAGGTCCCTCCTGGAAACAAGGCAGGCTTTGAACACTTAATACAGAGATACAAGACCCTGGTACTCCCAAACTCTCCCCTTCTCTCCCAAACCTCCTGACAGCAAAAGACACCGGCTCTGAAGCTCCAGTGTCATCTCTGATACTCTAATTGTAGACAGAAACACAATACTGTTCTCCTGCTCGACTGGAGTTAAACAGTAGAGACAGAAGCAGAATGACTTTTAACATGAAAACTTCATCAAAATGTATTTGAAAGGCTAAAATTAAACTTTAGAAAAACAAAAAACGGAAATCCAGTATTAATAAATTATATAAAAACATTTGCCCACCTAACAAATGCAACAATGTGAGGTCAGAATAGGCAACAGGCTCAAACAGCTGATACTGCAGTCTTTAAGAGAAGCAATACACATATTCATATTTCCTGATCTCTCTCTATATATCTCCCCCCCCCCCCTCTCTCTCTCTCTCTCTCTCTCTCTCTCCCTCTGAATCTTCACCTCATACAAATTACTTTAGCAAATGTCTTTCCAGATGTTTCATTTGGCCATTTATTTTCAAGCCAATGCTTATTTAAATGTGCCTATTTTTTCTCTGCATGGGTGGATGGGAGAATTCTTTGCTTAATTCCATTAACTTTGTATTGCATCTCAATCGCTGGTGCCATGAGCATCAATACTGCGGCGTGGCTGTCTTTTAGCAGTTCTGCATCAGTGCTCTTGGATAGAACATGACAGTTACATTAATGTCTCCATGTAAATTGCTCTCTACACATAGGCAACAAGCAAAAGGAGGGGGAGAAACAAACACGGGGACATTCATTGCCCCCGTGACAGCAGAAATTACAACAACATTCATTGTGTGCTGGTCCAAATGGCCAAGTCTATTATGGTATACAGCAATTTCACTGAGTCTCCAGCCAGGGAGATGGACAGCAGGCCAGCAGAAGGGTAAAAAGCAATGACAGAAAGCATTCCCTTGGCGGCTTTTAACAAAGCAATGAAAAATAAAGAAAATTAGGGGTCAGGGCTCCCTGAACATCAATTTTCTGTTAGCAGCAGGTTTCTTTGAAATTGACGTGCTGCCTCTTTTCAGAGGCATATGGTGCAGCTATATGTGAGCAATAGAGACAGCCATGTCCAACCCATTATAGAAATACAAACACTACAAGCTAAAGTGAGGATGCTGTGATGGTGAGGGCTCAATGATTTTATAGTTGAGGTTGGTACTGTGATATGGACCTCCTCCTCCAACCTTCTTCACATGCATTTAGGTTCGAGACCTCCAAGGAAGCTAGCTCTCTTGCGCACGTGTTTTTCTCCCTTTGTTGTCTATTTCGGTTCCTTGCAAGGCACTGGTTACCCCTGCCACCACAAGCCAAGTCCAAATTACACACGAGGAAAAGCCAAGATAGGAGCAGTGATCACCACAGCTGAGCTGGCCAACCTAAACTGTACAACAAGAGGAAAATAGAGAACACCAGACTGCTGGTTGAAACACTGACACCAGCTGTGACATCTCAGAATAGTTGCACGGCACAGAGCATGGTACTATTTCATTGTTAAAGACAGAAAACGAGGAGAGGAAAATACCCAGGAATAAAAGCAACCCCAGGCTTTGAAGTCACATCCATCTGTGATGTAGCCGCTTAAGTGTGATGTAAAACATTGTTTCTATCGGTTTTGTTTCGTTACAATCTTCTGTCAGATCCTTTGTTCCCCAGGGTGTCTGTTAAGTGGTACTGAGTACTGAGTATAGCAGTTCTGCTCTACTGCTGTTCAACCCATAGAGATTAAGTACATATTTCTGTGTATTCTATTCAATTCTATGTTCAATTCTATTCAATTGTATGTTCTGTTCATTTCTATGTTCAATTATTTTCAATTCTATGTTCAATTCAATACTATTAAATGCTATGTTCTATTCATTTCTATGTTCAATTCTATTAAATTCAATGTTCAATTAAATTCTATGTTCTATTAAATTCTATTCTTCCTTATACTCACTATAGCATTTGGTTGAAGTGTAAACTACAGGATATTGTATGTGTATGTCTGGAATACTGAGAACTACACTAGTCTTCCAGAATATAAACAGTGTAGGTAGACTACAGTACATAGTGTCAACACAATGTAGTGGCAACCTCTCCTTTATCAGTTCCCTAGCCTCAGTGTAGTGGTGCTATGGTGCTCTCTCCACAATGAGAGGTGGCAGTGGTGACACACACACATACACACCATTTGAAGTGTGTGGGGAATTCTGGGGCTTGAAAGCACATCTGGCATAGTGTACAGAGGATGGCCACACCATGTCCCCAAGACATGTCTACAGACGAGGACCTCTCCTCTCTGCCTGGACCAGTACCACACAGCACACACTCCTCAGCCTTATCGGACATCAGAGTGAGCCACAGTGAGGCTAAGATACCTGAAAGCCAATCTCTCATTCTCCCTGTCTCCCACTCACTCTATCCTCCTCCTCCTCTCTCTGTGAGTGTGCTTGAAGACTGGTTTGAGCGCGCTGTGAAACTGAATAACTATAGATGAGAACTAAATATTAATCCCATCTAATTTTGATAGAGCATTAATATTGAGCTACTGTCTTACAATTGACTACTTCATTAATTGACTATTGTAAGAAAAACAATGATACAGCATGTGGCGCAGTGGTCTAAGGCACTGCATCTCAGTGCTAGAGGTGTCACTACAGACCCTGGTTTGATTCCAGGCTGTATCATAACTGGTCATGATTGTGAGTCCCATATGCGGTGCACAATTGGCCCAGAGTTGTTAGGGTTTTGCCGGGGTAGGGGTAGGCCGTCATTGTAAATAAGAATTTATTCTTAACTGACTTGCCTAGTTAAATAAAATCAATACAAATAAGGTTAGAAGCAGTCAGATTTTTTAAATTGTATTATTTTTCTTGGTAATATTCAACACAATAGTTATGTACCTTGTATCTACCTACTGTTATCTACCTGGCACAAAATAGTGCAAAAATACAATTATTGTGTACTGGCCACTGTCAGTTACATACTGTAAAATAAAGTCTAATCAAATAGTTTAAATCATTATTATACTTAACTGAACTGTAGGTCATAGGTTAGATTTGTATACTTCCAGTATGGGAGGTCTGGAAGAGCATTGTATATAAATAACACAGGTCTGCATTCATATTTGCATAGACCTGAAACAACGACGGGAGGAAAATAAAACTAAGGGAACAGGATTCCAATAGCCCAGCAGCGGTGGAAAAATCACCCCGCCCCACAAAAAACCAAAACAAATCAAAACAATATTCCTGTATGGTGAGCTATCCATCAGGATGATGAATGTAAGTGGCTTAGCCCAGGACATAGATCTGTCAGGACATAGATCTGTCAGGACATAGATCTGTCAGGCCCCGCCAGCCCTCTGACACAGCATTTAATTACAACGCATGTCTAATTGAAAGGCCCCCTGGAAAAAGGCCTCTCTGCCCGTGGCAGGCCGAAGAAACTTAATTAATTAGCAAGCACCTCCCTCCCTCTTTTATTCTGAGTTACTATCGTCCCTGCCTCAGTGAGCTGATGACATTTTCTAGCCCGCCTTTCATCCTTCAGAAAAATGAATGGTGCGACGAGAGCACTATCAAATGAGCTGTTGAGGCAGCCAGTGAATATACCACTGACTGTGACTGCTCCCTGAGTGAATTGTGATTTATCTGTATGGCTCTCGTCATGCTAACTGTCTTGCTCCCTCTCTGCTCGCTCGCCTGCTCGCCCTCTCTGTGTGCACTTGACAGGCCTGGTAGCTCATACCATGGTTCTCTAGGTTCTGACAGATGGGGGCTTAGCAGCCCCCTGCATTTGACCCCAGAAGCCCCTCACTTGATGTCATGATTTACCTTTCAATGTACCCATTCCCTGCTATGAGCCCTGGATCAATACTATACATACAGTAGGCCTCTACCTCTCTCACTCTTTAATGCTTGGCTAACATCCAGTTGTGTGTGCTCTGGGTCATCCTCTGAATCCTCCCCTAACCAATAGAAAGACATTGCATTATCAAACAGTATTTTCTACTGATGTTAATTAATGTCCTTTCATAATAAATGATTATCATTTTGTACAAATCTGAAATTGTATCACTAAGGTTGATTCAAAACTTAAATGAAAGTTGAATAAAGGAGAACTGAGGAATGTTGACAAGGTTCACTGATCTACTACAAAAACAAGCCCTTTAAAGATGTTTATATGTGTATCAAGCCTCTATGAATAAGTCATGTGTTCATCAGGCCACCAAAAGCCTCTGAGCGCCTCTGTCTGTCTGCTAGTGACTCCACTCACTTCAAGCAGAGGGAAAACTTTTTGGCACTCCCCAAAAGAAGAGTTAGTCTGTGGGTCGCACGAGGATAACAGAGAGCGGACAGCGTCGTGAGACACCCTCTTTTCCTACTCCAAGGGGGACACCCTCTTTTTCTCTGCCCCTCCTGCCCCACCCAGGCCTGATTAGTGAACCCCTGAACCTGTGGAAGAGTGTTGAAAGGCTGCCAGCAGCCAGTCAGCGCCAAATCAAGAGCTTCACAGCAGAATCAAAAGAAATCAGTCAATCGCTGCATAAACATGAGAGCAGGGGAGGTGGCAGCAGCGAAGAACGTGTGCCTGCTCTGACATCCGCTAGAGGTTCTGACACACCAAGTGTGCTGTCACCCATCCTTCCACCACCATCTTTCCCTGAGCCCTGCCACAGGGACCCTAACCTCCTGTTATGGCAGTGAAAATTAAGTCTGCATCCTTATGTTTCATTATTTCCTGCCTTTCTGCTGTAAAAGCCCCACCATAAAAATAATTGAATGTCTTCATTCTCTTTGGAGTTTACTGTGGTGTTCTTATAAATGGGATTGGCTTTACTGTGTGATTATGTAGGATTAGAGATATATCTTTTTGGGCTGGGCCACTGAGCAAGACTGTCATGTTTTAGGGGGGGATAAGGGGGAAGGGAGTGGGTGGATGTCAATCAAACAGAAGTATTGGCTATTTAACTAGTCAGTATTCACAAACTGTCCATTTGTGGAGCTATTAGCATTTTCCTTGTTGAGTGACAGCGTTTCATTTCAGGATACCCACGAGGGTCACAACAGACACACCTGTCTAATTATCAACTCCTCTCAGGTTTACCCAGAATAACACTAACGAACGAGCCGATAGACAACTCATTTAGACCAAGAGGAATTAGTAAATGTAACAACAATCTTAACAGACAATGAGCAATCTAAGACATGTAATTTCATTATGCAAAATTATAAATATGCATACGTTTGTGCAACTTTCAATTTGACATAAAATTAGTTTAATTATGTCAGTTGATAATAAAGAAGAATTATAAGAAAATTGTCAATCAGAATGTGTCTTCTTTCTTCATTTCATGTTTAAAATAGCCTTCATGGGCTGAGGCCAAATGAAGTTCAGAAAAATGTGGTTTATATTCTGTCACAATCTGACAATGGGGAGAGAGGGCAACCCAGTCTATTTCCCGCTCTGTTGTCTCCTGGACCTGATTGGGACACTTAACAGTAGAGGACCTGATTGGGACACTTAACAGTTGGGCAGCCCAATCACTCTAATGGGTACAGACACATCCATTTGTCTAATCAACCTCCAGCATTTGAACAAGATAGATGAAAGGGGAGGACAAGACAAGTGCATTACAACACAGACCACAAACATATGCTGCCTCATTAGAATGATAATACTACCAAAGGACCTGAGCCCAGCGCTGAGCCCCTGCTCTCTGAAGTATACAGAGTCTTGTATTAGCTCCAGCACTACCCCTGCTAAATGTCATCCAAAGAGACAGGTCATTTACATTTATGATAAAATGATCTTGCATTTTTTATTTGTCTTGAAAATTAAAGACTTACTTAATCATTGTGGAAGGAAGGGGCTTAGCCGATGTACTCATGTGTTTCTGATGGCATTAGAACTGATGTGGCGTGGCGTGATGGATATTTAATAGTTGTGCTGTCCCTCTGTATCACGTCAGGGGCCTGACACACACAGATGCACTGCAGCTCACCAACCGTACGGAATCACTTTAATTATTAGGCCCATCATCTTGGCTTTGAGAGGAGAGGAGAGGAGAGGAGAGGAGAGGAGAGGAGGGAGAGGAGAGGAGAGGAGAGGAGAGGAGAGGAGAGGAGAGGAGAGGAGAGGAGAGGGAGGAGAGGAGAGGAGAGGAGAGGAGGAGAGGAGAGGAGAGAGGGGCTTGGTGTGGGTGGGGAGCCTATGGGTGTTAAGGTAGGAGAGGAAGGGACAGGTGTGAAGTCCAGTCAGCCAAGCATGATGAGGTGCTTCAAGCTGACATGCTCCAGCGTTGGTACCTGACACTCCTTATGCAGGGTGTGGAGGCCTCATAGCTGAGTCTGGTAGAGAGCAGCACCTGAAGGGCTGTGGTTGCCCCTGCAGTACCCAGGCAACAAGCTGATTCCACCTTGAACACGCAGCCTGATCTGGGCTCTCCTGGAGCTATCTCACTGCCATTTAATTTCACCCTTAACTGATATTATACTCTTGTAAGGAAATACATGTAGAAAAGTTTCATGCTAATACCAGTAGAGACGTCAGCTTCCGTCCACAACGTTGCCTGAAGAGGACTCTAGCAGTCGAAACGTGTTGCAGCTGTGCGTCCTGTTATTAATTATAAACTGGGTGGTTCGAGCCTTGAATGCTGATTGTCTGAAAACCGTGGTATATCAGACCGTATACCATGGGTGTGACAAAACATGAATTTTAACTGCTCTAATTACGTTGGTAACCAGTTTATAATAGCAATAAGGCTCCTTAGGGGTTTGTGATATATGGCCAATATACCACGGCTAAGAGCATTGCGTCATGGCTAAGAACAGCCCTTAGCCCTGGTATATTGGCCATATACCACACCTCCTTGGGCCTTATTGCTTAAATATACCATAGGCTGATCTTGTCTTTCTATATATATTCTGTCTACAGTATATAGTAACCTGTCATTAGTTAACTAAAGTTGTTCTGCATTGTATTGGCCCACTACTTTGTTTTCGATCTTGGAATACCAGGATCTTAGAAAGACCATTACAAGACATTTCTTCATTGTTCCCTCTGAAAGTGGACATTTGACAATCCAATAGATAATGTTACAGTCCTAAAACAGAAGACCACTACAACTATTTTCCTAAAATGTATTTTATGGGATGAAGATGAGAGAGAGGGAGAGCTGGGGCAGAGAGTAATTATGGGGAAAAAAAGCTGGGCCCTCTACTGCTGGCTTGCTCCTCCAACACATGGGCCATCTGCACAGAGGCTGGCTAAATGAGGATGACAATGCTAATCACTATCGATGGAGACTAGACTGGTGTGGATGAATGGCCAGGCTGAGCAGCTCATCGCACAATGTTGCTGTCAGGGCATGCCAAGTCCACAAGCCTTCAGGGGCCACGCCCCTTTCCTGTGCAGCCTCCATCACTCAGTGGCGACACGTGTATGGCTTCCTGTCAATTCAGGAAGTCTTCTTGGTTCTAATCCCAGCCACATAAATGACTTCCTATCTCCATATTTAAGTAGTCTCTTGATGGCTATTCTCATGATTGTCCCTACAATTATGTTTTTGTTCACTGTGTCAGATATCTTTTTTCCATTGGCTATTTCTTTCTCTTCATAATTATTAACCTTTCATCTCTACCAAAGTCTGCATATTTATTTAACATTCCTCTTTCTGTCATTGTTACTCTCACTAGAACCAATAATTCAACCCTGGAGTTAATGGAGAATTTGTGATAGAATGCTACCGTCTGTTCAATAAGGAAGTGATGCAGTACTGAATCTGCAGTAGCCCAACATCAAAACCAAAATAATCACAGCCTGTAAAGTGTAATGGAGGATTAGATCTATCCAGTGACATGTGTATTTTCGCGGGTGGCCTCCAGGCAAATGATTTCAACACCCTTCCCCAGCAGCCCAATCAAACAAACACAGCCTGCAGTATCAAACAGCATTCTTTGTCCTCTAGTATTAACGTTTACAACAAAAGGAAATTACTGCTTAATTCCTTTGTCCTCTGGAAAATGTGGAGAGCAAATCAGAAATTACACATTTTTATGAGCAAATAAAAGAGGTTGCCAAGACTGAGCTATTAGGCTGAGAGTGGGACCAGGCTTAGAAGGCTGGGCCTACGTCGTTCCTTCTTGATGGTTTCCAGCTGTGCGTGGGCATATTGTCATTTTCCCCTCTCTTTTTTTGTCAGTGTCCCCATAAGTGAATGTGAAGAGGAGCAGCTGTCTTGCAGGCTGGCCTGTCCCTTCTGTCCCCGGCTCTGGGCCCTGGGCCCTGGGCTCTGGTCTGGGCAGGGATAGCCAGTAAACCTCCAGGCTCTAATTACACTGGAAGGCCCTGTGGAGGTGACCTCATGATCCTGTGGTACTGGGTGTATTTACAATGATATAACAATATACAATATCATCACCAGAAACTACAGGGAGAGGTAGCACAAAACATGTCACTCAAAGCATCGTGTAATTTGAAACGTGTTAAAAGAGACTGTGGAACATATCGGGGCTTAGGTTAGGACACGTGCGGAGCCCAGATTGAAAATCCCTGCATAGTTATTTCTGGCCCTCATCCCTTTCCTAAATAGTCCCATGGATATCCCTCCCTGCTTAGCCAGCCATGAGGACAGAGGAGGAGATCACAGAAACACTAAGTGTGTTACTGCATGTAAGCCTTGCCTGTGCTGGAAACAACTCCTACACATGTGTGTGTTTATGCACATGATGGTTGGTATTTATCATCAATGAGAAAATATAAATCAATTGTAAGCACCTCCACTAGGGCAGATAATTCTACTATATTGACAAAATGAGAAAATAAATGTATTAAGAATTCAATAAAAAAATGGAGGAATCATTAATACAATAAAATTCACATAATTTTGCAACAGTCCAGAACGAAACTTTTCTCAACATCTTCCCCTTCAATTTGATCTGAAAGTTAACAGAGAGAAAAGCAGCAGTTTCTGCAGTACAACTTCCCTGTCTTAGTCAGAGAGCACTTCATTCTAATGTGCTGTGGCTTAAAAATCTGATCCCATGTAAGAAATAAAAGACCAGACAACTGCATTACTGTCCGACCTGTCTGCTCTGTTCAACATAAGCTCCATCCTGCCTGCCAGAGCCTTAAAAGCCGAGCTGGCAGAGACTGGGCCCGGAGTGACAAAAGCAGATAGCTGGAGCTGGGATTTTAGAAACGGAGAACGGACTCTTAAATGTATTTTTATACATTTACAAGGAGTTCATTCAGCTCCCCATGAATCAATAATAAGCAGCGTGCAGTAGACCCAGGATACAATTATCCACCCTGAAGTAGCTCCCCTGTCACTACAATGACTTTAAAAGTGAACACGCTGTCAGGTGCAATGGTGTTCATGTTTTCCCACTCACACAGGACCTAATGCCACTACTGCAGAGAGCTTCTCTCATGGGGCAGAACAAAGCACAGGATCATGGGAGGGATATATCCACGCTATACCATTATAGACCCGTTCTACTGACAGACCCCAAAACATTTTCAAGGGAAAAGGCAACAATTGGAAAAACACAACCGGCAACACCAATTGAAAATCACTGTTATACATCATTACCAAGTAATAAAATGTGCCAGTCTTTACCACAGCTTCACCACAAATGCATGCTGTGATATTTTGTGTTGTGTGTATGGTGTGTTAAACATATTTTGTGTTGTGTGTATGGTGTGTTAAACAGTGTGCTGGCCAGCTCGGCTGTGTTAAGGGTCAGAGAGAGAAGAGTTAGGGCAGATACAGCTGTTCCTCTGATTGGCTGGGACCAGATGGTAGCTAGGCTGTTGCTTCGCCCGGGAAGGCTCTGATGATTTTATAAACATCTCTCCTGGATATTTAAGTGTTTCACGGCACCATGGATACCTGATAGCCAGCACTAAATATCAGCTGAATCCAATCAAGACTTATCTGCAGAGAAATCCAATAGTTTTTGGCCACGACATAAGATCAGAGATTAATTTTTGTTTAAATGATAGGCTTCACCAGATGCAGGATTATAAAGAACATACACTCAGGATATTGGGGATGACTTCGTAACTTGACAACATTCAGGCGCATAAATAAATGAGTAAATACTGACCAACACAAAGTAGCACTACAATAGTATTCCCAAAGCCAGGTAATTCACATTAGTATAAAGATAATCTATACTCATTGACATGGATTTGTTTTTGGGGTAATGGAACAAATAGCCAAATTGAATAAATACATGTCAATCTAAACAGAAAAATATAAGGTGGAGAGAGGAAAAATCTATATATGCAAATACTAATCTTAAAATCATTCAACATGAGATGTGTAAGTCTCTGTTTTCTGTTTTCTGTGCGGAAACAGTAACTTGACATACAATGTCTCCAGGCTGTAGCTAGCTGACTGACACAAATATGGATTTTAACGCCTGTTAAATGCCTTTTTAGTCAGACTGTGCAGTTGGCCACACTTATTTTCGATATGTATGCATATCAACAAATGCCTATGAGAGATTGGTGGGTTGATGTGTTGGTTTAAACAGGGGAAAATCCCATTTTATTTTGTGGCTTCCAGGCAATCTGACTGTGGAACCTTCTAATGATATACAATAGTAGCCAATGCCAGTTCTTCTAAACTGTAATTGACAGACAATCCTTTACACTCTCTTGAATTGCTCATCCTAATAGCATGGTAGAACTGCTCACATAAACAATCTTGATTAATTATTTATCCAAATAGTTTTGTTGCCCGGTATGTAAGTAAATGTGTGTTACACTTCATTAATTGTTTTGTAAACAAAGCATTTGTTTTGGGACCTGTTCCAGCTGTCTGTCTGTCTGTCTGTCTGTCTGTCTGTCTGTCTGTCTGTCTGTCTGTCTGTCTGTCTGTCTGTCTGTCTGTCTGTCTGTCTGTCTGTCTGTCTGTCTGTCTGTCTGTCTGTCTGTCTGTCTGTCTGTCTGTCTGTCTGTCTGTCTGTCTGTCTGTCGTCTGGCATCCCAGTATAAGGTCAGACTCCAGAAACGGATCAAAAGGTATATAATGTATGAGAAATCGTACATGATACACTCATTGACATTTTAATTGAAATAAAATGTGTATAAACGTGATCCATTCAAGTTATGTTAGTTGAATATTTTACAAAACATTTAATAGCAAACTATTTAGCTATACTGAACATGATCTTTGCCATAATTTCACCTTTATTTAGCCAGGTAGGCTAGTTGAGAACAAGTTCTCATTTGCAACTGCGACCTGGCCAAGATAAAGCGTAGCAATTCGACACATACAACAACACAGAGTTACACATGGAAAAACAGAACATACAGTCAATAATACAGTAGAACAAAAGAAAACAAAAAGTCTATATACAGTGAGTGCAAATGAGGTAAGTGAAAGCAATAAATAGGCCATGGTGACGAAGTAATTACAATACAGCAATTAAACACTGGAATGGTAGATGTGCAGAAGATGAATGTGCAAGTAGAGATACTGGGGTGCAAAGGATCAAGATAAATAAATACGGTATGGGGATGAGGTAGGTAGATAGATGGGCTGTTTACAGATGGGCTATGTACAGGTGTGGTGTTCTGTGAGCTGCTCTGACAGCTGGTGCTTAAAGCTAGTGAGGGAGATATGAGTCTCCAACTTCAGAGATTTTTGCAGTTCGTTCCAGTCATTGGCAGCAGAGAACTGGAAGGAGAGGCGGCCAAAGGAGGAATAGGATTTGGGGGTGACCAGTCAGATATACCTGCCGGAGCGCATGCTATGAGTGGGTGCTGCTATGGTGTCCAGTGAGCTGAGATAAGGCGGGGCTTTACCTAGCAGAGACTTGTAGATAACCTGTAGCCAGTGGGTTTGGCGACAAGTATGAAGCGAGGGCCAACCAACGCAATGGTGGGTAGTGTATGGGGCTTTGGTGACAAAACGGATGGCACTGTGATAGACTGCATCCAGTTTGTTGAGTAGAGTGTTGGAGGCTATTTTATAGATGACATCACCGAAGTCGAGGATCGGTAGGATGGTCAGTTTTACGAGGGTGTGTTTGGCAGCATGAGGATTCTTTGTTGCGATATAGGAAGCCGATTCTAGATTTAATTTTGGATTGGAGATGCTTAATGTGAGTCTGGAAGGAGAGTTTACAGTCTAACCAGACACCAAGGTATTTGTAGTTGTCCACGTATTCTAAGTCAGAGCCGTCGAGAGTAGTGATGCTGGACGGGCGAGCAGGTAAGGCAGTGATCAATTGAATAGCATGCATTTAGTTTTACTTGCGTTTAAGAGCAGTTGGAGGCCACGGAAGGAGAGTTGTATGGCATTGAAGCTCGTCTGGAGGTTAGTTAACACAGTGTCCAAAGAGGGGCCAGAAGTATATGGAATGGTGTCGTCTGCGTAGAGGTGGATCAGAGACTCACCAGCAGCAAGAGCAACATCATTGATGTATACAGAGAAGAGAGTCGGCCCGAGAATTGAACCCTGTGGCACACCCATAGAGACTGCCAGAGGTCCGGACAACAGGCCCTCCGATTTGACACACTGAACTCTATCAGAGAAGTAGTTGGTAAACCAGGTGAGGCAATCATTTCAGAAACCAAGGCTGTCGAGTCTGCCAATAAGAATGTGCTGATTGACAGAGTCGAAAGCCTTGGCCAGGTCAATGAATACGGCTGCACAGAAATGTCTCTTATCGATGGCGGTTATGATGTCGTTTAGGACCTTGAGCGTGGCTGAGGTGCACCCATGACCAGCTCTGAAACCAGATTGCATAGCAGAGAAGGTACGGTGGGATTCGAAATGGTCGGTAATCTGTTTGCTAACATGGCTTTCGAAGACCTTAGAAAGACAGGGTAGGATAGATATAGGTCTGTAGCAGTTTGGGTCTAGAGTGTCACCCCCTTTGAAGAGGGGGATGACCGTGGCAGCTTTCCAATCTTTGGGAATCTCAGACGATATGAAAGAGAGGTTGAACAGGCTAGTAATAGGGGTTGCAACAATTTCGGCAGATAATTTTAGAAAGAGAGGGTCCAGATTGTCTAGCCCGGCTGATTTGTAGGGGTCCAGATTTTGCAGCTCTTTCAGAACATCAGCTATCTGGATTTGAGTGAAGGAGAAATAGTGGGGGCTTTGGCGGGTTGCTGTGGAGGGTGCCGGGCAGTTGACTGGGGTAGGGGTAGCCAGGTGGAAAGCATGGCCAGCTGTAGAGAAATGCTTATTGAAATTCTCAATTATAGTGGATTTATCGGCGGTAACAGTGTTTCCTAGCCTCAGAGCAGTGGACAGCTGGGAGGAGGTGCTCTTATTCTCCATGGACTTTACAGTGTCCCAGAACTTTTTTGAGTTAGTACTACTGGATGCAAATTTCAGTTTGAAAAAGCTAGCCTTAGCTTTTCTAACTGCCTGCGTATATTTGTTCCTAACTTCCCTGAAAAGTTGCATATCACGGGGGCTATTCGATGCTAATGCAGAACGCCACAGGATGTTTTTGTGCTGGTCAAGGGCAGACAGGTCTGGAGTGAACCAAGGGCTATATCTATTCCTAGTTCAAATAGTTTTGAGTGGGGCATGCTTATTTAAGATGGTGAGGAAGGCACTTTTAAAGAATAGTCAGGCATCATCTACTGACGGGATGAGGTCAATGTCATTCCAGGATACCCCGGCCAGGTCGATTAGAAAGGCCTGCTCGCAGAAGTGTTTTAGGGAGCGTTTGACAGTGATGAGGGGTGGTCGTTTGGTCGCAGACCCATTACGGATGCAGGCAATGAGGCAGTGATCGCTGAGATCTTGATTGAAAACAGCAGAAGTGTATTTCGAGGGCGAGTTAGTTAGGATGACATCTATGAGGGTGCCCGTGTTTATGGATTTGGGGTTGTACCTGGTAGGTTCATTGATAATTTGTGTGAGATTGAGGGCATCAAGCTTAGATTGTAGGATGGCCGGGGTGTTAAGCATGTCCCAGTTTAGGTCACCTAGTAGCACGAGCTCAGAAGATAGATGGGGGCAATCAATTCACATATGGTATCGAGGGCACAGCTGGGGGCAGAGGGAGGTCTATAGCAAGCGGCAACAGTGAGAGACTTGTTTCTGGAAAGGTGAATTTTTAGAAGTAGAAGCTCGAATTGTTTGGGTACAGACTTGGATAGTAATACAGAACTCTGCAGGCTATCTTTGCAGTAAATTGCAACACTGCCCCCTTTGGTAGTTCTATCTTGGCGGAAAATGATATAGTTAGCGATGGAGATTTCAGGGTTTTTGGTGGTTTTCCTAAGCCAGGATTCAGACACGGCTAAGACATCCGGGCTGGCAGACTGTGCTGAAGCAGTGAGTAAAACAAACTTAGGGAGTAGGCTTCTAATGTTAACATGCATGAAACCAAGGCTTTTACGGTTACAGAAGTCAACAAATGAGAGCACCTGGGGAGTGGGAGTGGAGCTAGGCACTGCAGGACCTGGATTAACCTCCACATCACCAGAGGAACAGAGGAGAAGTAGGATAAGGGTACGGCTGAAAGCTATACGAACTGGCCGTCTAGCACGTTTGGAACAGAGAGTAAAAGGAGCAGGTTTCTGGGCATGATAGCATAGATTCAAGGCATAGTGTACAGACAAAGGTAGGATGTGAGTACATTGGAGGTAAACCTAGGCATTGAGTAATGATGAGAGAGATATAGTCTCTAGAGACGTTTAAACCAGGTGATGTCATCGCATATGTAGGAGGTGGAACAACATGGTTGGTTAAGGCATATTGAGCAGGGCTAGAGGCTCTACAGTGAAATAAGACAGTAATCACTAACCAGGACAGTAATGGTTCAAATGTATCATAACAAGACCTCTGACAGTTGCTTTTATGTTGGGCCTTTTTCAAACATACTGACCATTCACATCCACTACATAGCTATGTTTGAATTGATTTCTATGCATTGGATACAATATGGTTGAAAGATGAGGAACTCTCCCATTCCAGTCATTTACTGTAACCCTTTTTCTACAAAGTGCTCCAACGGAGCCATTACACGATTGAGGTAAAAACGTTCACTTTCATCACCCTTCTATTTGAACAGTGGGCATATCCCCAGCCAGACACTCAATGTGCAGCAATCACATCCCTGCTATGCATGTCATCCCTTCCAAATCATTTACCAACTGCAATTAGCCGACTGTAGTTGTCATCTCTGGGTCTCTGGGAACTCTGCCGAAGTGGACTTAATGTATTAAAGAGAATAAAGTCTGCATTAAAATATATATACATCACTGGTGATTACCCAGACCAATTGAAATTAAAACGACATTCGGCTGACAAATTAGAAACAAACCTGTTTGACAGCCCTGTCTGCTTAGAACAAATGTGAGACATGGTAAATTGTTTGACACACTTTCATAAAAGCAAGTGGAGGCAACCCATCCTTTAGCGTGGCGTAATGGCCCCTCGTTGTTAGATTCAATGGAACAAGCTATTCATACTGTTGTGTGATTGAAAAGAAAATGGTATCCTTTTGATGTTATAAATGTGTCTATTACTGCATTTGCACACAACATTTCTATATAAATTCTAGAGAAAGGAGTGATTCTCTGGGGGAAATGCTTAGGAATGACATATTGAATTCTATTCCAGCCCGTGCATCAATATACTGTAGGCTTTCCAGAATAACTCCAAAACTGTCTGGTTTTTCACAGCCGCGCCATGGCCTGAAAGACTCAAATTGCAATGCTACAGTATATATGAAAAAGGTTAGGCTAATGCAAAGATATTTCCTTTGCTCTAATGAATAAGCTCTACAATTTACCTTTTAAGTTATGGATAACACACACACACACACACACACACACACACACACACACACACATACATACATACATACATACATACATACATACATACATACATACATACATACATACATACATACATACATACATACATACATACATACATACATACATACATACATACATACATACATACATACATACATACATACATACATATACACACACATACACATACACATACACTCACACAGGTTCCGATGGTGTGTTTAGAGTCAGAAAAACACTAATGGTTGGTGCAGCTGTATGCCACTCGTATCAAAACAGACTTTTGATATGACTTCAGAGGAAAAATGATCAGTAGTGAGTGGACAGATATTAAAATAACCAGTAAATCGTTTATTTTACTGTGGAGAGGTGTCCATGACTGACTGGACCAGAGCAGCAGGATTCAGGGAGTTGAGGACTGAGAGAGGAGGTTGGTTCCTCTCAATGAGAAAGTCCTAAACACAGCCAACACTCATGTCTCTGTGACTGTATGGCAGCCAGGTATCCACAAGGCCACTATAACAACAGAGTCTCAATATACCAAGAAAGTCCTGTACAGACGTAGTAGAACACAGCTACTTCACAAAGGAAGATGACTATCATGGTCCAAACATACCAAGACAGTCGTGAAGAGGGCACGACAAAACCTTTTCCCCCTCAGCAGACTGAAAAGATTTGGCATGGGTCCCCAGATCCTAAAAAGGTTCAACAGCTGCACCATCGAGAGCATCCTGACCGGTTGCATCACTGCCTGGTATGGCAACTGCTTGGCATCTGAATGTAAAGCGCTGCAGAGGATAGTGCGAACGGCCCAGTACATCACTGGGGCCAAGCTTCCTGCCATCCAGGACCTATGTAATAGGCGGTGTCAGAGAAAAGCCTATAAAATTGTCAGAGACTCCAGTCACCCAAGTTATAGACTGTTTTCTCTGCTATCGCATGAGAAGCGGTACCGGAGCACCAAGTCTAGGACCAAGAGGCTCCTCAACAGCTTATACCCACAAGCCATAAGACTGCTGAACAACTCATAAAATTGCCACCGTACAATGTACATTGACCACCCCTCCCTTTTGTACACTGCTGCTACTCGCTGTTTACTATCTCTGCATAGTAACTTCACCCCCACCTATATGTACAAATTATCTCAACTAACCTGTAGCCCCACACACTGACTCGGTACCGGTGCCGCCTGTATATAACCTCATTATTGTTATTATTGTGTTACCTTTTTATTATAACTTTTTATTTTAGTCTACTTGGTAAATATTTTTCTAACTCTTCTTGAACTGCATTGTTGGTTAAGGGCTTGTAAGTAAGCATTTCACGGTAAAGTCTACACTTGTTGTATTCGGCGCATATAACAAATAAAGTTTGATTTGATTTGACAAAGGTGACTACAGGCAATTAAAAAGCATTGTACCTTGTAGGAAAGGCAGAACTATTGACAAAATACACAAATAAACATAAAGACATCTGTATTCAAAAGGGTCCAACTCATAATTTAACCCTTTGTTGAACACAATATGCTCTCTGATCACTACACCACAACATTATTCAATTGCCTTAATGAGTGCATTTAAAAACGATACAACTATGCACATATTTGATGTTTCAAGCTTGTTGTAAAACATTTTGAAGTCTCAGCAAAAGCTCCGTATTAGCGTCCTTTCAAAATGGCTGTAATGATTATGGATGTATTCAAATTAAACAAGATCTCAGACACTGTAGAGCAAGTCACAGTGACTAACTCAGCCAGATGGATCGTTTTCCTGACACTCACTGAAGCACTGGAAATTCATATAGAACAACTTTTGATGTCAAAAACAAAGGTATAATAATTGCTTCAATTCAAAGGTAGCTAGTCACATTATACTGGTAATTTTAATCAAGGATCAGAAAGCTGTGTTTGCATTATGCTCAGGAGCATTGCATCTCCCCGCATGAGGACATATTCATCCAGAATGTTTAGCAAATTGAAAAGCAGATGGCAGCCCATTTTTACTCTCATTACTAAAAAGATGCACAAAGTTTCCACCCCACAGAACATAAAACCAAAACATCAGCATGATTAAAAACAAATCATTCTGCGTGTTGGGAGTGGGGGGTAAGAAACATAAGCACTAATGAATAATTTTAGCAGTTTTTCAGAATACTGACAATTTGAACATTTGCTAAAGCATTTGATGAAAACGCAACAAAAAAAGAGAGAAACTTTGATGACGTGATCTACAAAATGAAGCAATAGAAGGATTTCTTCCTCTCCTATCCATGAAAAACTGCTACTTACCAAAAAATGAATAATTATGGTTGTCTAGCCTGTTTCTTGAGGGGTGTGAACATCCAGCAGTGTGGTGGTATTTGCTGTTAACATGATGGATATGACCCGGGGACAAGAGGAAATTAATTAGCATGTGATTATCAAGGCTGTGATTGAGTGGGTCGTGGAGTGGCGTGTCGTGGTGTGCTGTTGCTGTGTCATGAGCCTGTCATGGAGGGGGGTGACATGGGGGGGGGGGGGGGGGGGGGGTTCAGGCAGGGCTGCAGGTGTCACAGAGTAGCCCGGACCTGTGAACTCCACTCCACACTCTCTCTCTCTCTTCCTCTCTCACTTCCTCCTCTCAATCTCTCTTTTTCTCTCTCATTCTCTCTTTTCATCTCATTTACATCTCCTCCTGCCACCCTTGAACCAATCACAAGCCCCACACTTCTCATTTTCATCTATCTTTCTAAGCATCTCTGGAGTGTTACTTATTCTGATGAGGAGAGGACTCTGAAAATGGTTCCTCATCATCCAGCATGTTTAGACTAGTGAAAGTGACAATGAGGCTCCAGGTGACAAATGAGGCCCAAGGATCCAGCTAATCTAATGCCTCTGTACTGGCTTCAATAACATGTCTTCTCTTCTAAAACATAATGGAAAACACTACCAAGACACTCAGTCCACCCAGCGATCTCCCTCTTCCCCCCTGACAGACAGTCACAGTCTGGTCCATAGCATGGCCATGGCCAGCCATCCAGGCTAAATGGCTGATGTGCTGTGCTCCTTCTAAATTCCCTGAGCAGAGAGCAGAGCCTGAGGAAGGGACTAAGAGGAGGTCAGCTAAGGTCAGACATCTGGTTAACTACACACTGGGACTCAATTAGAGAGGTGTCCATGTCAGACTACACATCATCAGACAGCATTGATAAAACTGGGATAGTTAGAGCAGAAACCTTCAAATACTCCATAGATTTTGATCTATAACAGACACAGAATGAACACAATAACTGAGGATGGTCTGTTTAAATGGCAGCTTAATCATCTCTGAGTTATAGCAATTTCCCTCTCAGAAAAAGGAAGGCTGAGCCGGATAGGAACCGTTCTTTCTTAAGAAGACAGTGATTATGTTAAATGAGTTGATGTCTGGGATTGACACCTTGACCGTTAAACTGTGATACTATTTAGAATCCATCAATGATCTGCAGGGGTGTGCTGGAATGTGCTTGTGTGTGTGTACATTATGTGTGTGTGTGTGTGTGTGTGTGTGTGTGTGTGTGTGTGTGTGTGTGTGTGTGTGTGTGTGTGTGTGTGTGTGTGTGTGTATACATTATGTTTGTGTGTGTGTGTGTGTGTGTGTGTGTGTGTGTGTGTGTGTGTGTGTGTGTGTGTGTGTGTGTGTGTGTGTGTGTGTGTGTGTGTGTGTGTGTGTGTGTGTGTGTGTGGGAAGGGAAGATATAAGGTTGGATGCACAAAGAAACTGATTATCAAATGTTTAATCCAATTAATTTATGTGAGCAGCAGAATGAGCTGAATCCATCAGGCGGGTCCCTCTGTGGATGGGTACTGTGAGAACGCTCTGATGAAGTTAAATTGAGACACAATATAATAATTATAAATTGACTCAGGAGACAAGGCAGGGTTCATTTCTCCCGGTGCTATTCTTCTGAGAAGCAGCCTGCTTGTGTTAATCACGAGTTAGTGGGTAAATAGGGATGGGGATTCGCCTCAAGCTTTGCCCACTGAGTTGTGTAAGGAAATGCCATGATTCCTTGATTAAAATGCTCTTCAAAACCACGAAAACAGCCTCTGTACAGATAACTTGAGATGATTCCGAGCTCAACCATATGCAACAAATTAAACAGAACAGAAGATATTCCAAGGCCTCTCTTCCTATATGTTAATACTCAAACAGAGTTGTAGCATAATCATTTCATCACATGCCAGCTGGAGAGATAGGGAACGGTAA
The DNA here is from genome assembly GCF_965601325.2 of Salmo salar. Classification (NCBI taxonomy): domain Eukaryota; kingdom Metazoa; phylum Chordata; class Actinopteri; order Salmoniformes; family Salmonidae; genus Salmo; species Salmo salar. The sequence continues at coordinate 26,279,528 of NC_138316.1, read as the reverse complement.
CTGATTTTGGTCAAATTGTCTCAGAAATACCAAATGGGGAGACTCAACTGTTGAATCAAATGAATTATAAAGTATAAGATAAAAGTAGTGTGTGCATATAGCGCCTTCAGAAAGTATTCATACCCTTGACTTAAAAATGTGTTACAGCCTGAATTTTAAATGTGTCATTGGCCTACACACAATACCCCTTAATGTCAAAATGGAATTCGGTTTTTAAAAACACTCATAAAAAATGAAAAGCTCAAATGTCTTGAGTCAATAGTGTTTGAATGACTACCTCATCTCTATACCCCACACATACAATTATCTGTGATGTCCCTCAGTCGAGCAGTGAATTTAAAGCACAGATAATCTGAAATGGAATATCCCTTTGAGCATTGTGAACTTATTAATTGCACTTTGGATGGTGTATCAATACTGTATCAATACCAGTCACTACAAAGATATGCAAGGACTAGAGAGTTTATGAGGATAAAAATAAATGAAATAGAGCTAAGCATAGGTAAAATCCTAGAGGAAAACCTGGTTCAGTCTGCTTTCCAACAGACACTGGGAGACAAATGTACCTTTCAACAGGACAATAACCTAAAACACAAGGCCAAATATACCCTGGATTGCTTACCATGATGACATAAAATGTTCCTGAGTGGCCTAGTTACAGTTTTGACTTACAGTGCCTTCAGAAAGTATTCACACCCCTTGACTTTTTCCACATTTTGATGTGTTACAGCCTGAATTTAAAATGGATTAAATTGAGATTTTGTATCACTGGCCTACACACAATACTCCTAGTCCTTGTCGATGTTTGTCAAGCATAACCATAAGATGATGCAGCCCCCACCATGCTTGAAAATATGAAGAGTGGTTCTCAGTAATGTATTGTGTTGGATTTGCCCCAAACATAGCATTTTGTATTCAGGACATAAAGTTAATATCTTTGCCACATTTTTTGGCAGTTTTACTTGCCTGTACTGCAAACAGGATGCATGTTTTGGAATATGTGTATTCTGTAGAGGCTTCCTTCTTTTCACTCTGTCATTAGGTTAGTATTTTGGAGTAACTACAATGTTGTTGATCCATCTTCAGTTTTCTCCATCACAGCCATTAATTAACTGTTTTAAAGTCCCAATTGGCCTCGGTAAAATCCCTGAGCGGTTTCTTTCCTCTACAGCAACTGAGTTAAGAAGGACGCCTGTAACTTTGTAGTGACTGGGTGTATTGATACACCATCCAACGTGTATTTAATAGCATCACCATGATAAAAGGAATATTCAATATCAGCTTTTTTTTTACCCATCTACTAATAGGTGCTCTTCTTTGCAAGGCAAAACTTCCCTGGTCTTTGTGGTTGAATCTATGTTTGAAATTCACTGCTTGACTGAGGGACCTTTCAGATAATTGTATGTGTGGGGTACAGAGATGAGGTAGTTATTAAAAAATCATGTTAAACACTATTGTTGCAACTTATTATGTGACTTGTTAAGGAAATTGTTTCTCCTGATGTCACGTTCTGACCAGTAAAGGGGTTATTTGTTATTGTAGTTTGGTCAGTACGTGGCAGGGGGTGTTTGTTTTATGTGGTTCGGGGTTTGTTGGGATATGTGTGTCGTGTCTTTGGGGCACCATTAAACTGAAGACATGTTTATCAATTAACTCCCTGTAATTATTATTACGCGATTAAACTGATTAATCATTTAATTGTAATTAACTAGGAGATCGGGGCACCAAGGAAAATATTCAGATTACAAAGTTATAATTTTCCTAATATAACTTTCCTATATTATAACATTACATATTATATTATATTATATTATAGTATAGGCCGATTATCTTCTGGTTTAAATGGTGTATTTTACCTCGCGTCCAGTCTCATTCCAAACGTCGTAAATTGTTGTATCTGCACGAATCCAGCCTTTACTAAAGTCATCCATACATCAATATTCTTAAAATCATTTATTTACTAAACTAAGTAATTCACAGAAAGCATACAAACAGTAATTATCGTCACAAAGAATTGGTAGAGTAATGTGCCCTAGTGGGCTAAACAGGCATGGCTGGTGTCTTGTTAAACAAAGGGTCATAAAGGGCAGCTGAGGAGGCACACAGAGTTCATTAATATTAAGAATTGATATGCTAAGCCTTTGCACATGAACGCTCACTCATTCGGGAACAATTGCAATCAATATATATTTACGCTCAGTGTGTCGTCGGGATCCTTGTTGGAGAGTCGTTCTGTTGGAGAGTGCTCTCTCTCTCTCACTCAGTTAGAATGGATCTTTCAAAGCGACATTCATTAATGTCGTCATAGAATGGATGTTTCGTTGGTCTTCGCATTCAATTATATAATTTACTTAGCTGCAGACTAATAATTAATATCAAAGACTTGTTCTTATTCTGTCGGTCTCGATAGTCTAAAAGTTTAACCACGTGGTATAGGTAACTTTCAGTATAGGAATTGAGTGGTCAAACCTTGGCTCTCTCTTCTGAGGTAAGCTGGTCTGAAGAAAGTAAATCAGGGTGGGGTTTTATACGTGAACATAGAACAGGCTTGTCACATGACGCCTGGTCCTGTCTGTGTCCATGGGGGGCGTGCCGATGCTTTGAACAGAAATACATTCTATCACATTAACATCAGTACATGGCATCTCAACGTATTCCAAATAGCTTTATCCTTATTAATACATTTTATACAACCATTTGGATGCAAGTCCCATAGCTGAGGCTATTATACACTGCTCAAAAAAAGAAAGGGAACACTTAAACAACACAATGTAACTCCAAGTCAATCACACTTCTGTGAAATCAAACTGTCCACTTAGGAAGCAACACTGATTGACAATACATTTCACATGCTGTTGTGCAAATGGAATAGACAACAGGTGGAAATTATAGGCAATTAGCAAGATACCCCCAATAAAGGAGTGGTTCTGCAGGTGGGGACCACAGACCACTTCTCAGTTCCTATGCTTCCTGGCTGATGTTTTGGTCACTTTTGAATGCTGGCGGTGCTTTCACTCTAGTGATAGCATGAGACGTAGTCTACAACCCACACAAGTGGCTCAGGTAGTGCAGCTCATCCAGGATGGCACATCAATGCGAGCTGTGGCAAGAAGGTTTGCTGTGTCTGTCAGCGTAGTGTCCAGAGCATGGAGGCGCTACCAGGAGACAGGCCAGTACATCAGGAGACGTGGAGGAGGCCGTAGGAGGGCAACAACCCAGCAGCAGGACCGCTACCTCCGCCTTTGTGCAAGGAGGAGCAGGAGAAGCACTGCCAGAGCCCTGCAAAATGACCTCCAGCAGGCCACAAATGTGCATGGTTCTGCTCAAATGGTCAGAAACAGACTCCATGAGGGTGGTATGAGGGCCCGACGTCCACAGGTGGGGGTTGTGCTTACCCCCCAACGCCATGCAGGACGTTTGGCATTTGCCAGAGAACACCAAGATTGGCAAATTCGCCACTGGCGCCCTGTGCTCTTCACAGATGAAAGCAGGTTCACACTGAGCACGTGACAGACGTGACAGAGTCTGGAGACGCCGTGGAGAACGTTCTGCTGCCTGCAACATCCTCCAGCATGACCGGTTTGGCGGTGGGTCAGTCAGGGTGTGGAGTGGCATTTCTTTGTGGGGCCGCACAGCCCTCCATGTGCTCGCCAGAGGTAGCCTGACTGCCATTAGGTACCGAGATGAGACCCTCAGACCCCTTGTGAGACCATATGCTGGTGCGGTTGGCCCTGGGTTCCTCCTAATGCAAGACAATGCTAGACCTCATGTGGCTGGAGTGTGTCAGCAGTTCCTGCAAGAGGAAGGCATTGATGCTATGGACTGGCCCGCCTGTTCCCCAGACCTGAATCCAATTGAGCACATCTGGGACATCATGTCTCGCTCCATCCACCAACGCCACGTTGCACGACAGACTGTCCAGGAGTTGGCGGATGCTTCAGTCCAGGTCTGGGAGGAGATCCCTCAGGAGACCATCCGCCACCTCACCAGGAGCATGCCCAGGCATTGTAGGGAGGTCATACAGGCACGTGGAGGCCACACACACTACTGAGCCTCATTTTGACTTGTTTTAAGGACATTACATCAAAGTTGGATCAGCCTGTAGTGTGGTTTTCCACTTTAATTTTGAGTGTGACTCCAAATCCAGACCTCCATGGTTTGATAAATTGGATTTCCATTTATTATTTTTGTGTGATTTTGTTGTCAGCACATTCAACTATGTAAAGAAAAAAGTATTTAATAAGATTATTTCTTTCATTCAGATCTAGGATGTGTTGTTTAAGTGTTCCCTTTATTTTTTTGAGCAGCATATAAACAGTTGTATGGTAATATGGCTATATTGTCTCTTCTGAGTATCACAAAATTGTACCAAGCAGACCAGTTTGTAGCTGGATTCTTCACCAATATTTTATACCTTCTCCAGAACATAAATGTCGTTCGGTTCCCCAATTCTGTGAGTTGGAAGAATTTCCTGTGTCTCTCTATGAAACCCCTCTGTGTCTCAACTGGGCCATGTGGCAAGAGATTCTCCTCTAGAATTTTACCACCCCTTCACACAGGGCCTGGGTGGGGGGAGGTAGGTTGGGGGATGGTGAAAGGGGGAGGGGGTCAACTGTCCTCCCTGTACTCAAAGAGGGCAACGTCATGACGTGTTTATGTAGAGGGGTGTTTGTTTAAAGTGTTCCGGGGTTTTGGTTAATGTTCTGTTAGTATATTTCTATGTTCTAGTCTAGTCTTTCTATTTCTATGTTTAGTTGATGGGGTTGACCTTCAATTGGAAGCAGCTGCTCTTCATTGCTTCTAATTGAAGGTCTTATTTAAGAAGGGTGTTTTTGTCATGGGATTTGTGGGAAGTTGTTTTTGCACTGCTAGGGTTAGCCTGCAAAACTGTTTAGCTGTCATTTTTTTTCTTGCTTTTGTTACGTGTTCAAGTTTATTAAAATAAACGTTAAAATGAGCACTCAACCTGCTGCGCCTTGGTCTACTCCCTTTGACGGCCGTTACACCTGAACTTATTTAGGCTTCCAATAACAAGGGGTTGAATACTTATTGAATCAAGACCTTTCAGCATTTCATTTTTTATTCATTTGTAAAAATGTGTAAAAACATAATTCCACTGACATTATGGGGTATTGTGTGTAGACCAAAGACATAAAATCTCAATTAAAACATTTTAAATTCATTTTAAATTCCACCCTAGTCATAGACTGCTCTCTGTGCTACCGCATGGCAAGCGGTACCGGAGCGCCAAGTCTAGGTCCAAGAGGCTTCTGAACAGCTTCCACCCTCAAGCCATAAGACACCTTAACACCTAATCAAATGGCTACCCAGACTATTTGCATTGTCCCCCCTTTTACACCACTGCTACTCTCTGTTGTTATCATCTACGCATAGTCACTTTAATAACTCTACCTACATGTACATATTACCTCAACTAACTGGTGCCCCCGTACATTGACTCTGTACCGGTACACCCCTGCATATAGTCTCGCTATTGTTATTTTACTGCTGCTCTTTAATTAATTATTACTTTTATTTCTTATTCTTATCAGTATTTTTTTAAACTGCATTGTTGGTTAGGGGCTCGTAAGTAAGCATTTCACTGTTGTATTGTGACTAATACAATTTGATTTGATTCACCTGGTCCGTCTTTGTCATGGAAAGAGTAGGTGTTCCTAATGTTTTGTACACTCAGTGTATATTTCCACACTAGGTTGGAATAATACTGTGAAATTGTGAAAATAATGAAAATACAATTTTAGTGTAAGAGCTGTTGGAATTTAAGCCTGTTTTGGTGGGATGGAGTTTTGGCCTAGTTTTAATCTTTTCCTTCCTCACTCAGACCACTCCCAGATAATCCTAGCAAAATTCTTGTTTGAGAAATTACCCTTTGCTAAGAAGATTTTTTTGTTTCTTTTTGACCATTCTAATTTAAAACAATCACAGTAAGGTATTTAATTGTTACCTTGAAATTATTTGATATTGAGATAAAAAATGTCTGTATTGGACCTTTACATATAAATACATTACAAACTTCAGAAGCCTTTATAAACCTCAAATACACTACAAGTTTTCAATTTCCTGCATTATAGGCTCCTCTAAGACCCAGGCCCAATGATCTGAACAGCACCCATAGAGTATTTTGTGTAGATCGTTGACCAATTTTTTTTTAAATGAAATCCATTTTAATCCCACTTTGTAACACAACAAAATGTTGAAAAATCCAAGGGGTGTGAATACTTTCTGAAGGCACTGTGGTTGCAGAACAAAGATAACATACAAAGGTTGGCAGTTCCCTCAAATAACTTATTATATTATGATATATTTATATTTCTGATATCTAACATTCATTGTATTTCCTTTTTTCATGTTCTTTCAGGACTCCGACACTGCTCGTCCAAATATTAAGAAATGACATTCTTTTTCTTTTAGATTCATGTGTATTGTTAGATATTACTGCACTGTTGGAGCTAGGAACACAAGCATTTCGCTACACCCGCAATAACATCTGCTAAACATGTGCATGTGACCAATAACATGTGATATGATTGACAGCTTAGGTTCTGTAACTTAATATTTGGTTACTGCTCATGATGCATTCATTTCTAAGCTATCCTGCTGTTATTATGTGATAAGCACATTTAGAAATGTAATCAAAACAAATGCAATTTGTCACATCCGCCGAATACAAACAGAAAACATTACCTCACACTGTTTGAAAAAACTTGTGGCAATTCAAAGAATGCATAAGAAATCCAGAGAATGTGGAAGAGGGTACCATATAAAGATTTAGCTATAGAATGGTCCTCAAATGTGTCAATTGCATTGCAGGTCAAGCTAATTACGTATTCCATGGAAACACAAGCCTGACCCTGTAGAACTCATACAATCATACATTGATTTTCTAAAGAGAGTGAGGGTTTAATAAATTTCACTACTGTAACAGGACCAGGTGGTCAATCATTGTCCCATTCTTAAAACCCTTGATGAGTACTGAGAAATACCACAGAAATAATACTGCATTGTTCTGGCAAATTACAGCATGTCACTGACAAGAAGGGATTAGCATTTTAAACAAGCACTTGTTCTGATTAAGGAACAATTGTTATAAATGTCATTAAATATGAAGCATACAGAGGGCAGCACACAGTCTCCTTTCAGGGATGTCTTTTATAAACCAGCCCCAGTGGAAATAACCCACACAGCCTTTCTCCCTTTCTTATTATTCAGCTAGTTATTCTTAAATATATGTTGTTTTTCTCACTGCTGCATACTTTAGTGATGTTTTTTTTCTCTCTCTCTCTCCCTCTCCGATGATTAATTTCTTCTTTCCCAGTCTTCTTCAAGGTCTCCCTCTCTACCAGTTCACACAGGAACGAGGGAAGGTCTGAAGAGAAAGGGAGAGGAGGAAGAACTGAAACAAGACGCCAGTATCAAAATACGTGCCCTAATAGTATATGACTGCTCTCTCCTCACAGTTTCATCCAGTGGATTTGGCACAGGGCTCTGTTGCTTCCTGCATATCTTACAGCTTCCTCCTCGGTGTCTTTATCTACAATTCCACTTATTTACAGATCACTGGAGAAACATCTGCTCCTACACTTGCCCTGAATCTATGAAGTGATTTTTTGCAATATACCATTACATTTTTAATGCCGATATTCAGTTCTCCTTCAAAACACAAGAACTTTCACAGAAAAACGCCTTTTGATGACAGCTAAACAACATCCAATAGCCGGAAAAAATTATACTGGAATTCAAGGGGATAAACAGAACTGTATCAAGCAAACAACTAAAGGATAAACACTAGGAAACTTTACAATATAAATATATATTCTAACATATCAGACATTTAATACTAACATGAAAAGAGCACTCACAGTTTCACTGGTAAACTGATAAACAAGTCTGTATACATGTGAATAACCAAATGTGGGGAACCAAAACATGTCACAGAGTGGAGTGCCTGGGCAACTGTTGACTAAAAGGGTTATGTACTGTATGAGTTGATGAAAAAGGTTTTGTATGTATGAGTTCTTGTCAGAATCATCAGCAATGTTTCTGGAAAAAGGTCCGTTTCTAAGACCCTCCAATGAAATATACATCTGATAGTTTCCACATAGTCTCGTGATGACGTGCTGTTATTCAAGCACTGATAGGTCATAAACACCATGGGTCTAAGTTTCAATGTATAAACTTAAGCAGCAAATGCATATACTATATATTGTGCATGTATACATATTCAAACAACAACTCACACAACCATGATGCACTCATCAACACACACACACACACACACACACACACACACACACACACACACACACACACACACACACACACACACACACACACACACACACACACACACACACACACACACACACACACACACACACACACACACACACACACGCAGAATCACAGCACCTGCCAAACAAAGGAAGGTTTCAGTACGAGCCTCCTTGCACAATTACACTCAAGTGGATGGCTGGCATTGTTACTGATCCGTCCTTTCTTTCCCTGACAGGCGAATGCAAGTTGTGATGCACCTGCATCTGTTCATTCCCAGCGCTAGATGGACTGGCCTCCTGCCAACGCTCCCCACTTCAGCCACTGCCAAATACCACACATATTGATTTGCAATACAGCATAATAGGCCATCAGCTTCATTATTACTGAAGAGACATTGTTCTGAATCTTTCCATTTCCTCCGTTGTGGAGACTTGCAGAGACCAGGATGAATATCTCATAATGCCTCCATTTGCATTCCTTGGGGACAATGTGGGTTCATTGAGGTTCATTCAGCACGGTTCAGAGTTGATGATTGTTTTTGCTGCTTTCTGTGAACATATTCAGCGAGGAATAGTGTACTGGGAGGAACTCAACTGTGTCCAGGGTCCAAATGATTTATACATTGTGAAATCTGGCAAGAACTTCAGAGAGAGTTGAGAGGTAGTCTCATGTCTGTGGATAGACTCAGAGTGCAGCTCATCAAAGACAGTAACCTGTCTCTCACAGAACGGATAAGTGAGGGAGTAGCACAGAGCAGACCAGCCTCTGTTCAAGCTTACTGTACCCAATGCACTGTGTGCGTAGGCTAGTTATGGTGTGACAATGTAAATCAAGTAAGAATGTAACTTATTGTTAACAGCAGAAATGTATTTTGGCTGTCTTAGTAAATGTCTAACTTTGAAGTACCAATACATTTTTCTTCTATAAAATACAATGTTACACAGACAGGAATAGTGTCTTACTCAAACCCAGTTTCAAATTGACACTTGTGAGAACCATCGCAATACCTCCCTCCTGTTGCTGATGTGACTCATTCCAAATCCCCCCATCCAATGCTGCCAACAAGCTGAGGCGAGGCCAGCAGAACATTGCCCTCTGATAAAGCACTGGCCATGCCCAGTCAGAGGGCCCATGGATTGGTGGATGAGGAAATGCTTCATTGGAGACAGGCACCAGAACAGCCACCCCCTGCAGGACCCCTATCTGCCATTACCACAGCCATGGAGGAAAATGACCCCATAAAGGGACATGGGAAGAATAACAAGACATGGGAGGTTACCGTAACTGGAGAACTAAATGTCACGAAAGTTTCCATTCAATCAACTTGGATCACTATTTATTACAGTCCTATTCTGACCTAATCTAATTTCTGTTTATCAACAATTCATCATCATTCATAATGGACACAGCTACAATTGTTTTTTATCATTGCTTATGTTAGGTTAATATTACTGTTTTATCAAATCAAATGTTATTGGTCACATACACATATTTAGCAGATGTTATTGGGGGTGTAGCGTAATGCTTGGTAAGAAATAACACATAAAAAAACAAAATACTGCAAAGTTGCTTAGGAGCTAGAAGCAGAGCTGCCATGTCTGTCAGCACCATCTTTGATATTAGCCTTTGCTACTGTAATGCTCAGTGAGAAAACTAGACAAACGAAGTGGTAGCTATGCCAATGGCGAGGGAGGAGAACCAACCAATCAAGCACCATGTTATTGAGTGGCATGGGTCAAGGATTACACCCTTGACGCCAGTGAATCACTGAATGCGGCCCTCAGTCTGAGGTTCTCAGGAATGTGTGGAACTGTTTGTGTTGGATACAGCTCAATGTGGTCTTAAGCCATTCCATAACAGCACACACAACAGTACACACACTATACACTATACACTACGCACAATAACGCGTTTATTCTAGCAAATCCAAACAACTTCTCCTTGGACAGCTTGTAAAACAGTTTCCCAAAAATGTAACTGTAGCTGCAGAGAAATATCTGCCTTATTATACTGCCCTACCAAGCAAATAGGCAGTAACTTCTCATTTGGTCGATAATGAGTTAATGTCATTTTTGCTACATTAAATATGTGCTTAATCATATGGACAAGTATCCTGCCTCTATTGTATTGTGTTTCGGAGAAAATGGGGGTCATGTTAGCAGTAACTGGATAAAGTTACTGTGAAATCAAGGTAAATAAAAGCAATTTTTCTCAGTTCCATGCTATGAGCAGTTACTGCTATTTGCTTGGTAGGGCAGTATACGTCTAATGCATTTGAAAGCAAACACAACTATTTTTTAACACAGAATGCCTTTGGCATTTCAAATGAACACTCAACCCTGAACTTCATATACTCTATGACGGAGGAAAGATGTTGGCGCTCGTCCTCCTATATGATAAACCTGAAAGGGCTTTTCTATCACAATGTGCTGGGGAGGACAAACACATATCAATGTCCTCAAGCATCCTTTCTCTGATTTCTTATCTGGCCTCTAAAATATCTGTGGCTTCTCTGTTCAGTGTGGGGCATCTTGGACGTCACAGTAACGTGCAGAGCGTTCGATTTGCCTGCAGGGGGGGCAAGGAGAACCCCGAGCTCCGCTAAAACCATTGAAAACTGCATGCCGTTTTTAAGACATTGATAAATAAATGTTAACCATTTGATTGTAATATCATTATCTCTTGATGAGCATAGTCAGACCTACACATTTCTGATTATTCCATGCAAAACAATTGCGCACATTTAGCTCTATCATCAGTTATAGGCCTACAGCAAGTAACTGCAAGTAACTGAATGCTTTTCATGATCAGTAAAGATCAATTGACCATGTCATTTCAGACACGTAGGGAAGCCTCACCATATCTCTCAATATTGGCCAAAATGTATAGGATATTTGAGTGATATAAAATTAAAGTGAACTATACCTGACAAGTATGAGTGGTTTAGGTTAATTTCCCATCTTTTGTGGGGTCTGTCTGTCAAGCAGCAGAAGGGCGCATTTGCAGATGTACTGTTAGCTGATCATGTTTACTTTGCAAGCTACAGGTAGAAACGTTGTACAGTTGGCTAAACATATAGTGTTTTTATTTATTTTGCTCATATTGTACTTTTTTCTCCAACCAATGTAGGGCTACCTAGCGAAGTTAGCTAACATTATCTCCTTTTCAACATTGTTTTTAAGAGTGTTTAATCATGATTGCTGCTGACAGACATGATATAGGCTATATTGACTGATGGACCACGTCATATTGGCTGGCTAGCTAGCTATTTTTTTTATTTGTAATTTTTTTTTCACCTTTATTTAACCAGGTAGGCAAGGTGAGAACAAGTTCTCATTTACAATTGCGACCTGGCCAAGATAAAGCAAAGCAGTTTGACACATACAACAACACAGAGTTACACATGGAGTAAAACAAACATACAGTCAATAATACAGTAGAAAAATAAGTCTATATACAATGTGAGCAAATGAGGTGAGGTGAGATAAGGGAGGAAAAGGTAAAAAAGGCCATGGTGGCAAAGTAAATACAATATAGCAAGTAAAACACTGGAATGGTAGATTTGTAGTGAAAGAAAGTGAAAAGTAGAAATAAAAATAATGGGGTGCAAAGGAGCAAAATAAATAAATACAGTAGGGGAAGAGGTAGTTGTTTAGGCTAAATTATAGATGGGCTATGTACAGGTGCAGTGATCTATGAGCTGCTCTGACAGCTGGTGCTTAAAGCTAGTGAGGGAGATAAGTGTTTCCAGTTTCAGAGATTTTTGTAGTTCGTTCCAGTCATTGGCAGCAGAGAACTGGAAGGAGAGACGGCCAAAGGAGGAATTGGCTTTGGGGGTGACCAGAGAGATATACCTGCTGGAGCGTGTGCTACAGGTGGGTGCTGCTATGGTGACCAGTGAGCTGAGATATGGGGGGACTTTACCTAGCAGAGTCTTGTAGATGACCTGGAGCCAGTGGGTTTGGCGACAAGTATGAAGCGAGGGCCAGCCAACGAGAGCGTACAGGTCGCAGTGGTGGGTAGTATATGGGGCTTTGGTGACAAAACGGATGGCAATGTGATAGACTGCATCCAGTTTATTGAGTAGGGTATTAGAGGCTATTTTGTAAATGACATCGCCGAAGTTGAGGATCGGTAGGATGGTCAGTTTTACGAGGGTATGTTTGGCAGCATGAGTGAAGGATGCTTTGTTGCGAAATAGGAAGCCAATTCTAGATTTAACTTTGGATTGGAGATGTTTGATGTGAGTCTGGAAGGAGAGTTGACAGTCTAACCAGACACCTAGGTATTTGTAGTTGTCCACATATTCTAAATCAGAACCGTCCAGAGTAGTGATGCTGGATGGGCGGGCAGGTGCGGGCAGCGATCGGTTGAAGAGCATGCATATAGTTTTACTTGTATTTAAGAGCAGTTGGAGGCCACAGAAGGAGAGTTGTATGGCATTGAAGCTCGTCTGGAGGGTTGTTAACACAGTGTCCAAAGAATGGCCAGAAGTATACAGAATGGTATCGTCTGCGTAGAGGTGGATCAGAGACTCACCAGCAGCAAGAGAGACATCATTAATGTATACAGAGAAAAGAGTTGGCCCAAGAATTGAACCCCGTGGCACCCCCATAGAGACTGCCAGATGCCCGGACAACAGGCCATCCGATTTGACACATTGAACTCTATCAGAGAAGTGGTTGGAGAACCAGCCGAGGCAATCATTTGAGAAACCAAGGCTACTGAGTCTGCCAATGAGGATGTGGTGATTGACAGAGTTGAAAGCCTTGGCCAGGTCAATGAATACGGCTGCACAGTATGTTTTCTTATCGATGGCAGTTACAATATCGTTTAGGACCTTGAGCGTGGCTGAGGTGCACCCATGACCAGCTCTGAAACCAGATTGCATAGCAGAGAAGGTACGGTGGGATTCGAAATGGTCGGTAATCTGTTTGTTGACTTGACTTTCGAAGACCTTAGAAAGGCAGGGTAGGATAGATATAGGTCTGTAGCAGTTTGGGTCAAGATTGTCCCCCCTTTGAAGAGGGGGATGACCGCAGCTGCTTTCCAATCTTTGGGAATCTCAGATGACACGAAAGAGAGGTTGAACAGGCTAGTAATAGGGGTTGCAACAATTTCGGCAGATCATTTTAGAAAGAAAGGGTTCAGATTGTATAGCCCGGCTGATTTGTAGGGGTCCAGATTTTGCAGCTCTTTCAGAACATCAGCTGACTGGATTTGGGAGAAGGAGAAATGGGGAAGGCTTGGGCGAGTAGCTGTGGGGGGTGCAGTGCTGTTGACCGCGGTAGGGGTAGCCAGGTGGAAGCATGGCCAGCCGTAGAAAAATGCTTATTGAAATTCTCAATTATCGTGGATTTATCGGTGGTGACAGAGTTTCCTATCCTCAGTGCAGTGGGCAGCTGGGAGGAGGTGTTCTTATTCTCCATGGACTTTACAGTGTCCCAGAACCTTTTTGAGTTTGTGTTGCAGGAAGCAAATTTCTGCTTGAAAAAAAATAGCCTTGGCTTTTCTAACTGCCTCTTTATATTGGTTTCTAACTTCCCTGAAAAGTTGCATATCACGGGGGCTGTTCGATGCTAATGCAGAACGCCACAGGTTGTTTTTGTGTTGGTTAAGGGCAGTCAGGTCTGGAGAGAACCAAGGGCTATATCTGTTCCTGGTTCTACATTTCTTGAATGGGCCATGCTTATTTAAGATGGAGAGGGAGGCATTTAAAAAAATAATAACCAGGCATCCTCTACTGACGGGATGAGGTCAATATCCTTCCAGGATACCCGGGCCAGGTCGATTAGAAAGGCTTGCTCGCTGAAGTGTTTCAGGGAGCGTTTGACAGTGATGAGTGGAGGTCGTTTGACCGCTGACCGCTAATAACAGATCACATCAATATGCCTAGTTAACAAGTTAACTTTCAGGAAAACTAGATGGCTATATCCAAATATTGTTTGATTTGCTTGCCATCTATAGTGTTGATGACAGTAGTCTGACTGACAACTTTACCAGGACGATGTCAAGCTCTTTCCAAAAGCCTAATCTCTGATGAAGCATGTAAATGATGTTATTTGCTTAGCTAGCTACATGCAAAATGGATCAGTTTACCATGACCATTGATGATTACTGATCATGATAAGCATGCAGTTACTAAATATGAACAATTGTTTTGCTCAATAGGTGATGATATTAAAACCAAATAGTTGTAACATTTATTTAACAATCCTTGAAAATGGCACAAAGTTGTCAATGGTTTTCCTTGCCCCCCAGCAGCCAAATCGAACGTATTGTGACGTTTTATTGAAAATGACCAATAGGCTTCCATATGCAGAAAATGACAGACACAATGAGAAAATAATGATTGAAAAGATCAGCGTCAACAATTCATAGTGTTGGAACATTTCTTTGTGTTTCTTCTAGAAAGAGATAATGAATGTGTAGGAGAGAGAGGAATCCACCTTTGTCAACAAATGTGAGGCTCTTAATGGCAGTGCCCTCCTTGCCCACCCGCTCAGGAAGGGCCATGTTATATGAGATATAAGATCCGGACGGATCTGACAGACGAGTGCTTGATCCCAGTCCAGCTGGACCAGGGAGTCGCTCTCTCTCATCTCATCAGCAGCTTTCAGCTCAGGACCTCTCTTTATTTCCCCTTTTGTCTGGGCCTCCGTGGAGCCTCCCTCCACTTCAAGCCCACTGATGCTGGGAAGGTGTGCCAAGTGGTGCTCCATTCAGAATCACAGGCTTTTCTCTCCCACGTGGTTGGAGGGAATAACAGACACTTCATCATGTCAGAATTGGCCGAATCAAATGGGCAGGGCAGGATGCCAACATGTTCTCTACAGTCTCACAATATCTTGAAATCATGATAGAAATCACAGGCGTTACATTAATCTGAATGTGTAATGACATAAGAAAGACCTCTCCATAGACATGCCTACAGTGCATTCCACACTGTCATGTACTAAACAAACTGCAGATTTGAAAGTCAGTCATTCAAGAGTCTATTTTCTGGGTCTGGTTAGGCAGCTGTCCACATATGGTTGGCAAATTGATTCTAAACATAAGAACTGAGGGTCTTAAGGGTCATTGTGAGGTGATTTATCCCCACCATAAAGCATCCAGACTCTCCCAGACAGGCAGGGCAGGCAGTGCCACATATGAAACCCTTTGAATGAGGTCAATAAGTGGAGGCAGTACAACAGTTAGTGCTGCTGGCCCAAGTTGTTGCTTAGCTACCCACACAGCTCCATCTCATCCAGTCAATGTGGGGCACTTAAACAACACTGCATGAAATAACAATGATGAAATAAACAACCACATACTGTAGGGACATATCTGAAAAAGATATCTGATCATACTGTACTGTGGAAACAATCCCTGATACTATAGCATGTGTAAAACTTCCAGTACAATGCACATTGTCGTAAGACATTTAACCAATGACTCTCCCATTTCACACACTGTATTGTCCACACTAAATTAATTCATCGACCATTATTAAATAGTCAACAAAAAGTCACTGTAAAATGTTATTTAGCTTGAAAAAGAGGAAGCTTTGTGTGGAATGGAGTAAGTGGAATGTTACAGAGAAAGTTCTATTTGCTCAGAGAAACGCCCACCACTGAAACTGCTCCATTTTCTCATAGACACATACCCATTTTATAGCTATAGTTCTATATAAACACAGACTATATGGCTATATCATTTCCAGAGAGGCTGAATGTATCCACAGCCTTGGCAACGCCCCCTCTATGGTTGTCAGTAGCCATGTTTCTATTAACTTGTCCAGTGATTTTGTTGTTGGCATTTAGAAAGTTCGCATAGCAAATAGATGCGACAACTGTCTGCTATGGTACGTTTCCATTGAACTGTCGTGTCAATAAAAACAGCTGGGCGTAATGGTGTCACACCTATAACAAAAAAACAAACGTTTTGTGTGGTTGAAGTGTTTCCATTATTCATTTGACCATTTAATTGCACATGAATAAATTGGCGACAGCCTGTATGCCCTCCCACCTTTGTTTCATTTCTCAGGTAGCCCTCAAACGTCAGCATGGATAGAATGCAAACTTTTGCTAATATTTGCCATATTCTAATAATTATCTTGTGCCAACGTATCACCACAGTCCCTGCCATGGTAAGATCTTCACCCGTAGATCTGAAATAATTGGATGGTGAAACTTGCATCCAGCCAATCAGAAAAGCAAGGTGAAGCAATTCAGGCATTCTTGAATGTCAAGACAATCCATATCCTGCATAGAATCATTTTTATAGTTGAAAAATGTACCTTCAAAATTATTCGGCAATCATATTTTATTCGGAAAAACATAATTTGTCACAATAAAGTTTGACTAAAGACAAATCCACCCCTGTCGGACAGATACAAATATTGTTGATATTTAGAACATTTATTTTATAGCTGCCATTTCCATTACACATGTCGCAATGTTTATTTTTTTGCGATAATGCTTTTGTCGAATAAACCCAAGTATGGATAGCAACAGCCCAATATGGTGACTGGAGAATGGGCGAGTCGAAAGGAGTGGGTGTATGGAAAGCAAATCAGCTAAATTGGGCAGATTTGTTGCCACTCAAGACCGTTTGGTACAAGGGCACAGGGCGAGACCCAGAGGCAGACGGTTCGAGTCTCTGATTTATTATAATCCAAGGGGCAGGCAAAAGATCATAAACAAGGTCAGAGTCCAGGAGGTACAGAGTGGCAGGCAGTCTCGAGATCAATGTAGGCAGTATGGTCAGGCAGGCAGGTTCAGAGTCAAGGCAGGCAAGGGTCAAAACTGGGAGGACTAGCAAAAGTGAGATAAAAAAATTAAATCAGGCGCGCGGAAAAACACGCTGGTTGACTTGAAAAAACAAACTGGCAACAGACAGAGAACACCGGAATAAATACCCAGGCACTAATGGGGAAAACAGGTGACACCTGGAGGTGGGTGGAGACAATCACAAAGACAGGTGAAAACAGGTCAAGGCGTGAGAGTTTGGCATGGCTGATTGGGCTGCACGATGAGTCGATAAGCTGGCAATCAGTGCACCGGGGTTGTATCGACATGCCTGCCGACTGCTTCCTACTGGGTATCACAGTCATGTCGCCGGTGGTAGCTAACGTGGCCATTTTCTTTCTCACATTTTATTTAAAGTAGGATAGCAACCTACACAGCAAATAACTAATATTGATAACCTTATAGATGTCACCTTGATACATAGCCTACATACAGTCTACTACTCAATGGGGAGGGCCCTTCGCTCCTGCTTGACAAGCACTACTGTCCGGCAACAGCATGGGAAGTAGCTACCTAGTAGCCAATACCAGGGTGACAGTCATAGGAAGCACACACATACAACGCATGAAGCAACAGTACAACCATCATCAATACATTTAATCAAAAATAAACAACCATCAGTTTATAAGTGAAAATGTACAATTATTTGTGTAAAACAGGGAAATACAACTCAAGCTCATCCTTTGGCTTAAAAACAGAAGTCCAGACACTCGCGGTATGGTAGCTCAATATACAATTGCGTAGTAAAAAAAAGAAAAACACAGCTCAATCAAAATCGTCTAACCTATAGCAGAGCGCTTTCTAGACACCCACTCCTTTCCACCCACCCACTCCTTTCCACGCGCCCACTACATTCCCTTCTACACACACCCACTCGCCCATACTCTGGACCCCATATTGGGATACATCTACCCCCTTCTCAATAAACCTGGGTCAATGGAAACCTGCCTAGTAATGTCATTGTCAGTTGTCTTATGCTGTTGTGAAAGCTCTGAATCACACCTTCCTGTCACATGACCTGTATCACCTGTCAATCACTCCCAATCTTTGCCCCCCTCTCCGTGGTATACAGGTCCATTGAAACAGGGTTGTCAAGTCCAGATGTTGTCGACCAACCCATCCTGGTCTGTCTGACACCTCCAGCGGTGGAAGAAGTACCCAACTGTATAAGGGCACAAGGCAAGACCCAAATGCAGACACAGGAGGCAGATGGTTGAGCTCCGATATTAATTACATCAAAATGGGTAGGCAAAAGGCAGGTAGGGGACAGGCGAAAGTTCATAAACCAGGTCAGAGTCCAAACAGTACAAGGGGATAGGCAGGCTCGAGGTCAGAACAGGCAGAGTGGTCAGGCAGGCGGATTCAGCGTCAGGACAGGCAAGGGTCAAAACCAGGAGGGCTAAGGAAAAACAGAGACTGGGGAAAAATAGGCGCTAGGAGGAACACTGATTGACTTGGCAAAACAATACAAACTGGCACAGAATGACAGGAAACACAGGGATAAATACACCGGGGACTAATGAGGAAAACAGGAGACACCTGGAGATGGGTGGAGACAATCACCAAGACAGGTGAAACAGATCAGTGCATAACAAACTGTCATACTTGAGTAAAAGTAAAGATACCTTAATAGAAAATGACACAAGCAACAGTAAAAGTCACCCAGTAAAATTCTACTTGAGTAAAAGTATAAAAGTATTTGGTTTAAAATATACTTAAGATTCAAAAGCAAAAGTATAAATCATTTCAAATTCCTTATATTAAGCAAACCAGATGGCACCATTTTCTCTTTTTTTTAATTTACGGAAAGCCAGAGGCACACTCCAACACTCAGACATAATTTACAACCAAAGCATGTGTGTTTAGTGAGTCCACCAGATCAGAGGCAGTAGAGATGACCAGGGATGTTCAGTTGATAAGAGCGTGAATTTGACTATTTTCCTGTCCTGCTAAGCATTCAAAATGTAACAAGTACTTTTGGGTGTCAAGGAAAAAGTATGGAGTAAAAAGTACAATATTTTCTTAAGGAATGTAGTGAAGTAAAAGTTGTCCAAAATATAAATAGTAAAGTAAAGTACAGATTCACCAAAAAACTACTTAAGTAGTACTTTAAAGTATTTTTACTTAAGTACTTTACACCACTGCTCACCTCACCTCACTAATGTCAAAGCCCAGGTCTGAGTCCCCTGCGTACATTGCAATATCCCGATTCAAACGAATCCACAGCTCTTTTTACTCTCCCTTTTCAAACGTGGAATCAATATGCCATGCACCACGAGCTGCTTCCACAAAGGCTAGAATATATGTCAACTTTTGTTTTACACACAGTGTCTTTGGAATCAACTTCAAATATAGGATACATCAAACAGAAGAGTTCAGAACACTTTGATCTCACCCTGAATGCAATGAAGTTATGCTGCATACATTTTTTAAAACTTGACTTAAAAAACAGGAGACTGGTGAGAAACCTGTATGGAAGAAAAGAGCTTAAATAAAACACAGTGTGTAGACGCCAAACAACCAGTCTCATCTGAAGACTGGATCACTCACAAGATCTGAACAATGATTTCAATAAACAATGGACATATGCTGAGATCCTTGAAATTGATCCTTGAAATTGATTGACACATGATAAATTATGAAGTAAACTACAAAGCCTGTCCAAATGATGGGATTACATGGTACGTCAATCAGATGTTTGAATTATGTTTACAGTACATACAGTTAAAATGTAAACAGTATGATTTTTTTATGGTGAGCAGCCAAGGTTCAACCAGTGAGCATGTTTACCTAGTATTATGCTGTATCTATTTAACAACAACTGATGTGATTGGGTCTGGTTGAGATACAATAATACCAGGAGTCTTGTAAAACGTAATGCTACTCTTCTATTCCTCCATACTCATGATATGAGCCACCAACCAACATCAATAGTGTGAGAAATGGCTGTGTCAGGCAGTACCATATCATTTAACACTGATTAAACAGTAGGGATGAGCTATGGCTCAGTCTATCAACACAACTCATCTCTTATGCTAACAAAATGTCTATTATTCACATGCATTCTCCAAGCTGTTAACGGCTAGCAAATATGTTTCACTTTTATCTAGTGCTTTACTTGATGATGATAACTGTTTTTTTCAGAATACCATCAGTTATATCTCTTGTTGTATGTTATCATATTAGTCAATTACATCCATCTTTTCAGAGTACCATCAGTTATATCTCTTCTTGTATGTTATCAGATTAGTCAATTACATCCATCTTTTCAGAGTACCATCAGTTATATCTCTTCTTGTATGTTATCAGATTAGTCAATTACATCCATCTTTTCAGAGTACCATCAGTTATATCTCTTCTTGTATGTTATCAGATTAGTCAATTACATCCATCTTTTCAGAGTTAGCCTTTAGGAATGCCGGGAGTTTTTTTATAAGGCAAGGCACCTTGAAACACAAAATGTCAGTTTACAATTACAGCTGTTAACATATTAGAGAATAATTCAGTTAGGAGGTGGGTCTGTATTTGGGGTGGGGATCTTTTCCATTAGAGCATGATTAAATAATGATAAGCTGGTGAATTTCTACTGTGACATTACAGTGGATGGAGCCTGTGACCCACTTAAAGCTTTCACATCTGATAGGGATAAACCCTTTGATAGTTATTTGAATGCAGATGCCATTTGACAGCCACTTTTGGGTATAAAAATATGCTTCTCCCTGTTTTTTTTGTTTGCCTTCTCTTTTCTTTCCGCTGTCTGTGGGCGACGCAGCAGGATAGAGTTGGCCATGTAGATCTGCGGTCCAAGGTGAATGTGACTGAGTGATGTCTCCTATAATCTCTTGGACATGTTATTCTAGAGGGTGATATGAGGGCTGCCTCATGAAACATTTATCTGGGAAGAGTAGCGGAGAGCTGGCGGAGAAGAGATGGAGTGACAGGATGGGAGGAGGAGGAGAGATGGATAGAGAGAGGAGAACAAGAGACAGAGAGGGGAAGAACGAGAGAAAGAGAGGGCTCAAGAAAACACTAATTTATGAAAAACATTATGAATATACACTGTCACCTAGCTCAACCTAATCTACCTTTCAAATGAAGGCCCAACAGAAAAAACAACATTGCAGTACAGCAGCCTGTGTATGGTTATGAAAGAAATAAACATAAATGAAAGATCTAGGGTTACGTTAAATAGGACAATGGAGTACAGAGTGCACTATCAAGTGAGGTCAAATACTCTGGCAACCAACTGAGCTACATACAGCTCTGCTGATTACCCATAGATAGACAAATCAATCAGATGCATACAGAAACAGATCATAGAAATGCTGGCAAAAAACGTACATCTTCGCACAAACTCTGACACACGCTCATACACACAAACGCAGTGCTGTCTTAAACATGCTTTGAGAGCATACAGGGGCTTTGAGAGTGATAACTGGTTACACAAACCCTGAGGCTGAGCTCCAATACAAAGCTCATAATCTGCCAGTGTGTTCCAGTCTTCTGCTGCTCTGCTACCTCTGTACTGCGCTGGAGATGTACCGCCAGAGGTGCTCTGCCTACCACTGCTCTATTCCCCCAGCCAATTAGAGGAGACCTTTTCAGCCCAGCTGTCATCATTCTGCATACAGCAGGTTGACATAAATAACTCACGATCTACATGTCTTATTATAAAGAGTCCAGGCCTACAGTAGATAAACATTGTTATGACGCTTTGTGTCCAGTCACACAATCACACAATGTTTGTCTACTGTAGGCCCTATTATTCACATACTCCAGAGTTAGCCCTGGATGCAAACCCCTCAGCGTCCTGCTAACTAGAGGTGATAATGTACTAGGAAGCTTTACTACCGCATGTTTACCTTCCACTTCCATGTCCTCCAGGTATCTGTAGTGTGGCTATTACTGTAGTACAACATGCCACAGCTATGCAGGTGGAGCATGCAGCCACAAACAGCTCCCGCTTGGCCCACAGCTGTCATTTATATTGACAGGATGGAAGCCTCCCCAGAGAGGAGACATCTCATTTTCAAAGGGGTGATGTTAAGACAGGGAAAAACATAAAACTGTATATTGTGAGGAGGAAGTCGTTCAGATATCTTTGTGATACATTCAATTCTAGTCTAGCCATTAAAGGTGAATTCCCGAAGAGAGAAAATAATCTGTTGAAGTTCCAACCGTGGCATTTTCTTCCTCCCCAGCACAAACCTCTCCCAGATCAATGTTAAATGATCTATTTCCACTGGCCAAGGCTCAATAGCTGACAAACTGATTGGACTCATTGTCTTTTGACTTCCCCCAGAGCTCTATGTGTTGATTTTCTGTACAAATAAACATGACTCATGATGGTTTAAGGGCCTATACTCCACAAAGGTGACATGGATAGATTGCCACTTCCACTTTACCAGCACTCAAGCAACAGTCACGAACATGTCAGTCTATGGGGGCTTTGGAGGTGGGATGCTCACAATAAAACAAACACAGCTAATATAAGCTATGGCTTATTGTTGAACTTTTCACCAGTTTGGACCAATAGCCCAATCAGAAATAGTGGCAACAACATTTTTAGCTCTGACAGAGTAAGCATAATTAAATCAATTTCAACTGTTTTCTTATTGCTTGTTATTCATTCATTGATTCATTCCTAGTATTGTTGGTATCTGTCCAATACTCATAGGATGATGAAATAAATAACTTAGTGAGGGCTAGGGGAGACCATGGGAAACAGTTCTCTGTCTTGTCTGTGTGGCGTCGTACTCCCAGCTCCCAGCTCTGCTTGGCTGGACTGTGTGGCTGCGAGGCTGCAGCGGGGAGCAGGCGGGTGCCAGGCCTGATAGAGAGCAGAGCCCAGTGGGAGCGGTCTGCAGCCGGGGCTCTCAGGAGGAGGGCTGCTCCCTTCCAGACAAGGTCACGCTTGCCTCTGGTCATTATCATCTGGCCAGGCAGGGGAAGCACATTCACATGCAGGAACCATTAGAGCCAGGCAGAGACCAATTACACACAGCAAAGGGCAAACATCGAGGGGACATCAATGAAGCCAGCGAGGGTCACTGGGGTCGCACATCTCAGAGGTCAATTTTGTCATCATATTAGATGAGCTTCATTTGCAAATAGCCTGCTGCTGAAGAGATGGAGAGAAGGAGAAAAAAAAGACAACAGTAAGCACACATTTAGAGATTCCATTATGTTTCAATATAATCCATTTGGGGGTCATGCTCTGGTATGCAATAACATCATTATCTGAATTGTCTCTTTTACGGCATCCATACAAACTGCAGTCTCATTGGCAAAGGATGATAGGATAATAAGTGTAGGTTCATTTCAGACACGACATTATTCCCCTTGGACAGAGTGCTTGACATTCCTCCATGTGTTTTCTTAGACAAAGATTATGGCTTGTGTCTGTGCGAAGTCAGTACAAGCAGATGCAGTAGATGAGAACCTAGTCAGTAGCCCTGGTCCTTACAGTAATCAGATCAGCCCCTGGAGATCATTTAGTAAGGTGAAGAGTAGATCCAGTCAGTGTGCTTTCTGTGTCTCCGACAGTTTCCGACCACTGAGAGTGGGTCACCAGCGGCCCACAAGTGGTGAGCTGAGAAACCTCACATATAAACATGCTTAATGACACATCCAGCACTTTAGGTAAAGGCAGCAAACACTGAGGTCCAGAGCTCTTGACAAACGAACAGGGATGGGGTTTCGTTTGGCTGGGGAGAGAGCCTGGAGGGATTGTACCAAGCAGCAAACAGCCTCCTAGCTCTTCCTGACAGGCTGACGGATCCCATGCAGAAACCCCAAGCTATCCATCCATCCACCATACAAACCCTCCAGTTAACCCCCAGCTGTTTCACAAGCAGGATGCTGAGAACAACATGACCATGTCACTGACAGGCTAATAGATGTTGTAGCACTCCCCCAGTCCTCTGTACTGCAATATGCAGCACCCTTCACCACAGAGAGTCACAGCAGTGGTGACAGAGATGTGATTAACCACAACCCCTCTACCTTCCTCCCTGGCACCATGTCTGTATGGCCCTGTTTAGCAGGTGAGCCCTATCACTCCATTCCCCTGCCCCCTTACTTTGTATCTCAGTCCTAAAGGAACAACCTCCCCTCCCCCCTCCTCCCCCTCTCTCTTCTCTCCTCTCTCCTCCCTCCTTCCCCTCTTCCGCTACACAGGGGTGATCAGCTGGAGGAAATCAAGCCCTGCTCTAAATTTCCTCTCAACTAATTAAGATAAACTGCTTTTCAGCCATGGTTACCCCCCAACCAATCAATTAAAGCAATCAATTAAAGGCCTGCCGGCTGAGCCTTTAGTAATTGAGGGTTGAATAACACAGGCCGCTGATACCGATGATAATGCTGTAACAAAGCTGCGGCTGCAAAAACGGCTTGAAAAATGTAATTTCTGGGATTTGAATAAGCCGCAATTGTAAAACATCTAAAGAGAGCAGGATGATTATTTTCCTCCCATGCAGAAGCAGCTCTAGCTGGGTGTTTCCTGTATGTTCCCTGCCTGCCAGAGATGTTGCCCCAGGACCTTAAATATTGAATGTAATCTCCACGCCAGGTCTTTCCAATTGGCTGTGGCCACTATTTGAAAAAAGTGCCAGTAGAATTCAAACATGCCCTGTGTGCCAACGTGGCCTCCAGTGAAAACACTTACTCAGAGGAGAGAGAAGAGACTCTTTGGCCAGGCCTGCCTCTCCACTGCTGGGTGCTATTCCAAGAGGTGGGGCGGTAGTCTGACACTTCACTAATCCAATAAACCTACACTAGCACTCCCTGGCACAATAACTTTGACATGTCTGCCTTTTAAAAAAGTATTTTGATGTACTTGGATATAAATGTAGATAAATAAACAGCAACCTTGACAAACAGCAAGAGAATGAATAAAACAATCACTGTTTCATTTCCTTCTGCCCATTAGTTGAGTTAACAGTTACCAAACTGTGTAAAAATAAGTAAAAATAGAGGAGTTAGAGAAACATGAAAACCTCTATGGAAGCAGATAAACAGTATCCTAGAAAACCACAAATCCAGTTGATTTCCCCCTCCTACATTAGTTCTTTATTGGAGTCTTTTAGGTCTTTTACTGCATGGTTTTACTCACTGGCAGGTGCAGACTATAAAGAGTGGGCTGTCCGTTTGGTTTGAATTAGTTTGCTTTTGTTGAGGTTGGGTGACTGTAACTCCTATGGGTTTTCCAGGTTGGTGGTGAGCAAATCCAAGAATATGAAGTGAAGCCTCGTTCCTCCCTCCCTCCACCCTGCTGTCTGGGCTTTGTGAAGTGCTCTAGTGATGGACTCCATGCCAATCTGCTGGGCTCCACTGGAGGAGAGAGGAATTAAAGACAGAGGGTGCTGTGATGGGTACTCGTTTAAGCGTTTTAGATTTGCGTGACCCCTCTTCATCAGGAGGTCATCCATTTACATGCCTGCACTGTCGGGGTGAGGATCTGAGCCTAGCCTCTTTGTAAAGTCTGCTTCCGTGTTTTGATCATTCACAGCAGGAGATATGGCCAGAAATGGAGATTGTGTGTGTGTGTGTGTGTGTGTGTGTGTGTGTGTGTGTGTGTGTGTGTGTGTGTGTGTGTGTGTGTGTGTGTGTGTGTGTGTGTGTGTGTGTGTGTGTGTGCGTGTGTGCGTGTGTGCGCACGTGTGTGTGTGCGCGCGTGTGTGTGCGCGCGCGTGTGTGCGCGCGCGTGTGTGTGTGTGAATGTGCGTGTGTGTGAATGTAGGTTCAAGAGAGAGAGAGATAGTGTGTTTGAAAAAGAGACAGACAGAGATCTATACGTCTGGGTTTAACAGAATGGGATGAGGTGATGATGATTGAAAAATGTATTTTGAACATAACTCTAGAAGACAGTGCTTCTCAGAGACAGCTCCTCTTGCTTTCATTGGACATTGCGTGTGATCTATGTGGTCTAGGTCAATGGTGACTTTAGGTCTTATAAACACAACAGACCCCAAAGTCTTTCCTTGTCAGGTCCTGGCCCTTCAGTACTTACAATATAAAATCTCCCTCCTCTCCCTTTAGTTTTCCCAGTCAGTGATATATACTCTATATATACAAAAGTATGTGGACACCCCTTCAAATTAGTGGATTCGGCTATTTCAGCCACACCCATTGCTGACAGCACATAGCCATGCAATCTCTATAGACAAACATTGACAATAGAATGGCCTTACTGAAGAGCTCAGTGACTTTCGTGGCACCGTCATGGGATGCCACCTTTCAACAAGTCAGTAGGGTCAAATTTCTGCCCTGCTAAAGCTGCCCCAGTCAACTGTAATGCTGTTACTGTGATGTGTGAAACGTCTAGGAGCAACAACGGCTCAGCCGCAAAGTGATAGGCTAAACCAGCTCACAGAACGGGACCGTTGAGTCTGTCCTCGATTGCAACACTCACTATCGAGTTCCAATCTGCCTCTGGAAGCAATGTCATCACAATAACTGTTCGACGGGAGCTTCAAGAAATGGGTTTCCATGGCCGAGCAACCGCACACAAGCCTAAGATCATTGCCATTGGACTCTGGAGCAGTGGAAACACCGTGATGAATCACGGTTCTCCACCTGGCAGTCCGACGGACGAATCTGGGTTTGGCAGATGCCAGGAAAACACTACCTGCCCCAATGCATAGTGCCAACTGTAAAGTTTGGTGGATGAGGAATAATGGTCTGGGGTTCTTTTTCATGGTTCGGGCTAGGCCTATTAGTTCCAGTGAAGGGATATCTTAATGCTACAGCATATACTGACGTTCTAGATGAATCTGTGCTTCAAACTTTGTGGCAACAGTTTGGGGAAGGCCCTTTCCTGTTTCAAAATGACAATGCCCTCAAGCACAAAGCAAGGTCTATACAGAAATGGTTTGTCGAGATCAGTGTTGAAGAACTTGACTGGCCTGCACAGAACCCTGATCTCAACCCCATATAAAACCTTTGGGATGAAATGGAACGTCGACTGCGAGCCAGGCCTAATCGCCCAACATCAGGGCCCGACCTCACTAATGCTCTTGTGGCTGAATGGAACCAGGTCCCCGCAGCAATATTCCAACATCTAGTGGAAAGCCTTCCCAGAAGAGTGGAAGCTGTTATAGCAGCAAAATGGGGACCAACTTCATATTAATGCCCTTGAATTTGGAATGAGATGTTCGACTAGCAGGTGTCCACATATTTTTGGTCATGTAGTATACCTGCCTGAACGGAGTCCAAGCTACACAGGGAGAAAGTGCTGTACTCTGCTTTAGCTCATTATCTAACAGGCACATAACATAATTGAACATTTCCTTTGTGTTCAGGGACACCGCGGCAATTAGCTAACAAGTGGGTCATCCATTAAACAGGCCCGTGGCCCTGGGAAAGCTACAGTATAGGCCTCTAGGGCAACACTCTACTAGTCTGTGTTGTAGAACAGCACACTATAGAGAGAGCGTCCATTAGTAAACATTTAGAAAATCACTTAGAATCTGGTCTCCATGGGTCATTAATTGTAGTGATTATTTACAACAAATACATTTTGACCTTTTGTTTTCTCTTCTGTGTTTAAAGTCATCCTCTCAGAATCTTTTTTGTATCACTTGTGAACTTATAGAGTCTATATTATGAGTGCTGAATAAATAGACCTCTTCTATACCTGCGCCTAGAACAACATGTTATAGGCTCAGAATAAGTGAAACCGAGTTTGTAATCTTCGGTTTAAAAACTGCAGGGGTGTATAAGGCAACAAATAAATTCATCTGTAACACTGTATTCTTCCCCAGCTGTTGAAATGGCATAAATAATGAAAGCATGTTGCTTTTCCAGAGAGAATGAGGAAGGCGCCACAGAGACAGAGGGCCTTAGGGAGACGGTACCAGGGGGGACGGTATTGACCCGATCCCTCCACTGTGATCCCATTCTGTCAGGCCCTCAGAAACACACAAAGAATGGCCCGCTCCGTACTGGACGAGACACCCCCTTTGAAATAGTTTACTTCAAAATAAATACTTAATGCGGCATGCTTTTCTGATGAAATAATTCATCGAACACACTAACATTTGTAATAGCTAACCAGACCCTCACAACGTTGGAAGAGTAGACTCAAGGCTGATCAATAGAGGCCTTGGGGGTTTTATTTACTGTTCCCTGATCAAGGCTGTGAGATTAGTATAGGTACAGTGTAAATAGGAATGCTCGCTGCGCATAGGATGCAGTGGCTCCACAGCTCCGCTGAACAGGTTGGAGTATCTCTCTCTCATTAATATGATTAGATAAACAGCCTTCAGGCTGTGAGAATGCAGAGCAGAATCAGCCCACGCTAAGGCTCAATGGACGCCGCTGCACTCTACCGTCAACAGCAGAGGCACAATGGCAGGCCACGGTTTGTTTTTCACCGGCCCCACTGTTGCTCCTGTTTGTGAACAGAGGTTACAGGGATCTATAATTCCAAGCAGAATGCATAATGGAACAGAAAAAAAAGAACACAGTCACATTCAATCTGCCACCGACAGGAAATAAAACTATGACTAATCCATTTATGTCAAAGATTATGTGCATTGAATATTATTCATTTTTAAAACAATTACTTTCTCAGTGTATGTTCAGAATAAGGAATTAGTTAAAGTTTCTAAAAGTGAAAATAACACATTAGAATTGGAAGAAAGCTATTCTACTATTTGGTTGGTGTGGCTGTACTGAAGTACTCCAGACAGACTTCTTTTGAGGTTGTCATCTAGTGGGTAATTATGATTGGCCTCCGTGTCATAATCGGAGAGGGTGGCGACACTTCTACTGATCTATTCATCTGTTAGA
Source organism: Salmo salar (assembly GCF_965601325.2). Lineage (NCBI taxonomy): Eukaryota > Metazoa > Chordata > Actinopteri > Salmoniformes > Salmonidae > Salmo > Salmo salar. Next base: position 26,250,648 of record NC_138316.1, on the reverse strand, counting down.
GCAGTCGACGTATCTCTACCCTGCTGCATCTTGAAACAGATTTTCACCTCCTCACTCAACCAGACAGACAACACAAGTGTTATGAAGATGTGTTCCATATTCAGCGTATTCAGTAGAAGCAGAGATTTCCAGCTCAACACGTGGCAAAGCTAGCTCTAGGTGACAATAGTCATCATAATTGTCCATCAAAATTCGAATGAAATTAGTACAAACTACAAATCTATAAGATAAGAAAATAGAGGTAAATGTTTTTTGCTTCTAAAAAAATAGGTGATAGTACAGTTGGATTCAAATCTAAATGATCACCATAGATACAGTAGCATAATGTTACTGGAATCTCCACACATCTAAGATTGCTTTTTCAGAAATGTATCCATTATGAGCGTTCGTCCTAGAAAGCTATCTGTTTTAATGTACAAGCTAAGTAGTCCTATGGCACAACACTGCCTTATTATAACTTGTCCCATTGTATAATGCTAAATAGGCTACCCATATATAGAGTGATACTGTATAATACCAAACTCAGTGCATTACTATACGATCAAGTATTTTCTAAGTTGCTGTTAGAACTACTGCTAGTCATATAGTAACCAGTAACTAAACCTCACTAGCAGCTAGTACCTTGCCTACAGTACATATGGAATATATCCTTTAAAATATTGATTTGAGTGTAAAAGCAGACTTACGGATTATAGCAAGACCAGAACTATGTAGGTTGGCTTCATACAATGTACGCTGAAGAGGGTGGAGGGTTTACTTGCCTCAGGCCTGTAGTGGGGGTCACTGTCAATAAGGATCTGAAGGAGTGTGTTGAGGTGATGTGATCTTGATTGCGGGTCGCTGAGTTGAATACTTCACAGACAGAGCAGTACCATCGTAGTCCAGTAGATGGAACTCCACTGTGGGGATAACCTGGAAAAAGGTGGTACTCAGTCAGTGTACCCGTGGTAAGGGTTTTATCTGAGGTTAGAGTAAATAACACAGGCATTTCTAGCCTCTGATATTATATTCTAACTGGTGATTATATTCAAAAACATTATTATATATTTTTGTACGACATCATTGTGTTTCCGAAGTTTACTCTGTGATTTTATTTCCTTTCCTTTATAGCCTGATGATGCACATTGATGTACATTGTTTTCTTTATTTAGAAATATAAATATTTGCAGTAATCAATGGTAAATCATGAATAAACTGTATAAAAACACAAGCCACGAAGGTTTACATAAAATCATTGGAAAGGATAATGAAGCTTGCAATTTTTAAAGATACACTGCTGTTAAAAACAAAAATAAATATATCATTCAAATATTGAGGTATTTATTTCAAATCTTTGAGGTATTTAAACATGGAAAGTAAAAAAAAAGAAGAACCAAAGAGTTTCATCAAATCAAGAATTGTACTCTGGATTAAAGTTAACCTAGATAAATATAAATATAAATTAAACAAACAAATTAAAACTGTCATAGAGAAAGTGGATAATGAAAGAGTGTAATTGAATCTTATTCCAGCTTTGGGGAAAGAGAGAAAGAGACAGAGGAACAGTGAGGGTGTGCTCCTGTCTAGTGCTGCATGGGGGGACTGCTACAGTTGTGCAACATGGGAGACAGACTGTGGAGACAGACTGTGGAGACTGACTGTGGAGACTGAGTGCAGCAGATAGCTGAGACGGACGCGGCTGGATCCCTGCCCCTGTGAGACGAGTGTTAGCCAGGCAGAGTTTACGCTCTCCCAGCGCAGGGTGATGGAAAAGCCCGATTATTCCTGTCAAAGTGCAGAGCAACAATGCCGCCTGTTATTTTGTTTCCCCGTTTTCAAAGGGATTTGTTATTTGAAAAAGGCCTGGAAACAGTTAGTGACATGCTGGTGGGAACCTATGGAAAAGAATAGACTTTCTATCAATTGTGTTGTTCTTATCCCCGAGTGGCGTTTGGTGGGTGTGGGAATAGCGTGCATTCTGGGCGCTGCTGCTCAGAGATAGCATTCAGAGGCCAGGGCACAGAACAGCTCTCATTCAGCCGAGGGAACAGAGGCCTACCCCGCCCGCCGCATTATACACAGGAATGAACAATATATACACTATATTTGGTTTAGCGACAAAGAAACGAGGCAAGATTTGATAGTAAGGGTTTGGCAAGAAGGTTTGCAGACAGTGTGTGTGTGTTCACTATTGCAATAATTCAATAACACAACATTTTATGACAAATGTGCTAATGGCTGTCACGTCCTGGCCAGTATATATAAAGTTAATTGTTTTGTAGTTTGGTCAGGGCGTGGCAGAGGGTATTTGTTTTATGTGGTTCGGGGTGGTGTGTTTGTTAAAAGGGTGTTTGGTTTAGTATTTCCGGGTTTTGGTTTATGTCTAGGTAGTTCTATGTGGAGTCTAGTGAGTGTATGTCTATGTTTGGTTAATTGGGGTTGGGACTCTCAGTTGAAGGCAGGTGTTGTCTATCTGCCTTTGATTGAGAGTCCCATATATTAGGGTGTGTGTGTGATTTGGGGGTGATTGTTCTGTGTTGAGCTTTGCTTTGCCAGACTGTTTGTTAGTTGTTCGTTTTTCGGTTTTGTTATTTTGTATGTTCATTTTTGAAGATAATTAAAAATCAAGATGAGCATTCACGTACCTGCTGCGTTTTGGTCCTCATTCACCGACAACAACTGTGACAATGGCAATGAGACTCATCGGCAGATCGCGCTGACACACACACACACACACACACACACACACACACACACACACACACACACACACACACACACACACACACACACACACACACACACACACACACACACACACACACACACACACACACACACACACACACACACACACACACACACTCAGGCTACTTCACCTCACTCTCTGAGCATGGGAGAGGAACTGAGAGGCATTTCCGCCAGTAGAATGTTGGGCATTAATTAGTTCTGACTTTTCCTTAATTCTTACAAATTAATATATTTGTGCAACACATGAAGGGAGCAATAGAAACATGTGATAATTTAATTGATTATTGTTAATAATTAGTGTCTCTGGATGCCGCCAGGCTCCACAGACTCTCAATCCATTTAGTGTGCGGCTCATCAGATGACGTTGTGGGGCTCTAAGCACTTTTCATAAAACTTGGACCCACTGCTGCCACCCACAGAGACGCCACAGTGCATTGGGTAAATTAGTATTATGATTTTAACGGATAAATACCCGTTCCACCTAATTAATCTGCCACATCACAGGGGGACGTGACACCATGAGCCCGATAGATCAGAGAGCACAGATCAAAGCCTCCAGCGCTGTGAGAGTCCTACAGAGGCAGAAAGGAGATGCCTTGTTTATTTTTATGTACAGATGGTCAATGAACCAGTGGCTAAAGAATGTAGCAATACAGGCCATTTTTGTTTATTCGCAGTTGACTGAAGGATAGTTTGTACCACCAACAAGCATGTAACTAATTAGGGAAGAGGGTTTGAATTTTAGGATTGAAATGTAAAAGCTTGTTGAACACGGGTGTTGTGTGGAACTGGTGATGTCCTCATTAGCATATGCCCACAACAAGCAGAGAGAGATGTGTCTGGATCCAGACTGTAGTTGTAGTACATTATTACATGGGAAGTAATCAATATGTTGGTAAAAGCACCTTTGATTTGAAACCTTCAGCTACAATAGTGAATATTTATTCTGCACCATACAAACCCAAGATTATTTTATCATCCAGAATATCAGAATATTCATCAGATCGTCTGGAGAAGGAGAAGAAAATGATTTTGTCATTTCACTTACCATTTTTGTTATAAATTCTGATTTCCTTGGGGGGATGTGTGTCCCTACAGTATGGAGTAAAGGTAAAGGTTACTCCTGGATAAAGACAGAATTTACTCAGCATTTTCCAGCGAAAACATCCATGATTTTATTGCAAAATGACAACCCTCCGAGAGAACATATCCTGTAGAATACAGGAACTGCTACATGCACCCTCGTGGTTTGCTTTGGTTTTTCCTTATTGATTGTGTTTTATTGTGAATATTCTGTATTTTGTTACTCATTAATGTAGTTCTTTGTATTTTGAATCATTGAGGGTGAGTATATGACTGTGCCAATTAGTTGTCATTAAAAATATAATATAGAAACACCCTGGATAGGACCTGTGGAGCATTGGCCCTAAAAGCAGCTCCCTACATTAAGGCCCTAGGTGATGCTGAAGTCCAGTCCAGGACAGGCCCCATGTCATAGTCTGTGTTAACACAGGCAGCCCAATTCTGATGTTTTTTTCCACTAATTGGTTTGTTGACCAATCAAATCAGCTCTGAAAAAGATCTGATGTGAAAATATCTGATGTAATTGGTCAAAAAACGAATGAGTGGAAACAAATATCAGAATTGGGCTGCCGGTGTAAACGCAGCCATAGTGATCCTAATTATATGCCTAATGTACTGTACTAGTCCAGACATTAGTCCCCGTCCGTCCGTTTCCCCCCCCCCCCCCGGTGATACTGCTCCTCCGTAGTACAATAGTTCTCAAATGTTTCTTACATTGTTTTATGAATTACGAGCCGATTCTGTGGATGACTTGCACATCATATTTTTTAATTCTTCACATACAATACATTTACAACATTGTGCAATAGCTATGTTGGTGTTGCGCTACTTTGTCGGTTGGGAATGCCCTACATTACAAAGAGAGCTGAATAAAAACATTGGCGTACCCTCAAACTGAAATAAGAAAGCGAGCTAGCCCTCTCTTTATTCAACACAAATTGGCTGTGTGCTCCCCAGAAAATGCAGTGTCCTGCCAAGTTCACCACATATTCACTGTTTACTGCTGGCTGTTGCACATGTGGTTTTTGCATACGCTCCCCTCTCCAAACTAAATCATCTGTGGTCCCTGGGCTTTCTTCGGTACCGCCACTGCCGCTGCGGCTTACATTTTTCAAGCAAAGAAAGGGCATTTGTATGAAATAATAATGACCATTTCAGACATTTATATTTCTGTCTGACTGTCATTTCTCTTTCCCTTTCTCTCACTCTCTCCATCTCCACCCAAGTTCCCTCCCTTCTTCCCTCCCTCGTTCTCTTCCATTCTATTTTCTCAGTAGAAATGTCACATAGCTTTTAATCTCTGGTCTCTGGCTTGTATGTCCTTGTCAGTGAAATTAAGTGACTGAAAAGACCTGTGTTCCTCATCCTCTCCCTGTGACAGTCAATCCCCTGCACCCCATCCCCTCTGCCCCCTGCACCCCATCCCCTCTGCCCCATGCACCCCATCCCCTCTGCCCCCTGCACCCCATCCCCTCTGCCCCCTGCACCCCATCCCCTCTGCCCCCTGCACCCCATCCCCTCTGCCCCCTGCACCCCATCCCCTCCGCCCCCTGCACCCCATCCCCTCCGCCCCCTGCACCCCATCCCCTCTGCCCCCTGCACCCCATCCCCTCTGCCCCCTGCATCTCCTGAGTCACAATGACCTGCTAAGGAAAAACACCATTATCACAGCCTGCCAACCAAGCTGAGAATGGCCAGGGCTTGCACCTCTTCTCTGTAGACCAGTTCCCTAATGTCAAAGACTGGGGTTTGAGTGACTTGGAGCTGGATTCTCCCCTGAATAATTCATTTGAGAAGTATCAGAGTGCTTCATTAATATACTATTCAATGGGGGACACAAAAATAAGACTATCCATTATACAGACATTTTTCTGAATAGAATAGCAGTTGTTCCTTTAGCCCTTGAGGCGATGAACAAGATGCATTTTAAACACATCCTGTCACATATCCAAAGGCCGTCACTCTCAGAAGAAGCAGCAGAAGTTTCTCAACCAAAAGAAATGCTACACTAAACACTATCAGCAGCAGGGCAAGAGACAGTGCTCATAAACGCAAATTCTTTAATCAGGAATGAAGAACAGTATATTCCCCTTGTGAGATGAGACACGCACGCCTCTGTCAAACATCAAATAAACACAGACCTTACGACAAAAGGTCTTTCCAGTAGCAAAACGTGTTTTGTCTCGGTCTTCCTTTTGTACCAGCATGCCTACAGTCTTAGCAGAGTGTACATGTCACCATGCATTACGAACGAGGAGTTTCAGGATGTTCCATTTAATCTCTTTGACTTCCCCAGTTAGCAGTGGAGCCGTGGAGCAGCCCTGGGAGCGCTAGCATCCTGTAGTAGAACAAAGCTGCCTGACATGCTCTTTGCCTGAGGGGGCTCCCTCTCACAGCCATGGTGTGACAGCATGTAAAACAATGAGAGACCAGTCAGCTGACAAAGACACTAAGCTGCACAGTCACTTTAGATGACAACAGTCTGTCTGGGACTGGAGCCGCAGCGCTAACGGCAGCTTGGCTTGAGATTCCTAGAGATCTCAGAAAACTGTAGTATACTGTACTGCTACTTTGATGCAACATCTGTTACAATAGGGAGGGCTACCATTAACATATTTCAAGTATAGTTTAATTATAAAGCAAAGGAGGAAACAATACATTGATGTACAGTTTAAAATTCCATAGCAAGCTTCAGGTTTTGATAGTTTCCGAAAAATGTCAACTACAGCCTGAGTGTTGCATGGTGCCTTGTGTTTGTAGTGCCACGTGTCACTCCTTTTCAAGTGGAGGAGCAGGGTTAAGGACAGTATATACTCTACTCTGACCCAGTCAGTCAGATTGGTGCTGAGGGCCTGGGTTAAACAGGAGCAGATGGCCCCTCAGACAGACCCAGGGAGACGGGTGGGTGTTTCAACTGCAGCTGAGCTCCAGCCTGGGTCTCCTCTCTTCTCCTCTCCTCAGACAACCCAGCTCAGCTTTTCCTCCTCATGTAATGACCATCCACAACAAAACGACGCAATTGACCCCATGACCCCAGTGAGGATAATACAAACAATGTAATCAAGGCCAAGCATATTTGGAGTGTTTACATTAATCTAATTTAACTCTCAAAATCCTGCTGATTTCCATACATGTCTTGTTGACCTGTATCTATTTTCCACCAGGTTTTGAGTTATGTTAAAGCTAGGAAGGGTGACTCTCAGGGAGTAAGTACAGTGATAGAGATGACAATTCCATCAATAAAGCCTTGGTAGAAAGGTAAAGGCTATGTTGGTTTTATTGAGTGACTAGAGAGAGGGAAAACACCCTCTATATTGATGGTATCCTCTGCAGAACAGTAACAAAGCCAGTCGCCACAATCAAGTCAAAGACTCATCAGGGGAGGTCTCTGTGATGCAGCCGTGCCCTCCTCGTCCCCATCATGATGGGGCCCCACTCTGGAGGGTCATATGACCCTCCCCTCCTCTCTGTCCGTCTGCATCCCTCTGTCTCCTCCTGCACGTATCACTTTTCTCATTAGCACAGAGCTGGCTGCTGGATGCAGGGCATGTCAGGAGGCATGTTTAGGAGCAACATGATATGACAAGAGCAGTGAGGGCCAGGGGCCGTGGGCCAGGGGCCAGGGGCCAGGGGCCGGCATATGGTACTGATTAGGACTGAAGCACAGGGATTTCTACACACACTACATAATCAGACAGACACTGAGCATCCTACCCACTAAACACCATAACACATATATTACTTCCCTATTAGACACCACATTCCTGATGGAACACATTTTCTTCTTGTTACCATTTGAAATTCTCCATAGTTCTGCTAATGTTTATCACAGTTATTGACACATTTGAAGAGCTTGTTTGCCTACTTTTCCAGTTTCACCTGACATTTGTTGACAGTTATTACACTACCTCCTCACTGACTTTTTCATTAACTAAAAACATATTTTATGTTGAGTACCAAAAATATGATAGAGATTATGATTGATTTGACATTTTTCCTTTGTAAGCCTCAGCCAGAAAACCCCAATCATAAAAAGGGACTTACTTGTTTGGAACATATATATCTGCTGGATGATGATGTTGTAAACCGTCCCATTGGAATTAATGAAAATGAGTCCTATCCACAGGGACCTTGTCAAATGCTGATTGATTTCAGTGTACACTGACAGTAAAAACCTATATATAAAAAAGAAAATCACCAAACTATTCTATATATTAATGAGTGATTTCAAATACACTCTGCCCGCCTTAGACCCACCCAGGGTCCTGTGCAAAAACTCCCCCAAACAAAACTTAGTGTGCCACAGTGGACGGCAACATCTGGCTCCTAGTGTAGGCACATATTAGGATCAAATTAAGTAGAAATTAATAGGATGATACATGACAGGCTGCAGATGTTCAAAGCCGCGGTGTGAAAATCTGGGGGCAGAAAACGGCTTCATTAATTCTGCGTCTTACAGCAGAGCTGAAATGATGGGCTCACAGGTTAGAAAAAAGGCTAATTAAATTCTGGAGCAGAGGCACAAAAAATAAATGTTTGTGGCTCCGCTATTCACCCTCGGTATGTAGCAGAGGCACTGTGTTTTGATTTGTTGTTAATTGAGCATTGGAGAAACGGGAAGTGAACGGTCTGCTCTTTTGTTGATTGATAGGCAGGTGCAACATGAGACATCTCCGTACAAAAATGCCTGTCACATCAGTTTCACAGACACACTAGTTCTTTAGAGGAGCTACGTCAATTTTCCATTGACGTTAATCTGAACGTCCATACTTACAGTTGAAGTCGGAAGTTTATATACACTTAGGTTGGAGTCATTAAAACTCGTTCAACCACTCCACAAATTTCTTGTTAACAAACAATAGTTTTGGCAAGTCGGTTAGGACATCTACTTTGTGCATGGCGCAAGTAATATTTCCAACAATTGCTTACAGGCAGATTATTTCACTTATAATTCACTGTATCACAATTCCAGTCTGCCAGAAGTTGACATACACTACAGTGAGGGGAAAAAGTATTTGATCCCTGCTGATTTTGAACATTTGACCACTGACAAAGAAATGATCAGTCTATAATTTTAATGGTAGGTTTATTTCAACAGTGAGAGACAGAATAACAACAAAAAAATCCAGAAAAACGCATGTCAAAAATGTTATAAATTGATTTGAATTTTAATGAGGGAAATAAGTATTTGACCCCCTCTCAATCAGAAAGATTTCTGGCTCCCAGGTGTCTTTTATACAGGTAACGAGCTGAGATTAGGAGCACACTCTTAAAGGGAGTGCTCCTAATCTCAGTTTGTTACCTGTATAAAAGACACCTGTCCACAGAAGCAATCAATCAGATTCCAAACTCTCCACCATGGCCAAGACCAAAGAGCTCTCCAAGGATGTCAGGGACAAGATTGTAGACCTACACAAGGCTGGAATGGGCTACAAGACCATCGCCAAGCCGCTTGGTGAGAAGATGACAACAGGTGGTGCGATTATTCGCAAATGGAAGAAACACAAAAGAACTGTCAATCTCCCTCGGCCTGGGGCTCCATGCAAAATCTCACCTCGTGGAGTTGCAATGATCATAAGAACGGTGAGGAATCAGCCCAGAACTACACGGGAGGATCTTGTCAATGATCTCAAGGCAGCTGGGACCATAGTCACCAAGAAAACAATTGGTAACACACTACGCCGTGAAGGACTGAAATCCTGCAGTGCCTGCAAGGTCCCCCTGCTCAAGAAAGCACATATACATGCCCGTCTGAAGTTTGCCAATGAACATCTGAATGATTCAGAGGACAACTGGGTGAAAGTGTTGTGGTCAGATGAGACCAAAATGGAGCTCTTTGGCATCAACTCAACTCGCCGTGTTTGGAGGAGGAGGAGGAATGCTGCCTATGACCCCAAGAACACCATCCCCACCGTCAAACATGGAGGTGAAAACATTATGCTTTGTGGGTGTTTTTCTGCTAAGGGGACAGGGCAACATCACCGCATCAAAGGGACGATGGACGGGGCCATGTACCGTCAAATCTTGGGTGAGAACGTCCTTCCCTCAGCCAGGGCATTGAAAATGGGTCTTGGATGGGTATTCCAGCATGACAATGACCCAAAACACATGGCCAAGGCAACAAAGGAGTGGCTCAAGAAGAAGCACATAAAGGCCCTGGAGTGGCCTAGCCAGTCGCCAGACCTTAATCCCATAGAAAATCTGTGGAGGGAGCTGAAGGTTCGAGTTGCCAAACGTCAGCCTCGAAACCTTAATGACTTGGAGAAGATCTGTAAAGAGGAGTGGGACAAAATCCCTCCTGAGATGTGTGCAAACCTGGTGGCCAACTACAACAAACGTCTGACCTCTGTGATTGCCAACAAGGGTTTTGCCACCAAGTATTAAGTCATGTTTTGCAGAGGGGTCAAATACTTATTTCCCTCATTAAAATGTAAATCATTTTATAACATTTTTGACATGCGTTTTTCTGGATTTTTTTGTTGTTATTCTGTCTCTCACTGTTCAAATAAACCTACCATTAAAATTATAGACTGATCATTTCTTTGTCAGTGGGCAAACTTTTTTCCCTCACTGTATGTTTTGAGGAAAAAGGGGGAGGCTTGCAAGCCGAAGAACACCATCCCAACAATGAAGCACGGGGGTGGCAACATCATGTTGTGGGGGTGCTTTGCTGCAGGAGGGACTGGTGCACTTCACAAAATATATGGCATCATGAGGGAGGAAAATTATGTGGATATATTGAAGCAACATCTCAAGACATCAGTCAGGAAGTTAAAGCTTGGTCGCAAATGGGTCTTCCAAATGGACAATCAATCAATCAAATGTATTTATAAAGCCCTTCTTACATCAGCTGATGTCACAATGTGCTAAAACCACAAACAGCAAGCAACGCAGATGTAGAATTACGGTGGCTAGGAAAAACTCCCTAGAAAGGACAGAACCTAGGAAGAAACCTAGAGAGGAAGAAGGCTATGAGGGGTGGCCAGTCCTCTTCTGGCTGTGCCGGGTGGAGATTATAACAGAACATGGCCAAGATGTTCAAATGTTCATAGATGACCAGCAGGGTCAAATAATAATAACAATGACCCCAAGCATACTTCCAAAGTTGTGGAAAAATAGCTTAAGGACAACAAAGTCAAGGTATTGGAGTGGCCATCACAAACCCTGACCTCAATCCTATAGAAAATGTGTGGGCAGTATTGGAAAAGCGTGTTTACGTTTACATTTATGTCATTTAGCAGACACTCTTATCCAGAGCGACTTACAAATTGGTGCATTCACCTTATGATATCCGGTGGAACAACCACTTTACTATAGTACATCTATATCTTTTTGTGGGGTAGGAGGGTAGGGGGTGGGTGGGTTAGAAGGATTACTTTATCCTATCCCAGGTATTCCTTAAAGAGGTGGGTTTTCAGGTGTCTCCGGAAGGTGGTGATTGACTCCGCTGTCCTGGCGTCGTGAGGGAGCTTGTTCCACCACTGGGGTGCCAGAACAGCGAACAGTTTTGACTGGGCTGAGCGGGAACTGTGCTTCCACAGAGGTAGGGGGCCCGCAGGCCAGAGGTGGATGAACGCAGTGCCCTTGTTTGGGTGTAGGGACTGATCAGAGACTGAAGGTACGGAGGTGCCGTTCCCCTCACAGCTCCGTAGGCAAGCACCATGGTCTTGTAGCAGATGCGAGGAAGCCAGTGGAGTGTGCAGAGGAGCGGGGTGACGTGAGAGAACTTGGGAAGGTTGAACACCAGACGGGCTGCGGCGTTCTGGATGAGTTGTAGGGGTTTAATGGCACAGGCAGGGATCCCCGCCAACAGCGTGTTGCAATAATCCAGATGGGAGATGACAAGTGCCTGGATTAGGACCTGCGCCGCTACCTGTGTAAGGCAGGGTCGTACTCTATGAATGTTGTAGAGCATGAACCTACAGGATCGGGTCACCGCCTTGATGTTAGCGGAGAACGACAGGGTGTTGTCCAGGGTCACGCCAAGGCTCTTAGCACTCTGGGAGGAGGACACAATGGAGTTGTTAACCGTGATGGCGAGATCATGGAACGGGCAGTCCTTCCCCGGGAGGAAGAGCAGCTCCATCTTGCCGAGGTTCAGCTTGAGGTGTGCGTGTGCGAGCAAGGAGGCCTACAAACCTGACTCAGTTACACCAGCTCTGTCAGGAGGAATGGACCAAAATTCACCCAACTTATTGTGGGAAGCTTGTGGAAGGCTACCCGAAACGTTTGACCCAAGTTAAACAATTTAAAGGCAATTCTACGAAATAATAATTGAGTGTATGTAAACTTCTGACCCACTAGGAATGTGATGAAAGAAATAAAAGCTGAAATAAATAATTCTCTCTACTATTACTCTGACATTTCACATTCTTAAAATATAGTGGTGATCCTAACTGACCTAAGACAGGGAATCTTTACTAGGATTACATGTCAGGAATTGTGAAAAACTGAGTTTAACTGTATTTGGCTAAGGTGTATATAAACTTCCGACTTCAACTGTATATCAGATTTCATATTAAGTTGGGGGGGAAATTAACTTGTAGCCTGTAGCCTGTGATTACAGCTCGGGACCAAAACCAAAAAAAACTAGAGCAATTACTGTGGCAAATAACAACCACATCTAAATCACAATTAGATGGATTTTACGGAGTGGGTGGGTCATGCTGTGGGGACAACAACTCACAAATACTATATAACAATTATTGGACTCAACAAACATGTCTCTACTAGGTTTTCATGCTGCTCTTCCTCTCCCCCACCCCTCACAATAAGAGGGTCTCTGCTTCTCAGCCACCATCCACAGCATGGATGGCTTCATTTCCCTCTGCCAGTCACAAACCAGCCCTTACACAATGGCAGTAATTCTATTAGGCTGACTAATAAGGCCCAGTGGTGTTATTAGACAAGGTGGGGGTGCATGGCAGTGGCCCACTCCTCCGCTTCGCGCCCCTGGCAGGTAGGTACGCCAGTGCCTCAGACACATGCCATCACAGAACCAACCACCAGTCTGTCTCTACTCTCAGGTGACAACGGGTTGCCATGGAGAACACTGCGAGACTTGCCTGAGGAGGAAAATCCAATATAATGTAAACATGTCTAAATGGGACTTTGCTGGCTGTGGTACTGTCTAAATGACTTGATCATGACTTCATTGTTGAATCAAAATTCTCTTAATTACAGCCTGGAGATATATTATTTGGGTTTATTAACCTTCTGTGGTGTGGGGCTGCTTCCCCTCTAAATCACTAGGTCTCTCACTCCTCGTTAATGTCTGCTCTGCCTACATACACAGGTCCGGAGCCCAGCCAGGCCAAGTCTCATTTACACATTTTCACCAGCGTAATGTTTAAGGGCTTTCTCTCCCTGTTGAGTACATTACAGCACTATGGAAGAAAAGTTATGAGTGAGTAGCTGTGTGACACCAATGCCAGGGTTAAACACACAGTGACCACGTTTACATGCGCACAGTGTTCCGGATAATAGCTCATATCCCAGTTAAGGTCTTATTCAGGATAAGATGTTTACATGCACCTTTGATATCCCGCTCACGAGTATCCCTGTATCCATGAATAAATAGAATATTCCTAATTTGCTCAGAGATGGAGGTAATATTTTTTGGCAGGGGGTGTGAGAAAAACAACAAATCAAAATACAAACCTCATTAACATATTTCTTCTGCTTATAATTTCCAATATTAGGAAGGCTATTTGTTAAACTTGTCTATTATTATATACATGTAGCTTCTCTTCTGTCATTACTTGATGCTCTAGAATATTAAATAAAGAATGAATGCATCATCAACAATCTAGTTGACATCGGTAAAGTTGTCTTTTATTTCTGCTTCTCTTGTGGAGCGAAGATGTTTAGGTACCGAGGATATTTTCCATGCAAAATTTCCAAATTACAGTTTGTTGACAGGTTTTAAGGATATTAAAAGCTGTGAAACGATCCAACATGTTTCTGAAAGTATTTCAGTTCGTATTGGATGCTTATTTTATGTGGTTGAAAGTGGAAAAACTGTCAGCTTTTATGTTGCTGAAAAAGTACCCAATTGTCATTCTTGAGTAAAAGTAAAGATGCCTTAATAGAAAAGGACTCAAGTAAAAGTGAAAGTCATCCAGTAAAATACTACTTGAGTAAAAGTCTAAAAGTATTTGGTTATATATATACTTAAGTATCAAAAGTAAATGTAATTCCTAAAATATACTTAAGTATCCAAAAGTAAAAGTATAAATAATTTAAAATAACTTACATTAAATGAAAACTCCACCCCAACTATCTTTTGGTATTGGTTTCATTAGTCCATTGTTGACATAGTTCCAAAATGTTTTGCTTGTCAGCAATCAAGATTTCAAGATATGTAACTTTCAAAATACAGAAATCATCCCCCATATGATACGGGGATGAGTTCTATATTTTGAAAGCTCCTACTCAAATGTCATATGTCGCCACACAATGTACATTTGGTCTATAATTTTACTGCAAGAGACACTTAATTCCGCAGGATTAAATATTATAATATGCTACATGTGAGGCCTAAAGTCAGTGACAAGACTTCAGTTACTATTCCAACTACTACTCTTCCCATCTGAACTTCAACAGTCATACTACGTGAAACTGAGCCAGATGTTTACATGCCACAGTATCCCATCTAAGATCAGCACATCCCAGGCATCTTATTCGGGTTTCTCAAAACCGGGATACGAGATTATTCAGGTTATTGTAAACGGGATATGACGATTATATGCGTCAACTCAAAAACAGAATACTTGAGTATACCGAATAATAACTGGATATTGGCGTGCATGTAAATGTGGTCAATGACACAATCCTCAGCCCTGCAAACTAACAATCACTTCTCTGCTGCTAGATCAAATGCCACATGACCAGCTCCATAGTGCTATATTTAACAGGGGTGGTGGTTCACTGAAACAACACTAACTAAGGCAAACACTGCCTGTCTCTATATTGTCCAGAAGGAAACAGTGTCCACAGACAGCATATGTAAAAATAAGAAAAATGAGAGAAATCATCTATAAGAGTACCCTTCTTAGCAAAGTGATAATGGCATTCTGGTAGGCAAAAACACCCAATTTAAATACAATTCATAAATATAAAGAGCTCTCTTTTCTGTTCAGTGGTTCTTGGACGTGCAAAATAACTTTCAAAAACTGCTAACAGAGCAACAATGAACTTAGAGGCTTTTAAGTGGATTGCATGGTTTATTCATGAGGACAACATTATTGTTTTTCCCAGTTCACTTAAACAATTGACAGTGTTCAGTCGTCAGCATACAAAGTATACTTCACAGAGATGAACAGAGATGATGATCATTACTAGACATGAGATTCCCTTGCAGCAACAGGCTGCTGTCTGTCTCTTGGCTGGGTCCTCTCCAGAAGGAGTGTTTCTGGTTACAGTCTCATGCTGAGGACAGGTGAGCTATTTCACTGGCAGCCTTCTGCTCATGACCGTGTTCACGGAGCACCCTATATAACATTTTAAGTACAGGCCTGCTCCTGAGCAGATGAGTCGTATTGGGTTCTGTGCCATACGTTCTGACAGACAGATAGACAGACAGATGGCTGAGAAGGATGTCTGCCCCGTCATTGCCTGTTCACTAGGATGAAAACTCACTGTAACATCTGACATGAGGGCACACCTGTCCTCTCTGGTGGAGATTACATCTGGTGATACATACTGGACAGAAGAAGTAGTACTCAGAGAATCTGACTGAAAGAGACATATTCCAGAGGACGTGGGATAACTCGCTTTAAAAATGTCCAACAGAATTATGGGTCTTGTCCAGACCACCACCACCATCGCTCCTATGAACACACACATGCACGTACTGTACGCACATGCACACACACACACACACACACACACATACACACACATACACACGCCACACACACATTTAGCCACACTTTCAAGCACACTCATTCTTTCTGGGCTGGCACTTCCAACAGGATACTGACAGTATTATGTGACACCACGGAATGTTCTAGAGAGCTGCAGCCTGGCAACGCTGACCTACACCCAACAACAATGGCTCTTTTTGTCCTGCTTTCCCCCCAATCCTCAACTCCCCTCTCAAATGCAGGTGGTGCTTTGCAATATACATCACTTTTTTCACCACTCATAATTAAAATAAATGAAGTCAGTGTTCATTATTACAAGTCAAAGCACTCATGGGAATGCCACAACCCTCTATACACACTGCTTTACAAGTTAAAAGAACAGAATATTATATTCTCAAGCTGTGGGTTATACAAGTCTTAGAGAACTTCTAAGCAGTTTAATTGAAAATAAAATGTGATTTGTGGCCCAATTAAAATAGGGGATATATAAACATAAAATAATGGAACATTTGGGCATCTTTTCAGCTTTGTGACTGTGCCTCTGTTTGATCCTAAGGGATGACCCAGTAAATAGGAATACCATCTGATACACATTTTCAATTTTTCTTTCACACTGAAGTAAGACAGGAAATCCCCATTCCAGTACTCAGTATAGGACATGCACATGTGCTATTTACTTGTACTGTATACTGTATCTAAGTAATAATCCTGAAACTGCTCCTATTGGGCTCCAGAGTGGCGCCACGATCTAAAGCACTGCATCTCAGTGCTAGAGGCATCACTACAGACACCCTGGTTCGAATCCAGGCTGTATCACAACCGGCCGTGATTGGGAGTCCCATAAGGCTGTGCACAATTGCTCCAGCATCGTCCAGGTTTGGCTGATGTAGGCCGTCATTGTAAATAAGAATTTGTTCTTAACTGACTTACCTAGTTAAATAAAACATTTATAAATACAATAGCAGCACTTGATAAACCCTTTTTAATGATATATTATATTAAAAACATTATCACATTCACAGCATAGGCTACATCAATCCAGATGTTTCACGTTCTAACGTTCTAGACCAAAAATACAGACAGTAAGAAGAACATGATATATACAGTAACAGTCAAAACATAGCTTCAACATGAGATAATGTCTTGTTATTACATAGTATGTGGTATTGCTTAAAGTTCCTACTACCCAGTATATTTCTGTGGGATTCCTTATCAGTGATTTTGAAGCAAAGTTAGAAAAACTCGGGGAACCTGCCAAGTATTAATTTGGTTTGAAGACAAATCTTCATTCTTTGGAAGCTTGAGTCACATTGGTCTATTCCAGAAGGGTTTTATAACCAACAGCACAAAGGACTAAATTGTTGAGGGGTTTTGCCGGTAGGTAGACAGTGCCTTTAGGTTATGAGTAAATGATGATAAAGTGTTTTCTTTTGAAATGACCCAGATACTTCCCAAACCAAGAAATGTCTGGGCTGAAAAGTAATAAGAAGAGAATTCATATATTTCAGATTCAAATCAAACTTCAGTGACATTTGAGTCTGTGTATGCGCGAGTGTGTGTGTGTGTGAGGGGGGGGGTGCAAGAGGGAGAGAAGGAAAAGGGAGAAAGAGAGGGAGGTGAAATACAAGTGTGTGCGAGAGAGAGGGAGGGAGAGAGAGATACAAAGGAAAATTAAAAGACGAGGGGGAGTGAGAGAGAGAGAGAGAGAGAGGGGGTAAGAGGGATAACTGTTAATGTTGTAGCGTTTCAGATTCCTAGAATATACATTTCAATATTTTATTTTATGGTACTATATATAGTATAAACGATATATCATCACATAATGTGGTACAACATAAATCACATAAAGCCTCCGTTCAGACAGTTGTCTTTGTATAGCCTTTAATGGTGTATATCAGGGTTCTCCAACTGGCGGCCCACCAGTTATTTATAATTATGTTCCGGCCCGCGGCTGAATCTAGTTGATGATCTCTGGTGTATATGGTGAAACAGGTTCTCATTTGTTGCACATTTTCCAGTAAGATTAATGACAATAACTTTGTGGGGGGGAATAATTTTGTAACTTGAAAGGAAGTTGACTGCGGTAAGTGAATTCAGATGATCATATTCTACATTCAGGTCTATGTCACACTGTTGATTCAGATGTGGTATATCTCATTACAATCATTATTTCATTATCAATAGTGATCATATCAGCAGACCAAAAACAGAATCAAAGATGCATATGATTACATTTATATAAATCAGGTGTAAGGACCTTGAAAATCGCAGAACGACAACACAACACAACACAACATCTGAAAGAAGTCAGATCCTCTGAGGGAGAAATAACCATATAAGAAAATAACTAATTGATTTCAAAGCTAAAAAAAATAGCAGTAAAAGAAATCAGAAGCAAAAAATCCCTCTAATGGTTTGTCTACAAACAACATTTTGCCTTAGTTTAAATTCAGCAGAGGTAAACTGTTTTTTTGCAGTGGCTGATTGAGCTGTATTTGCCAACTTGTCCGGATATGAGGGATTTGAGGCTTGCCTTGGCTACATTGGGGTTTCATCCACACAGCAGGAAGAAGATAAAAAGAGCAGCTTTGGAGGGAGGAAAAATCACAGCGCATTAAAAACAAATCTAATGGGGGATGCAGCAGCTTAGGATAGCCAAGACGATTAAGGGGTCAATGGTCGTACCGCAGGTGGAACGTACCTGATGCTTCTCACCTTGGCCCAATGGAGACAGTGCCAAAACACATCTCTCAAAACCACAAACACTCATAGAAGGTAAACATACTGAAGGTCAATCACAGGAGGTTGGTGGAATCTTAATTGGGGAGGACGGGCTCGTGGTAATAGCTGGAGCGGAATTAGTGGAATGGTATCAAATACATGCCATTCCATTTGCTCCGTTCCAGCTATTATTATGAGCCATCCTCCCCTCAGCAGCCTCCACTGAGGTCAATGCAAACTTAGATAATGACAAACAAACACAGCCGTACAGTCAACAGATCTCAATGTATTCAGTGATGCATAGAAAATTCCCCATCATACGATTCAAATCGGTTTATGCTCAGAGCATCTTTCAACTGAGCACTGCTTGCCTCAAACAGATTGCAGCCTTTAAGCAATTTAATATTGTGCACTGAAAAGTCTTTCAAATCCTCTAAGAGAGAGTGGCATGAAGTTTTGTGGGAACAGAAGATCAGATTGGAGGAAGGGGGTTGGAACTAAAGCCATCACTGTGGAGCCATCAGTGGCTGGACAGACAGACGAACACTCCGTTGTTTTGATTGTGGATCAACCGAGGAAATAATAGTAATGTTCCAGACTGACTAGGTAAGGTGCCTGCGGAGTTGCCCCCCCCCCCCCCCCCCCCCCCTCGCATGCTGCCTGCCTCACCTGGGACTACTTCAGAGGTCCCTGTTTTTCTAAGGTCAAAAGACTACAATAGCCACAAGGCTGTTGACAACCAAAGCAACCATTACTGCAGTTGTTTAACATAGCAGGCAAGCTATTTCCTGTAGTCTCAACATTTTTCAATGTTTTATTTAATGTAATACAGTTTATTTATAAATAAGTTGACTCACCTGGATGCACATGTATCAACTTTGGCTTTTAGCACCTGAGCACATGGCACTTGGTAGGCTAATAGCCTGCAATTCACACCTCCAATTTAGATGGCGATAATCAGTACTGTATAACTCTC
This sequence comes from Salmo salar, assembly GCF_965601325.2. Lineage (NCBI taxonomy): Eukaryota > Metazoa > Chordata > Actinopteri > Salmoniformes > Salmonidae > Salmo > Salmo salar. The sequence continues at coordinate 26,231,271 of NC_138316.1, read as the reverse complement.
AATGCTCGGCCCCTCTTTCCCACCAAACATTCCTTTGTTAATTGAGCAGCTTTGCTGCGTGAGCTAGGTGGTGGAGACCAACTTCAGCGTTGTACAATTCGCAGCCATTTCGCCAAAGCAGGCGGTGACTCTACTCAGAGAGGAAGAGGCAAAGCGAGAGGTTTCACTCTTGCCAAAATCTGTCCCATGCATTTCTATGGGCTTAATTTGGACCTAAGCCTGTTGTCTGCCTTCCCAATGACTCCCATTGTTAGGGTGAAGGCATGAATGTGCATCTTGTCATTATATCCAGATTTCTGCATCTGGGATGCTTTAAAAAAAAGTGATTTATTTATTTCACCTTTATTTAACCAGGTAGGCTAGTTGAGAACAAGTTCTCATTTGCAACTGCAACCTGGCCAAGATAAAGCGTAGCAATTCGACACATACAACACAGAGTTACACATGGAATAAACAAAACATACAGTCGATAATACAGTAGAACAAAAGAAAACAAAAAGTATATATACAGTGAGTGCAAATGAGGTAAGTTAAGGCAATAAATAGGCCATGATGGCGAAGTAATTACAAGATAGCAATTAAACACTGGAATGGTAGATGTGCAGAAGATGAATGTGCAAGTAGAGATACTGGGGTGCAAAGGAGCAAGATAAATAAATAAATTCAGTATGGGGATGAGGTAGGTAGATAGATGGGCTGTTTACAGATGGGCTATGTACAGGTGCAGTGATCTGTGAGCTGCTCTGACAGCTGGTGCTTTACCTCTCTTGGGTAGGGGGCAGTATTTTGACGTCCGGATGAAAAGCTTGCCTGTAGTAAACTGCCTGCTACTCAGGCCCAGAAGGTAGGATATGCATATTATTAGTACTGTTTGAATGATGTCTGTGAGTATAACAGAACTCATATGGCAGGCAAAAACCTGAGAAAAAATCCAACCAGGAAGTGTGGAAATCTGAGGTTTGTAGTTTTTCAAGTGATTCCCTATCCAATATACAGTGTCTGTGGGGTCATTTTGCACTTCCTAAGGCTTCCACTAGATGTCAACAGTCTTTAGAACATTGTTTCATGCTTCTACTGTGAATGGGGAGAGAATAAGAGCATATGGAGTCAGATGACAGAAAATAACATGAGCTCAATCGCGCACGCTCCCATGAGAGTTAGGTGTGTTCCTTTTCATTTCTGAAGACAAAGGAATCGTCCATTTGGAATATTATGGAAGATTTATGATAAAAACATCCTAAAGACTGTTTCTATACATCGTTTGACATGTTTCAAACTGTAATATAACTTTTTTGACTTTTTGTCTGAACTTACTGCATTTGGATTACTCGAGTGAACGTGCAAACAAAATGGAGCTATTTGGACATAAAGATTAACTTTATCGTCCCACATATCCCAGAGAGGTTAACCTCTTTGGGCTGGGGGGCAGTATTTTCACGTTCGGATGAAAGGCGTGCCCAGCGTAAACTGCCTGCTACTCAGGCCCAGAAGCTAAGATATGCATATTATTAGTAGATTTGGATAGAAAACACTCTGAAGTTTCTAAAACTGTTTGAACGATGTCTGTGAGTATAACAGAACTCATATGGCAGGCAAAAACCTGAGAAAAATCCAACCAGGAAGTGGGAAATCTGAGGTTTGTAGTTTTTCAAGTGATTGCCTATCCAATATACAGTGTAAATTTAGTCAGATTGCACTTCCTAAGGCTTCCACTAGATGTCAACAGTCTTTAGAAGTTGTTTCAGGCTTCTATTGTGAAAGGGGAGAGAATAAGAGCACTCTAAGCAGATGGCCCAGGTGAAAGCCTTTAGTTTAGTCACGCGCGCGGCCATGAACACGAGCTCCGTTCCCTTTCATTTCTGAAGACATGTTTTGAGGCTATAGAGTTTTTACAAACATTGGAGTAAAAAAAGCGTATATTTTGGTTCAGATGGGGTAAGACAGTTAACTAAGCTAATGAGGCCTTTCTAAGTTATATTCTTCAAGAATAAAGGGGTATATATTATTCATTTATAAGTAAAAAAAATTGATGTAGCAACTTAGGATTCTAGCTTTAAGGTTATTCTGTTACCCTAGCTATTTCTAGATACACCTGTACTTGACTGGATTGTAAAAGGGGCTGAAATACTTACATTTTTAAGAAAATAACCTGCGAAAGTCACTTTAAGAAACAACATTTAATGTCAAATGTAACTTATTTTTCACTACCCAGGGCAAAGATTTAAACAGTGAGCAAAACCCAGAGGTAAAGCAGCCAAGGATTGAATGTCTGACTGAAGTGGGATCATAGGGTAGGCAGCATGGTCTTCTGGTTGGAGGCTGAAGACTAGAAGCCTGCAGGGAGTCAGAAACACTGAAACACTGGCAGCAGGTTTCTACCCTTTACTTTTTCTCTACATGATACACATAGAAGATGTTCTGGTCTGTATAGCCAGTGGTGACTCTCTAAACATCTTCCTGTATCAATAAGGTCGTCTCTCTGTCTGATGTCCCCGGTCGGAGGCTCTGACTCTGAGCGATCTCACCAAGCCAAAGACCTGCTTTATCAAGCAACCGATTTAACAAGACATCTCCGTTCATGCTTGTTGGCTTCTCAAGCAGTAATGGATTTTCTCAATGAATCTCTCTTTCTTTTCTCCAGGTTTCACACTTTTTTTCTGCCGGGGAGCTGGGCTCCACTCCAGGTCAAATCCTCTGCCATTGACTTTGATTTCCTGAGGTAAGTGATCCGTCGCTCCAGGCCTGACCAGCACCGCCTGAAATCTGGCCTCACTTTAGCTCCCCATGCCTGATAATGTACACTCTAATGCAAAGTGAAGTAGCACATCTAAATAGCTTGTCAATCCCCTCCCCTCCCCTCCCCTCCACCCTCTCTCTCTCTCTCTCTCTCTCTCTCTCTCTCTCTCTCTCTCTCTCTCTCTCTCTCTCTGTCTCTGTCTCTGTCTCTGTCTCTGTCTCTGTCTCTGTCTCTCTCTCTCTCTCTCTCTTTGGGTTTCAAACTCCCCAGCTGGGACTCATTTCCAGTATGCTAGGGAATGTAAATGATACAGTGATATTAAGGGGTATTAAACTAGTTGATGACATTTTGGTCACATTAATGAAGAGTGGCACTGCATATGGGAAAAGGGGGGTGAGAGGGGGCATGACCAGCATACAGTCCTGTGTGATCTGATCTAGCTTGGCCACAAAGACTTTATTTAAAAAAAATAAGGAGCTCTTCTCATTCACTCCAACCACCCTCTGAAATAGAAAAGCTTTTAGGCTGTATTGCTGTTACACTGTGTCTGCGATCTTGCTGTCGACTAAACTTCTTCCTCAGTCGTCTTCTCTTTTTCATGCCAGGGATCCTGATAGAGCCCTCCCTTTCCCTGCAGCTGATCCCAGTCGAGGCCGGTTACATTAATTGTTAATAACAAAGGCAACCTTCACTCTGTGTGGTTTCCTGCCCACATTTGGATCCTTTTCAGAGCCCCCGTTCCTCCTGATAGGAAATGCAACCCGAGACGTGTGAAAACAGTGCGTATATTGTAGTTTAATTGGCCAGCTCCATCGCTCATCCTCGGCCCAGTGCATGTGCTGTAGGGGTGTCTGTTCCACAACGGGAAAGAATAAACCCAGGCTCAAATCATAGGAAATACATCAAATCTGCTTCTGCAAGGCTCAGTTCCTTGCCATATGATCTCTATAAACCAAATCACTGTTGGCTCCCGTACAGGCTGGAGCCTGGGGCAAGCACACAATGAAAGCCAAATGTAAGTGACAATACACTCTAGAGGGAGTGTGTGGAATAATAGAATATCTCTGCGCTTTCTCTTCCCTTGCAGGAGTTTCTGTTTGTTCACTTGTAAGATAGATTATGCATTTTGGAGAAGAAAATTGCAAAAGTATACATTCTTTGTTAAAGGTTCCAAAGAAATACCACACACTTCTAAATTTAGGGTGACATTGACCTACAGTATGCCAAACAATAGGACCTATGCCACAATGTAAAAGCAAACTTAAAATGTTAACCAAACGTAAAGTGTGACATGTGTACTGTTCTGTATTTGTTTGTCAAAATAAATGACAATGGTGAAGTAAATAACAGTTGTGAAGTAAATGACAGTTGTGAAGTAAATGACAGTTGTGAAGTACAGGGCCTGAGGAGATGGAGAAAATTCTGCCGTTTGATTGCAAATATGCAGACGGAGTCAAAAAGAGAACACACTGAAGGCTGTTGTATAAAATACCTGTCTCCGGATTACATCTTCAAACTAAGGGCAACCATTCATGGCATCTGTGACAGAGAAGGAGAAGCGCCCATCCATGTATACGGGTAAGATAGTCTAGCTAGCTACATTTTCAGATATTACACGTTTCTAATTTTGTCATTTTAATTTCAAGTTAAAGTGTACTGTTAGCTAGCTAGCTAAAGCTAGCTGGCTGGCTCGCTATCTAACGTTACATGTATGATCTGTGTAGTAATACTATTTGTATCTCAGGCCCATTTGCATAGCTAGTTATAGCTAATGTTAGCTAGCTAACATTGATCCAGGTTGGTTAGCTATCTGCAGATTCATGCAGGGCAGTAACGTTTAGAGGTGGGATTATGGTTAATTGTATAGCTAGCTAGATAGCTACATGTCTAAACAAAAGACTCCCCTATGCAAGTAAGCATTTCAGTAGGACGATGCTGAATGGGTGTAGACAAAGAAAAGCGCTCCTGTATGTGTACCAAAATATTCAAGGGCCATTTTCTCAAAAGTGATTTTCCAAGTTTATCAACTTTCAAAGCAGAATTACTTTCCCATTGTTCCTCAACTGTAGTGTATGATATCCAATTGTCAAGCTCTAACTCTCTACTTTTATCCAATGTAAAATGTCACCATTTCACATTTTGGTGCATCTCTTGGATATATATTTTTGGTCTTTGGTCCACAGACTATCTGTAACTAATACCAAGCGTATCCTACTGAAATACTATCTCATCTTGTTTTTCATCATTAGTATCTAACCATAAATGACATATATTTTACATCACCATTCCTTTTTTATCCAAAATAAATCACTTTTGCAGAGGCATTAGTTAAAATTCTCAATAACGGTTATTAGACAAATCCCTCCATCACCCTCTCTCACTGAAAGCAATGGCAGCATGGCAACATGCCACAGCCATGTAAATTCATCTCTTTTTAAATCAGATCCTGGCTCAGGAGTTCACAGGCACAGAGATTGTTTTTAAGACTCTCCTGCCTGAAGCTTAAAGACTTATCCTAGTCATTTAGTTCTAATAGTTCGTACCTCCTTTGGCAAGTCATGTACTGTAGGTGAGACCTCGCTGATCAATGCCAGTGACGACAAACTTCAAATAGTTTAGCTACTATACTTTACTCATCTTCATGCAAATGTCTGGGTGAAAAAGAAATGTAACGTACAGAAAGGGAATATATTTTCTCTATGAATAGACAATGTATGTCTTCTAGGTTGATTTTTGTCTTCTAGGCCTTTTGATAGCCTCACCACAGATTAGAAAACATAGGATTTTCTCCTCCATACCAGACATGGAAAATATTTTATTGATCAAATCCGTGGTTATAGAATATGAAAGAAAAAGGCTACTGCTCTCTGTTTCTCTGCTATTCAGTTTTACATTTGAGATTTAATTATGTGAGAAACAAAGAAATATCTAGATAATGGACCTAATTGTTTCCAGGCCTGGCTGACAGTCATTTGAAAAATGAAACCAAATTATAATTATACCCTTTATAATATTGAAATTGTTGTATGGTATGTTTCTGATTAATAAACTGGCAAAAATCTCTGAATGTTTTCATCTGCAATGAGAATGAAGATAAATCTATTTGGCAAATTGAACCAATATCCAAGCCAACATCCTGTAATTGTTTCCTTATTTGACCAGGCAGCTTAAAGCCGCAATAATAAAGAGCCATCATAAAACCTTAAGAGGGTTATTTTAAGGGGAATGCAAAAATCAACTCAATAGCAAAATAAGACCAGTTGCAAGCTGGCTTGATTTGAAAGGAGTCTACTGTACAGCCTTTTCATGAGCTGAGATTGTAGCCATTCAGCTTTACTGTTTTGTCAAAGGGAAATGAGTATTTTCCTGGGAAGTATTGGACAGCTAGAGGTACACAGAAATGTTGACAATGCGTTAAAAGACTGAGGTGATGAAGTATTGTTTTTTTCTGACACTACATAAAGTGTTATTGTTTGTACTAATAATAAGAGCTGACTATTGATCAATTGAAACATATTTTTTTAACATTTTTTAACCTTTTTACAAATGCAATAAGTCAAACGTGATAGTCCTCCAAAGATAATACTGTATGGCCAGTGAATGCCGTCATTGTGGACTTGGTGAAATATGCGAGTCAAATCCTCCTCAATCACTCCAAGTCATGCCTTGTGAAGGTTCAGCTGTAATGATAGCTTTGCTATGTCTGTGCCTGGCCTGGGACAGGGAGAGTGGATCTGAATAAACCCTGATGATAACAACAGTTCCAATGGAGGAATATTTCAACCACACACCATTACATCCTCTCTCTGCAGTGGGACTGAAAAGAAAAAGCTCTGGCAAAATGGCATTACAATTTAGTAGACTACGTGAAAAACAGAGTCTTAATACCAAACAGATTGCAGTGTTTGGTTTAGCAGAAAGTATTCCAGAAGCGAGAATGAGTTTTAAAAAGTACTGACACCTTAGATATTCAGAGCTCCTATTTCGTTTATCCTCTGAATTAAAGTTAAAAAAATAATTGCAACATTTTATTCAAGTATTTTCTCCACAGCTGGGTCATTTTTATATAAAGAGTCAGAATCATTTTTAGATCTACAGATGCCTTTATGTCTATTCAGCACAAAACCACAATAAAGATACTGTAGCTGCTGGCTCTTCAAATGAAATGCACTGAACAGCAAAACCAATAAACTGATACATTAATATTTTTCATTATAATCTAAAATTCTTCTTTTACGTCCTTGTATACCTTCAATTACATATCCAAAACACGCTGCAGCCGAACATTATAATTTAAGAACGCCCATAACCCTGTAAAATGTGAAGCCCTACTCTCAACATTTATTATACAGTGGGACATTTTTCCAGACCCCTTTTTAGCTGACACGGCAGATGTTATTATTATTGTTAATATTTTATAGTACATTTCACCACACTGTCAATGGTAATATATGATCATTCTTGATCAGGTACATACTGTAAGTGGTCAGAACCCCCTAAGACTAAGTGCAATGCCCGATTAAAGATGAACTTCTAACTAGTTTTCCCTTCATCAAGTCCATCCGTCCAGGGCTATGTCTGTGCTCACACACTCTCGCCAATAGGTTGATAATGGATAACTTTATCTAATGGCTCCTCACATTTAAAAAACAATTACTTTTACCAACTGGTTATTAGTACTCTATGTGGATTGATGGGCTACTTGGACTAATATCTTAAATTATGGAAATTTTTTTACCATCATAGAAATTATCACATATTGGATGTTGGAATGAATTGTGTGTTTTTAGTACAGCCTGCACATCTAAATTAATTGTAATTGCACTTGGGACATTACCACTACGGCGAATATTCTGGACATTCTCTCTGAGCACTTCCTTTATAAAGATAGGCCGGCTTACTACAATGTGACATATTAGAATGAAAGAAGCAGGGCGAATCAAAAGGCTTGGCCACCCCTGGGTGGAGGGTAATTAAACTGCCTGACTGTATTTTGATCTGCGGCTCAATGGGACTGGGAAACAAAGCCATGCTAATGGAACCATCCTAATTGATGTTGGGACCAGTGTTTTTGTTCCACTGGCTGTGCCATGGGTGCTTACAAAGTCTTTATTCACAACTCCAGAGTCACACAATTACACTGATCAAGGCTGGGGCTCTGCCTCCAAGGTATACATCTTTTGTAGAATATGTGATATCTAATTAAGGGAGGAGAATGAAAACATACCTATCCTACCAACGCCAAGGCTTTAACATCAGTTACTAAATGGGAATTCTTAATTAAGCTCTTTTTATAGTCAGTGTGCTTCTCATGATTTTTGCACCTGCATTTAGAATAAAAATCACAACAAATAATGCAATTAGGTTGTTTTAGATTTGAATAAGACAAAAGGAAGTCTGAATATCTTTTCAGTGAGACATTCAGCTTTCCCTTGCTTTCAAATCAGGATCCTTCAATAACCCAAAGTGTCAAGACCAGCAGAAGAAGTTAAGTGTTACCCTTGAGAAAATCAGAGTGAATCCTGTGTTCCTTTGTAAACTCAGTCTGATGTGCGTCTTGTAAATAATTTATTTTCTGCTTGAAAGTACATTTTCACTTTTACTGATATAAAACATATGCCAGCATCAAGAGCATGCCAATTGTATATGGGTGAACAGACAATCAAAAGTAATAGCCTGTAATCAAGTGTTACCTTCATGGTATTATCTCAGTAATGATTTGTAGCTAGAAGCCAATTAGGCCTATTAAAATACCTTCATGAAGTTCACTGATCAGACAGCAGGCTAGGCTACACACATATTCCCTGTTGATCGCTTGTGCTGCTGCTGCTCTGTGTTAGGCTTTGGCATTTCCTGATATAATCCTTATAGGGCACCTTCTCCTGGTTGTAACAAAGGTTTTTAATACAATCACACTGTCTTATAGTTTATGGGGCATGTTCGCAATATTATCATGCCAACTTCAGTGTGTTAATGAATGGATGCATGCCAGTGTAACAGTCATCAGTCCCAACATCTCCTTTGAAGCCTCATCGAGCAGAAAGCTTTTAAACAAAATGTTTGAAGTGTCTGCCTGTGTAATAATGATTTATAATTCTCTTGAACTAATGCAAAATTTGCTGGTAAAAATAATTTTTGAAATAAAAAATAAATTGTGCCCGGAGGGTCAGGCCGAGTTTCAAAAGGAGATCACCCAAGAGCAGCAAATGATTTAATAAGCCACCAGATCCAGAATGGTAAAATGGAGGAGAGCAGGATGGAGAATTTCAAAGTATGTCTAATTAACATCAGTTTATTAGCGTGTCAATCTCTTTAGATGGAGTCTGAGACGAGAGGGAGAGAAATAGAGAAATGGTTTTACTAAATGTATGAGAGACGCACCTCTACGGTTATCATCCTTTATCCACCAAACATAGCTTTTTCTTTTTGCATGCAGATTTTCTCATTTCCAGCACAGTTTTTTAGCTTTGTTAAAATAATCATTAAAAAATAGAAAACAACTTCCAAGATTTTTCCATCACCATTATTCCTCAAGTGTCAAGTGTCAGTGTGTAGCGGGTTGGACGAAGTCAGGCGCAGGACACAGAACTGAGTAAAAACGTAACTTTACTCGAAAATAAACCAAACATATATTCCACACTGGGAAACACACCAGCTCACAGAAATACTGACCACTTCACAACGGACAAACACGCACAAAAACATGTGGGAACCAGAGGGTTAAATAAGGAGTAAATTATAACATAATGGAAACCAGGTGTGTACAATCAAGACAAAACAACATAGAAAAAGAAACGTAGATCGGTGGCAGCTAGAAAGCTGGTGACATCGACCGCCGAACGCCACCCGAACAAGGAGAGGCACCAACTTCGGCGGAAGTCGTGACATCAAGGAACTAGATGGATGAATATTTAATATCACTTGCATCTGTGTGATTGCATAGCGATAATCAGAATGCTTGACAAGCTTTCTGGAATATCATATTTCTATGGAATACAGAATGTGTTGAATTTGCAGAGGGGAGACAATGTTAATTCCTCTGGCTCCGTCTTTTAATCATAGATCAGTTTCTCATCAGTTCCACCATGTCTTCAGAGAGGAAAAAGGCTCCAAAAGCATGGAGGAGATGCTACAGAATCAGATGTCATAAACCTTTGCAGCAAGACCAGTCAAAGCTTCAGCCATAACATGGCACTTGGATAAGTCTGCATGTTTTCTGTGTCTCTCTACACCATCAGTATACAGCTATATTTCAGTGCCAATGGGGGCAGCTGATAGAAGAAACCACTGCAGGTGGAAATGTTTTCATACCCATCCTGAATCTGCTATTGAGAGAGGAGACTCATGAACCAACACATGACATGCACCCAAACACACATCAGTATAGCTTCCAACACACATATAACTGAAATAATCATGATGATCAATGCAAACAAAGGACTTCATAGTGTAGGTTGTTGCTGACCTTTTTTCTAGCCATCGCTTGGAACACATTTGCTCATGTGTGTTCCCCACATTCATGCCAAGCTCAACTCACAGGCCCATATCTCAGAGAAAGCCCTGTGAGAAAGCACTGCATTTAAATCTGACAGCACAAAACCCCACTCGCCCCATTATTCAAAACGAATACAGTTTTATTAAAATAATCCAGCGTAATGATTTAATGCATGCACTTTTGAATTGTAAAGTGTTATACATTATCATGATGGCACATTTGTTTGTTTCTTTTAACCCCCCGCCCACCACCCCATATTTCCTGCTCCAGAGGTCCCCTGACACCCTCTCCTCTGAGTACACTCATTTTTACAGCTAAGGAGCCCCTCTACCATTTACATAAATATACTGTATGCCTGGGCCAATGGGGAGGCAGGAACAAAGTGGCTGCATCCAAGAGGTAGCAGACTGGAATCCCCTACAGGAAAGGCAACATCCCAGTGTGCTTGTCTGTAGCTTTCATGTTAAATTCATGGTGCCTGGAATGTACGCTAGCCAACATGTGCTCCTGCCATAGTATATCCTCCACTGTCTCCTCCATCTACTCCAGAAAAGCCTCATGATTTAATAGGGAGGTTCATCTAAAATCCACTCAGCCAAACAGACCTTGAGTCAATGCAGGTCAACAAGACCATGTCTCCATTCATAGTGCTGCTAGTACAGGGGTCCCCAAAGCAAACACCCAACACAGTCTGTTTAATTCAAGTGATTATCAAAGACAAATAAGATCAAGTGGGTCTATCTAATGAATATATTACAGCTTACAAGGACTTAAAAGACAAGCATTCAAACACATGCACATGCACATGCACACACACACACACACACACACACACACACACACACACACACACACACACACACACACACACACACACACACACACACACACACACACACACACACACACACAATCACACAGAGACACAACACACACAGTCTCACATACACACACCCACACACCACACACAATCACACACACCACACACAATCACACAGAGACACAACACACACAGTCTCACATACACACACCCACACACCACACACAATCACACAGACACAACACACACAGTCTCACACACACACACACACACACACACACACACACACACACACACACACACACACACACACACACACACACACACACACACACACACACACACACACACACACACACACACACACTAACACTTTCTCTGTGGATGGAGTGAATGTTAATGTGTGGACCAGATGCTTCTGAGGTGCTGTAATATTCACTGCCTCAGCTGTGCAGGTTGAGTGAGCATGCCAACATGTTTATAATACGCACTTGTTTACAGTAATAGATCCCTCTCTAGTGTTATCAGTAATAATAATAATTTGGTGGGTGCTTATATTTGTGCTATTTCACACATGTACGTATTAATACTGTATGTGAATTGGAAATAAAAAAAATTGCATATCCCACTCTCCCTGAGACACCCTCAGAGAGTGGGGTCACAGGCAGGGGCGGCCATTCATCAGCAACCCTGCAGCAATTAGGGGTAAGTGCCTTGCTCAACTCTGGATTTGCTAGCAACAACAAAACTGACTCAATTGGCACATGCACATTCACACTGAGTTGAGCAACACAAATAAAGAAAAGGTCGGTGGTTATATTCACTTCAAATTTATATTTCAGCACCCTGTGGAAGGATTGCAGCAGTACAGGACAAACATAGGTAGGTACATGTAAGCGTTTTCAGAATTACATTTTTACATGAATCGACTGATGGTGACTCAATGTTGTTACTAGCAATTCCTGCGTCTAGTTATCAAAACTCAGCTCCGCCTCCATATAAGAGAACGAAGTGGAGCGTTCCTCAGCAGCTAGGCTACCTGCCGCCCAGTTATCAAAACTCAGCTCCGCCTCCATATAAGAGAACGAAAAGGAGCGTTCCTCAGCAGCTAGGCTACCTGCCGCCCAGTTATCAAAACTCAGCTCCGCCTCCATATAAGAGAACGAAGTGGAGCGTTCCTCAGCAGCTAGGCTACCTGCCGCCCAGTTATCAAAACTCAGCTCCGCCTCCATATAAGAGAACGAAGTGGAGCGTTCCTCAGCAGCTAGGCTTCCTGCCGCCCAGTTATCAAAACTCAGCTCCGCCTCCATATAAGAGAACAAAGTGGAGCGTTCCTCAGCAGCTAGGCTACCTGCCGCCCAGTTATCAAAACTCAGCTCCGCCTCCATATAAGAGAACAAAGTGGAGCGTTCCTCAGCAGCTAGGCTACCTGCCGCCCAGTTATCAAAACTCAGCTCCGCCTCCATATAAGAGAACAAAGTGGAGCGTTCCTCAGCAGCTAGGCTACCTGCCGCCCAGTTATCAAAACTCAGCTCCGCCTCCATATAAGAGAACAAAGTGGAGCGTTCCTCAGCAGCTAGGCTACCTGCCGCCCAGTTATCAAAACTCAGCTCCGCCTCCATATAAGAGAACAAAGTGGAGCGTTCCTCAGCAGCTAGGCTACCTGCCGCCCAGTTATCAAAACTCAGCTCCGCCTCCATATAAGAGAACAAAGTGGAGCGTTCCTCAGCAGCTAGGCTACCTGCCGCCCAGTTATCAAAACTCAGCTCCGCCTCCATATAAGAGAACAAAGTGGAGCGTTCCTCAGCAGCTAGGCTTCCTGCCGCCCAGTTATCTCCCTTTGTATTTTGTTAGCATACTACATTATGGGTCTAAGTTTCAGTAGACTAAGTTATTTTAAAGATGTTTGGATCCCTGGCATAATCATAATACAATACTTTTCTTTACAGATAAATCAAAAAGACAGATTTGATATCCACAATCACCCATTATTTTGCAATAATTTCTTGCAACTACATTCGCATTTTCTTTTTTTTACTATATTGGGCCAACACATTTCAGTCATAGATCTCAAGCTTGACTTCAAAGAATATAGGCGGGAAAGGGGCAGGTTTTCAGTTAATGACAATATGCCAGTGCACTGCTGAGGGTTGCAAGTTTGGTGCCAAAGAGTTCTCAAGGGTCCCTATCACTGTGCCAGTATTCAGAAGTCATACTGTTTTCCCTAGTCCTCGCTGTCCCAGCCTTCCTTCTGTTGTTCATCTCCCTATGAGGACAACCCTGGGCCCGTATTCATAAAACAACTCAGAGTGGGAGTGCTGATCTAGGATCAGGCCTCCATGTCCATCTAAGCTTATTAATTCAGTCTGGTCTCATAGACTAAACGTAACATAATACATGTAAATCCGGGACACTCAAATTAGTATGATATGCTGGGTTTGGTATGGTTAGGTAAGACAGAAGGTCACTTAACACTTAAGACAAAAATGAAAGTAGGGTGGATGTCTAGCAACCCAAAGGTTGTGTGTTCGAATCTCATCACGGACAACTTTAGCATTTTTGAAACTACTTACTACTTTTTAACTACTTTGCAACTACTTAGCATGTTAGATAACCCTTTCCCTAACCCTAACCCAAACCTTAACCCTTTAACCTAACTCCTATCCCTAACTTTAACCTTAACCCTAACCTTAACCTCTAGCTAACATTAGACACCTAGCTAACGCTAGCCACAACAAATTGGAATTCGTAACATTTCACAAGTTTTGCAAATTCGTAACATATTGTACGAATTGTAATTGGTAAAACATATCATACGGAGTGGATGATGGACATCAACATATTAATACATAACATATGAAACGTAACATATCATACTAATTGGAGTGTCCCAGATTTGCATTTACTATGTTGCATCTACGCCTGAGTCCAGGTTGGTGATACAGGTACTGAGCCCTCCTGGTCCTGAGCAGTAACCATGGCACCAGTGCTGCTTCCCCCAGGATGAGATACAGTTCAGAAGGCAATGGCAAAATTGACATCATTTTTTACCAACATTTCTACATTGAGAGAGACACTGCCAAAACCCCCAAGGCATATAATTCACCAGAGATCCATGGATAACCAAACACAAGCTCCACAGTAGTACATGAATGATACTGATGTTTTTCCCTGCTCTACATTGACAAACACAAATAACAGATTTCGCTCAGAACCACTGAAAACCTTCCTTTTTTCAGAGTTCTCGCTGTTAATTCATCAGACTACATTGGCAATGTATTGGGTTCGTGAAAAATGTATGAATTACTAATTAATGAAGCATTCTGCCTACATTTACATATTCATAAAGGTGTGGTTGAGTAATTAACGTATGCATGAGAGAGCTGAATGATGGCTTTGAGATAATAACACATGCCAACATAGGAACCTTTATTTTGTTAAATTCTTCAAAATGCAGAGGGACCGGAGATGCTTTTAAATATCCATTACATATTCATTCTTCCCCAAAGAAATGCAGTCAAATGCTTTGAGAGATAAATACACTGAGGAGATGCAATGATGTGAAACAGTATGTAAAATTACATTTTCTGAAATATTGTCCCATGTGGATTTTTCAAAAGTTCATTTAGCAAACCAATGTGCCCAACAACCGTGCTTGGAAAGTCAGATTTCACACAGAAAAACACAACTAAGTAAACATAAAGGCAGGCTAATCCACACAAGCACACCCACTATTTTTTCTTACTCTTTGAAAATGGATGCACCTACAACTTCTATCTTGCACTCCTTTTTTGAGTTTTTGTCTCTCAAGGAATTTGGAAGTTGTTCCCAACACTCCCTCAGATCAGTGTCATTCTAGTATTATGTTCTACATCAGCGTTTTAAGGAATTTCCATATAAAATGTTTTGAATTGTTGATACATTATCTCTTTGATAGCTGCTGGAAACAGCTTGTGTCCCGTTGTGTCATGATGTCAGCCTTCTGGAGACAACCCCCTGATGAGGCAGGTCCAAGAAGGTCTGGCCGCAGCCATAGTGTGTGTCACTTCTCAAAGCGTCTTTCCATTGTTAAAGCCTCCTCACAAAGGCCTTGTGAAAGCTGGCCCAAATATGGCTCATTAAAAAAAGCACAAACAACATTCAGATGGTTCCTAGGCTTTCCTCACAGCAATGCACTGAGGAATGACAAGTCCAACAAAACCATGTCGAGTTTTTCACCCAGGCCCATTGTGTTCCCACATTAACTCCAAGCTGGGCCCTTTGAGCCTGGCCAGAGTTGTGTCTTGCCTTCTCGGACATGGCCCGACTCTATCAGCAGGCTTGGCCAACCCAGCACAGCACACCATGCAGACTCTCCTTTCTCCCTTATAGAGACTTGGCTCTCAGACACATTGTGCCAAACGATTGATGGGGCAGGACACAAGTTATACAATTAAAGATGGCCTTTCTCAGCCAAGTGAGTTCATTCATTTCAATGTGAGGACCTTTGTGCTTGCAGCCATTGTTTTGATAGAAAATGAAAGAGGGAGGGGTTTTATTTCCCAAGCACAAGAACTCAGAACTCTGGATCTGTACACAATCTAAACAATCTGGAAAAGGCTTCTGAAAGTAACTGAGGCCAGAAAATGTAAAAAGAAACAAAGAACGAACACAAGATGATTATGATTTCTTACTGTGTAGGGGAAACTGAACATGTGTCCATGTTATGCCACATACAACAGCTGGCAACCCATGCCAATGGGAAGCTAGAAAAAACTAATTGCAACTGGAAGTGGCAAGTCTACTGCATTATAAAGCTCTCAAATAAGAGAAGCACGTATCAGTCAGACATAGAGAGTTCATCGTACGTCTTCAAGACAGAGAGAATGTGAGAGAGCTCAATAGAGGTGTGGCACAGTAAATCACTAGTCAGGTGGTGCATTAGGATGCTAAAGTTTGAGTTTAACCTTGCAGGACTTTTGGAAGGCACTTGCGAGTGTCGGCGGTGCAGAGTTTTGGCAGCTGAACAGGGAGCCTGGTGGGTCGGCCCATCTCCGGGAGCTGCTACTCCACACTAATCTATTTTAAACCATCTGTGAAATTAGCAAGATTTCTTAAGTCCTTCACCTCCAAGGATTAAAAAATGGCTGAGGGCCTGGGCCGTCCTTACATATGTATGCATGTCCGATAACTCAGAGAGGGAAGCCAAGTCAAAGTTCTGAGGGAATTCTTCTTATCTACAGAATGTATTAATATGTACAAAGAAATATGAACTGACATCACCAATTTACAAAGACATATCATATCTCAATAGTAATAATAATGAGCGGGGTCATCTTCTTGGGTTTTCTCAACATTGTTAATATTGGCAATACCTGGCAGTGCTGAAATCTCCTTCTTAGTAAAATTTACACTGACTATACCAAACATTAGGAACTCCTTCCTAATATTGAGTTGCAACCCTCCTTTTGCCCTCAGAACAGCCTGAATTTATTGGGGCATGGACTCTACAAGGTGTCGAAAGCGTTCCACAGGGATGCGGGCCCATGTTGACTCCAATGCTTCCCACAGTTGTGTCAAGTTGGCTGGATGTCTTTTGGGTGGTGGACCATTCTTGACACACACACTGAAACCGTTGAGAGTGAAGAACCCAGCAGTGTTGCAGTTGTTGACACAAACCGGTGCGACTGGCACCTACTACCATACCCTGTTCAAAACACTTACATATTTTGTCTTCTGAATGGCACACATACACAATCCATGTCTCAATTGGCTCAAAGCGAAAAAAAATATATTATTTAACCTGTCTCCCTTTATCTACACTGATTGAAGTGGATTTAACAAGTTACATCAATAAAAGGTCGTAGTTTTCACCTGGATTCAACTGGTCAGTCTATGTCACGGAAAGAGCAGGTGTTCTTAATGTTTTGAACACTCAGTGTATATCTATTGGGTATCTGGTCCATCAGTGTGTCTCTTTCCCAAAAGTATTGAAATTAATTTTATAATGAAATCCATGAAATCTTCTCCTTTAATAGTCAGATTGACAGAGTAAAACCATACATAGATTGAAGTACCTGCAGATCGCCAGGGAGAGCAGCACTCAAACTGCTCAGAGAGAGAGAGTAATACTTCAGCATTGCAGTAGCTCTGCCAAAGGCAGTCGGCCTACAATAAAGTCATGAGTCAAGTCTAATGAGAAAATCAGATAAATAGCAGCTGTGCTTGGGGAGCCGGCGCTCTCTGACTGATTCACTGGGCTCAGTGGCCATGCCGTGGAGCGCAAGGGCAGACAGGGACTCCAGAACAGTAAAATATTGTTCCAGACGCCTCCCCTCTACAATGTTTAGTCATCGGAGTGGTGAAATTGCAGTCCTGCCAGTGTGCTGCAGAAGCAACACTGTATTAATTATTATCTGCAGCCAAAACACCTACATTTGTACTAACACTGTGACAGCTCATCTAAACAGGCCACTTACAGGCAGTGGCATCCCCCCCCCCCCCCCCCCCCCCCCCCGACCCCCTTCTCCCATCTGGCAAGCGTAGAAAAAAGCATGGCACATCGAAGATAAAAAATATGGGCCAAAGGAAATGAGAATTATTGTCTTTCACTCAAGATTAAAATGTCACAGGCCCAGTATCATTTTAATGTTGTACGCCCACACACCCATGCACAGTAACTTAAAGAGAAATACACAAAGCACAGGGCTTTTCTCCTGGCCATTATTCGTAATGCAAGCTTGGAGAATTACTATAAGATTTATTGTACACCGGTATATGTCTAATTTTCCATCTACCGCTGGGCGCTTCTGCTGGAGAGAGCTGACAGAGGCGTCTATTATACATGCCGCAGTTAAACTGGGGCTTTTACGCTCTCAGGAAGACAGCTCACAGGCAGCACACTGGTAAAAGACAAAAAAAAGATTGATGAAGAGAACAAAAGACACTTAAATGGTTTTCCAAAATGTTCTGGAAATGGCTCCTGTTCCAGAACCTTTATTTTTATAAGAAATGTACTCCAGCAAACAGAAGTTTGAAGAAAGGAAAAGCAGCTTTCCTCCCTGCTGAACCGTATACACCATGGATATGCATTTTATTTACAGCCCTGATATATCACTCACCATAACTGCAAATCGTTTTTTTTGTGAATGGAAAGAGAGACTGTTTATGGAAGCAGAGAAATGACTGCGGGTGTATATCAACTTGAAACAATGACAACTGTAGTCTATATCAAAAACTTAATCTCAAAAGAAATATAAGACCACAGTGTTGTTAATTGTCTTGGAATCAAACACCTCTGAAAGGTTGTTGTTTCCTGAAACCTTGCCTAAAAATGACTCCATCTTGTTACCCTCTACCCTAGGCCTAGCAAGATGATGATGAGCCATGGATGGCAGGGATCCAAGGAGATGAATGACCACACGTCGTCTGAGTTGATCGCTCTCTGCCTGACCTTTCCTCTGGCCCTGCTTGGCACATAAACCTGTCTGTGTCTGGCTGCAGGAGCACACACACTGGGCCTTGCCCTCTGAACGTCTACCTGCGAAATAGGTCACAGGTCCTCTACACACCTTTACTGCATGCTTTCTCTGTCTCCCTAATGGTCTCTTCTCATTGGACGGGAGGGCTGGGATGCTGCAGGGTTTCAGAAAATAGCATCATTGTCTTGAGACAAAAGGTAATAAACATAAATGTATTGCTTTGTTTAAGTAACATATGATATTTTAGGCATGAGGTTGAGGATGTCCGAAAATGGACACCATACTGTAATGTAATCTCTACCATTAGTTAATGTGAACATCAGTTTGTGGCACTCATTCTAATGATAAACTATGACTTATGGGCCACCTTCGGTAAATAATTGTCCTTATAAAAATGCAATCCCACACTGCAGTAGAAAATAAAATGTTGAAAAGTATCATGAGAAATCAATGTAGTTTTTGCATGAGAAATCAATGGACAATCAATGCACAACAACAACAAAATAGAGACTCGGATCTTAAAACAAAATGTCTCTTTAATTTGTAAGTGTCAACAGCAGTACAAAATATGGGAGTGATGGTGAGACTTTGTCACACAATTTCTTACTCTTTTACGCAAAAGGAGGAAACTCTTGAGGTAAATGAGCTTAAACAGGCAGTTATACAACCCACTCCTGCCTTGTTACATCAATGGATTGAGTAGATATAGAAAGATGATGTTACATTACAATATGCCTGAACGCATCCTGTGGGGAACACAACCTAGATATTTGCACACATTACTAAGGTGCCTAGATACACCCAAATGTGTCAGTCATCTGGTGTATTTTATTTGATATAGTGTATTAATACTACCAACACAGAGGAGACTGGTCTCCAATACATACCACTGTAGAATTATTTCACCTTAAGTTTACCTCACGTCAATACTGCACATGGAAACCAAAGACTTGCTGGTTTACATTTTGAAGCCAAGCAAAATAAAATATTTTAGTACCTTTTCCTTTTTTATTTTAACAATAATATCCTCAGCAAGTAGCTGTCCTTTTGTACTGTATGAAGAAGAAAGTGAACACAAATGTGATGGCAACCTTTTTTTAAGTTCAATTAAAAACTTTACACTGGACTGTACAAGATATTATGATAAACTATTTACATTTTCAGAATTAAAACTTTTTTCAAAGCAGCAACAGACACTATTTCATGTTCTCTAGTTACGCCCTTAACAATACCTGCCATGGGCCTAGGTACCTGCCAAGAAAACTACGCAGAAAACTGTATCAGTCTGCCAGCGCTTTCAAAACAGCAACAGCCCCAGCGACAGAAGACCCACACACAGTGTTGCTTGAGAGACAAAAAATGAATCTAGAAAGCAAAGTACCATTGACAACTGTATAAATTGTCCCCAACAGCAAATGTTACACTCCTGAACAGCAGCTAGCATGCCAGTCCAGCATGTCAGTGAATTGTGCTAATTAAATTAACACAGAGAACATTCCCACCATATACATCACAAAGTTCAATGACAGAAAAAATTATTACAGTTATTAAGTTATTGAAACAGCATACAAGCTTTGTCTTCAGTTGTTGAATTTTGTTCGCATTTACATGGCTGAGAGACAGATGGATTAATAGAAAAGGTCATGACTACACTTTGCTGATGGCTGGATGGGCTACCTTTAAAAAGGTCAGCAACACATAGAAAAGGACAAAAAGAGTATAGGCCTAGAATACACACGAGTGGCTCTGCATTGTGCCACGTTAAAACTAATAAATATTTGCACACTCCCTTCAATTTCAGCTCCCCAAGAACTTGTGTAAAATTGCCAAGGAATAAAATCCTCTTGGGTCATTCTAATTTTAAATGTAACAAATGCATGCAGATGTGCAATTAAAATGTAGCTATTCATTTATGCTACTGTCAACCCCTCCGTTCAAATTTGGCACATAACAGTATAACCACCGAGGGCTGTGAAAAACACAAAACACTAGTGATAAGGTATGTCGCTAGGATTGAGTCATGATTGCAAACGCAAGTTGACTAATAAAAACATATACATCTTAACTGCTTGTTGTTCAGATGAATTTTAGCACTGTCCCTATGAAAGATACAGAGTACTTTATTTGTACCGACTGTGCATGTAATTAGATACAAATGAAGTTATTTATTTAAAAAATGTTTGTCCTTAATGTCCAAGGCTAAGGAGTACAGCTTGGGTTTTGACTGGCTCCTTGAATTGTCTGAGGGAGGTCATTGAAACGCTAGCATGAAGGGGCCTGTCTGTCTATCTCAGCTACAGCTCCGTCCAATACTGCTCTCTCAACCGTCCAATACTGCTCTCTTCAACTGGGAGAAATATTCAGAATCTACATGACGTACCTGTCAGTTTTAAGAACATGGATCGACATACACTGATGTAAAAAAGGAAGAAAAAAAGAACAGTCAAATACATAACTTATACTTCACTAAGTACTTATGAACAAAAATATAATTCTATTTCCTATGTTGTATTTACAATAAAATCTATAATGAAATGGTGAATTTATTGAAAAATGAAGCTCCAATTCATTAAACATATTTTTTTTTCTCTCTGATTGTCCTTTCATTATGTTCTACTGACAATTTTAGAGCCAACAGTGGCTAATAAATACAATAAAATGTCTATACTCACTATATAGCTTCAAATACAATATACAAAACAAAACATATGTGACCAATAAAATGCGTGTCTGAAATCCGGTGTTTCTCAGCTAACCAGTTACTATGCAAGCCTTCTGTCGAGTTCACCGCTCAGTCTCTCGCGCGCGCTGTCTCTCTCCCCTTGGTGGCCCTGGAGCTTAGACAAAGTGTTCATTCACTACACATGTCTTTGCATAAATAAACAAAACAAGACGACTGAAAAATGATTCAAATCTGGTAACTGTGAGAACGAGCCCACGAGTCCAAGTCGTCGGGACTTTTGTTCATTCAGGTTTTTTTCTGGTACAACAGCTTCACATTAGTCAGAATTGATAAAAATACAATTTATATCCAGTGCTTATAACACTTATGAAACATTGTCTCCTTGCGAGATATAAGTTCTTCGTTTTTTTTTGTTTTTTTTTGTTATACAAGCGCAGTCAAGTTTCAGTCCTATCAACAGTCCTTTTTTAACTACCAGCCCACTGAATTGGTTAGGCATGGACATAGAAATATGTACAAATCACGTACAAATCAACCAATCAACCAGCAAACAGAAGTAACAGCTTAAAAACCTAGACATGTTGACCTGGAGGGAAATCCGTTTAGGTTTGTGTATGGGAGGAAATCCTAGAAAAAAGCATTGTACCTTAAAACAACAATAGCAACAAAGAAACCAACCAACCAAAAAAATTAAAATAAACTGAAATGGAAATTAATAATGAGGTGCTTAAAAACTTCTAAGACTTAAGATAAATGCTTCAAACGTGGACACAGCACAATAAAAGCCAGCTCTGAATGGGTCGAGAAAAATGTAAAGTACTAAAGAGCCATCTGTATCAATTAGACCTGGGAGAGTAATGCAGTGACCAGCAGTAGGAGGGAGTCCTGGCCATGCAGACAGCCAGCGCTGGTGACCAGCCATTTAGATCATTTTAAACCTCTGGGCTTGGTCTGAAATGGACAGGTTCAAGGGCACGGGAGGAGAATAGCCGGGCTCATGCATTAATAATGCTGCATTTGAGATGATATCCACTCGTCAGTCATTTTAATAATCCCCCACAGCTTGATGTACTTGTTCCATCTGCTTGCCAGCGCCTAGTGGCTGGGCCAGGGCGGGAGCCAGGGTGGAGGCCTCACTGCCTGCGCTTTGATGGAGAGCACAATAAGCGCTACGTGCCCCGTCCTTATTGTTCCCCCTCTCTCCTCTCCCCAGCGTAGCACTGCCTGCCACTCTGAGCCAGATGGCACCCCCTGGGTGTGGGGGTTGCCATGGGAAGGGGTCAAGACAGGGCAGGGGCAGGGCAGAGAGGGAGGCACTTAGTCCTTCTGGCCTGTAGGAGGGCTGTATTATGGACAGTAGGGCCTTGACTGCTGGCCATCACTAGCTGTTTCTCCATAGGTAACAACCTGGGATCTGTTCAACTGGTAAAAGAACCATTCAAGAGGTAAAGGACTTTCAGTTTGTGACTGATTGTCACAAGATTAAGAGCTGATTGATTGTGTTATATTTCATACTCATTGTCTGTATGTAAATAAAATACAGAAGTGCAATTTCAATTGCTCTAAAATACTTATGTTTAACTTTATGTAAAATAGGCAACTGGCCATTATAAAACAACACACATTTTGTTCAATATAAAATATTAACTTAGTTGAAAAATGAAGTAGTAAGTGTTAATATCTAAGTGCATGAATGTAGAGAATCACCATCTCAGATCTGGTGTGATTTATGAAATACTGTTGTGTTTAATATGACTTGTTAGAATGTAATACTTCGTCTGTAACCCTCCTTTAATAAAAACACGATGTTATTCCCTCACACACTGCCTCTTCTCTTAAGACTGCTGCAGTAGTTAACTCTGCTTTAAGACCTTCTCGTGTCAATTTAAGATTTACAATGTCGAAAAAATACTTAAGATTAAAAAAAAAATGTTAAGACCAAAGACTTTAAAACTTGATGCCCCAGTAGGGGCTAAAGTGTTTAACCGAATGTACTGTAGCTACACATTGTAAAACAGCAATTTGTGATTATAATGCCCCCAAAGCTGCCTTTCACTGCCTTTCCAATCCCACAGATTGGATGCTTTTGGCTCCTTGGAATTCTGGCCTGATTACAATCACTCTGATTAAGAACTTGGTAAGACTGAGTTGAAGAATGAGCAGAGAGTGTGAGGGGAGTGTTACAGTGCTCTGTGTTAGACTGGGCTGGTGACATGAGCTGGAGAGGGACAGGGAGAGAAGGGCCTGTTGGTCACCGCATTGGTCTCCATGGAGAACAGCTGCCATTATGAACAAGCACACCTGAAGCTATTGCATCACTTCCTGTTCCTGCCCTAGACACAGCACACTGTCTCCAGATTCCTGAGTGTTTCAATATAGAAGGTATATATAGAAACTGGATTTTGTAGCCGCACTAAGATATTAAGAGATTGTTTAAGACTCGAGTCTCTCCCTCGAGACTCAAACAAATTATTTTAGAGAAAAAAACCTTGAAACGTTTGGCACATCTGCACGAAATTGTACAGTATGTTAATAATACCAATAATAATTATAATAATAATAATAATAATACTAATACAATTAATAATAAGGGAGTCTGATTATGTCCCAGAATTGTGGAATTGTTCTGTTTGTTTGTTTTTAGTTAATATGAATTTCCAAATATTTTGTTTTCTAAATAGTTTCAAATAAATTCGTATTTAAAACATTCACAAGCTGTTGGCTGGCACAGCATACCTGAGTGAGAATATATAACTCCCATCAAAAACAGTAATGAAATCTATTAAAAGCATTTAACTGAAGAGAAAAAAATAATATGTATATCATAAGAAAAAAAGTAAGACTGTAAGAATTATGGATTCATATCAAACGTTACATTTCAAGTCCTGTCATCCAAAGTTGTATGGGCAATAACCTAATTGTGTAAATGTCCATGAACAAAACACAAAAAATAAACGATGAGATAATAAAAAAACAAAAACTAAATGAACAAAACCAAACTGCTTCACACACTGTAAGAAACATTTAAGACCTTTAGCTGTTGATTCTGACGCAGCCACATATGCATGCAGGCTCCTAAATGATAAATCAACAGAACCAGTTCTTTTTTGTTCTGTATTTTTTCTGTTCTTCTGTTTCTCCTCCTTCAGTCAGTCTTCCGCCCTGGGGATGGTTCTCCGGTATGAATGTGTGTATGTCTCGGCTCAGGTGTTGAGAGGCCTCAGTTGGCGCTGACGATGGGCTCCAGTGTCTCAGTCTCACTGCTGTAGTCCGATTTGGGCTCCTCGTCAAAGTCCTCGTACATGTCCATCTCATCTACCCCTCCGTTGATGATGGGGTCGTTGGTTAACATGGCACTGGGCTCTATCTTCATGTTGTAGGTGCTCTGGATGACGGGAATGGCCGGCTCCGGGCTTGCTGAGGCACTGGAGCACTCCGACGTCATGTGAGGGGAGGGTGTGGTTGTTGCCATGGCTATGGCCCCAGGGTAGACCACGCCGGCGCTGGTGCTGATGGGGATTTGCGGTTGTTGCCTGTAGGGAGAAATGAAAGGACAGTTAGAGAGAGAGACTATTAGACACGTTTGTTCCTGTTTCATCATTATAATCCAGACTAAATTCTCTTAACAATATCAGTTCTGTGTTATTTGAAGTAAAAAGGCTTTACTTCAAATCTGTATTAAGGAAAACAATTAGAATCACATGGGATGAGCAAATGGAAAGAATGCTGACAGTGTGTGTGCTGCTCGAGTCAACCCTAAAGACACCTCCACTTCAGCACTTCAACTGAGAGCTAGCTGGATTAACTGTTCTCCACAGAGGTGTGTTCTCAGCCAATGGTTCTGTGAAAATGATTTGGGAGAACAGTTGTCCAGACAGCACCGTTCTGAGTCGTTCTGAAACGGCACCCAGTTTATTGGTAACATAAAGCCGATTGGTGGTTAGTGCTCTCTCTCTCTCTCTCTCATCTGGTGTTTTAGCAGTGATTGATACTCCAGTGATCGTATAGCTTACGGGTGATGAGGGAACACCTGGAGAAGCCTTCTCCTTACTGACCACACGCAGTAAATTAGGAAGTTAAGCTCCAGACAGCTGCCCTCCAGCCCTCTGTAAATCTATACTTATGCTTTATATCCTGTAATAATGTCAGCATCTCTTTCTCTGCTATTGCAGTCGGCTATTGTCTCAAATTGATAAATCACTACTATTAAAAAGCACTTGACAGTAAAGTGGATGAGGAAATGTGTTTGACTTGGGGTTTCATTAATGCTCCGCAAATCGGTTGGAAATTGCGTACGACGAACTATCACCACCGTCATCACTACACGTGGAGAAAAAAATAACACGTTTTTTTTACGGAAAAGGGAAACTAGTTAAAACATTATTCATCTATTCTGAGGGCTGTATAACATACATGATTTAACGGGTTGATGAATTGGGTTGATTCGAAGTTCAGGGGCTTAGTGTGACAAGTTACAGACACACTACAACAATCTTTAGTGTAAGCACAGTGAAGAGAGAGTCTGTTCTCAGGCAAAAAGCCAACTGATTTCAGAATAGTCATTTAGCTGTATGTCTACGTGTGTGTGTGTCGCGCCTGTGCTCTAAGCCTGGCGTTCTTCACTGTGCACCTACCCCACAGTGAAGAACTGCCTCATCTCTTGCCGTCGCGAGCGCATCATCTGCTTGTACTCGCCGATGCGGAGCTTCTTCCCGTCGATGATGCAGGTCCTCTTGGGCCGGGGCTTGTACTTGTAGTTGGGGTACTTCTCCAGGTGGATCTTACTGAGACGGGCCTGCTCCTCATAGAACGGCTGCTTCTCCTGGTTGGTCATAGACTTCCAGCGAGAGCCTGTAACACAGCAGACACACAGATATCAGTAAAACATACACTTTCAACGTACATTTTCACTACTGAGGTGTAAAAAGTTAATAAGAATCAATAGATATATCAATGCAAATAGGAGTTTCCATTGTGGATACAGTATATTATTTTGTGGTCTCTGTAGTAACCATGTAAACCCATAAAGCCAGTGGCTGGGCTGTGGGTGAGTTAACAGAAACTACACCAGGCCTGTAAATAGTCTCCAGCTGATCTCTAGTGTGTCCTGCTCCTGCCTGGGTGACGCCACTTTTAAAGGCTGTGATCTATTGACTCTCAGTGCAGTGGGGACGAGACCCATTTAACCACTGTCATTTTTCATGACAAACACTGACGGCAGTGACATGGCGGTAAATCCATCTGTAAGCCAGGGCTGATTGAGCCACTGTGGCGAATCAGACAACATGCCACCCCCCGCCTCCCTCCGCCTCACCCCGCCTCACCCCCCCACTCCCACTGGTACCGGGCTACAAATGTTTATGTCCACATAGACAGGTATTAACCACAGAGCACACTAGATTAATTAAACACACCTAAATGAGCATAAAAGTCATTAAGAGATTAAAACTGTTACAAAGGTTTTAAGTTATACCCTGTCTGAATCAAATGTGCAGTTGGAAAAACCTGACTTTTTTATACGGAGAACAAATATTTTCTACATATCAATGAACGACTGTAGATTTCAGCTCTGGACCGCCAGACCGTTGGGTCTCCCGTCACGAACAGTAACGTGTTTCATTCTGTCCGTCAGGCAATTTGCCTCCACAGTGTTCCACTGTTTCATGAATGGCGTTCTGTTTCTTCTTGTTGTTAACATAGTAGTTTAAACACTACACGTTTATCACTATTGCCAACAGCCAAACAGCCTAGTGTTTATACCCAGCTGAGGGAAGATTTGTGGGAGAGAGAGAGAGAGCGGGGGGGGGGGGGGGGGCTGTTGAGAAGGATTACACTACACCAGGCTTTTCAAAAGGGAAGACGCTTTTGGGCTTTTGCTATGGTTTCAATTCATTGTGCTTAATAGGGAACATTTGATTTTAACAAAAGCCTACAACATAATTTAATAATAAACTGATTGTATCAAGTCTATAAGGACTGTTTTTTCAGCATCTGTGGGAGAGACAAAATTCTCATTGACAACCCTAAGAATGCTAGTTTCAACAAACCTATAAAAAAATATATTTTCTTTTTTTTTTCATGCCAGTTTCCTGACTTTCTGACCAAATCTGATCCTGTTCCTTCCAACTTGGTCTGAATTTTTTTTAAAACATAATCTAACACAGGAAGGCTAACAGACTGTAACAGACTCTGTAATGGCTGGATGAAGGGGAGAGGTATGGCTGGAAGAGAGAGAGAGAAAGAAGAAAGGCTTACCCAGGATCTTGCTGATGTTGGAGTTGTGCATGTCTGGGAAGGCTTGGAGGATCTTGCGGCGCTCATCTTTGGCCCACACCATGAAGGCGTTCATGGGTCTCTTGATGTGGGGCTCGTTGCTGTTCCTCCCCCGGGCTTCTCTGTAGACCCGTGCCTCGGCTGTGCTGGCGCCTCCTGTAGGCCAACAATAATACTGTTGTGGTTTATCTGCTCCGGTACCAGAGCCATTCAGAGCTTTCCACCCTGGAAACACCAGAGTAGGAACAAGAAGGAGAAGAGAGAGCGAGGCGAGCAATTAATCAACTGCCACGAGCCACGTTCAACCCCCATACCCAATGGGCTGTCATCACTACTACTGAGACTGAGACTGGGGCTGAGACTGGGGCTGGACTGGGATCAAACTAGACCAGGGGTAGGGTTGGTGATGGGGCTGGACTGAGACCAGACCAGGGGTAGAGTTGGTGATGGGGCTGGACTGAGACCAGACCAGGGGTAGGGTTGGTGATGGGGCTGGACTGAGACCAGACCAGGGGTAGGGTAGGGTTGGTGATGGGGCTGGACTGAGACCAGACCAGGGGTAGAGTTGGTGATGGGGCTGGACTGAGACCAGACCAGGGGTAGGGTAGAGTTGGTGATGGGGCTGGACTGAGACCAGACCAGGGGTAGAGTAGGGTTGGTGATGGGGCTGGACTGAGACCAGACCAGGGGTAGAGTTGGTGATGGGGCTGGACTGAGACCAGACCAGGGGTAGGGTAGGGTTGGTGATGGGGCTGGACTGAGACCAGACCAGGGGTAGGGTTGGTGATGGGGCTGGACTGAGACCAGACCAGGGGTAGGGTAGGGTTGGTGATGGGGCTGGACTGAGACCAGACCAGGGGTAGGGTTGGTGATGGGGCTGGACTGAGACCAGACCAGGGGTAGGGTTGGTGCTGGACTGAGACCAGACCAGGGGTAGGGTTGGTGCTGGAACTGGACTGAGACCAGACCAGGGGTAGGGTAGGGTTGGTGCTGGAGCTGGACTGAGACCAGACCAGGGGTAGGGTAGGGTTGGTGCTGGAACTGGACTGAGACCAGACCAGGGGTAGGGTAGGGTTGGTGCTGGACTGACACCAGACCAGGGGTAGGGTAGGGTTGGTGCTGGACTGAGACCAGACCAGGGGTAGGGTTGGTGTTGGACTGAGACCAGACCAGGGGTAGGGTTGGTGCTGGGGCTGGACTGCGACCAGACCGGGAGTAGGGTAGGGTTGGTGCTGGATAGGACTGAGACCAGACCAGGGGTAGGGTAGGGTTGGTGCTGGACTGACACCAGACCAGGGGTAGGGTTGGTGTTGGACTGAGACCAGACCAGGGGTAGGGTTGGTGATGGGGCTGGACTGAGACCAGACCAGGGGTAGGGTTGGTGCTGGAACTGGACTGAGACCAGACCAGGGGTAGGGTAGGGTTGGTGCTGGAGCTGGACTGAGACCAGACCAGGGGTAGGGTAGGGTTGGTGCTGGAACTGGACTGAGACCAGACCAGGGGTAGGGTAGGGTTGGTGCTGGACTGACACCAGACCAGGGGTAGGGTAGGGTTGGTGCTGGACTGAGACCAGACCAGGGGTAGGGTTGGTGTTGGACTGAGACCAGACCAGGGGTAGGGTTGGTGCTGGGGCTGGACTGCGACCAGACCGGGAGTAGGGTAGGGTTGGTGCTGGATAGGACTGAGACCAGACCAGGGGTAGGGTAGGGTTGGTGCTGGACTGACACCAGACCAGGGGTAGGGTTGGTGTTGGACTGAGACCAGACCAGGGGTAGGGTTGGTGATGGGGCTGGACTGAGACCAGACCAGGGGTAGGGTAGGGTTGGTGATGGGGCTGGACTGAGACCAGACCAGGGGTAGAGTAGGGTTGGTGATGGGGCTGGACTGAGACCAGACCAGGGGTAGAGTAGGGTTGGTGATGGGGCTGGACTGAGACCAGACCAGGGGTAGGGTTGGTGATGGGGCTGGACTGAGACCAGACCAGGGGTAGGGTTGGTGCTGGACTGAGACCAGACCAGGGGTAGGGTTGGTGCTGGACTGAGACCAGACCAGGGGTAGGGTTGGTGCTGGAACTGGACTGAGACCAGACCAGACCAGGAGTAGGGTAGGGTTGGTGCTGGACTGAGACCAGACCAGGGGTAGGGTAGGGTTGGTGCTGGAACTGGACTGAGACCAGACCAGGGGTAGAGTAGGGTTGGTGCTGGAGCTGGACTGAGACCAGACCAGGGGTAGGGTAGGGTTGGTGCTGGAACTGGACTGAGACCAGACCAGGGGTAGGGTAGGGTTGGTGCTGGACTGACACCAGACCAGGGGTAGGGTAGGGTTGGTGCTGGACTGAGACCAGACCAGGGGTAGGGTTGGTGTTGGACTGAGACCAGACCAGGGGTAGGGTTGGTGCTGGGGCTGGACTGCGACCAGACCGGGAGTAGGGTAGGGTTGGTGCTGGATAGGACTGAGACCAGACCAGGGGTAGGGTAGGGTTGGTGCTGGAGCTGGACTGAGACCAGACCAGGGGTAGGGTTGGTGCTGGACTGAGACCAGACCAGGAGTAGGGTAGGATTGGTGCTGGGGCTGGACTGAGACTAGACCAGGGGTAGGGTAAGGTTGGTGCTGGGGATGGACTGAGACCAGACCAGGGGTAGGATAGGGTTGGTGCTGGATAGGACTGAGACCAGACCAGGGGTAGGGTTGGTGCTGGAGCTGGACTGAGACCAGACCAAGGGTTGGGTAGGGTTGGTGCTGGAGCTGGACTGAGACCAGACCAGGGGTAGGGTTGGTGCTGGAGCTGGACTGACACCAGACCAGGGGTAGGGTAGGGTTGGTGCTAGGAATGGACTGAGACCAGGGGTAGGGTAGAGTTGGTGCCTGGGCTGGACTGAGACCAGACCAGGGGTAGGATTGGTGCTGGGACTGGACTGAGACCAGACCAGGGTTAGGGGAGGGTTGGTGCTGGGAGTGGACTGAGACCAGACCAGGGTTAGGGGAGGGTTGGTGCTGGGAGTGGACTGAGACCAGACCAGGCATAGGGTTGGTGCTGGGAATGGACTGAGACCAGACCAGGGGTAGGGTTGGTGCTGGAGCTGGACTGAGACCAGACCAGGGGTAGGGTAGGGTTGGTGCTGGGGCTGGACTGAGACCAGACCAGGGTTAGGGGAGGGTTGGTGCTGGGAGTGGACTGAGACCAGACCAGGCGTAGGGTTGGTGCTGGGAATGGACTGAGACCAGACCAGGGGTAGGGTTGGTGCTGGAGCTGGACTGAGACCAGACCAGGGGTAGGGTAGGGTTGGTGCTGGACTGAGACCAGACCAGGGGTAGGGTAGGGTTGGTGCTGGGCTGAGACCAGACCAGGGGTAGGGTTGGTGCTGGACTGAGACCAGACTAGGGGTAGGTTTGGTGCTGGACTGAGACCAGACCAGGGGTAGGTTTGGTGCTAGACTGAGACCAGACCAGGGGTAGGGTTGGTGCTAGACTGAGACCAGACCAGGGGTAGGGTTGGTGCTAGACTGAGACCAGACCAGAGGTAGGGTTGGTGCTAGACTACACGGTGAAGGAAATTGAGTTCTCAAGGTTCCTTTCCACTGGACCAGACTGGCTCTGACGACTGGATTTGACGAGCATGTTTTGAATGTA
The DNA here is from genome assembly GCF_965601325.2 of Salmo salar. Classification (NCBI taxonomy): domain Eukaryota; kingdom Metazoa; phylum Chordata; class Actinopteri; order Salmoniformes; family Salmonidae; genus Salmo; species Salmo salar. The sequence continues at coordinate 26,200,173 of NC_138316.1, read as the reverse complement.
GAACAAGTGGACATTGTGAGAGTAGGGGAGCCACCCTACGGATCAACACATATATCCAAACCCAAGAGAAGAGAACCATGACTTAAATGCCTGTTAAATATTTTGTCTGGTGCTCGACAAGCATTCACACTTCTATATTCAGCCCCATACGTTTCAAACTGAAGTTCCAGAAGTTTCTTTAAAACAAGCACGAATGTCAACTTAAATAACAAATATGGTGCGTGAGGCAGTGCTTCTAAGAAAAATACAATCAAGGAGGGAAGAGACTCTGCCAAGTGCTTAATATAACATTCTTCTTCTTAAGCCCCCCCCATTTGCTTCCTTTTATATGTAAGATGTGAAAGAATTAAATAAAAGCCGTATGAATATTTAAACAAACAAAAACATGTTGATAAACAAGACTTGAAAAATAAGACAAAAAAAGCTTTCCATATGCTACCATCCATCTTTAATGATCCAAAATCTGGAAAGGAAAGCTTAGGATGACTCATGCATATTTCATCATCCACATGTGAAGTGTTCTCATTAGGATCTTCTACTAGCCCTCCATCTTGGCACACGTTACCTGCACTTTGATTTCTAGTATTATTTCAGTTGATAAACAAAATCAATCTGTTAATGAGTAATGGAGTGTAGCGCTACTCTGTGATGAATTCACTATCCACACACTCATTCACTGGCTCTATTCAGCACAGTGCAGAGATAAGCCCTAAAGTAAGACATGGCGAGAAGAGGACTGGCTCAACTTTAGACAGAGCTTTAACTATCTATAGGACAGCAGGTGAAAGACAACACATACGCACGCACGCACGCACGCACGCACACACACACACACACACACACACACACACACACACACACACACACACACACACACACACACACACACACACACACACACACACACACACACACACACACACACACACACACACACACACACACCCATGTCCTGCTGGGCTGGGGGTGGACAGCCATGTCCAGACTGATAAGGGGATGGAGGTCCTGTGGTGGTAGGCCTGATCTCTAAGAGCGAGGCCTGGGACTCGGCTGAGGCTTGGCTGGGACTCAGGGGGGACTCCGGCTGGGGTCCGACCGTTCAGCAGGAGGCCCTATTCTCCCAGGCCCCCGCTGAGCTGTGCCTCCATATAGGGCCTCCAAATCCATTTACACCAGCTCATGTTTAACAGTCATACCGACACATTTATGATCCAGAAACGCTTCCCTTTATCTGGGAGGCCAGTGCAATTTGCCTCTTCACACCGTCACGGTACATCAGCCAGAGGCCTGGGGACTCAGCTCTTGTCATTTTGCCTGCGCCAGGCAACAGTCTCAGAGCCACAGTCATATCAGGCATCAGGCATCAGGCATCAGGCATCAGGCATATCAGACCCGCTCTCATCTGCCTGCTCTGCACTGTGCATTGATGAATATAGCTACCTCTGGCTCAGACTGGCCTGCACCATACTGTTCATATGATCATCCTCCTTCAGAGCCCTGGGGAGAGACCCCGGTCAACAAGCTCTTCTAGAGCCCAGCCTTTCTTCTCCAACTTGAGGTAAAAAGCCTGTTTCTCAACAGACATACACACAAGACAAAAAACCCTCTCACACCTTCTATCTCTCCTTAAAGAAATACTTCAGGGTTTTGGCAATGCCCCTTATCTACTTTCCCAGAGTCAGATTAACTTGTGGATGCCCTTTTTATGTCTCTGTGTGCAGTTTGAAGGAAGTTGCTAACTAGCGCTAGCACAATTGCTAACGAAATGACTGGATGTCTATGGGTATCTGCTAGCTAGCGCTAGTTAGCATTGGCTCGCGATACTACCTTTAACTTCCTTCATACTGGACACAGAGACATACAAATGGTATCCACTAGTCCATCTGACTCTGGGGAAGTAGATAAAAGGCCTCATTGTAAAAAAATCTCGAAGTATCCCCTTTAACACACACATACCTGTACACGTGCCTGTTTGAGAAAAGTCTAAATGTCTTTACCTCCCTGCTTTACGCCGTCAGGATTCAGGAATAATACACTACCTCTGCTGCCACCGTCCCCACAGTACATTCATTTCATTTAGCACGCACTCACTGTACAGGATGAATTGATTTCACTTTGTTTGGTTTTGACAGCCATGTTTATTGTGCAATGAAATGTGGTGTGGCGTGGGGCTGACAGTATCCATCAACGTAGGCCAATCTGCTGACTGCCGGGCCAGATGAAGGTATTCATTAGGGCAGGAGCGTAGCGCTCACTCAGACACGACAGCCAGTGTCTGCGCCCTGGGATCGCTCGCTCTAATTTACGATGCCCCCCGTGCCATTACTCTGCCACTGACAGTGATTCAGCAATTTATATACTGGCATGCATGCATACGGGCAGAGGTGAGCCTCTTACGAGGAGGGGGACACAACACAGCCCGCCACCCTGACACCAGCGCCAGGAAACAAACCACTTCAATCAGTTCATTAGAGATGAGGCCCGTGAAGCCCTGGGTTCTGGTTCGTCAGGCGGAAGACGAGGAGGAGCACTTCTTCTCCAGTTCGTATCTGCACCAGCAGGCCATGAAAGGGAAATCTATGGCTCCTCTAAACAGTATTATAACATCCTGGTGGCTTTGTGTGAGTGTGGAACGGAGTGCTGACGGGCTAAGCAGACCCAGATTCAGAACCAGACTCAGGGCTGAGGGCTTTGTCTGTCAGTGTTGGGACTTGGAGCTGGGAGCAGAAATGAGCCTGACCCTGGGCTAGAAGGAGGTTGCTAAGAGCCGCACGATGCTACCAATCCATTGGGACAAAGGACCGCGTCCGTCCCTGCCACAGTGCTTGTGTATGGTCACATGGGAGGTCCCTGCCCCCCTCTCATTGGCCCTGCAGGGTAATCATGATGTGTCCTAATCAGAAGCAGCAGCAGCCACTGAGGGAGCTGGCAGCAGCAGCAGGGCCTATAGCTCACCAAGCATCACCCCACAAGGGTAACACGCAATTTACAACAATGCTGTTTTCTCTCTTCAATAAAACACCCAACAATGTTCTGACATTTACAAACAAGCATTAATTGATTTTTTTGCGGGGAGCGGCACGTTGGGGAAGCAGTTAGTTAGGTGTGTGATTGTGTAAATAAATACAGATGTTTAGCAGTGACAGGGCAGCCCCCAGGGTTGGGGCTGGGAAGGGGGGCGAGGGGGGGAACAGGGGAAGGCTGCTTAATCGAATTGATTGTGATTCATGAGGCCTGCAGCTCAATGTGACGGAGTGATATGAGAATCTGCTTTTAATTTGTCTCTCCCACAGACACTGAAGATGAGCAGCATGAATTACAGAGAGAGAGACAGAGGGAGAGGGAAAGAAAGAGAGAGAGAGAGAGAGAGAGAGAGAAAGAGAGAGAGAGAGAGAGGGGATAGGGAGATAGAGAGAGACAGAGAGGGAGCGAGGGGGGAGAGGGAGAGAGAGAGTGAGGGAGAGGGAGGGAGAGAGAGACAGAGAAGGACAGGGAGAGAGAGAGGAGGGGGGAGAGAGAGAGAGAGAGGGAGAGAGAGAGAGAGAGAAGGAGAGGGGGATAAAGAGAGAGGGGGACAGGGATAGAGAGAGAGAGGGAGAGAGAGAGAAGGAGAGAGGGGGGATAGAGGCAGAGAGAGAGAGACAGAGAGGGAGAGAGAGAAGGAGAGGGGGCTAGATAGAGAGAGAGAGAGAAGGGGGGTAGGGAGAGAGAGAGGGACAGAGAGGGAGAGGGAGAGAGAGAAGGAGAGGGGGATAGATAGAGAGAGAAGGGGGGGTAGGGAGAGAGAGAGGGACAGAGAGGGAGAGGGAGACAGAGAGAAGGAGAGGGGGATAGAGACAGCGAGAGAGAGAGCAGGGGAGAAGGAGAGAGGGGAAGAGAGAAAGAGGCAAAATAGAAAGAAGAGAGAGGGAAAGAAAGGTGAAAAAATGGAGAGAGTGTAGTGAAGCCCATTAGCCTATGACACCTGTGTGCTGCAGGTTCAGACTGGACCCTGTGCCGAGCAGAGCCAGAGGGCTCTGCTGCCCCTGTCTCCCCCTCCCCTTCAGCTTTGTTCTGAGGGCAACACCGACTGTCACCCCGGAATCTGCTCAGGAAGATCTGCCTCAGTGAGCAGGCAACAATCACTCCAACCTGCCAAGCCCTCCCTGCTCCACGCCCAGTGGGATCAAATCAAACACCTCTCACTAAAGGTATTTACTGCTGACAATAGGGCCTCTCCCTCCAAGGGATGGGATCAGCCCACATGCAGTGTATGGACAGATATGACACATGCAGTGTATGGACAGATATGACACATGCAGTGTATGGACAGATATGACACATGCAGTGTATGGACAGATATGACACATGCAGTGTATGGACAGATATGACACATGCAGTGTATGGACAGATATGACACATGCAGTATATGGACAGATATGACACATGCAGTGTATGGACAGATATGACACATGCAGTGTATGGACAGATATGACACATGCAGTGTATGGACAGATATGACACATGCAGTGTATGGACAGATATGACACATGCAGTGTATGGACAGATATGACACATGCAGTGTATGGACAGATATGACACATGCAGTGTATGGACAGATATGACACATGCAGTGCTCAGTGCCTCTATTCAAGCAGTGGTTCATAGTCCGCTAATTAAACAATTACATGCCGGTTGGATGCTTTGAATTCTTCTATTTCTGTGTGTGTAAAGGGAACTAACAGCTGACATGATAGCACTTGCATGCTACAGAATAGCTCTTACTTTTGTCTCCTCCATCTCCTCTCGCATGCCATCAGCCTTAAAGTGGGGCAAGGTGCATTCCTGTTCACATCTCACTATTCCAGAATGAATCAATAAAACCTGGGCAACCTGGGCTGACATGCAAAACCAACTCCCCGTCCTAACAGACTATGGCAATGACACACACAGGCACACAGGCATACACACACTCATCTCCAAGGATAGGCCTATATGAACAAAACAGAACTATTGGAAATCAAACGAACTGTATAAAGGGAATTGTCTGAATTGTCTGAATCAAGTAAATGTTTGCAAATGTCATGTTTTATCCCTTCCATCAAAAACCATTTGAATTCATTGTGTTGGGAATCAACCAACTTCACAAAGGGACACCCTAATTGATCTAATACATTACAGTTATAACTGATATGGTCTCATGTCTGAACCACCTAGTTTGAGCTCGAACAAATAGCCTCCTATGGGAACATTCAAGGCAATAAAAGTCAGCCTATAATTCACATGAACCTCTGGTTAGGAAGGGAAACAACAACATGAACCTCTGGTTAGGAAGGAAAACAACAACATGAACCTCTGGTTAGGAAGGAAAACAATATGAACCTCTGGTTAGGAAGGAAAACAACAACATGAACCTCTGGTTAGGAAGGAAAACAACAACATGAACCTCTGGTTAGGAAGGAAAACAACAACATGAACCTCTGGTTAGGAAGGAAAACAACAACATGAACCTCTGGTTAGGAAGGAAAACAACAACATGAACCTCTGGTTAGGAAGGGAAACAACATGAACCTCTGGTTAGGAAGGAAAACAACATGAACCTCTGGTTAGGAAGGAAAACAACAACATGAACCTCTGGTTAGGAAGGAAAACAACAACATGAACCTCTGGTTAGGAAGGAAAACAACATGAACCTCTGGTTAGGAAGGAAAACAACATGAACCTCTGGTTAGGAAGGAAAACAACATGAACCTCTGGTTAGGAAGGAAAACAACAACATGAACCTCTGGTTAGGAAGGAAAACAACAACATGAACCTCTGGTTAGGAAGGAAAACAACATGAACCTCTGGTTAGGAAGGAAAACAACATGAACCTCTGGTTAGGAAGGGAAACAACAACATGAACCTCTGGTTAGGAAGGAAAACAACAACATGAACCTCTGGTTAGGAAGGAAAACAATATGAACCTCTGGTTAGGAAGGAAAACAACAACATGAACCTCTGGTTAGGAAGGAAAACAACAACATGAACCTCTGGTTAGGAAGGAAAACAACAACATGAACCTCTGGTTAGGAAGGAAAACAACAACATGAACCTCTGGTTAGGAAGGAAAACAACAACATGAACCTCTGGTTAGGAAGGGAAACAACAACATGAACCTCTGGTTAGGAAGGAAAACAACATGAACCTCTGGTTAGGAAGGAAAACAACAACATGAACCTCTGGTTAGGAAGGAAAACAACAACATGAACCTCTGGTTAGGAAGGAAAACAACATGAACCTCTGGTTAGGAAGGAAAACAACATGAACCTCTGGTTAGGAAGGAAAACAACATGAACCTCTGGTTAGGAAGGAAAACAACAACATGAACCTCTGGTTAGGAAGGAAAACAACAACATGAACCTCTGGTTAGGAAGGAAAACAACATGAACCTCTGGTTAGGAAGGAAAACAACATGAACCTCTGGTTAGGAAGGGAAACAACAACATGAACCTCTGGTTAGGAAGGAAAACAACATGAACCTCTGGTTAGGAAGGGAAACAACATGAACCTCTGGTTAGGAAGGAAAACAACAACATGAACCTCTGGTTAGGAAGGAAAACAACATGAACCTCTGGTTAGGAAGGAAAACAACAACATGAACCTCTGGTTAGGAAGGGAAACAACAACATGAACCTCTGGTTAGGAAGGAAAACAACAACATGAACCTCTGGTTAGGAAGGAAAACAACAACATGAACCTCTGGTTAGGAAGGAAAACAACATGAACCTCTGGTTAGGAAGGGAAACAACAACATGAACCTCTGGTTAGGAAGGAAAACAACAACATGAACCTCTGGTTAGGAAGGGAAACAACAACATGAACCTCTGGTTAGGAAGGAAAACAACATGAACCTCTGGTTAGGAAGGAAAACAACATGAACCTCTGGTTAGGAAGGAAAACAACAACATGAACCTCTGGTTAGGAAGGAAAACAACAACATGAACCTCTGGTTAGGAAGGGAAACAACAACATGAACCTCTGGTTAGGAAGGAAAACAACAACATGAACCTCTGGTTAGGAAGGAAAACAACAACATGAACCTCTGGTTAGGAAGGAAAACAACATGAACCTCTGGTTAGGAAGGAAAACAACATGAACCTCTGGTTAGGAAGGAAAACAACAACATGAACCTCTGGTTAGGAAGGAAAACAACATGAACCTCTGGTTAGGAAGGAAAACAACAACATGAACCTCTGGTTAGGAAGGAAAACAACATGAACCTCTGGTTAGGAAGGAAAACAACAACATGAACCTCTGGTTAGGAAGGAAAACAACAACATGAACCTCTGGTTAGGAAGGGAAACAACAACATGAACCTCTGGTTAGGAAGGGAAACAACATGAACCTCTGGTTAGGAAGGAAAACAACAACATGAACCTCTGGTTAGGAAGGAAAACAACATGAACCTCTGGTTAGGAAGGAAAACAACAACATGAACCTCTGGTTAGGAAGGGAAACAACAACATGAACCTCTGGTTAGGAAGGAAAACAACAACATGAACCTCTGGTTAGGAAGGAAAACAACATGAACCTCTGGTTAGGAAGGAAAACAACAACATGAACCTCTGGTTAGGAAGGAAAACAACAACATGAACCTCTGGTTAGGAAGGAAAACAACAACATGAACCTCTGGTTAGGAAGGAAAACAACAACATGAACCTCTGGTTAGGAAGGAAAACAACATGAACCTCTGGTTAGGAAGGAAAACAACAACATGAACCTCTGGTTAGGAAGGAAAACAACAACATGAACCTCTGGTTAGGAAGGGAAACAACAACATGAACCTCTGGTTAGGAAGGAAAACAACATGAACCTCTGGTTAGGAAGGAAAACAACAACATGAACCTCTGGTTAGGAAGGAAAACAACAACATGAACCTCTGGTTAGGAAGGAAAACAACAACATGAACCTCTGGTTAGGAAGGAAAACAACATGAACCTCTGGTTAGGAAGGAAAACAACAACATGAACCTCTGGTTAGGAAGGAAAACAACAACATGAACCTCTGGTTAGGAAGGAAAACAACAACATGAACCTCTGGTTAGGAAGGGAAACAACATGAACCTCTGGTTAGGAAGGAAAACAACAACATGAACCTCTGGTTAGGAAGGAAAACAACAACATGAACCTCTGGTTAGGAAGGGAAACAACAACATGAACCTCTGGTTAGGAAGGAAAACAACAACATGAACCTCTGGTTAGGAAGGAAAACAACAACATGAACCTCTGGTTAGGAAGGAAAACAACAACATGAACCTCTGGTTAGGAAGGAAAACAACATGAACCTCTGGTTAGGAAGGAAAACAACATGAACCTCTGGTTAGGAAGGAAAACAACATGAACCTCTGGTTAGGAAGGAAAACAACATGAACCTCTGGTTAGGAAGGAAAACAACAACATGAACCTCTGGTTAGGAAGGAAAACAACAACATGAACCTCTGGTTAGGAAGGAAAACAACATGAACCTCTGGTTAGGAAGGGAAACAACAACATGAACCTCTGGTTAGGAAGGAAAACAACATGAACCTCTGGTTAGGAAGGAAAACAACAACATGAACCTCTGGTTAGGAAGGAAAACAACAACATGAACCTCTGGTTAGGAAGGAAAACAACAACATGAACCTCTGGTTAGGAAGGGAAACAACATGAACCTCTGGTTAGGAAGGAAAACAACATGAACCTCTGGTTAGGAAGGAAAACAACTTCATGAACCTCTGGTTAGGAAGGAAAACAACATGAACCTCTGGTTAGGAAGGAAAACAACAACATGAACCTCTGGTTAGGAAGGAAAACAACAACATGAACCTCTGGTTAGGAAGGGAAACAACATGAACCTCTGGTTAGGAAGGAAAACAACAACATGAACCTCTGGTTAGGAAGGAAAACAACAACATGAACCTCTGGTTAGGAAGGAAAACAACATGAACCTCTGGTTAGGAAGGAAAACAACATGAACCTCTGGTTAGGAAGGAAAACAACATGAACCTCTGGTTAGGAAGGAAAACAACATGAACCTCTGGTTAGGAAGGAAAACAACAACATGAACCTCTGGTTAGGAAGGAAAACAACAACATGAACCTCTGGTTAGGAAGGAAAACAACAACATGAACCTCTGGTTAGGAAGGAAAACAACAACATGAACCTCTGGTTAGGAAGGAAAACAACAACATGAACCTCTGGTTAGGAAGGGAAACAACAACATGAACCTCTGGTTAGGAAGGGAAACAACAACATGAACCTCTGGTTAGGAAGGAAAACAACAACATGAACCTCTGGTTAGGAAGGAAAACAACATGAACCTCTGGTTAGGAAGGAAAACAACATGAACCTCTGGTTAGGAAGGGAAACAACAACATGAACCTCTGGTTAGGAAGGGAAACAACAACATGAACCTCTGGTTAGGAAGGGAAACAACATGAACCTCTGGTTAGGAAGGGAAACAACAACATGAACCTCTGGTTAGGAAGGGAAACAACAACATGAACCTCTGGTTAGGAAGGAAAACAACATGAACCTCTGGTTAGGAAGGGAAACAACATGAACCTCTGGTTAGGAAGGAAAACAACAACATGAACCTCTGGTTAGGAAGGAAAACAACATGAACCTCTGGTTAGGAAGGAAAACAACAACATGAACCTCTGGTTAGGAAGGAAAACAATATGAACCTCTGGTTAGGAAGGGAAACAACAACATGAACCTCTGGTTAGGAAGGGAAACAACATGAACCTCTGGTTAGGAAGGAAAACAACAACATGAACCTCTGGTTAGGAAGGAAAACAACAACATGAACCTCTGGTTAGGAAGGAAAACAACAACATGAACCTCTGGTTAGGAAGGAAAACAACATGAACCTCTGGTTAGGAAGGAAAACAACATGAACCTCTGGTTAGGAAGGAAAACAACATGAACCTCTGGTTAGGAAGGAAAACAACAACATGAACCTCTGGTTAGGAAGGAAAACAACAACATGAACCTCTGGTTAGGAAGGAAAACAACAACATGAACCTCTGGTTAGGAAGGAAAACAACAACATGAACCTCTGGTTAGGAAGGAAAACAACATGAACCTCTGGTTAGGAAGGAAAACAACAACATGAACCTCTGGTTAGGAAGGAAAACAACATGAACCTCTGGTTAGGAAGGAAAACAACATGAACCTCTGGTTAGGAAGGGAAACAACAACATGAACCTCTGGTTAGGAAGGGAAACAACATGAACCTCTGGTTAGGAAGGGAAACAACAACATGAACCTCTGGTTAGGAAGGAAAACAACATGAACCTCTGGTTAGGAAGGGAAACAACATGAACCTCTGGTTAGGAAGGAAAACAACAACATGAACCTCTGGTTAGGAAGGAAAACAACAACATGAACCTCTGGTTAGGAAGGGAAACAACAACATGAACCTCTGGTTAGGAAGGAAAACAACATGAACCTCTGGTTAGGAAGGAAAACAACATGAACCTCTGGTTAGGAAGGAAAACAACAACATGAACCTCTGGTTAGGAAGGAAAACAACATGAACCTCTGGTTAGGAAGGAAAACAACAACATGAACCTCTGGTTAGGAAGGAAAACAACAACATGAACCTCTGGTTAGGAAGGAAAACAACAACATGAACCTCTGGTTAGGAAGGAAAACAACAACATGAACCTCTGGTTAGGAAGGAAAACAACAACATGAACCTCTGGTTAGGAAGGAAAACAACAACATGAACCTCTGGTTAGGAAGGAAAACAACATGAACCTCTGGTTAGGAAGGAAAACAACAACATGAACCTCTGGTTAGGAAGGGAAACAACATGAACCTCTGGTTAGGAAGGGAAACAACAACATGAACCTCTGGTTAGGAAGGAAAACAACAACATGAACCTCTGGTTAGGAAGGAAAACAACATGAACCTCTGGTTAGGAAGGGAAACAACATGAACCTCTGGTTAGGAAGGAAAACAACAACATGAACCTCTGGTTAGGAAGGGAAACAACAACATGAACCTCTGGTTAGGAAGGAAAACAACAACATGAACCTCTGGTTAGGAAGGAAAACAACAACATGAACCTCTGGTTAGGAAGGAAAACAACATGAACCTCTGGTTAGGAAGGAAAACAACAACATGAACCTCTGGTTAGGAAGGGAAACAACAACATGAACCTCTGGTTAGGAAGGAAAACAACATGAACCTCTGGTTAGGAAGGAAAACAACATGAACCTCTGGTTAGGAAGGAAAACAACAACATGAACCTCTGGTTAGGAAGGGAAACAACAACATGAACCTCTGGTTAGGAAGGAAAACAACATGAACCTCTGGTTAGGAAGGAAAACAACAACATGAACCTCTGGTTAGGAAGGAAAACAACAACATGAACCTCTGGTTAGGAAGGGAAACAACAACATGAACCTCTGGTTAGGAAGGGAAACAACAACATGAACCTCTGGTTAGGAAGGAAAACAACAACATGAACCTCTGGTTAGGAAGGAAAACAACAACATGAACCTCTGGTTAGGAAGGAAAACAACATGAACCTCTGGTTAGGAAGGAAAACAACATGAACCTCTGGTTAGGAAGGAAAACACAACATGAACCTCTGGTTAGGAAGGAAAACAACATGAACCTCTGGTTAGGAAGGAAAACAACATGAACCTCTGGTTAGGAAGGGAAACAACAACATGAACCTCTGGTTAGGAAGGAAAACAACAACATGAACCTCTGGTTAGGAAGGGAAACAACAACATGAACCTCTGGTTAGGAAGGAAAACAACATGAACCTCTGGTTAGGAAGGAAAACAACAACATGAACCTCTGGTTAGGAAGGAAAACAACATGAACCTCTGGTTAGGAAGGAAAACAACAACATGAACCTCTCAAAATAATCATCTGATAATAAACTGAACAACAGCTCTGAGCTACCAAGACAAATAAACACAACATCACTGTCTGTTACTGTACAACACTACTGTTCCTCCTACCCCATAATAAGTCTATTAGCCTATTTCTACTTAGCCAAGCTGATGAACTCTGTTTCCTGCCTCCCTGCATCTCTCAACGCCCCCTTTGTTCTCCCAGGACCCTCTCTGGCGGAGGCGCTTTAGACAAACACACAACCCGCGTGCCATACTACTTCTACCAAGCCATATGTGAATGAACAAAGAGGCTGGGTTGAGGCCTTTTGTGGTATTTGTTCATGTTTTTCATCTGAGCTTAAAAAGACCTAATGACTTTGCGGTGAGCTGATGCATGTGGCTCGTGGCTTTCCAAAATGAAGGAAATTCTATCTATTCCCATACCACGCCACTATTTTCCAATGGCCCTCGTTAGAACTTTGGCAGCTGTTAATTTGGTTGCTGCATGCTTTGCAAATATTAGTTTAAGCAACCTAAAGCTTTCTGTGAACTGCAGCGAGGCCTGCTGTACAGTGGTCTGCTGAATAACACTGTTTCTCCTCTGCAAGGAGATTGACCCCTGCCCTGACAGACCTACAGTCACTAGGTAGCAGCAACAGCCTGTTCAGGTATATTCAGACACTACCAGTAGTTTTCTCGTGTGGTCTCGTGTGGCTCAGTTGGTAGAGCATGGTGTTTGCAACGCCAGGGTTGTGGGTTCGATTCCCATGGGGGACCAGTACAGAGAAAAAATGTATGAAATGTATGCATACACTACTGTAAGTCGCTTTGGATAAGAGCGTCTGCTAAATGACTAAAATGTAAAATGTAGTTTTCCTCATGTTGGGGTGCAGAAAGGTGTCTGCAGTACACTCTGTGCTGCTGTGGAATACCGTGTTGCAGGATAAAAAGTCCTTGCTTTAAAATAATGAATCATATTTACATGTGGTACCTGGCTCTCCCTCAAGGAATCACTCAACTGGGTAAGCGGTTGAAAATGCTGTTGACAGCTATGAATTATTTGGAAATGGCAAATAATTTAAGTAAATAATAATAAAAAATCTTATTATAATTGTTATATCCTATCCATTCTCATAGTAAACATCTCTTTTCTTAGATTTGCTCAACATAATGCCTCCAAACAAGAACCTAAAAAGTAAACACGGATCTTGTTCTCCAAAGTAAACAGATTGCGGTTGTAAAAAGGGGCTTTAATGTGGTGGGCATCATGTTAAAACCCTGTTCACATCATTCATCTGGTGGTGCTGTTGAAACAGACAGATATATTTGTGGAGATAGATGAAATGGTGACTGTGTTGGTGAGCTATGTGCATGTCTCTGGCTTCTAGCCACCACTCTCTCTCTCCCCCTGGGAAGAGGACCTCCGTGGGCCCTGCCTCTCCTCTCCTCCCTGCCTCCTCCTAATCCACAGCCCGCTGGGAACTCACTTCCCAGAGGCATCTGGCACTAGCCTTTCCCTCTGCCCTGCACAGGACATAAAAGGGCACAACTGATCCCTGACGACAGGGGCTGATGCGCGCCTTGCTCCTGTCCTGACTCCACAGTAGCCACAGAAGAAAGGTTCCCACTGGGGTAACTGGGAGAGGCTGAGGACCTAGAGAACATCTGCCCTGAGGGCCAGAGGGGTGGGACAGAGTCTGCTGCGGAGACGACGTGGGAACTATCCCTCTATGGCCACTAACTGCACCTCTAATCCTGAATTTATGGGTGTGATGTGAAATCAGACAAGACAACTCATTTATGTTTCAGTTCTTTGACTTTGTCAACAAGCAGGTTTATGTGAGGTAGACCATACCATTTGTGAAACGTTGTGTGTTGTAATTATTTTGTTGGGAATGTTGGGAAATGGGGAAATTGGTGGGAAATGTTTTAAAAGGGCTTTTAGAAGGGATCTTAAAGAGGCGAGTGCTCTTGTATTGTCCTGAGAAATATCTCTCCCACCATCTTGAGAATGTTTCAGCTATTAAAGGTGAGCCTGATTCATTTTCCCTCTGCTCGGGGCTCTGAAGTGCCATGGAAACTGACACAAATATTTACGTCAGACAAACATTGGCGCATCGAGGCATTCCTCGCCACTGTTTACGCTCCAGGCCCACAAAGGGAGATGACGCTTTGTCACATGGGTGCTACACGAATTTACACCTCTGTGCCCAGGACCTCAAACAAGCGCAGCGGCAGCCGGGGCCAGGCCTGGAGAAGGGCCAGCTTTGTCCTCAGGCACCCTGTCCTCCCCTCACCTACCTGTGAAAACCAGGGAGCGGTGGGCGCCTTCAAACCCCACTATCCCCCCAACCCAGCTCCCCCTGGTCTACTGCTCTGGCAGCCCTCACCTCTCTCTGGTCCATTATAGGAACACACTGTGCACCGGGGGGGGGGGGCAGCAGTCTGAAGAATTCACTGTTACATAGAACTGACTGGATGGCTTTTCAGCATGGGAAAAGGGAAAACTATAAGAGAGAAGTGTGTACTTACCATCCAGATCCTCTGGCCTGGTGAGGTCGATGACTCTGTGGCCGATTTTGCCATCCTCTCCCAGTTTGCTAAGGTGGTGACCAAGGCTCTCAAAGTGTGCCCGCTCCTACAGTACACAGAAACAGAGGAAAGAGAGAGAGAGAGAGACAATGAGGAACCTGAACAAACGGCTGCATATACAGTACATCTCTTTCCATATCAAGAGAATAGCTGATCAGTAGAATAACTGAATGAGTCATTTCTGAAACACGTTAGTTCTTTGAAATAACTGCTAGCTCTATTGTAGAGCCACTCCTTTGACATGATGGAAGTGGATTGAGCTTGCCTTTATCATCCCTGCCTGCATTCAGCAGATGCTATAATGTATGACAGGAGGGAGGAAAGGAGGTAGAGACAGTAGGAGCCAGGGGTGCTGTAAATAGAGTTACAGAGGAATACTTTGTGATCCCCAGCACACAATAGGGACTGGGGCCCTCTCTTTGCAGCGCTCAGGTTTTCCCTCTGTAATCTTTGCTGTACATCCCCCTGTCTGTCTGGAGCTAGCGCCCAGAGCTCAGCAGCCATCACGTATTCAGGGCTCATGCTTTATAGAACACACCGTGTTCTCCCTTTTGTCATGTCGCTTTATGCTCAGATTAAACTTGGCATCATGTTGTACTTGACGCACAATGAAACCCGTTCATTCAGCTCGCCTGTGACAATGTTAAACGTCATGTCCGTGTGCATTTACAGAATAAAATAACAGCTTTCGGGGCCCTCTGAATAGTTGCTGCACATTACACTTAATGTATTATGCAGGGGGAGAGTGCCGACTGCTGCTCGCTCCATTGTTAAATGACCTAGTTCGGCAGTGAATGCGCAGGGCATTAGCACAGGGCTGTCTTCCTCTCTAAAGACTCAAGTAGGAGATGGACACTTTGACTCGGCATGACACAAATAATCTTTCCCCCTCGGATTCGCCTGGAAGACACTAAAAGCAGGCATGTTGCCAGGGTTCAGCCGAGAGCGTTTGTTTTACTCCCAGGGTGAGCATTCTACCTCTGCCAAAGGTGCACTATGTGTACCCCTCCTCTTCCTGTGTCTTTTCTGAGGTTGCCTATCACACGCAGTTTGAACAGACACTCAGGTGGGCTCCCTATACAATGCTAACAGCTCCCCTGCCACACACACAGACACCGACACCAACACACACATGAATCTTTCACTGTTCTCTGGGCTTTTACTCTTTTGTTTGTGTTCTTGTTTTTCCACCCACATGGGAGCTTGTATACCTCTCTCCTATCAGAGAAAATATAATGTACCATTACACTTCAGTCACTGGAGGTTAATACAGAACATCACCTGCAATACAATGCTGTTTGATTTAGTTTCATAGAACATCCTGATCAAAAGCATTACTTCCAGAAAAAAACAGACAGTTGTTCATTCATTTCTGAGAGAGAAAAAATCCATTGTCCAAAAACAATTATTTGTCCCAAAAAAATCCATTGTCAATTCACTGAAATGTTTCTCCTCTTTCAGTTTCCCTTTGATTGGCCAATAAGACCTGAAAAGGATGACAAGAAGACAAATTGAGACATTTGAATTCCACTTCAAGTCTTCTCCATCATCCTGAGGCATTTTATTTATTCAAGAACTATTCCTCAAAAAGAGAGAGTATGTCTCTCTCTGTGTGTGTCTCTGTGTGTGTGTCTCTGTGTGTGTGTCTCTGTGTGTGAAAGACAGTGAGAGTGCTGCAATTTACCATCACGCTTCAAGGAGCCATCATTATGTATCAACATCTGAGTGATTCTGATCTACAATTAACCACCACCTGCTTATGGCCTGTGATTAGAGGCTGCCTATCTGCCTTGGCTTTGCTAACTTAAGTGTTTTCTAATTATGACATATGCGCTGGTCCCCGCTGGGCAGAAGGCGCTTTGTAAAGATAAGATAGAGCGCCATGCCTTCCCAGCGCCACGCTCCGTGTGAAGCGACACACACTGCTGTATTCATCACCCAGCCACATTATTGCACTTAATGAAAGAGGCTAGCGGCCCGATGACAAATTGACGGATGTGCGATTAGTCAGACGGGCAATGGCGGCCTGGGATGGGATGCTACATGGACAGTCCTCTCCTCTCTGCTGGGAGGGCCTGGGAGGACTCAGCATTCTGGGGGAACTGTGTAATAAATTAGCCGTCTACTATCCCCCCCCCCCCTGCACTCCACTGGCCCCTCCTGATCAATCAAGGCCTTTTATAAACTCATGATCATTAAGCATCATGTTGGGCTGAGGGGATGAGTAACAGGAGCCATCCATCAAAGACTTTCATTAACATCTAGCTCAGCGCTAAACTTCTCCTTTCTCCACCACAAAGTCCCTGTGATCACATAGAGGGAACAGCAGCTAGTGCCCCAGTCAGCTGGGACCAGTGTTGAACAAGTTGGCTTATTGAATTATGCCCTTATTACCTCCACATCATTAAATATAATAGAACTCTGTACAGTCTGATGATACATGAACAATCATTGTTACATTGGCCTATAACAGGTTGATTTAGGATGTGTTGTCTAATGTGAGTTACTGTATTCTTATGTACTCTGCTGTACTCTACTGTACTCTACTGTAGCTGGACAGTACTGTATGTCAACTGCAAGGTTATTAAACATTGTACAAATATGACTTTCTCTTTCCCTGTGTTGGCAATGCTAATGAACATTAGACTAAATCTGTGCAATATGCTACAATGAATTTCCATTACATTTTATATAGTATGTTTTATATACTTATTGCTTATAACCTTTATCATTTATATCCATGCATTACAATTACAGTTAAAATTATGGGCATAAATTATATGCACAACATTAGGCTTTTTGTTTCAAGGCTTGAAAATATTCAGTGAACTAATGCTATTTTACTACCCCTGCATCAAGTGCTGTGATAAATTAATGGCATTTTTATTATTTTATGATGTCATGAAATTTTTACTGATCACTCTGGCACAGAAGGACATGCGGTGGTATCCAGGGACGATGGCCCTCCGTCCGTCCAGAGAGACGGTACAGTATGCACACCACCGCCTGCTGCATGCCCACTATAAAGGACATTTCTAATGTACAGTAGTGAGGATGGCAAGAGCACTTCCCTTCAACAAATGGAGAAAAAAATAGGACAACTGTGATAGGAGAGAGAGAGAGATAAAAAGAGGGAGAGAGAGAGAGAGAGAGAGAGAGAGAAAAAGAGAGAGAGAGAGAAAGAGAGAGAGAGAGAGAGATGCAGGGAGTGGAAGGGGGAAAGATAAAAAAACTTGATGGAATAAATGAACAAGTGAAGGAGAGGCAGGGAATGAAGAAGAGAGAACATGAGAGAGGGGTAGAATGAGAGAGAGAGAATAGAAAATATATAATGGTACAAGTTGTTCTCCTCCCATTCTGAACACGGCCTCTGGCGAGCGAGCGGTCCTTCCCTCAAATGAGTTCAGCATGCAGCCTTCATCCCACATCTCAAATTATAGCGACGCGCTCCAAGCTCAAGTGGAAAAAAAACCACCCACAATAATCTCCTCCGCCCTGCCCAGTGCTCTTTTTGTCTCAAATTTGGTTACAAACATATTTTGTTCGATAGCAAATGGCTGCCCAGTGAAGTCATTCCATAGCCATAGAGAACAGAGCAGGGCGAGGGATGGCAGAGTCAGTGGAACTTCTTAGCTTAGCATTGGAGAAGTGTGGAACCCGAGAAGGCCCATGTCAGCACTGTGAAGAGGGCTTTAATCTGCCTGGCCACAGAACATGTGCAGGAGGCCCGCTTCTCTGCCCACAGCCACAGGGCGTATCCTGGGCCTGGGCAGCCCTGGCAGAGGCAGCTAGAGGCAGTGGTAAAGAAAGCAGAAGAAGAGGCAGAGAGAGGCAGGAGGCCCTGTGCATTGTGCCTGTGTCTACCCTGTATTTACGCATCACACTGCCGCTCCACTCCTGCCCCTCTCCTTTTTAAATAGCCTGGCCACCACCATATGGCCTTGGATTGTCCAGGCTGCTCCATACAACTGTAAGATAATAAGGATTGTTAGAGCCGTTTAAGGTCCGGTATTAAGGACAGCTGAAAACATTGTCTGGATTTAAGTGAAAAAAAGTAGAGAAGTCCTCCACTATTCTTCTGTTAAATGGACTGCTTCTGTAAAATACTGAAAAGCTTCACTTGACGATAATCAAGCAGGACAGGTGCGTAAACCTTGGAGTTTGGTCATTTCTTTTTTTCGGTTTCCCAGGTGCATAGGGCTAATACCTTGATAAAAAAAAGACAACTGACAAAGGCCATAATATTCTGTTGAATAACTGTTATTGTCATGTCTGTGAAAGTGGGCCTAGCAGTATGTGCTGTAGCTCAAACACCTGGTCTATGGGGAGGTGAAGCACACAGCTCTCTGATCTGACCACAATAGCAGGCTTTGTGTATCAGCTGTCACTCATCACAAAGGTCACATGTGACCCAGAGTGGAGACCTTGAGGGCCTAAACCTCTGCAATCTGCGCCCTGCCCTGACTAAAATGGAGACAAAGTTCCCTTTAAACATGAAGTGGTGTTACATCCCGTTTTCTCATCCTAATCTGTTTTGTATTTCAGTTGTAACCAATTGCAATGTTATTTATAATGTTGCAGCTCTCTAGTAGTTGGTAGTTCTGAACCATTTACGTCTTAAGCCCATCCAGTGGTGTGGTAAGCCGAGGGTTTCTTTCATGCAGTCTCTTGCTCTCTTTCCCCTGCTCCCTGGGCCTCAGCCCTGCACTACAGGAGGTCCACAGGCCTCATCCCCCAAGGCAGGCACAGGATCACTCAGGCCATAGATGGACCACTGCCCTAGACATCCAGTCCTCTGAGTCCTCCGGCCTCTACTGACAGCACCAGGCTACCACCTCATTAAGAGAGCTGCACAGAGTAACATCTTAGTTCAATTATGGAGCTGAACTGCTAACTGCTACCCCTAATCCGGGCTGGATGCCAGATAGAGTTTTTGGTTTGTTTTTAATGACACAATATGCTATCATACACCAGGCTGAGATGTTCTTCTCTTTTTCTCTGGAAGGAGAACCAAGTCAGCCCCACAAAACTTGACCTTTCAACTTAATTTGCAAATGGTGCATTTTATGCATTGCCATCTCTGCTCTGTGCAGTAAAGGCCTTTCTGACAGAGCTCTTCTGTGGTTTTTTATTCCACACCGGGTTGAGATCATTTGCTGGTGTATTTTTACGGGTTTCCAGCTCTCAATGACCCTGAACTGTTCACTGGCTCCTCCAGGGACCGTTAAGTTGGGCTCACATCTCTGCCTTATCAAACCCTCCGCTTACAATAACACAACACTACCATAACCACAACAATATGAACAATGAACTGAGTGACCTGGCAGACACAGGAGCCATTATGTGCCCACTGTAACAATGCTGCAGCAGAGCATAACAGGCCCATTATGGCGTGTTCTCTCTCTCCCCAGTCTTTGTTGTACAGAGGCCCGGCCCGGCCGGCAGTGAGCGTGGCTCTCTCTGCAGGTCTAGAGCTCTGGGGCCAGTAACATTTTTGAGAGGCTGCAGTGCATTGGCAATTCCCCATTTTACACCGCAACTACGGAAAATAAGGGAACTACCTCAGCCAACAGCCCAACCAGGATGCGGCCTTGATGTCTTTCTGGAGAGAGGCGAGACAGCCAGAGAGACAGAAAGACAGAAAGAGAGAAAGAGCGGGTGGCATTGTTTCAGTCCTGGCCTGGGACGGACGCCCACACACATCCACAACCTCTTTCAGAGTCATAGACTATTTTTATTCCTTTGACAGATGTGAACAATTGGACAAAGCATTAATGTAAGCAATACTCAACAATGGCACTTGCTGGCTATGGCCAGCGACTGGGAGCAGAACATAATCTAATTTGGATGGCCAAACCCATGTATGCCAGGGATTTACATTGCAGCCAAAAAGCCTTGGTTGGCAATTTCCAAGACAGCAGTCGAAAAGCAGCAGAAAATTGCTTCCAGGGCTGCAGACCAGACAAGATTATATTCAAAGTCTTTCTGAGGGCTTTGCCTGAATAGGACCTCGGCACCCACAAACACACGCACACACGCACACACACAGATTAGAGCGAGAAGAGCATTTCTACTACTTGCAAAAGGTTAGGAGTCAGGACTTTGTGGAACACCAGCAAAGCTCCATTTGAATATGTTATGCTTTGAGCTGTACGACATGGGAAAGAGAATATTGTACTCATCAATAATGTAGGGAGGAGGGGGTGTCAGGGGGACAGGGGCAGTTCAATAGGTTAATACACTGGCCTTTCACCCTTTGATTCCAGTTTGGGAGATGTCAGCAGAGGAATATATTGTATCTCTACACACAACCTCCAGTAAACAGTGGGTACTACCAAGACCAAGACAAGAGCTATGGGAATATCAACCCAGACAAGAGCTATGGGAATATCAACCAAGACAAGAGCTATGGGAATATCAACCAAGACAAGAGCTATGGGAATATTAACCAAGATAAGAGCTATAAGAATCTCAAGCAAGACAAGAGCTATGGGAATATTAACCAAGACAAGAGTTATAGGAATATCACCAATCTGTGACACCTGAATCAGTGACTCTGTAGCCTGTTTTCTCCTGTATCTCAGTTCATACAGTATAGGACAACCTAGACATTTTCAACCTGCAGATGAAAACACCCAATCCTAACAGTTTTACCAGTTCTATCTAGCTATGCTAATAGCAGGAGACAATCCTAACAGTTTTACCAGTTCTAGCTAGCTATGCTAATAGCAGGAGACAATCCTAACAGTTTTACCAGTTCTAGCTAGCTACAGTATGCTAATAGCAGGAGACAATCCTAACAGTTTTACCAGTTCTAGCTAGCTATGCTAATAGCAGGAGACAATCCTAACAGTTTTACCAGTTCTATCTAGCTATGCTAATAGCAGGAGACAATCCTAACAGTTTTACCAGTTCTAGCTAGCTATGCTAATAGCAGGAGACAATCCTAACAGTTTTACCAGTTCTATCTAGCTATGCTAATAGCAGGAGACAATCCTAACAGTTTTACCAGTTCTAGCTAGCTATGCTAATAGCAAGAGACAATCCTAACAGTTTTACCAGTTCTATCTAGCTATGCTAATAGCAGGAGACAATTCCAGGAGTTGCAAATGGATCCTGTTGTATTTGACTGTACTCATTCTCGGTTGTTTTAGATAAAAGCATCCACTGAGCAAATAAATAATGGAACAAAGTAATTGCCCTCTACAGACAATAATACCTTTAGATAAATATTTCAAAAAGGAACCTTTTGAGTCTTGGAAAAGCTTTTATTGTACTGATGGGATATAGTAAAAAAGTATAAATAGAAAACAGTAAAGCATGAATATTTGACATTACCTCAACAAGAAGGTAGATGACTAGTGAACTGTAGAATTAAAGGACGTCTTCCACCTCAAAGGGCAGTAGTAAGGAGAGAGAGATGAGGAGGAATGAGAGAGAGAGATGAGAGAGAGAGAGAGAGAGGGGAGGGCAGAAGAAAGAGATGAGAGAGAAAGAGAAGAGATGGAATGAGAGAGTAAGAAGGGCCATATGGAGGGATCCCAGTAATAGGGGTGAGAGAGGAGGAAGGGATGCATTGTGCTCCATGGACACACTTTGTATTAAAAGATGAATTGATCCATCTGTAAGCAGCACTTAGTCCCACTCTCCGGCTGGGTCGTTACACTGGGATAAATCAATATTTAATATCCCCCTCCAACAGCCACACTAGATGATTTTAACCTCTCCTTAATCCCATTTATGTTACTTTTCCAGAATCTTCATGTAAGCTTTCACTGTGATAAACTTCCAAACAGCCGAGCACAGCTATTAAAGAGCACACAGTATTTATGTCAGGTGAGGCGCTTGGCTGAAATATTAATATTCTGAAACTGACCAAAGTGAAAGCTTTTATCTGGGCCGTCCGGGCCTGTGCAGACTGTCGGCTTGTATCAGGGGAAGGGAAGGCTACTCCGTGCTGTGCTGCACCAGGCCTGCCCCCCCCCCCCGCCCCCCCCCCCCCCCCCTTCCTTCCCTCCCTCCCTCCCTACCTCCTTCCCTCCCTACCTCCCTCCCAGGCTGAATTACAGCCCTCTGTTTTTACTGTGCCACTGTGATGATCACTCTACTGGCTCACTTGTTAGAGTGTGTCCCAGCACTAAGCACACACACCATCCTGATAGGGACAGTGTCACTGGAACTGTCTTTATCTGCCTTTGGTCTAGGGATGGAGCCAAGCATGGCTACAGAAGACTGATCATATTCACTACCACATTGACCTCAGAGTTTCACATTGGAGTGTCTCTTTGGTATGACTGAGACAGCATGAAGAGCTGCTCCTCAGCCCCTCTCAAAGCACAGTCATTCACCCACTCTTGGAAAAAATAGTTCCAAAAGTGTTCTCGGCTGTCCCCATAGAATAACCTTTTCTGGTTCCAGGTAGAACCCTTTTGGGTTCCATGTAGAACCCTCTGTGGAAAGGTTCAAGATAGCACCTTTTTTTCTAAGATTGCAGGAGAGGTAGTGCCAAGGGTTTCATGCTAACTCATTAGAGATGCAGCTACATCTCCTAAACATAGCTGTGCTTCTGGTAAGCTGTCCTCTGACAGACCCAGGTGGGAGGATGGAGAGAGAGGACAGGCACACGAAGGCTGACTGACTTCCCAAAAGAAGGAGTCTTTGTGGTGTGTACGGCTACCTAGGGCAACGCGATAACCCCAAAATACCAGTCATATTTTCAAACTGATAGCACACCTATTTATAATTTATTGTTCTTGGCTGTGTACTGTCAATGCTGTGATCTTGAACCAGAAGCCTCTGCTGTCGTACCTCGCTGTTACATTGACTCTTACATTGCACTGACTCTATGCACACACAATGGACTCTACCCACACATACTAACACTGACATTTTTATTCTTTATCTTTAACTCTGCATTTTTGGAAAAGGACCCGTAAATAAGCATTTCACTGTTAGTCTACACTCTCTGTCCACCTCTCTGTCTCTCTATGTCTCTCTCTGTCTCTCTCTCTGTCTCTCTCTCTCTCTCTGTCTATCTCTCTGTCTCTCTCTCTCTCCTCAGACTGAGTACACAGACTGAAAGGGGTGGAGCAGAGGTGAGGAGTGATTGACAGCGTCAGCCACAAATGCCCCTCCCTGTTATAAAAACACACAGCTCACCTGAGAGGATTGTTTAAACACAGGCTGAATAGACAGGCCCATAATGCAGTCGAGACAAAAACGAAAGCCAACAAAAGAGGGGCAGAGAAAAGCGGTAAGCTCTACCTGCTAAGAACAATGGAGGGGTAGGTGTTTGCTGCCTGTTGAAAACGGTTCCTTTCAGGGCATTGTTCACACGCTGCATTCATATCATGTAGCAGCAGATTCTGGAGCTTGGCTCACCTTAGAGTCAGGGAGGTAGAGAACGCTACAGGGTCGTCCCACAGACACACCGACAGACAGTGACTGAGTGGAAACGGGAGATGGGAGTGTTAACGTTACTCTATGGGCCTCAGACTCACCCACTTAGTGGAGAAAGAACAAAGACAGAGACACTGAGGAAGCTTAACTAGCTAACAGGAACAGTTATGATGGTGGGGTGTTAAGGTGTACAACCATAAAAAATTGTAGTTTGAATTTCCTTTTTTAACGACACAACTCTGTGAGATGGGACTGAACTTTAAATACAAAAACAATACAAATGGTTTTATTGTCTGGTGGCATGGCAAGACAAGTTGATCCCACTGAGTTGTTAAACTATTGGTCATGTCCCTTGACTTGACACACTTCAGTCTGAGCTCACTGCATTGCCACCTGCGTAGACACACATTTACCCCTAATACTAAATTAAAGAAATCAAAATAGATATTGGTAGATTTTTTTACATATACATTGACCTAGTTGAATGTGTTGGTTAAAAGTGTCAGGTGTTGAAATATTAATGAAGCTCTGCTCCCAGTTCCTGCCTGCTCCTCACAGCCAACTGGCAACATGGCACCAATCAGAGGGAGGTGGATGTTTTTTCTCTCCTTGATTGACTCATCGCTTGAAGATATTTTAAAAGGGAATCCCGGGGAGGGGAGTGTGTGTGCTCCTGGTACAAAGCGCCCCTGTCCCATGTCGAGGGACGGAGAGGGCCGTATGTCTGCTTTAATTGGGCAGAGACATCAGAGTGTTAACCCGCACCGGGCAGCACCATGGTCCGTTCCTCTATCACCAACATCAACACACACGCATGCAAACACCATAATGCACGCACACGCACGCACGCACGCGCGCGCACGCACGCACGCACACACACACACACACACACACACACACACACACACACACACACACACACACACACACACACACACACACACACACACACACACACACACACACACACAGCCAAGCCAATGTCAATCAAAACCACTACTCTGGACCAGCATTAAAGACAAACATTGGTCTGAAGAATTATATCTAAAAAAGAAAATAGCGGAAATCACTTTACTAGTTGTGGTTTTGGGCTACTCACAATGTACTCAGTGAACCAGCTCTGTTGGTGAGGAAAAAAGAGGGAGGGAAGGAGAAAAGAGAGACAGAAAGAGAGGAGTGAATAAACAGAAAGCAACATATAGGAAGATAAATGGAAAAGAGGAGAAAAGGAATGAGAGAGAATGAGACAGAGAGCTGGATGGACAGACAGACGGACGGACGGACGGGGATTCTGACCTTGTCAGCCCTGCTGCAGTTGTTGAGGCCCATGCCTGTGAGGGCAGAGAGCTTGGCCTCCATGCCCTGCTGGTGGTGCTGCAGCTGCTCTCTCTGGATCTGTTCTCTCATCTTCCTGGCCTCCTGGATGGCCTTCATCACTGCATCCTGGTCCCCGAACAGCGCTGTAGAGTTCAGGCTGGACAGGATGTCTGGGGAGGGAGGGACACCCCCAGTTAACCCCCACACACAGTAGATACACATACACACTATTCATTTAGATTCACAGTGAATGAGCCCACTGACAGGTGTTCATCCTCCTATGTGGAGAATCAAGCCTTGTAGGAGGTCCTCTTCCTTTTTTCCCGTCAGGGTGTGTGTGTGCATGCGTGCACGTGTGTGCTGCCTGCATCTGTGTACGTGTGAGTCTGTTTTAAAGACAGCGAGAGGCAGTAGACCGAGTCTGTCGACCTTCTTTGTGTAATTAACATCTCACAGTTAGGTGAGGAGGGATGGCAGTTAAAGACACAGAAATAGAATAAAACAAACATAGGGACTGGGTTCAAACCCCCAGTCTGAACGGAACAGCGGAAATGCAGGCACTTTAATGAAAGACTGCATTTAATAACAGTTAGCAAAGGCTGAGTAGAAAGACTTAACATGAGAGGGATGGTGAAACGTGAGACCTCTTAAAAACAAATAATGTGTTACAACATCCGCAGCTCTAGATTGCACGGTTTTTAATACCAAGGTTCCACCGAGATTAAGAGTTGCAATTGTGTCAACAGTTTTGTCTACATAGGGATAAACGTCATTAACTTTTGGTTCATCCAGATAAAAAAATGGGCAACATTCATAGCCATTTTTAGAACTTGACAGTGTGAAATATTATATGTTCAACTCCCATTACCTAAACACAGAAAATAAAACCAACAAAATATCTAGCTTCGATCCTATATCACTGTTATGGAATTATAATGATCTTTCTATGTGATCGAGGTGGTGCCAACTTCAAAACAGATTCAATCAGTATGTATTGACTATTGGAGATGGAGCCGGAGGTGAGATGCAGTGTGGCCAGGTCTTACCCAGAGAAGACCCACGGCCCATGCCTCCGAGGGGACTGGGGATGCCGCTCTTGGACAGGCTGTTGGGGCTGGTCTTGCTGCCTGTGAACAGGCTGTGTGTGGGGGACGTGGGGGACTTGACCAGCTCTGCCGTCTTGGGCCGGGCGGACAGGTTGAGAGGCTGCGTTCCCTCCTCCTTGTGGAGATGGGGTAAGGGAGAGGAGTGGAAGAGAGAGAGAGAGAGAGAGAGAGAGAGAGAGATAGGAGAGCGAGTGGAAGAGAGAGAGAGAGATAGGAGAGAGATAGAGAGGGAGAGACAGCGGGAGAGAGAGTGGAAGAGAGAGAAAGAGAGATAGGAGAGAGATAGAGAGGGAGAGACAGCGGGAGAGAGAGGACACAGATGTGAATAAGGGCTCCTCCTATTGGAGGTTGTGTGGGCTCCCAGACAACACTCTGCTTCTGGCTAATTACTAGCGCTCCTATCTGACCGTCCACTGCTTCCCCCTCTCCCTTCCCCTTCTCTCCTCTCCCCTCTTCTATCCTTCTCTACTCTCCCCCGCTTTTCCGCTCCTCTCCCCTCCTCTCTCATTCTCTCCCCTCCTCTCCTCATTCATCTGCTGGCACCGTGCCATCATGGCCGTCCTCACAGTTGCCGAGCGCCTTTGTTCACACTAATTAAATCCGATTTTTGCCTCTCTGTACATCTTCATCTGTTCTCCCTCTTCTCTGGTCTAAGAATGAATAATAACCACATTACAGAGATACATGGTGATGATTAAAGATGGTTGTAAGTAACAGTCATCAAACGTCAGTTATCTAATTCATTAAGTTGTTTTCCAATTTCCTTTCTCATTTGCGGATACTGGTGTTAGTAATTTGTTTCATGTAATACTGCATCCGACAGTGTGTAATAAATGTATAACTGGTTTAGAATGCATTCTTGTTGGGTGAGTTAATGTGAGATGTCAGATCACAGGAGGACATGTCTGCTGGGCCAGTTGCAGTACAGCACAGAGTAGCAGTAAGGTGTGATTGAGGCTGATGGTGATCTGTGGTGTTCTCCAGGCCAGTGTCTAGGAGCT
The DNA here is from genome assembly GCF_965601325.2 of Salmo salar. NCBI lineage: Eukaryota > Metazoa > Chordata > Actinopteri > Salmoniformes > Salmonidae > Salmo > Salmo salar. Next base: position 26,172,901 of record NC_138316.1, on the reverse strand, counting down.
CTTGGAGAGGATACCTGCTAGCTGACTGGATGGTACTGTAGGTATTACACACGTACCAATGGATGGTACTGTAGGAATTACACACGTACCAATGGAGGAAAGTACCTGGCTGGGTCAAGTATAGCTCTACTGCCTCCTTATGTATCTCTCTAGTGAAGTCTCTTCGCTGAGATTAGTTTGTATGTTGTTGTTAACAGTCTTTTTCAAAGCCCAAGTGTCTCCTTGTCCATTCATATGGCTGGCTCAGACACAGACTACCTCAAGGCCTTGTTATTGCTGTGCCAATAACAGTTTGTCATCCAGTGAAGCCAAAAGCTGACAAACAAACTAACAGCAATCTAATTCTTACTAAGGATGAATACAGATGGGGCTTAGGGGACATATGTACTTTACATTAGTGTTTAATTATTGATAGTTCAAGCTCACAACCTTAGTGTTTAGAAGTATGATAAATACCCATAGAGCCCATTCAGAACGGCAACTCAATGTCACAATATCTGAGTGAAAAGGCCTGTAGGATCTGTGTAGTGCCTCTTATCTAACAAACAGCCTTGATGACATAGATCCTATAAAGTGACAGGGTTTAGGAGACAGCTTGACACAGGCCCATGGAAGAGCTCCCAGGAGGCTGTGTGCCTGGGGTCATGGGGAGGTGTGGTGGGGTTGTGGGGGAGGCCGTGTTTAGCTCCAGAGCTTGCATGCTGAAGAGAATACTAGAGAGAGAGAGAGAGCTGCCCTACTGTACCATTCAATGACATGATTTAAGTCCCTTCACTATAGTAATATTAAGCTACATTTTTCCAAATGGAGGCATGTTTCTGATTATGGTCTCGCCTGGTGAGAGGATGATGTATCTACTCTATGCTCCATACGGAGGTCTGGTGGATCCAGGCCATGCAGTAGCAGACCCTGCTCTCGGGTTTATTTACAAGACAATAAGAGTCATCAATCCTTCCTTCTCCCTTCACTTTTTACACTGCATTTACATAAGAGTGATTGTCTCTCTGTTCTAATGGTTTTGTTCCGTCATAAAAAAAAAGTTCTGCTGTTCCTTGTGATCTGAAACCATGTGTTCCACAAATTCTCTCACTTAGAGCGTCCACAGCCATAGCAACCATGTCCACAGAGTTCTGGTTGAGAGAGAGCGGGCCTTGTTAAAGGCCCACAGATTGATGGGCCGGTAAGAAGTTTGGCCCAGTATTAGCACAGAACACAGAACAGCAGCACCACTACCACCACTCATTTCCCGAGTTATCAGCAGGCTGGGTCAAGCACCACTCCAGTACTTAGGCGGTGGGCTGTAGGTGGGTGAAGTGAGGGGTGAAAGGCGGGTCCTACCTTGACTTGAGTGATAGGGCTGGAGGATCTCTTGTCGTTCTTCAGGCCGGAGGGGGAGATGGGCCCGCTGTTGTTGGGAGGCTGGGGGAGTGGGGGCATCTTGGCTCCAGGAGAGACCTGCATGCTGGCAAGCTGGGCGGCATACAGTTGCTGTAGAGAGGAGAGGAAGGAAACCCACAAGGCATTAACATCCAAAGCCAGACACCATTCAAAGCTTTCTCTCTCTCTCTTTTCCTCTCTTTCTCTTTCTGTCTCTCTCTCGCTCTCTGTCTCTCTCTCTCTCTCTCTCTCCTTCACGTCTTCCTCTCTTTCCATGCCTGGCAGAGAACCTCCATCAAAGGTCTTTACTGTATATCAAAGCTTGAATCCAGGGAGAGACAGCAGCCTTAAAAACCACACAGCCATGGCTCTCATTCAGCACACTTGGAGCGCTCTTTTTCCACTCATCACAGAGAGAAGTTTTCAGACTCAACAGGAGAGAGACTGTTCTGATTTCCCTCCACAGTAGAGGGGTTTCTGTTGGGCTTTCTGGTCTGTAATAGGACACTACTACACAGCCACCTGAGCTGGCCCTCTATACGCCTGCCATCCCACACTGTTAGAAAACCAAACCCAGTTGGACTCCCATCACAGAACACATTAAACGCATACATTATTAAGGCTGTACAAAGACCATTGATGTCATCATGCTTATTTTCCTTGGCGATAAATCAGTAACCAGTGGTGACTTACCACTCAGACGTGTGGTTTTGATGACTGGCTAAGCGTTTAATGACAATCACGTTTCCACACAGAAAAGGGGTTGAACTGTGTATAATATTATATATGTCTACTGCTGTCCTGATTATCTGGCAGGCGCTTAGTGAACGGGTTATTACGGATACTGATATGGCTTTTGAAAACATATGTAAAATAACAGTTGTCAGACACACATCACAGAAAAGGGTGTTGGGTCAAGAAATCCCACAATACAATAAACATCATCATCATTTAAATAAACTTAAGGCAGATTGTCTATCATTGATGAAAGCTGGAGGCTTTAGTGATGCCTGTTAAATCTTCTAGGCACTATGAACTAGAGGTCGACCGATTATGATTTTCCAATGCCGATACCGATACCGATTATTGGAGGACCCAAAAAAAACAGCCGATACCGATTAATCGGACAATTATTTATATATATATTTGAAATAAGGACAATTACAACAATACTGAATGAACAATGAAAACTTTTATTTTAACTTAATATAATACATAAATAAAATGTATTTCGTCTCAAATAAATAATAAAACTTGCTCAATTTGGTTTAAATAATGCAAAAACACAGTGTTGAAGAAAAAAGTAAAAGTGCAATATGTGCCATGTAAAAAAGCTAACGTTTAAGTTCCTTGCTCAGAACATATGAAAGCTGGTGGTTCAATATTCCTAGTTCTTCAATATTCCCAGTTAAGAAGTTTTAGGTTGTAGTTATTATAGGAATTATGGCGCGTTGACTATTTCTCTCTATACCATTTGTATTTCATATACCTTTGACTATTGGATGTTCTTATAGGCACTTTAGTATTGCCAGCCTAATCTCAGGATGTCACGCTCTGGCCATAGAGAGGGTTTTGTTATCTATTTTGGTTAGGCCAGGGTGTGACTAGGGTGGGCATTCCATGTCCTTTTTTCTATGTTTTTGTATTTCTTTGTTTTGGCCTGGTATGGCTCTCAATCAGGGACAGCTGTACATCGTTGTCGCTGATTGGGAGCCATACTTAGGAAGCCTGTTTTCCTTTGGGTTTTGTGGGTGGTTATTTTCTGTTTTGTGAGTATACCTGACAGAACTGTTTGGCTGTCGTTTGTTTTTTCTGTTGTTTAAGTGTTCTCTTATAATAATAAAGAAGATGAGCACGATACACGCTGCGCCTTGGTCTACTCCTTCAGACGGCCGTTACACAGGAGTTGATAGGTTTGAAGTCATAAACAGCACTGTGCTTCAAGCATTGTTAAGAGCTGCTGGCAAACGCAGTAAAGTTTAAATGAATGCTTACGAGCCTGCAGCTGCCTACCACCACTCAGTCAGACTGCTATATCAAATCATATACTTAATTATAATATAATAAACACACAGAAATACAAGCCTTTGGTCATTAATATGGTCAAATCCGGAAAACTATAATTTTGAAAACAAAACGTTTATTCTTTTAGTGAAATACGGAACCATTCCATATTTTATTGAACGGGTGGCCACTCTAAGTCTAAATATTGCTGTTACATTGCACAACCTTCAATGTTATGTCATAATTACGTAAAATTCTGGCAAATTAGTTCGCAATGAGCCAGGCGGCCCAAACTGTTGCATATACCCTGACTCTGCTTGCACTGAACGCAAGAGAAGTGACACAATTTCCCTAGCTAATATTGCCTACTAACATGAATTTCTTTTAACTAAATATGCAGGTTTAAAAATATAACTTCTGTGTATTGATTTTAAGAAAGGCATTGATGTTTATCGTTAGGTCCATTTGGTGCAAAGATTGTGCTTTTTTCGGCAATGCGCTTTTGTAAAATCATCACCCGTTTGGCGAAGTTGAAGTAGGCTGTGATTCGATGATAAATTAACAGGCACCGCATGGATTATATGCAACGCAGGACAAGCTAGTTAACCTAGTAATGTCATCAACCATATGTAGTTAACTAGTGATTATGCGAAGATTGATTGTTTTTTCTAAGATAAGTTTAATGCTAGCTAGCAACTTACCTTGGCTCCTTGCTGCACTTGCATAACAGGTGGTCAGTCTGCCACGCAGTTTCCTCGTGGATTGCAATGTAATCAGCCATAATCGGTGTCCAAAAAGGCCGATTACAGATTGTTATGAAAACTTGAAATCGACCGACCTCTACTATGAACATGTGAGTTATAATTCATGGGTATCTAATAACATTCAAATACAAATCTGACTTTCCACTATTTCCCAGTCAGTTTGAACACAGCATAAAGAAGATTGTTTTATGATCAGATCTGGAATGGATTATGTTTTTGTACTGACCCCTCTCTAAGAGACCACTAAGACCCACTCCCTATGTTGACAGCGCTACTGTTTGCCTCAGGCTATTATTGATTGGCCACCAGGTAAGTGGTTAAATTGGCTTTTGTCCCTTGCTGTAAGTGGCAGGGGTCTGTCAACTAGGACTGCTGTCTCAGAGTGAGGGCTAGGTAGTGTACAATATGTACAATCTCTCACAGCTCCAGACCAGACAGACACCACCTCATCACTCTCTGACAAGCATTTCTGGCTCAGAGTAGGTAAGCCGCTCTGTTTCTATGTTATTCAAACGGATGGCGTTGTCAAGGAGAATTTACTTTCTGTTCGGTATGACCAATCAACATGCCCCGTCTCATTTCCTGGTTTGCCGGGGCCCCATACAGACTCCATTTGTGTGGATGGAAAATGTGGCACAGCCCCGGTGGCCTGTGTGCCCCACCCTCCGTAGTGCAGACGCAGACTAAAGCCAAACAAAGCACTTTGTGTCCTGCTCACATATCTCCAGATATAAACAGGTATACTCTCCTGGACCTTTATCGCCGCCACATACACGGCACACAAAAGGTTCATTCTTCTGGGGGACCCGAGGCGAACAACAGCACATGGGCAGCGGAAATGACCGACTGATTATGTTCCCACAATGATAGCACTGCCCCCGCCTCACACACAAACAGCCTTTTGTCTTCAAGGGGCCACAGAAATGGACACAACTCTACCCCCCACCCCAAATCCATCTCACTAATACAATGTTGAGTTAGTTTGAGCATTTTGGGTTAGGGTGACATAGTTGTTTGCAGAGGAGTTGAGCATGGTCCTCGTTGAGCTGCCTGACTATGTCTCTAGGCTACGCGTGAGGCTCCAGTCTGTGTAGGAGCGGAGCGGAAGCCAAGTCTGTTGGACAGATGTTTGTTAACAGAGCTGTAGATGGGCAAAGCCCCTGACCTCGAGTGGGAAGAACTTTATTGTTCCGGAAAAAGAGCATAATTGGGTTTTGCTTCAAATTAGAGGCAGTCAGCCTGGCTTTTGTGAGGCCTGATTAGCAGGACGTAGCCATGGGGTGAGGAGCTGCAGCTCTACCCAGCACAGGCAGACTCCAGGAGGTAAGAAACAATAAACACAATCAGGAGAGCAGGAAGACATGCAGGAGGGAGGTGTGACACGACACACAGTCCACCACTAACTAAACCATGCACCGCTCAAGGACAGAGAGGAGGTAGGGCAGTGGAGGGCTGCCACGTCTCCGGTGCATTTCAGCCTAGTTGTGTAAAAATGTACGTGTTAACTAGCCGTGTACTAGGTGAAACAGAGTAGGTGTGAGTTTGAGGGGGAGAGAGGGAGAGGGGGAGACAGGAGACAGCCTCTGGCTGATCTGACTGACTGACTAACACTGTCTCTGGCCAGGACACATGTTCCAGTCCCCTAACTGAAGGACATCTACCTTCCTGCCTGGCTCACAGAGGTCTCTCCCAGTAGGCCTACACACATACTCCCTTCCCCGCGCCCCCCGCCATCTTGCAGGGCTGCCACGGCAGAAGGTGCCTGTTGGTAATGAGGGTCACACTGAAAGTCAATGGTAAGACAGGGATCAGGGGCTGGGGACTGAGAAGAGCTGGCTTGGTGCCCCAGGTCCACTATGGCCAGCATGCAGCAGGTGGAGTCCTGAGTGGTCTCTGCTCTCTGCTCTCATCATCAGCAGTAGTGGTTTCACCCTGCACTCTCCTATTGCCACAAAAACAAACTCCTCTCAAGCACTAAAACGCTTGACTTCACTGTCCTTACCAATTAAAATGGAAACGGCTATTGAGGGTAGGAATATGCCAGAGTGTTTGTGTTGAGTTAGTGTATGTGAGAGAGCGAGAGAGATAGAGAGACAGCGAGAGAGTGAGAGTGAGAGAGGAAAAGAGAGAGAGGAAAAGAGAGGAAGAGAGAGAGAGAGGAAAAGAGAGAGAGAGGAAAAGAGAGAGCAAATGGGGGTGAATAATGAAAACCTTTAACACAATAAGTTATGTCTATGATAAATGTCATGTTATGGTTTCAGTGCTATACTATAAATCGTTGGGGCTGGTAAAGTTTCCTGTTTTTCTGGATGTTTGACATTATACTCCCTCAGCCCTCACCCCTCCCCATGGCTCTGCTGGGCAGGCAGGCAGGCAGGCAGGCAGGCAGGTAGACAGGCAGGCAGGCAGGCAGACAGACAGGCAGGCAGGCAGGCAGGCAGGCAGGCAGGCAGGCAGGCAGGCAGGCAGGCAGGGCAGGCAGGCAGGCAGACAGACAGACAGGCAGGCGGCAGGCAGGCAGGCAGGCAGGCAGGCAGGTAGACAGGCAGGCAGGCAGGCAGGTAGACAGGCAGGCAGGCAGGCAGGCAGGTAGACAGGCAGGCAGGCAGGCAGACAGACAGGCAGGCAGGCAGGCAGGCAGGCAGGCAGGTAGACAGGCAGGCAGGCAGGCAGGCAGACAGACAGACAGACAGGCAGGCAGGCAGGCAGGCAGGCAGGCAGGCACAGAGGTCCTGCTGCCTGGGTTCTCCTGGGGATGATACTATTTCTGCCAGAACACAGAAACATGAACGAAAACTGAACAAAGCCTCTGTGTTGACTCCTACAGTATCCCCTTCCTCACAGAAAACAGTTAAAACACAAACACACACACACACACACACACACACCCTTCCTGCGACCCCGTCCCTCCCTCCTTCTCTCCCTCCCTCCTTCCCTTCCTCCCTCCCCCCATCTCTCCCAGAAGAGCAGAGCACATCTCAGCGAGCATGGATTCCAAATGAGCGCGCCAGGCCCAAGGTCAGCTTGTTAGCCTCTAGTAATTAAAAACAAGCCCTCTGGAGGCGGCAGAGGTTAAACGAGGAGGTTCACTTTTCTGCCTGCGACAACATTATAGTGAGATTACACACTCCACTGATGTTGGACATCTCAGCACATGTCCAGACCATGCTCCCAGCATATTAGACTCAACTGAGGCTATTTAGATATAGTATGGGGCATATATATATAAAAGGCAATAGATCAATTACCCTTTTTTATGAATAAGGAAAACTCATTATTTTGCGTCTTGGATAAACCAATCCATTCGGAACAAAATAATGATTGTCAATCACAATTAATTAGATTTATAGCCTGGTTTTCATTAAGTTTCCACACTTTTAATTTGGTGTTAAATGAAAAGGAAAAGCAACAACTAGAGAGGAGCATTGACAACAGGCAGAGTAGGTTCTGTACGTCACCTCTGCAATTTGTGAACTTGGGGCAGAGGAGGGAGAGCGAGGGGGATGTGGAGTGGGCTTTGGGGGGAAAACAGGGAGGGAAAAAACATTTCTCAGAAAAACAAGCTGTAGAATCTTGTTTGGTCTTAAAGAGAAGGGCAGGGCCAAAGCTCAGTGACAGATGCTGTAAAATACAGTGGCAGATTTGGACAGCCTTCCTGCTCCCAGCCATTATGGTGCATTACACACTTACAACAACTGAGGCCTCAGATTCAACTCACTTTGACGCAACAGACACACTGAAAAACATCTCTGCAGAATATAAATGACTGAAAGAAAACACAGCTATTCTATACATCACGGCATTGTGAGTGTGATATCTGTCCGCTGTTTGAGGCAGTGGGTGTTCTCTCTCTCTCTCTCTCTCTCTCTCTCTCTCTCTCTCTCTCTCTCTCTCTCTCTCTCTCAGTCACCTCTGCCTTGCCTCTGCTGAGCAGTGGGGTGGACATGAGGGCATTAATCATGCTCCGGTGCACCCCGCCGTTTAAAAGGCAGCGCAGCGCCAGCCCCGTTTGCCACAAGGCTTGTACAGGCTCATTGCCCAGGGCAACCAGGCAGGCTGACCCAGGCCAGGCCCAGATGTCAGGAGCGGAGGCAGGCGTCCTGGTGCACTGTGCCGATGCTTTCCAGTATGGCCCAACATCTGTCTCATCTGCTGGCACCCAACCTGCTACCCTGCTCTAACCCTCCTCCTTCTCTCCTTCTCTCTCTTTCCAGCCTGCCTCACTCTAATACACACACACAAATGCACACACACTCTCAACAACACATTCCTTCTCATCTTGGATCTAACTATCCTAGCCTAGCACTGTGTGGGTTCTCCAGGCCCAAAGCTCCTAGTCATCAGTCAGGCCCCTGAGCCAGCCCTCACATTCAGCGCCTCTCACTGCATTATCCACACTGTCTGTCCATCTGTCCCTCTGTTCACTAAATAGTCTATCCAGCTGCTCACCTAGCCATTCCATTAGCTCTCCTCCTCTCCACACACAGCTAGCACTGCTGCACTGCTCTGGGTTACCTTCAAAGACCACACTGCTCTCTTCTCCTCTCCTCACAAACAGAGAACCAGCTGCTCTCTCTCTCTCTGTCTGTCTGTCTGTCTGTCTGTCTGTCTGTCTGTCTGTCTGTCTGTCTGTCTGTCTGTCTGTCTGTCTGTCTGTCTGTCTGTCTGTCTGTCTGTCTGTCTGTCTGTCTGTCTGTCTGTCTGTCTGTCTCTGTCTGTCTGTCTGTCTGTCTGTCTGTCTGTCTGTCTGTCTGTCTGAGTTCTTCTCTCTCTTTAAACTCAAAGTGAAAAGTGCTTCACTTGTTGTTGGTGATGGCAGAGGCCCCAGTCTCTCCACACATCCGGAGTACACATGCATTTGCCTCCAAACAAAAGATAATACCAGGTTTCCTGCTCTCCCTCTCTGTCTGGGAGTCTTTGAGACTCTGAGTCCTCCCTGTCACTCCAGCCGTCTCAGCCACTGAGTGCCCTCCACACGCATCTCTCTCTGCTCAGATCTGGTCTGGTTGTCATTGTAGCACGTGGGCTGCTGCTTTTCATGTGTTTATGACAGCGAGGCTGAAGCAGGTTTAGCATGGGACCTGAGTGATACCATTTCCACTGTGATGGATGGTAATTGCAGTGTAAAGTCACCACTCAAGCAATTTAACATCCAATATTTTAAAGCTGAAGGATGTAGCGGCCTGTGTAATTTGGGGGAAGAAAAGGAGCAGGAGTGACACACAGAAAGAGCATAAGAAAAGACATGAGAGAAAGAAAGAGGGTAATATACAAAGCAGGAGATGGAGGAGAAAGCAGGGAGATATAGATGAGAGAAAGGGTTAGAGCGAGACTGAGGGGCAGAGACAGATAGGGAGAAAATATGAGATTTGACAGAGTGAAAGCAGAGGCTCCTATTTGCTGCTCTCTCTGATCCTCTATAGAGAGGACACAGATGTTCCACTTTATCCAATGATGCTTTCTCTAAAACTGCTTAAACCCCAAAGTCTGACTCCAATGATAAAAACAGTCCTGTCTAAAGTTCCCCCTCCTGTTTATCACCCTGGTAAAAGGGCCCAACAATGTATCAGGCCTACATCAGCTTTCAGGAAATTGTTTTTCACAGGGCAATTTATGGGAGAGGGGATAGTGTACAAACAACAAATTAAGTTCAACTCCAAATAGAAAATTAATTTGTGAAATTTAAGGAAATTCTTCTCTTGTTTTGTCCGCTCAATTGAATATAGTGGGTGGTGGAACACATCGGGGGTACACTCTGAGCACAATTTCCCCTGTTAGGTGAGATGTGTCAGTTGTAATCAGGCCAGGACAGTCCAGGATGGAGCCATTGTTTCCTGCTTGTCCTAAGCTCATCCCAGGCCTGAGTGGACCCTAATGAAGAGGGGCACTTGGTCGGAGGGATAGTTTACACACCTTCACTCCTGTGACTCGTAGACGAGGGCCAATCTGTCAGGGAAGCATTGAGTGAAATTGCCTTGTGTACTGAAAATGCCTGGCGACAGCCTCTCCCTGCCAACCACCACGGCCACGCCATCCCACCCTGTATTGACAAGCAAATTACACTCTCCAACACTCAAACGCACCAACCAAGATTAATTTACATCCATCAGCCCTAAACCTTTGTTACCTTGGTTTTTTATGCCTGGAGAGAAAGGGCAGAGAGGAGGGGGAGTGAGAGGATCCTCTGCGCAGGGCCCAGACTGTTATGACAGTGGAGATTGTGAGCGGGTGCGTGGCCAACATTAAGACTGACAGAGCGGCTAGCATCCCTGACTGGATGGCTGAGCACATTACTGCTGCTGCATTGTGGGAATTAATTCCTCCAATAAGATACTTTTTTAAGGTTCATATATTTCACAATCTAAACTGAGTAAATTGGTGAAAATTATACCTTGCCAGGCTGCTGACAGGGAGAGATATTTTAATTAGAAAGGCATGCTGAGCCAATGCCATCCAGGGGGAGGGTCCTCAGCCCAGGAAGTTGAAGGGGTTGCTGAGTCTCAGTGCTTCCTGTCTGGTGATGTGTGAAAACCAAACTTAGTGATATGGTCATTACTGATGATCACACCCAGAACACACACACTTCTGTCTGGCTGATCCTCCACAGGATCTCCTCAGCAATTAGCAGCACAGATGCTTTGTTAAAAGATTAGCATGTAGAATAAGAGCCTACACAGACTAGGAGAGACATCAGAGATACACTGGAGGAAAAAACATGATAACCCACTGGGCACAGACATCAGTTGAACGTCTAGTTTTGATTTACATTTGGTTGAGTTGTCAACTAACGTGAATTCAGTGTGAAATCAACAAAACATGGCACCGTGTCATTAGATTTAGGTTAAATGTTGGGTGATAAAAATACCAAATGACCTTACGTTGATGACTTTTTGCAAATCCAATCAGTTTTCCACATTGATTAAACGTCATTTCCCAGTAGAAACTAACATCATAATGTGATGCTTCCTGTACTTAGATGCTCAAATTACAGTAGTTGTCCTTTCACTGACAAGGAGCCACAGTGTAAGCCAGACAACTGACGGACAAAGTGTCTCCTCATATCCTCTCACCACAAATGACACGTCTCCTCTTTGTAGCTCTGTTGTTCTTGTTGACTAAAAGAACATATTGTGTGCTTCTTTTGTCCTGATGTGACTTGTGTGACACACAGAGCTCCTGCTGTGTTCTCTCTTGGCGTCTCCCTCTGTTTCACTGGTAGACTTGAGGGAGATGGGCGGCGGAAGCTAACACTATTATCACTATGAGAGGAGAGAGTGAACTTAACTTAATCACTTCCATCTCTGCCTTCATATTCTGTTTTAATCATCCTGTCCCCCAGCGCTTTGTAGAAGAAGTGATAGGAGTCACATGGTTAGCTTGTTGATCCCAGCACTAGAGAAAAGGGCATGTTTGACTTGCCTTGCTGTTTTAAGGGAGACTCTATGCAGGGTAAATAGCAGCCAGCAGCCGGAATATACCACAGGCGGACAGGCTTCAATTAATAGGAATGCACCTCTTTTTGTTTACTGTGTTCTCTAAAGGTCAGCCAAGTCATGGTCTTTGAGGCTCTGTTTTCGCCCATTCCCAGGGTTAAATGCGTTATCAGAATGAATGGCTGAAGCCCCCTCCTCACCCCAGCCTAACCTTCAGATATATGGCTAGCCCATCTGACCTAGAACACGACTACAAATAGACACTCAGTAGGCCTAGACTGTGCTAACCTCAAGCTTTCTCTATGATACGCAAACAGAGAGTAACACACACACACACACACACATACTCACAGACACACACGCAAGAAGAACATGAGCAGACTCATCCCACACCTTCCACGTTCCTGATTGTTCTTCCCATGGCTGCATGGCTCGCTGCGTGACAAAGCAGGGCTCTCCAGCTCCAACAGCAAGCATTGTTAGAACTTGCCAAGGCTCATTAATGCTGAGAGCGATAAGCTCTGAAGGACAAATTGTGCTCATGTACCAGCAAGAAGAAAAAGTTACAAGACACTTTCCTCTCAGCCTTCCCCTCCTCCCTCCTCCTAGTCCTGTCTCGGTTTTGTTTTGCTTCAGTCCTGGCTATCAGAATCCTGGCTATCAGAATCCTGGCTATCCGAATCCTGGCTATCAGAATCCTGGCTATCCGAATCCTGGCTATCAGAATCCTGGCTATCAGAGAGCTTAATGTTTAATTGCTATCAACAGCTTATCACTGGTGTTGACAAAACAACGGCCACAAAAAGCAGGCGCTGGGAGAGCTGTTTTTCTTTCTTTCGCTCTCCTTTCTCCTTTGTTTCAAAGGCAGAACATTAAAGTCTACTGACGATCCTTATTCAAGTAGTTTCAGATAGCCTTAAATATTTATGATTACACAGTTTCAAAAGATATCCTCAATCTTCATACTTCACAGAACTGCAAAGGGCGCTTTGATAATTTCTTAAGCAAGCAGGCAGGAGTAATAGCATTAGTGTAATTGTACAGAGGGTTTCACTGCTTCCCATAGCCATTCTGTGTAGTGGTTATGTAAATAGAACTCAGAGAAAGTAACCTGGGGAATACATATTGTCAATTTGGATAGAATTGCATGCTCGGGCCTGGAGAGGAGCTGGATGGTAATAGTGCTGATAATTATAACGGTAATGACTATGAAGATGGAACCCAGATAATTATCTTTATTAAACAGTATAGCCTGGGGTTAGCCCCTGACCCCAGTTCAGCTCTAACAGCTTCATGTGAACGCTCCTGCAGGGCTTTGGAGCCTATCCCAGCATTCTCTCCTTCTGTTCAGGAATCAAGCTCTCTCTCTCTCTCTCTCTCTCTCTCTCTCTCTCTCCCTCTCCCTCCCTCTCCCTCCCTCTCCCTCTCTCTCCCTCCCTCTCTCTCTCTCCCTCTCTCCCTCCCTCCCTCCCTCCCTCCCTCCTGATTGCATTTAGACTGCACACCCCTCTGTCTGCTCACAACACATGCTGCTTTAGGTCACACAGTGTAATGCAGGAACATCAGAGGTCTGTATTTATATTTCCTAATACAGTAAACAGTCCCTGTCTGATAGATTCTACAGGACGTGATTAAGGTAACTGGAGGGATTTTCATTCCCTCTAATAACTATTATCATCCTAACTCCCATCTCTGGTGGAGCTATGGGGTTAAATCCTCTATAAAACAGGGTAAACTGCATGTGTAAGGTGATAAGCTTGTAAGAGCTAGGGCCTCCAGGATTATTTAGTGTGCAGCTCATTACTTAGCATACAGCTGCTTAGCCGTTTTTCTGCCCTGGGCTTGGCAGGCGTCCTGAGCAGCATTCTTTGTCGTAGCACATACCTGAAGCTGGAGGGGGCTGAGTCCTGACGCTGTCGCTGCTGCCATTGTGGATGGAATGAACTGCACCGGGTAGTTATCACCTGTCGGGGGGAGAGAACAATGTGCACAGGTTGAGACAATGAGCTAAGGGAGCTGGGCCCACAGCATCCAGGCATGTGCCAACACAGCCCCTGGGCCCTCCTCTCCCTCTCCTCTCCTCCTCTGGGCCCTCAGCTACCGGCCCAAACATCTGCACCAACAAAAGGCTCAGCTGGGCCGACTGGAACGTATCCCTCCTCACCACCCCCCCCTCCTCAAACTCCCCCTCCACGCTGGAAACCAACAGGCACTATGAAAGGTGTGTGTGTGTGTGTGTTAAATATCTGTGTGATTATAAGTGATTACACAGAGGAAGTGGCGTGTTCTTTCAGGCATTTGTAGACATGCCCTGCTATTGTTTGACACAATATTGTTTGTTTGGCAGTGAGAGTTTTGGCAGACAAGAGGGAACAGTGCTTTAAGAAACTAGTTACAACAAGTGTGTTGTTACAATAACATGGTTAACAAATACCATTTTTATCTTGGTATCACATCAATCTAACCAGTATGAATTACTCTTTTGATATCATTTTTATTTTATTGCTTTACAGTGCCTTGGCAAGCTGTCAGTGAGTTTGAAGGACAGGTATGTAGTAGGTGGAGTCTATATGATTGATGTTGTGGGAGCGTTGAGTGTGTCACTCAGTACCAGAAGCCTTTACACTCAGCCCAGTGTGTTCAGACAGACAGACAGACAGACAGACAGACAGACAGACAGACAGACAGACAGACAGACAGACAGACAGACAGACAGACAGACAGACAGACAGAACAACCCCAGTGAGACAGGCCAGGCCAGTAGTGTAGCCTACTGGCGTGAGGGGAGCGGAGAGGGGATGGGAGTGGAGAGGAGAGTGGAGAAGGGAGAGCGGAGAGGAGAGTGGAGAGGAGAGTGGAGAAGGGAGAGCGGAGAGGGGAGTGGGGGTGGAGAGGAGAGTGGAGAAGGGAGAGCGGAGTGGAGAGTGGAGAGGAGAGTGGAGAAGGGAGAGCGGAGAGGGGAGTGGGGGTGGAGAGGAGAGTGGAGAAGGGAGAGCGGAGAGGGGAGTGGAGAGGAGAGTGGAGAAGGGAGAGCGGAGAGGGGAGTGGAGAGGAGAGTGGAGAAGGGAGAGCGGAGAGGGGAGTGGGGGTGGAGAGGAGAGTGGAGAAGGGAGAGCGGAGAGGGGGGTGGAGAGGAGAGTGGAGAAGGGAGAGCGGAGAGGGGAGTGGAGAGGAGAGTGGAGAAGGGAGAGCGGAGAGGGGAGTGGAGAGGAGAGTGGAGAAGGGAGAGCGGAGAGGGGAGTGGAGAGGAGAGTGGAGAAGGGAGAGCGGAGTGGAGAGGAGAGTGGAGAAGGGAGAGCGGAGAGGGGAGTGGAGAGGAGAGTGGAGAAGGGAGAGCGGAGAGGGGAGTGGAGAGGAGAGTGGAGAAGGGAGAGCGGAGAGGGGAGTGGGGGTTGACTGAAGCATGCGTACTGAGGGGGAATTGGCCCAAGCTCAGACCCCACTTCCGCCTGTCACTTCATATGGCGCCATTAAGCCACAGGCATGAGGGTACATGTCTATACATTGTCTTTTGTGGAAGACACATTTCAGTTAAATGCATTCAGTTCTACTGACTAGGTATCCCCCTTTCCCTTGTTCTTCCTTCAGCCTCACTTTGCAATCTTGTACAGCACAGCACATTGTGATACAGCCAGGAAATTCAATCCCCATTTAAGGCAGGGGCAAATAAAATCAGGCCAGTGAAGTGATTTCAAATTGTCTCGTAGGAGGGGTGCGGTGTGGGTCGTTACTACCCGCATGGTCTTTTTTTCTCTCAATGCATAAGTATGCCATCCCTCTCTCTGTGCAGAGAAGGAGTGGGGGAGTTCTGCGTGACTTCAGGGGGGGCTCAATGACAAGTCATGTGAAACCAGGGAGGAAGTCATGTGAAACCAGGGAGGGGTCAGCTGCCAAGAGAGGACACCCCCGGCACTGTACTGGGGGGTCTGGAGGGGGGTCTCGGGGGGTCTAGAGGGTCCAGGGTTGTATGCAGACTCCAGTAGACTGGGCGTGCTGCCAGCCTGGTGTCAGTAATGAAAGAGAATCAGGGTTTCAAAGTGTGCTGCTGTCCTGAGGACGACTGATCCCATGACTGATCCCATGGTCAGGCCTGGGTGATGGATCACTAGGAGGGTTAAACGGGGGGGGGGCAGATGATGCCATGGCTGTGTCAGAGCTGGGTACATAATTCTGGCAGCACGCTATGGCTCGGGTGTTTGTTGTCACTCCTGGAACTGCTGAGGGATGAGATGGATGGATTCCCTTCATCATGACAAGTCGGCTGCCGGAGCCCTGATGCAGCACAGTGACCACTGTGATCCAAACAGGATCTCTCATCCACAGTGAACCAAACTCAAGGGTGATTTATGTCCTGTCAGAGCTTACATACAGAGGGTCCTCCATAGGAATCAACCAGTAATTTACCTCTGATATGGTCGGTACTACCAACAAGACCAGTATCAAAGACATTCCCTGTCCAACAAGACAGATGGGGCCAACGAGCCGCTAGCTGTTCAACATCATAATGCTATAGAGAAAGTGAAAGCAGAGACAGACAGGAGCTGCTGAATAATGTTTAAAGGTCTCTGTCTGTGATGGTAATGGTGGAGAGAAAGGTTCATCTCATCCTGCATTCCTTTCTCAGCCAGGTGTCATGCTGAAAAACGGGCCCAATTAAGTGGAGTTGTGTGGGACTGAGCGGCATCGGGCCCTGACCCTCTAAATCGGTGAGCACCCTCATATCTAGTGCAGGGCCCTCCAGCTGCCTGGAGCCTGGGCTTGAGGACACCACAGCCTGAGAGCCTGGGCTCAACACTAATGACAAGGAGTGGGTAGGACCATAGAGCAGGGCCTGATGCAGGAGAAGGGAAAAGCCTCTCTCTTACAGAGCTCTTCACAACTGGGCACCTGATGCCAAGGGCAATGTGAAATATTCTGTCAGAATACTAGAGTTCTTTGAAAACAAGTGGCTCTGGAATGAACGTTCAATTACTAACTCTATGCCCTATCTCACTTTCTCTGTTTGAAGTGCTAACAATGTCTCTATCCAGCTAAACAAGGCGGTGAGAAAGTTGGTGCTGAACAACAAAAGAAGGCCTAACACTTGTGAGCATGAATGGCTGACAGATTCCATGGAGCTCTAATGCAGCTACTGTATTCAGTCACAAGAGGGACAAGATGGCTGACACAGATTCCATGGAGCTCTAATGCAGCTACTGTATTCAGTCAAAAGAGGGACAAGATGGCTGACACAGATTCCATGGAGCTCTAATGCAGCTACTGTATTCAGTCACAAGAGGGACAAGCCAGTCGGTTATTGTGCGCCGGCGGAAACAGAAATGCGGCAGCAGTCATTCCAGCTGGATGTCTATGTGTGTCCTCATCATAGCATAGGGACCCAATGACCATGGAGTCATTCTGCAGGACCATTAGACTACTATCAGAGTGAGTGTCTCTGTGTCCATGTAAACAGAGCGAGCTGGGGTCTATTTGTTTAAAGGATGACCTGCGTCTCTGCTCTGCCATGCAACGTCAGGGCCATTGAGCACAGTGTGCAGAGGGAGATATGGCACGATGCTACGACGCTGGCAATAGTTCTGTCGTCGTGGCAACACCGCGGGGTCGGGGTCATAAGCAGTGGTCCCTGGGAGGGTCTGTCTTATAAAGATGACATCAGATTAGTGTGCCCTAGCGTGGAAGTGAACGCTTGGCCACTTCCCTAGTCTTCACGGAGGGTGGACACAGCAGCATCCTGTAATCTAGCAGACTGGTCATGAGGTAGGATCTTGTGTTGGGGGTTGAGGATAATAGAGACGTTAAGCTACTTCAGTTGATGATGGTAGTCATTTCCAGACCTTTTTTCCTTTTCTTTATGAATAACTCATGAATAAATCAGGACCTGTGTGTACACATGGCGACCCATGCATGCCGTGAGTCCATAATACCTTCTGGTATTTGTACTAAAACATTTTCCATGTCAAATGTATTAAAGAAATCGACAGGCAAAAGAATCCCCTCAGGCGCTGTTCCAGCTGTTATGCCTCTGTAGTTCCAAAATAGCTGACTATTTTTTTCATCCTGTGGCTTTATAGTAAATGTATTAGCTGCACTACCACACCTTTTAATGTTCTGCTATTTACCTGCTGACTAGACTAGCCAATCTTACTCCTCCCCCTCTGACTTCCTCCAGGTCCTGGAGTTACCTCAATGTTGTGATACGACGCTAACAACAAATGTATTTCTGAGAGCATTCAGGACAGACAAAAAGAGGCCTGGACTTTCCCTCCCCCAGGTCGGTCAGGGAGATGAGAAAACCGTTGCATGTGCAATTTTACTTTACTTCCAGCCGATAGTCAATGTTCAGCAAGAATTAAAAGGAATACCCAGCCATAGCGCTAAGGGGAGAGAGGCTGTGTGTCTGGGTCCACTCCAGGTCAGGGATCTGCCTGAATATTTCATTACAGAAGCCCAGAGTGACACATCTTTAATTCTCAGCAACAATGAGCAGGAAGTCAAACAACAAGTCATAGCAATTTCCCACAAATGTGTTGTGGGATGTGGAATGTGTTGCGTGTGGATCCGTTCTCTTTCTCTGTTCATCACACAAAGGGAGAGGGAGGCAAGCTGCTACAGGCAAGGTGAGCAGAGGGCGCCTTCACCCTTCATCCTCACAGGACAAATTACTGTATGCCTGGGAGACGCTTGCCCTCCTCTACCTCCTCTCAATTTTACACCTTAACCCTGACTCTTCTCATCTCTTCTTTCTCCTACTGTCTGTCTGTCTGTCTGTCTGTCTGTCTGTCTGTCTGTCTGTCTGTCTGTCTGTCTGTCTGTCTGTCTGTCTGTCTGTCTCTCTCTCGATGTCTGCCTGTCTGTCTGTCTCCGGATGAGTGACATGTGCCAGCTCATCTCCATAAAGAGATACAGAAGGACAAGACACTATCTCAGGATAGTATGTGTGGACATGAATACTATACTGTTTCTGGTGCTATCACATTCTACCATATGCAGTATGTTTAAATTGACATCTAAGCTGTACATAATCCTTTGAGTGATTGATGAGTACAGTGAGAGAGTGAGGGGGTCAGGGAGTGCCTAGGTAGAGTACTGTGTTACTGCAGCAGGCTGTTCTCTCAGCAGATTCTTCCATAGTGATTACAGCCAGAGAAGTCAAGACACTTTCATGTTGAAAAGCTGTTTACATTCCAGTGCTCCTTTACTCATATCTATTGTTGAACAGGTATGCTGCCTTGGAGTTGAACACGGAACACTCCCCAAGGCTTGGCTCCATTTACAAGGTGACAGAGTACTGTATGTCATCTGCCTTGGCCTTGCTGACTACACTTTTATTTGATGCCGTATGGAGACTGGAATATGTCTATTGTAAGGATCCTATGATAACTGGGGCAGCATTACTGACATAAAATACATTGCAAGTAAATGTATGCAATATATAACCATAATAAATATGTGGGATGGAATATATTGGGAAAGGCCCTTCATCAATGTCAGAAGATGACCCATGCTGTCAAAATGAACCTGTGTCTGTGAGGAGGAGAACTGCATGTACATAACATTGAGAAGTAGACAGAGAACAGGACAGACAGAGACACAGGAAGAAACAACAGAGAGAGAGAAAGAGAGGAGCATACCTGGCTTGTAAGAGATTCCCGGTGGGAAGAGAAAGCCCTGCTGGGCTGCGGCGGCTGCTGCCAGGGTGCGTTGGTCGTGTGGAAAAATAGGGATCATGAGCGGAGGCATGTGACCCTGGACCTGCTGAACAGAGAGAGAAGCTGAGATCAGAGAGAGGCCTAGCTGAGCTGCAGACACAGAGCAGCACACTGAGGCAGGCAGGCAGGCAGGGGGAGAGGAGAGGAGAGAGGAGCACAGAGCAGATCACAGCCTGGCCTAACACGTCCTGACAGGGGGCTCTGCGGCTCTGACGGCCCTCGTGTGCTCACACAATACCTGGCCCGGCCGCGTCTGTTCCTAATCCCCCCAACACTATTTCACATAGGAACATCAAAGGACCCTGCTGCACGCGCATTGTCCCGTCCCGTCCCCCCGTCCCCCCCCGGCCCAGAGGGTATGACACGTGGGAGGCAAAGGACGGGGATTGAGGTTACATGATGTATTTGAGCACCTGTAGAGGGCTGTATGGTGTGTGTACGGTGTGTGTACGGTGAGTGGGATGACTGATGGTGACAGATACAGACTGGTATGGGAATGGATCAACAAAATGTCCTCAGTCTGTTCGCTGTAGTGTCGGTGGTGTGGTGAGATGGGAGGTCGAACCATAACGCTTTATACAGACATGCACAAACAGACAGGGACACCCTCACACAAACAACCAGCTGCCCTGACTGACAGGGGAAGATGAGCTCAGATATACAGCCTCTATCTCATACTTTTGGAGGATCATTTATACAGACGATAAAAGCCCAGGCAATCCGGTAATTTACAGCAACGGCTTTCAGACGCTGTCTGTTTGTGATATTTCATCTTAACGTCCAGAGCCATGCCCTGCCCCCCACATATCCTACACAGCTCCTCAAACTGTCTAAACTGTTTCAGTCTAACATTATTAACCTTCACTGTCCACGCTGAAGCTGACTGTCCCGTTCTGACTCTCTACGGCAAGAGGATAAATATGTGCTCTCGCTGTGTGTGTGTGTGTGTGTGTGTGTGTGTGTGTGTGTGTGTGTGTGTGTGTGTGTGTGTGTGTGTGTGGTGTGTGTGTGTGTGTGTGTGTGTGTGTGTGTGTTGTTAATGTCTCTTAGAGGCAGTGTAGTGTGTGGGGGGGCTTCAGAATGAGACTCATGCTGAGGGCTGAAGTAGAGCCCAATCTGACTGTGATCCTCTGCTTCCTGTCTGCCGGTGATAGGGAGCAGCCAGGCTGTGTTGGGCCTGCAAGGGTTAATCTAACACCGAGCCAGCCCACCTCAGGGGAACCCGCCTGGAAAACGGGTTAATAAAGGTCAGCCCCCAAAATAAACACTTTACAGAATGTTTCTCCATTCATCCCTCTTTAAAATCAACTCGCAATAAAACGGGTCTGGGTGCAATTACTCCCGCAGCATTGGGGCATGAAATCAACCTGCTCTGAGCAACGACTTTTCCCCCACGTTCTAGCTGAGGTCTGCTTATGATCTCTGTCTGCTCCCCCTGTGTGCCCTGATCTGGTGCAGCAGGGCCCGTTCCCCACCGCTATATGTCCTCAGGACCACTCTATCGATCTGGCCAGAGGTGCAGAGGTAGACTCAAAACGAAATAAATAAC
Organism: Salmo salar; assembly: GCF_965601325.2. Lineage (NCBI taxonomy): Eukaryota > Metazoa > Chordata > Actinopteri > Salmoniformes > Salmonidae > Salmo > Salmo salar. The sequence goes on along the minus strand of NC_138316.1, from coordinate 26,152,065 downwards.
ACTTTCTGTCTACGGAGCTTTTCAACAAAGTGCAAGTATAGAAAGTACATTAGAAAAGGAATGGGGAAGCATGTCATTTCCTTTTTTCTTTCCTATAATCTGAAAAGTATTTCTGTAAAATGTGCTGCTGCTGGAGAAAAGTCAATGACCTGGGAGACTGGTGGAAATGACCTTAAATAAAATGTATTTTTTTTGTGGGATTGGTGTTCCAGGTTTCTAGGCAGAGGGGATGAAAGATGGCCCTTGGCCCCGCATGTATAGAACATATGGAAAAATGCAATAATTAATGTCCCAACATGAGTTAGAGCCAGCGATAGGTGAAGGGGTACACTGGGGAACAGGACCTGCCCTGTGTTGGAGTGTTCGTTCTATAAAACCAGATGAAGTATGTACTGCACTCACAGTGCAGAGAAAGACTCTCACCCTCCCGGTATGTCAGTCTACCCTCAGGAAGGTTATTAAGGTTAGTCACAAACATAATTGCAATTAACCTTACTCGCATTAAACTAACAAAACGAATCAGGTTAAAGCCAGGGTGTTACACTGAAACAGCTGCTCCAAATGTGGAACATAAGTGGAACTATTATTGTAATAAGCTGAATACACTGAGCTTCATAGATTCAACACATTTAATCATAATTCTATTACTCCATAGCTATGAGCGGCTTATATCACTGATAAATATTTATCTTAATTATTCCCTGTCCACCATTTTTTCAAACAGTAATATCATCAGTTTAGTTGTTTAATGAAATCAGACGTTTGTTCATACAACAGACTGAAATAAATGTGTTTAGGCATGTCGACATTAATTACTGTAGAGCTCTCTCTAGGAGCAGATTGAGATTCTGTTCAGATATCTGATGCCATATAATTGGAATCTGAGTGAAAATCTATATCAAGAAAATACAGTGTCAGTCAGACAATAGCTAAACTCCTCAAATATCCTGAATGTTGCCTACAAACAAAGCTGTAAATGAAAAGGGGAATCTCTCCAGTGACAGCACTGGGTTTTTAATGAATAGATATCACAATAAAGAGATTTACCCAGGCAAGAGGAAATGTAAATGTGTATCGGGGAAAATAAGTGCATTGGGTTTGAATGGTTGTGATTTACAGTAATGAGCACTGTGCATTAAACTTTAATTTACTCTGCTAATGTCAGAGAAAGGGAAATCAAATCTGGAGAAGCATCAAAGTGCCAGCTAATAGTGGAAGTCTAGCCTTCAGCCTGTCAATTAACGCATGGCACGGTAGTTCAGCAGACAATGCATTTATCAATTTACACATTATCAGTCTCGTTTTCCATTGACTGGAAACAACCGTCAAAAAGCATCAGAAGAATGCCAGTTATGAGGATACGTTGTTGATAAATTACAGATCAGCTCCCAGACAAAAAACTTCCATTTCAGTGTGTGAATTTGTGTATGTGTGTGTTTGTGTGTGTCAGTTTCTCCACACTTTGTGGCAACACCCAGACCCTGAAAGAGTTACCCTCAAGTTCACCAGCCTATCGGCTGGGCGCCCAAAACGTTTCTATTGCCAGGATGATCTTGAGGAGTCTGATAGAATGAAGTGGAACAGATGTGAGCAGAGCACTTGGGCAGCGTCCTCCCCAATCATTGTTACGCTGGCACTGTTCCTTCTTTGTCTTAGCACTGCTAAGCACTGGATAATACCATTTCACGCCATCTGCCCCAAAGCTTCATTAAAGATACATGAATGGGCTATCTTATGAGGAACAGGTGCTATTGTTAGTCCCAGAAGACTCTGCACTGAGGATCGGACTCTGAATACTTGAGGAAGAGCATCTGTAGTGATCAGTCAGACAGATAGTTGGCTGGGGCTGCTCCCTCTGCCAGCACACGCACCAACAGAGGTTTCCAGGGGTGAGAGAGGCCTCTCAACCGCCTTGCAACATGTATCATCAATTCAGATGACCTGATGAAGTCTGTACCAGTCCAGAGTGCAATCTGTTTCGCTCTCAATGATGTGCTGGCATAATGAGAAATGGCACTAACTCTCAGTTTTAATTAGATTTAACACTGTGAACAGGATTTAAAATAAATAAAATAAAAAAAGAACTCAAAAATATCTGTGAATATAATAAAGACTGACTGAAAATAAAGTGTGTAAAACCAGCTTGAGTATACAGTGAGATTCATTCTAACTGAATCAATGTCATTAGTGGAAGCGTTGACATCAGCACTACAGTGTTGTAATGGTTTACAGCAGCAGCTAATCCTGGGGTCAGCCAGTGCAGAGAGCAGAGCCAGCCAAAGGCCTGGGATTGACCATGGTCAGATTACCATTACACGCACTCAGAGTAAGAGACAGGGCAGACATGCTCAGCACTGCTCTTCTCTCCTATCACACACACACACTGACAAACACACACACTGACAAACACACACTGACAAACACACACACAAACACACACACACACACACACACACACACACACACACACACACACACACAGAGACACAGACACAGACACAGACACACACACACACACACACACACACACACACACACACACACACACACACACACACACACACACACACACACACACACACACACACACACACTGACAAAAACACACACACACACACACACACACACACACACACACACACACTGACAAAAAAACACACACACACACACACACACACACACACACACACACACACACACACACACACACACACACACACACACACACACACACACACACACACGCAAACAAACACATACAGGTGCAAATGGAGATGTACAAGCCATTACTGTGCTCAATAGGGCCCCTGTCAGCACCTATGCTCCTCACTGTCTGTAGCCGTCTTTAAACAGGGCCCAGGAGACACCCTGCAGCACTACCGACCCAGCCCAGCAGGCCCCCCCGCACCCCCAAACACTAGCACAGTCTGATCCTCACCAAGCGTCACTGGGATGCTGTCCTCTTCCCCTTATTAAAGGAGGAGGGGAGTTGTTTTAACATGTCCAAATTCCCTCAATGTTGACAAGATGAGATAGAAGACAGAAAAGGAAAGAAAAAAAGTGTTTTTTTGTCTCACTGTGTTTTAAAAGTTTGGAGCTGCTGAGAAGCACAGTGGGAGTCTCAGGTGAAATGTCTAACTGGTAGCTGACTGACACCCACCGATGTGCTACCCAGATGTGTTTGGAGGAATATCAGACCTGTATGTGAGGTTTCATCTTTATTCACACGGCGTCCCCCCCTACTCTCCACTGAGTCACACACCAAACGCCTGCGAGTGGAATGCACCTTAGGAGCTCCATTTGAAGGTAAAGCGATCTACAGGAAGCTGGCAGCCCTGGCTTCATCCCCACAGAAAGCACTGTAACTGACACCAGACGGCCATGTGAACTCAACACCCGGCCTGCTTCTGTGCTGCTGCTGCTGCTGCTGCTGCGGAGAGAGAGAGGGCTGGGCGAGTGCTTTCTGGAGCCCAACCAGGAGGAAAATCACTGAATGGAACCACTCATGTGCTCTAGAGTCTGTGCATTACTTTGTTCTAGAGAGGTCAATTCATAAAACAATCCCAGAGATCCCTAAGCACACATTACTCCCACATCACAGGTCATTTATCAGTTAACCGCACTCCTCCAGTGTGAACACACTACAGCTTTACGCACTAATCCAACACAGGCTCTGACACGCACAGAGGCACGGGCACACACACATGTACACAAACACAGGCACATGCACACTCACAAAGACACAATGTGAAAGCACAAAAGGGTGCGCACACACGCACACACACCCACCCACACACACAGTCCAGTGTAGTTGTGTTATCAGAGTCCCAGACATTGTGCTCTGTTTGGTGGCTGTTTGGTGTGTGATGGTAATCAGGCCAGTGGATCGATAGCGCTGAGCCAGACTTTGATCCCTCAGCCTTGTGGCTAGCTGGTATTAAGGCCAGGTCTCCACCTCCCTCCCCAAAACTAGACTAGAGAACATTGTTCCCTCTGAAATGTGATCCAAATCTACTACAGAGGTACAGGTCAGCAACAAAAGGTCCTTGTCCTGGACATGACTGTGACCCGTCTACCCCCTCCCTCGGACCCTTAGACCTCACATTTAGCCAGCAGGTAAAAGATTAACATCGTCTGCCAAAGGACACACGTCATTCTCTATTCTGCTGGAGAGGCGTCTGAGCAAGAGCCTGACTAATAATATGTGTACGCTACGACGCTGTTCTTTGACAACAGGGACTGTCTGGAGGGTAGGGGAGGGGGGTAGGGGAGGGGGGTAGTGTCCCCTCTCCCTCCAGTCTATCTGCAGCAGAGAGCAGGGTAAGGTGCAGAGGAATCCGACACTGGGGTGAGGTCAGGCCGTCTGGGGAATAACCAATAGATGACTTCTTGTTCCACTAATTCCTTACACAGTAAAACAAGCTCTCTTGGAATGGAGCCATTCCAATATGTCTATATTAAGTCTGCTGCTGTTAAAAAGCAGGGCAGACAGCACCCTCCAGCCCAGCCCCCTCCCTCCAGCCCAGCCCCCTCCCTCCCCCTGACTTCCCCTGGTTCCAGGCTGGCTCAAGAACTCTGCACTGACTGGAGGCTGCTGTACTCTACTGTACTGTATGCCACACTGCCACACTGGAAACCATTCATACAGTATGTCAGTACACTAAAGGTTATACCTAAACAATTATAGGACATTTAGAAGTGTGATGTTCAGGTTATGATAGAAAAAGTCATATGAGACTTTCCAATCATAATGCTGAAGATAAGAATATAATATGATGCAACATACCAGTATGTTGGTGAATGTTACTGATGTTCAGTAAATTGGTTAAAGCATTAACATGTTAAGTACAAAGCAGAAGAATTAAGCTACTCCCCTGAGAATAGATTCAACAGAAATTGTGTACTTAATGCAAATTCTTGAGTCTCAAATACCTTCAATGAAATTTAAGTTTGTAAATATTTAAAATAATTTGATTTGTATTGAATATAAAATATCAAAGATATTGGGGTTGAAATGTTATGTAGGGTACAAAAGCTGCTTTCATGATACTCTCTCTCTCGCACACAGAGGCGCGCACACACACACGTACACACACACACATACACACCCACACTATCCCCTCTCCCAAATAAATGTCCTACTATTCCAGGACCCCATTCTTACATTACTACAACCTCTACAATGTTACATTTCCAGAAAACATGAGATCTGTGTGGATATTTTTTGTTAGGCACACAATGAAATAGAAGGGAAAAAATCATATTCTGGCATGGTCTGGTGGGGACTCCCTCAAACAGCATGGGTAATGACAGGAAAGATGCAAACAGACATAAACAAACCCACAAGTGAGTCTGGGCCTGGCATCATTATCCTGCGTATACATCCCGCCTCTATGGGATTGGGAATAAGCAGAATGCCTCTGACTCTCATTGCAGGGGGGCGGGTGGAGTTGTAAAAGGGGTCGGACACGGCCTAGTCAGATAGCCCACCATAACCATGGTGAACAGGCTGGGGGGATGTGAGGAATAGAAGGGTATGAACATGTGAAGCGTAGGAGAAAATGTGAAAAACTATTGGCATATGCCTGTGAAATCCTCCAATCCCTCAACATACTGTTAGGAGAGGCCAATCTCTGGGGGCAGGAAAACACATGCTCTCCACATAGCATTTTATATTGAATTATTTCTCTTCTGATACTTTTCATGTGTAAATCATCCCTTGTAAAAATATACTTCTGATGTACAGTAATTTTTCTGACATTTTCTCATGTAATTTCGGGTTTATTTAAACATCTACTGTTTCTGTGAAGATAAAAGAACACAAAACAATTCTAACAAGCTCACCATTGTGGAGACTGGGTGGGAGACTGAGCGGGAGTCTGGAGTGCGTTAATAAGAGACTGCAGTGTGTCTGGTGGTGGGACAGAGAGCTGGCTGGCTGGCGTTGGACCACCCCTAATCTAATAATGGCATTGTCCACACGGCGGCTGGCTGGCCTCTGGGCTGGAGGCTGGTCAAGAGGGGGCTGGAGTAGCAGGGGAGGACTTCCCCTACTTCCTGTCCTCTCCTCTGCTCCCTCCGCTCTGCACATAGACTGAGCCTGTCTTCACAATTGCCTCCCAGCTGCGGGGGCTTGGGAAAACAACAGAGGGGGCTCTGTTGTCCGGCAGAAAGCACGATTGTTACGAGGGACCACTTTATTACAGGCATATGAGTGTGCTGAGACTTTAAAACGCGCTCAAATGTCATGTGCACACGAGTGACGGGCAAGAATAATTCTGGAGAAAAAAATACCTAAAAAAACAAAACAATTCTGTGTCTGAATAACAGTGCAGGACAGAACGGGCCATTCATTGTGTTCCATAGGGAATGCTTGGACTCTCCTCCACCCAAAAACAAAAAGGGTATTTTTTTGCTGCCATGGGCTGAATGCTTTGCTTTGCCACCCCGGCCCTAAGAAAACACGGGCCCCCTTTCTCCCTGCCGGCTGGCCGCACACACTAGATCCTATTAATGCAGCCCTCTCCCTGTGAGTGTGCCCACTGTGGAGGCCGAGGGCTGCGCAGAGCCAACGCAAAGACAAAACAGTTTGCTCAACATTAGCAGGGAAAACACTGGCCGAGCGGAGAGGGAGAGGAAACTAAGTCAACTTCACACTGGAGGATGTGTTCTCCGTCAACTGATATTTTCCTTTGGAGCACGGGGTACAATGAGGGCCAAGTATAAGGCGACTGGCCACCTTCATCCAGGAAAGGATTATGGGGAGCAATAGAGTTGTAAACAGGTGCTTTATAATGATATTCAGAGGTCATAGAGTACGGCTTTATGTATCATAGCTACGGTTGGCCTCGTTTCACTATCAATAATGATCTGTAAAGTGCTCCTGTTAGGGTTGTGAAGTTTATTTAGCAGTACTGTCTTATCACAGAGCTCACTAGGTTCCCTAATGCCTGGTGAGATGCACTACAGCTCCAGTGATCTGCTCTCTTGTGTTGATTACTGTTATCACTAGCATTGAGCTACTAAGAGTGGCTGCTGGGTCCTGGCATAAATTACTAAATCCCAGCGCTTGTTCGGAATCCCCTCAGGTGACTAATTTAAGGCAGACACTCAGGTGTGACTTTACACATTACAACCGTTCATGTGACAGCCCTTGTCAAGATTCAGGCAGTTCATTAACGCAGCCTAAACGGGCGAGGTGTGGGAACACAAAGACGCTGCGCTGCCCTGCTGATAACTACTAGACCGCTAGGAGATTTTGTGTCATTAACATTAATAATGGAGGCGTGTTTATGTACATGCTTACATCACCAACGAAGACATGTGCGTTCCTGGCATATGTTCCCCACACAAATGTGCCTTTGTGTGCCAGGCAGGCAGCCTCTATGAACCCATCACATCGTGTAAGTACTGGGGATGTGTATCTTTCAACGTTTACACTCTCTCCAGTTTGCCATTCATAAGCTAGGGCCCAGTGTCAGAGGAAATGGTGCCTAATGCAATAATAAGGCCATTCAATATCCCCGCTCTCTGTGTGTACCTTAACCCTGACCTAACGAAGAAAAGGAAGCCGGAAGAGTCTTTCAGCGGCAAGGCAGATGTACGTCGACAAAACCTACAGCCCGAATCGTCCCAGATAGCCTGCACTGTTTGTATTCATAATGTCTGAATTTGTTTTAACAGGCCAGCGACATTACTGGTCTAGCTGTTCGTCCACTTAGCTTAATTTCCAAACCATCACAGCCATTGCTGAGGTTGTATCTATTAAGCCCTTTTTGTGCGTCATTAAGTTTTAACAGGGGAGCGATAGCTTTATTGTTCAAATTGCACACGAGTTTATTTAACGTCAGCGTTTCTTCTGCTTCCTGACAAGAAGTCACATTTCATAACTAATTAAATTGATCCCTCCCCCCGCCCAACACAGGCCGCTAAATGGAATTATTTGCATTCAAGTGTCAATATATTAAATCACAGGGGCTAATGAGTTGGGTCAATGCTTTCTTTTATCTCTAGTCTTGCATGTGCACATCTTCATCAGCTAACAGTCTCCTTTAACTGGTGGGCGAGCATGTTATGTAGGGCTGGATCTATAGAGTTATCTCCCTCCCTGGGCTCAAGCCAAGCTGATATGATGAGACCGTTAGGGCCCCAGAATAATCCTACTACTGCCAGCCTAGCTAACACCGCATGGAAACACACTATCACTCCCTGCTCTATTATTCTCTTGCTATAATGCTAGTAGTTGATCTGGCTGTGCTAATTGGGGAACTTACACATTCCCTTTAACAATGTCTATTTTGGTGTGTTTTGCCAATGCATTAATAAGAGTCTCTTAGAAGATCATTTGCATCCCTGGAAAACAACAGAAACATCTGAGAGGCATAAATTAGGAGCCATTATCGTTGTTCAATTAGCAGCCACCCTTGTGTTTATCTAAAGTTCATTTGAAATGATTCCCCATTATATGGTAGCAGTGTGCTTTGTTCTCGCTAAAATGTTAACCAAATAAAATGTTGGGTGCAATTACCGTTCATTGGATTACAAGGGCAAAGCGTATTGTGTGTAGACTACAGTACAGTACAGGCTCCCGAGTGGTGCAGCGGTCTAAGACACTGCCTCTCAGTGCAAGAGGTATCATTACAGACCCTGGTTCGATCCCGGACTGTATCACAACTGGCTGTGATCGCGAGTCCCATATGGCGGCGCACAATTGGCCCAGCGTCGTCCGGGTTGGGGGAGGGTATGGCCGGGGCTAGGTCGTCATGGTAAATAAGAATTGTTCTTAACTGACTTGCCTAGTTAAATAAAGGTCAAATAAAACATCAATAAAAATACAGTGAGCCAGTAAATTGGGGGAATTACTGTATTGGCTTGTGTCACGTGATCTTTAGATAGGCAAGGAACCTTATTACAATGACTGTAAATAATGAAACCCGAGCAGGAGCCAGAGTGACTATGGCACCGGGCAGAAATGGACCACTTGGGCTGGGGGTGGATATCTACAAACTGTAGTCAATGACTCCCACTTGTGCATTTGCCCTGATAATCTCCTGTATGTTCCACTATAGGTTAAAATGCTACGAGTCATGCTCAAGGAATGTGTGTGTGACTCAGAGACACACAAATAGGAGAGCCGCACAGTGCTGCAGTAGGACTGGAGCGGCTCACCTGCACAATGACTAGCATAGCAGCAGTAGCACCTTACAGACAGACAGACAGACAGACAGACAGACAGACCAGACCAGACCAGACCAGACAGACAGACAGACAGACAGACAGACAGACAGACAGACAGACAGACAGACAGACAGAGGCCTCTCTCTGTGCCCATATAGAGGGGAGAGGGATTGTTGCCTTCATTCAAAAACCAATGTGTGTGTGACACAAAGGGCTCTGTGTTTAATTAGGAGGTCCCTATTGCCTGGGCAGACAGGACCCGCTTTTAGAGAGTTTCCCCTGTGAATTCTATCAGCGCTTTTCAACACTGGGACATGGAGCTGCATCCTGAACATCTCTAAACAGGCTGCTATTCTTTCTAATGTGTTTATGTTGGATTTCAAAAACAGACTCAGAGAGACAGCGAAAGACTGGTAGGTTAATAAAAGCAAATGATGTATTCAGGAATTTGTGGCATAGTCTGTTCATCAATGATAATGGTGAAGAAGAAAAAAAATATGAAATTACAGCTCAATGAGTATTTGCATGTAATGGAATGAATTCTACCTTGAGACAGACACACGTGCGTAACTTCAACTGTATGGCAGTTTGAGCCTTTAAAAGCATATACTGTCAAAAAAAGGTTTGGTTGTGTAAAGGAAGCTTTTGTGTCATCCAGGGAATTTATTGAAAGTTCCCTAGTCATACCTTCAAAATATATATCAAGTGAGAAAGGAAGCTGCTACTGATTAACCCTCTATTGGGGCCCTGGCCTGGCTAGCCCCTGGGCCCTGGACCCCTGGGCCTGTCATGCTTCTTCAAGCTCTACTGCTGTTAAATGACCACAGCAGAGGGAGGGAGGCCGGCTCTACGGCCCTGGGGATACTGTGCTGCACATATGAGAGGAATCAGGCCCTCACTAGCTCTTGAGCAGGGCCATATGTCTGTCTGTCTGTCTGTCTGTCTGTCTGTCTGTCTGTCTGTCTGTCTGTCTGTCTGTCTGTCTGTCTGTCTGTCTGTCTGTCTGTCTGTCTGTCTGTCTGTCTGCCAGCCAGCCAGCCAGCCAGCCAGCCAGCCAGCCAGCCAGCCAGCCAGCCAGCCAGCCAGCCAGGCCCCTGAGAGTAGAGCTTCTCCTCAGGCTCTCTCTACACCTTCTCTATGTTAACACTCACCTATAACACATTGATAAACACACAAACCCATAGGATACACAAACATACACACACAAATTCAAGCATGGACATATAAACATATAAAGGCACCCACACACATGAACACAAGTTCTACAGTATGTGTGAGTTGTTGTGTTGTGGTGTTGCTGTGCTTTATAGGAGTGTGTCTGCCTGGCAGGCTAGGATGTGGAGGTGGTTAGCTAGCCCTTGTGTAATTAAATAGTATCTTTAATCTGGGAACTGTCTGCAGCTATTATCATTTAACCCTTAGATGTCCCCTGCTGTTCCTCCACACCATTTAAAACCACATGTGAGGAAACCTTTTCCACTTTGAAGTGAGGGCTGACAACAAGGCACTGGTCTTTTCTCTTTTAACTAAGGCAATGGAACTTCTTTAAAGCCAAACAACAAGTACCAGCACACTCTGTGCTCTTGGTAGATGCTATGGGTGGCAAAATATTATGGGGAGGAAATAATTATGTCTGTATTACATTAGAGATTTTTTTGTAACTTTGTGTATTTTTGTAGTAACATAAATAAATGTAATATTTCAATAGCCTTAAGTCCAAAAAAGCTCCAAATAGAACACAGATCTAAGAACAATAATTCTCTATATAAAGTGAATCTACAATCACAAGCATCATTCCCAGCCAGAGGGATAAATAGAGATGAATAAAGAGTAGAGTGACTCAAAATGAGTGGATCAGTGGACGTTATAAGTCCTGAGAGGGGTGTGGACGTGAGGGGTGTGGATGTAGCCACCCTGTGCCGGCTGGAGGGCTTGGTGGAGAGGGGGTTGGGAGATTGGGGGAGAGGGGGTTGGGGGATTGGTGGAGAGGGGGTTGGGAGATTGGAGGAGAGGGAGTTGGGAGATTGGGGGAGAGGGGGTTTGGAGATTGGGGAGAGGGGGTTTGGAGATTGGGGAGAGGGGGTTGTGAGATTGGGGGAGAGGGGGTTGGAGGATTGGGGGTGAGGGGGTTGGGAGATTGGGGGAGAGGGGGTTGGGAGATTGGGGGAGAGGGGGTTGGAGGATTAGGGGAGAGGGGGTTGGGAGATGGGGGAGAGGGGGTTGGGAGATTGGGGAGAGGGGGTTGGGAGATTGGGGGAGAGGGGGTTGGAGGATTAGGGGAGAGGGGGTTGGGAGATTGGGGGAGAGGGGGTTGGGAGATTGGGGAGAGGGGGTTGGGATATTGGGGGAGAGGGGGTTGGGATATTGGGGGAGAGGGGGTTGGGATATTGGGGGAGAGGGGGTTGGGGTATTGGGGGAGAGGGGGTTGGAGGATTAGGAGATTGGGGGAGAGGGAGTTGGGAGATTGGGGGAGAGGGCTTGGGATATTGGGGGAGATGAGGTTGGGAGATTGGGGGAGAGGGGGTTGGGAGGTGGAGGAGTAGAGGTTGACAGCGGAAGACAGTCACGTGGAGGTCCTTCACAGGAGCAGGAGGAGGAAAAGCAGCTCTGAGCTAGATAAGTAGAACCAGACCTGGCCAATGACGAGAGCGTTTAAGGCTGCTGGATTAAAAGAGTGAACCAACAATGGTCTCCATAGAAAACCCATATCAGTGGGATCTTTATCACTGCTAAACATACGGTGCAACAATGCCAGCTCAGAGTTATAATTATAAACATAGGTAATAAAGTATGGATTGTTACTGTGTTATTGTGAATGTGAGGACAGACAGACACATTGTAATTGACCTAACAGGATTTTTCTGATTAAAAGCATCCCCCCCATTTCATCTGGGAGCTCCAATCTTTAACCTGCACTGTGTGAAGATACATTTCAGCCTTTCAGGGAATATTTATTATCTTGCGTGTGTGTGTGTGTGTGTGTCACTTCGTCTCACACCGTACCAGCACCATCTTTCAGGAATGCATGGACCGTTGCCATCCCAATGCACAGGAGATACACGGCAGTTCAGTAGCCTCGTAAGAGAGCAGGAATTTCCACCTGGCCTGGATCTGTGTGAGAGCTCTGAGGGCAGAGGGGCTGGAGGATCGCGGGGCTGTTGGGGATGAGGAGCTTTGTGGGGATGGGGCCTGGGGGCTGGAGGGCTGGGGCATGGGCAATGACAGCTAACTGTTACTGTAGCCAGAGAGCTGCACTCCATCACAGCACGGCAAGGCAGCCCCCCCCCAAACCTCTCTGACCCCCACCTGTCATCACAATCTCCCAGTCAGTTGGCCCCTGTGGGCAGGGAGCAGACCTCCAATCACTACCCCCAATATACTGACCTAGAGTCTGGAGTTGTCACTGGGTTGGATGAAATACAGCCATTAGAGAAACTAATAAAAATTCCTCCAATCCATGGCCATTATCTCTATATAAAAATATCCTCTTCACAGAAACATGTGTTTGGCCAACAACAGCAGTCACCACCATTTTATTAAGTCATTTCATAGACTACTACCCATGCTGCTAACATATGGCTGTGCTGCCATTCACTCCTATATAATTACAGAAAGCCATATGAAAGACAGCCTGGGCTCTGACGTTAAAATAAAACCGGATTTGTTGCTATTGGGGAGGAATAAAAAGTGGGTGTGATTGTCAAGGAGACAGACCCTAACAGTCCAATCGAGTGCCGGTCGATGTGGCTGATTGATGCAGAGGCTAAACAAACAGGCAGAACAGAGCTCTGCTTAGCGTCTATTTCTGCCTTTCTGTCTCCTTAACTGACTGGCTTTCCATGGCCGCATTCACACAGCTTTGATGACTCTGTTAAGTAAGAAACAGAATTACTTCAACATTTTGCTTTTAATTGTCACAAGACTCTAGTTGATTCCCTAATGGTGTTTATCAAGTTTAATACTTGATTCACATAACAGTAATCCTCTCCCTGAGCGGAATTAGTTTAACAACAACAAGGGATGACTAGAGGAATAAAAAACGAGAGTTTGGGAAAAAAACACAGAGCCTTGAGCTTTAAACTTCTGATAAGCCCCTAACGCCATAATCAAAACATCTGCTATCTTAAAACAAGTGACATTGTAATCCCGAAGGACAAAGACTCAATCTCTCTCCCTCCTCTAAGTAGAACTAGATGAAAAGAGAGAGAAGGCCATTCAAAAGGAGACTCGATTACATTGGACCGTGCCTCGTTCCAGACCGCTCTGCCTGTTTCTGCACACCCCTCCCTAACTCCCTCACTCCATCCTTTCCTCCCTCCCTCCCTCTCTCCCTCCCTCCCTCCCCTCCCTACCCCTCAAAGAAAACCCCTGAAAGTGCATGGCATGCCAGGGAGGGTGTCCAGTTACGGTCCTGGTGGTTTTATTTGGACTCCTCCGGTCCGGTTTACAGCCCCCACTGATGTGATCAGTTACATCATCAATACAGCACCAGAATCTGAAGCGCTTTCCCCCTGGAGCCAAACTACAAGCACTTTGATGGTGAGGAGGAGGATCTCTAGTAAAGTCCACTGTTCTCCATACTAACAGCAGGGTAACCCAATCCCCCAGTGCTGTTTTACCACTGCTAAAAGTCTGCAACATGCAGGCTGGAAGCTTGTTTAGAGTACTAATTCACTCAAAGCTGGTGTATATTAAGAGGACGGGGGCATTTTTAAGAGCAGAAAACAGAGTGCCGTCGAGGTGCCTCGCTACCTCGCCCCGGCCTGCCTCATCCCTCCCCTCATCCCTTTGGTTGGCCATCTTTACGAGCAGCCAGACCAGCCCCACAGAGGACAGAGTAAAACTGGGTCACGAGGGGAGAAAATGTAATGAAGTAAGCATTAAAGGACTTGCGGTAGGATAAACAAAATGTCTAACATGATCAAACTGATTTGAAGTTGTTGTGAGAGTAATCTATGCTTGATAAGGGCCTGGTGAGGGTTGTAAACAAGCAGATAGACTGAGGGGAGTGCAGCAGATGGTGTAAATATGTGTCTCTTTTGTTTAATTGTAGATATAGTGGTGTTTCATCAGGACAGATCACAGGGACAGAGTCTGGGGAAGGCTGCCTTGGCTGGAGACACAGATCTTTACATCTAGGCCTCTCTATCTGTTTGAAATAGATCCATACACTTTCAGTACCTCCCCAAGTGTGGTAGAAGAGATATAACACCCTCGTCCCTGAACTGCTCATCAAGGGGAATTTCCAGGTAGCACATTAGTCTTTAACCACAGCATGAAAGAGTGGAGTGTGGACCTGTCAAAGTATGATGTGTTGTGGTGATGTGTGAGTGAGCCCAGGAGTAAAGAGTCCTTATTAAGGAGGCTTGGTCCCAGGGCATAGGGTGCTCTATTCTAGAGTGTATGCTAGTGAGGGTACTGTGCTAGCGAGCAGAGTGAGATCCTCTTTGGTGGAGTGATGGGGAGTCATTTCTCACAAACACACTGGACAGTGACAGCAGCACCAGAGAGGCCAGCTCTCTGGCCTCTCCAGCAGAAGCAGACATTGACAGTGGGGCCTTTCTCTTGGGAAGTGCACTTGAAAGAGGGATGTTTATGGCCCAATACTAAATCCTGCTTTTGTGCTTAATGCCGTGTAAATCCAAGGGGTTTGCTTTGCTGCTATGCCTCCACACATCACAGGGACTGTGGACTAGGGAGAGTCCTGGAGGAGTGGAGAGGGAAGGGGGTGAAGAGGGGATCTATAGCCCACTCCACCATTCAACTGGGACCCTTACAAAGTACGCCTACAACAGGAGGGACAGATTTTCAGCAAGGGAAAACATGTTTACTTCAAAGTATGGAACTGATAATGAAGCCATTTGTGATAGTGAATTGAGAGGAGAATTATGTTTTAATGATCCTCCTCAGAACAGAGAACAGAGACAGAGAGAGAGACAGAGACAGAGAGAGAGAGAGAGAGAGACAGAGAGAGAGACAGAGACAGAGACAGAGAGAGAGAGAGACAAAGAGAGAGACAGAGACAGAGACAGAGAGAGAGAGAGAGAGAGAGAGAGAGAGAGAGACAGAGAGAGAGAGAGAGAGACAGACAGACAGACAGACAGACAGACAGACAGACAGACAGACAGACAGACAGACAGACAGACAGACAGACAGACAGACAGACAGACAGACAGACAGACAGACAGACAGAGACAGACAGACAGACAGAGACAGACAGACATAGACAGAGACAGAGACAGAGAGACTTGGTAGTGAGTGTGTGCTGGTAGTGAGTCTGTGTTGCTAGTGAGTGTGTGTTGGTAGTGGGTGTGTGTTGGTAGTGAGTGTGTGCTGGTAGTGAGTGTGTGTTGGTAGTGAGTGTGTGTTGGTAGTGGGTGCGTGTTGGTAGTGAGTGTGTGTTGGTAGTGAGTGCGTGTTGGTAGTGAGTGTCTGTCGGTAGTGGGTGTGTGCTGGTTGTGAGTGTGTGTTGGTAGTGAGTGCGTGTTGGTAGTGAGTGTGTGTTGGTAGTGAGTGCGTGTTGGTAGTGAGTGTGTGTTGGTAGTGAGTGTCTGTCGGTAGTGGGTGTGTGCTGGTTGTGAGTGTGTGTTGGTAGTGAGTGTGTGTTGGTAGTGAGTGTGTGTTGGTAGTGGGTGTGTGTTGTAGTGAGTGTGTGTTGGTAGTGGGTGTGTGTTGGTAGTGAGTGTGTGTTGGTAGTGAGTGTGTGTTGGTAGTGAGTGTCTGTCGGTAGTGGGTGTGTGCTGGTTGTGAGTGTGTGCTGGTAGTGAGTGTGTGTTGGTAGTGAGTGTGTGCTGGTAGTGGGTGTGTGCTGGTAGTGGGTGTGTGCTGGTTGTGAGTGTGTGCTGGTAGTGAGTGTGTGTTGGTAGTGAGTGTGTGTTGGTAGTGAGTGTGTGTTGGTAGTGGGTGTGTGTTGGTAGTGGGTGTGTGCTGGTAGTGAGTGTGTGTTGGTAGTGGGTGTGTGTTGGTAGTGGGTGTGTGTTGGTAGTGGGTGTGTGCTGGTAGTGAGTGTGTGTTGGTAGTGAGTGTGTGTTGGTAGTGGGTGTGTGTTGGTAGTGAGTGTGTGTTGGTAGTGGGTGTGTGTTGGTAGTGAGTGTGTGTTGGTAGTGAGTGTGTGTTGGTAGTGGGTGTGTGTTGTAGTGAGTGTGTGTTGTAGTGAGTGTGTGCTGGTAGTGAGTGTGTGTTGGTAGTGAGTGTGTGTTGGTAGTGGGTGTGTGTTGGTAGTGGGTGTGTGTTGGTAGTGGGTGTGTGTTGGTAGTGAGTGTGTGTTGTAGTGGGTGTGTGTTGGTAGTGAGTGTGTGTTGGTAGTGAGTGTGTGTTGGTAGTGAGTGTGTGTTGGTAGTGGGTGTGTGTTGGTAGTGAGTGTGTGTTGGTAGTGGGTGTGTGTTGTAGTGAGTGTGTGTTGTAGTGAGTGTGTGCTGGTAGTGAGTGTGTGTTGGTAGTGAGTGTGTGTTGGTAGTGGGTGTGTGTTGGTAGTGGGTGTGTGTTGGTAGTGGGTGTGTGTTGGTAGTGAGTGTGTGTTGTAGTGGGTGTGTGTTGGTAGTGAGTGTGTGTTGGTAGTGAGTGTGTGTTGGTAGTGAGTGTGTGTTGGTAGTGGGTGTGTGTTGGTAGTGAGTGTGTGTTGGTAGTGAGTGTGTGTTGTAGTGGGTGTGTGTTGGTAGTGAGTGTGTGTTGGTAGTGAGTGTGTGTTGGTAGTGGGTGTGTGCTGGTAGTGAGTGTGTGTTGTAGTGAGTGTGTGTTGGTAGTGGGTGTGTGTTGTAGTGAGTGTGTGTTGTAGTGGGTGTGTAGTAGTAGCAGGATAAGTAATAGGTGGGTCATAGGAGAAGACTGCTCCTGGCACCAGACCCACCCTACAGTAAAGCCTTGGACTTCCTCAGACGGCTGGGCTGGG